>NC_142514.1:4737500-5987500 GCF_057876585.1 Rhinolophus sinicus | reverse complement strand
TCCTGGGGCTTTCATCAGTTTTAAGATTGAGCAGGACACCCTGCCCTTTCTTCTAGCTATCTAGCCCCTTCTCCCCCAGCAGGACCTGGGGGAGAGTCTTCAAACATTTGAGCATAGCTCAAGGCAGAATGCCTCCTTCCATGCCCAGCTCTGGTGCCAACTTCACAACCTCGGGCTTAGAACATAGGTCACAGGTGTCCGCACAGAGGCAGGACCGTTCGCCAGCCATTCTGAACAGCCCACATCTGGGCATCGGGCAACCTCTCTGACCACACGGGTTCTAAGTCAAAATCAACTAAAGCCCTTGGTCTTTTTCACATATGCTGTCATTAAGCCTTATCTTACCTGTTCTGGCTTTGTTTTTTTGTTGGTGACTACTTTTTGTAGAGGCATAAAAAACTGTTTGGTGGTGCACGTCAGCAATTGGAAGTATACACTGTCCGTATTGGAAGTGCCACCCCACCCTGCAGCTCAGGGTGTCCCCCTCGTCAGAGAACAGCTGGGCTGATCTGAGGTTGCCCAAAATACTGGCTTTCTCCTCACTCTGTAGGTGGAGAACCTGGGGCATCTTCAGCTCCCTGTCCTTTGCATCCTCTTTCCAGTGGTGTCCTGCAGCTGGTTGGTGAGCCCCGATTGTTAAGTTTTAGGGCATTTTGTGAACTGATTGTGAAATACAACCATTATTAAAAAGTAGGTTATGTAAACTTACAATTAAGTAAATTAAAAACAAACGCCATAAAAATACTCACAGCTAATTACCTTCTAATTATTTTACTACATTTAACTCCGCCCTGTGCACCTGAGGTTATTTGCGTCCGTTGTCTCTGTGTGAAGGAAATCCTACCTGGTGGTGTGTGGCTGTGCGTCTGCTCCCAACTACGTGTGCCGGTGGCTTGAACTTGGCCGTGGTGGGAATATGTACACCGTGGAAATCGGCAAACACTACAAATCAGGGCTTCATTTATTGTGTTGTTGCTTGTGGAGAGCAGAGGTCAGCAGACTTTTCCTATAGAGGACCAGATAGGATTTTCAGCTTCACAGGCCACGTGATCCCAGTGGCACCTGCTCGCCTCTGCCATTGCAGCTTGAAAGCAGCCACAGATAATATGTAAACAAGTGAATGTGGTGGTGTGGCAATAAAACTTTATTTAAAAAAACAGACCTTGGGCCCGAATTGGTCTGAGGGCCATAGTTTGCTGAACCCCTGATTTGGACTTAAGAAAGTGATGGAAACTATGTTAATAAGGAACGATTAAACTTAAAAGTGTTACTTGGAGCATTTGAGATCTTGCTTCCCGGCATATGTCATCAGTTTGGATCAATTAAAGTCAAACTTTAATTTAATATATATATATATAGCTTGTCTCTGAACTTAAGCAGAGGTGGCAGCCATGTTGGGACAGGCAGGAAGGGCGGTATTTCAGGGGGAGGTGACGAGTAGATGCAAGGTCACGGAGCAGGAAAAAAAAGAAATACTCTCCCAGGGTTGGAAGAGTATTATCTGAGCCCACAAAGAAGTTGCTTACGTCACGGTCGAACTAGTGAAGTTGGGGCCTTCGTCTTGTCCTTGTGTCTTTCTTAGTTCGCTTTCCTCTCACTTGTTAAGGAAAATGAAATTGTCACCCAACTTCATGTCGTGGAACTGCTTTCATTTGCTAACTGCAGGCCGAAGGCGCCTGCAGATTGCAGAGTTCTGTGAAAATCAACCGAAGCATTCTGCGAGATTCAAATGGCCGTGTGGAATTTACAATAGGAGTTTTGTGTATTATTCCCTATAAATTGTGCTGCATACCTTCGATTTCAGTAAAATGTGTATGTGCACATGTAGGTATATATGTACACGTGGGCTCACAGCTGCATTTTTCTGGCGAGCCAGTTAAGCATCAGCAGCCCGCCTTGGTCCGTATCCGTCCGCGGTGGGTCTGGTTGCGCCTGCTTGGCCGGCTTAGTAGTTGCTCCCACTCCATCCCCACGCGTGCTGGTGTTACCTCTTCCTACCACCTCCCACTGAAACACCGCCCCAAACAGCTTCTGGCCCCCACATAGCTGCCACCTGTGCTTAAGTTCAAACAGTGACTCTGATTGATCAACCCACATTCTTAACCCTTTCAAAGCCCTCTGCCGCTTTGGTATTCTCTCTGGCTATTTCCCAACACAGACTCAGCTCTGGGCACATCCCGGTAACACAGGGAACACAGCTTTTGTAGTTTTAGGAGAACACACCTGTGATCACAGAATGTGGCCTGTCGCTGGGTGGTCCCCAGGTCTCCTGTGAGGGCACAGCAAGGGGCAAGAGCAGAGTGCGGCCGTGAGCAGGGCCTGTGCCGCCATGCCTCTGCTCCTCCTTCCAGCCTGAATGGGCCCCCAGCTCCAGTCCAGCCTCCTTCACCATGACCGTCCCTACACACAGGGCTTTTCCCTTCCCAAAATTCCTTGGAGGAGCCCTGTATACCAAAGCATGATGAGAAACAGTACATATAATGTCAGGATTGTCCTTTGACCACTTTAAAAACCTTTTGCTTCTTTTTCAATAATGTTCTTGCAATGACATGTAAGGAGTGAATTGGGGAAAGCTGTCTCAGTCACTTAGTTCAAAGTTCGTTCATCCATCCGTCCGTCCGTCCGTCCGTCCGTCCAGCAGGCCCTTGTTTTGCCCCTACCCAATGAGACAGTAGTGACACAACACGGCCCTCGTCCTCATGGAGCTCACAGCTGTGACGTGCTGTCCTAAGATCTCAGGATGGTATGAGTTTTAAAGGGTTAACCCTTTATTACGACAAAACAGTTTGACAATGATATACATTCAGTTACCAGATAAATAACTACATAGAACAAGTATTTAAATGGACAAGCTCCTAAGTGTAAGTTGGTACCTTTCTCATAATGCTTTAACTTTTGGGGGGTTTTGCCCCTTCTGGCCTTTGTGACTTCTAGGAGGACTTGTTAAGACTTCCCGCCTCCCCACTGTCGGGAGCGGACACTGAGGGCGCCGGTGACTCCCCGCAGTGACACTGTCCATCCCTGCAGAGGCCAGTGAGGGGAGCCAGGGGCGGGTTGTTCGGAGGGTGTCCTGTAGTGCCTAGTCCTGGGGTTCCCAGGCAGGGGAGTTGACTTTGTCCCTTTCATCGCCATCCCCACCCTGCGTCCTCCACAGCCCTGTGGCATTTGGAGAACTTGATGGAAACACAGCACTTCTAGCCCCATTTTGGCAACAGACGTGCAATTGTGGTCTCATCATCGTTCTCCAACTTTCGGAACGAGCTGATATTCCTCACACAGAGTCTTACAACATAACCGATTTCTGAACTGTATTTACTGATGACCTGTCCTGTTTGCATACTGCTTGTCCTCCAGGTGGTTGACCCAGGACCAGGCTGTGTGGCCTGTTCCTGGGAGCAGAGAGTGTGCAGGCCTCATGCATTCCTGCTGCTGGCACCACAGGCAGCCGGCAGCCCTGACAGCCTGTCCTGTGCATTGGACTTACGCTAATTAATTTATTTTCACAGCCACCTGCTCTGATACTCTGCTGTACCCTGCCTGGTTATCATCCCCACTTTGCAGAGAAAAACACTGAGGCCAAATGGGGGCACATCTGAGACTTGGACACAGCCTGTTGGGTCCCAGTTTGAGCTCTTAGCCACCCTGCTGTGCCACCCGGTAGCTTCTGTGTGTCCCCCTGACTGATTTAAAATGTTTGGCAAGGAGACTGGTGTAGGCCCTGTGGGCAGGCCTTAGGGACTGGAACCCATCCCTCTGTGTTGCCATGGGGGTAGTAATTAAGCTCTAGAATAGTGAGCCCTGCACTTCCCTGAGAAGGGGCCCCTGCCCTGGGCTTTATGCTTTAGGGGGCCCCCTTTGACCCTTGCTAGGGTACTCCCCCTTCCCATACAGCAAGCAGGCTGCAGGACCTAGGAGCTGTCCACCCGAAAGCGACAGTCCCCGTTCTAGATCCTTCTGCAGGTACACGGGACCCTGGAACTCCCTGCCCAGACAACCCCAAGCCACAAGTCTGTGCACCCCTAGACCGAGACTGGCTAGGGAGGCTGGCTGGCTGGTACTGGGCTGGGCTTGGCAGGCCTTGGGCGAAGCGGGCCTGGATTGGGGGTTTGAGGGTTCCTGCCCCTCTTTTCTCCAGAGACACTTTAGAGAGCGTGGTTCTTGTCTGAAGAACATCTCAGTCCTTTCGTCCTTGCTGGCAGTGCTGGGGGCCCGGGCCTGACTTCCGTGCCCGTTTGCTCTTTATTCCTCAGCTGGGGGGTCCCGCTGGCCATTACCGTGGCAGCTGTCAGTCTGAAGAAGATTGGCTATGACGCCTCGGATGTGTCCGTGGGCTGGTGCTGGATCGACCTGGAGGCGGAGGACCGCGTGCTGTGGATGCTGCTGACGGGGAAGCTGTGGGAGCTGCTGGCCTACGTCACGCTGCCCGTGCTGTACCTCCTCATCAGGAAGCACATCAACAGGGCGGTAGGTGACCCCACTGGTCCTCGCAGGCCCCCGGCCCAGAGCTGTGTGGCCACTGCCCAGTGTGGGCTTGCCCCTGGGTCCTGGCATTGGGGTCGGCCACCTCTGGGGACAGAACTAGTGACAGACCAGAGTGACAGAGGGTTTGCTGACTACACAGCCGTCAGGAGCGGGTCCTGTGACTCCTCATTTGTGGATGAGGAAACGGGGAGGGGGGCATACAGAGGTTAAGGGGCTCCCCAAACTCGCCCAGCAAGTGAGGAGGGAGCGCCCAGCCTGTGTGCTGGGCCACAGCCCTCTACTGCCCCCTCCTGGAGAGACCTCCGAGGTGGCGCAACCTTGAGGGGAGGTTGGATGAAAGGTGGACAGTGATAGAGTAAGAGCTGAAGTGGCAGGGGAGGCCCTGGAATCTCATCCGTGATACAAATGACTCAGCTCATTCTCCTTGATGGTAAGAATTAGGTCATAAATGGTAGACTTTTCAGGCGCTCAAGGATTCATCAATCAACAGCTGGCCCAGCTGGCCAGGAGTCTAGGACACTTCTGACAACTTGGGCCGGCCAGAAATTCTAGGAAAGAATGGTTTTTCTCTGACAGTCTGGCCAAGTTGTTCTTTGTTGTTCCTTGTTCTTAACTACTAGTTCTGCAAATGTAGAGTATGGGCTTCCTCCTAAACACGAGCAAACTGCTACCAAAAAAAAAGCCTCGTGTTAACCCATCCGGTGATCTGTCAGCCATTCATTCAGTACATTTTTACCGAGCATCTACTCTGCACAAAAGCTCTGTGGGGCAGTGGGAGTTTATAATGAGAACTCAGACATGGGTCCTGCCCTCCTCTAGGGAGGCAGAAGTGTAAGTCATTATGATAAGAGAAAATGTGACGAGTGGCTGGAACAGTAAGATGGCTTCCCCCGAAACTGAATACAGACTTCTAAGCTCATTCTGCAGGGTTGCCGGTGCGGTGCCCTGAGTTTTCAAGGCTGAAATTGTAGCAGAGTGTGTCCCCATCTTTCAGGGCTGAGTGTTGGCTCAGCAGCCATTTCCGAGTTTGTAGGGTGCTCCTCGCAGGCCTGTGACACCTGATCCCCACCTGGTCCTCCCATGTGAGTCATGACTTCTGGTTCTCTTTTTAGTCAGAAACTGAGCTGGTTATCACCCCGCCCTGCCTGCCTTCTGGCTCAGCCGGAGAGGGGCTGGCAGGGCCCACCAGTTGCTCTGAAATCCTGTCTTCTTGGGGCCTTTTAGTTGGTGTCCTGCCTGGGCCGGGGGTGCCTTTCTTACCCCCTCCTCATTTCCACTGCCCTGGGAGAGTTCCGGACTCCCTGATGAGGGCGCTCAGGGCTCCACCAGGCTCTGGAGCTGCCTTCTTGTGCCTTCTGTCTCCCTTTAGCCAGCGGGAAGCCTGGGGCCACGAGCTGACCCCTGTGTGTGAGAATGGGCCCACAACTCTGCAAGTTTCTAGAAAAAGGGAAGAATCGTGGGTGGGGAGGTGAGGCTGTACAAGTTGTTCCCGGCCTCTAGCTAAGAAGGAGAGCTAAAAATAAAGGAGCTGGAACAAGCTTTGCTCTGGAGAGGAGCAGACAGTGGCCCTGGCTGGTGCCCAGCTGCACCCCAACCCTGGTGGCTCAGTTCTGGAAGGGGCTTCTCCTCTGGGGAGGAGGCAGGTGCTCTGAGCAGGTGAGTTGCAGCAGCTCAGGTGTCCAGAGATGCCAAGGTGTTTGGCTTCTCCCCTCACGTGGGCCTTCCATGTCCTCCACTCAGGACCAGGCTCTGAAACGCATTTTTGTTTTGAGCAGTTTTGCCAATCTGGAAGTGGAGCCTCCCCCTTCTTCACTGAAGGGCATTCCCAGAGGTGGAGAAGCAAAGCGGGTGCCTACTCACCTCTTCTTTCTGCCCCAGGTTTGGGCGGAGCCCCTCCTGTGAGTCCCTCCTAGGCGGCAGGATCTAGGGGGCTGGCATCCTGGAGGGGGAGGGTGATCATAAGCAATCAGCCTGGTAAGCAAGGGAGAATGATGTCTCGGAAGGAGGATGACAAGAGCTGTGAAAGACAGACACGAGTAAAGAGCTGGCTATGGGGATGGGAGTACAGGGGAAACGCCTTTGCAGTTCAGTAGGGTTGTCAGGATGGGCCTTATCCAGAAGGCGACTTTGGAACAAAGACTGCAAGAGGGTAAGGGAGTGAGCCATGAAGACGGATGGGGAAGAACATTCCGGATGGAGGGAACAGCTGGTGCAAAGGCCCTGGGGTGGGATGGGCCTGCTATATTTGGGGAATAATAAGGAGGCCTATGTGGCTGGAAGCAGTAGGGGTGAGGTCTGGGGGGGGGGGGGAACAGTAGGGGTGAGATCTGAGGTAGCCCAGGGTTGGGGACATTATAAGGAATATATGAAACGGAGCCACCAAGAGTTTTGAGTGGAAGACCGGCTTGCTAGGACTTAGGTTTTTGAGGGACCATGATGCTTCTGTGCTGAGCAGGGAGAGGGTTAGGTAGTAAGGGTGATGGACGTGGACCAGTTAAGAGGCAGTGCAGCTGTCGAGAGAAGCTGTGATGGTGCTTCGGCCATGCCGGTGGCAGTGGCAGAGGACAGAACATCCAGATTCTGGGTCTCTTGAAGGTAGAGCCCACAAGCCTTGCCTATGGATGGTATACGGGCTGTAACAAAAAGAGAGGAACCAAAGACAACTCCCAAATTTTGGTCTGGGCGACTGGAAAGATGGCGTTCCCATTAGCTGAGATGGGGAAGCACTCAGGAGGCTTGGTGGTCAAGATAAGGCATCCGTTTTCAGCCATGTTTGAGACACTCCCGTGGAGGTGTGGCACGGGCAGTGGACCAGGGGACGGGAGTTCAGCAGGTCTGGGCTGGAGATGGGAACCATCGGGTGGAAGGCACTGCACGCCTCACTGCTTCCTCCTCCAGCGAGTCCGAGCCCCTGGGAAGAGGGCAGCCCGTGGGCAGGTGGCGGGCAGCCCATCCCACTCACGTCTGCTCTCGGCTGTCCCCGCATAGCACGAGGCGCTCTCTGAGTACCGGCCCATCCTCTCCGAGGCGCACCGGCTTCAGCAGCACAGCTCCATGGCTGATAAGAAGCTGGTCCTCATCCCGCTCATCTTCATTTGCCTCCGGGTCTGGAGTACCGTGCGATTCGTCCTGACTCTCTGTGGCTCCCCGGCGGTGCGGACCCCAGTGCTGGTCGTTCTGCATGTGCGTAGCTCTGCCCTCCCAGACCCTTGCTGTTCCTGGCGCAGGGTCAGTTCTCTCCCCCCAGCAGAGTGGCACGTCCCACTGCATCAGCCAGCCCGGGGCTGGCAGGGGGCTCGGCTCCACTGTGCCTTCCTTCTGCCCAAGACAGGGAGCCTGTGAGAGAGGGCGGAAGGTCAGTGTGGCTGACCGGGGACGTTGAAGTGCTGTACAGCGGCCCAGGAGTAGCCCCAGGGGAGTTGACTGGGCTGCAAGTTCAGACCTGCCCAGAGCTCTGCCAGAGGCCCACATGGCAAGTCATGGCAGGCTAGCCCAAGGGGTGGAGGACAAGGTTCAGGGGTCCGCAGCACTCCCCAGCCTCCTTGCCTGTGTGCTTAAGACCCACTGCAGCCCTGGCAATCATGCCTCTTCTCTCCTCCCTGACAGGGTATCGGGAACACATTTCAGGGAGGTGCCAACTGCATCATGTTCGTCTTCTGCACCCGAGTCGTCCGAACCCGGCTCTTCTCTGTCTGCTGCTGCTGCTCTTCCCAGCCTCCTGCCGAGAGCTCCGCCGGCCCTCTCAAGGCTCCTGCGCCCTCTAAGGCGGGAGACTCTCAGGGACCCAGATGGACCCCCGAGGAACTTCCCAGCACCTGAGCTCTTCCCTTCCTAGTCCTGTGTGTGGGTGCTGCCTACCTGGGCCTGGGAGTGGGAGGGGACGTCTGCTGCACTGGCGCCTTCTGCTGTTGAAGCTCTTGACTCTGGTGAGGGAACAGCTACAAACGTAGCTCCTTCTACGTCTTAGACACGCAGACGGCACGTCGCCACTCACATGGCATCCTGCTGCCCTCGGGGTATCTGTCTGCATGAGGGTTGGCAATGAGATTCAGGGAAACCAGTGGCAGGTGACTACTGCCAGGTCGCCTTGTGATCCAGTGGTCATCAGCCTCGTGACCACACTGCAGTTTACAGTTTGAGGGACTCACATCTGTGGGGAAAGCATGAGGAAGTAGGTGTGTATACCGCATACGCATCCTAAACAAAATATCAGGGGTGTTTCAGAGAGGTGTCCCCCACCTGGGTATCATGGAACAGATTCCCGGTTTGTCAGGGTGCTGAGATTCCTCAGAAAGCCTGGCTTTTTCTTGGAGAGCTTTGCTGGTCAACAAAAGAGTCAGTTACGCCAACCAGGTTGAAGCTGCCCTCGAGGTTTCCTGGTGACTGTCATGAGCACAGCCCAACACAACTGCTCAGGCCAGCCGGTTTCCTTAGGACCTTCCCAGTTCTCTGTGGGTTGCCTTGGTGTAGATTGAGTTTCAAGCACAGGCCAGACTCCAGATTCCTGCCTCCACCAGTCACTTCAAATCCAGGTCCCCTCCTGCAGTGCAAGGGCTGGAACAAGGACAAGAAGAGGCCACTGCAGGGGCTTCCTACAGACCCCCGCCAGCGCATGTGTGTTTTGTGAAGACTGAAATGGGCATGAGTTGGGGAGGGGTCTGGCTTGTTCACTTCCTGGTTTAGTTTTTATAGGAAAGGTGACCAGAGAGTTTGTGATTGGTCCAAGTACTGATCCCTCCCTGAAGGTGAAGGTTTGGTTTGGGGAAGGGACCTGTGTCACAGGGTGATTATTTACATTTAAAAGAAAAAGGATTTAAAATAAGTGCTTGTATCTCTATATTCTATAGCTATTCCACCAACATTTTCCTCTTGTTTCAGAAAACAGTTTCTCTGTGAAGTCACAGAAGCCGCTGGCTAAGAATCAGAGTTGTAAATGTCACTGCGGGAGTCCTGGGGAGACAGCTTTACCTAATAGGTGTCCCTCCCTTGGGTTCCATGAGAACTCTGCAAAACTGAAGTGATTTTGTGAACCCGTAAAATGGTTCTGGATTAAAACCAAAGCCACACCGTACTGTGGATTCCTGTTTTACTCTTAAAAGCAAAATCTGTAACAGGAAGAGAATCTGAAAGGAATAGTCATCTATAGAATTAGGTCCAAAATGCTCATTTTTGGTTTCCTTTAAAAAAGTTTTCTTTATGAAAATAAGCAAGAGGTGGACATCCCCATAGGATTCAGGGAAAGCTCTGAGCTGCCCTACAGAAAGCTACTTGTCAGCCTGGCAGCCTCCTTACAGAACTCGCCTATGTAAGGGGAATTTGGGGTTCCCCTAAAGATGTTACAGCAGATCATGGGTGCATAGCTGGTCAAGACCCTTATGTTAGCTTCTAGAATGGAGCAGAAATTCAGGAAGCTGCTTGCTACAGAAAAGAAAACTAATCACAGGTGAGGTTGAGTATGGGCCCCAGAGGGAAGATGCTAAAATAAGTCTTGCTCAGAAGGGGGCCCAAGAATCCTTGGCTCAGACGGCCCCCTGGGTATGGCCTCTACAGGACAGGACACACCCGAGTTTCCCCAGTCAGGAAAGGCCGGCAGAGGGAGTCAGAGGCTCAGGAGAGCGTCTCTGGGTGCCTCGGGTTCCCTCAAGTTCACATTCCACTCTGATGCCGCTGCTGTGCTGTCTGAATGCTTTTGTAAAACCCTCCCAACAGTTATACCCTGGTGTTTACCTCTCAGCTTCCTCTGCTGCCCGCCCAGTCTCTGCAGCCAGATGACTGTTACTGTGAGTGGTGGAGACCAAGTGGGCAGGGGAGGGGCTCGTCCCATGGCTGGGGCCTGAGGCCAGTAGGCAACCTTGAAATCAGCAACATCACCTCTTTCTGAGATCAGTCCAGCTGGGTGGGTGGAGTTCAGAACTGAAGGGTGTGTGGGAATGAGGTCACAGCCTCAAAGCCCAAGAAGGGCTCTTGCTTCTGATCAGAGCAAGGTCAGTGTCGTTAATGTTTACCCACCTGCATCCCTCAGGTACAGATGTGAAGCCTCAGCCTGACAGGTGCTAGGGTCTCATTTCTGTGTGTCCTCAGCTCAGAGCGCTCTCGGAACCTTGGTCCTTTAATCAGGTTCACCAGGTACTTTTTGCCTCTTTGTGCTTCTGAGATGTTTTTATTTGTTTGTTAATAAAGGTTTTTATTTGACCAGGGCTGAGATGCAAACAGAGTTCCTCATATGTCCACGACAAGGAGATATTTTTACAAACTTCCTGTCCAGGCGTGATAACATAACGTGAGGTTTTTCACACGTGCAAAATTGTAACGAAAACCCTGACCGTGTAGGTTGAGGCCAAAGCCATGCTATTTTAAATGAAATAAAATAATTATTTTTCTTTTGCGTGTTTGGTAAATTGATTGCCCGTGATGTGAGGAGGTGTGCTCGGGGGTCTCTCTGTGGGCAGACGCCGTCAAGTAGGTGGCTGGCCCATGCACTGGCATAGCTTCTCCTGAGTTACCTGATAGGATCACAGGTGTGTGTGTGTGTGTGTGTGGGGGGGGGGTTAGAATACAGATTCCCAGGCCTGTACCATATGAGGATCAACAAGTCCAAGTTCCAGGGACCCACGGCTTGGGGCTAAACTCGCATGAGTGTGACACTCTGGTACTGCGCCACTGACTCTGTCATCTTTCCTGCATCATTTTATCACAACACGCCGTGACCCACTGCAATGGCAGCTACAGGCTTTTGGGTGGTCAGGGACAGCTGGGACGAGGGCGCGTCTCTGAGGGGAGCAGCCTTCCACAGTGAGCCACTGGAGCCGGCTGCCTGGCTTTGTGCGTGCCTGCACAGCTCATGCAGCCCCGCCTTGAAGTCGCTCTTTTTTTTTTTTTTTTAACTACTGCATCTTGGGAACTTTGCTCCTCCAAAGTTTATATTTGTTCCACTTTCTGGATTTTGTGAAGTTAAAAATACGTTATCAAGATGAGAGGACAACCACAGACTAGGAGAAAATACTTGCAAGACACATCAGTGTATCTACATGAGATGATAGATGTTGATTAAACCTATTACAGTCATGTCACAGTATATGTAAATCAAACCATCATGCTGTATATCATAAACTTACACAGTGATAAATGTCAAGTATTTCTCAATAAAATGGAAAAAAGACACATCTAATAGAGGACTGTCATCCAAAATATCCAATGAACTCTTAACACTCAGCAATAAGAAAACAACTTGATTGAGAAATGGGCCAAAGACCTTAACAGATGCCTCACCAAAGAAAATACACAGACGGTAAATAAGCATATGACAGGGTGCTCCCATCAGGTGTCATTGGGGAAATACAAATTAAAGCAAGGAGATAGCACTGCACGCCTGTTAGAACGGCCAAAATCCGGACACTGACACCAGTAAATGCTGGTGAGGACGTGGAGCAGCAGGAATCTTGTCATTGCTGGTGGAGAGGCACGTGGTGCGGCCATGTTGGAAGAGAGCTTGACGGCTTCTTACAAAACTAAATACACTCCTGTATGCATGTGACCCAGCCATCATGCTCCTTGGTATTTACCCAATGGAGTTGAAAACTTACGTCCACACAAAAAAACCTGCACACAGATGTTTATAACAGTTTTGTTCATAATTGTCAAAACTTGGAAGCAACAAAGATGTCCTCTGTAGGTGAAGGATAAATAAACTGGTCCATCCAGACAATGGACTATTATTTAGTACTAAAAGAAATGAGCTACCAACCCATGAAAAGATGTGGAGGAACCTTAAATACATATTATTAACTGAAATCAATCTAAAAGGCTGCTCACTGTATGATTCCAATTATGTGACATTCTGGAAAAGGCAAAACTATGGAGACAGTGAGAAGATCAGTGTTTGCCAGGGGCTGGAGGGGAGGGAAAGATGAATAGACAGAGCATGGGATTTTCAGGGCAAAGAAACCTCTCTGTGTGATAATACAATGATGGATGGAATGTCCAGCACCAAGAGTGAACCCTAGTGTAAACTATGGACTTTGGGTGATAATGGTGTGACAACAGAAAAACCCTGAGGTGTTCTAAATTAAATTACAGCAGCCAGAGAGTGAGAGAAAGAGACAAAAGTAGTTAACCAGGTAATATCCGTGGGCCGACTAACACAAAACTGCTCACATTCCTGAATATATGAGGGAGCTTTGAGTCAATCTCCAGGCATCTATCAGTGACCACCAGACTCCACAGCATCCCACACATACATTAACTTTCAGGACTGTTGCCTGCGACCAATCAAAAGTAGTAAATATTTCTTCCTTACAGACTGTGTGCCTATCCTAGAATTGCCCCAGCTTCACCTTTTCCCACCGCCCCTTCCCAGTAGCCAAGGTAAATTCTTTCAGAACAACTTACATCTTTCTTCCCCAAAGCATAATGTATAAAAGAGCCCATCAACTCCAGGATGGAAGACGTGTTTATTGTTTTCCCTACATGCTGCTGGTGGTTTAGATTGCATGCCCCAGGACCTGGTCCTTTTCTTGCTAGCATATGGGTCAGTAGTACTAAACCCTTTCTTTTAGAAAAGCTTTCAGCCATGAAAGTTTTTGTTTAATAGATGTATCAATGTAGGTTCATCCTAGGTAACAAGTATCCCATTCTTGTGGGGGATGGTGATAAAGGGGGAGGCCGCCTGGGGGAGGTAGCAAGAGGTATATGGGAAAACTCTGTACCTTCCCCTCGATTTTGCTGTAAACTTAAAACTGACCTAATTGTAATTTCAACCTCTCCCAGAAACATAATCTTAATCAGTGTGGAAGTTTCTAGTCAAGCACCAGTAAGGTAACCTGTCACTTGGGCCTTCTCCATACTCCATGAAAAGAACAGGCAATCTGTATGATAAAAACCCTCCTGTCCAAAATAATCCTTTCTTTTCTTTTATCAGTAGCTCCCTTGACCCACCCTACTTCCTATGAAAACCTTCCATTTTGTACCTCTCGTAGCTCCCTTCCAGTCCCTGGATGAGACGCTGCCCAATCCATGAATTGCTTAAGATAGCCAATTAGACTGTCATGCTTACTCTGTTGAATTTTGGGGTATTGCCCCCCCAGATTAAAGAGTTTTGGGTGTAAAATGTCACTTGATGCTTTCTAGTAAAGAGCTGTTGAGTGTGTGGATCTCAAGAAGATTCATTTGATGTCTTCATCAGGCCATATATGGCAGACAAGCCGTGGTCCGAGGAAAGAGATGAGGAGAAACAGGTGAGCCCAACAACCCTGTTTGTGAATGACGAGGCTCTGGAGAAAATGGGTCAACCCTGGTTCTACCATTTATATCATTCTGGGTAAATAACTGACCTCTCAGCCTCGGTTTCATCTAAAATGGGGATAATGAAATTGCTATGAAACCAGATACCCCAGGGGCCAAGATCCGTTGGCCTTTCTCGTGTTATCTAAGTGACACTGGAGATTCAACTCCCTGCCCCACCCCACAGAGCTAGCTCCACCCTTCTGTTTCCAGTTTCAGGGCCCCAGGCAGTCCATAGTGGCCCTGGGAAGATGGAGGAATCTTAATTCTTGTCAGACCCTCCCTTCCTCTAATCCTTTCTGCAGCTTTTCTTCTCCCTGGCAGACAGCGAATCCCTGGATTTACCTGGGCTCATTGCATCAGGGAGAGCTTCTCAAATACCAGCAGAGAAAACCTCCCTGCAGCCAGCATTTGTCCCCTGCCTGCCTGTCACCCCACCACCCCGGAGGAAAAGCAGATAGTGAGAGGTGAGAGTCTGAGGTCGGGTGCTGAGTGCTGCACTCGGATGAGCAGTGAGGAAAGGCCTGGGGACGTGTTCCAGGCCAGGCAGTGAGTCTGCCCTGGCTGGGGACAGATCTGGGTGTGCAGTGGGGAGTCCCTGATGCCACATTCAGGAAAAGCAAAGAGCAATGCCTCTCAGACTTTCAGGAGAGCCGGAACCATCTGGGCTTCTGGTTCTGTTTGAGCAGGTCTGGGGTGGAGCCCACGAGTCTGCATTTCTAACAAGCTCCCAGGTGCTGTGGCTGCTGCCGATCCACAGACTAGTGAGGTCTGGAAGAACTCTGCTTCCAGGGACTTCACGAGTGTGGGCTGATGCGCCTGGGGTTTGTCTTCAAGGGGAACTGGAGTGGCTCGGCAGCCCCTGTAGAGTTGCCGGCTTCATAACATGTTTCTCAAAACCCCATATTGGAATCATAAGGTGAGTTCCCTAGTTCTGGGGCATCATGTAGTGCTAGATTCCATGCGGTGCTGTAGATATTCAGCAACGCCCGGACTGGAGGGGCGGGGCATTGATTTACAGCCTTTGCTGATACCTGTGATGCTCCCACCCAGGCTGATTTCAAACGATTGTAGGGAAAAGTGTGCTTTGGTGGAAAACCATACATGGCTTCCAGCACACTTCCTGATTCTACACGGCTCTGCCCTTGTATTGCCTTTGAACTTCCAATTCTGTAAATTATAAATAACTGATGCTAATGCACAATATTTGTCTGTAGACATGCAAGTGAATTCTGTGTGGGGAGGTTCAGTTGACGTCCCTCCTGCTCAGGAAACCAGGTTAGATGCATTTGCAAACTCACGTCGACCTCCCTGACCTACAAATGGGTCTGCTCTTCGGATTCTCTTTTGAATCAGTTATAACATCTGCCTGGGTCCCTCAGTAAGGAGTGAAATAACATCTTTAACACGTGCTTATTTTTTTGTTTGTACAAGAGTCATTATTTTCACCTGTTTTAGAAGATTATCCTTTCACACTATTAACGTGAGGTCACAAAACAGGGATTCGGAAAGAGATGTGTAGTAGCCTACTATTATAGAGTATTTCAGCATTTATTCCTTTTTTTTTATTAAGGTGAAATTAACATAGCATAAAATGAACGTTTTTAAAGCATGCAATCCAGTGGCATTTAGTACATTCACGATGTCGTGCTACCACCACCTCTATCTAGTTCCAAACCATTTTCATCACCCCTAAAGGAAAACCCATACCCATTAAGCAGTTACTTCCCAGCCCTGGCAACCACCAGCCTACTTTCTGTCTCTCTCGGTGGATTTATCTATTCTGGATTTCTCATACAAATAGAATCATACAATGGGACCTTTTTGTGCCTAGCTCCTTTCACTTAGTATAATGTTTTTGAGGCTTGTGCATCATATATCAGTACTTCATTCCTTTTTATAGCTGTAGAATCCATTACATGTACAAGTATATATCACAAGTTGTTTATCCATTCATCCATTGATGGACATTTGGTCTGTTTCCACCTTCTGGCTATTGTGAATAGCGCAGCTATGTACATGCATATATACATATATGCTTAAGTACCTGTTTTAATTCTTTGGTATATGTATCTAGGAGTAGACTTGCTGGGTCATATGGTAATTCTGTGTTTAACTTCCCGAGGAACCAAGCCGTTTTCCACAGCAGCTGTACCATTTTACATTGTGCCCACCAGCAAGGCACAAGCGTTCCAATCTCTCCACATCCTTGCCGAGAACATGGATGAACCTCGAGGACATTCTGCTCAGTGAAATAAGCCAGTCACAAAAAGACAAATACTGTACAATTCCACTTAGATGAGGTGCCTAGACTAATTCATAGAAACAAAAAGTGGAATGGAGGTCGCCAGAGTGGGGGAGGGAGAAATGGGGAGTTGTTGCTTAATGGATACAGAGCCTTAGTTTTGCAAGATGAGAAAGTTCGGGAGATTGGTTGCACAACAATGTGAATATACTTAACACTACTGAATTGTACACTTAAAACGGTAAATTTTGTTAATGTGTTTCTTGCTACAGGTAAAAAAAAAAAAAAAAGAGTTGTCTACCTAGAGTAATGTGTAATCAACAGAATCCACTTGGGTCCCTGAGGAGCCCTGCCACCCTTTGGCCTTCATGCTCTCTCCTTAATTCCCGAAGGACACACCTTTTGTGCAGATGCATTCTGATAGGTGAGGTCAAATTCTGTTCTTTGTAAGCAAACATAGGAACCTTGTAATGTTTCTGAAGTTTACTCACCAGGTGTGTCAGAGCGTGATTGGCAGCCTCCCTGCCTTGGGGGCATCTGATAGGATCTTGGTCTGGATTCCAGGTTGGCAGAGCAGACCGGGCCTATGGAGCAAGAAAGTTAACTTGGATCGGGCACTTTTCCCCCCTCTTCCTTCTACTCACATTGCATATAGTTGGGTTCTGATGGTGATGGCAGGCTGGATGAGGTGTGGTTAGCCCCATTGGGCACTGGGCTTGGGCAGTCCTGTCAACCTGCTGGACCCCGTCCCCTCCCCACACCAGGAGGACTATAGTTGGAGCCAGCCAGAACCTGTTCATTACTCACTCATTATCTACACCTGGAATGGGAATGACCCAGCGCTCTCTTTCCTCCGTTCCTCCAATCCAGCAATCCACAGACACACCCTACCGTGGTAGCAGACTCACTTTGTGCCCTCTGCTCTAATGTGATACATATGTTCTTGAAGTACTCTACAGTCTACCATGTGACACTTAAAAATAACAGGGCTTAAGGGAAAATAGGGTTAGGGCTAACCACTCAGATCCCATGCAACTTTTTAATCAGAATGCAAACAAAAACAGATGCAATCTAATGAAAACAGCAGCCTGGGTAAATCTCCACTGACATTTGCTCCTAATGGCTCAAGGATTCATGCTTTCTCCTTTAAGACATGGGTCTTTAGGCTGTTCACTTCCAGAGGCGAGCCATTTTGTAAAAAATTTAAAATCTGATGTAGGCCGTAGTCAATGAAAACACATGTATATTAAAATGTCCTCACAGCTTCTTCCAGGGATAGCATCCCTTCTGGTTTTCTGTCCTGACTTTCAGGCAAATGTTTAATAGTTATGTCAATGAGAATTAGGTTCAGCTGCAAATGACAGAAAACAAAAGGGAGGAGTAGTTCTTTAATGTTAAGTCCAGGTGTGTGGCCAGGTGCTGGAATAGCCCTCTATGGGTAAGGGACTCAAGCTCCTTCCATCTTGTTGCTTTGTCCCACGTGGCTTCAACCTCATGGTCCAAGCTGGATGGAGAAAGGGACAAAGAAGAGAGCAAGGTTCCTGGAAGCTACCACATGGCACCTTTGTATATGTTGCATTAGACAGAACTGTTGTTTGTCCATGCCAGCCACAAGGGCAACGGGGAAACAGCCTTAATTTTGGGCAACCATAGTTCCTGCCCAAATTCTATTACTAGTGAAGAGGGACTGAGCAAATGGATTTGGGGTTGGGCTGGAGGAGCCACAGCAGTCTACAACAGAGGCCCAGGTCAAAACTTTGAAATTCCAGAACATTCCTAGCAGAGGTGAGACAAGCAGTCACCTGAAGTTCTGGTGTCATTGTTTGGTCTCAGAATAGCAGAGGGATTTGCCAGCCTGTTTTGTAGTGCTAATTCAACATTTTATGACCTGGTTAAATTTTCCTATGTAAACATTTATCTTTAATTCTGAAAAGCTTCATTTTCAAAAAGATCACTTATTTTTTATTTTATTCCAACAGTAATATAGAAATGCTCTTATTTCCCCTCCCCTCATCCTGTTAATCACCAAGTTTCATCAATTCTACATCCTAAGTATCTCTCAAATGTATTCTCTAATCTCTTCCACCATACTGATCCAAATGACCACCTTTTACCTGCTCTACAGCAAAGAGCTACTGATCCCTTACCTGCAATCCATTGGTCTCTTGTCCCCTCAAGGCAGCTAGAGCGAACTTTTAAAAACACAAATCTGATCACTCTCCAAAACTCTTAATGCCTTCTCTCTGTTCCTACAACAAAAATCAAGCTCCTTAACACGGCCTACAAGTGCTAAACATAGTCCAGCCCTGCCCACCTCACCCGGCTCCTCCCTCTACTCTTCCTCTGTTCTGTGCTCTTGAGCCACACTGACCTTGCAATTTCTTTCTTTTTTTATTGGGGAAGGGGAACAGGACTTTATTGGGGAACAGTGTGTACTTCCAGGACTTTTTTCCAAGTCAAGTTGTCCTTTCAGTCTTAGTTGTGGAGGGCGCAGCTCAGCTCCAGGTCCAGTTGCCATTACTAGTTGCAGGGGGCGCAGCCCACCATCCTTCGAGGGAGTCGAACCGGCAACCTTGTGTTTGAGAGGACGCGCTCCAACCAACTGAGCCATTTGGGAGCTCATTGGCAGCTCAGCTCAAGGTGCCGTGTTCAATCTTAGTTGCAGGGGGCACAGCCCACCATCCCTTCCGGGACTCGAGGAATTGAACCGGCAACCTTGTGGTTGAGAGCCCACTGGCCCATGTGGGAATCGAACCAGCAGCCTTCGGAGTTAGGAGCACGGAGCTCTAACCGCCTGAGCCACCGGGCCGGCCCCTGACCTTGCAATTTCTTGATGGCATCATACTCTCTTCTACCATAGGGCCTTGGCACATACTGTTCCCTGTCTGGAAGGCTCTTTCCACCACTCCATCACCACCTGCCTTTGACTGAGTAAGCTCTTTTCATTCTTCCTTCCCATCTCAGCTCAAGCTAACTTTTTTAGGGAAGACTTCACTAACCAGCCCCATCTTTAGAGCCCTTTTATTAAATTCATCAATGTGTTTGACTAAATTTTATTTCCTCAACTAGAGTCTAAGCTGCATGATGGCCAAGGATATTTTTATTTTTTTACCCTTTTGTATCCCCCTTCTAATACAGTGGTAGGCTCAGTAAACATAAATGTAGATATATGCTAGGAATAAAATCATCTGTAATCTCACATCCAGAATAACCACTGTTTTCAGATTCTGACAGGTTCTCTAAAGTATGCTAACATACTTATATTTTATAACATAAAAAATATTAGTAATAAATAGTAATAATGATTTGGGAATGGAGATCTGAGACCCAAACCCTCATATCAGAATCCTTAGCAAATAAGGTTTCTTGGCAAGCACTTTCCCCATTGTGAGAGGTTAGAGAGGACCTAATACATGGCCCTCTGAGAAAGAGAAAAACTCGCTTTGGATCCTTTTCTCCCTCAATGAGAAAATCCTAATATGCTTTCCCTGTAATGAATCCCTGTGTGGAATTCCGGTGGGGAAGAGAAAGTGAGGAAGGCCATGCCAGTACCCGAGTGTAGCCCTGCAACTGTCCACTTTTTCTTAACTTTAAAAGGGACTCTGGCTCTCATCAGAGGTAGTTTCAAAACATAAATCAGTTCCTTGAAAATATTAGTACGTGTTCCTGTGACACACCTCAAGTCTGCTATCTGCAATTAGACAAAAAGTTCCTGGGCTAATCACCATGGTTTATTGTCATTTTAAATCCCAAGGCAAAAATAAGGTTCAGTTGGCTGGTTCCCTTCTAGTCCAGACTGGACAGAGACAGGGCAGGGTTGGGAGGGCAAGGCTCATGAGGTGGGAACCTGAGACCCGAGCCCGTTTTCAGCTCTGGTGGGTAATAAATGAACATGAAAGTTCAGAAAAACCAAAAAGACCACTTGGAGGGGCCGGCCCGGTGGCTCAGGCGGTTAGAGTTCCATGCTCCTACCTCCGAAGGCTGCCGGTTCGATACCCACATGGGCCAGTGGGCTCTCAACCACAAGGTTGCCAGTTCGATTCCTTGACTCCCGCAAAAGATGGTGGGCTGTGTCCCCTGCAACTAACAATGGCGCCTGGACCTGGAGCTGAGCTGCACCCTCCACAACTAAGGCTGAAAGGACAACAACTTGACTTTGAAAAAAGTCCTGGAAGTACACACTGTTCCCCAATAAAGTCCTGTTCCCCTTCCCCAATAAAAATCTTAAAAAAAAAAAAAAAAAAGACCACTTGCAGTGGGTGAAGCCAGGCACACACCTCACATCAGCCTGAGGCAGGGGCCTGGAAGGACCTCTGACAAGGACAGCCCCCACCTCGGAGCAGTGGGCCATTCCCCACGACTGAGCCCCCAGGTCCCCAGGAGCCCAAAGGACCTCCTGATCGGCTTCATGGCGGCCTGAGTCCCAGAGGCTGCTGCGTCCAGATCCCGGGGCTGGAAAGGACCCTATACGGAGGACCTGGTAGGGACAGTCCTCAAACCTTTGGGCCAATTCATGACTGATCGAGGCCCCTGCGGAGCCCCAGGTGCCCTCGGAGCCCACAGGTCTCGGCCAGGCCTAACGGCGGCCCACGACAAGGGGCTGGAGCTCGCTCCACTCCACCTGCCGCAGGGTCAAGCGTCCTGGGCCAGGAGGACCGGGGCTGAGGAGGACCCAGTCGTGGGCGGAGCCTGAGCACGCATCGTGGCGGGCGGGCGGCGTGGCGGCCCCCTCGCCTCACCGTCTCCTCGCGCTGCCCGCCTGCCACTGCTGAGGCGTTAGTGACGACAAGGCTACGCCTGCGATGCCTTGGGACCAACAGAGCCAGGTACTGCAGCTCCAGCCTCTCCAGATAGTTACCTGTGGGCCGGGACCACCGTCCCCTCCCCCTCACTCCAGTTGGGGAAGTCGAGGCAAGGTTAGGGGTATGTCTGCGTCTGCCATCACACCTCGGTTTTCAGTTCCTCACTGGCCCAAAGTCACACACGGAACGAAGTGGAAGATCTGGGCCACCGAGTGGGTCTTCTGATTTCTTCTGGGCCTGACTTTTACAAACTTTGGACATTTTTTTGTTTTGTTTGCACAATCTGTACCCTTCCATTCCCTCCCTAGTAGCTGATTTTTCCTCCCAACTAAACTGCATTTTATTTGGAGAATTTTTCATAACACTTTGAAATAATTGGAAACCTCTGGTCTTGCGAAACTTTAGTTGGAAATCATTGTGTTAGGGCTGTGACACAGAAGGAAAAAACAGTTGGTGAAAGGGAATGGCCAGCTCTCCCTTGTGAATGGGGACATTGGGACTTCCCCCCAACACACACTCACATGCAGACACACAAACAAGGGTTATTACACTGTCACCCTCCTTACAGTCTCCCACACAATGGAGCCTGGTCACGATTCCCAAGTTCGCTGCTGAGGCCAGGAACAGTGCGTGACACATGTGGACTCCCAGATAACTATTTATTTGAAGGTAAAGGAGGGGAGGAAATGGCTAAATTAACTGGATTTGTGCTTCAGCAAGTAAAACAAGGAATATGTCCTGTAAAGATGAAAGTCTGCAGGCCTTGTAGGACTTTGTTCTGGCTTTTGGCCACCTGACCTAGCGTGCCACATGGCTGCTGAACACGTGCCCAGCACAGGGGTCTGGCACTGGCCTGGCCACGCGTGGAGGATGCAGACCAACAGCTGTGACTCACTCTCCCTGCCCTGCAGATAAAGGGATTTGAAATATTTACTGCTTTTCCAATAGTGAAATTACACAGAAAATAATGTCTCTAGGCCACTCTGAGACTCTTAAAAAGGATAAGAAACTCTCCGAGAAAGTGTTGCGTGGTCATTTGGGCAAAAGCTGACTCCAGTAGAGAGACTCAGCTGTAAGCTTTCTGGCAGGGACCACTTTCTAGAAGCCTCTAGTGACATTTTCTTGTGCCCCCATTTTATCTGGTGTGGTGGAGGGTCAGTGGCAGCTGTTGCCGTCCATGTGTTTGTGACAGAAATAACCCTTCCAATCACTCCCCACAAGCCTGACTAGTGAAGGCTTTCACAGTGAGGAAATAACACAGACTGTCCCCATCTGGAAGGCACTGTCCTTGTAGTTGTGGGGGGTGCCAACTTGCTGAGCAAACTCCAGACATTTAATTTAAAACAAGTGAAAGAATGACAAACCTCTGGGTTCCTGAAAGGGTTATTCTGCCTTAGACTGGCTATAAAAATGCTATTGGCCGTTACTTGGCATGGCCAAAGTGCATTCAGGGTGTCTTCTCTCTCCATCCAGTGCATTTGGTATTTTGGCTGAAAGGAAGTAAGCAACACATCTTTCCAGAGCTAAGATGGATCCACAGGCTGCAACCAAAAAGGAAGGGGTAAGTGTGCTGCCCTGGGAAGGGGTGTGGAGCAGCCCACTTGCAGGGCCTGTGCAGCAATGCTAGGGGGAGTTCTTGGGGTCTCTGTGTAGGGGAGGGCTGTTTGTGGTGACTCACCCCTCAGAGTTCACCCAGCAACTGAACTTCTACAGGGACCAGAGAGGAGAGATTTAGAGACATTTTGACTTAGACATTCTTTGGGAATCCATCTAACGGGACAGCTTTGAAAAATATCTGTAACCAAATTGAAGAGACTCAAGGAGTTGATTTGTCCTAACTTCCTTCACTGAAAGAACTTGGGATGAAAGGATTCCAAAACCAGCAGGAAAATCCTTAGACATTGTTTGTGAGATGTTTTTTCATTTGTTTTGATTTGGGCTTCAGAGTATTTTCATTAACCTTTTCAACAAGTGACATAGCTAAGCCAGTGTGAAAAGAGGTTGGACTCAGAAAAGAGGCTGTAAGGTTTGAATGTAATTCAAATCTATAGCAGAGATTCCCTACCTTTTAGATGACGAGACTCCCTTTGTTTTAGAGACAGAAGATTTTTCTGGTCCTGCCGTTGTACTTTTTGAGTCCCTTGATTTAGGAAAATGCATAAAGACAGAAAGATAATATGAATTTATCAAAACTTTTCAGAAATTTGTATTTTATTCATCACAACAGCATCTGTTTATATCTACAGGGGAAGAGGTACATATTTGTGCAAATTACTATTCAGTGATGGATATGAGACCCTTGCCATAGGGTCATAGATTAAGAGCAGGTGTGGGAGGTAGAGGTACCTGGAATTCATTCCCACCGCAGTTCTAGATGTGGGAGATTGGGCAAATTATTTACCTACTCTGTGCCTTTGTTTTCTTGTCTGTAAAATGGATATAATAACCATACCATCTGATAGTGCTGTTGGAACAATTAAATGAGATGAGATAATGCATGTAAATTACCTGGCACATAGTAAATTCCCCATAAATGTTCTTAATTTTTGATCATTCTTTAGAGCAGGGCACTATAGACATTTGGGGCCTGATTCTTTGCTATGGTGGGGGGCTGGCCTGTGTGTTGTAAGAATGTTTAGCGGCATCCCTGGTCTCTCCTAACTAGCTGCCAATAGCACCCTTGCCCCAAGGAGAATCACTGCTTTAGAGATTACTAAGTACCTTCACCTGGATTCTCTTGTTTGGCTTTCACAACTAAGAAAGTGTGAGAAAGTCAAGTGTTATCCCCTCTATTTTATAGAAAACGGACTGGGAGGTAACAAGAACTTAGGAGTTTGGGGGGTCAGGGGATGCCCTGATCTGGTCTATGCCCCCTCTCCAAAGAGAAATGCACCACCTAGCTGTGCCCCCAGGTGTGGCTGCAAAAGAACGGAACCGCTCCCATGTGATAGCCTGAAGGTGAGCAGTAGATTTTGAAAGAAAATATTTAAAATGGTCACACGCAAAAGCTATGGGCTGATCACAGCTACCTGCCCCCTCTATTCTCCATGAAAGGGAGCCTTCAGTGCCCAGTGCCATGCAGGTTGTCCCTTCCGGCCACCTGAGGGTGAACCTGCCCGTGTGAACACGTGCTGGGTGTCCTGGGAGACAGCAAAACAAAACTATTCCACTGGTGGCTGCTTGTAAGAGTCTGCAAATCATTAAGCGAAGCTGGGGGGTGGGGAGCCAAGGAGAAGTGGAGAGACCAGCAAAGGCTGCAGGGATCAGGGCTGGGCTATCAGGGCCCCGTTTGGCTGGTGGGATCTCTGTCCTCTGGTGGCTGTGTGACTGCAGCTTCACTGTCCTTTGGGATCCTCATATGTAAAGAGAAAAGAATCTGTCCGATGTGCATCAGGACTTTGCCAGGAAAGAGGATTCTTGAAAGAAAAAAATAATAAAATGGATTAGGAAAAAAAACCAAAGTGCTTTGGAAGATGAAAAACGTGTATTTTTTTTTTTTTTTTTTTGTGGACTGTCCCCACCACCAACAAGTTCAGTGTCGTTGAGCAAGTAACTTTCCCTCTGGGTCCTCACTATTAATAATTAATGATAGCGAACCCGGCTCTGGGCATTTTATACGTATGAACTCCTTTATTCTTCACATCAATCCTGTGAGGAAGGTAGTGTCATCGTTCCCGTTTTACAGGTGAAGGAACCAAGTAACTGGCTCAGTGCCACATAGTCAACAGCAGGAGAGCCGGGATTGGATCCCACGCTCCTGGGCTTCAGTGGCTGTGCTTCAACCTGCACCCCTCACCCCCAGCTCTAAGATGTTATGATGTTTTTCTCTCTTCTCCCCCCTCCACTTAGACCTCAGTGTCTGTCTGTGAAACTTTGAGTTCCACAATGTGATAAAGTGACTTAAAGTGTTGATAAAGCATAAGCACTCTTTTCTAGGGATCTCTGCATTCTGACAAGGAAAAGTCTTGTACTGAGAGTATCTCTCCGATGGTGGGAACAGAAAGTGGAGACAAATTCCTAAGGAAGGTGGTTTGGGTGGGGCTTCCTTCCCAGGGTCCTGAATCACACCCTGTCAGATCACCAGCCCTGAAGTTGGTTACTTTACTAGTCTCCATGTTCTCAGCATTATGAAAAACAGGAAGCCGATTTACCATGGGCACGAGGGACGTGGTTCCTGGTTTCTCCCAAAAGCACAACTCAGGGGCATGGCTCCCCTTGGCCTCTGAGGAGAGCCCCCTCCCATTCATGTCT
Organism: Rhinolophus sinicus; assembly: GCF_057876585.1. Classification (NCBI taxonomy): domain Eukaryota; kingdom Metazoa; phylum Chordata; class Mammalia; order Chiroptera; family Rhinolophidae; genus Rhinolophus; species Rhinolophus sinicus. Next base: position 5,962,441 of record NC_142514.1, on the reverse strand, counting down.
CTAGGCCACTGGGCCACTGGCCATTTTAAAAAGCTGGTGGGAGACCTGGACATCTGTTTGGCCCCATCCTCTCCCCCAGTACCAAATAAAAAAAAAGAAAGAAAGGGGGGGTAGAGAGAGAGAGACAGACAGACAGGCAGACAGAAAGAAAGAGAGGGAAAGGAAAGAAAAGAAAGCTTAAGCCCTGGCTTTCTTTTACATGTACCTTTACTGAGACCATAACATAAAATTCACCATTTAAAGTATATAATTCAGTGTATATTCCCAGAATTGTGCAACCACAATTAACTTTAGAATATATATATTTTTTTATTTTATTGGGGAAGGGGAGCAGGACTTTATTGGGGAACAGTGTGTACTTCCAGGATTTTTTTCCAAGTCAAGTTGTTGTCCTTTCAATCTTAGTTGTGGAAGGTGCCATTCAGCTTTAAGTTGTTGTCCTTTCAGTCTTAGTTGTGGAGGGCGCAGCTCAGCTACAGGTCCAGTTGCTGTTGTTAGTTGCAGGGGGCACAGCCCACCATCCCTTGAGGGAGTCGAACTGGCAACCTTGTGGTTGAGAGGTCGAGCTCCAACCAACTGAGCCATCCAGGAGCTCAGCAGCAGCTCAGCTCAAGGTGCCGTGTTCAATCTTAGTTGCAGGGGGTGGAGCCCACCATCCCTTGCGGGAGGAGTTGAACTGGCAACCTTGTGGTTGAGAGCCCACTGGGCCATGTGGGAATCGAACTGGCAGTCTTCAGAGTTAGGAGCATGGAGCTCCAACCGCCTGCGCCACCGGGCCAGCCCAACTTTAGGACATTTTTATCACCCCTGAAAGTACCCACTTATAGTCACTCCACATTTTCTCCCACCCCTCCGCTTCTCCAACCCCAGGCAACCACTAATTTATATTCTGTCTCTGTGGATTTGCCTGTTCTGGACAGTTCACATGGATGGAATCAGACAACAGGCGGTCTTTTGTGACTGCCTTCTTTCACTTAGCGTGTTTTCAAGGTGCATCCACATTGTAGCATGTAGCAATGCTTCATTCCTTTTTGTAGCCAAATATTCCACTGTATGGCTAGACCACATTTTATGTATCCATTCATCTGTTGATGGACATTTAGGTTGTTCCCACTTTTTGGCTATTGTGAATAATGCTGCTATGAACATTCATGTTCAAATTCATGTGAAAATGTTTTTATTCCTCTTGCATATATATCTAGCAGTGAAATTGCTGAGCCACATGGTGACTCTATGTTTAACTTTGTGAGGAAATGCCTGACTTTTTCAAAGTGGCTGCACCATTTTATGTTCCCACCAGCAGTGTAAGAAGGTTCCAATTTTCTCCATATCCCTGTCAACACTTATTATTATCTGTATTATTGATTTTAACCATCCTGGTGACTAAGAAGTGGTGGCTTGTTGTGGTTTTGATTTGCACTTTCCTCAGGGGGTACCAAGTCCTTTGAATTTACTCCCTAAATGGTCCTTAAAGCTGGCACTTCTTGACCCTGCCACACCCACTCCCCTTACCCAAGACCCCATCCTCCCTCAATCACTCTCCTGACTCCTTTTAACCACTTCTGTGGTTTTTCTGTGGTATTTCTTTGTAGAATAGACCCAGTCTTATACCACATTATATTATATATATATATATTATATAAGACCCGGTCTTATATTATAGTAAAATAAGACTGGGTCTTATATTAATTTTTGCTCCAAAAGATACATTAGAGCTGATGGTCTGGCTAGGTCTTATTTTCGGGGAAACACGGTAGCACAGAGTCAGCTGTCAATAAATGTTTATTTCATGGACGAAGGCATTTGGACCAGCAAGGTCGGTGAGAACCTACTCAGAATGTCTTGCTATTTCCACAGAGGATCAGCCCTGATTCCTAGGGGTGCATAGACTATGCCTGTGGCTTGAATTCAAGGAGGAAGCCAGAGAGGCAGAGTAGAATTGCGTGCACGATGCTTCGAGACCTACATCCTGCGGTCTTTCTGATAGTTTTTGCTGGGATCTCATGAGAGCAGTCAGGGAGCTGTCTGTTCATGCTGCCTAGCGGTCTTCCCCCCAATCTGGGCCAGGAGCCCCTGGGACACCAGCCAGCTCCCCAGCTGAGCTTTCTAAGGACTTCAGACCTTAGAACCCATCAAAGCAGAGCGAGATCGGGAGCTGCACCTGGCAGTATGAGTGAAGCCTGAGGCATTTGTAGTTAATCATCTACTGGGAAGAAAATCAGAAGAGGAGAAAGTTTTATCAACATTTTCTTCCTTCCATAAAATTAAGCGATAGAACAGCTGTAGGGGAGGGAGTTTTGTTTGGCTTCCCACTGTTTCCCCAGCACCCAGAACAATGCCTAGCTCTGGGTGGGTGCTCAATATGTTGAATGAATGAATGAATGAATGAATGTCCAGAGCACTTCAGATGAGAGGTGAGCTAAGTCCACGTGTCCTGTATCTCAGCTAGAGTGTGGGGGTGCCTATTTGTACAACCCCTGCCTTTAGAAAATACAGGGTGGTGTGGCAACAGCCCCGGGACTCACATTCCCTCCTGGGCACCATCACCTGCTCCTCTGTGGGGACAGAGTCCCAGAGAGCAGTTTCCAGGCTCTCGGCCTCATGTGGAAAGGTGCTGGCTTGGGTAGTAGATGGCTATCAGCTGTGACCAGTTAGCCATTGGCCACTGATATAACTGCCATGGCTGAGCTAGCAGGCACGGATTGCATCTGGCAACTGGGGGTTCGTTAGCAGAGAAGCGGATGGTAGAGCGCGGTTAGCAAGTGGATTGTGGATTGCGGATCGTGTTGATCCTACTTCCTGTGTCTCGCCCAGCCGCCAGTGAGATGGGGGTACAGGAAGACCCCTCGTTGGGGTACTGGTGGATGTTTGCTTTTATGTGTCGACCAGCCGCCGTCAAGAATATAGTGGTATGAACCCCCATCTATGGCTCCGTTGTTCCTTTTTGGCCTCACCATATCCTGCGTTCTTGTGTGGGGAGTGGGAGCTGAGTCCCTGCATTACATCCGCCCACTTTTGTCCCCCACTGGCCCCTGTGAATGAACACCCACAGAGCCATAGATCGGGGGTTCATACCACTATAGTCTCGCTGGCGGCTGGGTTGGAGATACAGGAAGCAGGAGCCACACTATCCGCAATCTGCCGTCTACTTCTCTCTGCCAACCAACCTCACTTGCTAACTGGAATCCACCGTGCTAACTGCAATCCGCTCTTGCCAGCTCAGCCACCATCTTCTTGCTAGCTCCCATTTTTCTGCTAGCGTAGCCACGGCAGTTATATTAGTGGCCAATGGCTCACTGGTTACAGCTGATGGCCAACTAGCCACAGATGATGGCCATGCAATCACAGTTGATGGCCATTTACTACCTGAGCCAGCACCTTTCCACGTGAGGCCGAGAGCCTGGAAACTGCACTCCTGGCTCTGTCCCCACAGTTGAATACACCAATTGTTATTTAGTGAAGGAAGGAGAAGGGTGAAGTCTCACTGGTGGCTTTGCTCTTGACCATGTCTCCCTGCTCTGTCCTCTTGGGCACCGTGACAAGGCAGGAGTGACTGCGGTTTCTCTGCCTGTCCTGCTCCTCACTTCTCTCAAGAGGTCCTCTTTATATCAGGAGGGAGGCTGCCCAGAGGAAGACAGGAGCACCTCAGCTTGCCACTGGAGGGGCATGTGGCATGTGGCATATGGCAGGGTACACCTGAATGAAGGTGCTTGAACGGAGGCTTCTGAGAGTCGCACTCGCCCACCCCAGTCAGTGGATTCACTCTACGGCTAGACACTTTCATGATTCATCCTGGCAATAACTCTGAGGGACTGTTATTATCCTCATCCTGAAGAGGAGGAAACTGAAAATCGTGGCTATTAAGCTAGAAAGGGGCAGTGGGCAAATTCAAGATGAGATGTATAGCTTCTGAGGGCAAAACTCTTTCTACTTTTATTTTTCTCCCGCTTTTCATAACTAGTAAGTTCCCTCATCACAAAAGATGGTTTTACATGAACACTTGGTTTCCTCATGTGTCAAAGGGGGCTATTACCACAGAAGTGTATATGTTTAATCGTCGCCAGAAATCTGTACTTAGTTTCTCACTATGCTTTCTGCCTGTTACAGCAAAAGTCCAGGGGCTAAAGGAAATTAATCAGTGGCCCTAAATAATTAAAACTTTTCCCATTTTTTTCATCTTTGATTTTTAGGGGAGTTTGTGTTGAGGGCGGTGCTTGAGCACATTTGCTGCAGTTGGCAAATGCAGCTACACGACAGGAATGTCACAGAAGCAATTCAGACATTACACGGAGTGTTGGAGTAGCTGACCCTTCAGTGTCTTTCTGACCCAGTGGTTCTCAACTGGGGGCAATTTCCCACCCACTCCAGGAGACACTTAGCAACATTGGGAGATGTTTGGGTTGTCACAGATGGGGGACACCCCCCCATAGCAAAGAATTATCTGGCCCTAAGTGCTACAGTTCAGAAAGCCTGTCCTAACCAGAGGTGGGGAGAGGGCAGGTTTCAAGAGAGAGGGCTGTTGAAAGGCTACAATCTTCAGGTTCTCTTCCATCTTTCTACAAGACTTTGAAATAACGCGGGGACCTGGCTACTTCCTGACCTAAGCCATGGTCTCTCTTCCCACAGAAGTTGACACTTGTGCTCGCCCTGGCAACGCTGATAGCTGCCTTTGGGTCCTCCTTCCAGTACGGATACAATGTGGCTGCTATTAACTCCCCTTCTGAGGTAGGTCGCTCTGGTGAGTGAGACGCAGCCCCCAGGCAACAGGGAGGTGGGTTTGGGGCAGCCCGGGCCTGGGCATGGCCGCCAAGGTGGGACTGCACACGCAGGGGGGCGCACAGTGGGTCCTCCAATGAAGGGAGAGGGAAACACCCACAAGACACAGTGCAAGGGGACTGGTGGACACAGGGTGGGCTGGTCTCTGATCTTCCTGCAAATCTATGGCGGAGTCTGGAGCGCAGGGATCACCCAGCAGACTGGAAGACAGGAGTCATTGCAGTCACTCCCGGTGTTAGACACAGCCTGGGCAGTTGGCCTATCTGAGGCCTGATGACCCTCCCCAGGGTACCCCCTGCTCATTGCTGTTAATACAGCTTTGTCCTCACTCCCTTTCTTCCATTTAATAATGTCTGTATCTATGTGCCCAGCTTATCCCATTGTTAGCCCAACAACTTGGCATTGCCCTTGCTGCAGAACCAGGTCGTATTATTTGGTGTTTGTTTCACTTTTGTCTCCAGCTCATGAGAGAATTTTATAATGAGACCTACTATGATAGAACCTCTGATTACCTGAGCGACTTTTCCTTGACGTTGCTGTGGTCTGTTTCTGTGTCCATGTTCCCTTTCGGAGGCTTGATAGGATCCCTCATGGTTGGCATCTTGGTGAATAAACTTGGCAGGTAAGGTAAGGTGAATTTTCAACTCCGCGAAACTCATAGACCCCCATCAGAGTTTAAAACCTAGGCCTCAAACTGAAAGTCTCATTGTAAGACTAGGCGATAACTGCTGTGACGATATCTGTGTTCTAATGTGGTCTTAAGAAGACAAGACATTGACCAAGTATTTGGGGACTTAGGCAAGTTCTTAGGTCTAGAAGTGGAGGTGGCAGATCTCGGGCTCTGGGGCGGACATGGGACGAGCAGCTGCTTCAGAGATCAGGACTCACTCCTGCTGTCTCTGCTCTCTTGCCTTGAAGGTGTTTTGCTTTTGTTTTTTACCAAAACCAAAAACAAGTTCTCTTTTTTTTTGCCTTTAGAAGAGTCAAATACCAGACGACATGGCCAAGATGTCAGTCCCGACGTAGATCATAGCACAGTGTTCTTAAACTCAGCCTCCTAAACAAACATTAGCTTCTTTGTTCTTTTACCTTGAGACCAAGTCATACACAAAATTTAGCCCACATTAAATTCCTGTAAAACTCTAAAATGGCTGAGATTATCAGGCACTTCCTTGTGAAACTGTGTGGTCCCAGAGTGACTCGCTCTGTGAGTGCAATGAACAAAGCACAGTGTAACTTAACCCCAGATTACACAGCTAAGAGGAAATTTCACTTCTGAGCCTGTGCAAGCACCCTCCACACCGTACTCTGTTATGTCGGGCAAATAGCTTTTCAATCTGTTGTTTTATTTTTTAATCATTCGTATAGTAGTATCTTTTTTATACACATTTTTTAATTGTTCCAGTCATCAAATTTATGGTTTTTGCTTTTTGTGTCTTAAGACAGCCTTCTCTTTCCAGAGTCATGAGGATAATATTCTTCAATAAAAAAAAAAAATGTATACAATTTTGTTTTTCCCAGATCTGGAATTTTATTTTGTATGTGGGTGGGTGGTAAGAGAAAGTGAATTTTTCTCCAGGTGAAAAGTCAGATGTTCTTAAACTTATCTTAGTTACTCATGTTCCTTTACTCTTCTGTGCTAACCTTTCAGTCAGTTTATCAAAATCCCTTAAAAAAGGTTCTGCTTTACATTGCTTTGGATTTATAATTTGAGGAAAACTGACACCCTTACACTGTTGAATCTTCCCCATTCATGAGCTAATTTACTGATCCTGGGTTTCCTTCTATGTCTTTGTCATCAATTGCAGAAAATTTTCAGCCATCACTTCTACAAATCTCTCTCCTCCATTTTCTATATTCTTTCTTCTAGAATATAGAGGAGCTCCTGCATGTCCTGTTGTTGCCCTATTGCCTGCTTTAAAAAATTTTTAAAACACTGTGGTTAAATATAACAGAACATTTCCCATTTTAAACATTAATGTGCAGGTTATTGGCATTAAGTACCTTCACACTATTGGGCAAGCAGCACGACCATCCATCTCTATAACTTTTCATCTTGCAAAACTGACACTGCCCCCATGAAACCACTCCCCATCCCCCTGCCCCCCAGCCCTTAGCAGCCACCATTCAACTTTCTGTCTCTATGAATTTGACTTCTTCTAGGCTCATATATGTGGATTTGTCCTTTTGTGACTAGGTTATCTCACTAAGCATGTCATTAAGGTGCCTCCATGTTTTAGCAAGTGACATGGTTTCCTTCCTTTTTAAGGCTGAATGACAGTCTATTGTAGGAATATACTATGTGTTTACCTATTCATCCATCGACGGACACTTGGTCTCTCTCTCTGTAATTTCCTCAGGTTTACCTTCCTATTCATTAATTTCCTCCTCAGCTCTAATTCACTTACTAAGTTTTTTATTTTAATTACTATATTTTTTATTTCAAGAAGTTCTATTTGTTTGTTTTTAAAATCCATTTTTTCCCTATTGTTTTGGAGAGTTTTTATTTAACATAGTTTCTTGTTCTTCCTTAGTACCATTTTAATTCCTTATTTGATGACACTAATCGTTTGAAACATATTTCATAGCCTCTCTCTAATCCTATACCTGAGGCTGTGCTGTTTGTATGTGCAGCCTCTTGCATAGGGCAGGTTGTTTCACAGGTTGTAATGGTGGGGCTTCATCACTGCAGGGCCTCGCTGGGGACCCCTGGGGAGCCCAATGTGAGGGCCTCTTCAGAGAATTTTCCGTTTGTTAGAGGTTTTTAGGAGATATCACTTTTATCAACTTAACGTAAGCTCCCTCTATTTATAGTTTGTTAAGGTTGGTTTTTTAAAAAAAATCATAATACATATCAAATTTTATTGACTTCTTTTGTTGCTTCAATTGGTAATCTTATATTTTCCCCCAGTATAATCTTTAATATGGTGTCTTTAACATTGAAATATTTTTTCGTATGTGCTGTAGAATTCAATCTGCTGGTATTTCATTTAGGACTTTTGCATCTATGTTGATAAATGAGGTTGGCCCATACTTTTCTTCTAATGTCCTTACCCAGTTTGGGTTTCAAGATTACAGTAAAATCATGCTAGTCTATGATAGCCAAAACCTTTTACTGTATTCCTGTGTGCTGTATGTGATATTACTGCTGTCACTAAATAGACACTCAGTGAACATTTGCCAAACCAATGAGTGAATCCTTAGACCGAACTAGCTGACGTTTTGTCCTTTGCAGAAAAGGGACTTTGCTGTTGAACAACGTCTTTTCCATCGTGCCCGCAATCTTGATGGGATCCAGTGCAGTTGCCAAGTCGTTTGAGATGATAATTTTGTCCAGACTTTTGGTGGGAATATGTGCAGGTAAACAGTGCTACACTGTGATGCCATTCTGTGATTTAGAAAAATCAAGAGGAGAGAGAAGGGGCGCCAGGGTCTGAATCAATCGGCGTTTCCAAAGCACATAGATTCAAGCTGTTCCTCGGCCTCTGCCACGGATAATGCTCAAGCCCCTGTGTTAGTCTGATGTGCAGACAGGGGCAGGTCTTCCCTGTGACATTTCCTGGGAGGAAAGCTGCTCTTTGAAAGACTGAAATACAGAATCTTAGGCTTGGAAGGGTCCTTCCAATCCAATCCTTTATCTCGGTGTTTTCTAAACAGCTGTTCAGGACCAGTTAGTAGGTGGTGATGTCTGTTTAGTGAGCTGCATTCATTCGTTCCTTCCTTCCTTCCTTCCTTCCTTCCTTCCTTCCTTCCTCCCTTCCTTCCTTCTTTCCTCCCTTCCTTCCTTCCTTCCTCCCTCCTTTCCTTCTTTCCTTCTTTCCTTCCTTCCTTCCTCCCTCCCTTCCTTCTTTCCTTCCTTCCTTCCTTCCTTCCTTCCTCCCTCCCTCCTTTCCTTCCTTCCTTCCTTCCTTCCTTCCTTCCTTCCTTCCTTCCTTCCTTCCTTTCATAAACTGTATCATAGGTAGTAAAGATAAGGATTTTCTCACGTATGTGCACAGATCAATAACTGAAGCAAAAGTTCTTTTGGAAGTTTTGTTTCAGTTATTGACCTGTGCACATATGTGAGAACTGGCTGCAATGTGAAATGTATTTCTCTAGCTGTTACTGTGGGTCCTGGTCAAAAAAGCTTGGGAAACATCCAGACATACGAATCCCTCTACCCGCAAGGAGTAATGATCATAAACTCTCAACTTTTATAGGGGAATTTAAGTTTGCAAAGGGCTGGTTATGGGTTCCACTTCACTTATTCCGTCAACGCCCACTTGCGGAGGAAGATAAGGCCCTGCCTGGGGTTCTTCCCCTGCTAAACCCTGTCACTGGTTTGCTGACCCTCCAAAGCTACGCTGCTCAGCTGTACTTCAGACTCTGGTGGCTACAGAAAACTCCCCATAATTGCTTCAGACTGAAGAGATGTGGGTAAAGGCCTGTTGTGGCCTTCCCTTGAGTTGGTGTTATTTGTAGGCAGTATTTCCCAGGGCCAGTCAAGGTGAGTCAGATGCCTGGGTGTAGAGTAAGGAGGCATCTCCTCCTGGGGCCATGACCCTGGAGCGTCGGCACCCGAGGGTAAGCGCCCCCACAAACACAGCCCCTTGGGTGTCTCACTTGTCTGCTTCCCCTGGCCCTGGCATTGCCAAGTAACTCTGAGTTTCTCCTTCCAAACATGGGCATAGGGACAAATGGATGATTTGGCCAGAGGTCAGCAAACCCCTTAGCTGAAGTTAGCTGGTAACAGTGGAGACGCCGGGGAGCCAGGTGTTAGAGGAAAGGACGAGGAACTGCAGAGCTGGAGACAAAAGAGGAAAACAAGATTCCTGAAGAGAGACGAGGTCATTTCCAGGAAAGAAGGATGGGCCCTTACAAGCTTCACTTGGTACTCTCTTTCCCTGAGCACCTGAATGGGTCCCTGCCATCTTGGCCTGAGCCCACCTTCGCTTTTCCCAGCAGAGAGGCTCAGCTGTAAGAAAAACAGATGATTCCTAAACGTTGTCAGCTGTGAGCAGGTGCAGCCACTTTCTATTGACCATCCAAAATTCATTGCTGGTTCCAACTGAGAAATATTAGGCTCCAATAGATAACAGGTCCCGGCCTATGCTGTCAAGTAAGCAGTATTTTAAGTTGGCGGTTCTCACACTTTGGGGCCTCAGGACCCCTTTTTATGCTCCTAAAGTTACTGAGGGCTCCAAAGAACTTTTGCTCATATGGGCTCTATTAGATTAACATTTACCACGTTAGAAATCTCAACCAAGAAATGTATTAATTCATTTAAAAATAGCAGAAAGCCCATTACATGTCTTCATGAAAATAACTATTTTATAAAGCAAAAAAATTAGTGAGAAAGGTGGCGTTGCTTTACGTTTTTGCAAATCTCTTTAATGTCTGGCTTCATAGAGGACAGCCGATCCTGAATCCTGCTTCTGTGTTCTGTTGGTTGTGTAGCCTCCGGAACACCCCACTGTGTGCTTATGAGAGAACAAAAAGGCAAATAACATCTCAGGATTCTTCTGAAAATAGTTCTGATCTCACTGAACCCCTGGAAAGGTGTCAGGAACTTCCTGGGTCCTCAGGTCATACTTGAAGAACACCAGCAGAAGCATAATCCATTTGCAGTGAATTCTTTCCCACATATGAAAAAGACAGGAAAGTGGATAATCAAGCCCCTTAGACATCCTACAAACAAAGCAAACATCGGTTCTGATGAAGGGGATGAGAGAGAAATCTGACTTGGGCTTCAAGTTGCTCACAGTTTACTGGCTCGCCCTCAGTCAACTTCTTGGCGAGAACACCGAATGCTTTCACTGAAGGAATTTAAACTTTAAAAGCCACTTGCTGTCAGAACAGGCTGCTGGGGTTGCCCATGGAGTCATTCTGAAGACAAAATAGAGATTGCTTTTGTGGGGGCGGAGCCCCAGAGAGTAGTTTCCAGGCTCTCGGCCTCACATAGACAGGTGCTGGCTCAGGTAGTAAATGGCCAACTGTGATTGCATGGCCATCAGCTGTGGCTAGTTGGCCGTCAGCTGTAACCAGTGAGCCATTGGCCACAATATAACTGCTGTGGCTACGAGGAGAGAGGGAGAGAAGGGAGAAGAGAAAGAATGGGGCCTAGCAAGAAGATGGCGGCTGGGCTGGCGAGTGTGGATGGCGGTTTGCGGACAGTGTGGATCCAGCCTCCAGTGAGAGTATAGTGCCGCCAGAGAGAATATAGTGGTATGACTCCCCTACCTATGTCTCCGTGGGTGTTCCTTTTTGGCCTCACCATATCCTGCGTTCTTGTATGGGGAGCGGGAGCTGAGACCCTGCAGGCCTCCCTGCACGACAAATGGAGCAGCGAGCAGGGTCGCCCCGCACGACAGCTTTTCACCAACATGAAGGGAATCCCATCTCTTCAAAAGCCATCTGGTGTTTCACTCTTCAATGTTGTTCTTTCTTTTAACTCTTTTTTTATAAGTTTCAGGTGTACAAAACAACATAGTGATTAGACATTTACACCCCTCACACAGTAATAACCCCAGCAAGTCTACTACCCACCTGACACCGTACATAGCTATTACAATACCATTGACTATATTCCCTATATGTTCCCTACGCTGTACTTTACATCCTGTGACTATATATGTTTCTGATTATAGTTGACATTCAGTATTATTTTATATTAGTTTCAGGTGTACAGTGCAGTGCTTATTCATGGTGTCAGATGGGTACTAGACTCATCGGGGGGCCACTTCAATGTTTTTCTTAATCAAAGTCAGAGCCCATGCCATTAAGATGCAGCCACCAGGGCCTGAGTGGTGACCGTGGAGACCCCACCCTGAGGGCCTCCGCTTCCTCCCCAGGCTTTTGGGCACTGGGCCTGCGGGGTGCCCACGCCTCAGATGCCTAAATGCTGTTCTAAAGACTATGCCTCTTTGCTCTGAAAATCGGAAAGAATCTGTATTAATGAACGGTGATGCCTCTTTTTAAATGCTAAGCAGAGATATCCTTGGGCAGAATTGCAGAGCTCGGAAACTTGGACTTCAGTTCCCTCCTATCTCCGTGTCATCAAGTACCTTCCCATTACCAGCAGCTCTAATCTCCACTCACCCCGACTTCGTTTCCTCTCGGTCTCGCCATGTGGTTGGAGCCTCGCTTGCAGACCCCCACCTCTTCCTGAGCCTCAGCTTGACTCGCGGGTAGCTGGGCTAGTGATAGCCCATCTGACCTTCCTCCGAGATCGCCAGCCTTTCACTTGGCTTTGAGGAGAATTAAATGGGATAAGACATGTGCCTGTAAAATTGATTCCACCTATTCTTAAAGGGGATCAGGTGCCATTAGGATGGGAAAATTGACAAGTTAAAGTGTTGGGGATCCAGAAGTAACCTGGGCATTACATAAATCCCCAATAACAGTTACCCCACAATAAAGGTAATGCTGGTAGGCAGGGGTCCTTGGCCTTTCATTAACAGATTCTCCCCAAGGAGCAAGAGAGGAGAGAGAGTTGAGAACAACCACACCTGGGCTTTTCCTCTCTGAGATCAAGCCACTTGGGGGGAAGGCCTGAAGTCAGGCTGGCCTATGTCCCCAGGTGACACCAGTCGAGAAGCAACGGCACCTGTCCATGGAATTTTTTGGTCAGACTATTTTACCTTTCCTTAAAGTTTAACATTCTAAGAATTAAGAGAGATATTTGCTTACACTTGCGGTTTTGAGAAAGTTTCAGCCCAACTAATGTGATTGCTGAGTAAGAATAAGTGTATTTGAAGACACAGCTTGTCCCTGCCAGACTAATGTTTTCTGATCGTGTTTTTATTTCAACCTCGTCTAGGTCTGTCTTCCAATGTTGTCCCTATGTACTTAGGGGAACTGGCCCCTAAGAACCTGAGGGGTGCTTTGGGGGTGGTGCCCCAACTCTTCATCACCGTTGGCATCCTTGTGGCCCAGATCTTTGGTCTCCGGAGTCTCCTAGCAACCGAGGGAGGTAAGCTCGGATGCCTCTGGGCCCCCAGTGGGCCCCCAGTCCTTCCTCTGCTCCTGCCGGATGTTTCCGGGGGCTGGTCTTTTCTCTCTAATCGGCTGGCTGGCCTTGCGGGCTCCCACACTGCCCTGACCCCACAGTTGGTGATGACAGATTGGCTGACCTTTTCTAGTCCCTCTTTAGACATGGCTTTGTGTGAGTAGGAAGCACCATTCATTGTCTTTCTCTTGGTCTGATGGTGGCTGTCCATACAGGGCCAGGGGCCATGGTAATGACAGCCACCAGTGTGCCAGGCTCTGTGTTTAAGGCTTCCCCGAGACCACTTCACTTGAGCCTCCCAGCAACACCACTGCCCGCAGGACTCTATTATCCCATTCCAGGGAAGGGAAGGGAAGGGAAGGGAAGGGAAGGGAAGGGAAGGGAGGGGGGAGGGGAGGGGAGGGGGGAGGGGAGGGGAGGGGAGGGAAGGGAAGGGAGACCAGAAGAGAATAACATCAGAGAAGTCTCTGGCAGGAAGTGGCAGTCACAGTACAAAGACTGCAAAGAAGTCGGGGGGTCAAGATTGAAACACAGAGTCTGGATATGGCAGTTCAAGGTCTCCAAGAAGAGTTTTAGTGTAGGTGTGGGGGGTTGGGCCACAGGCCTGACAGCAGGGGCCCGAGTGGGAGGTAAGTGCACACTTGCTGTGTAGGGTGATTGAAGCAGGATCCAGGATTAGCTAGGCCTTGGGTTCAGATCAAGGGACAGGAGGAGGTCAGGAGGAGGTCAAGAAGATGAGGGCCCAGCCTGTACAACAGGGGGCAGGGCCGCAGTTGAACTTAACATTGCATGGCACTCGTTTTCTTGAAGAGTGATGGTGTTATGAGATAAGGGGAAGGTTCAGAGGTTGAAACATAACTTGAAAGTCTAAATGAGGGTTTTCTTCATTCATTTCTCTTCCATTACAGTGGTTGCAATATAGTTTATGAGACCAGTGAGAAGTCATTGGTTGTCAGGTGGTCATCGCCTTAAGTTTGACTAAAAGTCTTTATAACATAGGTCAGAGTACCCAGGGTTCAACGTGCTGGGTTCAAATCACAGTTTTGCTCCTAAAAACTGATCTGAAGCAAGGGGCCTACATGCTCCAGGCCTGTGTTCGCATGTGTGAGATGGGGTTGGTCCTGGTACCTGCCTCGTGACATTGCCGTGATGGAGAAGTGAGTTAACATGAGAAGACCCATTAGACTAGAGCCTGGCACGCAGAGGCCCACGGTTATCACTGACTGCGAGCCTGAAGAGAACAGGGGTGCGTGGGGGCATGAACAGCTCTTCCAAGGAACCTCAATTCTCATTCACTTATTGAACCGTTTTTTTGGTGAAATAAAACATACGTAAGGAAGAGCACATGAAACATAAATGTACTTTTAGTCAAAAAGAATTCAAACACCTGTGTGATGGTGCCCAGGTCCTGAACTAGAACGGCACCAGCCCCCCCACCCCGAAACCCTCTGTGTGCCCCTCAGTCATGGCCTCCCCACCCCAAAGGGAGCTACTGTGCCCATATTTATGATCATTTTGCTCTTGCTTTTCCCTACAGCTTCACCACCTTTCACAAAGATAGAGTTACTTCTCTGTTTCTGGACTTTTACAGTGGAATCCATTGTGTAGATTATTGTACCCAATATCGCATTTGTGAGAGCCACTCCTGTCATGTCTTGCTTCATTTTAATGGCAGTATAGAATTCCATTTTGTGAACACACCATGATTTATTGTCCATTCTACCGCTGTGGACACCTACACTCTTTTCGGTTTCATTCTAGAATCAGGGCTGCTCTGAGCATTCTAGTTTGGGTGCCCTGGTGGCCTGGGTGTATTCCAGAGCAGGCCTGTTGGGTCAGAGTGTGGGAGGGTGTCTGGCATCACCAGCTCCTGCCAGACTGTCCTCTAAAGATGCCACATGTCCACACAATAACCGTGGAGACTTCCCATTTGCCCACATTCTCACCAGCACTTGATGTCAGAATTTTTCATTTTGTCCATCTGGTACGTGGGCAGTGGTTATTCATCACTATCCATTCTTTCAGTATTATCAGAGTGTCTGCTATTCGTTAGGCACCGTCCTAGGTGCTGGGGACACAAGGATGAGAAAGACAAAGGCCCTGCCCTTTCAGAGCCTGTCTTCCAGCTCGGAAGAAAACCAGTCAGGGTAATGGGCCAGAGTGGCCGGCTGGATGTTGTGGGGGCTGGAGGGGATGAGAGGCAGGCTTCTGGGCTGGGGTGGGCCTCTCCAAGAGGTGGCGTTGGAGCCAGCTCTCAGGGAAGACGCTGGTTTCCTTCTAGGCTGGCCGATCCTCCTCGGGGTGACCGGGATCCCGGCAGCACTGCAGCTCCTGCTACTGCCCTTCTTCCCCGAAAGCCCCAGGTACCTGCTAGTTCAGAAGAAAGACCCAGCAGCTGCCAAGAATGGTGAGGCTCTCCTGTGAGAGGAGGAGAGGGATAGGGTCGCGGCAGCTGTGGTCCACCCGAGGACACCCCTTTGCTCCCCTGCCGTAGCGCTGAGGAGGCTGCGTGGCTGGGATGATGTGGATGCTGAGATAGAGGAGATCCAGCAGGAGGACGAGGCTGAGAGGGCGGCGGGCTTCATCTCCGTGGTGAAGCTGTTCCGGATGAGGGCCCTGCGGTGGCAGGTCATCTCTGTCATCGTCCTTATGGCCGGCCAGCAGCTGTCAGGAGTGAATGCGGTAGGGCGCAGCCCAGGGCCGGGGACAGAGGGCAGTGTCCAGGCTGCGGCCGGCCCCACCAGCCTCTGGGTTTGCCTTCCAGATCTACTACTACGCAGACCAGATCTACCTGAGTGCCGGCGTCAATACCAACGACGTCCAGTACGTGACGGCGGGCACGGGGACTGTCAATGTGGTGATAACCTTCGTGGCTGTGAGTGTCCCGGAGAGCTGAGTCCCATCTGCTACCAAGGAGGGAGGGCATCTTGAGAAGGGGGCTCCTGGCCGAGGAAGGAGCCCGGATCTAAGATGGCGACATGCCCCTCAGTCCCTTCGTGTCTAGCCTCTGGGCTTTCTCAGGTGACAGCCTGTCTCTTGCATGAGGCAGATTATGGCCCTCCAAAGATGGAGAACTCCCGCCTCACACATACTCCAGTCCCAAAGCCTCCAATGTGTGAGGTGGCTCTTCACCATCTTGGAGGCCACTGCCTGTGCCAGGGCTACAATGTGACAGGGGCAAATGCCATGGCCCACTGGCCATTCAAGGGCACACCCTTGGGGGCCCTTGAACAGCACTTGTGCTCTCCTCACAGT
The DNA here is from genome assembly GCF_057876585.1 of Rhinolophus sinicus. Classification (NCBI taxonomy): domain Eukaryota; kingdom Metazoa; phylum Chordata; class Mammalia; order Chiroptera; family Rhinolophidae; genus Rhinolophus; species Rhinolophus sinicus. The sequence goes on along the minus strand of NC_142514.1, from coordinate 5,946,423 downwards.
TGCCCCTTCAGAAGGGGTGTGTGGCACCATGAGTAGCTTCCTGTGAGGCAGCTCCAGGCAGGGCTGTGGCTGCACCGCCAGGGTCTGCCTCGCCCCTGTCTGGCGGGCCTGGGCCTCCTGAGCCTCTTGCTTTTCCTCCGCCCCTTCCCCTCCAGGTGTTCGTGGTCGAGCTCTTGGGGCGGAGAGTCCTGCTCCTCCTGGGCTTCTCCGTCTGCTTCACCGCCTGCTGCGTGCTGACAGCCGCTCTGGCTCTGCAGGTGAGAGGGGAAGGGCCCGGGGTTGACCATGTGTGGCCCCTACCCTCCCCAATAGCCCACTGCCCACTTCCAGCTGATTTTCCAGTGGCTTCAGGTGGCACTGCCTGTTGAAGGCAGAGTCAGGTGCCATCCTTCCCCAACTGGGCAGAGTGGCTGGCCCTCTTGGGACCAAGATTCCTGATGTTCCCCGTTCCAGGTTCTCTCTGCTTCCCCAGGTGTGATCCACCTCTGTCTTCTCCCCACAGGACACAATATCCTGGATGCCCTACCTCAGCATCACCTGTGTCGTCGCCTATGTCATAGGACATGCCCTTGGGCCCAGTATGTACCCCCGAGCTGGTTCTGTGTTTTCATTGCCCCCTCTCCTGCACCATCAGCCATAGAAAGTTCTGGTTTGAGCTCCTTAGACAGGCTCCAGGGAGGAAGGGTCTTGAGAGTGGGGGTCCGGCTGAGCACCTTCCTATTGCAGTGGGGTTTGGGCAGAACTTAATTAGAGTGAAAACAGTAAAGTAGCCTGTGTGATTGGTGCTGAGAGCCTTGCAGGTGGTCACAGGCCCCTTTTAGGGACCTCACAGGATGTCGGTTATTGTCCCAAACTCCTGCATTGGCCTTCTCACACTGTTTCTCCACAAGACCCGGAGTCCTGGAGCCTCACCGTTCCCACCTTGAACCACATGCCCAGGGCACTTTGCACACGGCAGGGGCTCCAGGTCCCTGGTGCTCTGCCTTCAGGGAGGTCAGCTCTTCCTCTTCCTCTCCCAAGGTCCCATCCCTGCGCTGCTTATCACTGAGGTCTTCTTGCAGTCCTCTCGTTCGTCCGCCTTCATGGTGGGGGGCAGCGTCCACTGGCTCTCCAACTTCACTGTGGGCTTGATCTTCCCCTTCATTCAAGTAAGTGTGACCCTGGGAGGAGCCTGCATTTACCAAGTCTGCAAGCAGTACAGCAAGAACCTTTTCTAAAAAGTGAACCTTGACCTCCTTCCCACAGGTCGGCCTTGGAGCTTACAGCTTCATCATTTTTGCCATCATATGTCTTCTCACCACCATCTATACCTTCCTGGTTGTCCCTGAGACCAAGGCCAAGACATTCATGGAGATCAATCAGATTTTTGCCAAGATGAATAAGGTGTCAGAGGTACACCCAGACAAGGAGGAACTACAGGACTTTCCACCCCCCACTCTGGAGCAGTAACTTGAGAAGAGGAGCCTGTGAAGTGGGTCTGTGTGGAGCTCCCTTCTTGGGCTTTTTTCCTGACTAATAGTTATCTATAAATATCCAGAACTAGGGCAAGACCAATGTGGAATGCAGGCCGTGCTGGGACTGCCTGAGGGGCTTCTGTGCAGTTCTTAAAGCCAGGCTGTCTCTCTCCAGATTGACTCATCACCAACCCCGAGTCACAGTGGGCAGCTGTCCCTCAACCATGCTGGGTTAGCTATTGTATAACTCCTGGTTGCACCAGCTCTTATAACAAAAATCATTACTATGGTGGCGAAATGGAAGGAATCAAATTTTGTCAGAAAAACAAACTTTTCTCCAATCCAGTGGGTCTTCTGGGGGTCAGGGGCATGTGTTCAGAGAGCAATCCATCCTCTTGTCAGATCCATCTCCAGAATCACTGCTTGTGGAAAGTGTGATGTCACAAGTAATGGTATTTAGGAAGCTGGGGAACAGGTCCCTATGGAGACTCTGATTATTCCTGAATTATATTTTTAGAGGACAATGGAATTGCCTCCATATACTCAATAAAACAAATATGATCGTTTTTCACCAAGATGTGCTTCTTTTCTGTGAGTAGCGGTTGGGGGCATTCCTGCTCCTTCAAGCAGTTTGGCTAAGCTAGAGTGTCAGCCCCTTGAGGACACAGGTTTGACCAGTTTTGTTTATCCCAGAATCCCCACTGCCTAAAACAGGCATGGAGGAGGAACTCAGGCAATATTTTCTGAAAGATGGAGAAAAGTGAGAGGTGAGGTTGTTGCAAAGTTTGATTTTTTAAATTTAAAATTGGGGAAGCCTTTGCACATTTTCAGGTGTATAGTGAACAACGAGGGGTTCTGAAGGTGTGACGGGCAGGGAGGAAGGGAGGATAGAGTGCCCCCCACACATACAGCAGAGCTAGAGGCTTTTCTTAGAGACCTGTGTGTGTGAAGAGGATATATACAAAAAGGTGGAGAAAATTTGAGGCCTGGGAAAGGAAAGTAGAGGGACCACCTGCTGAAAGGCCTCTGGGCCTTCATATCCCAGAAGATATGAAATCTTCTGGGATTTAGCGGGGCAGAGGTCACAGGCCAGTCAGGACAGAGGTGGAATCAGGAGCAGCTTTTGTGGGAGTAGAATGGTGAATTAAATAACTTATAAGAATAGTGAGTGTGCGGATGAAAAACACAATGCTGGGGTTGAACCATCCTTGACCTTGCGCAGCAGGGATCTGCCGCGTGGAAGGGCCACAAAAACAGATGAAAAGGAAGCTCTCAACTCTGAGGAGCAGTATGACTGGAATGTCAGTAGTCAAGAGACTGTGGCATTATTAATTCAGGTCATGTTGCCCGCAACACCTCGTACACAAGAAAGCTGTGGAGATCATGACTCTGGAGGTCTAACCCCTGCAGTCAACCTTGGCTCTGCCACTTAGTAATTGTACAACTTTGTCAACTTCCTTGGTTTTTCTGTACCTCAGTTTCCTCTTCTGTTGAAGAAATAATAAATGTCACACATGGTTGGTTATGAGAATTAAATGATGTATTTAGTCAAGTACATGGTGTTTATTAAGTATTTAGCTATTTTTAAGTTTTTGGGAATGAGCCTTGATCTTGAGGGCAAACAAACCCACAGGTGACATACAGTGAAAGACCTGTATTATACATGTATACTGAGATCAAACAAGTAAATGGATGACAGATAGTGGGAACCATCTCATTATTGCAGTAGGAAATTGCAAATAAGCCAAGGAGGGAATCTAGAATGATCCATGTGCTAATAGATTAGAGTTGGAGATATTGGTATAAGCTCACGTTCAGCTTACTATAGACACAGATAGCTACATATAGAAATACTTACAGATCTGTGTATTTGCATGAGTTAGTAAAATTCAACAAGAAGAGAAAGGATAAGAGGGAAGGTGAGGGGTTTAGAAAATAGTCGGTAACCACAAGATGGCCATGGGGTTTTGAAAATTAATTTGGGGAACGTAATCAATAATGTAAAGATTTTGTAGGGTATTCGATGGACACGTGTCCCATTTGGGAGACCACCTCAGGGGTGATGTAGATGCCTGATCTCTGCACTGTACACCTGAAGCTGAACAATAATGAATGCCAACTATAATTATATATATATATATATATATGTGTGTGTGTGTGTGTGTGTGTGTGTGTGTGTGTGTGTGTGTGTATGTATATGGTTACAGGAAGCAGAGTACAGCATTAGGAATAGAGACAGTGGAAATGTAATGGCTCTATGTGATGTCAGAGGGATAGTGGATGGGGGAGGGGGGTTCACACAGTGTGAGGGATATAAATGATAAACATCTAAGTGTTGCTTTGTCTTGTGCACCTGAAACTAATAACATTTAAAAAAAAAAGAGAGAAAGGTATGGGGCTGGTGCTGTGGTTGCACAGAATGAAGGTGTGGTATTAGGAAAAACAAAAAGGATTTCTCCAGATGGAGAAAAGATACAGTAGGAAAGTGAAGGATGGATGTTCCAGGTGAGAGAATAGCACAGAGATTTGGAAGTGTTTAGGGGAACTCCAGGTAGTTTGGCCTGAAAGTGAAGGCAGAAAGGTGTGGGAGTCTGATCTACAACCTGTGGGTCCTTATGAGCCAGACTGAGTCTGAAATTTGTCCTCGAGGTAATCCCAGCGATTTTGTGGCACTGAGTTTCAGAGAGTATCATGGAAGTAATAAGGACCAGGTGGAATTTGGGTAGAGGGACAAGTATATAAGAAGTAGGAGGGCCCTGCACAGCCAGCAGTGGTCAGGCTCAGCCATGAAGGGGAATTCAGAGAAACTCAGGAAGATTTAGGGGCCTGTAGGCCATCACATTTGAGGCATCACCTCGCATCCCCGCCAGGTTTCTAATGTGGGTCAAAGATGAATGTTTGGGGGAGCTGAGTGGCAGGTTTGGGGAAAGAAAATTTTTTGACATGTTGAGATGGGAGAGCTCATGGGACACGCAGAAGATGTCTGGAAGGAAGTTGGCCATATGGCTGTCGAGCTCAGGAGAGCAGGAATAGAGATTTGGAGGAAACTCAACACATCTGTTGAACACACTGTGTTCCAGGCACTGGGACTGCAGCTATGAGGAAAACCATGTCATGGAGTGAGAGGTGCAATAAAGAAAAATGGAGCAGCATACAGGGTGACAGGTGGGAAACTGCTCTTTTCCCTCCATCTGGGGAGGTAGAGGAAGGGCTCCCTGAAAGAGGAAGGGGCCCAGCCATGAGAGAATTGGCACAAGTGTGGGCCTGGCCAACAGAAAAGCAGGGACAAATGTCTTGGAGTAGAAAGGACTGGCCAAGGTTCGGAGAGTGACGAGAGGTCAGCGGAGCTGGAGCAGAAAGGGAGAGAGGACAGGAAGGAGCGTGATTAGGCCATCGGGAGGACTGGGGATTTTATTCTGAATGTGATAGGACCACTGCCTGACTTAGCCCGAGGGTCCTAATCTGATCTGCAACTTAGAGTCATGCCAACTGCCCTGGAGAAGATCAGATCCTTTCCGAATGACCTCCAAGCAGGCTAACAGCCCAAGTTGGCATCAGATTGCCCTGGTGCACAGGCCAAGAGAGTAACAGGTGGGAGGTGGGACTCTACCAAATGAGGGACACAGAAGAAGAAGAAGACCGAGCTGCCAGCCCTACCATTCTCTGGGACCAGGAAAGGAAGTGTCCATCAGACTTGATGACTTAGTGACCTCAAGGAGAACAAGTGTGAGGAAAGTGAGGGCAGAAGGAAGGTTGCTAGGCTATGGGCAGAGAAAAAACACAAGAACCTCCATTTATCTTCATTTTTTCCTTCCTCCCTTCACAATTTCCGTTGGAGTGTGTGTTTTATCACATAACACTTACATGTATATAACTTATAAACAACAAATATGCATATACCAGAGGTTTGTGTTCAACATTATATTACTGATAGATAGAAGGTACAATGCAAAAGGTTTGGAGACCACTGGGGGCCACACCAACTACAGAGATAAGTGAAGACGAAAGGGAAAGGACGCTTTGGGAGAATTGGAAAATGTCAGGAGATGGGCGGTCCCTTGGATGCTGATCAAGGTCAGTCAAGGTCAGGGCATTTAGCGAGTGAGAGAGACGGAAGTGAGGAAGGGCTACAAAGCCTGTTGTTTTCACTGCTGTACCCACCATGCTGAGAAGAGTGGCTGCACACAGCAAGGTGGCAGAGGATTATTATTACTACTTTTTTTGAATGGATGAGTCTTGGCAAGGAGGATTGAGAGTGGTGAAGACAGAGCAGAGCGAGGCTGAGCTGATGTAGGGAAGAGCATGACCAGCCCCAAGGCAGCACATCCATGACCATTAAAACTGCAGATGGAATTAACATTGCTAACCAGCTAACCCTGAGATGGATTATTCCAGTGGGACCAATGTAATCACATTGAAGAGTGAGAACCAGACAGACTCAGTCACATGTCGTCGCCTTTGAAGACAGAGGAGGGGGCCAGGAGCCAGGAATGCAAGTGGCTTCTAGAGGCTGGAAAGGCAAGGAAGTAGATTCTCCCCTGGGGCCTCCAGAAGGAACACAGGCCTGCCTGCTGACATCTTGACTTTAGCCCAGCGAGACCTGTGTCACAATTACCAGAACTAGGAGGTAAGAAATGCGTGTTGTTTTAAGCCACTGAGTTTTTGTAATTTGTTACCACAGCCACAGGAAACTCATAGGGACCTTGGTACTTGGTACTAGGGATTGGGGGAAGTGATGACAAATACCTAAAACTATGGAAATGGCTTTGGCATGGGGCATTGGGAAGAGCTTGGAAGAATTTTGAGGAGCATGATAGAGAAAGCCTAGGCTGCCTTGAACAGACTGTTAGTAGAAATATGAATGTTAATATTTCACTGTTCACTGGGTGGCCAGGCCATGCAGTCAAGGTGAAAAGGCAGGTAAGTGCCATCTAAGGGAGAGACTAGTGCATGATTCAAGGTCACTGAGAACAGATAGTTCACACGCCGGGCACAAGTGGTGCAGCAACTACCTCTATAGCAGGAAAAGAGAGTGTGTACAAGATCCAGCCTCTTACAATGTGCCTGCCCCCGCCCCCACTCTGTAGGGGTGGAGGGCAGTGTGGCTCTACCCTCAGTCCTCACTCATGGGGTCTGAAATACAGAAAGCTGGGGTGTGCCTGGGGGCCATTGCCACATGCTCTTTAAGCAGCACACAGGAGCACACACTGAGCCCGAAACAAGACAAAGAGTTCCTCACAAGGTGACAAGGTCAGCATGGACTGTGAGGGCTCTTTCTGTCTTGGTCAGGCAGTGTCCCAGCCCAGGGCCCATTCTTACGTGACAGAGCTAGCAGGGGACAAAAGACACGTGCCGTTCCTACCAGTTTACTAGCCAGGCTTCAGAAGAAATGAGGGCACAGCAGAGAAAACATATTGTACTTTAGAAAATACCTAAATTGTCACGAGCAGACCATTAGGAGAAACAAGGACCTCAAGTTCTCTTATTCCTATGGTGTACCATCATGCTACTTTCCACACGCTGACACATTTTCACCCAGGCACCCAGTGTATTTGGCTTTGGCCATTTGCCATAAACTTCATGACATGTTTCCACATTCTTATGTAATTTTCATAATTATCCTTTGAACTGGCAGCCTGGCATTCCAACCAGTTGGTCTGTCGTAATTTATTCAGTCATTCCCTACTTTATTTTTTGCTAATAGAGAGAATTCTGAAATGAGCACCTGTGTTCAATATTTTACTGACTTCTTTAATACCAGTAAGTGTAATTAGAAACAATTACGTTGTATGTCTTTAAAAGTATTCCATTTGCTCTTTCCCCAAATATGGACAATTACTCCAAATTTGTAAGAGGAGGCACAGAGAACGAACACGGGAGAAGCATCGAGATCCTGGCCACCAGGCCTGACTGGATTTCCAGGACTCCTCATTTCTAGGGACTAATGGCAGATAGTGTTTTTTCCCCTCCTTGGTGCCATTGAGGAGGTTCTGGTTTGGGGCTTGGCAGATGCAAAGACAAAATTCATGCTGTGTGTGAAATTTATCTTATCAGTACATCCAAGGAAAATGTGCTCCTGGGGAAAGTCAGCAGGGTCCAGAGGCCAGAGGGTAATAAAACCACACAGGCCGAGGAGAGAAACAGCTGGTCCTGGGCAAGCAGTCGGCACTGAGCAGGACCCGGGTATCGCTTGGGAGCACACCTGTTTCTCCCCTGAACAGGATGGAGACGCCCACCCCACCCAGGGAGGCGGTAAGTGCTGAGTCTAAGAAACTGTCACTGTCCCTTTCCCATTGGGAAAAGGGTTCTGTGGCGGGAGGGGAAAGCTTTTGAAGTGCTTCTGGCAAGGAGAGGACAGCACTGCCCCTGCCTTTCCTGGGGTGTCACCAGCCCTGGGAGATCAGTGAGGGGGGAGGCAGCTTCATCAACCAACACAGCTCTTCTCTGACAATCTCAGTACGAGATTCTGTGTGGAGTATCATGGTGGTGGTAGCTCTACTGTCCTGAATGATAGGAACTTACCGTCTTTCACTGGATATTTATTAATAAGGTGCTATCTCAGAATAGTCATTATTCACATTTGCAAAACTCTTCAACCATTTGATACCTGCAGGAATCCTGAGAAGCAGACAATATGTGTTATAGTCTAGAAACCCATTGAAATGACTTTCCTAGGGTCTTAAAACTGGCAAGAGGAAGAACTTGGACCTTGACTCACTGTGACCTTCCCCAGCCTCTTGTTATTATGAAATGAAATAATCTATGTGTAAAAATACCTTGAGACCTGTAACAATTATATAAATATAAGATGATTTTTTAAACTACTCTTCACCCAGCTGGATTCCCATTTCAATCCAGTAGCACATTTTGTAGACTCTACTTTCAACATATGTCCTAAAGCAGATACATTTCACCATCTCTCCTAAATCATTGTTGAGGGAGGGAGGTTGAGTCCAGCTCCAATGAAATGTGGGAGACTGGATGACGTTGGAGATGTCACCTCCCTCCAACCTTTGCCCACGTCCTGTTCCCCAGCCACTGAAGGTGCCTGAATCCTGCATCTTGCACTTCTGGTTCCCAGGTGTACGGGGCTGAGGGCTTTTGGCAGTCAGGCAGCTGGTCAGGGGTGCAGTTAACAGGCAAGCAGAATGGTGGGAGGATGGTCCAGTGACCCTGCCTCTAGACCAGCTAGTTTCTCACCTGAATAGAGGGAGATGCCCACCCCACCCAGGAAAGGCTGAGTCCTGGGAGGCACCGATTCAGGCAGCCACAGATCCTGCCCCAATTCTGCCACCGCCTCCTCAGACTCTGGCTCTGGGGCCAGTTCCCCTGAGCTGCCCTGGGTGCTGTGGTAGCCGTGGAAGCACAGTTGCCTTGGTTTTCCTGATCCCTGCCCTGGAATGAAAGACAACCCACATGTGTACTTCAGGGTCTCTGTTGCTCCCTCCATGTGGAACACTCCTCCCCAGATGCTCACAGTCTGCTCCCCCTAATCCATTAAGGGCTCAGCTCCAAGGCACCTCCTCAGAGAGGCCTTTTCTGTCCACCCTACCGAACACAACCCCTCTTTCCCTCCTGTTACCTTGTTTTAGTGTCCTCATAGCATCATCGTTATTTGGAATTCTCATATCTGTTTGTTCTCCCCTCCCTCCCCCACCTACCCTCACTAGAATGTAAGCTCTACAAGGGCAGTGCGATGCTGCACCTTTTCCTGAAGCATCCCCCACCTCATCCAGGGCCAGGCACATTTGATGCTCAGATATATATGCAAGGAGGGAATGAATGCAGTTGAGGAATGGGAAACGATGCATGTGCACTACCCCCGTCCCCATGTCTCAGACCCCTGAGAGCCCCACTCCCAGCCTTGGGCTGCAGGCCCCCAGCCTGCCACGACCTCCACCTCCCCAGGGCACAGCCTGGGGTCCCCTACTTCCGGCCCAGCCTCAACCCCACTTCCAGAAGTCCTAAGTTCCACCCCCCAGAGTCTCTCATCTTCTACAGAGGCTCCAGCCCACGCTAGTACTGGCGACATTGAGTGCAGCCTTTGGCTCGGCCTTCCAGTACGGCTACAACATCGCCGTGGTCAACACGCCACACAAGGTAGGTACAAGGTGACTGGGAGGCTGCCGCCATTTTCCTCTGTGGAGGCCGCCATCTTCCTTCCGGAAGCTGCCATCTCCCCCAAGCACTCCCTGGATGCCCGCTTCTGGAGACCAGGGGGTGACTAGGGTTGTTTCTCCCTGGAGTTTCATCCTTTCCAGGTTCAATGGGACACTGGAGTGGGGTAGAGTGGGGTGGGGGGAACCTGGCTTCACTGCCCAGTTGCTTTGGGCCTTAATCCCACTGCCCTTCCCCTGGGAGGGCCGCTTGCAGATAGCAGAGAGAATGGGGTCAAGGACTAAATGCTGGGGCATTTGGGGATTGGGGTTGGGGTTGGGGGAAGCAAAGGAAAAAGAGAAGGAGCCCCTGTAGGTGAGGACGAACCTGAGGGAAATGTCCCCAAGGCCTAGTAAAAGATAGGAGGCAGGGACACCTCTGCTGATAAGTCAAGATGAGGACTGACAGCTGACCACTGGCTTTGACCTCATGGAGGGCATGAGTGCCCTTGACAAGAGCAGCTGAGGTGAGAGCTGGAGGAAAAGCTTGACTGGAATGGGTTCAAAGGAGAATGGGGGGGATTGAGGAATGACGGTGAGGACAGACTGCTTTTTGCAGGAATTTTGCTGCACAAAGGAGCAAAATATGAAGCTTAGTGAGGGGAGATGAGGGGATCATGTTACGTTATTGTAAGGCAGGAGTCATGTTTGTATACTAAGGGGAAGGATGCAATAAAGAGGGAAGGGCCAGTGGTGCAGGACAGATAGGGGACAACCGCAGGGAGAAAGTCCCTGAAAGGGCAAGGACAGGACCCAGTGTCTGTTACCATTCACTTGGGTATATAAGTTCTGCTGTACTTTAAAAATCAGTGTCATCAGTTTATAGCTATACTTTATTCAGCATTTGCTTTAGAGGAGGTACTACAGTAGTTGCTCATGGCATATAGTGATATAATTACTACCATCGATGGGACATCTTTTCTTGGTTAAGCAATGTACCATCACTATATCACATTGAATGGCCACCAATTCTCTATTAGGTATATATTGTTTCTATAACCAATGAGGAAACTAAGGCTTATAGCAGTACTATAACTTGTCCAAAGTCATACAATTAATAATAATATTTATGTTGCCTCTTGCAGAATAAGACCCTGCAAAGTGAATTTTTTTAACCCCTTTTTGTGCAATCTGGTTCCTCATCTCGCCCATCGCCCATCGTACAGTAGGCTTTTTCATTCTCAGGTAACAACAGAGAATCAATTGTGACACCCTCGGGGTATTGGCAGAAGCGTCCTTCAGAACAATGGCAACAGGCAGCTGAGAATATTACCTCATTATCTCTCATGAGTCGCCCAGTATTCTTGGCTGCTGATGGGGCAATGTTTTCCAGGTCTTGAAGTCATTTTATAATGATACCTACTTCGAGCGGCATGGAACATTCATGGACGAGAAGGTCATGCTTCTCCTGTGGTCTTGCACCGTATCCATGTTTCCTCTGGGCGGCTTGTTGGGGTCACTGATTGTTGGCCTGCTGGTTGACAAATGCGGCAGGTAAACAGGAGGTGTGCTATTCTCATTTAAAATCACATTAGTAAACCACACTGTCTCTGGTGGTTGTGCATGTGGTGGGGAGTGGTGTGACCTTGAAAAGCAGGAGGCCTGGAGTCTAGTCCCCACTTTGCCATAGACGTGATACCCTTAAAGCAAGTCCCTGAATTTCTTGGGATTTCTTCCCTTGTCAGTTGCACGGGAACAGCAGTCCCGTCGTCAACCCCACGGAGGTGGTACAGCCTTTGATCAAAGTTCTTGACGGTACTAGTGCCTGGTCAGCACTTCCAGCAGGTACTCAATAAATGCTTATTGACTGGGTTTAATTTGTGGTCAGGTGGCCTGTGGCTCCAAGTTGTAACAGCTGCAGCCTCTCCCTGCGTGGCCTCATCAGTGTTGTTCTGAGGTTTGGGGTTGAGACTGAGTCACTCCACATGGTCCTGTCTCGTGTCTTCTTCGAGAAGGCACAGTAGCTCTTTGTACTTTGCTTGGCTTGCACGGACTCACTAACACTCTTTATGCCCAAGCTCAGGTGCTGCAAAGACGTGACTCCACAGATAAGGGAGGTAGCCCAGGTCAAGGTTCCTGGGAAGGAAGGGTGTGAGCCAAAGTCTCAGGGTGACACACCCGGGAATTCTCTCGGACCACACCCACTCTTTGGATTTCACAGCTACACTTGGATTTGCTGTACCAAGGTGGACAGTTTGTGGGTGTGAGTGGAAAACCCTCTAAAGAAACTAACTTCTAAAGAACTGTGGCAATTCAGTTTTCATGCATGGAAGAAAATATTGGCAATTGAAAATTAGTTATTTATTGAAGCAGGACCAGTGGGACCTCTTCTTCTAGATACTTGATTAACAATTGATGTGCCATATGCTGTGCACTTGAATGAAGGAAACATTCAATATGTCGTAATGATGCCATAATCCAGACTTTTTTGTGATTCAGACTGTGCTGTTCTCTGCTACACCAGGAGTGACTGGACTGTTCTAGAAGCTCAGGCTTGGCCTCCACTTCCTGCCTGAACCAACAGTCACAGGACTTTGGCAGTGGAGGAACCTTTGCGATGGATTCCTTCACCTCCATCATTTTGCAGATGAGAACCCTGAGACTGGCTGATGCATTAGAGCTCTCCTTGTCCCAGTGGGGTCCAGACAGCCCTGAGCTAAACTATGGCTTCCTGGTCAGCAGGAAGCGCTGGGGGAGGGCTGGCTCGGGTGCACAGTTTGTTCTCTCTGGCTTCAGGGCTGGCTGATCCCCTGCTCTCAGAGTTTGGGCTCTGATGCAGCTCTCTCAGGGGTACAGCTGCCCCAGGAGAGAAAAGGGGTCTGAGAAAGCCAGTCTGCATATCTGGTTAGTCCAATGCTGCCTGGCAGAGAATTTTCACAGTACTCTATGCTACCCCTCAGGAGGGGTTTCTGGGTTTCTCTTTAAAGACCCCCTACCCCCTAATCCCACCCCCACTCCTGTCATCAGAGCCCGACCCCCTGGTTCAGCACACAGTGACATTCAGGGGTCTGATGGTCCCCAAAGCTGAGCGGAGTGTGGGAAAATCAGAGTGGTGAAGCCAGCAGCTGCTCCACAACCGGGGTACCCCATTCCTTCCTGATTCCCCACTGTTTTCTCCTCTGGCAAAACCCAAGCCAAAGAGGGTGAGGGGGATAAGGGAGCCATTGATGGAAGCCAGCATGGGGGGCACAGAGCATAGACTGGAAGGGAGGGGTAGATTGTGAGTGACAGGCAGGGGACAGACAGCATAGTTGTGTTTCTCGGACACCCCCTCCCTCTCCTTCATAGACTCATGGGTTTTCAGCCTTGGAAGGAATCTGAGAGATCACCTAGTCCGACTCTGTATCCCCCTGTTGTGGAAGCCCCTGTTCAACATCCCTGGCAATCTTCATCTAGTCTGGTCTCTGCTTGACTACCACCAGTGACAGAAGGCTCCCTACCTGCGGAGGCATCTCATTCTTTGTCCTTCCCTGCTGTTCTCAGTCAGCTCCAATTGCTAGCATGTCCCCACACCGCACCCAACCTGGGACTTCTGTCTGTCGGTCCTTGCTTTCCTGTTCTTCCTGGCCACCAACCTTCTCAGGCATATTCCCGCCCTTGTAATGGCTGCCTGGGGAATAGGAGTTGGTGTCAGGAGAGCTTCTGCCGCCTCAGCCCCCTGCCCTCTGGGCTCTGCTGTCCTTGCAGAAAGGGAACCCTGCTGATCAACAACATCTTCGCCATCGTCCCTGCCATCTTGATGGGAGTCAGCAAAGTGGCCAAGGCTTTTGAGCTGATCATCTTTTCACGAGTGGTGGTGGGAGTCTGTGCAGGTACCTGGAGTGACAGCTGAAGCCCCAAGCCCACGCTCAGGTTCACCAAGCGGGAAAGGGTCTGAGGCCCAGCACCACCGGTCAAGGCTGGGGCAGGGGAGATGAGGGTCTTCCTGGTTCTGCCTGGCTCATTTCCCTCCTGGGGCATCCTCCTATCTCTCTGTTTCCAGGCCCTCGCAAACCTCATGTTCTCTCTCCCCTCCCCATTATTTAACAAAACCTCTCAGGGAAGGATCTTTAGTAACTTTTGAGTGGTGAGCACGCAAGGGAGTATACAGATGTCATATTATATATTTACATAATATTATTGAACAGTAACTACCCCAATAAATTTAATTAAAAACACGTTTTAAACACCACACTTTTACCTTGAAGTATCAGTAAGTGACAAGGCTTTACAAGGTGTCTTCTGAGGAGGACATGCAGTGTACACTGAAGACGAGGGCTTCGAGGAAAAGGAATACAGAATTTGGGGCCTTGGTCAGCAGGAGAGCCCCATTTCTTACCTGCAGTGGTTCTTCTATTTTAAAAAAAGTGATACAAGTAATCTGTGCCTTAGAAAAGTCAGAAAGTAAGTCAGAGAGTTGTCTTTAAGTCCCACTACCCAGGGCAGGTGGCCCCAGCTCTACAACTAGGACGGAGAGGAAATTCTCCTCACACCCTGCCAGCGTCCCCTGAGAGTTTGAGGATTCTGGAAGGGTTTCCTCCTAATTGCAAACTAAACAGCCCACATGGCCCATTTCCATCTCCCTGGAGGGAGGTGGGGGCTGAGCAAGCTGCCTGTCAGCAGTTCTGACACCATGAAGCTCGGGGATCATGAGATGGAACTGAATTAAGTCTCAGGGTCCCAGGTCCCAGGTCACGGGAGGCTGGGATTTCTTTGCTACTCTCCTGATTTTTGTTTTGCTGGACCCAGGCATCTCCTACAGTGCCCTTCCCATGTACCTGGGGGAGTTGGCTCCCAAGAACCTTAGGGGCACCCTGGGGACAATGACTGAAGTTTTTGTCATCGTGGGAATCTTCCTAGCGCAGATCTTCAGCCTGCAGGCCATCCTGGGCAATCCTACAGGTATTGGTGGCACCCCAAGGTCAAAGGGAAGAGGGTATGTGGGGAGCACATGGGGGCTGCAGGCGCTGGGTCCAGCTATTCGCTCAGCTGTGCCCATGTCACTGGCGGAGCAAGTCCGTTGAGTTCCAGAGGTGATCTTTGGGCTGAGTAATGTGCAGTTTGGTGACATGGGTGACCTTGAGAAGGACAGTTTTGGTGAGTGATGGGGACAAGTTGAGCTTGGGAATAGAAGGAGACTAGGAGACAAGAGACGTACACAACTCTTGGGAGTCTGACTATTAGGTTGGTGCAAAAATAATTGCGGTTTAAAAGGTTACAAATAACTGCGAAAACCACAATTACCTTTGCACCAACCTAATATAAAGGGAAGGAGAGAAGTTGGGTGGTAGCTGGAAGGGGGAGTGGGCTGGAGAGGAGAGGTTTTCTGTCAGCTGGGAGAAATAACAGAGTATATGGCGGCTCTGGGAATGAGCCAGTAGCCAGGACATGGACAGGGCCGTCAGGCAGCACACAGCACAGCTGTTACCGGCTGGGTATGGCGCTTGTAGACGTTTTCTTCTGGTTGCTTCTATTTTCTCAATGAAATAGGAGGCAAGCCCATTGCTAGAGAGCGGGCGGGGCGGGTGGGGGAGAGTTGGGGGGGGTGGGGGTGAGGGTGGGGGAAGGGGTGAGGGTGGATGTTTAGGAGAGAGGAGAAGGGGTGAAACAGTCACTGGGGGAAGTGAGTGCAGTGGGGTTTGCTTTTGTTTTTTCATAAACGTTTTCAAATGACACAAATTCCTTAGTGGGTGGATTTATGTCTTTGTCCCCAAAGTACGATGAAGGGACTTGGAACCCAGTAGGTGCTCAATGAAAGGTCATTAGTTCTAACGATTCCCAGACTGCCCCAGTGTAGTTGAACGTTACGCGCTCTAATCATGGAAGGGGACCTGAATGAAGGCATGCTGGCTGGCTGCTGCCCAGAGCCACCTGGCACTGATGCCTCGCGTGTGCTCTCTCTTCCAGCCCTCACCACACTGGGTGTGGCGCTTTGTTATTATCACCATCATATCATCATCTTTACTGATGACACAACAAGTGTAGAGGGGGTAAATCAATCATCCAATTCCCATCACAGCTGGCAGGGGTTAGCTGACTCAGTATGTCCTGCTTAACCCGATCCTTCCCGAAGGAGCTTCCACAGCCGCTGTGCTGGGTACACCCCCGCCCCCTACCCAGCCTCTAGTGAGGGAGAGATGTCATTCGTAGCCATAAAATTAGCAACAAGACATGGCTTCATTTTCTCTAGGGCTCACACTTTTAAATCATATACTGTTCCTAAGAAAAGCAGTGCTCTTCCCGCAAAAGGAACTGATAACATATCGTTTTAAAATTGTAATTATTTTCTCCATTTTAAAATGTGGAAACCCTGTGTGGTTGGGTCCTGGGCAGCCACATCTTGGCAAGGACTAGATCCCTGCTGTCCTTGGCTCTCACCGAGGGCTAGAAAGCCATGGGAAGTGACCTTGTAAGAGGAGACTGTTGGGACATGGGGAAGGTCAGCTGGAGCGTGCCCATAGCCCCCAGGGATCCCTGGCAGTCAGTTCTTGGTGTCGGTTTGTTCCAGGCTGGCCTGTGCTCTTGGCACTCACGGGGGTCCCTGCGCTGCTACAGCTGCTCTCTCTGCCTTTCTTCCCTGAGAGCCCACGTTACACGCTGATTCAGAAAAGAGATGAAAACACAGCTCGGCAAGGTACCGGAGATACAGGCTGCTCTGTCAAGACCCTCTCACCCTCTGTCTTCCCTGCCACCTCCCACACCTGCCCAAACGTCTCAAAGCAGAGAGCGGGCAGGTGACGGGATGGGGAGAAGCGCTCGGAGACGCAGGTGCAGATGGGAGAGAGTAGAACTGTGGTGGTGAAGCTCTGCGGTGTGGTCCAGCAGAGAAGGCAGACAAGGTCACGGTCAACATCATGGCTGATGGGTGTTGAAAGTTACGAGCTTGACCAGGGTGGGTGTGGTTGTGGTTGGGGACACCATCCCAATGTTAGGGACCTAGTTGGGGTCAGTGAGCATTCCACACTGGGAGAACAGCCTGTGGCCAGAGGTGGGCCAAGCTTGTGGGGAGCTGCCCCCGGCTACCCTAAGCCATGTGTAAGTGCCATCAGCAATGAGATGAGGCCGCTCTGCTCCCTGCAGCTCTGAGGAAACTGAGAGGCTGGGCTGATGTGGATGACGAGATGGAGGAAATGCGTGTGGAGGCGGAGGCCGAGAAGGCTGAGGGCCGCCTGTCCGTGCTCAACCTCTTCACCTTCCAGCCTCTGCGATGGCAGCTCATCTCCATCATTGTGCTCATGGCCGGCCAGCAGCTTTCCGGGGTCAACGCGGTACGTCGGGCCGTGAGGGGCTGGCCAGTGTGCCCAGCAGTCGGCAGGAGGTCCCAAGGAGGGGTGATTAGCCCTGCAGTGGGGCTACTGCGGTATCCAAGCAACGTTCTCTCACAGAACTTCCGGTCCTCTTGAAAGCCACTTGATTTTATTAGACCCAACAAACATTTACTAAATTATCAAGAATAGTATGCACATGAGTACTGTAGTGTGCATATTGTTCCAAAGTTCCAAGTGTGCAAAGCTGAGTTCTGTATCCAGGAGGAATGAGAATGAAAAACCAGTGGCTGTAGCTCACTCCTCAGTAGCTGGGATAAGCCAGAGTCCTAAATACATGGCCGCCAGGTAATTGCACCCTATTGCACAGGATGTTATTGTTGCAAGGAGCAAGGCATCCCTGGAAAAGGCTCAAGCAGAACCAGACTTAATTTACAGAAGCAGCTCAAGCAGCGGAAGGCCAGGGACGCAGCTGGGCATCCATTAGGAGCAGCCCAGAAGCGAGGACTGAATGTCTTGAGGGAACCAGGGAAATTCTCTCTGTCTCTCCACTCTACTTCTCTCTCATGCCAGCCTCACTTTTCTCTTGCTACAGAACCTTTTCTTTGCTTCCCAGTCCCCAAGAGAAAATGTCCCCTGCCGATAGTCCTTTCACCTCTCTTCAAGAGACTAGCTGGCTGAGATGAGCTGGAGACCTTCTAGAACCAATTTCAGGTTCCCACGGGAGGTGGTTAGTGAACACAGTTTGGATCACGAGCCACCTTGGACTCACTTATCTGCGACCGTTGGTGGCATCGCTTTCTGTGAACATGGTTCTTTGACTGTAACTGGAGCTATGGGTGGTGTGGAGGGAAGGGTGGAGATCTGAAAAACACATGTGGGGAGTCCGGGGGTTGCTTCCATAAATGTCTGTGATTGGGTGGGTAATCCAGTTGGTACACAAGTAAAGTGTCAGGAAGAGGTGGCATCAGGCCTTCAGGGCCTCGTGAACGTTTAACAAGTGATGTTGGGAGTGGTAGACAGCCCCTGGCAGGAGCCGCTGAGTGGGCAACAGCATGTGTGGCTTTCGGAAGGGCTGTGTGTCCTGGGCCCTGGGCTGGGAGAGAAGCTGAGCTTGGGATTCGCTTGGCCCAGAATATAGGGCAAGGTGTTATTCTGTGGAGGCTGAGATAGTGGACTAACTAAGCGATGGAGGGAAAAGTCTTAGAGTCGTCTAGTCTAGCTCCCATATAATAGGCGCAGAACCTGAGTCTCAGGGAGGGGAGGACCTGTATAACTGGGGTGCCGGGCAGAGCCAGGCTCCATCCCAGGTCTCCTGACTCCAGGTCACAGCTCTTTTGTCCCACTACCAACTGCCATCTTCCTGTCAAAGGGAGGTTCCCTGGGATGTCAAGACTGTTTGTTGTGGCAGCAGGAAAAGTAAGCCTGTCCTCACAGGCCCTGTGCTTCTGTATTAGATAAACTACTACGCAGACACGATCTACACATCCGCTGGCGTCGAGGCTGCTCACTCCCAGTACGTCACCGTGGGTGCTGGCGTGGTCAACATTGTGATGACCGTCATCTCGGTGAGTGACCTGGAACGTCCTTTCCCCTGGGGTGGGAGGGGAGGTCCTAAGCAGGTGCCCTGCAGGCAGACAGGCGCCCCACAGAGTCCACTGAGAGGCACTGGGGGCACAGGTCCTGGATCACCTCAGGGACATGGGCTTCGGGACGTGCACATACTTACCACTGTGTGACCTTGACCTGGCTACTTAATACCTTCAAAGCCAAGTTTCTTCCTTTGCAGAATGGTGACGGTGATTGCAATACCCATTATGCTGATGTAGGTGTTATTTATTGTTGGTGTAAAACTGTTACTACATAGTTTTATATTTAAAATCTGAACCACTTACGCCTTCTTGCATATGCTGTTAAAAAAGTGAATCCAAAAAGTATGTCTGCTCATGTACAAAGTCAGGTGACCATGACATTCTTTTCTCCAGAACTTTTTCAGTGGTTGTCTTACATTTTTTTGATTCCTACTTCTTGAGTTACTTGTGAGGGTAAAGGTGTTTTAGAAAGCTTTTTATTACTTATTTGTATTTTCCCCAGAGCCAATTTAAGGCCAATCAACTTTCAGAGGGTTTAGCAGGGTGGGAGGGAGACATGAAGGGGAACAGCAGGAGAGAGTGATGGGAGGATTGGGGGCAGGAGCGAGGCCCCAAACCCCATTCTCCACCCTCCCTCCTGCTCATTCCCTTAGCCCCTCCCCTCTTCCTCTAGGGCAGATCCATCCTCCATCCTCAGAACCCTTCTACTCTAGGTAGGCCCCTCTTCCTCGTCATCTTACCTGGAGAACCCCAGCCAGAAAGACAGGGGAGCCTCCTCTCTGCCTGGGGACCGGAAGGGGATGGGGCACCAGGCATGGAAGGTGGCCTTACTGCTCTAAGTTGTGTGTGTAGGGCTGGGGTTGCTCCTGCCAGGCCTCACTGGAGGGCAGTGATAATCCCATCTGTAGGCTTGTTGGCAGAAACGGAAGTGACGTGCGTAAAGTGATTGTGGAAGGTCTGGTACTGAGTTGGCCCTCAGTGTGGCCCTGTGGTTGACGCTGGTGTAGGGATGGAGTAGAACTGGAAATGGTGTCAGAACCAGAGGAAAGGAAGGAATGCCGGCCAGAAGGAGCATGGCTTCTGTGTGGAATATTCGAGAAGGTACAGGCTAAGAAAAAGGTGCATGTCCGGGAAGTGGAAAAGGAAGTGTGTGGGGTGAGGGGGACCCTCACGATGTGAGACCAGATTCTGGGTGGCCATTGCCTGAATTGGAGCAGCAGGTGGTGGGAGGGGGCTATTTTAAAATGTAGGTTTTTACTAAATAAATAAATAAATAAATAAAATAAATAAATAAAATAAAACGTAGGTTTTATTATTATTCAGGTATGATGAAGCCAACATATCAGATGTTTGCCATTAAAAAGATAGGTTGTCACTCACAGTTCCAAATTGTGAGAGGAGGGAGAGAGGGGCAGGCCACGTGACACAGGGCCACTTGGAGAAGCACCAGGGACGGGGTGGGGGGGGTGGGGGGGCGGTGCACAAAGGCCTTTCCTGTGGTTTCCGTGGGAACAGGAAGACAGGTGAGCAGGCTTAGGACTGGCCAGTTTGAATGGTTTCGGCTGGCTCTGGGGCACGGAGGCCGCCCCGGTTGTCTGGTACCTGCCCTGGGTGATTAGGGTAGCGGGCAGTGGCCCTGAGCGTGAGAGCCCAGAGAGGAGGTGGTTGGGGTGCGGGCTCTGGATGGGTTGGTTTCATATGAAAGGCACGCTCAGGGTGATTTGTTTACTGCGTCTAGAAATTGGCTAACCACGGTAGTCCCTCCAGAGGTCAGCGGGGCCCCAAGATGTCAAAGCATCAAATACAGAAACTAGGAAGTGTGGTCATGACAGTGGGGTGGGGTTGAGGTGTGCAGGTTGTGGAGATCCAGGGCTCTGCTGGTGCCTGAGACAAACAAGGAAGGGCCGTGGTATAGTCTGATGGCGTGAACTCAAACTCACGTCGAGATAAGCAGCCTATGTTCCATGTAGTAGGCAGCAGAGGTAAGAGGGGGCCCTTAGGGAGGGACCGGAGGAGGGGATGGCGGCACCAGGTCCAAGAATTCGGGGCGTCCCCAGTGCCATCAAGCCCTTCAGCTTCTTCCCTTCTCCTCCAGGCTTTCACTGTTGAGTGGCTGGGGAGACGGCGCCTCCTGCTGGTCGGCTACGGCATCTGCGGTTTGGCCTGCCTCACCCTGATGATGGCGCTCCTCTTCCAGGTCTGAATTAATTTCCCTGCCCCATCACGCAGGGAAGGGGAGCGGGACCCAAGCCTGCAGGCGTGTGGGAGGCCGCTGTAACAGAACCAGCACCAAGCGACCAGGCTGGTTCTCAGCCGCGTCTAACTCCACACCCCCTACACGGCAAGTACTTTGTAATGCCTGGTCCTACAGGGCCCTCACCGACCCGCAGTCATGCAGATTAAGTAACTAAATAGAATGCTCTAACCATAACGTAAAGGAGAAACAAGAAGAATTGACAACAAAATAGGTATTTCAATATGTAAATGCACTAGAAAATACCCACCAATGATGAGCGAGAGTGGATATAAGAGAAGGGAGATCAGAAGTCATGCCATTCAAGAAGTAGAAGTAGATGGGAACCAAGTTGGTGTGGACGACAGAATAAACTCGCGTTAGGATAAGTAATAACCATGGACCATACGTGTTTGTATGTGATAGGAGAAAGGGAAATCGCCTTAACTAGAGCAGGGACAACACAAGTTGTCCCTGCAAGTAAGCATGGTTTGATTTATAAATGTGTCGTAAAAATAATGCCCCAGGTTGCAAAAGGAGGCGGCGCTCTCATCTTGAAACCTGACTTCATGTCAGCATGTATGTCGGTCTCTAATATTAGAAATATCTTGGAGACCTGATCAGAATGAAGTGGGAAAATAAACAGTCATATGAGAGGATATAAAGTAATTGGAGATCGGGTCAGAGTAAGATTGGAACACAATCTTTCTTGTTTTCTCCCCAGACAAGAAATATATCATTTTAATTTGTAATTTTTCTCAGCCTATATTTATTACCTGTGTTCTACGAACATTTTGAAAATACATAGGATGGCCATAACATGAACTGTTCTGAAGACACCAGCGTCTTGTACGTCCTCCCTTACTTCTTTGCCATTGTTTTTGTGGTAACTGCGCCCGCAGACAGAAACCCTTTTCAATTAAAACTGTATATTTGGAACCGCAATCATACGTGAAGATGAGAAGCTGCAGAGAGGTTATTTTGCAATTCAGAGACAGTGTCTTCCTTCTTCTCCAAGCTGTCCTTTCTGTAATGACTTCCTCTTAATTCCTGGCTGAGAGCAAAGACCATCAGGTAGACAACTGGCCATGTTCAGGGAATCACCCAGGAGCCTGTTGGGGACAGGGCTGGCGGGGAGCAAAGGACAGGGCTGGGAGGAAAATACTAGTGACAGTCCTGTCTTGGTTTAATTAAAGTTTCCTTTTTAAAGATCTTAATTTTTTTTACTTTAAAACTCATCTAAGTGTTTAGCAGAAACTTTAGGGACTTTAGGCAAGTGAAAACAAGTAAATAGAACTAGACATTATCCACGGAGAGAATTGCCAGTTACGTCTGGGAAACCTTGGTGGTGTCTCCGGCAACCCTTTTTGTCTTACTGCCTCTATCCAACCGATCAGCCAGTCCTATCGGCTCTGCCTGAACACATACCCACGTGGCACCATGTCCACATGGCACCATGTCCAGGACGGCCCCTCCAGCCTCAGCCATCCCTCCCTTGTGTCAAGTTTGGAAGTGGACCCCAAGCTGCCCGCCTGCTTCTGCCCCGCCACCCACAGCTGTCTTTCTTGAAACGTGAATCAGAAATTGTCCGTCTTCTGCTCAGAAGCCTCAGCTGGCTCTTCACCACATGTCATCCTGTGTTCTGGAGGCTGTCCCTCTCCCCTGTCATTTTTCATTGGACAATTCATGGAGAGAGGTGTTCCTGGCCCACCTCACGGCAGCGCTGTGCCACCTACTCCTTCGTAGCCCTTCTCATAACTGCAGTGAAACAGTTCCACGCCCAGTTAGTTTAAGTCTGTACCTGGTTTTGCGCCGGCCGTTGCCCTGGCTGTAGGGGGCAGAGACGGCCTGGCAGCCCTCCTGGTTCCATGGCTTCTGGGGGGATTCTCTCAGCTGGTGCAGCGTCCGGGTGCCAGCTCCAGCCCTGCCGATCGTCTGACTGGGCCGTTGCTTGACCCCTGAGGGACTGGACGTCCTCATCGTCTGTGCTCAGGCTCTCTGTACACTGAGTCCACACTTGTAGGATTGAAATGATAATATCCTCGCTCAGAGGGACATCATGAAGATGAAGTGGGTTGATAATTGTGAAGGGTAGAAAATTAAAAAAAAAAAAAAAAAGGAGGTGCACTTCCTGTCACATTACTCTCAACTAGAAAAGGCTTGTGGAAGCCTGTCAACTACAACAGGATGTCACTCCCTCTTCTCATCTTCCTGGCGCTCTTGTCCATAGCGCCCCTGAAGCCCACGTAGGTGCTCAAATCCAGGTGTGGCTCCTACCTGTGGCGGGAAGGCGGGACTGCAGGTGGACCCATCTGCACGTGGAGTCTTGGCCCTGAGGTCTCAGCGGTCCCAGGCCGGGCCTTGTCAGGCACAGACACCATGCCTCTCCCCACAGAGCAGGGTCCCGGAGCTGTCTTATCTTGGCGTCATCTGTGTCTTCACCTACATCGCAGGACATTCCATCGGGCCCAGTGAGTACGTGCACACTCCGACACCCCCTCCAGGGCCTACCCAGCACGTTGTATCTGGACAAATAGTTGTCAAATGATCTCATGCCCTTGACTCGTGCTGTGCTGATGTGCCCTTTACCTTTTCCTCTGTTCCGGTACAAACCCCACCCACACTTGAAGGCCAAGCTCAGTTTGCCTTTTCCTCAAAGGCCATTGCAAGTCACATTCACTCAATCAACAAACATTTACTAAGTGCCAGCCAGTGCCACAGCCAGACCTGGGCCCCGCCAATCTCCTGTGACTCCCAGAGGTGCCCAGCCTCAGAGCTGAGCTTCTGCAAAAAGGGAGCTCGTACCAGCCAGTCCCCACTGTGGGCACCTCGGTTTCCATCCAAACCCTCTACACGCTTGCTTTAGCCTCCAAGCCCAGAGCCCACCCGATGCTCAATTGCCTTTGGTCCCCTGACCTCCAGTTACGGTACCAAAATAAAGGCACTGATCCATTCAACACACACTGATGGGATAGATACCGGCTTTCCTGTGCTGTGCCATGCATGGGGGACAGAGCTGTGAACGAGGCCATACAGTGGTGTTTAAGGGTATTTAGGTGGGCTTTTCGGCATGTGCCCTGTATGTGGAGGCAGGAGGGCCCAGGAACAAGAGGTCGGGCGTGTGTGTGGGAGACCTGGGTTCTAGGGCTCTGTCCCTCACTGCCTGTGTCACCAGAGCAAGCCACTGAGCTTTTCCAGGCCTCGGGCTCCTTAGTGAAGAACGTGGGTAATCAGATGTGCTGGCAGATTGGGGATCAGATCCTGGACTGTGTGACATGTGAGCCAGGTCCTAAGGAACTGCATTGCTCCGGGTCCCCAAGAGGGGAGGAAGGAGGCAGGACAGGGCGAATAGGACACTCCCCTCAACGGTGAAGAAGGCTCCCTCCCTCTGGATCCTACGAGTTTCACATTTGATGTTCCCAGGGCAGCTCATTCGGGGGCTTTGAATTCCTTTACATCTCCATCTATTGAGACTGAGCATTTTCAGCGTGGTCCCTGTCACCCCCAAGGGTCAGAAGTTGGCTGGGGGAGGGAGAGAATTTTATTCTTTTTATGTGTAAAGTCATAGATAAACATACAGTACATAAACAGATACACAGTGTATCTGTGGTATTAAAACTGTATGAGTGATGATGCTTGGGGGCGGGGACAGGGCGTGGGAATGGCTTTAGACAGTTTAGACAAGTCTCCCTAAGGAAAAAGGTTGAGAAACAGACCCAAGGTAAGGCGCCCGCAGCAGGCACTTGCCATTCCCCAGACCTACCACAAGGGGGAAGCACTTTCCAAGCCCAAAAGCTCATTTGAGCTCTGCTCCCTTTCACTGTCTGAGATTTTCAAAATGACACCCACACGAGGGAAGAAAGGATTCTTTGTGAACCTCGGAAGGAGGTTGTCCCCACCCTGCACCACGCAGCTGTGGGTGAACCCAGGAGGAGCCAGAGGGGAGAGGAAACTGGTGCTCTGGCTTCTTTCGTTGGCCAGGCTGTGCTCAGAAGGGTCTGGGGTTGGGGGCAGGGGCCTCCGATCCCCTCTCCACTCCATTCATCCTGTGCTTTCTGCCCTCGAGGTCCCGTCCCCTCCGTGGTGAGGACTGAGATCTTCCTGCAATCCTCCCGGCCAGCCGCCTTCATGGTGGACGGGGCAGTGCACTGGCTCACCAACTTCATCGTGGGCTTTGTGTTCCCTTCCATTCAGGTGAGTGGGGACGTCCGGAGGGAAGCAGGGGTGGGCGGCCCCTTGCCCCATTCCCTATTCCACCCTGCACACCCTCAAGGCAGGAGGGGCTCCAGGAAATAAGCAGTGGTTCCTGCCCAGCTCACTAAGAACATCAGCTAATTCGACAAGGGGTGGCTGGCAGACACATTCAAGGTCCATGAAACACATGGCACCACCTCCGTCAAACTCTGAGTATGACAGTTTCCCACGTACTGAGAGCAGCTCTCATTCAAATCGTGAAGGGCTCTGGTCTGCCAAGTTCAAAGGCAATAAAAAACAAGCTGAAGCCAGAGAGAGGGAGCAAATCCGCTTGCTGCTGCCCCCTTCCTCTGCTTCTGGAGGTGTGGACATCAACTCCACGTTCTCCATGCCTCAAGGCCAGAGGATATAACATCGCTCTTGTGAAAAGGCTAAGTAATCATTTTTGATATGAGGACAGGACCCAATTTTCTAACTATTTCACTCTTCCAGAAGTGAAACTAAAACTGGCCACCCAGAAACTCCTTCATGACTCACAAAGCCCCCCCCCCCAGAACTGTCCCTGTCATTTCTTTGTCCTCCCTTCCCTCCTGTATTTTTGTCTTGTGGCCTAGGAGGCCATTGGGGCCTACAGTTTCATCATCTTTGCTGGAATCTGCCTCCTCACTGCTGTTTACATCTATGTGGTGATTCCTGAGACCAAGGGCAAAACATTTGTGGAGATAAACCAAATTTTTGCCAAGAGAAACAGAGTTGAGATTCTAGAGAAGAAAGAAGAAATCACAGATGTTGGGTCTCAGATACCCTCTGTGCCTGCCATGGAAACTTCCTTTTAATGGCTCAGCATGTCCCCCAATACCACATCAAGGCTTCCTTCTCTGAGAAAGGGGACTTCCTGCCCTAAGCCTTGAGGGGGAGTCACAGCTGTGAGATTTTTGTGCCCCCCAGTGGCAACTGGGAGACTTTGGAAAGTTTAGTCCCTGATTTGGTTGAGATGTGGTTAGCTTCCAGCGCTAACCCCTGGGAGCAGTGATGCAGGAGGATGTACATGTACATGAGCATTGATTGGCAAGACTCGATTCTGTGACTACATTGGCTCCAAAACTCGAATGACGTATGGACACACTTTTATAAAGTAAAACTTTTCAAGTTCAGCGATTGGTATGGAGGCCAAGATCCCGGTCAATGTGTTGGTTTGAGAATCAAAGGAACTAGAGGCCAAAGCCCTGGATCCCACTGCCTTCCTGGGGTAGGGGTCACGCCTTCTCTCACTCTGTGGCTGCATATACCCTGGTCAGCGTCACAGCCTACAAGGCCAGTTGGGCAAGAGAGGTAAGAATGATCTTGGGATTGTTTAGAAAAATACTCTCTCTGGGTTGGTCAGTTGATATCTGCTTGGAAACAGGAGAGCCCTGTATCGAAAGAGCTAAAGTGCCAAAGCTCACTCACTAAGAAATACATAACCTGTATAGCCCTATATCAAATAAAGAAATTGAACTTGTAGTTGAAAAACTTCCCACATAGAAAACTTCAGGCTCAAATGGATTCACTGGTGAATTCTACCAAACATTTAAGGAAGAAATAATACCAATTTGACACAAATTCTTCCAGGAAATGAAAGAGGAAGGAGTATTTCTCAACTCATTCTATGAAGCCACCATTATTCTGATTCCAAAACCAAACTAAAGACCTTACAAGAAAACTGCAGACCAATACCCCTGATGAACATAGATACAAAAGTTATTGACCAAATCTTAGCAAATAGAATACAATGATATGTTATAAGGATAATAATATATCTTGACTAAATGGGGTTTATTCTAGGAAAGCAAGGTCGGCTTAATCCTCCCCAAATTTATCTATAGATTCAACACAATTACAATCAAAATTCCAGCAGGATTTTTTTTGGGGGTGGGGAGAGTAGAAATTGACAAGCTGATTCTACAGTTTATATGGAAATGCAAAGAACTTAACCAAAACAACTTTGAGAAAGATGAAGTTGGAGGACTAATATGACCTAATGTCAAGACTCATGATAAAGCTACAGTTATCAAAAGAGTATGTCATAGCAGACAGATCAATGGAACACAATAAAGAATCCAGAAATAAATCCACACAGACAGACAACTGCTTTTTGACAAAAGCAATTGAATGGTGACAAGATAGTATTTCCAACAAACGTGCTGTGATAATTATATTCATATGTGAAAAAAATGAACTTTTATCTATACCTCACATCATGTATAAAAATTAACTCAAAATGGATCATAGGCCTAAATTAAAGCCTTAAACTATAAAACTTACAGAATAGAACATAGGAGATAAATATTTGTGAGCTTGGGTTACACAGAAACAATACCAAAAGCAAAATCCATAAAAGAAAATATTGATGAATTGGACTTTGACAAAACTAAAAACTTCTACTATTTGGAATACACTGTTATGCCAATGAAAAGACAAGCCACAGACACAGATGTGCCAGATGTGGCACATCTATGTGAAAATCATGTATCTCAGAGAGAGTTGTATCCAGAAGTATAAATGTATAATATATAAAGAACTCTCAGAACTCAATAAAAAGAAAACAAACAACTCAGGTTTTAAAGTAGGCAGAAGATTTGAACAGATACCTCACCAAAGAAAACATATGATTGTAAATAAGCCCATGAAATGATGCCTAACATTATTAATAATTAGGGAAATACAAATTAAAACCACAGTGAGATACCACGACATACCCATTAGAATGCCTGAAATTAAAAATACTAACTACATCATGTGTTGGCCAGGATATGGAGAAACTGGAACTCATGCACACTGATGGTAGGAATGTAAAATGGTACAGACACTTTCAAAACGTTTGCCAGTCTCTTAAAAAGCCAGACATCTACCTTATAATCCAGCATTCCACTCCTAGGTGTTTACCCAAAGAAATTAAAGCACATGTCCATACAAAGCCTGCTACACAAATGTTCATGGCAGGTTTATTGGTAATGGCCAAGTGCTGGACACAGCATCCCTGGGTGAAGGAATAAACAGATTGGGGAATAGCCCCATGATAGAATACTACTCAGCAAAGATATAAGCCATTGCCGCACGCCACACTGTGCATGGGTCTCAAAGTAACTCTGGTCAATGAAACAAGCCAGACCCCCCCAAATGCATATTGTATTATTTTAATTATATAAAATTGTAGAAAATGCAGACCAATCTATAGTGACAGAAAACAGACCAGTGGTTATGTGGGGGAAACTTTTGAAATTATGGAAATGTTCATGATCTTCATCGTGGTGATAATATCATGGATGTGTACATATGTCAAACCGTCAAATTGTACATTTTAAATAAGAAAAGAAATGATTGATTAAAAGTATTTTTAAAAATCACATTAGTAAACCACACTGTCTCTGGTGGTTGTGCATGTGGTGGGGAGTGGTGTGACCTCGAGAAGCAGGAGGCCTGGAGTCTAGTCCCCACTTTGCCATAGACGTGATGCCCTTAAAGCAAGTCCCTGAATTTCTTGGGATATCTTCCCTTGTCAGTTGCACGGGAACAGCAGTCCCGTCGTCAGCCGCACGGAGGTGGTACAGCCTTTGATCAAAGTTCTTGACGGTACTAGTGCCTGGTCAGCACTTCCAGCAGGTACTCAATAAATGCTTATTGACTGGGTTTAATTTGTGGTCAGGTGGCCTGTGGCTCCAAGTTGTAACAGCTGCAGCCTCTCCCTGCGTGGCCTCGTCAGTGTTGTTCTGAGGTTTGGGGTTGAGACTGAGTCACTCCACATGGTCCTGTCTCGTGTCTTCTTCAAGAATGCATAGTAGCTCTTTGTACTTTGCTTGGCTTGCACGGACTCACTAAAACTCTTTATGCCCAAGCTCAGGTGCTGCAAAGACGTGACTCCACAGATAAGGGAGGTAGCCCAGGTCAAGGTTCCTGGGAAGGAAGGGTGTGAGCCAAAGTCTCAGGGTGACACACCCGGGAATTCTCTCAGGCCACACCCACTCTTTGGATTTCACAGCTACACTTGGATTTGCTGTACCAAGGTGGACAGTTTGTGGGTGTGAGTGGAAAACCCTCTAAAGAAGCTAACTTCTAAAGAACTGTGGCAATTCAGTTTTCATGCATGGAAGAAAATATTGGCAATTGAAAATTAGTTATTTATTGAAGCAGGACCAGTGGGACCTCTTCTTCTAGATACTTGATTAACAATTGATGTGCCATATGCTGTGCACTTGAATGAAGGAAACATTCAATATGTCGTAATGATGCCACAATCCAGGCTTTTTTGTGATTCAGACTGTGCTGTTCTTTGCTACACCAGGAGTGACTGGACTGTTCTAGAGGCCCAGGCTTGGCCGCCATATCCTTGCCTGAACCCACAGTCACAGGACTTTGGCAGTGGAGGAACCTTCTAGACAGGTCCCCTCACCTCCATCATTTTGCAGATGAGAACCCTGAGCCCAGGAGGTGCGTGCAGGCTGGAGCTGGCCTCGTTCTGGGGGAGAAAACTGCTTAAGGTGTGGGGCCAGGAGCCCACTATAAAACTCACTCAGCAGAGATTTCTTTTGGGCCCCCCACCTCCATCGTCTGGTGTCAGAGTCCCCTAGGTTGGCTGCTGGACCAGTTTTTCCGATTCTTCCCCACCTCTTCATAAGATCATGGATTTCAACTGAAAAGAACCTTAGCGGTCTCTTAGTCCCTGTCCCATTAGGAATCCCTTGTTGAACATTCCTACAGTTATTAGGCCTCTGCTTGAATGCCTCCACTGACGGGCAGTTCATCACCTCCAAGCACAGCCCATTTTAGCATGGACTCTGGAGCCAGACCGCCTGACTGAGCATCCTGGCTCTGCCCTTTGGTAAGTTACTTCTCTGTCTCATTTTCCAATCTGTGAAGAGAGGATAATAATAATATTCCTGTCTACCTCACAGGATTGTTGAGAGGATTAAACGTGTCAATGTATGTGGGGCAAACTCCCTTCCCTGAGCAATGGCAGACTTTGTATGTCCGTGTCTGCCCTCCCTCCCTTTACCTGAAGGCATTTCGGAGCCAGAAGGGCTGGGGAGTGGCCGCCCTGCAGCTGCCCTGCACCACCGGCTGGTGGAGTTGGTGTGTAGATGTCCTGGTTCCCTGGCCCCCCTGCCTCCCGTGGGGTCAGTCTGTGTGTGTTCTGCACGTTTCCTAGTGTAACTTTTGGTGATAAAACCACAGGTGCCTGTTGGTAGCTGGCTCCATCACACCCTATATTGGTGGCTTTCTCTTCCTGGCCTCATTTCTCCACTCTGAGACCAGCATTTTCTTCCATTTTCCAAATGAACTGCTTGCCCTGGAATCCTGGACTCAGGCTCTGCTCCTGGGGAATGCAAACTAAGGCAGCTTGCGAAGCACTTGGCACAGTGGCCAGCGTGAAGTACTGCCTACTCTGTGTTAGCCATCACTGTGGCAGCTTCATGCCACAAACGTTATTCTGACTTTGATCTCGGCCCTTCCTTCTTGGAACTCGGCCCTTTGGTCCTGATCTTGGCATTCGCCCCATCCTGATGTCCTGTCCTCAACACCCTCCCATTGCCTCCGTAAGGACGGGCTCAGACATTACATTCCCTTTTGTCATTCGGTTTGTTGTGTCTTTTCTGTCCAAAGAGAGATACTGCCATCTCAGCCAGCTGGTGTCCCCAGCCTGACCCTAAGCCCTTGCTGCAGAAGGGGAGCCCCACTGATCAATACGTCTTTGTCATTCCCATCATTCTAATGGGAGCTCAGTGTGGAAAAGGCATTTGAGCTGAAAGTCCTCTCGGGTGCAGCTCGTAGGCTGTACCTGCACAGCCCAGTGGGTGCTGGCGCCCCGGCAGGTTCACCGGCTCAGGTTCACCGGCAGGGGAACGGTCTGTGTGCTTTGGTCTCTGAGAGGAGCAGGCTGACAGCGGGAGAAGACAGCGGTCAGGGCTCCTGCTGCTTTTCCCAATTTTCCTTCCCTGGGAGCGGACAGCATGTGACCACCTCTGAGGGCCCCAACTCCATTTCTTGTCCCCGTTTCCACCTGTTGTGGTCCCCTCCTCCTCATTGTCACGCCTGGGAACGCTCCAGTCTCCTCAAACTCTTAGCTGTGTCCCAGTTACGACTCTTTGAAAAAATCATAAATTTGCCATATTTCCTCTCCTCCCCTTCTTTGCGGAAATATTTTAAAGTAAATACAGACATCACGACATTTCACTCCTGAACATTATATCTTGGATTTGTACAAAATAAAGTCATGTTTGTTTGTTTGTTAATTTACAAAAAATCAAGTTTATTCACACTTTCTCCAGATCCCTGTTGTCAAACATAAATACCTCCAGTGGTATTGCTACAATGTAGTAGACAAATTGTATTGTAAGTAAAGAAAACCAAAAAATGTCCTATTCCAATATCTGCTCAGCAAAACTTGAAATAACAGCAATTCTGACTTAACAAAGATTTAATTCACTATCTAAAACTCTTAATTTACCAGAAAGAAATATGGTTTATAAAACAAGTGAAGAATCAAAACCAATATATATTATGTTACACGAGGAGCTAACATTTGTAAAGTACTTAGCATCAGGCCGTTTTCTGATTGAAGTAAGAGGAAGGAGCTATTATCATTCCCATTTTACCAATGAGGTGATGTGGGCACAGAGAGGTTAAGTAGCCTGCCCAAAGTCACACAGTTGGTACCTGGTAGATGAGAATTCAAATCTAGGCAGCCCGACTCCAGAGTCTGTGCTCATATTGCTTCTCAGAGTTATATAATATGCAGAACCATATGATAAACATAAGGTTACTATCAACTGGTGAAAATTTTGCAAAGCAGGTCCAAAATACATTTAAAAAATAAATTTATTATAATTTGTTATAAGCATTTTAAACAATGAGTTGTTTATTTATAGTAATACTTCATTGATCTGACATTATTTGAGAAGTGTGTTTCATATAAATCATTTTTCCCATTAGATGAGTCATATCTTTTTAAAAATATTATTTTGTATTAATTTCAGGTGTACAGCATAGTGGTTAGACATTTGTATAATTTAAGAAGTGATCCCCCTGACTAGTCTAGTACCCACCTGGCACTATACATAGTTATTACCATATCACTGACTATGTTCCCTGTGCTTTACTTTACATCCCCATGACTATTTTGTAATCACCAATTTGTACTTCTTATGAGGTCAGACAATTAAGTTCATGAACTCATCCTAGAAAAAGTGCTGCATACCTCATTGCTGAATATCACTACGGTCACTTTCAAAGTACTCACTTTGGGAAGCTATGCACCGACACCAGTGCCTAGTCCACCCTTCAAAGCAATTTTGGAACTCTTTTTCTGGAATGGCCATCAGAGCTGTCGTCGTATTACCCTTGATGTCCTCAATGTCATAAAAATGTCTTCCTTTCAATACTTCATTTATCTTCATGTAAAGAAAAAAGTCATTGGGGGCCAGATCAGGTGAGTAGGGAGGGTGTTCCAATACAGTTATTTGTTTACTGACTAAAAATTCCCTCACAGACAGTGCTGTGTGAGCTGATGCATTGCCATGATGTAAGAGCCATGAATTATTGGCGAAAAGTTCAGGTTGTCTAACTTTTTCACGCAGCCTTTTCAACAGTTCCAAATAGTAAACTTGGTTAACTGTTTGTCCAGTTGGTACAAATTCATAATGAATAATCCCTCTGATATCAAAACAAGATTAGCAACATTGTGGCAACAAGTTCACAAACTTAATTGTCAGACCTCATAATCCCTTCACCTTTTTCACCCTGTCCCCCAACCCCCATCCCACCTATCACCCCGATAAATCTAGTACACATCTGACACCATAGTTGTTACAATATTGATTATATTTCTTCTGTTATACCCTACATCCCCATGATTACTGTGTAAGAACCGATTTTGTAACAACCGATTTGTGCTTTTTAATCCCTTCCCATTTTCTACCCACCCTTTTAACCCCCCTCTCATCTGGAAACCATCAAAATGTTCTTTGTATGTATGAGTGTGTTTCTGTTTTGTTTGTTTATTTTGTTCTTTAGATTCCACATATAAGTGGAATCACATTGCATCCATCTTTTTCTGTCTGACACACTCCACTCAGCACAATTCCCTCCAGGTCCATTCATGCCACCGCAGATGGCAAAAATCCATTCCCTTCCCTGGCCGAGCAATATTCCATTGTATACATGTACCACGTACTTTTTATCCATTCTTCCATCGACAGACACCCAGGCTGCCTCCACAACTTATCCACTGTAAAAAGTGCTGCAATGAACATTTGGATGCACACATCCCCTCAAAGTAGCATTTTGGGTTTCTTCAAATAAATACCCAGAAGTGGGATTGCTGGGACCTTCTTTGTCTCTTGTTATATAGCCTTTGTTTTAAAGTCTATTTTGTCTGGTATAAGTATTGCTACCCCAGATTTTTCTTGTTTTTTGTTTGTTTGTTTATTTGTTTTTCCATTTCCATTTTCATGAAATATCTTTTTTCAGCCCTTTACTTTCCATCTGTGTGTGTCTTTCCATCCGAAGTGAGTCTCTTGTAGGCAGCATGTGTAAGGGTTTTGTTTTCTTATCCATTCAGCCCTCCTACGTCTTTTGAGTGAAGCATTTAATCCATTACATTGAAAGTATTGTTGATAGACATATAGATATTGCCATTTTAGTATTCATAATTTTGATATTTTCCCCCCCATCTTAAAGAAGTCCCTCTAACATTCCTTGTAATACTGGTTTAGTGATGATGAACTCTTTTCGGTTTTCCTTGTCTGGAAAACTCTTTATCTGTCCTTCAATTTTAAATGATAGCCTTGCTGGGTAGAGTAGTCTTGATTGTAGATCCTTGCTTTTCTTCACGTTTAATATTTTGTGCCAATCCCTTCAGTGTTTTGAACTCTATCTCTGATAGGTTGCTTGCCTCCATTTTGTTTAGTTCTTTTTCTGAGGTTTTCTCCTGTTCTTTCATTTGGGATGTATTTCTTTGTTTCCTCATTTTGGCTGCCTCTCTGTTTGTTTCTATGTGTTAGGTAGGGCTGCTATGTCTCTTGCCGGATGACCTTGTGTAATAGATACCCTGTGGGGTCCTGGCACAGTCTCTCTGGTCACCTGTGCTAGGTGCTTCACATGTGTCCTTTGTGTGGGTTGTGTGTGGCCTCCTGTTATATTTGACCCTTGTTTGCTATTGGCACATCAGTGGGTAGGACTGATCCTCAGGCTTATTGGCTGTGGGATTTGGCTACATCCATAGCTTATGGGCTGCTGGGCGGAGGCTTACCACATGGAGCGGGATTTGCCCCACTGGGCTCTGGTGCCCGTTGAGACGGCCCTTTGGGTGTGCCACTTGTGGGGTTAACGGGGCAGTGCTCTGCTGTCGTCTGAAGCCAATCTCCAAGTATGTTGGTTCCTCGACCTCTTGGGAGGGGCCCCAGTGCAGGCCCAGGTCAGCCACTGCCTGTGACGGGTTGGGGACTACCTGGTAGGAGCTACACAGTGATCCACAGTTGGTTGCTGCCTATGCTAATCCTAGAGCTGTGAATTGAGGATGGCGGCCACCACTACCGGGTCAGGGGTAGCTCCACAAAAAGCCAGGACACACCAAGGCCTGCTGCCGCCTGCTGCCGGTTGCCGGCTCTGATAAGGTTCAGCCACAGATGAAGCCTCCTATGGTACGAGTTGGGTGAGACGGGGTCTCAGTGAGTCAGCAAGGTGGAACTGCTGAGCTCACCAGGCCAATCAGATTCAAATTTGATCAAAAGCGTAGGGGGCGGGCTCAAAACAGCAAAAATGGCGCCTGCCTGCCAGCTGCATGGGAGGAGGAAACAAACGGAAATTGCCAACTGTCCTCCAGGCTGCCTCCCAAAGCCACATACCTCAGTCTGCCACCAGTATGCCTCTGATGCCCCACAAGTCACCATCCATCAGCTGGAGCCCAAGGTGAGTGCCTGCGAGCGAGTCTGTGTGGGCAAGAGGATGCCTGGGTTTCCTGCTGCCTTCCATCCCACCTGGATGGTCGGAATCTCCACTGTTTTTCCACGACCAGATGTTGTGCGGGCTCTTTTCCTGACACCAGTCCTCTGGGCTGGGAGCTTGATGTGAGGCTGGGTCCCTTGCTCCTCTGTGGAGAAGCTCCATGGCTGAGCTATCCCTCCCAATTTTCATCTGCCATGCACAGGTGTGTGGCCAGCCTATTTCACATCTCTGCCCCTCCTGCCTGTCTCAGTGCAGCTGCTTCTTTATATCCTTACCGTGTTTCCCCGAAAATAAGACCTAGGTGGACTATCAGCTCTAATGCATCTTTTGGAGCAAAAATTAATATAAGACCCAGTATTATATTATATTAAAGACCTGGTCTTACATTATAGTAAAATAAGACCGGGTCTTATATTAATTTTTGCTCCAAAAGATGCATTAGAGCTGATGGGCCACCTAGGTCTTATTTTCAGGGAAACACGGTAGTTATAAAACTTCTGTTCAGCCAAACTTCACATGATTCTCCAGGTTGATTGTTCTATATTTTAGTTGTAATTGTGATGTGTTCACGGGATGAGGCAAGCGTAGTGTTTACCTACTCCGCCATCTTGGATTGTTTCTCTATAAAGTCATGTTTTTATATGATACCTTTATTTCACATACAAAAATTTCAAGTATCATCTAATATTCTTGCCATGTTCAAATGTCTACAAATGCCCCCAAAATATTTCTGTGTTTGCTCCTTTTAGGCACCAGGAGGTACTACTGGGTTTGTAGTTTAGGTTTTGTTGTTGTTGTTGTTGTTTTGTTTAGTTTGTTTGTTTTTGTGTTCTTTTAACATGCAGGTAATGTGAATTTGAGCCCAGCTGGAGCTTGTGAAGCTCCAGGCTCCCATTCCTGCCCCTTAGATCTGAGACCTGGGCCGTCAGGTTTCCTCACTCACCAGCTCCCTTTTCTGGGTGGACAGTCTTCCTACTGACCATTTGGCTGAAGATAGTTGCTCCAGGGTCCCACTCTAGGTCGGGGGTCTCTATTCTTTGTAAATATTTATTGGGCATGTGCTTGTGCCATTTAATTCACACTAAGATTTTAATAACTGGTAAGGTCCTAATCTATGACCTTTCCCTGGAGTGTTTTCACTTTCAAAGAGAAGCTTGTTAACCACAAGGGATTTTTAACCTCTGATGGTAAACTTCTGACAGGAGCCCTGTGAGTTCCCCTCAAACGAGGAATATAGTAGAAAGATCACTGGCCTAAACAGGAGACCTGGGACCTGAGGCATCTGGAGAAACTCACTTAACCCCCTGGGTCCTCCTTGAATGTGTGTTGATTGGATGGGCGCCCTGACTACC
The DNA here is from genome assembly GCF_057876585.1 of Rhinolophus sinicus. NCBI lineage: Eukaryota > Metazoa > Chordata > Mammalia > Chiroptera > Rhinolophidae > Rhinolophus > Rhinolophus sinicus. The sequence continues at coordinate 5,910,217 of NC_142514.1, read as the reverse complement.
TTGTGAGTGGGGATTCCACAGCTGAAGGATGAAGTGGAGCTTTCCAGGTGCAGCGTGGGTGACAGAGCAGCACATGTGGTACCCTCATTCTTGCACGTGGGGAGTGGAGCTCTGCCTCAGGGGCCCCCCTCCGTGGAGGTTGGGTCCTTTAGTTCTTGACAAGGACTCATGATCCCTAGTATTTTTGATCCAGGGCCTAATGGTGGCTCTGTTTGCCCCCCTCTGTCTGCCTTGAAGAAAGCTGTGTGCCAGCAAGTGTCTCTCACATCCCACTGACGGGGGGCGTGCTCTCAGCTTCCACTCACGGGAGCCTCTCATGCTGTCAGGGGTGGTGGTGGTGGGGGGGATTCTGGAGCAAGCCAATGGGGCATTTGCCACACAGCCACACATTTGGAAGATGCTGGAGTCCAAAAACCCTGAAACTCAGCCCAGGGGTCTTCTTTGGAGGAGCTAAGGCTGCTTGGCAGCGTTCCGAAATGTGCACCTGAAAATGCCTCTTGCTGATATGTTCCCTGGGCCAGTCCCAGGGGCCTCATGGGTCGATGTGAAAATGGTTGGAGCACAGGACTTGGAGTTGAGCTCCTGCTTCCCCACCAAGAAGCTGTGTGTCAGAGCACACTCTCTGGTCCCAGCTTCCTCAGCTGTAACACAGCACTGATAAATCCACCCCCACCCCACCACCTCTGGTGGTTTCTGAGGCTCAAACACAATAAAAGGTGTGTTGTGTCTTAGCTGGGGATTGTGTTTGTGAAGAGCAGAAAGGCAACCAACTCTGCTCTGTTGAGGCTGATGGGGAATTTCTGTGGGAGCCAAGGGAGGAAGTACAGCCTGGTCCAGTGGTCACCAGCAGTCCTCCCCTGCCCCCACAGCCACACTGACCCCCGTTTCTGAGGCCTGGAGGTCTTCTCTGCTTCTCTCCAGCACCTGCCTCCTCTCTAGACAACAGCTGTCCCTGGAAGGACTCGGCATCTGCTCCCCCAGCATCCACTTGAGTGAGGTTCAGGGTTGCCAGGGCCAGTCGTGGTGGCCACCTCTTCAGGCCTTGGCATTCAGAGGTCAGCTGGGCTCAAAAGGGGCATCTGAGTGGATGGCCTGTCCATTCAGCTGTGGGGGGTGGGGGCAGATTCAGCCCCTGGTGACTAGAGGTGGATAGGAAGGGTTGGTATCTATCACCCTGGTGTGAAGGTGCTTTGAAATTAAAAAAGCAGGGCATGGAGGCAAGAGAGACCCTAGCCCAAAGCAATCCCACATCTTACCGTGTGAGAAAGGCCAGTCCAGGGACACACACTGTGCTGTTTGTCCCTGATATGCCTGTGACTTACCATGAGACTTTTATAGGTCCCTGTGTACCTCCTTTTATCAGTATGAAAAACAGAAGGGGGTGGACTAGCCCATTTCTAAGGTCCCTGGGACACAGGCCCTGCCATCCTCACAGTGGCCACTGGAGGGCAGCACCTTCTCTACAAACGCAGCCGTCTGCTCAGCCTTCTAATCTGTTGTCTGCAAAACCTTCTCGGTTTTAGTTATTCACAAAATGGCAGCAACACAGAAGGCCTTTCGGAAATTTTCTGGCACTAGTGAGAGGAACGCCCGCTGAGAGCACCACGGAACAGCTAACAGACTATTTCTAAGGGATATTTTGTTTCTCAAACCTTTTCTCAAGTACCACGAACTCATAGAAACCGGCACTGGAATATAGAAGTGTTCACAATGACAATCTGAGGGAAATAACATTAACCCCAAATTAATACCACCTGAAGTCTTTTTATTTTTTCTCGGATGTTTTTGTTTGTTTTAGTTTTTAAACTAAATTTAGCCAAATTCCTGCATTAAGCTGTGTTGTTTGTAATAATGAAAAGTTGGAATCACAAATTAACAGTAAGCAGTAGCACAGTTTTATTGACAGTTTCCATAAAAGTTATAAAAATGCCCAGTGATGATGAACATTTTTCATTTTTCAACTTTTCAATAAAATTAAAACAGAACAAATATAATTGATTACAAAAGAATCACCTTTACTATATATTATGCCACCTTAAAATTACAGATGTATGTAATTTTGGAATTGTTCAATTTTCGTATAAATAAAATTACACTGCATACAAAGGGTGCCAAAAAAGTATACACTTTTTTTTTTCAAAGATTTTTTTGGGGAAGGGGGACAGGACTTTATTGGGGAACCGTGTATACTTCCAGGACTTCTTTTTTTTTTTTTTCCAAGTCAAGTTGTTGTCCTTTCAATTTTAGTTGTGGAGGGCGCAGCTCAGCTCCAGGTCCAGTTGCCAGTTGCTAGTTGCAGGGGGCGCAGCCCACCATCCCTTGCGGGACTTGAGGAATCGAACCGGCAACCTTGTGGTTGAGAGCCCACTGGCCCATGTGGGAATCGAACCGGCAGCCTTCGGAGTTAGGAGCTTGGAGCTTCAACAGCCTGAGCCACCGGGCCGGCCCAGTATATACATTTTAAGAAAGGAAAACTGTATTAAAATTATAATACTCAATATATACCGATAACAAAAGATGAATACAAGTCACGTGTGACTTCGGCAATGACAAGAGGTGCTCAGAGTGGTTACCATCAGTGTCCAGACACTTCTGATGATGATGAACTACTGCTTGAGCAACGTTGACCAAAGTGTCCACTTACATACATTTTTATAGCATCCCCGGTATTTTTCCTGCTACTTGCCTTTGTTGCCCAATATCAAGCTTGTGACTTTCTACTGTGTTGATAGGTGTAGTTTTGGTTCATTCATTCTTTACTACTTCCTAGCTTGATTATTTTACGTTATCCTGTTGACAAACATTTAGGTTGTTTCCCATATTTTTCTTTTTTTTTCCCCCATATTTTTCAATTTCAAGTAATGCTGATGTGAACATTTTTGTTTCTTATGCCCACGCATAAGCAAAATTTCTCTAAGGTAAATACCCAGGAGCCGACTGTCTGGGTCACAGGACCTGCACGTGCTCCGTTTGATGAGCTGTTACCACACTGCTTTAGGTGTGGCTATAACAGCTGCCTCTCCTGCTGGCAGTGGATGAAGATTGGGCCACATCCTCAGCAGTCAGTGTGTTGTCAGACCTTCAAGTTTTTGCCCCTATGTGGGGGTGAGATGGTATTTCGTGGTTTTAATTTTCATTACCTGAATTGCTAGCAAAGTTGAGTCTTTTCCTCTCCTATAAGTTGTCCGTTCATCCCTTTTTATGATGTTTCTCTTGGGTCGCTGGTAGTCCTTTTCTTACTGATTTTTTAGGATTTCTTTATATAGTCTGGACTCATTCATACAGCACATTTTCATTGAGCAGCTTGATATATCAGATACTCTTTTTTTTTTTTTTTTTTTTTTACCATTTTAGGCTTTATTTAATAGGTATTAAATATTGCTTGATGACATTAAGTAGTGGAAAGACAATAGAATTTGAGGGTAGAAATGAATAAATATTTGGGTTCTAGTCCTGACTCTCTAAGTCACCACTTTTGTGTCTTAGGGCGAGTCAATCCTACTGGTAGTTTTAATTTACATTTTTAAAAAAGATTTTTCTTAAAATGTAGCTAACATACAACATGATATTAGTTTCAGGTGTACACCATAGTTATTCAACGTTTATATACCTAAAGAAGTGATCACCATGATAAGCCCAGCAACCATCTGACACTGTACCTGCTGTCACAATATTGACTATATTCCCCCTGTTGTACATTACATCCCCATGACTTATTTGTTTTATACCTTGAGATTTGAACCTCTTATTCCCCTTAACCTTTTCCCCCTTTTTAAAATTTTTCAGCTACAGTTGACATTCAGTATTATTTTATATTAATTTCAGGTGTACAGCATAGTGGTTAGACATTTATATAATTTAAGAAATGATCCCCCTGACTAATCTAGTACCCACCTGGCACTACACTTAGTTATTACCATATTATTGACTATATTCCTTATAAAATATGCTACATCCCCATGACTACTATATATCAACCAATTTGTACTTTTTAATCCCTTCACCTTTTTTCACCGGGACCCCAACCCCATCCCATCTATCACCCCAATAAATCTAGTACCCATGTGACACCACACATAGTTATTACAATATTAGTGACTGTATTCCTTATGCTGTACCCTACATCCTCATGATTACTATGTAACAACCAATCTGTACTTCTTAATTCCTTCCCCTTTTCCACTCATCCCCAAACCCCTCCCATCTGGCAACCATCAAAATATTCTCTGTATCTATGAGTTTATTTCTGTTTTGTTTGTTTATTTTGTTCTTTAGAGTCCATTTATAAACGAAATTTCATTGCATCTGTCTTTCTCTGTCTGACATACTCCACTCAGCACAATTCCCTCCAGGTCCATCCATATCACCACAGATGGCAAGAACCCATTCCCTTACCTGACAGAGCAATATTCTATTGTATACGAGATCTGACAATTAAGTTCGCGAATTGGTTGCAACGATGTTGCTAACTTTTGTTTTATATCAAAGGGATTATTCATTATGAATTTGTACCAACTGGACAGTTAACCAAGGTTACTGTTTGGAAATGCTGAAAGGCTGCGTGAAAAAGTTAGACGACCAGAACTTTTCACCAACAATTCATGGCTCTTGCATCACGACAGTGCACCAGCACACAGCACTGTCTGTGAGAGAGTTTTCAGCCAGTAAACAAATAACTGTATTGGAACACCCTCCCTACTCACCTGATCTGGGCTCAATGACTTCTTTCTTTATCCAAAGATAAAGGAAATATTGAAAGGAAGACATTTTGATGACATTCAGGACATCAAGGGTAATATGACAACCGCTCTGGTGGCCATTCCAGAAAAAGAGTTCCAACATTGCTTTGAAGGGTGGACTAGGCACTGGCCTTGGTGCACAGCTTCCCAAGGGGCATACTTTGAAGGTGACCATAGTGATATTCAGCGATGAGGCATGTAGCACTTTTTCTAGGATGAGTTCTCGAACTTAATTGTCATGCCTCATATATGTACCACCTCTTCTTTATCCATTCTTCCATCAATAGACACCAGGCTGCCTCCACATCTTGGCCATTGTAAACAATGCTGCAATGAACATATGGATGCATATGTCCCCTCGAAGTAGCATTTTGGGTTTCTTCAGCGAAATACTCAGAAGTGGGATTACTGGGACCTTCTTTGTCTCTTGTTATAGCCTTTGTTTTAAAGTCTATTTTGTCCGGTATAAATATTGCTGCCCCAGCTTCTTATTGTTTTTTTTTTTCCATTTCCATTTTCATTAAATATCTTTTTCCATCCCATTACTTTCTATCTGTGTGTGTTTTTCAATCTGAAGTGAGTCTCTTATAGGCAGCATATGTAAGGGTTGTTTTCTTATCCATTCAGCTCTGCTATGTCTTTTGAGTAGAGCATTTAATCCATTTACATTGAAAGTAATTGTTGATAGACATGTAGATATTGCCATTTTATTATTCATAATTTTGATCTTTTTTTCCCCCATCTTAAAGATGTCCCTCTAACATTCCTTGTAATACTGGTTTTGTGATGATGAACTCCTTTACCTTTTTCTTGTCTGGTAAGCTCTTTATCTATCCTATTCTAAATGATAGCCTTGCTGGGTAGAGTAATCTTGGTTGTATGTCCTTGCTTTTCATCACTTTGAATATTTCATGCCAATCCGTTTTGGCCTGCAAAGTTTCTGTTAAGAAATCAGCTGTCAATTTTATGGGAGCTCCCTTATAAGTTACTAGTTGCCTTTTTCTTGCTGCTTTTAAGATTCTCTCTTTATCTTTAACTTTTGCCACTTTAATTATAATGTGTCTAGGTATGGGCCTGTTTGGGTTCCTCCTGTTTGGGAGTCTCTGTGCTTCCTGGACTTGTATGTCTATTTCTTCCATCACCAAGTTAGGGAAGTTTTCAGTCATCGTTTTTTCAAATAGGTTCTCAATCTCTTACTTTCCCTCTTCTCCTTCTGGTACCCCTGTGATGTGAATGTTGTTATGCTTGATGTTGTCCCAGAGGTCTCTTAAACTATCCTCATTTTTTGGATTCTTTTTCCTTTTTGCCGTTCCGATTGGGTGTTTTCTGCTATTTTGTCTTTCAAATCATTGATTCGATCCTCTGCTTCATCTAGTCTGCTGGTGAATCCTTCTAGTGCATTCTTCATTTCAGTTACTGTATTCTGCACTTTTGCCTGGTTCTCTTTTTATGGTTTCTATGTGCTTTTTTATGCTTTCTATCTCTTTGTTGAAGTTTTCACTAAGTTCCTTGAGCATCCCTATAACCACTGTTTTGAACTCTGTATCTGGTAGGTTGTTTGCCTCTATTTAGTTTAGTTCTTTTTCTGAAGTTTTCTCCTGTTCTTTCATTTGGGATGTATTTCTTTGTTTCCTCATTTTGGCTGCCTCTCTGTTTTTATGTATTAGGTAGATCTGCTATGTTTATCAGTCTTGGCCAGGTAACCTTATGTAGTAGGTACGCTGTGGAACTTAGTGGTACAGTCTTCCTGGTCACCTGCACCAGGTGCTATAGGAGTGTCCCTTGTGTGGGTTCTGTGTGCCCTCCTGTTATAGTTGAGCCTTGGTTGCTGGCACATCTTTGGGTGGGATTGGCCCTCAGGCTGATTGGCTGTGGGGTTTGGCCACATCCATAGCTTACAGGCTGCTTTACAGGGGGCTTACCCCACTGAGTGGGATTTGCCCCAGCTGGCTCTTCTGGTGCCTATTGGGACCGCCCTTTGGGTGTGCTGCTTGTGGGGCTAATTGGGCAGTGCTCTACTGGGGTCTGCAGCCAGCCTCCAAGTATGTTGGTTCTTGGGCCTCTTGGGAGGGGCTCTGATGCAGGCCCAGGTCACCCACTGCCTGTGACTGAACGGGGACTATCTGGGAGGAGGTACAAAGCAATCTGTAGTTGTTTGCTGCCTGTGCTAAACCTGGAGGCACATGGGAGAGGCCATGCTGTAAACTAAGGACATCTGCCACTGGTACCTGGGGTAGTTCCGCAATAAGCCAGGACACCCCGAGGCCTGCTGCCACCTGCCAGCTCCCTTAAGGTTCAACCACTGATAAAGACTCATGCAGTATGCAAATTGGATACGGCAGGGTCTCAGGGAGCCACTAGAGTGGGAAGAGTTGTGGTCACCAGGTTAATGTAAATTCTGGTTTGGTGCCAGTGCTGAGCCTGGAGCTACTCAGCAAAAGTCTCAGAGCACACCGGGCCAGTTGCCGCCCACCTGGGGTCTGTTGGACTCTGATAGTTTTCCAAGAAAAAGTGAAATGTGGGCAGAGCTGGCTGCTCTTGGAGAAAGTACCTCTGGTATTGAGGGAGTTGGGTGTGACCAGCTCCCAATGTGTCAGTAGGACAGAGCTGCAGAGTTCACCAGGCCAATCAGATTCAGATTTGGCCGTAAGCATAGGGGGCAGGCTCAACACAGGAAAGAGGTCACCAGCCTGCCAGCTGCATGGGAGAAGGACCCCATGGGGAAAATGCTGACTGTCCTCCAGCCCTTGTCACAAAGCCACAAAACTCAGTCTGTCCCCCGTGTATCTCTGACACCCCCTGAATTACTGTCCCTCCGCTGGAGCGTAAGGTGTTTGCCTGGAAGTGAGAGAGTCTGTGCACGGGTCCTTTAAGAGGATGCCTGGATTTCCCGCTGCCTTCTCTCCCACCCAGATGGTCAAAATCCCCACTGCTTTTCACAGCCAGATGTTGTGGGGGCTCCTCTTCCTGGCAGTACTACTCCAGGCTGGGGAGCCTGGTGTCGGGGGCTTGGGTCCCTCGCTTCTCTAGGGGGAGCCCTCATGGCTGAGATATCCCTCCTGGTTCTCAAGCGCCACACAGAAGCTTGGGGTCAGCCAGTTTCACGTCTCTGCCCCTCCATCTCAACGCAGCTTCTTCTTTATATCCTTAGTTATGAAACTTCTGTTCAGTCAGACTTCAGATGGTTCTCCAGGTTGATTGTTCTGTGAGTTAGTTATAATTTTAATTTGTTTATGGAAGGAAGAGGGCACACTGTTTATCTACTCTGCCATCTTGGATCTCTCCGGATACTCTTCTCAGGTACTTGGAGTTTATTGTGGAAAAACCTCGTCATGGAGCTTATATCTTCTTGGTGAAGATGCATTCTTCCAGCCCCTGAATTTCCTGAAAATGCCTTGTTATATCTAAAATGGCTTATTATAGCTAAAGGCTTAATTAAATTCAGGTTCCAATTTTTTTTTTCTTTTGCAACTAGTCTATATTGACAGTGCTGTGTACGCCAAGAGGCACAGAATATCATCAGCTTCTGCTCATCAATACACTGCTCAGCATCTCTAAAGGAGGTCAGCCTGATCCATCCATTGTATAAAGACCCCATCAACCTTCTATCCACTGGTGTTAGGAACAAATGACGGTCATCATCTGGGTCCGTTATTTCATTTAGGTTGAAAAATGATTCCTTTTGAATTTACTGGCTGGCATTGCTCCTAGGAGAGCTTCCATTCACCAACTATAGTGGGTTGAATGGTGGCCCCCCAAAATATATGTCTACCCAGAAACTGTGAGTGTGACCTGATTTGTAAAAAGGATCTTTGCAGATGTACTTAAATTAAGGATTTAAGGAAGATGAGATTGTCCTGGATTAGCTGGGTTAGCTCTAAATTCAATGACAATTATGAGAGAAAGACAGAGGGACACAGACACAGGCAGAGGTTGGGGTGATGCAGCCACAAGCTAAGGATGCTTGGAGCCCCAGAAACTGGAAGAAAACAAGGAAGGATTCTCTGCTAGAGGCTTTGGGGGGAGCTTGGCCCTGCCAACACCTCCATTTCAATTTATGGCTTCTAGAACTATGAAAAAAAATATGTTTCTGTTTTTTTAAGCCACACAGTTTGGGGTCATTTGCTACATCAGCCACAGGAAAATAATCCAACCAACTATGGGATTCCTCTAAAATACAATTTGGACAGGAAAGGCAGGACAAATCCTTGATTCTCCTGCTCATTTTGCAAACTTACCAAATAATAAATAGTTTCCCTAGCAACCTCCAAAGTTGACTAATGAGTTTTCTTTCTTTTTTTTAGTATCATTACGAACTTATGTTTTCTCTATATTTGATATATTTCAATCCATTGCAGTCTTCTTTTTCTGACATTCTTTTTGAATATCAGTTGTCCCAGGAGCCCCTTCAAGATGGCCCCTGTGTCTTTTGGGCACGACTCAAATCATCTTAGATTTCTCATTTTCTGGCCTAGAAGGCTATCCCAGGCTTATGTTGGTCATCCTTGGCCCAGATCTGGAATCAGCCATTTCTCCAAGGAGCCCTGGCGCCCCATAGTGGGAAGTCGTATGGAGAGACCCCCGTTTGGGTACAGGTGTTCGTTGCTACAGGGTTACTGTTGTTTCCACACCTGAAGGTGGACAGAGCTAGGAAATACATGCTTCTCAGAGAAAAAGAATTCAGAAATGCATGCTGATATTTCCCATTTCAAATTTACGATTACTGGGGTTTTTACTTAGCTGTTTTGATTTTATATTTGGATCTCTGGGTTTTTTTCAAGCTGAAAATCTTGTTACTAAGGACATAAACATAATTATTTATGCATATATAGTAATATAGTACAGTGATTACACACACACACACAGACTCACACAAAAAGTGTCAAATTAACGATACCAATATTATTACTGATGAGTGCTGAGTACTGTTTAGGGATTCTTTGTCCTTAGGATATACCCCACTAGGTATGATAGTAAATATACTGTGTTTAAAATAACTTGGAAAAATTCTTCTCTGTTTATGCTACCAACTCAATGTACAATTGTTAAATCATTTTACTATGTTTTCATATTTTAAGTTGACTTAAGTTTTAGGGATTTAAAAAAACCTTTTAAATTTAATTGTGTTTTATAATTACGTAAAACCCAAGGCTCCAAAAAACCAAAACTACCAAATAGGATGTATCCAGAAAATCCATCTTTCAGCCCCATCCTCCACCTTTTCCCCTGCCTCCCCCTTTTAGGTAACCATTATAATTAGTTTGGGTTCCTTTTTCCTTTGTTTTCAAGCACATATGGACATGTGTAACCCAGTTTGTTTACATCTTTGTTTACTTGTTTATAGCATCTCTCACCCCATGTAAGGAACGTAAGCTTCTTGGCTATAGAATTCATTGTTTCATCTCCAGTTCAGCATAGAATCTCATATCTGGTAGAAAGAATAAATCTTACCTTGTCATCATGGCATTCCCCTGCTGAAAGGCCTGCACTAGCCACCGGTCACCCACAGGATAAAGTCCAAAGCCCTTGAGTGGCACAGGAGGTACTGGTGATGCCTAACCTTCCCCCACTATACCCTCCCTTCCCTGCCAGTTCCTTGAATCTGGTCCTCTGGCTGCACCCAGTTACTCTCACTTTCCCGGTGTTTTCCCATCAGCAGTGACTTTCCTTTGGGCTGTAGTGCCCCCTCCCTCTCTCGCTCACCAGGTGAGTTCTTTTGCAGCCTTCCAAACCCAGGCCAAGCACCAGCTCCTCTGTGGAGGTTTTAAACAGTTGTTCTCCTCATGGTAGGGAGGTTGGTTATTTATTTTTATTTCTTAATAATAAGCAATTTCCAAATACAAAAATGTAGGTATTCAAATGGATTTTTCATGTACGTTGTTGCTTATTTAAATGTCCCACTCACTGGACTTGAGCTCCAACAGCATAGGAACCCATCGTCCCCCATCTGTGTACCCCAGTACTTAGCCTAATGTCTGGCATGTAGCAAGTGCTTTACAGAAGCTTGTTGGAGAACTGAAAAGGAAGACTTTTGTAGTTAAAAGAACTTGGATACAGAAGACTTAGGTCCAAATTTGTCTTCTACCTGGGAGACCTCAGGTGAGTCACCTGGCCTTTCTGCCTCTTGGTGTCTTTTCTGTAAACTGGGGACATGCAGCTTCTTTGAGGATTGTTCCAGGGGTAAATGAAGTCAGGTGTGGAAGTGCTTTGGATATGATGAGTAACAACATGGGCGAGCACAGGTAGTAATGACAGCAGAGACAGGAATTCCAAAGAATGCAGGTGAGCTCAATCAGAGGTGAAGAGGAAGCTGGAGGGTGGGGTGCACATAACTGACCAATGAAAATAATGGCTATTCTGCTGGGTACTTCTCAACCTTGTCTTATTTAACCAAACCACAGCCCTAAAAGACATGTTATTTTATTGTCTCGTATGACTAGTGAATGGTAGAACTAGCACTTGAATCTGGGTCTGGTGACAAGACCAGACACCATTTGACTAACAAGGACGAGCTCTGTATGGAGACCCTCTGTCCTCTCTCCACCTCTCCCGAGAGCCTGCCTCCTTGCTCTCCTCTCTTTTATTCACAGGACATGATCACTGCTCCAAACCTCCACATCAACAAGTTCTCAATACAAGGATGTCTCCTTTTTCTTAATCCTGGTCCTGGAAATCCCTCCCACCTTGATTTCTATCCCATCACCTGGGTCCCTTAGGATAGTGCGAGGAAGGGATCTTTGAAATGCGATACAGGAATAGAAAAGAGAAATTTTTAAATGATAAGTTTCCAAAGTTATTTATTACACTCAACTGCTACAGGGAAGTTCAGGCTGGTTTATAATTTAGAAAGATCAACGTGCATGATTTGACAGGAGGATAGTTAAATTCCTATTACAATCAATTTCCATTGGTGGTATCCAACTTGAATCCCTTCTCATACATGTAAGCCATCTCGTTTCCTTTTATGGATGATGGTTTCCCCTTGTTTTAATCAGAAATTCAACAGGTGCCTCGGGGAGAGATGTGATCTGGATACACAGGATTTTTCAGATTCAGGGCACGGCGTGGGCTCAGGGGAAGGTGTCCTCTTCCTGTACTAGCTCACACTATAAGCTCATCACTACTGGCTTTTTCTCTTTGCTTTTTTCTGTTCAATATATTCTCTCAGGTACTCAACGTTACTGTCGATCTTGCGTAGGTAAAACTGGAGCTCAGCGCCTAGATGATAGTCTATAAAAAGAAGAGTTAATGGGAAGAGGTCAAAACTTTGGAGGTCATGAAAACAGAGACTGTGAGACAGCCAGACATTATTCTGCACATGTGCTCTCAGGGAAAGTATGTTTGATTCCTTAGAATGCCCTCCACGTACTCATCCCATTGGCTTCGAGCCTCCCCACTGTGTCTGAATTTAGGCTTGTAAGCTGCCAGAATCTAAGGGGTGACATGTCGAAGATGGTTTTACTCTTGGACCTTGGTTTCTTAGATCATTCCTCACTGACGGGTTGGTCATATTGACCCATCTTGGGTGGAACTCTATAGAACTAGGAGATGATATCGTGTGGGTCACACAACCAGCTTGACTGGACACAATCACTGCTACATTAGAAGTCTGGGCCTGAGGTCAGGTGGAGTGAGGTGGTGCACAGTTCTCTGTTCTCTTACTAGCAAAGGCAGACCATCATTCAGATCCCTCGGCCGGGGGTGGGGCAAGAAGTCTTCTTACTATCTACTGGGAATTGAAGTAATAATCCTAAACAATGAGTCTCAGAAGGGCCACAGTGGGCCTACAGGCAAGCCGCAGTATGGGACCTTGTGGTCTAAGACAAGGGTATCTAGAACATCTGAGGTCCCTCATGAGGGTACATTGGGTACCCCTCCACCCATAGAAAAAGCATTTGAGATGTGGCATGTGGGAAACAGGACAACCTGTGCCTGTTGCAGAAATAGTGTAAAATGTTATTAGGGAAAATGGGAACATGGCAAAATTAGAACAAGGAGAGAGATCAGTGGGTCTAAGGCCCCTCTGGCTAGCCTGCTAGCGACTGGACCTGCTGAGGAGGAAGCCACCCTTTGGAAAAAGCAGTTGTATATAGTGTAACATGCGAAATGATCATTATAGCTGGTATCATTTTTCTCTCTTAATATCATACTGGAGGAGCAGACTGATGCAGGGAAGACAATAAATGAACCGAGAAGGAAAGATGGAGAGAAAAGCACAAATGGGCCTTTATTTTGCTGTGGGGGTGGGGAGGTGGGTGGAGTACGTATGGAGATTTAAAAATCTTGAAAGATACATATAGAGATGTGGGTAATGTTGACTGGAGACTGATTTTACTGTGTTAGAGGATGTAAAGGTGTCGGGAACGGTTAATGGAAATAGATTGTAAAGACGATAAATTCAGGGAATGTGTATGGTTCACTACAGCTTTACAGAGAAGCAGACAAAAAACAAATTGGAGAAAATTGCAGAATATTTACATTCTTATAACCCCAGAAATGAGGTGAGCCAAGCACACATTTGGAGCCTGACCCGATGGATTAGTGATTCCAGGGGAAGCTGGACTGTCTGTACCTACTTCCAGTGCCCTGGTGTTGGGGCTTGATCCCCCCAAAGTGTAGTAAACAATCTGTGGTCTGGTTATCCCCACCTGGAGGAGGAGTTGGGAATGGGCTCGATAAAGGTGTGTGGGAAATAATTTGAGTGAAATAAGGTTAACCTCAGCCTACACTTTTATGGGAGCATCTGGGCATCTTGTTTCCCAAAGGCTGACATCTTGTTTCTCCTACTGCCTTTGACCAAGACCACCAGGTAGGTAATAAATCATATAGTCACCCACCCTCATTGACTCCTCTGCCATCACTGCCAGGACTGAGTCAATGAGTCGTCCCCTTTGCCCAAGCCCTGTACGGATTGGTCTGTCTGAGCCTCCTGCTGTTTAGATGACTCTCCTTCCCTTACTATTGCCAGACGAAATGGGTCCGCCCAGAGAAGGAAGAAAACAGGAGTCAAGACATTGCAACGAGTAAATAAGAGTTGCTCTTACGATGGTCAGGGTGATACATGAAGTTGGCCTCCACCACTCTGTTGTTCAGGGGCTGGGTCCTGCGATAATCGTTGCGGAGCACCTTGTTTTGGTTATCCAATAAGGAGTTCTCTAGCTTCCAAATCTGCAGGCAAGAGGAAGTGCATTATGGAGAGGAAGAGGCACTGGGTGATTTTTAAAAAGTTAGTTAGAAATTGAACTAGATCTTGAATTTATATAACTCTGATAAAGCATTTGCGAGGTCTCGAGTCCAGAGGAGGTTTTGGGTGCGATGTGCCAGGCATTGCACATTCTATAGCATCCATTCATCCATTTATTCTTCCAAAAATCTCTTTTAATCTTTTTCTATGAGTATTTGATCAACAGTAGAAAAGAGAGGAAGAAGTAAACAGAGACATATCAAGTAGCAATTTTTATTTTTCTGAAAATATCTGTATTTTGTCTGAAATAAATTTTTTGCTGCAGGTACAATTCTAGATCAGCTATTCATTTCTCTTTGTGCTTTGAAAATATGATTCCACTGCTTTCTTACTTTCATTCTTGCTGCATTGAATCAACTCTCAGTCTAATAGAACTCTTTTCATGATAATCTGTTTCTACTCTCTGGCTGATTTTTAAATATTTTCTTTGTCTTTTATGTTTTGTGGTTTCACTGTGATGTGTTTAATATGGGTTTTTTAAAAAGTTTACAATGACTCATTGGGCTTACTGAATATATGACTTGGTGTCTTTCAACTCTTTTGGAAAATTGTCAGCCAATATTTCTCAAATCATACTTCTTCTCTATACTACCCCTCTTCTCCTAGAATTTCAATTAGACATTTGTTAAACGATTTCATTATATGCTCTGCGTCTCTACTTCTTTTTCATATTTCTGGTTTTTTTCTCTTTGTACTGCATTGTAGATAATTTTCTCAGCTCTGTATTCTAGTTTACTAATTCATTCCTGAACTACATGTAACATGCTATTAAACATACTCATTGAGTTGTTCATTTCAGTTACTATCTTTTCATTTCTAGAAATTCTATTTGGGTTTTTTTTTCCTAAATCTACTTGGTAATTTTTACACTTTATTGTTCTTTTCTCATATTTAAAACTCTTAAACATATTAAATATACTAAATGTGTTTAATCATACATATTAACATTATGCATTTTATACATATTAAACATTCTTATTTTATATTAAATGTCTGATATCTTCTCTACTTGAAATCTTTGTAGGTCTGATTCTGCTGATACTCATAGTGTCTTTTTCCTTTTGTATTTTGTGATTTTTTTTAATTGAGCTCATTTCAGTTAATTTTATTTGTGGAAATTCTTCAATATCTGGATTTAAGGTGCATTTTTCCAGAGATAATTTACATTTGCTTCTGTTAGGTAGGTATCTGGGGAAACTTCCAACCTGGTTGGAACATTTTTATGTGTGGATATCCTTGAATAGGGGTCTTTCCACCTTTTCCGGGATTAGGAAAATGAAAAATTTAAGAAAAAGGAATATTTGTTTCTATGAACATCACCCAGAAGGAAATATCAACTTTGCTTTGCAGCCTCAGTACATTTGTCCGTTATCTAACTCAGCAAATATTTATTATGTGTCCACGCTATGCTGGAAGACAAAAGATGACTGATACAGCTTATCTCCGCAAAGGCTGCAGGTATTTCAGCACGGTACAGAGCTAAATGAGAATCTATCCTTCTTGCCTAAAGCCATTCATGAAGTTAGACTCTAAGCTCCACGAGCACAGGGATTTTGTGTATCGAGGGCCTAGAAGAGTGCTTCCAAGAGCAGCACTCCATAAATATTTGTCTTTGCGATGCAGCTCTTTTCCTCTGATGTGGATCAGGCTCCAGTCCGTTTGCTGCATCAACTATGGTTCCTTGGGCCCCCTGCCGCCTGTTTGCCTATTTCTGCCACAGCACTAGTAAGATTGTCCATGGCAATATAGGTGAGGCACGTTGCCATGTACATGGAAAACCCCAGGAGCCCCGGGTTGACATTAGGCGACATCTGGGGAAACATTCTTGTTAGCCAGGAAGTCAAAAGGGGAGACTGGTGAAGTGACGCCATGCATTACCTGTGCCTTGGAGAGCTTCACGGAATCTGCCAGCACAAACCAGTGGACGTTCTCGGTACAGGGAGGGGTGGTGAGTGACCCGCGGTAGCTGTAGTAATGGTGGAGGTTTGCAGGCAGCATGTCCTGAATGTCGAGGCCGCTCAGAACTGTGCTTTGTCCTAACAGAAGGGACAAGAGATAAGAGAATGTTAGGAAAAACTGCTGCCCCTTGGGAAGACAGCTCAGACGCAGGCCGTACTCAGATCTCTTGATTTAAGCAGAAGGACGCCGAAGCTGATTATTGGGAAACCATTTCCCCAGTTTGCTGCTTTGCGGAGGGTGAAGCCTTCGGGGAAAGACTTTCTCAGATGCCTCCTCCTGGCGGAGTGGCCCTGGCCAGAAGCTCACCCCTCTGCGGCTATTTCTTCATCTGTGAAAAGGGAACAATCAGTAGGATTGCTCTGAGGGTAAAGGAGAATGTGTTTACAAAGTGCTGGCATGGACCTAGCACATGGGCAGGTACTCATGACTGTAACTGTCTTCATCACCATTTTCATTGTTAGGATGTGATTATGTGTTACGATCCATGAAAGAAATTAATTATGACCTCTAGGGGCTTCTGGGTAAGTGCCCTCCAAGAACAAAGTTCCTTGGTTTGGGCTCATTTAGAAGTGGATGGATACAGATTAGAAGGTCAGACTCGGAACCACGTGGGGGCCCAGGCTCAGGCCTCTGGTCCTGAGCTCTTTCTGCCACACCCGCTGGGAACCCAGCTTAGCCACAGGTGGCGAGTAGGCGAGGGACTTCCTGCAGGGTGTCTGAAGCCTCCACAGCACACAAAAGATTGCTAAGTTTTATTATTGGAAAGATTTTAAGCTATAACCTTCTAAAGGGCTCTATTGCTTAGGTTTCGTTTCGTAACTCTAATATAGTTAAGTGAGTCAAGAATTCCAGAACCATGGTGCAGCTGCTGTGGAAAACAATGTGGCAGTTCCTTAAACAATTAAACATGGAATTACATATGATTCAGTAATTCTACTTCTGGGTAAGTACCCAAAGGCGTTGAAAGCAGAGAGATAAAAACAATAGGACCTGCTGATGGTTTGGATGTGGGGATTAAGAGAACTAGGAAAATCAAGAATGATTTTGGGGCTTGGGGCTTAAACATGAGATGCATGATGACAGGCTTTGCTGAGGTGAGAAAGTCAGTTTAGGGTCAAGCCTGGAAGGACAGGGCAGTGCAGAGTTATGTTTTGGCTACGCTGAGTTTAGATCCACATGGCAATATCAAGGAAATGGCTCGAAAAAGGAAGCTGGAGTTCAGAGAGAGGCCTGGGTTGTGGGTAGTATTGATCAGAAGCAGAATTTACTGAATTGGAAAAAGAAATGTATCAGGGTCAGTTATTAGAAGTGGATTATCTGAGCTCAGTGAATTCAAGGAAACTCTTTCGTTAGCCCACAGGCCTGTGGTTTCTCCTGCTGGCTTTGTTCATGGTCAATAAATTAGCCAGATGGTTCTTGTGTCCACGTTGCCTCACCTGTCTTGCCTGATGCTGTCACTGCGTGGGGGACCAGATGTAGATTTTTGGAGTCCACAGCCTAGAGATGGCAATTCAGGCCATGGGACTGAATGAGGCTGTTGAGGAAAGGCAGAGTTGGGCTCCCTCCAACATTAGGGCAGAAGCCAGAAAAAAGGAGCAGAGCTGGGGGTGGGGCAGGGTGTGGCCAGAATGAGACCAGAAAGAGAGCCAAGTGTAATGAATCATTGTTTTGAGGTTGATTAAGAGAAGGGGAGAGAAGGGGGCAGTAGATCTGACAATTGGGTGACCTTTAAGGCTCGGTGGAGTGGTGGAGCCAGCTTAGGATGGGTGAGAAAATAGAACAGGATTGTTAGACAACTCTTTCAAGGTGAGCTGGAAATGGGGTGGAAGGTGGGAAGGGTAGGGCAAAAGATATTTGTGTGTGTGTGTGTGTGTATGTTGAGGTGGGAGGTATTAGAGCAGAGTTGTGTACTGAGTGGAAAGATCCAAGGAAGGGTAAGAAATCAATGATGTGGGAGGCCCAGGGATTGGAGGTCAGGAGAACTGGGGAACGGAGTGAGGACAGACGTCAGGGAGCTGGACGCTGGGAGATGTGGGCAAGTGGGATGCACAAAACCAGGCCTCAGAGCTGGCATGGGCAATGCTCAATGTCAAGGGTTGACCATGGGAGTAGGCCGTCACTCTGACAGGAACTCGGCCTTCTGGAGGCAGAGGGAAGGGAGACCAGCTCCCCATGTCTTTGTATCCAGGCTCGACGATGATGAGGGGCTTCACACTTGAGATTCTTCTCAGCTTGAAGCTGAGGAGGGCATCTCTCTCTAGTGACCAGGATCCTCATACCAGTGGGGATCAGAGGTGACAATCACTTAAGTGAACTTATCCCTAGTTAGTGGAACTCCGGCCATCCATAAGTTCCAATCATGGGAATCAACAGATAAGAGTTTATGAATAGGTTTCTCAGAGGTGTTCAAGGCCTGAGTCAACAGCAGGAATTGCTGGAACATGAGACCTCACACAGGGAGGGGTCCACTCTCCTGACAGGTCTTATCTGCCACCCTCCCCCCCAGCACCACCCTTTTCTGCCCTCCTGTCACCACCTTACACTCACATTCCTTCCTCTTCCCACCTGCAGCCACTGTTGGCTTTCCCTTACCTGCAAACTTGACGTTTTTCAAGTGAGAAATGAAGTCACTGTAATAAGTGTTTTCAGTGTGATCTTTGACCTGTGGGAGAAACACAGAGCAGGTAACCTAAGTGGGGAAGAGACCTCCGGCACACAACTATTAGGCGTTTTGGCTGACTGGGCAGCCCCTGAGGGCTGGGAAGTGGCCACATCCATGCCCCAGTTGTGCTGGGGACACATCTGGCTGTTCTCTGCCACCAGCTGCCTGGGCTCACCAGTCTCCTCTGGGGAGACAAGATCTGAAGCACTGTGGCAGCTTCCAGGGAAGGGAGCTTCTTGGTGATGTACTCAGGTAATGGCCAAAGGTCACTGTTAAAATATCCCAGTGACACTGTCAGGACTTGACTGGGTGCAGGAGAGCCAGATGTCCAGGGCCAAACCACTCCATTCTGCCCACTGCCAACCACTCTTCAGTTTTTTGTATGCGTGTTGACCTTTTACATGTCAGTAAAGTTGTTTTGGTGAAAAAGGTCTATTTTCAGTGGTTCTTTTCTGTCTTTTCTGTGTTGATCCAGTTCTTCTCCCACTGTGTATAAATTCAGATTTCTTGGATTTAAACTGCCATTTGCTATTTGTTTTCTAAATGTGTCACATTTTTTTTGTTCTTCTGTTCCACCTTTCGTGTTAAACAAATACTTTTAGTGTACCATTGAACCATGTTTAGTTATTTTCTTAGTGGTTGCACTGGTGATTATGATACACAACTTATTATAACATCACAATCTATGTCAGGTTGATACTAACTTAATTCCAGTAAAATATATGACTTTGCTCCAATATAGCTCTATTGTTTTCCCTAGCTTCTATTTTTGTCATATGTAATTATAGCTACATGTATTATAAACCCAACAATACACTGCTATTCTTATTATTGGTTTAGGTGATCTTATAGATTTTTTTTTTAAGACAAAGAATATGCGTATATGGTCTTTGTATTTACCATTTCTGGCACTCTTCATTTCTTTCCATGGATTTGAATTACTGTCTGGTGTCATTTTCTTTCAGCCAGAAGGATTTTCTTTAATATTTCTTGTAAGACAGGTCTACTAGCAATTATCTCAGTTTTGGTTTATCTGGGAATGTCTTTATTTTGCCTCATTTTTGAAGGGTGGTTTAGTTGGATATAGGCTTCCTGGTTGACATTTATTCCACTGCCTTCTGATGACTTGTTTCTAATGAGAAGTCAGCTATTAATTGTACTGTGAGAATCAGCCATTAGTTGTACTGTCAGTCTGTATATATAATGAATCCTTTTTCTCTTGTTGCTTTCAGCAGTTTGACTTTGATGTGTCTAGATGTTTATCAGACATGGGGTTTGTTTAGTTTCTTGAACTGGTAAATTAATGTTTTTCATCAAATTTGGGGAAATTTTGACCATTATTTCGTCAACATATTTTTCTGCCATTTATCTCTCTCCTCTCCTTCTGGAACTCCCATTATATAAATGTTGGGATGGGTGATCTTATCCCTATGAGTCTATAAGTCTATGTACATTTTTCTTTAATATTTTTTCTTTGTTCTTCAGATTGAATAATTTATTTGATCTGTCTTCAAATGCACTGATTCTTTCTTTTGTTGCCGCAAATCTGCTTTGAGCCCATGTCGTGAATACAGTGGTACCTTGGTTTTTGAAAGTCTCCATTGACAAACATTTCGGTTTACAAACGCCATAAATTTTATGGATCTATGGTATCATTAGATAGTAAAATTCATGCTAAATTTGCAGTTTTAGGGGTTGATTTTAAAGTCCTGGAACGGATTAATCCATTTTGCATTACTCTCTATGGGGAAACCATGCCTCGGTTTTTGAATGTTTCAGAACTTGAACGGTCTTTCAGAATGGATTATGTTCGAAAGCCGAGGTACCACTGTATTTTCATTTTGGTTAATATACTTTTCAGCTCTACACATTCCATTTGGTGCATTTTTGTAGTTTCTATTTCTCTATTGAGAGTTCCTTTTTTGGATCATTGTCACCATATTTTCCTTTAATTTTTTGACTATAGTTTCTTTTAAACCTTTGAATATATTTATGATAGCTGTTTTAAACTACTATCTGCTAAATCACTCTGGGTCCACTCAGAGTAGGTTTCTGTTGACTGCTTTTGTTCTCCTAAATGATCACATTTTCCTATTTCTTTGCATGCCCAACTTTTTTGTTGAAAACTGGACATTTTAGATAATTCATGGTAGTAAATCTGAATTATGGTTTTTTACATTGTCCTGAGGGGGGTGTGTGTGTTTAGTAATTTGCCTGCACTTCATCGGCAGGATGTGTCTTGCCAGCAGGATGTTGCAGCCAATGTCCTGGTCCTGTTCAATTTGTTTGCTTGTTTGTTTTTCTTAAAACAACAGAAATGTATTCTCTCGCAGTTCTGGAGGCCACAAGTCTGAATCAAGGTGTCACTAGGGCCATCCTCCGTCTGAAGGCTCCAGGAAAGGTGCTTCCTTGCCTTTTTCTATCTTCTGGTTGTTGCAAGCCATCCTTGGCGGTCCTCAGGTAGCAGCTGCATCACTCCAATCTCTGCCCCATCATCACATCGCCTTCTTCCCTCTATATCTGACTGTATCTGTCTCTGCTCAGCTCTTAAATATTATTTTTAGCCTGGATTCCTAGGGGCCAAATGCTTTACTTTCCACCTCTTGGGCAGCCTACATAGTCCTTCTTTGGCTCTCTCTTTTCCAGGATCTCTCCGATAAATTTCTGATGGGTCTGCCACTTGCCACTCAAACCCAACTGGGACTGAATCTCAAACTATCAGAGCTGCAAGTTTTCTGTCTTTTCTGTCAAGTTTGCTACTTTTACTGACAGTCCCCCGACCATGAGTTTTCAACTTATACCCCGAATCAAGCCAGTCCCCCACTCCCAGGCTGTGAAGCTGCTGGTTTTCCTGTCCAGCCTACCCTTATAAAACGACCTTGCTGACCAAGTTAGGGGGTGGGGATGGGAACAGCCCCCAACAAGAAGTCCACAGACTACCATTGTTCTTACTCAACATTTTAGCTACTTTTCATAAATAAATGCCTAAATTGTGGTTTGCCTTGGTCCATTTCCAACGCATTGATATGGTTGTTCGTGACAATTTTATCCAACTTAATACTTGCTTCAGGGGGATCGGATTTACTCAGTACACCTTGCCACCTAGTCATAAGTCCCACCTGCCAGACTTCTTAGAAATGCTGAGGTGTTGCCTTTGCCTGGCGGGTCACAGACTTTCCCTTCCCCTCAGACCACTTGATGTTCAGTCAACCCTTCTGTGATCCTACCTCTTTTAAGTCAACTTGTCCAAGTTATCCAAGGTCCCCAAGGATGATAACACAGAAAGAACACAGGGAGTGTGAGCCAGGGCTGGAAAAAGGGTAAATCTTCCATTGAGTTAGCATTTCCAAGAATTGTGAGCTCAGGAATGGATGAGGAGGGATAGACAGGGACACCCTTCACCTATACTTAACACCTTGTGTGGGTGCCAATCTATAGCTTCACATGCATAGTTTCAGCCTACCTCAATGAGG
Organism: Rhinolophus sinicus; assembly: GCF_057876585.1. Lineage (NCBI taxonomy): Eukaryota > Metazoa > Chordata > Mammalia > Chiroptera > Rhinolophidae > Rhinolophus > Rhinolophus sinicus. Next base: position 5,888,140 of record NC_142514.1, on the reverse strand, counting down.
GCTGCCAGCACAGCCAAACCATCCGGTTCACTCTTGGCTATATCGTAGCTGCTGTATTTAGAATTGTAGTGCACGACGTGAATCTGTGGGGGCAAGAAAAGGTAAGTCAAGGGCAGTTCATATAGACTTCTAATGCTTCAGGTTTTCAGGGAAGGAGGAAAAGAAAAAAAGATGCTCCATCTAAGACCTCAGATGGTCCCACACAAACAACTCCGACCTCCATCTCCCTCCATCTAAGCAATGAGATCTATCAAGACCAGAAAATTCTCCAAGGATGGAAAGAGCATGAGTGGGATTCTGGGAAGATGGACATTCAAGGGCATTTCCCTGATCCCACCTCCCTGCAAGCAGACAAGCTGGCAGAGTCCAGAGGGATCATGTGAGGTCCCTGGGTTCTCCTGAGGTCTCTATGGAATAGACATGAGCCCCTTCGCCCCAGGAGGCCACTGTAAATCTGTGGTCGCCCTAAGGGCCACCTAAGCAAGAGAGGGAACCCAGAAAATCTGGGAACATAGAAATCCAGCTGAAACTAAAGAGGGCATGCCCAACTGTGTGGGCTGTGAACTCCTGCCTTGCTATGACTTCTGTGAGGGCAGAGACCCTGCCTAAGCCCCCGGCACATAGCAGTGATCAATGAATAGCTGTGAATGAATGACTGCGGTGACTTGGCTGTCACCATTGCACAAAGTCTTTTCAGCTGTTTTAATAAGAAAAGTGACAATGGGGTTTGAGGGAGAGGAACTGGTCGGGGTCCTCAAGGTACCTCCGTCACATATCTGATCCCATCGATGGTGTGCTCAGACCCACTGATCTCAGAGGACGCGCCACCCCAGTGGAAGTGCATCTGCAGGGCTGTGTACTCGGTGCCATCAGGGGCCGTCATGCGCATGGTTGGGGGCAAGCTGATCTGCACTGGGAGAGAAGAAAAGGGGTAGGGAGGGGTGCAGGTGGGTGGGGATGAGTCAGGCCTACTGGTTAGGCGGCCTCCCTGGCCACCTGCCCACTCCTGCAGCTGGTGCTACAGACTGGCTTAGAATGTCAGGAGCAGGGTCACCAATGGGAGGACGGCACGATGGGGACCAGGCACTGAGTAAGCTGGGCTGGGCAGGTGCCTCTCCCAAGGCATACAACTTCCCACCCAGAACAAGAAGGTCAGGGGCAGGACCACAAAGTGGCACATCAAAGAGGTGGCCCTGGGAAACTGGCCAATGGGTATGGAAAGCAGAATTCTGTTCTCCACCTCTGGCCCTTTTGAAATTTGCCCCCAGTGTAGAAATAGGAAGAGGGGCCTCTTGGGACCCCTTTGATTACTATTACTACCCAGAGTGAGCACTGTTTGTCAGGCCAAGTTGAGATTGTTGTCTTCTTCGTGATGTGGCTAAAATCCTCATCCCACATATCTGTCTAGAAGTAGCCCAGCCAACAACCTACTCCACTCCTGAGGGGCTTCAACACTCTTATGGACAAGGAAGCCGCCCCGGGGAGGTGGAAAGACTTGCTCAGAGTCACACAGTACATCAGTCAGGGCAGAACTGGGCGTGAATAAGATGTCACCATTACAGACCTCGACTTGTCTTCAGAAGACAAGAGGCCAAATTCTGCAGCAAGTCAGGGAACACATGGACCCTTGGCTTGGCATTTAATGTGACTGATTTTCTTTTTTTATTATTATTAGTTTCAGGTGTACAGAACAATGTACTAGTTCAACATTCACACCCCTCACAAAGTGATAACCCCCCTCTCCCAATCTACTACCCCTCTGACATTGTATATACGTGTTAAGTTCCACTGACTCTATTCCTTATGCTGTACCCCACATCCTGTGACTATATAAACATATGCATATAATTTATATATATATGTAATTATAATTGACATTCATTTTTATTCGCCTTCAGCTTCAGGTGTACACTGCAGTGGTCAGGCACCTACACCATCTAGGAAGTGGTTTCCCTATTAAGACAAGTGAATGTGACTGACTTTCAATGGAAGCCTCAAATGTTAGGCTCTTGCCACTCTTCCAGCTTCCTCCCGTCTCCTGTCCTATGACTTCCTATAGGCAGTCACTTTGGTCACACAACAGCCTTTGTTCATTTCACAGGCCCCAGCCTTAGAGAAATCTCTATCTTTCAGAATGAGCCAGGCAAAAGGAAGACATGGAGAGTGACACCAGAGACTGACAAAGAGAAATATCTATGAGGTTATAATTCAGGATTTGGAAAGGGACAGGCAGCACCTGTCCTGTTAGGAAGGTCTTTAAAGTCATCAAAGGTGGTTATCGACAAGTCAGTTTTCTAAAAGAGCAAATATTAGGTATTTGGTACCTGTCAAATGCCCTTTCTTCCCTTCCAAATTGTCTAAAGCAGCAGGAAGCTGTGATTAAACTCATAACGTAATATGCTGTAATGCAGGAATCCGGCCTCCGAGATTTTCTCGTGTTCTTTTGCAGAACACGGGCTTTGTATTCAGTGCTTAAAATGTGGCCAGCTCAAAATCAAGGCTCACATAGAAAAAAATAGAAGGGCCTTTAAGAGGAGATGGGCAGTCATCTGTGCCAAGAGACTAGAGAGCTCAGGACCAGGCCAGAGCTTTTAAATGGACAATTAGCTTCATCTGAGCAATAGCAGATATCCTGTTAAAACCCAATTTCCGGCAGACAGAATGTCTCAATTCTCAAGTCTGATCAACAGGATAGCACAGGCCAGATTGGGAAATGGCAGCAATTCTGAGCTTCTCACTGTGCTTTTAAAAAGGTGAGACCAGGGGTGGCCAGTTAGCTCAGTTGGTTGGCGCATAGTGCTCGTAGCACCAGGGTTGCTGGTTCAATCCCCGCATGGGCCACTGTGAGCTGCACCCTCCTTTAAAAAGGTGAGGTCAAATCTCTGTCCCCAAAAATCCACTTGCTGGACCTTCCAAATTCTGAAAATTGATTGAACTTCCAGAAGAGGTTGCTCCCCATTGTTTGAAACTAATTTAACAAAATTCTTATCAGACCAGAAAAGCCACATGATCTGAGCATTTTCTGTGCCCAAGAAACAATGGCAAAGTGTCAAGGCCATGAAAGTCCAAGAAGGACTAAGGAACTGACCCCGATTGGAGGAGACTAAGGAGATGTGATGGAAAAGTGAAACGTGGGACCCTGGATTAGTTCTTGGCCCAGGAAAAGGAAATTATTGAGAAAGTGATGAAACTCAAACGAGGTCTGCAGAGCAGTTAATCGTGTTGTATCAGTGTAGTGTGCTTATAGGACGTAAAGATGATAGTATTAGGGGAAGTAGGAGAAGGGTATGTGGGACTTCCCTGCATGAGTTTTACAATTTTTCTAATCTAGAACTATTTCAAAATAAGAATTTGTTTTTAAAAGAAGACAAAACCAGCCTTGCTCTTGCAAGTCTTCAAAGATCCAAACCTTCTCAGAACCTGCATCACTTCTGGATGCCTCTTTAGGGGGTCTATCCTTTCAGGTATAGGTCTTTCCCCTCGAGTGCAGCTCACCTGTGCCACGCTCTGGGCCAGGTACTGGGACAGACAGGTGAATGAGAGGTGGTCCCTCCTCTCAAGGAGCCTAACAAGCAGAGAGGCTGACGGGGCCTATCGAGAGAACAGTGTTGTTTTTCCCACTAAACACCAGAAGCCCAGTACCTCAGGATTTTAAGCTTTTCTGGAGCCTATGAATATGTATTTGAGAGAATTAAAAACACATATATTGATCAGTACTCCTCCACCAACTGTTAGAAGTCCACCAACTATAACTAAGTCTACAACAAAGCGGAGAAATCGAGGATAAGCTTTAGAAACTTTTGTAGCAATTTATCGCAATATCCAAGTGTGTTTTCAATTTCTTTTTATTGAAATGTAATTTTATGTCTGTTTAATAATAAAAATGGGGCACATAAAATATAAATATAAAGTAGAACTTGAAATTAAAAACACATTACCATTTATATCACCACCCTCAAAACTTAAATATGTAGGTATATATCTAACAAAATATGTACAAGATATATATGAGGAAAACTACAAAACTGATGAAAAAAATCAAAGAACTCAATAAATGGAGAGACAATCCATGTTCCTGGCTAGGAAGACTCAAGATGGCCAAGATGTCAGTTCTTTTCAACTCGATCTATAGATTCAACACAATCCCAATAAAAATCCCAGCAAGTTGTTTTGTGAGTATAAACAAATTGATTCTCAAGTTTGGATGAAGAGGCAAAAGACCCAGAACAGCCAACTCAATATTGAAGAAGAACCAAGGCAGAGGACTGACACTACCCAACTCCGAGACTTACTACTAAGCTACAGTAATCAAGACGGTGTGGTACCAGTGAAGGAACAGAAAAGTAGGTCAGTGGAACAGAACAGAGAGCCCAGAAACAGACCCACATAAATACAGTCAACTGGATCTTTGATGACGGTGCAAAGGCAACACAATGGAGTCTCTTCAACAAATGGAACGACTGGACATCCACAGGCAAAAAAAAAAAGAATCTAGACACAGACCTTACATTCTTCACCAAAAACAAGTCAAAATAAATCAGAGATCTACATGTAAAATGCAAAACTATAAAACTCCTAGAAAATGGGGCCGGCCCGGTGGCTCAAGCGGTTAGAGCTCCGTGCTCCTAACTCCGAAGGCTGCCGGTTCGATTCTCAAATGGGCCAGTGGGCTCTCAACCACAAGGTTGCCAGTTCAATTCCTTGACTCCCGCAAGGGATGGTGGGCAGCGCCCCCTGCAACTAAAATTGAACATGGCACCTTGAGCTGAGCTGCTGCTGAGCTCCCGGATGGCTCAGTTGGTGGGAGTGCGTCCTCTCAACCACAAGATTGCTGGTTCGACTCCCACAAGAGATGGTGGGCTGTACCCCCTGCAACTAGCAACGGCAACTGGACCTGGAGCTGAGCTGCGCCCTCAACAACTAAGACTGAAAGAACAACAACTTGAAGCTGAACAGAACCCTCCACAACTAAGATTGAAAGGACAACAACTTGACTTGGAGAAAAAGTCCTGGAAGTGCACACTGTTCCCCAATAAAGTCCTGTTCCTCTTCCCCAATAAAATCTTAAAAAAAAAAAAAAAAAAATTCCTGGAAAATAATGCCTTTTTAGATACACCAAAGACATGATCAATGAAAGACATAATTGATAAGTTGGACTTTATTAAAATTAAAACTTCTATTCTGCAAAAGATAGTATCAAGAGAATTAGAAGACAAGCCACAGACTGGAAGAAAATATCTGCAAACTACACATCTGATAAGGAGCTGTGATCCAGAATATCCAATGAACTCTTAACATTCAGCAATGAGAAAACAACTTGATTGAGAAATAGGCAAGACTTTAACAGATGCCTCTCCAAAGAAAATACACAGACGGTAAATAAGCATACGACAGGGTGCTCCCATCAGGTGTCATTGGGGAAATACAAATTAAAGCAAGGAGATAGCACTGCACACCTGTTAGAACAGCCAAAATCCGGACACTGACACCAGTAAACGCTGGTGAGGACGTGGAGCAGCAGGAATCTCGTCGTTGCTGGTGGGGACGCTCGTGGTGCGGCCATGTTGGAAGACAGTTGATGGGTTCTTACAAAACTAAATACACTCCTGTGTGCATGTGATCCAGCCATCACGCTCCTTGGTGTTTACCCAATGGAGTTGAAAACTTATGTCCACACAAATCTCTGCACACAGATGTTTATAACAGTTTTGTTCATAATTGTCAAAACTTGGAAGCAACCAAGATGTCCCTCTGTAGGTGAAGGATAAATAAACTGGTCCATCCAGACAATGGTACACTATTTACATAGCACTAAAAAGAAATGAACTGTCAACTCATGAGAAGACATGGAGGAATCTTAAATACATATTACTAAGTGAAAGAAGCCAATCCGGAAATGCTGCATACTGTATGATTCCAACTACATGACATTCTGGAAGAGCTAATCACTCAACAGAGAAAACAGAAAGCCAGACCAGGGCACATGGATCAACAGAACACGCAGGTGGGCCGTGTGGCTTCCGCAGCAGTGCTGCTCTGTCGGCTGAATTTCCCGCTGGCTGGGTCAGAGTGAGCCGGGGAGAGGCTACTGCAGACTGAAGGAGCCAGCCCACCAGGGACAGAGTGTAAAGACAGAGGCTGTGCAACTATGGAAGGGCCTCCTGGTGTCAGGGCCCGAACACCCATCAGCCCTCAGGTCTGAGGCTACCAGCTCCCCTGTGGAACGCTGCATCCCCTGCTGACCCACCGTGGTCAGGAGCCTGTCGCCTGCCCCTTACCTGTGTGGCCGTTGTTGATCATGGGGAACTCACCCCCCTGCGCCTCGTAGCCAGTCAGGTTCAGAGCCGTCAGCGAGGGGTTGTAGTGCACCTTCTTCCTCTGCAGGTTGATGGGCGACTGCCTCTTCCCCCCACAGGTGGGGTACTCCCTGGGCCAGTGTGCTTGGTCCAGCGCCCCCTCTGAGACAGGAGAGAGCCAAGGGGACACTCAAGGGGATGCCCTGCAGAGCCCTCCCTCTGGGCACCTCACTCAGGGCGCAAGCCACAGCCTGCAGCTCACAGCAGGGCCTGCCCAGTGGGAGGCCCACAGGGGCCAGGCAGGAGGCCAGGGTCAAGGCGAGCCGCCTGCCTTCTAGGAAGCAGAAGCCTCAGAAGGAGGCAGAAGCAGTATCTAAATCAACTCCACGGACCCTGTGTCTGGGGCTTGGGGGCTCACTCCTAGCTTTGCTGTTGCAACCACTGGCCCTGGGAACACGGCTTAATGTTTTGAAAGCAATGAAAGTCTTTAATACATAGCTTTAGTTTTCCCTTTGAATGACTGTCAGCCGACAAATGTACTAGGGGGCCCCTTGAGCATGGCACTCAGGGGTACACTGTGATGCTTTCAGGGGCCTTCTCTTCATTTCCCCAGATGGTGCATTTTCCTTCCCAGCCCACAACAGTCACACAGACCCCCACCTCCTACGGTAGTGCCCTCACCGGTCTTCTTGCTCCAGCCCCTTTCAATGATCTCCCAGATGGTAAAGGCCACCTGGGTACCTACACCTATGGGTTCAGGGCAAGAAAGGAAGCATCAGGTTCAAAGATGATCAAATGGTTTGTTAAAAAAAATATCAAAGTAGGGAAATTTATCTTTCTATTTATAGAGAAGAGAGGATAATGAAAGCAGGTCAGTTGGTCTCACCCACCCGCCGCTGGGAATCCAGGCTCTCCTCCCCCTGAGGCATAGCTGCACCTTAAGTGTGTAGCTCGTGTTTTAAGGACGATGTTTGTATTGGGGGCTCTCGCAGCTTCTTGGCTTAGCAATCAATAGGAAAGTCAATTCTGCCCTGCTTTTTATTTAATACACAATCCAATTTTTAAACAGTTCTTTCCTAGAGGCAGATGGCAGGATCAAGGCTGAGGTCTCAGGCACAGCCTCTTCATGGATCAAAAGGCTTTGGCCCCTGCCCCTGCCAGTGTTGGGGGGTTTCTCAAGTATTCCTGAAAAGCACTTGCAGTAGCTCTCTGCAAGCACTCCTGGGCCCCTGTTGGCTTTCCAAAAGGCACAGTCTCAGAGGCTGGGCTGAGCTGGGGAGGACAAGACCTGCCCTTGCTGGAACTCTCTCTTCCTTGTCCCCATATGGGGACCAGTGGGCCACGTGAAGCTGACACCAGGTCTCCGTGGCCCTGGTGGCGGGTGGGATTCCTCCGCTCCAGAACAGCGTTTGGCCAGAGTGCGCCGTCCTGTCCCCTGAAGCTGGACTTTCTGAGCCTCCCCGCAATGTCCTTAATTCTGTTGACCTTGACTTAACAGGACACACGTGTGTCCTGAATGGACGCTTCCCCCTGTGTCTGAGGCAGGGGTGGACTGAGCAGAGTGGGCTCCACAGCGGGGGCGCTCCTGCGTCAGCCGGTGGACGCAAGCATCCTCTCGGAGCCCATCCATCCCTCAGTCAGCTGAAAAGAGGGGGCGCAGGCAGGAGGTCCCTTCACTGCCACGTGGGAGGGGTGTTTCCTGTCCTAACCCCACAGACCTGGTCTTCCTGTCTTTGGCTCCCACAGGGCTGGAACACGTGCTAAATGCCGGGGGAAGGGCTTCCATTTTACATTCGGAAAGTCGGGTTTCAGTCAAGTGCTGATCCAAGCCCCAGCAGGGTCGTGGGGAGGGCAGACTGCAGGCTAGCCCCAGGTCACTGAGTTCTCGGCAAGTCCAGACATTCTGGGTAAACTATGTGTCATGAAATTGCTAAGAAGAAAGCTCCCACAAAGTCCACACACGCTCTTTGAGGCAGCAGATAGCCCTTTCTAAGCACTTTATTTTCCACTACACAGACCAGGAAAGTGAATGGTCCTGCAGCCAGGAGCAGTGAGCAAGCTCTCACACCAGCTCCATGGGCAGAAAAGGTTTGAAAGTAAAAGAGCTGCAAGTGAGTCAGGATTGGTGAAGGGGACAGCTACCATATTTCCCGGAAAATAAGACCTCGCCAGACCATCAGCTCTAATGCGTCTTTTGGAGCAAAAATTCATATGACCCAATCTTATTTTATTATAAGACTTATTTTATTATAAGACTGGGTATAATATAATATAATATAACATAACATAATAATACAGGGTCTTATGTTAATTTTTGCTCCAAAAACGCATTACAGCTGATGGTCCGGCTAGGTCTTATTTTCGGGGGAACAGGGTAGGTCCTCTTTGCCTTAACCAGGATCTATGTTCAGTGTGTTTCCATGCAGCAGGAGCTATGGAGCCCAAGGTGGGCAGACCCCCACACAGGAACCTCACACAGCCTGCATGCATGCATGCGTGGGTGGCCTCTCGCCCCCGGAAATGCCAGGCTTCCCTGTGGTCCTCAGGGAAACCCGCAGCTCTTGGGGTGGGGGCTTACCTGAGTATGTCCACTCGGACCCGTGCTGGGCCAGGGCTCCCGGGAGGAGCAGAGAGAGCAGTGTCACCAGAGCTGTCATCATGCTGCAGGTCTGGAATCAGGACCGATTCAGGGAAGCTCTTCTTTTAAAGGCTCAGAAACTGTAAATAGCAATTTACCAAGTCTGGCTGGCCGAGCCACCCTTTGCTGCACCCGTGAAAACAATAACACGTTCCCCACAATGGCCCTTCTGACTTGGTCCACCAGGGGAGGCGGTGTGCCCACCTGATCTCCGGCGTCACTACCGTGTCCAATTAGCCCATGGGTTTCGTGGCTCAATGTCCTGACTTGTAAAAACTCACTTGCAGGGCCACACAGGGCAGCCTTTGTGGGTGAGTGATCCAGGGGAGGAAAAAGGCCCAGGGCAGAGAGAAGCAGGACGGGGAGGCTTTTCCGGAACAGCGGCACTTCATGTGTGCCCTTGCTCCTGGCAAGCAGAGCTCTGGGGCCTGGTGAGGGGCATCCCCAGGGCCTGAAAACCCTCGCCGGACCCCACCTGGTGTTTCCTGCCCACCTCAGCAGTTGTCACCAGTCACCAGCCAGGCATCTTGGGAAATGGCCTGCCCCCACGTTTTAGCATTGAATGGAGAATCCTAACTGGAGGCAGTCATGTTCTTATCCTCGCTCTGAATTCAACCACTGACCCTGAGGCCCTGCTCGTGAGCCACATCCCACTCCATGCCTCTGGGCCATGGAGCTGGTGTGGGCACCCAATTCCCCATGAAAGGCGTTTGTTCTAACAGCTGCAGTGTACTTGGTCACACCCAAACCAACGATAGTGTCACATCAATGGATTGCCTAATCCTCCTGAATCCACATGGGTAAACAGTCCTTGAATTTAGCTGAGGGAGAAACTTTTGGGTTGATAACTGCTGACGGGCTAGCATTTCTCATGCCCTTTGGAAAGGGTGCGGGCAAAGGGCAGCAGCGTTCCTGCACAGTGCTTGCCGCCCTGGCCAGATACAAAGGCCCACCCTGTTCTGGAAAACAGAGTTAAGTCCCAGCCTCCTTTATGTCATTGCTGACTTTTCCTTGGAGTCTGAGGGATGCTGGAATGGCAACATGGTGGTGTGAAGTCAGCATGATTAAGAGCAAGGATCAGAAGCCAGAATGACCTGCTCTGCCACTTACTAGCTGTGTGACTTTTGGCAAGTTACTCAACTGCTCTGTGCCTCAGTTTTCCCATCTTTAATAGGATTTGGTGATACACCTCCCTCCTGGGGATTAACAACAAACTTGTGTGTAATAGTTGGAGCAGCAGCTGGTATGAGGCAAATGGCATTATTATCTATGCAGACCCCTCATTCCAGGGAGAAAGGATGTGATTTATCATTATCACCCAGACTGTTAATGAGGAAACTGGAAGCAAAAATGAAGAACTCATTCTCCAACTCATGGAACTCTTGCCCATATTTTCAGGAATTAGAAACCCACTCTCCAGTCTTTGCTAAGTAGGCCAAAGCCTGCCTGCTGGGTCTGCCACTGCTGAAAGGGCCCCCTGCTTGGTCCCCGGAGACCCCAACCCTGCTGAGGACAGCAAGGATGGGCATCGACCGTTAGACAGGCAGAGACCCCTAACATCCAACTAGCAGGATAACACAAATTGAGCCATGTGAATGATTTGCTTGGGAATGAGGGAAAAAATTAGGGAGCTGGAGCCTGCAAGGTCACGACGGTGGGAGCCGGGAGGTTTGGACCCGCCGGTGCAAAGTGAGGCTGGACTAAGAAAGAGCTCTGAGTCAGCCGACCCACGGGGGAAGGGAAACTGCACAGAGCGGGAGGAAGAGGGGCCATGGGAGTGAGAGTAGCCAGGGACAGATGCACAGAGAGAGGCGGGCTCCAGGAGCAGGACCCACCCAGCCCGTGCTGGGGAGACAGCGAGTGTCCCCCTGCCAACGGCTCCCTGCCTCCATTTCCCACGGGGTCCTGCTGTCCTGTGGTTCGCACTCTGTCCTGGAGCCTCCATTGCCCCACCGAGTCCTCACAGTAAGTGCAGGGTTCCCTTTGTGAGTCTGTAATTTTAGCAACACCATCATGGAGCCCTGCTGCACCATATTCATCCATCAGGCCTGTGGCTTTGCGCTGGGTTCTCTGGGTCTTTGGCTTAGGGGAGAGTCTGGGCTGGCTGGTAATCTGTGCAGCTGGCTAATGTTGATAGTAGGTGGTTGGGATGAGTAATTAAGTTAGTAAAGCAATCAGATCAACCAGGCCCGTAAAGTTTCAGACCCATCGGCTAATGAGGACACATTACTAAAGAAAGAGGGTCCCCTCACTCTCTCCTGTGTAGCACACTCTACTGACATAATCCACACAGAATCAGGCAACTTGTGTTGCCTATTTTCTAACTCACTGTCTTCTCAAATTTAAAATTTTCCATTAACTTTGAACATGAGTTTCCTCCTCCTCCTATTTGCAAAGCACATTGTTAGTTTTTGTTTGTTTTGTTTTGGGGATTTTGTTTTGTTTGTCTTGTTTTCGTGTGTCACATTAGACTCTGAACTTGCCTCTGATTTCATCCAACCACACCTCCAGCTCATTGAGGTTATATCTTATTCCAAACTCCTGTTTTTTCCTAAAGCCTATGGTTTGAGTGACTACCTGAGATTACTTGACACACATGCCATTTTCATCACAATATGATGTCACAAATGAGAAAGGAGCTTGTTTTCTTCCGTGGTGCCACCACAGCTCCATGACAAAGGCCCACTGAGGCAAAGAAGAGGGCAGGGAGGTGTTGTCTACCCAGGTGAACAGGGACAGACGATCAGCCCAGGTGAGCAAGGAGGCATGGTCAACCCAGGTGAACAGGAAAGGGTGATGAGCCCAGGTAAACAGAGAGGCACGGTCAGCCCAGGTGAAGATGGACGGGACATCACCCCAGGCGAGCACGAAGGCAGGTCAGCCCAGGTGAGCAGAGAAGGGTGATCAGCTCAGGTGAGCATGGAGGCACCATCAGCCCAGGTGAGCCAATGCTCAGGTTTATACAGGACCAGCACAGAAGAATGAATCTGGCTATACAAGAGTATGTATATTTTGGTTATAAGTAATATAGACAGGCCATTGTTCTGTTTCATTCAGGAGTTCCTGCTCTGGAATCCTGAAGAATGAGTCACTCTGGGCAAGTGAGTTTTCTAGGTGGTTAGAGGCTCAATTCTATATAAACACCATGACACTTAGTCCATTTTGGATTAAAACTTATAAAATGTATCACACTCTTGCCTGCTTTCTTAAATAGATAAAGCTGAAAATAATTAAACTTTTCCTAATGACTGAGGCCCACTGATACAAAAATTAATTCTTATCTTGCATTATAATACATTGATACCCAACTATACATAACCATTCTCCCCACAGGAAATGACCCCTAACTGTTATTTTTTTTACTTCTTATATCAAATATGGAGCGGAGGGAAGGTTAGCCAGCTTACTCCGTTATTAAAGCAATGCATGCCTGCGTTCATGGGTGATGTTCAAATGATTAACATCCGTAAGTCCAGGGCATTATCAACCAGAACGGAAATGAGACTTGGTGCTGCTGTAACAGGGTCTGGAAGCCCCTTGCTTTGCCAGGAGTTAACCCTGTAGTTGGTGGATGTAGGGAGATTGGGAGATCCTGGGCAGGGCTGGGCAGTGGAGCACCTGGAGGTACCAGTGTGTTTATGGTGTTTTTTTATACTTAGCATTGCTCACACAGGCTGCCAGCTGTTGCCTCTTAGCATTGTCTGTTTGCCCACCCTGATCTCCTGGCTTCTTATTGGCTGTTTTTTCATCTGTTTTGCCAGCAATCAGATAACTACACTTCTTAGGACTACATGCACAAAAAGAATAGATGGAGCTGAGACAGAGAGCCCAGAGACTACACTACCACCAAAGTATGAGAGTGACAGCAGCAGCACGGTGGCATGAGAAGACATCTTGGTGGCTCCCCTTAAAGCTACCACAAGTTGGACAGTTATAACTCAACTATAATTCAAGGATTCCTTGCTCAACACACAAACATATCTAAGAGATCCACGCATCAAGACAGCTGTAGGTGGGTGTATGGGAACAAGCTGGAAAGGGAGGATGGGGGAAGGACAGAGGCAGGAGCCACAGACTATCTGGCCCCAGCAGAGGCGGTAGCAGTGGAGGGTCAGATTGCAGCACTTCACAACATGCAGAGGACTAGAGGGGCAGAGGCAGCATTCAGCCTGAGTTGCTGGTACACAACATGGCAGGGCCAAGTGATGGGACAAAGATGCAATTCAAAGGTATGGAAGTTATGGTGGGGCAGCTACCATTTCTAGGGAAAAAAATAAAGATGCAGATGAGTGAATCCACACCCCACTTAGGCTCCTGTCTCCTGCCCAGTCCCAGCAGATGCAGTAGAAGTGGAGGTGTTAGATTACAGCCCTTACTTCACAGGTCACAAAGGGGCAGAAGCAACATTCCAGCCTGAGTGAGCAGTACATATTTTGGCTAAACCCAGTGGACAAAGCAAGTTGCAGGTGTGCAAACCTGCCTCCCCCCCCCCCCCATCCTTCTCCACCCCTCATGGGGAACCCAGTAGAGACAGCTGGACACCTCAGATAGTACAGTGCAGCTGGCAGCTTCTGGTAGCAGGAAAGCAGCACCAAGAAGTTGCAGACCTGGAGCCCCATTGCTTGCCACATACCGCAAAGTAGGTGATGCCCTGAGACTGAGGCAATCCAGTCACAGAGGGAACTCCCACCTCCTTAGGGAATACTGGGTATTTTCAATGGCTAAGGCAATATGGTCTTACCAAGATCCTGTAAGCCCCAAGAGTGCAAGAGTAAACAAAAACTTGCTCTATAACACCATCTACTGGAAAACCAAAAAGATAAACAAACAAACAAACAAACAAACAAAAAACCCAGTACTTAAAAAGGAAGGTTTCAATCCCTCAAATGACCAGGCAGAGAAATAATCCATCGAGTACAATGAATAACCAAAGTAACAAGTTAGCTCAGAAAGAATATCAAAAGTCTCCAGAAAACAAACTCAAAGACATGGAAGACCGTGATTTAAATAACAAAAAATTCAAAATTGCAGTTCTGAAAAAACTCAATGAGATACAAAAAAACTCAGAAAAGCAGTTCAAAAAGCTGAGGAATAAACTCAATGAAAAAAAGGAGTACTTTACCAAATATATTAAAACTATAAAAAAGAACCAAACAGAAATTCGAGGGTGGAAGAACTCAATAAATGAAGTGAAGAATGAATCAGAGAGCTTAGGAAATAGAGCAGACCATACGAAAGAATTAGTGATCTTGAAGATAGAAACATAGAAGTGACTCAGGTGGAAGAAGAGAGAGAATTGAGAGTTTTTAAAAAATGAAAAAAGTCTATGAGAACTATGTGACTCCATTAGAAAGAGCAATATAAGAATAATGGGTACACCAGAAGGAGAAGAGAGGGGCAAGGGAACAGAGAGCCTTGAAGTAAATAATCATTGAGAACTTCCAAAGGTGTAAAAAAAAAGCTGTACCCTTGAATCCAAGAAGCTAACAGAACACCTAGTTATCTCCATGCAAAAACATCTTCTTCAAGACACATTATATTAAAACTGTCCAAAGTTAATGACAAAGAAAGAATTCTCAAGGCAGTCAGGGAAAAGAAGACGGTAATCCCATTAGATTATCATCAGAGTTTTCAGCAGAAACTTTACAAGCTAAGAGAGAGTGAAATCAAATATTCAAAGTATTGAAAGAGAGAAATCATCTGCCAAAAATCCAGCAAAGTTATCCTTTAGATATGAAAGAGAAGTAAAGACTTTTCTAGACAAACAAAAGCTGAGGGAATTTACCACCACAAGACCTGCATTACAAGAAATGTTGAAAGGAGCTCTTCTATCTGAAACAAAAAGACAAAAGGATACGAAACCATGAGTAAAATGAGTAACAGACAGACAGAAGCAGGACGTTGCACTCTATTTCAGAAAACCGTATTAAACATTTAATTATAACATAAAGGTTAAAGGGGGTAAAAGCATTTTTTAAAAAGAGTGTAGCTCCTGCAATCTGGAAACAAATGCACAGCATAAAAAGGGATAATTTGTGACAACAAAAGCATAAAAAGGATGGGGGGGAAAGTACTGAACTTGCACAGACGAATGGAGATAAGATGCAATCAGAAGATAAAGGACTACTCTATGTATGAAACTTTTTTTTTTTGCATAAATCTAATAACCACAAAACAAAAATCTAGAACTGAGACATGTAATATACATATATGGAAATGGAGGGGAAACAATCATAGAACACCACCAATCTAAAACAGCACACAGAAATACAAGGGAAAAAAAACAATGGAGATCAGAACAACCGGAAAACAACACATGAAATGGCTATAGTAAGTCATCATAAATCAATAATAACCCTAAATGTAAGTGGACTGAACTCACCAATTAAAACGCACAGAGTAGCGGAATAGATTAAAAAACAAAGCCCACTTTATGTTTATTTAGGAGACCCATCTCAGCTACAAAGACAAATATAGGCTCAAAATGAAGGGGTGGAAGATGATACTTTATGAAAATGGCATCCAGAGAAAAGTGGATGTAGCCATGCTTATCTCACACAAAATAGATGGTTTCAAGATAAAAATGGTAACAAGAGACAAAGATGGTCATTTTATAAGGATAAAGGGGATGGACAATTCATCAAGAAGGCATAACAGTGGTCAATATGTATGCACCCAACCTGAGAGCATCAAAATATATAAAACAATTACCAACAGACCTAAAGGGAGAAACTGACAAGAATACAATTAAAGTAGGGGACCTAAATACTCCATTGACAACAATGTATAGATCAACCAAACAAAGTCAATAAGGAAACATCAACCTTAAATGACACATTGGACAACATGGACCTGATTGATATCTACATAGCTTTACATCCCAACAACAGAATATACATTTTGCTCAAGTGCACATGGAACATTCTCAAAGATAAACCATATGTTGGGGAACAAAGTTAGTCTCAATAAATTTAAGAAAAGTGTAATCATATCATGCATATTTTCTGACCACAGTGGTATGAAACTGGAAATTAAATACAAGAAGAAAGCTGGAAAAACCACAAATATGTGGAGATTAAACAACACGCTCCTGAACAAGTATTGGGTCAAAGAAGAAATAAAAAAAGAGGTCAAAAGATAGTGGTTTTTATGGGTGTGAAACAAATGGTGAGAATTTGAATTGGTCCCTCTTATTATAGTGTTGAACTTAAGTCTACTTAATTTATCAAGTCATGTTCATGCCCTGATTTTATATACTTGTATCTATCAATAAACATTGTGATATTTGAAAAAAAAAAAAAAGAGGGAAGTTTATGCCATTATAAGCCAACCTCAAGAAATAAGAAAAATCTCAAATAAACAATCTAACACTTCACCTTAAAGAACTAGAAAAAGAAGAACAAACAAAGCCCAAAGTCAGTAGAAGAAAGGAAGTAATAAAAATTAGAGCAGAATTAAATGAAACAGAGAATAAAAAGACACTAGAAAAAATAATGAAACAAAGAGCTGGTTCTTTGAAAAGAGAAATAAAATTCACAAACCTCTGGCTAGACTCACTAAGGAAAAAAAAGAAAAAAGACACAAATAATAATAAAAAACGAAAGAGGAGAAGTGATAACAGACACCAAAGAAATACAAAGGACTATACAAGAATACTATAAAAGGCTACCACCAAATTTGATAACCTGGAAGATATGGACAAATTCTCAGAAATATATAACCTTCCTAGAAAAACCTGGAAGAACCATGAAGAAATGGAAAGCCAAAATAGACCAATCAACGGTAAGGACACAGTCATCAAAAACCTCTCAAGAAGTAAAAGTCCAGGACCAGATGGTTTCACTAGTGATTTCTACCAAATATTCAAGATTTAATACCTGTCCTCCACAAACTCTTCCAAAAAATCCAAGAAGAGGGACTATTTCCTAACTCATTGTATGAGGCCAACATTACCCTGATACAAAAGTGGTACCTATATACAATGGAATACGACTACTCAGCCATAAAAAAATGATGACATCTTGCCATTTGCAACAACATGGATGGATCTTAACAGCATCGTACTAAATTAGTCAGATGGAAAAGGATAAGAACCATATGATTTCACTCATGAGGGATGTAAAACAGAAAGCAACAAACGAACGAACAAAACAAAGAAACTCAGAGACACAGAAAATAATATGGTTACCAGAGAGGAAGAGGGTTGAGGGGAGGATGTAGCAGGTAAAGGAGATTAAATATATGGAAATGGAAGGGGACTAGACTCTGGGTAGTGAGAATACAATACAACATACAGATGTTGTATTATAGAATTGTACACCTGAAACGTATGTAACGTTACCCCAATAAATTTAAATTTTAAAAATTTAAATAAATGAATAAATAAGTAAAACTAAAGTATGCAAACCCAGAAACATCTTTTTTGACTACTCAAAAAATTTTCTTTCCTTCCTGACTTTCAGTTATGACTTCCAAATAAGTGAAGCAGTAACATAACTAAATTGTCATGTTAAGTAACTTCCTTGCAGAATATTCAGCTATATCCAGCCCTAATTCAGTGGGGATGCCCAGGCTTTCTCTCACCAGCCTCCCTGGTGATGAATTTCCCCATTTTATAGGGTAGCTCCATCATCATATCCACCCTTCTTTCAGTAACCCACATCAACAACACCTAGTCCAAAACCCTGGTGGAAATTCTCTATTACAAATCTAGTTATTAGCAAAACAGGGGCCAAAGACCTAAAGATGTTTACAGCTCAGCCTTCCATCAACATCCCGTGCCCCTTCTCTGTGCAAACTCACCAAAGGGCCTGTTGGAATTGGATGTTGCATTTGTATGTCCTGCCGGCTGTGCCTCCCACTTCTTGGAGTAGGCCAGTCTTGCTTATATCTCTTTTATGTACTCCACCCTGGTTTACTTTTGTAGGACGGATTGTGTTTCTTTCAGCTACACCCTTACTTGGTCAATAAGCAATTCCAGATCTGTATTGAGTCTTAATCTCCCCTGGTTATGCAAGTAGGGGACTGATTAATTTACTGTCGTTGCTGTAATAAATTGCCACAAACTCAGTGCTTAAAACAACACAAATTTATTGTCTTACAGATCTGGAAGTCAGAAATCTAAAGTCAGTTTTACTGGGCTAAAGTCAAGGTGTCAGCAGCGCCAGTTCCTTCTGGAGGCTCTGAGGGAGAATCTGTCCCCCTGTCTTCGTCAGCTCCTGTGGCCGCCTGCACTCCCTGGTTCACAACCTTTTCCTTGAATCACTGGCTTTGGTCATCACACCTCCTACTTCCTCCATTGACCTTGCCTCCCTCTTGAAAGGATTCTTGTGATTACATTTAGGGTCCATCAGATAATCCAGGATAATCTCCCCATTTTAAGACCCTTAACGTAATCACATCTGCAGGTCTGCACATCACTTTTGTAAGAGTCACAGGTTCTGGGGATTAGGATGTGGACATTTTGTGGGGGCCATTATTCAGCCTATCACAAGGATGTAGGGAGCCACCACCCTAAATTAAACCATGAGTTGTGAAAGTTGGATTTAGACTTTAAAGAACAGAGTAACGAATCAACCATGTCATGAAACACCCCAGGAATGGAGGTGGCTGCACTGAAACTAAGTGGACAACAGCTGAGCTATCAGGATCAACTGCCAGGAGCTTCTCTCGACTCTTAGTGGCCACAAAGGTATAACCAGAGTCAACTCATGGAACTGGAAGAGCAACCCAGTAACCTGAAAAGCATCAATAGCACTGAGGAGAGGGGATCAAAGACCCAATGTGGTTGATCTGCTGGGAGTGGAGGGGGCCAACACCCCTTGAATGTGCACTGCTGGAGACGGGAGAGCTGACATGTGGCCTGAGTCATAGTCTGGCATGCAGGGGGCGGGTCATAGTCTGGCATGCAGGGGGCGGGAGCCTCTGCAACAGAAATGTAGAGTGTTCTGTTTTGTGACCACACACCTCTGCAATATTGATCTAAAAGTGAAAAGACATAACAAATCACTGAAATTAAAAATCTTTAAGGGTTTTCCACTTCAGCAAAGGCAGTCTAGCTTTTTTTTTTTAACCAATCTTTCTACTGAGAAAACTAGAAACACTGAACAATTTTTATTTTATTTTATTTCTTTGAGAATCTCTTTGAGAGCATCACAGAGCACCAAGGCATGAATATATAAACAGGATAATATATCACCAGAGGTTGGGTTTGCCCCAGGAATGCAAGGTTGGTTTAACATTTGAAAATTAGTGTAACAAAAGTAAAGGAGAAATAGATACTGAAAGCATTTTAAGATATGCAGAAAAAAATCACTTGATAAATTTCATCATCCAAAAGAGAAAATCAAAATCCTCTTATGATTAAACACACACACACACACACACACACACACACACAAAACTCTTAGGAAACTATGAAAAAAGGGGGAAAGGGAAATTTTTATCAATCTCATAAAGAATATCTACCAAAAAGTTCTACAGCAAACATCATACTTAATGGTGAAATATTACAAATATTCCCCCTGAGTTTGGGAAATATACTAGGATGCTTGCTACCATGACTTACATTAAAATTTTCCTGGAGATCCAGGCCAGCACAATAGAGGGGGAAAGTTTTAGGGATTAGAACGGAAGAAATGAAACTGTCTTATTCACAGATGATATAATTGGGTCCATAAAAAATCCAAAAAGATCAAGAGATAAATGATTACAATTAACAAGTGAGTATACAAAGTTGATATATACAAGGACAATATACAAGATGCAATAATGTTACTATATAACAGCAAAAGACAGTTAGAAAATGAAACTTAAAATGTGTTTAATTTAAAAAATTACACTGCACAATCTTTATAACTTTTTTGTAAATCTAAAACTATTCTAAAATTAAAAGTGTATGTTTTAAAAATTGTATCATTCACAATGGCATCAGAAAACATCAAAAATTCTCAAATAATTCTAATAAAAGATTACTGAGAGAAATGAAGGACAATAATAAATAAGATCAGCAAGACATCTTAAATAAGACTTAAATAAAAAGATTACTTGAACGACATTAAAATTAGAAACTTTACTTCATCAAAACACCATACCAAATGAAAAGTCAAGCCCCAGAATGGGAGATCATATTTTCAATATGTATAACCAACAAAGGACTCATGTCTAGAACATATAAAGAGCAGAGTTCTTACAAATTAATAAGAAAAACATCCAACAGCTCATAGACAAATAGGTGAAGACTTGAGGCACTTTACAAGAGACAATATCCAGATGGCCAATTAACATCTGAGAAGATTTAACCTCTTTACTGACAAAATAAATGAAAAGGAAAACCATAGTGAGGTACCACAGTCATCCTTACACTGGTGGCAAACATTTTAAAAGCTCAAAATACCCAGTGTCATCAAGATTACAGAACAATCTGAACTCTCATCCATTGCTAGTGGGAGCGCACGAAATGGATTCAGCCCCTTTGGAAAACTGTCCCATCTACTGAAGCTGAATGTACACAAGCCCTATCACCTAACAATGAGTATATACACAGCAGGAATCTGTACGTTTTTGTACCAAAAGACGTGTACAGGAATGTTCATAACAGCCCTAGTCATTGTAGCCCCAGACTGGAAACAGCTCAAATAGTCAATAGTATCAGCAGAATGGGTAAATAAATGGTGGTATTTTTACACAATGGAACGAATTCACTATGCTGCAGGCAACAGCGTGCATGAATCTCACAATATGTTGAGCGAAAGAACGTGAGGCTAAATAAATCTAATTCAATCATAGAAGAATAAGTAAAATATGACTCTATTCATATAAAGTTCCAAAATGGACAAAACTAATCTATGGTGCTAGAAGTGACTGGAAGGGGACACAAGCGGCCTTCTGGAGAGCTGGTCATAATTTCCACTGGATGAGAGTTTACACAAGGGTGCTGATTTGAGGTGATTTAATGAACTGTACATTTATGATGTATGCAATTTTCGATATGTAAAAATTCAATGAAGAAAATGATGAATCAGTAATAATTAAAATGAATAGTTAATAATGAAGGAAAATAGTTTGGCAATTCCTCAAAAAGTTAAACATAAAATTATCACATGCTCTAGCAATTCCACTTCTCAGTGTACACCCAGAAGAATTGAAAGCAGGGACCTCCATGAGAAATTGGACACCTATGTTCACAGAAACATTATTCACAAGAGCCAAAAGGTGGAAACAACGCAAATGCCCATAGACAGATGAATGGATAAACCAAATGTGACCTATACATACAAGGGAATATTATTCGGCCTTAAAAAGGAAGGAAATTCTTATTTTTTCCCCAGCTTCATGGAGATGTAATTGACATACAATATTGTATAAGTTCAAGGTATACAATGTGTTGACTTGATACATTTGCATGTTGCAAAATGATTCCTACCATAGTGTTAGTTGGGAATGAAATGCTGATAGATACACGCTACAACAAAGATGAACTTTGAAAACATGTTAAGTGAAAGAAGCCAGACACAAAAGGACAAACATTGTATGATTCTACTTTTATGAGGAACCTGGAGTAGACAAATTCGTAGAGACAGAAAGTAGAATAGAGGTTACCAGGGCTTGCGGGGGAGGGTACTGGGGAGTTCGTGCTCATTGGGGACAGTTTCTATTTGGGAAGATGAAACAGTGCTGGAGATGGATGGTGGTGATGGTTGCACAACAATGTGAATGAACTTAATGGGACCAAATTACTCACTTAAAAATAGTTAAAACGTTCAGTTTTACAAGAGAAAAGAATCCTGCAGACTGGGTGCACACGGTGTGGAAGTACTTAACACTACCGAACTATATCCTTAAAAATAGTTAAGAGAGCAAGTTTTACATTATGTATATTTTGCCACAATTAAAAAAAAATTTTTTTAAATTTTTTGTGTGTGGTTAGAATGGTAAATTTTATTACCTCAGTAAAAAAATGAATAACAAAAAGTTCTTTTTCCATTAATTTGCAAACGTAGATCAAATGGACAAATTCCTACAAGACTATAACGTGACATAATGTCTCTTAGGAAGAGACACCCAGAATAGTATAATTATTAAAGTAAATGAATCAACAGTTTAAATATATTTTCGCAAATCAAAAACAGACTCATGGAATATTTATTATAATAGAGTTTTCCCAAACATTTAAGAAACAAGTAATTCCAAACTTACATAAAACACAGCATAGGACGGGGCCAGGAAAACCACAGCTGTGGCCGCACTGGGTAGTGCCTGTTCTTTCACGTATTGTCTGTGGCGACTTTCACGCTATAACACCTGTGCTGAGCATTTGGGCCAGAGACCATTGGAAGGGTAAAGCCTAATGTAATTATTATCTGGCTAGTATATCTGGCACCAAAAACCAACAAAACAGCATGAAAAAGAAAAAGTATAAGCCAGTGTCACTCATGAACTTAGACACAAAAATCCTAAACAAAACAGGAATGAATGAATGAATGAATGAATGATCTTCCGAAGACTTGCCTAGTTTTCAGTCTGTATTTGCTGGGCTTTCTGGGTCCCTTATAGTAGCCACGTCACTCACTTTTTCTTTCTTTCTTTTTTTTTTTTTTTTTTAATATTTTATTGGGGAAGTGGAACAGGACTTTATTGGGGAACAGTGTGTACTTCCAGGCCTTTTTTCCAAGTCAAGTTGTTGTCCTTTCAATCTTAGTTGTGGAGGGTGCTGTTCAGCTTCAAGTTGTTGTCCTTTCAGTCTTAGTTGTGGAGGGCGCAGCTCAGCTCCAGGTCCCACTGCTAGTAGCAGGGGGTGCAGCCCACCATCCCTTGCAGGAGTGGAACCTGTAGCCTTGTGGTTGAGAGGATGTGCTCCAACCAACTGAGCCATCCGGGAGCTCAGCAGCAGCTCAGCTTAAGATGCCGTGTTCAATCTTAGTTGCAGGGGGCGGAGCCCACCATCCCTTGCGGGACTCGAGGAGTTGAACTGGCAACCTTGTGGTTGAGAGCCCACTGGCCCATGTGGGAATCGAACCGGCAGCCTTTGGAGTTAGGAGCATGGAGCTCCAACTGCCTGAGCCACCGGGCCGGCCCGCCGCGTCACTCACTTTTAACCAAAGAGACATAAAGGGAAGTTGGCTGGGGAGACTTTTGTAGAGCTTTTGCTTTCGTATAAAAACAGGCAAGAGTAGAGGATGAGAGCTTGCCAGCATGTTTTCTCCCCCTTCTTTAGTCCTAAAATCAGGTCTGATGCTGGAGCAGTGGCAGCTGTCTTGCGACCATGAAGATAAAAAGCCAGCATGCTAATGACAGAGCAGAATGACGGGGTCCTCAGTGGCTTCATGGAGCAGCTGAGGCAGTGCCAGCAACTGCCTCCAGGCTTCTTGTGAGGCAAGAAAAATAACCCCCTTTTTATGAGTCTCTGTTAGTTGGGGTTTCTGTCACTTGCATGTGAAAGCATTCCGACGTGATACATCCACAAATATACAATATTTGTCACTTTTCTAAGCTATGCTTTGACAAACCTTACGTTATGGTTGGAGGAAACAAATATTAAAAATAAACAAGATGATTTCATATATGTAGTGATATATTAAGAAGATAAAGCAGGATAATGGGACAGAGGACGAGGAGGTCTTCAGACAGGGTGGTCTGGGAAGGCCGAGGTGGTCGGAGGCAACATTTGAGCTGAGGCCTGACTGAGACAAAGGAATCAGGTGAATATCTGAGGGGAAAAGTGTTTCTGTCAGCGCAATTAGCAAGAACTTGAAGGCAGGAAGAAACAGTAAATGTGAGGCTCAGCCTATACCCAGTCTATTAATAAACCCTGTCAGGTCTACCTTCAAAATACTTCTGATGACCTTTTCCCCTCTCCACATGTTACCAGCCTGACCTAAGCCACCAGCTCCTTTGCTTAGACAACTGGAGTGGCCTCTGCCTGGTCTCTTGCTTCTACCGTGATCACTACAGTCTATTCTCCCAGTGGCCACAGAGATCCTTCTAAAGCATGAGTTGGGTCACGGCAGTCCTTGCTCAAAACCATCCAACAGCTCTGGTCTCAGTCAGTGTAACCTTGAGTCCTCTCCAGGGCTTCAAGGCCCTACACCATCTGCCCTGCTCTCTCGGCGGCACCATCGCCTACCACTCTGCCCTCCTCTCCTGCTGTTCCTTAAACCTACCAAAGGTGCTCTTACCCCAGGGCCTTCGTACCTGATGTTCCCCTGCCGGGAATGCTCTTCCCCCTGCCTCCGATGTCTCTATGCCCAGATGTCAACAGTTCCACCTTCATGACCATGAATGGGCTTTGAATAAACCATTAAGTTCCTTATAACTTGCAGACAGACCCACCTGTGGGGGTAAGTGACCCTGGTGTCCTCAAAAGTGTTAGGTTTAACCTATCAAGAGTTCCAATTTACTTCCCACGTAATTCATTGACCTTCCTTCTTAATGAAAAAAAAAGAAAAGAATGTTAATGTTGTTATCATCACAAACGATTTCCCACAGCCAAGAGGAATAATTGAAGGTGCTGATTTGCATTCAGGCCTCCCTCAAATAATCCCAGCTTAGAGAGGGAACCAAGAGTACTTTCATCAGTGAGGAAGTACTGGTTCCAAAACTGGGTATAGCTGAAAATTCCATACTGTATTCAGGACGATTTACAAGGAAGTTACTCTGACTGAAAGACCAGTCACTGGGAAATCAGGACAGGCATTTACCCATCCTTATTTTAATTTGCTAAATGAGCAGAGCCCTCTATTGTCTGAGACCAAGGGGTTCTAGGTCACTCACCTTTCTTGGTTAGAATACTCGAGAAGCGGCTCCAAGAACACCTTATGTTAGATTTTGATTTTCCTCCCGTAACTGGTAACCCATTGAAATATTCTGGAAAACACAAAGAAGAAGCTAATGTACTTTTGCTGATCTTCAATAGCCTGCATTTTGTTTGCTTCTTAGTGTCATGCTTGCAGAAACAAAACAGCTTTGCAACCGGTCATTACTTGCCTACCTGCAGGCATGCAGCGGACCACTGCCATATTGAATGAAGCTGCGTTTCTCTAGGTTTGCAGATTTTCTAGCCGAAGCATATATTGTGCACTCATGACATCCAGTGGTCAGAAAAAGATGATGCAGAATTTTTATTTTATTTATTTATTTTTAAGTTTTGTACAAAACCCAGGGTGTAGTTGCAAATAGCTGGTCTGTAGAGGGAGAAAGGATTCACAATGAAACAGGAGTGAGTGTGGTATCTCCCTGCTGTGCTGTGAAGGACTGGCCCTGGAAACCTATTTGAAGATAAGTAGACGTCCATAAAAGGTTGTGTGGATATTCAGAAAATCCGTTTCCCAGATCATCAAATATGTGGTTATAGAAAAAGGGATAGATTTTTTTTAACTGAGGTGAAATTCATATAACATAAAATTAACTTTTTTAAAGAGTACAAATTAATGGCACTTATAAATTCACAATGTTGTGCAACCACCATCTTTATCCAAAACATTTTCATGACCTGTACCCATTCAGCAGTCGCTTCTCATTCCTTCCTTTCTCCAGCACCTGGCAACCACCAGTCTGCTTTGTGTCTCCACAGATTTACCTATCCTGGGCATTTCATGTAAATGGAAGCATACTATATGTGACTTTTATGTCTGGCTACTTTCACTTAGCATAATTTTTTAAGGTTCATAATTTTAAGGTTCATCATGTTGTAGCTAGTTGTGTTAGTACTTTATTTCTTTATATGGCTGAGTAATATTCCAGTGTGTGTGTGTGTGTGTGTGTGTGTGTGTGTGTGTGTCCCATTTTGTCAATCCATCATCTGTTGATGGATATTTTGGTTGTTTCTACCATTTGGCTATTGTTAATGGTGCTGCTATGAACATTTGCTTGAGTATTTGCTTGAGTATCTGATTTCAATATTTTTAGGTATACTTAGGAGTGGAATTGCTAGGTCATCTGGTAATTCTATTTATTTAAGTTTTTGTAAAAAATTTTTAGATTCCTTGAAGTGTGATAGAAGAAATTGAAATAGACTTTTAAACTCCTTGAAATTGATAGAGGAAGAATTTTTATATAGACCAGAACCAACTTTTCCCAAGTGACCCTTGATTTTTTTGATTTTTTTTTTGAACAGTTTCCTTTATTCATGTGTATCTAACTTGTCAGCCCAGACTGAAAGTACCCACGGGAATGAATGCAGATGGATGAGAGAGAAAGAGAGAGAGAGAGAGAGAGAGATAGAGAGAGAGAGAGACAACAAAAAACACCATTCAAGGGAAAGTTAATTTGCCTAAGAATTCTCTGTTGACATTTGTTTGGCTTGAGATGACAGCTCAGCAAACAGAAATGCTTGCCCCAAATCTTTGGTATGTGCTCTGTCATAACATTTTGTTTGAAAATCGCCTGCAGGCCTAGGATGAATTTGGAGAGCCACAGTGAATTAATTAAGCTGAAGAGAGCTCTCAAAACAATGATTTCCCTGATGTGTTTTTTTATTTAAACCTTCCAGGTCATTAATTTGTCATGTTTTCTTTAAAAAGGAGAAAACAATCAGGGGGTGTATTTGGTGCCCTCTATAGTAAGATACGTTGATTTAACGTCAGTGGGGAAGGAGCTGCTTGGCATAAATGAATGTTCCGTTTATGTCCCCATTATAAATACGTTAACCCTTTGGAGGAACCACTTTCTAAAGCTGAGCGCTTAGGTTCCTATCTTCTTAGAAGATACTGAGCATGCTCGTGAATGCTGTTCACTGGACCAACTGTGACCTACAACACAGTGGTCTTCTCGAAAGTGAAGGGCTTGGGAAGGGTGTTATAGGGCCTGCAAATGACTTTAAAATCCTTCAGCATGATCTGTACATGTGACTTAGTTTCAAGCTGCTTCCTAGGGGCAGCTAGCTCTGCTACATTAGAAATACAAAACTCCAGAGGTAGTTACAACCCACATTTGAAAGACATCAAAAGCCTCACTTTGGCTCCCTTTATCTCCAGTCCACACCAGGTAGTTTTGTTAATTAGCATAATGGGTGCAAAGAATAATTTTTCATTGATGAAACATGCGCGAGCCAAGAATAGTGACTAGAATCTAAACTAGACACTCCTGCCCATGTATGACGGGGTGCATGACTCTAATAAGCCAGTAGGTACTTTTTTTCATTTTCTAGTAGCCAGTTTAAAAAGGTAAAAAGAAACAGCTGAAATTAAATATTATTTAATCCAATATGTCTGAAATATTATCATCTCAGCATGTCATTGATACTAAAACTATTTATGAGGCATTTTACATTATGTTTCTTGTACCAGGTGTTGGAAATCCAGTGTGTATTTTGCACGTTACTAGCCACACCAGCACTGTGCCAGCAGCTTCCTGTGTATTTTATGTCTTTAATCCTTAAAACAACCCTGAAAGGTAGCAAACTGAGGCTTGGAGGTATGAGGGAACATTCTCAGGTGACACGGAGGTGTCAGTGGCAGTCAGGGGTAGTGGCTAATGCAGTCACCCCCAGGTGCCCATCTTCTACCTGCTGCTACAGGGATGCAAAGGCCCAGCCCCCTTATCTTGATTTGGGGCCAGAGCTCTCCCACAGCCTGGGCCTCAGTTGCAGCCACGTTGGGGTCACCTTCTTCCTGTGCCCAGTCCTGCCTTCCTGACTGCCTCAGGGCATCTCTCCCCCAAGACTCCTCGGGCATCCTCTGCTGTGTCTGATGGAAACCCAATCTAAGACACCAGGATGTGGCCTCCACGGCCTTTGCTCAGAAACTGCTCCCTCTTTATGGGGCGAGCCTCTGCAATGTGCAGCACTGAGTCTCCCTACCAGACTAGGGAACGAGCAGAGTGGTTGTTTTTCATGTGGAGCGGTTTTGCCCAGGACGGTATGGCACCCTGCCTTACTGTGGTCTTTAGAAGCTAGACAAGATGAGCTCATTAAGAAAACAAACCAAGGGGTATGTTATATGCACTTTGAGAACACACACACACACACACATGCACACACAGAGCAATCAACAAGAAAACATTGTGATGATTTCTGAGGTGTCCCGTGAATAAAAAATGTATCTTTATAAGACTCATAGAAAATGGCAAGAATCTTCAAGAGACCTTAGTCACCCTGGATCTCTGTGTCACTTTCAATCAGCCCAACCTCAGAGGCTACAACAGTGAAATTCTCAAGTTGGCCAGCCAGAGGGCCAGGGTCACTGGGAGTCGTCCTTGACCCTCATACATCACCTGTTCACCCCTGGATTGGAATTGCCAACGCCCTGGAGCATGAACTCACCCAAGACCCTTGTGTCCATATAGAAGCTAACCCGAGGGGCCCTCTGGGACCAGAAAGGACATCACAGTCTCTGGAGACCCCTACTGGGAGATAAGGTGGTTAATTAACCAAACAACCCTAATCACTAAATTTGAACTTCTGTTCAGCATCCTACGGTGACCGTGCATTTGATTCCTGGGGTCCCTCTGGTTAAATTATGTAAATGCTTTTTCTAAATAATGAAAGGAGCTTTTGGAAACATGCCCCGGCCCATCCTTAATGCTCCACAGGGAATACAAAGCGAAAACAGACTGAGGGAAATAGATAGCTGTTATTTACCTCTGGGGCTGCGGGGCAACACTGCACAAGAAAACTAATCCCAAAACAAACCCTCCCTCACAAAAGAGGAAATGGCCAGGGCCAGAGTGGACTCTCCAAGTCCCCACCAAGAGGTCTACCTCCCCTGTGGCTCAAAACCCAGTGAGGGGCGAGGAAGTGAAGATGAAAACCCAGCTGGATCTCACCACTGACTGCTTCCCTCCACCTTTCCGCTGCTCGCCCCAGCCTCCCTCTCCCTGGCCATTCCCTTTCTGGAACCTGCCCCACGGCCACAGAGGATGTCACCCCCTCCTGCCTTGGGCACCCCTTATTATACCTGATCTGAGTTCCAGGCACAGACGCTGTGGGCTCCAAAAAGTATACTACTGTACAAATAATACATGTTTGTTGTAAAAATGGAAATGAAATAAAATATCTAAACAAGTATGTAGAGGAACAAAAATGAATCCTTCCATTTCTCTCCTTCCCTTAGCCCACTCCCCAGAGGCAGCTACTGTTAACCACATGGTGTGTGTGCTTCCAGGTTGTCCCCAGATGCACACGCACATGCACGCACACAGTTGGGTTCATATTATACACGTGGCTGGGGGGTCTGGTCTGGCACATCCCGATGCCATCGCCTCGTGCCTCACAGAGCTGCCCTTGCCCTGCCAGCATGTATGGTATGTACAACAGGTCAAGTTCCTAAAGCTTCCAGGCTTCCTCTCCTCAAGGCCAGGTGGGCATGTTCGGTTTCCCACCGGTATGATCATTTGGTTGTCATCTTTGTTCCCTCCATTGGCCTGGAGGACATTACAGCACACATGGAAACCCTTACTAAATCCACCCCACAAGACTGGAATGATAGGCGGCAAAGCCTGTCCTTACTGAACACTGAAATGTCTCTAATGAGAAAAGCTGCCTTCCAAGATAGGATGGCTTTGCTATTTTGCAAGGAGGCACCTGTGCCATTTTCCAGACAGGATGTTGTGTGGTCGGATCTGATGAGTCTGCTAATATATCATCTTAATTAAATCACATGAGGACACACATGGACACCCTGAGTGATCCAGCTTAGGGGACTTAGTAAATCAATGGTTTAGATTATGGGCCTCTTGATGAACAAGGTGTCACTGATTTGGGGAATTGTCGTCTTAACCTGTGTTTTCTCCTGCATGTGCCTGTTTGTTGCTGTGACATCTGCCTCCAGTGCAGCCAAAGAGCCACCAAACGAGCCACCTCCATGCTAGTGAAACCTCTTGCTGACCACTCAGGACATACTGTGGAAGAGGGGGACATGTGAGATTGTAAGAGCTGGTCACGAGGGCTGGAGTGGAGGGGAAGCTCATCGAGAAGATGTGACCGCCCGTTTGACCCACGAGCTGGACTTGGATGATCGGAGACTCCCCGACCCCCACCTGCTCTCTGTGCTTGAAATATGTGCTTCACATGATTTCCCTGCTCCCAGAAGCTTCTCACGGATCCAGCCTTGGGACAGAAATGTGCTGATGAGACCATCTGAACTGGGTATGTGACTGGCCCAGTTGAGACCCCCTGGGTATGTGAGTGACCCAGTGAAGGCCTCGATATAAACGTAAGATTCTGGCCTGCAGGTGCGGAAAACTACTTGTGCAGCCAATAAGAGCCTCATAAGTTCCCTGCTTATTAAGCCTGCCACCTACCCGTCTGGAGTGGTCTGCCTTTTTTCTTCAGTCTCTGCCTGCCTTCCCCGTATGGCGGCCGGTTTTAGATTACACCTGGGAAGCTCCTGAGACGGTTGCCACCCAACCGGTCACGATGGTCCCGCCTACGTGGGTAGCAATAAAAGTGGTGAGACGTGCTGAGAAATGTCCGGAGCCTGCACATATTTTGAAGGTAGAGCCAAGAGGAATTGCCGATGAATTGCATGTGGAGTTTGAGCGAAAAAGTCAAACTGACCTCAGGTAGATGCCTCTGGGGAGTGGTCCGGGGTGGAATCTGGGGTCACATCATTGACACAGTGTCGGCACAACTGGGAGACTGGAGCTGCCGTTTACTGAGATGGGGAAGACAGCAGAGGAGCAGGGTTTAGACATGACCAATGTCTTAGTGTGGGTCCCCTGAAGATAAAACTGCCACCAGAACTCAGGGGCAGGTGGTTCGCTCTGGGATGATTCAAGTGAGAGAAGCAGGGGCAGGGAGCGTGAGACGAGAATACTACTTCTGTGACCATGTCTTGCTTCTCCTTAAATAGACACACAGACACACAGCTGTGTATTCATATTTGCCCCTTTTTTACGTAAAAGTTAGCATACTAGAAACCCTGTTATGTGCCTTGCTCTGTTCACTTTATAATATATCCTGGTGATCAGTCCATGGACATGCTAGGTTGGAATGCCCACGAGCGCCCCAGGCAGCGACAAGCTGGCCATTGGATGTGCAAGTCTGGAGCTCACGGGAGGGTCCCGCTGGAGAGGTGAAATTGGGAGACAGGTGAGACCACCCAGGGTGTGTGAGTGTAGATACAGAGGCGGTCTGGGGATGGATTCTGGGGTCACATCGTTGACACAATGTATTTTTAAAATGTTGTTCTAGAAATGTTTAGCCAGCACAAAGGTGGAGATGATGGTATAATGGGCTCCTTTATGCTCATCAGTCCAGTTTCAACCGTTATCAGCATTTTTCCAACTTTGTCTTATCTCCCACCACATGCACTTATTTTCTTTTGAGGGTGTTTTAAAGTAAATCTTGGGGGTCATTCCACCCTTAAATGCTTCATTATACATCTCTAACTAACAAGGCCTTAAAAAACAACAACACTGTATTGGTTTCCTATTGCTGCTGTAACAAATCACCACCAACTTAGTGGCTTCAAACAATGCATATTTATTGTCTTACATTTCTGGAGGTCAGAAATCCAAAATGGGTCTAAAATGAAGGTGTTGGCAGGCTGCGTTCCTTCTGGAGGCTCTGGTGGCTCTGGAGGCTCTGGTGGAGAGTCCCTGCCCTGCCTTTTCCAGCTTCTAGAAGCTTCTTACATTCCTTGGCTTATAGCCTTGAATCATGCTAACCTGTGCATTTGCTCTCTGCTTTTGACCCTCTTACCTGCCTTTTATAAAGATCCTTTCACTGTACTGGACCCACCTGGATAATCCAAGGTCCTCAACTTAAATCACATCTGCAAAGTCCCTTTTGGCATGTAAGGTCACCTATTCCAGGGTGTGGATTAGGATGGGGATACGTCTTTGGGGGCCATTAATCAGTTGGCCAGAACGACCATGCCATACTCACAATAAACAAAATTTACAGGAATTCCTTAATATTATATGATACCCAGCCTATATTTAAATTTCTCTGAGTTTTTTTTCAAAAGTGTTTTACAGTTAGTTTGTTTGGCTCTGGATCCAGACAGGTCCATGTTGTGTTAGGTTGTTAGGTTCCTTATGTCTCCATTTTCCTATACCAGTCACACCTTCCTCTTTTCTTTTCTTTTTTTTTAGGACTTTGATATGCGGGAGAAACTGGGTCATTTGTCCTGTGGAATGTGTAGATTGCTTCTTTGTGGTGTGATTTATCTTGCTCCTCTGTCTTCTGCATTTCCAGGTTTAGTTTTTTGTTTGTTTGTTTGTTTTTTTGTTTTGTTTTTTAAATTTATTGGGGTGACAATTGCTAGTAAAATTACATAGATTTCAGGTGTACAATTCTGTATTACATCATCTATAAATCCCATTGTGTGTTCACCACCCAGAGTCAGTTCTTCTTCCATCACCACATATTTGATCCCAGGTTTAGTTTTTTTAAGCAAGAATCCTTCAGAGATTATCCTCAGTACTTTTGATCCCATCAAGTCACGAGGACATGTCTACTGGTCCTGGTACCATTATTATGTGAAGCTTGATTACAGGGTGAAGGTGAGGCCAGCCAGATGCGGTCTGCAGGAGGTGAACCAGCATCACGCCACCATACACGTCACAACCCACCTTCTGCCTCCCTGCATCCACTGATAATTGCTACTGTATCAAGGATGCAAAATGCTTGTTTTCTAAATCCATCATTCATTCTACATTTATTAGCTGGCATTCTTTTATAAACGGAGCTTCCCCTAATCAACTGAAGCTACTTGGTTACTCTGAAATATAGTCTCTACTGGAAAAACAGGAGAAATACTCTAATTCTTTTCCTTCAATTACCACTTTTCAGTAAAAGGCGTTTGAGTAATAGTCATTTCCAGTGGTAACAAATGAGATGGGCTCTTTCGTTTTATTTATTTACGTAATTTTTTTTTTTTAGTTTTTCTTTCTTGAGTATCGTTGACTTGTAGATTTGTATATATTTCTTTTATTAGAATTAACTGCCATATCGCCTACTATTCTTCTTTTATGTTAGGGTTTGATCAGAATCACCAGGCATGAGCTAGAGAAGAAGGGATTATTATGCGGCCTTGACC
This sequence comes from Rhinolophus sinicus, assembly GCF_057876585.1. Taxonomy (NCBI): domain Eukaryota; kingdom Metazoa; phylum Chordata; class Mammalia; order Chiroptera; family Rhinolophidae; genus Rhinolophus; species Rhinolophus sinicus. Next base: position 5,855,225 of record NC_142514.1, on the reverse strand, counting down.
TTGGGTAAATGTGGGAGTTGGTTACATAGTTCATGTACGGCTCTGTTTCCACATAGGCCAGCAGTTGAGCAGGAAAGATGGACACAACATGGGGAAACTAAGACTAACTGGGACCCACAAGGATGAGATGGATCCATGCTGGTCTATCACCGCCTTGAAGCCTCCAACTTCAGTGCTGTGTGGTGACGGCACCTTCACCCCAAGCTGCCCACAAGCCTGGCTGGGGATCTGGCAGGGCTGGGCTTGCCTTAGCCCACCTGTGTTTCCACACTGGCAAGGCGAGCCTGCCATGTGGGAGCCACAACAGCGCCTCACGTAACACAGACCATCCCAGCAGAAACACGGCTGCTGCTTCACTTCTAAAGGTATGTGTGGCCATCCAAGGCATTAAAGCATTTGTCCTGCTTTTCTGTGGTTACTGAGCACCAGAAATGTGGATACTGTGAAATGAGCTATGTTATATGTCTAAGGCATATGTTGGATTTCAAAAACTTAGCCCAAGAAAAAGGATGAAAAGAGCTCATTAATAAGTTTTTGTACTAATTACATATTGAGATATTTGGGAAATACTGGGTTAGATAAAAAAAACAGTATTAAAATTAATTTCACCTGCTTCTTTTTACTTTGTTTAATGTGGCTACTGATTTTTTTAAAGTTATGTATGTGACTCATATTTCTATTGGACAGCATGGATACAGAGAGCCATATAACCTTCAAATGATGACAGTTTGGTTTCTTTCTAATTCTTCCACATTTGATTATTTTTCTTATCTTACTGCATTAGCTGAGACCTCCTATTTAATATGATATAGAATCAGTAAGTGAGGATCTTTGTTATGTTCCCAACTTAAAAGGATGGTTCCTCAGACTAGGGCATTTTCTGGCTCATATTATGGGGTGAATTGTGCTCCCCATCCCCCAAATTCGTATGTTGAAGCCCTAACCCCAGACTATATTTGAAGATAGGGTTTTACAGAGATAATTAAGTTAAAATGAGGTCACTAGGGTGGGCCCTAATACAATATGACTGGTGTCCTTATAGGAAGTGGAAATTAGCCACATAGAGGAAAGACAAAATGAAGAGACACAGGAGAAGACGGCCATCTGTGAGCCAAGGAGAGAGGCATGGAGCAATTTCTCCTTCACAGCCCTCAGAAGGAACCACGCTGCCAACACCTTGATTTCAGACATCCAGCCTCCAGAACTGTGAGAAAACATCTTTCTGTTGTGTAAATCACTTGTGGTACTTTGTTATGGCAATCCCAGCAAACTAATACACTCAGATTTAGGAATTTCCCTTCTAGTCCTAGCTTGCTAAGCATTCGTACCATAAACGATGGTTGACTTTCCTCAAATGCTTTATCTATGCCTATTGAAATCTCATGTGGATTTTTCCCTTTAAGCTATATATGTTCTGGATTATTTTCAGCCACTATCTTTTCAAATGTTGCCTCTCCCCTTTCTCTTTATCTTTTGCTGTGGAACTCCAATTAAACCTATGTTAAACCTTGTCATTCAGGCCTCTTTGCTTCTTAACCCCTCGTAGGTTTTCTCTTTGGCTCTCTGTGCTGCATTCTGGCTGTTTCCACTCTGTCCTTCTGGTGATCGATTCTATCTTCAATTTTGCCCAACAATCTGCTTTTTAATCCATTCATTTTCATTTTTAAAAGTTATATTTGGTTGTTTTAAATATATACCTGGGCATTTTGGAAGTCTCTTCCTATTGCTTATTTTCTAAACTCTTTTCCCCCTTACATTTCATGTATGGTTTTTTAGTGATCTGTATCTGATCACTCCACAATCAGAAATCTTTCGGTGGTCTCAGTCCACTCTTTATAGTTTCTGCTACTTCTCACTCATGATGGCCTGTTTCCTTATATGCTTGGAAATTATGCATCAGGAACCTGTATGTAGTTGAACCTTTTAATCCTGAGGGCTAAATTGGGGATACTTTCCTCCAGAGAAGAGTGACATGTGACACAGTCAGCTACAAAATGGAAAAGCAGTGGATGAAATGTAATAAAACACCAAGGGACCTGACACTGTGAAAGCAGTGAGTGCCACGGGAGATGAGAAGAGGGATGAGATCTGAAATGGGTCCTAAAGGTAGTGAAAGCAATGGGTAGTTATGTGATGAAGGCATGTGATATTCTTTTTCTTTGGGGAAAAAAATGATGCGGTCCAAGAATGGTACCAAATACCATCACTTTGGAATCTGTGCTAACTTGGCTGGACAAAACTAGCCAGGAAAAAGAGCTCTGATATACAGGATACTGATATAAGATGAGCAGTCATTCCATAATGTCTGTCTAATATAGCAACTAGATTAGAAGAGAGAACTAGAAGACTTGCCTAAAAACTGCATTTGTGTATATGTTAACCTAAGTCATGTTTGGAGAGATGTCTTAGGATAGGTCCTGATGGAGATTAGGGGAGCTGAAAACCTTCCATTGGTGCCCCATTGAAAGTCGGCCCATAAGCTACAGAGAAATCAGTATGTTTCCCCTCTATCTCGGTCAAGGAGATACCAAGCTCTGCCCGAAGCTGGCTTTTTACAGCTTACTCCTCCTGACATGATATTTGGAGCATGAGTGCTTTGAAAATTGCTGACAGGAGAAAAACATCATCCAAAAAGCAGATTGGCACCAAAACCTGCATATCCTGGATGCCTGGCTCATGCTGACTTGGGCAGCTTACTGAGCTTCTGCCTAGGTTCATCCCATTGGTCCCAGGACACTGGGAGAGATTGTGGCTGGCAGAGCCCAGCGGGATCCTGCTGGAGTCGCAGGAAGATGCGCGTGTCTTCTGTGAGCCCTACAGCCGGTCCCCATGGGGAAGGCAGATTTGGTTGCCTGCAAAAACTTGGTCCATTTCTCCTTCAGAATCTCACGGGTACAGGTGAATTCCTGAAGAATATCACCACCAAATCTCAGCAGTGACAAATTAGGACAATGAGAGGAATCAGGACTCAGACAGTGGGTTTGAGGACGCAGAAAATGTAAGCCTACATCCCCTGCGGAGAAGCAGTTCATCCATCCAACAACAATGCATTGAGCATTAAGCCTTGGGCTGGGCCTGTGGACACAGCAGTGGATGTGAGGAGACTCAGCCTGGGCTTCCCAGTCTGATGGGGGTACATGTAGTTGTACAGTGTGACAGCCCAGAAGAGGCAGTGCCGGTCCACAGTCTGGGGAATCAGATGCTGCGTGGAGACGAAACAAGGAAGAGGCCGTTGTTTTCTAACATCCTCCGTACGGGTATAAAACATCGTAAGTGGCTTTGTTCTATTGTTTTCCTCAGTCCGTCAGAGGAAGTACCCCAGGAGGAAGGAACCCCTCAAACAGAAACGCGGGTTGTTGCAGACCCCTATACACACTTGTCCCCTGACCCGACCAGAAGGCATGAGGGGTGACTGGAGCACAGGGGTTGGGGACGACGCGCTTCCTCATCCTCAAGTCTCAGGCTCCGGGGGGTTCACATGTCCAGGTACCGTATTTCTGGGTTGTACCAAACTGAGGTCATCTCACTGCACACCTGGCTCACTCCTTTCAGAAAGCTAAAGACATATTCATTACATCACTAGTCCCTGACTTGTGCGGAGCCGTATACTTTCCAGGCTCTGCTTTGGTTTTGAGAGTGGAAACCACCTGCTGGATGCTACATTAAGGGGCTTTGCTCCTCCCTTGTCTTCCTTAGCATGTCTTTATGCTTCCCAGCATCTCCTGCCCAGGAGCAGGGCTTCATCCTTACAATAACTTCCTTAAGCACCTATCAACTCTTCAATGGAAAGCACCAATAGACAGCTTGTGCCCTAAAATTCTTTCATCCCTTGAATTCCTGGCTAATTTTAAAATCCTTGTCTTGCCCTTCCTACCAATCCTGGACTGTGTATCGCGATTCTTACCCGATCCTAATCAAATCTTCACAGTGAAAGAGCTGCCTAATATCATACTTTCAGTTCTCAGTAAACTCTGACCTTACTTTGCCCCCTCAGACGCCCTGCTAAAACTGCAAAGTGGTGCCCCCCTTACTGTGCAATAAACTCAGCTTTGTTTTATCAACAGATTGTGCTGGTGATATTTGGGGAGCCAGCTTTCAACGGTTTCTTTCTTGTGACTACCTTCTGAGTTAGGCAGGACAGATATTCCTCCCCCATCTAACAGAGAGCCTGAGGTATGGAAAGTCATAAGGTGTGTCCCAGGTGGGGCCAGCACCAGAGCCCCAGTCTCAGGGGTTCATCGCCTAGCAACAAGCATCAGCTATTAGGTTGGTGCAAACGTAATTGCAGTTTAAAAGGTTAAAAACAATTGCAGAAACCGTAATAGTTCCAAGAAGGAAAACAGAGTCACTGAGCCAAAGATGATTCAAAGGATTCTGTGCTCCCAGCAAGGGAATGGCCAGCACAGACCTCGTAGCAACCAGACGTACAGTAAAGGTGTGTGGACCCCTCCAACGTTTCATTTTGCATCGTAGCTGTGTATGCTTCTGTACTCAGCCAGCTCAGGCGACTTGAAGGTAGGAACTGTATCTGACTCATCTCGGGAGCCCCAGCCCTGAGCGGGTGGGTGGGAGGTATTTAATAAATGTTGCTATACACAGAGCTTTTCTGACAAGCTCATGTGTAAAGGAAACAAGCAGGGGGTGATTTCTTCCCTATGTATGTCTAAGAACACCCCAAACTCTGTGTGAATCTACACATGAATATACACTTTTTTTTATTAGGCAAGAACCCCAAACTCAAAAAATATACCTTTTTCTGAAACGTATTATAAAAACTACCAATATGGCTGGTAGAAATGAATGGTTTTTTCTTTTCCATTTTGATTATCTTCTCTGGCATAGTGATAGATTCTGGCCCAAGGCATTGCTCCACATTAAGCTGGCAGGAGGAATTGCTGCCTGCTGAAGAGGGGGACCCCCCTTGAGGAAGGTCCAAGATGGCGGAACAGGTAAACACTATGTCTGCTGCCTCCCAGGATCACTTTAAAATTACAATTAAATTATAGGGTAACCAAAGCTCGAGAATCATCTGAAGGCTAGCTGAACAGAACCTCTATAACTAAGTGTATAGAAAAGAGGCCACGTTGAGACTTACGTTTACACACGACTGTAGTCTAGCGAGTGTGCAATAATAGCATTATGTCTTAAACAACATGTACATAGCTTAATTAAGAAATACTTTGTAGCTAAACAATAAGTACAATTCTTAAAAAGAGAAAAAAAGGAGGGGTCCCCTTCCCTGCTTCGCTTCATAAGATGCTGAGCTAGGCTCCTGACTTAGTTTTTCTGGGGAATAAAATGCTGGAAGCGAAGACTTTGATGTACCCAAGTACCCTACATGTGCCCTTTACTCAGCACACGTGAGATGAGCACTTGCCTGGCACTGCCCCTGAGGGATTGTCACAGGAAAGCTCTGGGAGTCTGGACGACCACGTGAGGGGCTTCCGAACTCCTGTTTGCAAGGACATCTGTGACGGGCCAGCCGCCACGAGTCGATCAGTACCTGAATGGGGGAGTGGGAATGAAATAAAAGACACACACAAATGCTAATGCGGCCGGTATTCAGTCATGCTGAAGCCCTGAGTTTATTATCTCTAACCAATATATACAGTTTGAGTACGTGCAGTTAAACAAAGAAGATATGCATTATCTCAGTGAAAGTAAATCTTTCCAGCCTCAACCTTACTTTGACATAGAAGATACAAGGTCACTGAAACTCACAAAAGTAAATATTTCAAGGAGACAGAACCTACCAATTGTCCAGAAAGCCCTTAGTTTTCTGTGTCTGGGAACTGGCCGTTTTCACCACATTCCTCAGCAGCCGTTAGGCGCTTCTCAGATAAGGCAGAGACAATGTTATGGGGGCAGAAACCGAGCCAGTCTGCAAGGTTCAGGGTTGCAAGAAACCATGGCTCCCCACATCTCCCCCTTTTTTATTTTATAAAAGCAAAGTCCATCCAGCCAGGATGGCGAGGTGACGGTGCCTGACTTAGGCATCCCAGGACGCCTGCCTCAACTTACCCGTCATTGGTACTCATATTTTATTAATACAAGCCCTGTCTTAGGTGTTGAAGCGGCTCCCAAGTATTTGCCCGTCGTTGACTAACCCGCCCCTCTAAATGCATGGGGGAGAAAGACTTAAGGTTTCGCCTTAAGCTCAAGCTGATGGATGTCAGCTCGTAAGTCTAACATCCTGTTGATGAAACATCTGATGAGGATAGGGAGTAGGCACAGAACCAAGCAGACACAGATGCCCAATGTAAGAAATATTATAACAGAATGGGTAATATAAGGCATAGAGGGCAAAACACTCCTAAGAACATCAACAAACTCAGAGGCAGCCTGAGCTGCATCAAATTTTAAGGGTTCAGCTTCTCTCATATTTGAATTTCATCATGAAGCCAGCTTTCTTTTATACACACAGAAACAAGAAGGTTACATAAAGCGGCTGAGGCAGCAAGTACAGATTAGTTATGTTTTCTCAAAGTTTGACCCTGACTGTTCTTTATCTCTTTGGTAATTTCTCATCCCCAGAACAGCAGGTGTCTGTTTGTTCTTTATGCTTATCGGAGTTTCCCTTAGCGATCCTCCCAAACTCTGCTTGAAGTTAAATTTTCTTAACCCTTAATGCTCCAATTCCCTACATATCCCCCTTTTTTATTTTTATTTATTTATTTTTTTGAGATCGTGTCTGGCTTAGGTAGTCAGTACAGACATTCTCACTTACCCGTCATTGGATATCGATCATCAAAGCGATCGACTCCTGTCTTAGGTTGTAAAAACGCTTACTGATCATTACCCGTCATTGGCTACCGATCTCCTTTGAGGAAAGCCAGAGACAGCAGTGGCTTTTCCCAGGCAGGGGGAAGGGGAGGCAAGGCTCCTTTTTGGATCTTTTAAGGCAGCTCATTGGGGGTCCCCACTCGGTTTTGCCTGGCTTAGGTTGTATCTCCTGTGAGATATCTTACCCGTCTTTGGCTGCAAACCATCTTTTGGGGACCAGATAGAGAGACATAAGGTGTAAAATATAGAGATAAGCAAAGTTCCTAAAAAGACACAGTCTTACAGGCTCTTCTTTCCTTAAGGAAAGACATGGGGGGGACAGTCGGCTAGGCTGTTGTGTGACTACATCTCCCCCTTTTTTGTTTTTGAAGTATGAGAAACACAGAACGTGTAGTTATTTTATTTACAGCCTGTCGGAGGGCTATTTGTCCACATCTGAGGACTATGTAAAATAAACAGAACAATAAACAGAATAGCAATATCTCCAGCAAACCCTCTACCCAAAGTCTTTATCCATTTAACAGGGTCTAAAGTGGAAAGTCCTTCTGCAGCTGTAGAAAGTGAGAGCTTTTTCACACCCTAGGGGCGTGGATTGGTATCTATAGATGTCTCTTCTTCTGTGGGCTGTTGTTCATGGTATGGTTTAACACCGACCAGGAATTCACAAAGGTTTTTCTTCCGGACCTGGAGAAATACAAGCAAAGCCTCTTCCCCGTGTTATCTCGCGGGGAGAAGTAGGATCAGCTTTCCCGCATAATATTTTAAACAAAGGTTGTAATTCACCGGTTGTCAACCGCAACTGAGGTCTAATCCAATTAATGTCTCCCAGTAACTTTTGGAAATCATTTAATGTTTTTAAACAATGTCGCCGGATTTGTATTTTTTGAGGCACCTTGGCCTGAGGCATTAAACAATATCCCAGATAAGAGTAAGGAGGCACTTGTTGAATTTTTTCTGGGGCTATAACTAGCCCATAATTGTGGAGCTTTTTTTGTAAATGAGCAAAAGCAGCAAGCAACTTTGGTTCACAAGAGTGGGCAAGAAGTATGTCATCCATGTAGTGGATGATGTAAATATCTGAAAATGCCCTTCGGGTAGGTTCTATTGCAGCTGATACAAATTTTTGACATCATGTAGGGCTATTAGCCATTCTCTGAGGTAGCACTAGCCAATGATATCTCTTAAAAGGTTTTTGTAAATTAACAGAAGGAACACTGAAAGCAAATCTAGGGCAGTCATCAGGATTTAAAGGTATAGTATAAAAACAATCTTTTCAGTCCAAAACAATTTTATATGTGTTTTTTGGTATGGCTGCAGGACAGGGCAAGCCTGGCTGTAAGGCTCCCATTAATTCCATGGTTTTATTAACTTTTTGTAAATCTTGTCATAATCTCCACTTACCAGATTTTTTTTTTTTTTTTTTTTTTATAATATCAAAAATGGGATAATTCCAGGGAGAATTGGAGGAAGCAATGTGTCCCTTTTAAAGTTGCTCCTGTACTAGCAGCTTGTAAAATCTTTTGTAGGGGGGACCTTTGATCTTTTACGCCTGGTAATTGTCTCATTGTCACAGGGGCTACAACAGGGGCCTCAGGCTGTGGATCCAGCCCTGTAACTACACTTGGAGGAGAGCTTAATTGTAACCTAGGCTTCTATTTTGATTGAGATTTTAATAAAGGCCCAGTCTGTTGAGCCTGGACTAATTGCATTTGAACAGAGAGGGAAGTGAGTGCAGCTTGTAATCTTTGCACCTCTGCTTCCAAGGGGGATCTTTACCCCGAGGATTCCATTGATTTCTAAAAGGAATCTGGGGACTCCGAGGACAATTTCCTCCATCCACAGCAACTTTAAGTTTAATCAACTGTCCCTGAATCTTTTTTAGCTGATCTGCAAGAGAAAGTGTAGTGCCTGCAGGTTGTCTGCCTTCTTGAGCCATAGCCACCAAAGGAGGGTATTTGTTCCTATTATATTTGGCTGTTTTATCCTCTAAGTCTTCCTGATCCTGAGAGTCTAAATCTTCCCAGTCCTCGATCGGAGGTTCATAATAAATAGGCTCTGTATCTTTAAAAAGTTCTTCTGTGGGTTTGGCTTCCTCCCCCTTTTCTCTCTCTGCCAGAGAAGCGGCAGATGAAAGAATTTCTTCATTGCCAGCTTGTTTTACTTTCTCTAGCTTACAGCTCTTACGCCTGAGATCTAAACAATCTCTAATCAAGGTCCACAACCCGAATGTTTCTACAGGGATCTGCTGAGGTCCGTGGGCAGCATAATAATCTTGTAACTGCTCTCCCATTTTCTCCCAAGTTTCCAGACTGACAGTGCCTTCTTCTGGAAACCATGGACAAACTTCTTTTACAAATTCTAAAAACTTATCTAACTGTTCTCTGCTCACCCGACTGCCACGGGAGGCAAGCAATTTCTTAAGTCCTCTAACATACAGGTCCTTGCTGCTAGCGTGACCCATTCTTCACCCTAACTCGGCCCTTCTTTCAAACAAAGAAAACACTCTGATGCCCGTCTGGCCGTGCCCCTCGCGGAGCCAAATCTGTCTTGGCTAAGGCGCTCCGGTATAATTCCCCGGACAGGTAGACAGAAGTCCAGTCGCCGTTATGCCGTATGACAGAACCGGAATCGCAGATTAGGGCCCAATCAAGCTCCGTAACACGAAGTCGTGGAGCTATCACTCACTCACACACTCATTCGACCGAGGGGTATTGTGCCTTACTCACCACGCATCCACTGATAAGCTCTCTACGAGCTGGGCCCTTGCCACGCGGTGTTCCTCACTGTTACCCCCGTATTCAGGTCCCTGTTCGGGCGCCAAGTGTGACGGGCCAGCCGCCACGAGTCGATCAGTACCTGAATGGGGGAGTGGGAATGAAATAAAAGACACACACAAATGCTAATGCGGCCGGTCTTCAGTCATGCTGAAGCCCTGAGTTTATTATCTCTAACCAATATATACAGTTTGAGTACGTGCAGTTAAACAAAGAAGATATGCATTATCTCAGTGAAAGTAAATCTTTCCAGCCTCAACCTTACTTTGACATAGAAGATACAAGGTCACTGAAACTCACAAAAGTAAATATTTCAAGGAGACAGAACCTACCAATTGTCCAGAAAGCCCTTAGTTTTCTGTGTCTGGGAACTGGCCGTTTTCACCACATTCCTCAGCAGCCGTTAGGCGCTTCTCAGATAAGGCAGAGACAATGTTATGGGGGCAGAAACCGAGCCAGTCTGCAAGGTTCAGGGTTGCAAGAAACCATGGCTCCCCACAGACATCTCCAGAGAAGCTGGGAAGAGAGGAGAGAAAATAAATGGATTCCTTCTGCTGAGAGTTTTGCAGTTCATGTTACACAGTCTCTGAGCTTCACATGGAAAGCTATGAGGATCCGAGGTCAGAAAATACAGCGACATGTTACAGAATTTATAGAAAAGTTAATTCATTTCATCCAGTGCTACAGATGAACAAAGACAAAATTATTCAGGACGCTCTCTGGAGCAAAAGTTCTTAATCAATTGGGGCCACAGACCCATTCAGGAATTAAAAGTAGAAGCCTTGCAACAGAAAATGTGCACAAACGCACCACATTTTCATAGTTTAGGGCATTCCTCAGATCTTTCATAGCTCATTCGTGGGACTCCTGCCCAGACTAAGAAACTGCTTCACAGTAAATGGGACAAGGTGTATCGATTCTTTTGACAAATGAGAATAAATTAAACTCATAGTGCAAACATTGCCAAGATGTAAGCTCCTGCCTGGGAAGCTGGTAGGTGTTGGTCAGGCAATAAGCACAAAAACTTCTGTCTAGAGTGAGCCCGAGGACACCATTAGGATGGGACCAAGAGAGGGACCTGGGCACCAGCCATGGATGGTCTCTCTCCTGCCAGGAGTCTGTGCATAACCACCGCATTATCAAGGCCCGGGACAGTGTCCAAATAGGGCAGACTTTAATTGGAAAGTAACAGAAGCATCTTTGTCTTTCCTGGATCCAAAAATCTATCTGTGATGAATGGAATAAGAGGCAGGAGCCCAGGATGTTAATTCTCAACCTTGGGGTTTTTTGTTTTCTTTTTTGAATCCCAAGGTTTCACAAATGATCTTAAAGATGTTCTAAAAATCTCAAGAGGATTGAAAGGCAATTACTTTTCATTCGCCTTAAACATATCTACACACTGTGAAACCCTTTTAACACAGAGGGAGCAACTATAGGCCCCAGACTCTCCCTCAACAGCTCCCAGGGGCGGGAACCTCATGTCATTTTGTAAATGGTTCATTCTACTTTTCTCTTAAATTGAGCTGCTCAAGGCTTCCCTGGAACCTTCTCTCTGTGGTCCTTGTCCTCATTTCTGGAGCCACAGAGATTAAATCTATGCCCTCTGCCGCATAATAATCCTTTGATAACTTGAGTTCATCTCTCAAGTCCCCCGAAGTCTGCTATCTTCCTTATGATGAGGGAGGGACATGTAGCCCTGCATCCCCACCATCTGGCCTTCCTAGAGGGGTCCTAAGTGGGCTTGTTACTCAGAACTGAGCACTGTTCTCAGAGTGTGACCTTCTTGCAGGCCAGGAATCTTCTATCAATGCCACTTAAGCACTAGTTGCCACATCACCCTCAGCAGGGAGAGCTCTTTTGTTTTTCAGTTTTAAAAACTTTATACAAATTTTAAAAACAAAATCTAAGTGAAAGGAAATCTTATAAAGAAAGGGACAGAGACATGTGGACACAGAGACACAGAAGACACACAGAACGCCAGGAGGTGACAGTCAGACGGGAGTGTTACATCCACAAGACAAGCACTGCCAGTAACCACCAGAAGATGGAGAGGGGTAAGGAAGAGATTCACCCTCAGAGCCTCTGCAAGGAACCGACTCTGCTCACACCTTGATGTTAGACTTCCGGCCTCTAGAACCGTGAGAGAATACATTTCTGTTATTTTAAGCCACCCAGCTTGTGGGAATTTATCACAACAGCCGTAGAGAACTAATGCAGAGGCTATCTTGGATGTGCCAGCTCCCATCTGAAAACACCACACAAGAGACTCCAAGTGAAATCAAAGGAAGAACGGCCAGCTGAGTCCCAGTCCACCCACAGAATCAAGAGCAAAGGAAATGGCTGTTGTTTTAAGCCATTATGTTTGGGGATGGCTTGTTAGGTGGCACCAGGTAACCGAAACGCGCTCTCTAATATTTCTTCAGCAACAGCTGGGGTGACCCTTCAATAACAGACATCAGCACATCATTCCTTTGCTCAAAACTCACTATAACCTCCTCTCACTCAGGTAAAACCCACAGCCCCTTGCATTGCTCAAAAGATGACCGCCCCATCTGCCATGGTATCAGGTCCTGCACTGTCCCCAGTCCCCCAACTCAGGCACACTGGTCTCTTTCAGTTCCTCAGACATAAGATCCCCTTTGATTGGAAGGCTCTTCCCAGTGACTCGTTTCCTCAGGTCTCTGTTGAAGTGTCCCCTTTGATACGGGCCATGTGTATTTATTCATTTTTAAATACTGTCAGCCTTCTTCCTTCCACTTCGTTATAAGGTAGTTTTCTTGAGATTAAGGCTTTTTATGTTTTTTGTGTTTTTCCCTTGCTATATTGACTGCCTGGCACGTAGCAAGGGTTCAATAAACAGGCATTGTAGTGACAAATTTAAATCACTTCTTTCTCATTTGTGGACTCTGTCTGTCTCTTTTCACTGAGTCAGATTTGGGTCTTCATTCCAATTGGTTGAGCTGAGTTCGTTGGGTTCTCTCACATTGCAGAGAATAAGATTCACGTGGGCTCCTCAGCACCTGGGTCTTCCTGGAGAGATCACTGGAGAAGTCAGGAGAGCAGGAACCGGAGCAGCTAGACATCCAGGCCTCCTGAGAACGAAAATGTCACCACAGCTCAGGACACGGCAGATCAGTCTCCAACAGTACCTCTGCTGAGCCCTCACCTACCTCTTCCTACACAGTCAACCAACGGACGCTATACTTCTTCCCCCACCTCTGGGAGTCTTGTTTCCTCAAGAGCTTTCCAGCCTCGTGGCTTCTGCTTACAGCCTGCTCCATGCCTTTCGCCATCTGAAGTTTTCTACCCTTAGATCATTCTCTTTGTAGATCACAAATCCAAACTTCCCACGGGAGAGGGTCTGATTGGTAGGCCAGTCACCCGCAATCCATAGTGACATGCTCCTACTGGGCAGAACGTTCTGGCCAGGCCATCTCATTGGCCACCGTTGGTGCTGACCCTGGATCCCATCAGCTGTGTTCGGGTGGTAAAAGGCCTGTCCTTCTGAGAAATCCTTCCACAGGGCTGTGGGTGTGGCAGGCACTCAGAAGCCCCTCAAAGGGGGGCACTTTATCAGCTTGGCACCTTGCGTGACCTATCTGGTGCAAGTGCTGGGTCAGCCATGCACTAGCGCTGCTGTCTGCCCAGCTCTGAGATCTGGGAATTTTTAGCAGCATGTCCTCATCTACCAGTTTGAGACCAACCCCTTAGGAGACCCACTCAGCCAGTTATAAATCTACCCAGTCTGCATTGCTCTTCAAGCCACAGGAGTATTCTGACAGGCTCTGACAAATGCTGGGCTGAAATCCATTCTCTCTTCAGACTTCTCCATCAGGAAACAAAGAAAAAACAAGATTAGTCAAGGACTTCAATGCAGGAGGTCCAAGGACCTCACTTCAAGGGAACTATAAGGGTTTTTGTGGAAAAATCAGACAGAGTTTCTACCCTTTTCTTTAGGAAATGCCAGAAAATGCCATCACAAATGTGGAGTTGGGGACATTTTGTAATTGGAACTTGAATTGCGATATAATGTAATTGCTGCTCTGACTGCAAGCTGCTTTCTCCTCCCAGCTACAAACTTGTTCTACAGAGAATACATTATCTGGCAGATATGAAGGCTTCCTGAGTCAGATTTCTCAAATCCAAAACTGCTACAGTTAAATTCCGTGCGTGGTTATAGTCATGACCTAAATACGCAAATGAAGGGAAGGCTCCTAGGACTAAGTTTAGTGTTGTGGCCTCTCACCCAAATCCAAGGCTGAAACAAAATTCACCGTGAAGATGCAGGATGCTCAGTGGTTGGGGGCAACGGCTGGGAGCTAGGCTACCTGGGCTGGTCCCTGGGGCCTCCATTCACTACCGTGTTTCCCAAAAAATAAGACCTAGCCGTACAAACAACTCTAACGCATCTTTTGGAGCAAAAATTAATATAAGACCCGGTCTTATATTATATAATATAATATATATAATTTAACATATTATATAAATTATATAACAATAATATAATACCAGGTATAATGTAATACCAGGTCTTATATTCATTTTTGCTCCAAAAGACGCATTAGAGCTGATTGTCCGGCTAGGTCTTATTTTCGGGGAAACACGGTAGCTGTGCACTTAGGTAAATCAGCTAGCCTCTCTGTGCTTTGAGAAGTGGAGATGATCAACTGGAACCCATGCATGACCTTGTCGACAGGATTAAATGAGTTATAACTGGCAGATAATAAGGCCTCCGATTTTCCCTTGCTGATCCAGAGCCCCACCTGACCCCACCTGCATTAGCTCCTCCCAGGGGAGCTCTTTTCATTGGTGCTTCTTGAGTCCCTGACTCCTATGGGTTTTTTCTTTTTTTCTTTAACCCCCCCTCCGCCTTACTCCCCTCATTTTGGCACTCTGATAAATGTCCTCCTAGCAATGACTGTTTAAAAACCATACTGTGTTCTCCCTTCTGTCTCCTTAAATGTGCTCCTTGCTCAATCCCTACTTCCTACAGCTGACTGTGAAGTCAGCTCTAAAGAAGGCAGGGGAGGGGGCTGTTGACCACAGGAGCCCCGGGAGCTACCCTCAAAGCCATCATATATGTACAATGCTGACATGTGGATTTCTTTAAGTGAAGGACTTGGAAAAGGTGGTAAATTGAGAATCAATCAAATTTCAAGAAAAAAATTGCAAAGGAAGAGCTGAATTTGATTTTTTTTTTTCCAAATTGGGTCAGAAATAAAACTGGAAGTACATAGAGGTACAAATACTTTGCAAAATAAAGTTGAGGATGCTTATACCCTTGACCTAGGAACTCCATATCTAGATGTATGTCACAGGCATATAACCTAGAGAAACTCTCACACCTGTGCTCAGGAGACATGTGCAACAAAGTCCATAGTAGCACTGTTGGTATTAACAAGAAAAAAGAACCAAGAAACAACCCAAAGGTATACTTCTAGAAAAATGTGTGACATTCACACAATGGAATACTATACAGCACTGAAAATGAACCATCCACAGCTATAGTGATGGAGCTCACAAACGTCAAGTTAAGCAAAGAATTGTAGCAAAAGGCTACAAACAGTACAACGCCATTTATATAAAATTTACTTAAAAACCATAATGTAAAGCAAGGCAATAATAAACACAAAATTTAGGATAGCAGTCGCCCTATAGGGCCAGAGAAGAAAACACAAGGGAACTTAACAGCATTGCTAATGTCTTTTTTAAGGTGGCGGATGGGTACACAGACATTCATTATTATTTACACCAGATACACTTCTATGGGGAGGCGGGGGGGAGATATTGGGGAACAATGTGTTTCTCCAGGGCCTGTTAGCTCCAAGTTATTGTCCTTCAATCTAGTTGTGGAGGGTGCAGCTCAGCTCAAGTCCAGTTGCCATTTTTCAATCTTTAGTTGCAGGGGGCACAGCCCACCATCTCATGTGGGGATTGAACCAGCAACCTTGTTGAGAGCTCCCACTCTGCCCAACTGAGCCATCTGGCTGCCCCTCTGGAAGCTCAGCAGCAGCTTGGTGTCTTCAGTCTAGTTGTGGAGGGCACAGCCCACTGGCCCATGTGGGAATTGAACCAGCAACCCTGTTGTTCAGAGCTTGCGTTCTCACCAACTGAGCCATCTGGCCGCCCCAGATACACTTACGTACTTTGGTATATGCAAAATAGTGATAAACACACACAAAAACCTCATGGCCTGTTATGAGAAGGGACCACCCACCTAGATCCCCGGTGGGCCTTCCTCACTCATCTCCTGTCTTTCCTCCCTTGGGCAGCTTATGCAACCCTGAAGTTTCCTCTCTGGATAGAGACGGGCTACTTTTTCAGCCAATTGGCAGTTTTCAACCAAGGACACACAAATCACAGATAGAATCCGTAATCCCGGTGGGTCACAGGCTGCTGATTCATCTTCCCCTGACCCTGGAGTCCACCTGCAATTGTCTTGCAGGCACTACCTGCGTTGCTTCACAGTGTAGCCTTGATAATAGCCTTGGACACTCATTTCCCCTTCCTGCCCACCAGTAGGGTGAGTGCCATTGTTATGCCTGTGCAATGAAACCGTTCTACAGCGTATTTATCAGTGATAATAACCAAATGCCTGTAACAAGGTCAGTACTCGTGCACTGGACTGCAGGCACACGTGTGCTCCCCCCCTCCCTGCCTGCTAACAAAGAAAGCCTCAGGAGCTGTGGAGAGGAGGGCATCTGGCAGTCTGTGGATTTTGGAAAAGATTTGAGTGCATCTTTACTAATCATTAATATAGGAGCTACAATTTGAGGTCGAAGTGCTGGCTTAGAACGCTGTGCTGTGGCCCCAGGAATCTTGCAACAGCAGCTGTCTGTTATCATGTTCTACATTTGATTTCCTGCTAGGAATTGCTGGTTCTGGCCAGAGAGCAATTATACGAGCCATGTAGTTTCCTTTATCTCTCTAACAACTTTAATGTAAAATAAAAGAGATTGTTTTGGAGCCATTTCAGGGCCACACCTTTAAAATTACTGTGAAAATAAGAGCTCTAAGTGGCTGATTTTTGTAGAGAAGATGTAGGAAATGTTGGCAGTTGATTTAGCTGCTGAGTCACAGGGCTGGGATCTTGGTTTAAAGCAGCCTGAAACATCAGTGTATTGCTGGTGAAATCGCAGACTCTGCTTGCAAAATTCATCTAATTCTTTAGGAAACATTTTACCATTTCCTTGTTGCTGTTTTGCTTAATTTAATACTAATGTTCTTGTTTCTTAGTCAATGAGAAACAAATACTGTGGATTCAATAGGTCTTCACCTTTATCCGATGCCTTGGAAACCTAAGCCAGTAGTTGGGGGATAAAAATGCTAAGAGTTGAGGAAGAAAGGCAGTTTTTGCAGCTGAGAAGAAATAATCATTAAACTCAAATACATACTTGAATGTCTCTGTGCGAGGCCATGTGGAGAGTGTGGACATGTATAGCACTGTTTTAGCCTTTAGACTTACAAACCAAGAGGAATGCTGAGAAATTCAAAAATAACTATACTAGAAAACTGAATTGATGGCCTCGGCCCTCCCTCGGAGTGGAGGGATGTGTTGCAGACCTGATTTTAAATGGGTATCAGTTCTTTCCGGATCAGAAAGGTAAAATCACTGCCTTCCCTTTTTTCATTTGCCAGACTACCTGGAATATTACCTGTTTTGAACTTTCAGAAAACCCCCGCACCCGTGTTAAATTCCACTCCAAATCATTACATGTATGGTTCACAGGAAGCCAGGTAGATTTGATCTAAGTGGGAAAAGGATGGAGGTGAACTCCCCTCTCCAGGTACATTAACAAGAGCTAAGGAATGAACTAACCCCGGGGACGCTCACGGAGATGTGCCCTATACGTATGAAGCTCTCCAAAAGTGTATTAGCTGTAGTTAAAGGAAAGTGAACTTCCTTTCGGCCTTCACGGCCTGATATGCAAGCATCACTGATATCTTGTTCACGCGCAAGGACAAAGGCTCGGATCACTTAGGCAGGCGCTCGGGAGCATAGCGAGCAAGCGCCGCAGGACACACGCGACCCAGGGATACGGCCCTGCGGCCCCGACCTGGTTGGGGGGGACCCGTCGCCGCCGACGTCTCTGGGCCGACGGGGTTTCCGACACCACGCCGCGGGGCGGAGCGGCAAGGGCGGGACGCGAAGGTCGTCGTCAAGGTCGTGGGTCGGACGTGCGGAGCCGGAGCGACGCTGCGTGCGTGCGGTACTCGGAGTACGTGATGGAGCCCCGAGCCCTCATGCCGGCCTCGCCACCCCGCCCCTCTCATGGGGTCCTGGTGCCACAGACTCGGCTCAGCCAGACCCCAAAGGGGGCCGAGAGGGAAGGTGGGCCCGGGCTTGCCCGCACCCCAATATAGTTCCTGCGGAGCCAGGAACCCCCTCCCTGTCCGCCCCCCCGCCCCACCTCCGTGGGTCGTCAACCCCTCCTCCCGGCGGTGGCGAGGGCTGCAGTCCCACCCCTTTCCCGCGAGACCCTGAGTGACGGCGCACGGGGCCAATGGCGAGGCGGAGCGGAGGGGGCGGGCCGGGGAGCGAGAAGTGGGCAGGGTCTCCCAGAGCTGAACAGGAAGTCTGGGCAGTCGGGGCAGAGACACGTTCAGGGGACTCGGGGCGCTCACACCTTGGTCCTTAATAAGCTCGACCTCCGTGTCTGCAGCGCTCTGCTTTTTCCCGGGTTGCGTCATCCGGCGGTCAGGTAAGGACTGGGGATAGGGCTGCCTAGCACGCGCCTCAGGCAGGCGGCGCGGGGGTCCTCCGGGGGCTCCTGCCCCTTAGCGTGCCTATGGGTTCAGTGGGGACGTGGGGAGGGCGACCCAGCACGTGCAAGCCTGCCTTCCCCCCCCCCCCCGGGCCAGAGTCGCGGTCCGAGGCGGGGGCGCGGCGCCGGGTTTCTCCGGAGGGATCACCCTGTGATTAAGGAGTGACGGGGCCACGTAACTGTACTAGGCGGTCAGAAATCGAACGCCTTACGACAAGGCGTTAAGAGAGGAAGGTTTTGAGGGCGATGCAGGCCTAGCCCTGGGTGCCCATTAATACCAGGCCCTTCCTAAAATGGAGGAAGGGGCAGAGAAAGGAGAGATGCGCAGGAAGCTGCAGTTCCCCTCCCCCACCAGCGGCCCCTGCTCCCCGCAGGTGGCTCTCGGCCCGCAGTTCGCGGCTACTCTGGGATGAGCAGTGACTAACACAACTTTAGAAGGGGCTTGTTCTTCGGGAGACTGCCGCAGAGCCATTGGCTAATTGGGAAGCCCTCCAGGCGACCGGCCTTGCCTAGATCGGACCTGGGCTGCGCCGCCTCCCGGGTCTGCCCACCGCCGCTCGGCCCCGAGCTGACTGACATAAAGAGGATGTATGTTAAGGAAGCTTCCTGTTCGTTGCTTCCTCCGCACTGTGGTCTAAGCCCCGGGCGGTGTGGGCCGTTACTTGACTTGCCTCCAGGGCACACGGAGGCCCTGACCGCGCGGTCCACTCGTGCTGCCCCTGGTCCGGGGTTCACTGGGGGCAGAGAAAAAGCTGTGAAGACAACTAGTCGCATCAGCCTTCCGCCCTGCCTGAGCTACCTGAACGTTATTGACTTTGTGTTTCTATCCAATTTAAAGACTAGTTGAATTTTGTTTTCACGTGATGACATGTGTTGATCATGTTTCTTATATCACTACAATGAAACAAAAAATGAGCTCTTCACAACTGTATGCTGAGGTAGTGTAATGAAAAGACGTTTAAAAGTGCATGTGCAATCTATAAAGTAAGTCAGTGGTGGCCTGGGCATGGGGGGAGGTTGTCTGAAAACAGCCTGAGGACACTTTTTTGGGTGATGGAAATTTACGCAGGTATATAGTTTGCCAAAACTCAGAAGTTGACTAAAATTTTAAAACTAAAAAATATGTTCAAACAAATTTGCCTTTTTGTAAGATTGTAGATAAAAACTAGATACCTCTTTATTCCCTAATGAATAAAACTCCATTGTTACACAGACAGCAAAGCCACAGAAGTGACTTCAGTATCTAATTTTGAAACTTAAAGAAAGATGCCATTTGCTGCTTCAGAACATTCCAGAGAACACATTGGAGGGGAGCCCAGCTAAATAATGGCTTCTGAACACTAATTCAGTTCCTCTCATCCACGCTTTAGTTCTACAGTTGTTCACTTTCTCCCTTAGAGAAAAAAAGTGAGAGGGGCTTTCTTTGAGGACTTGCTGTTTGCTGTTGGACAGTGTTTTGAAAGGAAGACTCTTCCAGTTATGTAAATGTCTACTCATTATGTGCTACACCTGAAACGAATACATTGTGTGTCGACTGTAATTGAAAAAGAAAAAAATGTTTAAAAAGAAAGGAAGACTCTTCCCTTGGAGTATCCTGGTGTTCAAAGTTTGAATCTTTATTGAGAAATCATGACATTTCATAATTACGTTTTTTAAGTGAGGTAAAATGCCCTTTGAAAGAAATACTAATTAGATGTCATTATCGATGTGTCCTATCTTAGTAAAGACCGAGTTCTGTGAGTTTTGAAAAACCCAGAAATTGGTGGTAGCAACCATCACAGTGCACAGACCAAGGAGCTCACCTTGGTCTCCAAACTCAGCAGTTTCTGATTATCTAATACCCACCAGTTGAACATTGTCCTGCTGCCTCAAGCTTAACTTGATGAAATAGATCCCAAACTTGTAATTCACTACGAATTCAGTTTCCTCCTGTTCTCTCTCCCTACCCCCCATTTTTTCATCTTAGATGGTTTTGCTTGTGACCTTCATGTCCCCTTGGTCCTGACTTGGTCCATTTCCATGCCAGCCTTTGTTTATAGGACAAGGCCTGGCTGCTGGGGTTTGAGGCCTTGCTGAGCTGGGCCTAACTTTTTAGGAGCAATTCCTACTGCTTTCCAGCATTTTCCCCACTCTAACCAGCCTTCCTACATCCAATATTTAGTCCAGTGTAGATTCTTTTAGTCTAGGAATCCTGAGAAGTGACCCTTTGAATGAATGAGCCGAGGCTGTGTTATGGTTTATGGAAAATGTGAACTGTTTCCTCTACAGAAATTCACCATGTCTATTCTCAAGATCCATGCCAGAGAGATTTTCGACTCTCGTGGGAATCCCACTGTGGAGGTGGATCTCTGCACCGCAAAAGGTATGTGCCACCTTTGCTTCCATAGTTCCTGCCACCAGGCTCCATTTTTTAAAACAAATTCCTTAAAATGACAGAGCCTTAGGCAAGAGAGAGTCTGTTACTGTAAAAGCCTTTCCTTCTTGTCTGCACATGTTGGCAGGTTGTGATTCCCCACGGGGGTTGTGGGTTTGGGGGCATGGAGTCCTTCTCTTGCTGCTTCCTAGGACAGGGAGGTAGGGAAGTAAGAGGATACCTTGTTCCTAAAAGGGCCCATCATTAGTTTGCTTCAAAGCTTGATGTGACCAAATCAGCAAGTGCAAATATAGAACTGCCATCTCTGTTTCCAGAAATTACTCTTAAACCAGGGATCAGGGACAGTTTTTACTTTTCGGTGTTGGGACATTTCAGAGGCCTTTAGTTTTACCTGCTACAGGTCCCCCTAGGAGGAGTTTGCCCACATGAAAAAAGAATAGAATGGAGACTCGTAAAAGTTCTCCCCTTTTCTGACTTTAAGAAAATCCAGTTGTAAACAAAAATAACCAAATAAAACATGCACAATAAAAAAGAAGCAGCAGCAGCATATAGGCAAGGACGTTAATTTTGAATTCCTGGAGTTTCAGTTGTAAAGAAAATCCAGTGCCTCTGTAGCCCTGTGTTATCTCCACCCATGTCTCAGCTGTTTTCAAAATGGAGGTGATGGGTGAGGTTGGAAGAGGCGCTCTCGGCACAATCACCCGTGGAGCTGAGCACATGGACCAGCCAGTCAGAGCTGAGTCATCTGTGAATCACAGTCCTGGCTGTGGAACCTCCACCCCTCCCTGCCCAGCCCTCCTCTCCCTTCCCCTCACCCTTGCCCAGGGAAAAAAGGCCCCTCAAGTCTAGGTGTCATAGGGCAGGAGTCTGCCTGTGGTTACTTCCTCAGGGTGGGGGTTCTTCTGAGCACGTGTTCTGTGTCGAATACCATGAGTTTTCAGACGATGCTGAGAATTTCCTTGCATCTTATGAGATTGACTTGCTTAGTAATGGAACTTTCTGCTTGGAAGTTATCAGACTTAAAACAACAATGAAAAAAGACCCACAACATTGGAAGATTGTTGGGAGTGGGACATTTCTTTGAAGCACTTTAAAATGACAAATTAACATTTTTTGAAATGTAAATAACTGGAAGTTTCTTGTGTGTCTTAATTCTTTTCAAAACACAGGTAGTGGATTTGTCAGCCTTACATTACTTCTTAGAATTTATTTTTTTAGTTTTAGGTTCACAGCAAAATTGAGCAGAGGGTACAGAGTTCCCATACACCCCACTTGCAGCTTCCCCCACCAGAGTGTTCCACTTGTTACAGTCAGATCAGCACGGACACATTACCACCCAACGTCCATAGGTGACATTAGGGTCACTATTGCTTTCGTCACTTCTTCACCTAGTCCCGTACCTGATGTATACATAGAAAGCCAGGGCATGTGTCACAAAGACTGTGTGTCCTACTCAACACGCCGTCATGGCAAGGACACGGGTATACTAACACATCGTTCAGTTAAACTGCCTGGTTGAGATTTTTTCTCTGTTTGTTTACCTTCACACCCACCCGTTTTTTATGTACCTTAGAGAGTAAAATGCTTTACAGTTTGAGGTGGCTGCCTACACTTTCTGCTCCCCTAAACCTGTCTGCCCATGGGACCAGATCTGTGCAGTACCTTTCGTGGCACTGTCCTCCAAGATTTGCCATCTTCTCCACAGTCTAGGTTTAGCCAGATGGCTGGTTCTGTGTCTGTAAGACTGGTTCAGGGCTGAATTGTGTTCTTGTGTTAGTAAACTCTGCACCTATATTGCCTTGATTCCTTTCCCCCCAATCTATCCTGGTTTCCTATTATGCAGAGAACCCCCCAAATAGGATTTCTCACTGCTTAAACTAAAACAAAGGAGCTGTAGAGATTTCCTCTTGAGCCAACACTTGCAAGGCTCGAAGGCTAGAACTCGGTCTCAGAGTTGTCCAGGGGAGTTGTCCAGGGGTGACTTAGGAGCAGTTCTCTCGAGCTGGACTGTCTAAAATACCTCATAATGTTCTATTGATTACATATTGAATGATAACTTTCGGGATATATTGGGTAAAATAAGATCCATTGAATTGTTTTAACTTCAGTATAGCTGCTAGGCCTTCAATTCCCTAAGTGGCTCAATGTTTCTGTTGCTGGGATGGGGTGGTCCCCAGACCAGCCGCAGGGCACCGGTGACGTGAGCTCGTTAGAGATACAGACTTGGCGGCCCTCCCGTATCAGAATGTGCATTTTAACAAAACCCTCGGTGATACATGCGCACATTAAAATTTGAGAAGTTCTGCTCTAAATGAGAAATTCATCAGCTTTGCTTTGGGGTCTGCATCGCAGAGTCATAAAAACGTGAAAGTCAAGAACAGACCATCTGAGTCTCCCAGTTGGTGGAAGGAAGAAACAGTATTTGCTCACGACGACGCCATCTGTGAGTGGGGAGGAGTGAGTGAGGGCTGGAACTGTTTAACTGTTACTGTTTTTCTTCTCCCTCAATGTCTAGGCCTCTTCAGAGCTGCTGTGCCCAGCGGTGCCTCAACTGGCATCTACGAGGCGCTCGAGCTCCGGGACAATGACAAGACGCGCTACCTGGGGAAAGGTAAGAGTTGCACCCCCAGGCTGCCTCTGGCGTGGCTGCCGTGTGTCTTCACGCCTCCACCGCTGCTCCTGGCCTGTCACAGCCTCCCTCACTCGGTGTGGCTTGTATTTGAGGGTGGGAAGCCTCTGGTTTGGCCCATGTTATGGCAAGTACGTACCCCGCCCACAGAAGAGCTGGCAAATTGGCTTATTAGCTCCAGGATCCCTAAGCCTGTAAATGCAGGCAAGAGTTTTAATACTGATTTTACTGTGCTTTGTCTTCCTTCTGTGAAAACCTCCTGGGTAGGCCAGGGACCCTCAGGATAAGACATGTGGGCTAACTACCGAAAAGCCCTGTCAGCCTCCCTGGAGGGCTCTGGGCCTTCCAGACCATCCTGCCTCGGGTTTGGAAGGTGTGGCTAACCTCTCCCCATTAATGGATCAGTCATTCTAGATTGATTTTTCTGTTGACTGCGTCACAAGCGCCACCCCGTGAGGCCACGCCTCTGGAGGGCGCTCTGTGCATTGACCTCTTAGAGCTCCTGCAAGTTCACCTTTCACTAAGTAGAGCCCAGTAGCCCAGTTACAGAAAAGCAGAGAGGGCTGGGCTGTGCCATCTCATTGGAGCATGATCCCCCCCAGGGTGGAAATTGGTTCTGGGGTGAGGCAAAAAAAAACACCTTACAATATTACTGTGGTTTGTGGCCCACAAAGGACCATATTATGCCCTTGGGGGAGGACAATTAGGAGAAAAGTCTTAAAGGGGCGGGGCTGGGGTGTGGTCATGCAAAGAGGTTGGGAAACGCTATGCCAGAGTCCCAGGCAATGTGCTGTAGGCAGGCAGGATTTGCAGTCCTACTTGAAGTTCTCGAGGCCCTCCCACGGGTTGCCATGGCACATAGCCCAGGCAGGTACTTGTTTAAAGCAGGACAGTGCTGTGCCTTGATTGTAATGAGGATGGATTCGTGGTCCATCCATATTCTCCCGGGTTCCTGTTTCCTCTCTGTCACTCGGTGTCCTTCACAGCTTTTCTCTTCTGTTTCTTGTTTCCTTCTCTGTCGATCTCTACTGGTCAGGTGTCTCCAGACCCGTTAAGTATATTAATGAGTTCCTGGCACCAGCCTTGTGCACACAGGTAATGCATTGGGCATCCTTTAGTCCCTGCAGCTGATGTATCCAGTGCATGGTCTTGCCAACTAATGTCCCCTCAGACATTCTGAGGTTGCTCTGTGTGCGGTCTAACCCTGTGGGTCCTAGGTAAGAGCACTCAGACTGGGCCAGAAAGTCCTCCCGATTTCGGGGGAGAGGGACATGGGGCCTTGAAGGAGGTGCCGTTGAAGGTCTTTGGTGGGCGTCTGGCTGCCTGGGTTGGCATCATAGCGGTTCTCTCCAGCAGCGTTGCTCAAGCCTGTTTTCCCATTAATGTCAGTAATTTGCTTTGATTGTTCCTTCTAGGTGTTTCAAAGGCTGTTGAGCACATCAATAAAACTATTGCGCCTGCCCTGATTAGCAAGGTAGGACCCGCCTCCTGATAACTAATGTATATTAATGCATCAGAGCGTCTCCCAGGCCAGTGGCCTTTCCTGTCTGGAAGAGCTTATTCTGAGCGCTGAAGAAGCCGATTGGATCCCTGTCAGCATGAGAGTTGTTTTGCCTTTTCTAACCCACCGTCTGTGTGTCCACACTAACCATGCATGGAATTGAATCCGAGGTCTGGGACACTGCCTGAGAGCCTTGGTTTTTTTCCCCCCCACCTACCTTGACCTTTGGGAAGTTAAGATCCAGGGGTGCTGGACGTAGTGTCCACAGACACTGACTCATTTTTCATGAACTGTGGAATTATTTACTATATTTCTACTGGCTTTCGCAGTGGAACGCTTGTTAAATAATGTCTCCCTGGGAACCTCAGTATCTCAGACTAAAAATAGATCTGCTATGGGTAAAGTAGGGCTGGGGGCCCAGACCCTGACCTGCTCGGCAGTTCTGCCTCATTTATTGTCCCCCAAACTGCTGTACCACTTGCGCAGGGAGCGATTTGAAAGCCCCTGCTGGAGAAGCTTTGTCGAGGCCGAAACCCACCACAGCCTGTTCCGTTTCTGGGCGTAGTCTCCCTCCTTGAGTCATCTGCACCGGTGGCAGGCGGGCTCCTGTCTCCCCAGCTTGCTTATTTTGGCCTGATCTCGGTGGCACTCTAATTGGTCCCCAGACACAGTTACTTGTTTCTGCTCTGCCAGCATGCCCTCTGTCCCAGTCTCCTGGGCATCTCCACACTTTGTGCCTTGTGTCCTTACTGGTGGGACTAACCACACGCAGGGCTTTCCTGGGCATTTTTTTCCCCTTGGGGGAACACACTTCAGTCAAACTCTATTTAGTGAGGGTGGGTCTCTGAAGCCATCTGCTTGGACTCCTGACTTTTTCCAAAGATGCCTTGTTAAAAATGCAGAAGATGCCAAATTGTTCACATGGTATGATGGAGTTATAGATGGTTTTTATATGTACATACATTTTTTTTAGTTTTTATATAAGGAAGACTATGAATAAAATAATACATGGTTATGATTCAATTATGTTTTTAAAGTTATACCAATTTTCATTAAAACTTTGAGCCAGTTTTCAAGACACCAGTTTCACTACTTTATAATCTGACCCAAAATACTCATTTAGATCATCCATCAGCTGCTTGCTAAGTGATTTTGAACCCCTGCAGAAATCCTCTCCCATCAGCTGGTGAAGTTCGCCTTCCGTGAAGGTCACCAAGAGGGGCGCAGGGTGTAGCCTGCCTTTGAAGAGCAGGGCTCACGTGCGTGAACAATGAGTTGTGGTTTTTATTGCCCCCAATCACCCTGCTTTGTAGTAATGCCTACTCAGCACACGCCAGACGGTTCTGTCTCATATGTAATGTATCTGTGACCTTTGACTCAAGGATCATGCCTCCTACATTTCATTGTTGGCCCGCTGGTGCTTGGAGACATGGCTGATGACTATTACAGCAAGTGAAGGGCAGCTTTGTGTCTCCCTGTTTACTCTTGATTCCCCCCACTTTTTTGCCTACCAAGCAAATGTGTAACAGAACTGATTCGGACTTTGTACAGTTTCAATGTTTTACCGAATCCATGACAGAAGTGCAAAGGTCATGCAGACAGAGTGACATCACTCTTCCCCCAAGCAGCTTATCTTTCCTTCTTCCCATAGAAACTGAGTGTCGTGGAGCAGGAGAAGATTGATAAACTGATGATCGAGATGGATGGGACAGAAAATAAATGTGAGTGGCGAGGTGGATCTTGGCCTGGGAGGTGGTGGGTCTCCTGGAGACCTTTTACATCCTTTGGGAAGAGGCCATGTGGTCTCTGACGGTGAACTCCATGACCGCCTGTGGTCTCCTGTAGTTGTCTTGCGTCACTCACCTTAATCACGTGTTACATATCACGAGCATAACCAGGTGACCGCAGCATGTCTAGGGTTACTCAAATGAGGGTTGTCCTTTGGACTAAAGCAACTTATGGAACTTGCAGAGTTCCATACACCAAAGAAAGGGCTTTCTTAGGGGAAAAAGCAGATGATCTGCAGAGGGTGCTGTTTGCATCTCAGGCTTGAACGTGGAAAGGACGTGGTTCAGGATCCCAGCCACGGTGTGGTCACAGGCGGCAGGCAGGAGGGGACAAGGTGGTGAGAGAAATACTCACTGACTGTTCTGTTGTAGCTAAATTCGGAGCGAATGCCATTCTGGGGGTGTCCCTGGCAGTCTGCAAGGCTGGAGCTGTTGAAAAGGGGGTGCCCCTGTACCGCCACATTGCTGACCTGGCTGGCAACTCCGAGGTCATCCTGCCGGTTCCGGTGAGTGGCTTTGAACTTCCCAGATGAGGAACAGAGCATTAGCTTTCTCCCGGGGCCCCAAGACCGTCCACGTCTTGATCTTGTCCACCCGTGGCTCTCTGACAAAGCAGGCTCTGGAGGTCTCAGCGGCAGACAATTCCTCTGCCACTTGTCAGGAGTGACCTTGAGCAAGTGACTCAATTTCCCTGCCCCCAAGTCCTTTCTTATGGTTGATGGGGGTGGTGGAAATTGTACTTGGTTGGTAGTGTGCATCCGTTGAACCAGTGGCCAGTGCTTAGAACGGAGCACCTCTGGTGGTGGTGACTGCAGTTGTCAAGAGAGCGTTTCATAGCCACATGTGGCCGTGCCCTTGAATGTCGGGCTTGCTGCCGCTCCGTGGGCTTCTCCGGGCCAGGGGCTGTACTTCTCTCTGTGTCTCCCCAGGCCTTCAATGTCATCAACGGTGGTTCTCACGCTGGCAACAAACTGGCCATGCAGGAGTTCATGATCCTGCCGGTCGGGGCGGCAAACTTCAAGGAGGCCATGCGCATTGGAGCCGAGGTGTATCACAACCTGAAGAACGTCATCAAGGAGAAGTATGGGAAAGATGCCACCAACGTGGGGGATGAAGGTGGCTTTGCTCCCAACATCCTGGAGAATAAAGAAGGTAAAGCTCGAGAGGGACCCCCGAATCCTGCGGCACTGCCCCCCTCTGTCGGCGAGTCCTCCACACCTGCCGCCCACGGAGCGTTGGTCTTTCCACCCTTCATTCATCAAGTATTAAAATGCAAACAGTTTTGGGGAGGGATATGGGAGCTAGCACTTCATTAAAAAGGAAAAATAGCAAGGAATTTCCTTATTGGGGTGACTTGTGAATGGCCTGATGGTTTGTTCAAATTGGGCTGAGGGGCCCAGAGAGGCATTTTGTTTTTCTTGCCCCACCTGGCGATGGCAAAGGTTTGAAATTTGCTCTGTCCGAGGAGATGCCGTGTGGTCAGCACTGGGATCGGCCCCCTTAGTTCATTCAACCACTGGGCTGCTCACACAAGCTATGTTTTGCTTTGAGTCTTTAGGTACAGAATTCAATGTGAGAATTGGTACAGAAAGTCTTAGAACAAGACTTCACAGAAGGGAAAGCGGGGTTCAAGCATCTTTTGTCACCTTCAGGGGCACCTAATGACAGAAAATAGCCATCCTGCTCTTTGGATCAACCATAGGAAATTGCTGGTGTTCGGCCATTTTGACTTACAAAAAATGGCCCTTCACATGGTTTAACCTAACAGCTTGGGGCTCCTTGCTGTGGAACGTGTTTTTGTGTTTCCCTCCAGGCAGCGCTGCCCAGTGAGGCACAGCCTAGGGGGAGGGCCCCGCCGTCCTGGGCTACCCTCCACTCGGCTCTGACTTGGCTCCCAGTGTCGCTCTATTTAAAGCCTGTTCCTCGGGACAGCTGGTCCCAGCTGGTCACTGTAACTGTATCTTGGCCAGCATGGTGTTCTGGGCACTAAATTTGGGAGCATCTATCCCTGAGAATCACTTAGAGTCAAAACGGGGTTTCCCACTTGGCGATGTGCCAAGGTAGGCTGACCGGTGGTTTCTTGCCCCCGAGCAGAAAATGTAATGGGAAATCTGGTAACTGGTGGTTGGGGCCGAGCATCTCTTGGTTTTGGTGTGGTTCCTACTTGGCAGCTGCTAGGAAACTGTCTCTGCCTGCCCGGTGTCCATACTTGTCGCCACTATCTTTCCAGCCCTGGAGCTGCTCAAGAACGCCATCGGGAAAGCCGGCTACACCGATAAGGTTGTCATTGGCATGGACGTAGCTGCCTCCGAGTTCTTCAGGTCGGGGAAGTATGACTTGGACTTCAAGTCACCCGATGATCCCAGCAGGTACATCACCCCTGACGAGCTGGCCAACCTGTACAAGTCCTTCGTCAAGGATTACCCAGGTGAGTGCTTCTGGGGCACTGTCCTCCCTCCAGCCACCGGCGGGCATCAGGGCAGCTGCAGCTGGGCCGGCGGGTGATGGACACAGCATGAGAGTGGTGGGTGTGCCCGTGCCACACGCCTCCCCGTAGAGGGGAGGGGCCTTCTCTGGGTCAGATGCGCACAGAGCACCGAGGGCTTCCCAGGTGCTTTGATGCTGCAAAGGAGTCAGGCAATGGTCTTCGGTGCCAGCCAGCAGTGACACTGATAAGGTGTGTGCAGTGTGATTGCCTGCTGTCACTGTCACAGCCATCTCTTGCTTTGTCATACACGTGAGGAAAGTGATGTTTGTTACGCACATTGTGAGCTGGGCACTCACTCAGTGCACCCAGGATAGGTGGGGACTCTTCATACTGGTTTATAAGGACAGACCCCGAGGCACCAAGAGGTCAGGAAGTTGCCCAAGGGTACTCGGCAAATGGCGGAGTGAGGTTTCAGACCAGGGAGTCTAAGCTGCTGCAAGGAACCACTCAGTGAATAACTTGCTGGAGGTGGAGCCGAGACGCAGACCCGGTCTTCGGCCTTCTGAGTCCATAGCTCTGTTCTTATTCTCGATGGCACTAATCTCGCACCCCCGTGGGCAGGTCCCACGTAGTAAGTGTGAGGTCCCAGGATTGCAGCTTACTTCTGTGCCCTGTCACAGGAGCAGGTCGGGAGGGCAGAATGTGGGAGGGAGCCGTTCCTGCTCTGTTGGTGAGACAGGTGTGAGGCCAGGTGAGCAGTGAGTCGGGAGGGAAGAGGCTGTCGGGTTGGGGTTCACACTGGGAGGCCCCACTGATGGGGCGTGGCTCTCGTTTCCTCAGTGGTGTCCATTGAGGACCCCTTCGACCAGGATGATTGGGAAGCGTGGCGGAATTTCACTGCCAGCTCGGGGATCCAGGTCGTGGGCGATGACCTCACGGTGACCAACCCCAAGCGCATCTCCAAGGCCGTGAGCGAGAAGTCATGCAACTGCCTCCTGCTCAAAGTGAACCAGATTGGCTCGGTGACGGAGTCCCTACAGGCGTAAGTGTCCTCAGGAGCAGCTGTCACAGAGCGAGGGGCTGAATCTGAACAAGAGCCCCTTACTGGTCTTGGGAGCCCTCCTAACTGGAATTGGGTTTTAAAGTAAGCTGGCACCAAGGGGACTGGGGTGTTGGCAGTTGTGGCCTAATTCTTAATTTCACACGGAGAACGTGAAAGGGGACAGGTCTCTCTCCCCTTAAGAAGGCTGAACCCTATTTTTCAAACCTGACTGGAGGGCTGTTGAGGTTCTCGGAGCGTGTGAGTTCAGAAGAGGGCGAGGGCCATCACGTTCCCCAGGAGTTGAGAACGAGCTGGCTGCTCCTAGGCCCTGGCCCCTCCCCTGCTCTCCTGCCTGGGATGGTGGGTCATGGCAT
The DNA here is from genome assembly GCF_057876585.1 of Rhinolophus sinicus. Taxonomy (NCBI): domain Eukaryota; kingdom Metazoa; phylum Chordata; class Mammalia; order Chiroptera; family Rhinolophidae; genus Rhinolophus; species Rhinolophus sinicus. The sequence continues at coordinate 5,824,768 of NC_142514.1, read as the reverse complement.
CAGCAGGGCAGAGGGGGCTCTTGTGCCCGGGAGGTGGAGTCAGGCCGGCGGTTGTTTCCTGGCTTCTAGGTGCAAGCTGGCCCAGTCCAATGGATGGGGCGTCATGGTGTCCCACCGCTCCGGGGAGACTGAAGACACCTTCATTGCCGACCTGGTGGTGGGGCTCTGCACCGGGCAGGTAAAGCGCTCCCTGGGATGAAAGCCGGTCCTTGTCTCTGCTCTCTGATAGCAACTTCCTGAACACAGAGCCGGGCGGGGGTGGGGTCCTGGATGCCCCTTGTGCCCTTCTTCCTGGGTCAGAGATCCTCCCTAAGAAACTGTTCTCTCTCTGCCACGGCGCCCTCCCCTTGCCTAAAGCACCCACTGTAAGCAACGTGTCGTTTTTCTCCTTCCAGATCAAGACTGGTGCTCCTTGCCGGTCCGAGCGCTTGGCCAAATACAACCAGATCCTCAGGTAAAAAAGATGCCTCACTAGGAGCTCCTGGCTCTGGCTCCTGGCTCTGGGGCGCATTACAGATCTCGGCGGGGGGGCCTGAGCACTGTTAGGCTTGGCAGGTGCGGCTAGAACAACGTAAGGTGCCCTGCGCATCGCCCCAAAGCAGGAGCCTGTCCCATATGGTGCTGCCACCTGCTGGTGGGAGAGGGAATAGATTCCCTGTGGACAGTCAGAAGTTATGGGAACCTTAGTGATTATCTAATTTAGCCCGCCTGTTTTGTGCACAAGGAAATCGGGTTCAGAGAGGTGAAGAAAATTGCTGAAGGGCCAACAGCAGGGTTTCCCGAGTGCCTTGAGACTCTGGTCCCCCCATTTTTGTCTCAGTTGTGTCCTCAGTCTGTCCTTAGGAGGCTCCCAAGCACAGGGAGACTTGCCCTCCCCTTTGTTACTCTTTCCAGTCTTGCAGGGGAAAGGAGCATCCATTTCATAAGCCCCCCACCTCACCCCTTCTTTAAAACTATCCTGGCAAGTTCCAGACGTCTTGTGATTTCACCTGTAAATACTTTGTATCTCTTTCAGATGCAGATTATTTTTTTAACATAACCACTCTACCATTACAGTGCCTAAAGTTAGTCATAATTCTGTAGTATCAGTACCCAGTCTGTGTGTCTACTCTATCTCCCCAAGATCCCATGTTCACTCTCATAAGCTCCCCTCCTCTTTTCCCCATGCCACTTACTTGTGGCAACCAGTAAAGACACTGGTTGTCTTTTCATTTAAAAAAATAATTTTATGTTTGAAGAAATAGCAATCCTGACATTTCTTCTACTTTGTCCGTCAAAAACATTGAGGGGGCTGTGGAGAGGAGAAGGGGCAGCAGGTAGGCCACCACTTTCCGGCTCAGTTGGGAGGATGGGAGCGGTACGCTTTTCTGTTCCCGCATCTCGGAGCTCAAGTTGAGGATAAGTTGGACAGATTGTGCAGGTGCTGGGGTCTCGACTTCCTGGGAGGTGGTGTGTCTGACTATATCTCTGGATGAGGAAACTTAATGCATTGAGATGTGACTTCTCTGTTTTTCCCTCCCTCTCTCTCCATCCTGCTTCCCAAGAATTGAAGAGGAACTGGGCAGCAAGGCCAGGTTTGCCGGCAGGAACTTCAGAAACCCGCTCGCCAAGTAAGCTCCGGGCAGGAGCCTCTGAGCCCTGGTCACTGGTCAGCCAATTAGACCTCTGCTCCTGGTGTCTACACGGGCAGCTTGAGGTCCCCCACCCCCACCCCAGCTGACACTGCAGGGGCCTCTGCTAGGTAACAGCCCTGTCCCATCCCCGTGATGTTCTCACTGCTTCCTTAGAACCACGAAAGCCAAACTCGACCATCTGGAACCCTGCTGGAAACCGTAGCTCTGTAGTCATGTGTTTGGCCTGAGTCACTGTGTTTCTCACCTCGCTTCCCAAGTGTCGGGAGCCAACTGTATCTACATTGTAATCTCTGAGGTCTTCACAGGCAAGATCCCCAGTGGTTTTGTGTGCAAAATAAAAAGGCTTCAGTGACCCGTAGGAATACTGTGTGTTATGCGTATAGGACAGTCTGTCCTTGTGTTCTGTGTCATGGGGCGTTGCTGTAGGCCTGCAAGAGCTAGAGGCTTTGTGTCCTGAAAAGGGGTACCAGGAGTTTCTTGAGGACATTTGCATGAGTCCTTGGAAGGGCAGTTGAGGCAAAAGGTGAGAGGAAGGAGGTGTGTCCACCATTTCCTTCAATAGAAGTTGGGTCAGAGCTGGGAGGCAGGGTGACTTCCAACTTCGTACGTCTTATTTGGGAGAAAATACAATCGCAGAGCTATTACAGGTTATCTCAAGGGCAGTGGCTTCCAGGTCACATGACGTTGTCCAAACCAGAGGGACTGTTGGAGTAAGCAAACCATCCTGGGCAAGACTGAATGTAGGTTCTCGGTGCTAGGTAGGAGAAACCGGTAAGAATAATTAAAAGAGCTCCTGGGAGGTGGGACATCTGGAGATCTTGGAACCCTGCTTAAATTAAAATTGAATTCCAAGGGGTGGCCGGTTAGCTCAGTTGTTTAGAGTGTGGTGCTGATAACACCAAGGTTGCTGGTTCAGTCCCTGCATGGGCCATTGTGAGCTGCGCCTTCCTTAAAAAACAAAAGGGTGGGATTCAATTCCTCAGTTTCACTGACCTTACTTCAAGTGCGCAAAAGCTGCAGTAGGCGGTGTCCACTGTGTTGTGGAGACGATATTAAGGTTAACGTTGCAGAAAGCTCTGTTCTTGAGTAACGAGTACAGTGTGAGGCAATGTGTTTCTTTTAAAGAGAAAATGCTTTGGTTGCTATCCACCCCTTGAAGAAGATTGGTGTTTTAGCATTTTATTTTCTTCCCCTAAAACAATTTGATCCAAGTCTGTTGAATTGTGTTTTAATACACAATGGGGGGGAGGGGGGCTAGGCGTCCACAACCCCCTTGTGGACATTCTTGTTCGTTGCTTATACCTGTCCTTCAGGATTTAACCCCAGAAGCAGCATCAGTAGGAGAAGATATATCTATTAAGAGATTGAGCACAAGCAGTTGGCTTCTGTGATGATGGGGTTTTGCTAAGCAAATCCAAAGTGCACAGGCAGCCATTCAGAAGGGAGGGTGACCGGGACGAAGCTCCCCGGGCACGGATGAGGTGCTGGCTCACAGGCGGACGACTCTCGGAGAACTCGGGCCTTAATTGTAAGGCCTTCCAGCTGATTAAGCCCACGCAGGTCACGCAGGATGACACCTTATTTAAAGTCAGCTGACTAGTGCTTTTAATTATGTCTGCAAAATAGCTTCACAGTGGTACCTGGATGAGTATTGCAATAACAGGACTCTAGTTAGGCTGACCTGTCACAAAGCCGTCACTGTCCACCCCTTGTCAAGGATGCACCCATACACATCTTAAACCATAATTAATCTCCAAGTAATGATAGCAGATTCCTACTTCCACCTCACATGGCACAATTCTCGCACATATAACCTAACCCACTCACCCAGTCCAGGTTGTAATGACTGGTTTCTATCTGAAAGTTGATTCTGGAGGGAAGTGAATCATCGAACTGGACCTGGCAGTCTTACTAGAGTGTTTATGTTTATTCCAACTTGAAAGCAGCAAGTCAATGTTAGTATGGGGTTTTTTTTAGATTTTTTTTTAAGGAGGGCACAGCTCACAGTGGCCTGTGCAGGTATCGAACCAGCAACCTTGATGTTATTAGCACCACGCTCTAACCAACTGAGCTAACAGGCCACCCCCAGCATTAGTATTTTTAAACTTGGTTTAATGTCAACATTTTCTGGCACTTTGGTTTTAAAACAACGACTGGCAGGTAAAGGCACTTACTCTTGGATTTGAGAGCACGTGTAGGTAGTAGGAGGGTGAGCCCCACCCTGAAGGCAGGCTTCGAGCTGGGGCTCGATGGGTAAGGCCCCAGGTCGCGACAGTTGACTGACAACTTCTGACCCAGTGGAAATGAAGCATAATTTCCAGTTTCCAGGAAGACAGTTTGGGGCTTTACGATGGCCTGGAATGTCAGACGTGTCTGCATCACATGAGTTTACAGGAACTTCGAGTGTTTCTAAAATAAACATTAGTACCAGTTTGTAGTCTCTGGACCTTTAACTATATTACAAACACTTTTCCACAAAACATGTTTCTCATTTGTGTCCTCCAAACCCCAAATTACTGCATCTCTGACATTCTTACAAAAGCAAACTGAAAATGTGAGGCAATGGTTCTCATATTTATCTGTGCGCTGGCACCCCACAGGAAGCTTGTAAAGCCTGCATTACCCAGATCAGGAAAATCGGTCTCGGGGTGAAACCCAAAGCGTCAGCAGTTTGTGAGGTTCCCCAGCTGACGGCATGTGCAGTGAGCTTGAGAACCACTGGTGCAGAGTAAGTGTTGCAGGGCTGCTGATGACTAGGCAGAGCTAGACCTCCAGCCTTTCAAGGAGACGATGCTTTGCAGCCTGGTTTTCCCTGAAAAAACCCAGTCCTTGCCCTTTTTTTAGTGAATGCTGCTGAGGCCGGAAGATGGTAGCTGAGTGAATCAGCACGGTCCACAGACCTTATTGCAGGAAGCGCTGTGACAGGAGCCTCCATCTTGGCTGTGAATTTTGTGCTGGGGCCTGTAGATGCAGCCAAGTGAGCTCTCCAAGCAGCGGGGGCCCCAACACCTGTTCCCTGTCCCCCACAGCGGCCAAGAGCACAGGTGGGGTTAGACATGGGTTTGGATCCTGGCCCTTGCGCTGAACGACTGCTTCAGTTGCCCCATCTGTAAAACTGGGCTAATAGAAGAGTACATCCTCGGGTGATTGCCTAGCGTGAGTGTGATCACACGGCCTTCGGCTCCTACTCAGAATAAATGAAACAGGCACTGCTACACTTACCTAGGGCGGCACAGGACACAGCGAAAGGGGAGGAAGGCTTGTAGAGCAGGTGAAGCACTTGTGATGGTTAAACAGAAACGAGAAAGTTTGGCGTGGAACGCTCACAGCAGCCCAGGGAGAGAGGTATTGGGACCCACTGAACACAACCTTACTGAGGTGTAATTGACATGCAATAACGGGCACCCATTTAAAGTACAGTTGTGGACTGGAAAATAACACTGGGCCTGCATTCCTAGAAGGCAACAGAGGGCCGTTCACTTCTGATGGTGGCTATGGTCCCACCTGCCTGCTTCCCTCACATACTTGCCCAGCCCTCTGCGGCTTTTGCACCTGCAAGCCCTGGTCCATGGTCTTTTCTTCTCTGCAGGCCATCTTCCCATTTTTTTCCTTTCCTGTAAAAATCTTCTGTCCCGAAGCGTTCAGTGAGTTCAGGTCCTCCAGGGCTTCTCAGCCATTGACAACTGATCTGGTGCCTTAACATAGCAAGCACTCCCCAGGTACAACCTTGAACCCTCCAGCTCACCTAAGCCAGAAATGGGGCAGGCAGGCACCACCGCGGCCAGTGGCATCCTCACTTCCTGCCAGTCTTGCTGCAGTGTGTGAGGGCTCCGTAATCAGGACTGACGTCCACTGGGACCAGGCTCATTGGCATATGTGACCTAAGACAGTAATTAAGCCCAAGCGCCCCAGGGGTGAGAAGTACGCACATTAATTCAGGAGCAATTAAAACCCTCCAACATCACTGGCTTTCACCAATGACAGTCACCTTCGGGCTCCCGCTTTTGGCCACCAGAGTGCCGCCATGACTGCACATTTTTGAGGGCCGTTATGCTCGGGCCTAAGTGGGGGCAGCTTCCCTGACTCAAACTTCTCTACGGCCCCTGATTCTGTTAGGAGGAGTCACTGCAAGACAATGCCCTGGTCCAGTTTTTTTGTTTGTTTGTTTCAATTGTAAAATCCACACAGCAGTAATTTACCATTTGAACCATTTTTCTATTGTACAGTTGAGTGGCGATAGGTATATACAGTGTTGTGTAACCATCACCATTATCTATTTCCAGAACATTTTTGTTATCCCAAACAAACTCAACAGCCATGAGGCAGTAACTCCCCATATCCCTCTCCACAACCCTTGGTAACCTGTATTTTTTTTTTTTGGTCTCTGAATTTGCTTGCTCTAGATATTTTATATAAGGGACTGACACAATATTTATCCTTTATTGTCTGGCTTATTTCACTCAGCATGTTACGGTTGAATAATATTCCACTTTGTGGATAGACCCCATTTGTTTATCTACTCATCTGCTAATAGACACTTGGGTTGTTTCTAGACACTTGGATTGTTTCTACCTTTTGACTATTATGAATAATACTTCTGTGAACATGAGTGGACAAGTACCTGTGGGAGTCCCTGCTTTCAATTCTTTTGGGGCATGTACTTAGCAGTAGAATTGCTGGGTCATACGGTAATTCTATGTTTAACTTTTTTTTTAAATAAATTTTATTGGGGAATATTGGGGAATAGTGTGTTTCTCCAGGGCCCATCAGCTCCAAGTTGTTGTCCTTCAATCTAATTGTGGAGGGCACAGCTTGGCTTCAAGTCCAGTCGCTGTTTTCAATCTTTAGTTGAAGGGGACACAGCCCACCATCCCATGCAGGAATTGAACCGGCAACCTTGTTATTGAGAGCTCGCGCTCTAACCAGCTGAGCCATCTGGCCACCACTTTGTTTACCTTTTTGAGAACTACCAAGGTCTGTTCTGCAGCAGCTTCACCATGTTACATCCCCACCAGTATTGTACAAAGATTCCAATTTCTCCCCATTCTCATCAACACTTATTATTTTCTTTTTTTTTTTTTATCATGGCCACCACCGTAGATGTGAAGTGGTAGCTCATTGTGGTTTTATCTTGGATTTCCTTAATGATTAATGATGTTGAATATCTTCTCTTGTGCTGTTGGCTATTTGTTTATCTTCTTTGGTGAAATGTCTTCAAGTCATTTGGCCAGTTTTTAAATTGGGTCCTTTGTCCTGTTGGCTTCCCAAAGTTTTTTATGTTTTCTGGATACTGTCAGATATATGATTTACAAATACCTTCTCCCATTCTGTAGCTTTGTTTGTTTTTTACTTTCTTGATAGTGTCTTTTGATATACAAAAGTTTCTAATTTTGGTGAAGTCCAATTTATCTATTGTTTTTCTTTTTTTGCTTGTGCTTTTGGTGCCATTTTAAAGAAACCATTGTCTAAGCCAAGGTCTTAGGTTTACACCTATGTTTCTTTTTAAGAGTTTAATAGTTTTGGCTCTTACAGTTAGGTCTTTTATCCATTTGAGTTCGTTTTTTGTGTAAGCTGTTGCATGTGAATATCCAGTTGTCTAGCACCATTTGTTGAAAAGATGTCCTTTTCATGTAAGTCATCACACCTGTCAACGGATCACCTTGAAAGCAGTTGGAAAGGGAGTGTTTTTAGAGAATGTGCTCAGATGTCATGGCCACCCCCAGCACCCCGCCTCACCCTTGGCTGTGCGTTTTGTTATCATTAAGACAAGAGCCCTTAGGGTGCAATCAGGGCTGTCAAAACTTCTGCCTTCGCTAGGCTTAAACCTGGCTAGGACTGGAAAAATGAAGCTCGCAAGTTAGCATGAAACCTCCCATGTCTGCCCATGTGGAACCAGGACGCCGGACGTCTAATGCCTGGGGCCACGGGGCTACAAAGGACCCCAAGCCCTCCTCCAGCCTGAATCCGTCTGGTGCAGCTTCACATACCCCTAATCCCACCTGTTACCCACCCCCACATGGGAGCAGGGTGCCCCTCCATCCACTATCCTAGGGTGCAAATCAGGGTCAGGGTTAGGGTGAGGTAAGAGACTGTTGGGCTCACACTTGTAAGGAGGTGCTCACTCCATCAGCCTGGCCCTGCTCCAGGCCCTCATCCTGGCCACTCCTTAACTGGGCGGCAGGTAAGCTAGTGGCTGGTGGTCCCAGCTCATCTGGGGGTGGAGTTGGGGGTTGGAGTTGGCGGTGGGCTAGGGCTTCCCTTAGCCGCCAGGGGGCGCTGTGGGAGCTGCACTGAGCCCCTTGGCCTCCCTGCCGCCCCTGTGGGCCCTGAGGACTGGCTGGCCTCCCTGCCCTCTGTCCAGCCCCAGCTGGTTGGCACAGGTTTGCTCTTTCCTGCTGACTGTGCCCTGTGGCAAAAGCCAGCCCAGAGCTCTGGGCAAAGCTTGGTGAGATGAATGCAGCTGTCACTAGATAAAGGAAAATTCCTGGACAGCAAGTCTTTGTCAACGCCTGTCTGCCTTGTCACTGCAGATGCTGTGGGGAGGTTCAGAGAAACGCCACTGCAGAGGTGGCTGCAGCGCCATGGAGATACAATCAAAGGGATCTCTTCCCTGGCTCCCTGTGGTATCTGAACCTTTTGAGGAGCACATCCTTCCCTCAGATTTCTTTAAAAAAAAATTTTTTTTTAAATTGAGGAACCGTGTGTTTCTCCAGTGCCCATCAGCTCCAAGTCGTCGTCCTTCAATCTAGTTGTGGAGGGCGCAGCTCAGCTCCAAGTCCAGTTGCTGTTTTCAATATTAGTTGCAGGGGGCACAGCCCACCATCCCATGCAGGAATTGAACCTGCAACCTTGTTATTAAGAGCTCGCGCTCTAACCATCTGTGCCACCTGGCAGCCCCTCCGGCAGTTCAGCGGCAGCTTGTTGTCTTCAATCTAGTTGTGGCGGGTGCAGCTCAATGGCCCATGTGGGAATTGAACCGGCAACTCTGTTGTTCAGAGCTTGCACTCCAACCAACTGAGCCATCCGGCCGCCGTCCCTCAAATTTCTTGCATGTTGAGGACATTTGCTCATCAAGGGTCGAAGGGATCGAGAAGGACACAGAGGCAGAGACAGAATGACGTGCAGCCCACCCTTGCTGTGCTGTCCCTGACACCAAACCCTGGGGTCTTAAGCAGTGGGTCTCATCTCGCCTGCCCCGGCCTCGCCGGGACACAGAAGCCATGTGGCAGGCGCTAAGCGGGCCCTCCCTCCAACACAGCTGTGTTTGGCATTGCAAACACAACACGGGCTGGGGTGGCACTTCCTGGGAAATGAGCAGGGCCCAAGCGGCCACATTGGTGCACAAGTCCACTGCACATGCTCTAAAGGAAACCAGCGAGTTCCAGGCAGAATTGCCCTCTGTGGTCAGATCACGACTTGAGAATTTCCCACAGGAAATTCCCTGAGCAACAGCACCTGCGTTCCAGGGGTCAGGTTTCTGGCCTTGCAGCCCGGTTCTGCCTTGTTCTCTGTTCTTACCTGGTTCTATTTAGGGAAAATCAGCAAGTTCACAAAAGGCAGGGCCACTGGACGTCTGGTCTAGGTAAGGACAGCCTGGGATGGTGTGGGGGTGGGGGCGTGATCAGGTCCTTGGCTCTCTTCTTTTGAGCATTCTGCCCATGTCTTTCCCCTGCTTTTATGGAGTGTCCTACAGATACTGGCACAGACTAGCTCCCTACCTTGATTTTCTTGTCTCTGTCAGGGGGTGCTCCTTTTCCTCCCACCCCCTCCTCCAGTTCCTCCTCTTTTCCCCTAGATGCTATAAGGAAACACCTGTGCGGTAACAATAACAAATGTTTACAAGATACGAAGTTACACACATGGATCCCTGTCCGTGGTGCCTGCCTCCTTTGACAGGGTGGACTGAAGCTTCCAGAAGCTTCCATTTCACTCGTTTGTCTCCTTCCTAGAAGGAGGAAGAGCCGACAGGATGACTGGAGAGGAAACAGAAGGAAATGCCCAGCGAGCATCCTGGGCCCCGCGGTGGGTCCCACACTCCCTGGAGCTAATTTGTCCCAAAGGAGATAACAGCAAAGTAGCTCCCACTTGTTTACCTGCTCCTCTTTCTTTCTTGCTTATCAAGCACCCATCCTGGGACAGGACCTTGTCAGGGGCTGGATTTTAAAGGTGAACACAGCTTTACGGTGCAGAGACAAGCTGAGGCTAAGTACTGCTGGAGTGGAACCCCTGCCTGGCCAGGATTGAGATGGTGCTCTGGGGCCGTGATGGCAGCCTGGTGTCAGGAGAGGGCATGGATTTGGGGTCTGCTGGGTTCAGGACTTTTCATTTGCAAGTGGCAGTGACCAATTCAGTTAAATCAAAAAGGACTTGTATTGGCATGTGGCTTCAGGCATGGCTGGATCCAGAGGCTGAAAGCATTTCACCAGGACTTAGTACCTCTCCATCCCTCCACTCTGCTGTCCTCTGTGCTGGTTTTTACCCCAGGCAGGCTCTCCAGGTTTGGCGGCACCTCCCTTTATGTTCAGATCAGTAGCCCCATTTTCTTTCTCCCAACTGTTCTAGCCAAAATCCTAAACCTGGCTCTCATTGGCTTGAATTGGGTCACACGCCTGTCTTTGAACCAATTATTGTAGCCCAGGGAGATGAAATCACTGATGGTTAGGCCTGGGTCACAAGATCACCCCAGATTCTGGTGACACCCAACAATGGACTGAAACTGGGAAAAGGGCTTTTCCCAAAGGAAGAACAGCTGCTGCCACTAGAAAAAAGGTGAATAGATGATAGGCAGGCAAAAACATCCATGCTCACTCTTAGAGCTGTGACTCCTCTCTCCTTCTGGCTGTGTGACTTTGGCCAGGTCACTTAACATCTCTGAGCCTCGCTGAAAACACAATTTCTTACTCTGGGGTCTTGGAGCAGTCAGGACTGAGTGCAGACTGCTCCATCTGGCCATTTGTTCTTGCTGGGAAGGCCTAAGCAAAGGGATCCTGACATGTTTTCGCAGCATGTGGACAAAGGGGCATATTAATTTTGGGGAATTACCTACAGCTGGGGCCCCAAGCATAGCTCTGCGAGGAGGCCACTTTCCCCTGCAGCCCTGAGTGCGCTGCTGGATGCTAGCCTGTGTACAGCCAGTAGCCGATCTGTTTATGGGTAACCTTCCTCCATCACAACCCTGCCAGTGCCCCGGCTGGTTTCGTCATGGTCCAGCAAAGGTGGAGGGATGACCCATCTTTCCTGTTTCCCAGTGGCTTTCAACTGGTTTGCCTCCAGCTATGAATGAAGCCATGGGTCCCCCCAACGACTGTTCTCAACCTCTCCCTTTTCTTGGCAACACTCACAGGAGGGTTTCTTTGCTTTTATGCTTGTTCCAGTTTCTTGCAGAACTTTATACCAAAGTATACTCATAGTATAATGCATGGTAATAGGAACCAGTTTTCAATAAGAAAAAAACTGACCACCCTTTTGTTTCTAGTCACTGAAAGGGTACTCGCTCTGCTGAGCAATCTGTGTCTGCTCCTGGAATATGTTCCCCCCCCCCCCAACCTCAGGGGAAAGCCCTCTGTCTCTCTGTTGGTCTTTGGAACCATCTTCCATCTGTTGCCTCCCACCAACCCTCTGCCACCTGAGTCATCAGCCCACAGTTGGGCGGTGGGGGTGCAAGGCAGTAGCTCCACCTGCAAATGCCACCATGTGAGTGTCAGAGCTGGGACCGTGATGTCCTGGGCCCCTGCTGGCAGCAAGCCTGACTTCCGTTTGTTCAGGTCTTTGCAGGGCAGAAGGCCCATTACCTGTTCCTACTTATCCCGTGGGTATAACTGATTCCTCCCATTTTTGCTGCTTTATCACGGAGGATTGCGTGAGGGAATTGAAAGTGGAGAAAGGAGGGAACTAGTTAGAAATGGGTTAGGGCCCGCGTTCTCTCTAGTACTGCACGCCAGCAAACCTGACTTGTCCGTTGGTTAATGGAGCAAGATAACGACTTGAAAAATCTTGAACTGTTAATATTTGTGCTTTTCTTTTACCCCCGTCCTTTGCAACTCCTCCCTCTGGAAGAGGCATCCACATTGCTTCAAGAGAATGAGAGGTACGGTAAGAATATAAAGGTCAAGAAACAGTATCCCCCTTTTGGGGAATCAACAGCGAAAGCCTAGGGGTGGAGCAACGTTTATGACATGCTGAGAGAACTGGAAAGAGAATGGGGAAAGAAGGATTGCCCCCGGCCCCTTGGGAGAGTCCCCTGGGCTGGGGCAGGGAGGAAAAATGGGGCTGGGGGCAACCTAAGAAGGTTTTTGTGGATCAGAGCAGTTTAGCTCTGGGATCCCTGTCCCCAAACCCTCTTGCAAGTGACAGTTGGAAGCATCTGATATGGGGGAAAAGGGGTGTGCTGTATTAGTTTCCTGGGACTGCTATAACAAATGACCACAAGTGGCTTAAAACAACAAAAATGTATGGTCTTCCGGTTCTGGCGGCTGGAAGTCCCAAATCAGGGTGTTGGGAGGGTAGCACCCCTCTGAAGGCTCTAGGGGAGGAGACTTCCTGCCTCTTCTAGCTTCTGGCAGTCGCTGGCCATCCTTGGTATTCCTGGCTTGTGGCTGCATCACCCCAATCTCTGCCTCTGTCACCACAAAGCCTACTTTCCTGTGTGTCTTCTCTGCATCTCTGAATTTCTCTCCGTACAAGGACACCAGTCACTGGATTTAAGTCCCTCCCCCAATCCAGTATGACCTCATGTTAACTGGATGATGTCTGCAAAAACCCTATTTCCAAATAAGGTACTGAGACAAGAACTTAGACATAGTATCTTTTGTGAGGGGACACAATTCAACCCGCAACATGGCCCTTCAAACAGAGGATGACACATGCCAGCGTCCCAGGGTGCCAAACCTGGCAGCTGGGTCTGTGTGAATGATTAGCAGGAAGCTCATGTGACAGGGACAAAATGGGCCAGGATGAGAGGAGTGGGGGATGGAGTTGGAGGAGAAAAGGCAGGGCCAGGCCACATGGGACTTCGTAGGTCCCTGGCAAAGGCTCTGCGTTTTCTCTGAACGACTTGGGAGCTAGTGGGGTAGTTGAAGGGGAGGAAGGCAAAACCTGACTTAAGTTTTAAAACATTCACCCTGGTGGCTCTAGTGAGAATAGACTGTCAGAGGAAGCTTGTACCAAAACCCAGAAGAGAGGGGACAGCGCTCTGGAGCGGGGCAGAAGCGCTGGAGGTGGTCAGAAGTGGTCAGAGCCTGGATCTCTCTCGAAGGTAGGCTTTGCCAATAGACTGCATGTGGGTGCGTAAAAGAGGAGAACCCAGTGTGGTTCTGAAGTTTTGGGCGGGAACAACTGTAAGGATGAATTGCCATCACCTGAGACGAGGAAACCCAAGTAAAAGAGCGGGTTGGAGGGAGGGAAAACGGGAGTTTGGTTTGGGCCCTGGTGAGTTTAGGATGCCCACTGGACTTACCCGTAGGCGTGTCGGTCTATGGGTCTGGAATCCTGGGAACGGGTCTGAGTTGCAGACACACATTTGGGAGTTGCTGGTGTCAGTTTCATTTAAAGTTGTGAGTACAGATCCGGCACCCTGGTAATGAGTTTAGAGAGAGAAGAGAAAGCTGAGGTGGGGCCTGGGGCAATCCAATATTTGGATTTGGAGGTTGGAAGACTGAAAAGGTAAGCAGTCCCCTAAGTTTTTCCTGAGTTGAAATATTTTTAGTTATTATAGTTAACTCTTTAAATAATAGAAATTTTATTTTGTATACGGTGAGAAATAAGATTCTGCATTGATTTCTCCCCTCCCCCTCAGATAGTCACAGCAGGACAACGTCTTTACCTGGAAAGACCCTTCCTGGTCGAATCGCTGCCTTAATAATTACTGATCAGCCATTCAGCCATGCATCCATGTCTTCGCAGTGCTGGACTGAAATAATTCAACATGACCGACTGAAATCTGTTCTCAGAAAGGCAGCACAGCTTACTTACCAGTCTCAAAGCAATGCCCGTGCACTTGGTGAAATGCAGAGCACCAGGGGGCTTCCAGGGCCCTCCTACATACAAAGGGATGCCCTGCCCCTGGGCCAATCTCTCACATAGGAAGGGAACAAATACTTGTGTGATGGACCAGTTATTGTTACTGTAGATAGTTCTGATGTTCTAGCTAGCCTTTGTGAATGAATGAAAAGGTTTGAATTTTGAATTAAGGTATGAATGAAGGAACCACTTAGCTCTTTTGATGAGCATCAAAAATTGACTCATGTTCCTTTTATAAGGGACAGGTTGACAAGGGGCCACCAGCCAGAACCTTGATGATCTGGCTAGTGAATCACTAGTACATTTCCTCAGTGCATGGAACAGTAGGGAACAGTACAGACATTCAATGCATTTTATCCTCTGCAATGATTTATTGCATGTACACGATCCCTTCAGAATTCTTGTGCTATTGATTGGTTTCATTAGAAACAAAATATTTTATTATGCAAAATATCTTTCAACATTTTCTTTTTCCATTCAGCTTTTCTTTTTTATATGAAGGCTCTTATGAATATGCATTCATGACAAGGAGATGTAGCTTAGATTCCTGATTTCTGAGATTTATAATGAAGGGAAAATGACTTTTAAAAATCAGTTTCCCACATTATGAATGTACACTACCTTTATTTGACAAGGTGGTGATTATTTGGAATAAGGAAATGCTGAAGGGTCTCTGGCTAAAGCAGTGAAGCCTTAATAATCTGAAGATTCGTGTCCTGAGTCAGATCTTTGCAGACAACTAATGGTGCTCCAAAGATATTTGTGAAATTATTTGTAAATTAGTCAAGTTAAGAATGAGCCAAATGATCCCATAAAGACTTTAACCTTTTAGATAAGCACTATTAAATAATGAACTGTGAAACAGAGATGACCGTAATATATAATGAACATAATGTACAGTCTTAACAGACTTGGCACCGATCAGAAAACCAATAAATTCTATGACATCATGAAGAGACTATTTTGGACTTAAACCAAAATCATTTAATTAAACTGTGGTATTTTACCAGATAAAACCCAAGAATGAACTACCTTTTATTGCTGCCAGGTATAAAATGAACACGTACGAGGTCTGACAGTTAGGTTTGTGAACTTGTTGCAACGATGTTGCTAACCTTTTTTTGATATCTGAGGGATTACTCATTATGAATTTGTACCAGCTGGACAAACAGTAAACCAACTTTACTATTTGGAAGTGCTGAAAAGGCTGCGTGAAAAAGTTAGACAAAAACGACCTCAACTTTTTGCCAGCAATTCACGGCTCTTGCATCACGACAATGCACCAGCTCACACGGCACTGTCTGTGAGGGAGTTTTTAGCCAGTAAACAAATAACTGTATTGGAACACCCTCCTTACTCACCTGGCCCCCCATGACTTCTGTCTTTACCCAAAGATAAAGGAAATATTGAAAGGAAGACATTTTGATGACATTCAGGACATTAAGGGTAATATGACGACACCTCTGATGGCCGTTCCAGAAAAAGAGTTCCAAAATTGCTTTGAAGGGTGGACTAGGCACTGGCATTGGTCCATAGCTTCACAAGAGGAGTACTTCTAAGGTGACCGTAGTGATATTCAGCAATGAGGTATGCAGCACTTTCTAGGATGATTTCGCAAACTTAATTATCTGACCTCGTAAGTGGGGACGGGGTGGGGGGACCATGCAATTCAATCCCTCTCAGAGGAAAGACCTTGGTTGGCCATAGTGATTTCAGCATTTGTGTATTTGAAGTTGAACCGAAATGCTTCTTAGAAGATAAATCTGCTTTTCCAGAAATGGCTGTGGCATCTTTCTGTTGTGCCACAAAATATACAAAAAATAAGCAATGAGTTATTTCAAACATTTGTTCAATTGAAATTTTTTAAAATTGTTTTTTATGCTGCGTGCTTTGGGTATTTAGATGAGAAATCAATCTGCTAATTTTCTCTGCTGAGTCCTCCAAAAATAATGTGATTTGGGGAGTACAGCTGATTAGTGGACATGACCATGCAAAGACAAACAACTGAAGTAGTTGGTTATCAGGAAATTGAAGTTCAGCTAGTTGGAGGAAAAAAGACCAGATTTATTTCTTTCAGATATACACATATGTATATATATGTGTGTGTGTGTATATATATATGTGTGTGTGTGTGTGTGTGTGTGTGTGTGTGTGTAGATATAGGTATAATATATATTACTGTTTACTTTCTATTTTAGAAAAATCTTCCTTTAGTTACCTAGAGCTGAGTTTAGTCTATCAAAATCCATACAGTGTATGTTCAAGTCTTAAAATATTTTAAAATTTAAATGTTATTGTTACAGGGTTCTTGTTTATACGAACGTTTGGTCCTTTTGGGCCAAACTGAGGGAAGAAAGGACAGACGAGTCCTCCACCTCCTGGAACCCCCTGACCCTGCTCCCTGTCACCCCTCAGCTCTGAATTCTTCTGGTTGGCTCCCACAAGTGGCGGTCGTCCCTCACATGATGTTTCAGTGACTTGGCTGTTTCACGCACATCTCTTGTCATGGCATGAGGCAACGAAGCAAAAGGTTCAGGGCTGAGGGAGGTCCCACGCACACCTCCGAGGGGAGCCGTGCAGACTTGTGCTGTGGGCAGAGAAGGGAGAAGCAGCTGATACGTGGCAGAGAGAGAGCCTCGGGTCGGCATTCCGAGCTGACCTTTCCCTCTTGCCAGGTTTGTTATCTTCTTTTGAGTCATGGACCCCCTTTGAACACCTGTGAGCACTAGGGAGCCCCCTTCTACAAATCATGCGTGCTCACACGCGCATACGCATGAACACTCACGTTGTCTTTGTCCCATCTCAGGGGTTCACGGGTGCCCTTGGCGTCCTTGGCATCAAAATCAGTTGTTCCCTGAGATGTTGGGGCTAAAAGCTTACTCCTGTCTCTTAAAATATGGCCCACGCCCTTTAAATCAATTTTTAAAATAAACGAGGGCTTCGCACAAGCCAGTTTAAAGGGCTTAATGATGCCTGGGAGTCAGAGCAGTGTCTAGTCTGAGCGAATGGGTTTCACACTAGTTCCTTACCTTTGTCCCGTCCCTAAACATATGTTCTGTGGCTCTGTGATTCTAGGATCCCCCACAGGGAGCCAGGAGGCCGGGACTCTAGTTTGGCCAAGACCAGGGGAGGCCACTTCCCATCCCTGAGTCTCAGTTTCCTCATTGGTCAAAAAGGAGGGATTTGGATGAGTCTGCGGTTCTCAAGGTGAGGTCCAGGACCCTCTTTTTGAGGTCCATGAGGTCAAAACTATTGTCACAACAAACTAAGCCGTTACTTGCCTTTTTCACTCTCTTCCTGTCACCAGTGTACAGTGGAGTTTTCCAGAGGCTACGTGACCTGAGATGAGAGCTAATGGAATGCGTACTTGTATATCCTTGTGTTTCAGAGACACCTGACGTGATAAATATTGCGATGAACCAAAGCTCTTTAGGTTGGTCACTGTGTTAGTTTTCTCGGGTTGCTGTAACAAAGTACCACAAACTGCGTGGCTTAAAACAACAGGGATTTATTGTCTCACAGTTCTGGAAGCCAGAAGTCCCAAATTAAGGTGTTGGCAGGGTTGGTTTCCTTTTGAGGCTCTGACAAAGAATCTGTTCCATGCTTCTGTCCTAGCTTCTGGTGACGGCCATCAATCCTTGTTGTTCCTTGACTTGTAGACGCATCACTCCGATCTCTGTCCCCATCTTCCTATGGCAGTCTCCCGGCATCTCTGTGCCTTCGCATGTTTATCTTCTTATGAGGACATCAATCATGTTGGATTAGGGGCCCATCCTCCTCCAGCTGACCTCACCTTGACTGACTAATGACCTCTGCGACGATCTTATTCCCAAACATGGTCAGTCTCAGGAATAGGGGTTAGGACTTCAACATATCTTTTTTGAGGGAACAGTTCAACCCAGAACAGTCACCAAAACTATTTAAGATTCTGAAACCAGAGTCTGACGAAGTGATTTTGGGGGTTCTACCCTGATGAAACATTGTAAGATTCTAAGGTAAATTTTAATGGATTTGAAATACTTGGCTTCTGTTAATTTCGTGTTTTCTTATCTGGCATTTAATGATATTTGTATGGTTTTACCATCCTACATGTCTGAGACTAGAACATTAATAGACTTGACTAAATGGTACGGTTGCTAATTGCTGTATCATCTTGTTTACCTTCGTGAATACCATTTTATTGATTTGTAGGTGTTTATCTTCAAGGGATCAAAATATCAGCATTTTAAAAAGTGACATAAACTGAAGGTATTGGTTGTCAACAGTACATCCAGTGTGATTCGAAGCACTGATACTGAAACCTGTCCATGGGGACTGAAGGCAGATGAAAACTTTGTCCACCCTGAGCAGGGGTACATTTCAAAGAGCTGTTACCTAAACTGGATCTTAAATCCCATTAAAATCAGCTTTGAGCATATGAGATCCTCTGCAAAACACATGGAACCTTTTGTTTGCTGGGTAAAGGGCCCTTATCACTTCACTGAGGCTGCTAAACTTTTCTCGACTGGTGGCAATGTCTTTGTGAATTGAGTGTCCAAGATTTGTCTTAAAAAACATGGGGAAGAAGAGAAAGTGGCTTTTTGTAATATTATAAGGATGCTGAAACAACTACTTGTTTTCTTGAAAATCTTTAAAATTTTTCCTTAATGGAAGATAATAGGCAATCAATTTTGAAAATGTTCTTTTTTTCCATATTTGCTCCCAATACTTTAAAAAGAAATAATATATTACAAATACAACTGAATGATTCTTCTCACGCCACATTCCTGCCACCCTCCCCAGAGGGTGAAGTTGGTTTGACTCTTTTTTAGTGAATGTTTTTATATTTTTATTATCTCTCTATATAATATGTAGAGCATGGTTTAGTATGCTTTTATAATTCATATAAATGGTGTCATTACGTGAAATGTCTTTTTGAAAATTGGCTTTTTCCTTGAACACTATGCTCCTTAATTTTTATTTTATGTATTTTGGTATCACTACATGTAAATTATTTTACCTTCACTATTCCTTCTTTAATGCCCTTGCTTTCTTTGTAGACCTGCGTTTCCGACCAATGTCATTTTCTTTTCCTCTGGAGAATTTCTTTTAACATGTCCTGCAGGGCAGCTCTCTCTACTGGCAACACATTCGCTCAGTATTTGTTTGTCTAAGAAAGTCTTTATTCCTCCCAGACTTATGAAGGATAACTTTTTTAATTTCACTGGATACAGAATTCTAAGTTGGTGGGCTTTTTCTTTCAACACTTTAAATATTTCACTCCATTTTCTTCTTTTTTGTTTTTTATTGGAGAATATTGGGGAACAGTGTGTTTCTCCAGGGCCCATCAGCTCCAAGTCATTGTCCTTCGATCTAGTTGTGGAGGGCGCAGCTCAGCTCCAAGTCCAGTCGCCGATTTCAATCTTTAGTTGTAGGGAGCGCAGCCCACCATCCCATGCAGGAATCGAACTGGCAACCTTGGTGTTCAGAGCTCACGCTCTAACCAACTGAGCCATCCGGCCGCCCCCATTCTCTTCTTGCCTGTATAGATTCCAAAGAGAAGTTCTATGTGATTCTTCCTTTGCTCTGTTATAGCTAAGTTTTTTCCTTTGGCTTCTTTCAAGATTTTTCTTTGCCTTTGATTTTCTACAGTTAGAGTATGACATGTGTAGTGTGGATGATTAGGTCTCAGTCCTTTAGTGAGCCAGTGCCCATGGGCTGTGACCTTCACCAGTGCTTCTCAGTTACCTCATCCCTTTAGATGAGACAGGACGATAAGAGGGGGCTGCAGCTGGGTGTTTCCCTTCCCCCAGGTCAGTTAGGCTTTCTCCTGAGTGCAGGGCTTGTTAAAAAGAGCAGTGTGGGCCGGGCGATTTCCAAAATGCTCCTTTCCTTCCCCTGCTGGAAACACAATGGCAGTGTTCTCAGATCTTTACTGTGAGAACCAGTAGAGATCCTGGAGGTAAAACTCATGGAAGTGTGGGGGCCTCCTGATGACTGGGTTCCCCTACGGTTTTTAACTCTAAACTCGTCCATATGGAGCCTCCAGCAACTCATCGATTACAGCTTAGGTTTTCCCACCCTGGACTGGTTCCCATGGAGGTTTCAGCTTAGGTAAGTTGTGATTCTCTGTACCTACCTGTCTGCCTCTCCAAATTTTGGTCAGCAATTTGACCTCAGTTTTCTGATGGATCTAAGAATAGTTATTGATTTTCAGTTTGTTCAGGTTTTTGGGGGGTTGTGTGAATGAAAGCATCTTCCAAGCTCCTTACATGCCAGACTGAAAGTCAACACATGTAAATTGAATTTATTTTAACAGCTTTATATTCCCTTGCATATGACAATGATTTCTCACTTGCCCTGCTGATGGAAATTCCAGTTTTCAATTGTTTTTCTATTATAAGCAATGCTGTTATGCACATCTGTGCGCCTGTCTCCTTGGGCACATGTGGAAGAGTTTCTCTAAGGTGAGTACTGGGACGTGACACAGCTGAATTGAAACCGTTGTTGACTACCGAGTGCCAAAGTGCTCTCCAAAGCGGTGTACCAGTTTGCACTCTCTCCAGCAGTGCAGGAAGATTCCATCTCCCTAGATCCTCTTTGGGGCTTGCTGTTGTCGGATTTGTACGTCTCGTCATCTCATGGTTGTGAAACAGTATTTTGTGGGTTTAGTTTGCACTTACTGACTGCTAGTGAGGTTCATTCATCCCGCCAGTACTTCCTAAGCCCCTACTTTGTGCCAGGTCCAGAGCTGGGCTTGTGGGGGTACATCAGTGAACAAGACAGAAAAAGCACCTGCCTTCCCTGCCCTTGTGAAGTTGTCATTCAGGTGTGTGTGTGTGGAGAGTGGGCTGGGGCTGACGACTGGAAATGGAGAAGGGGTGGATGGCAATTTTTAAAAAAGTGGTCAGGGTAGGAAGTGAGGGAATTAATCATGCAGATGTTTGGAGAAACAAGCCACAAAGGCAGAGGAACAGGCTTGCAGGTGTGACTGCACCTGGGAAAGAGCACGGGATGAGGTCAGAGAGGTGAGAGTTAGGCCCACTAATGCAGAGCTCCTGGGCCATTGTAAGGACTTTGTTTTTATCTTGAGCACCACTGGAAGCCTGGGGTGGTCATGAGTCCAGATCGCCAAATATTTCTGGCTCTCTGCCCTCTGAGCACAAGGAGGATTGCACTTTTTGGCTTTCTTAGGAATGTATCAGGCCATGTGACAAGTTCCAGTCACTGAATTTTGAGAATTCACTTTAGGAGCATTTAATTATCAGGGATAAATATTCTAGAGCTTTCTACTCCTCTGCCAAGGTGACCAGAAACACTCAAGATGATACCCTGTGCTGAGAGCCCACGTCCCTGAGCAATGGTGGGGATGAGCAGGGCCCCACTGCCTGCCTGAGAGGGACGTAGCACACAGAAAAGAAACGATCGCCATTTTAACTCTGAAATGTTGGGGTTATTTGTCATCGCAAGATAACGTGGGTCATCTGGACTGATATTGAGTCATTACCCAGTTTTGAACTGAAGAGTGACATAATCTAACCCATACTTTAAAAGGGTTACTGCCTGCCGTGTTGAGAAGAGACCACCCTGCGGGGACAAGGGTAGAAGCAGAGAGGCCAGCAGTTAGGAGACTACTGCAATAATCCAGGGAAGAGATGATAGTGACGTGGACGAGGGTGGTGGTGGTGCAGGTGGTGAGAGGCAGTCAGCTTCTGGGCACGGTTTGAAGGTAGGGCCAATGAGATTCTTCTGATGGATTGAATGTGGTTGTGAGAGACTTAATGGTTTTCATCTGAGCAACTAGAACGACGGAGTTGCCATTGGCTGAGATGGGGATGACCTGAGGTGGTGCAGGTGTTTATTTTGGGCATATTGAATTTGACATACCTATTAGTCAAGTGGAGACGTTGAATTGGCCATTGGCTATATGAATCTGGCATTCAGGAGAGAGGTGTGGGTTGGAGACGTACATTGAGAATTATCAGCAATTGGATGGTCTTTAAAGCCATGACAGTGAATGAAATCAATGAGGGACTGAGTGCAGGTAGAGAAAAGATCAAGGACTAGAGCGATGGTCTCCAACAGAGTCTGGGGAGGAGAGAAGGAAACAATGCCTGAAGCTTCACATACTTAATATTTTCTTGTCTGTTTTAATCTGTATTAACATTAATGAATGTACACATTATAAGACAAAACACTTATTTTACATGAGAAAACAGAAATTGATTTGACGTATTTAAGTGATGTCAAGCTAAGTAGTTATTTTTTGTTCTGCCATATTAATTCAAGCAGTTTAAAATGTGCTAAAGCAAAAGCAATGGGCAAGTGAGCATAGACTGTTTGTCTCTTTAGCTTCGTCTCTGTCGATTCACAAAGGGGTGATTCCCTCTGACTTTAAGGACCTGCACGGTCCTTAAAAGTGAAAAGGTGGAATTAGATATTCTGCTGGGGTCAAAGTGTTATTGGAATCGGGATAATGGAGGAATGAAAAAATAGCTAGAAGGAGGTGCTTGGAGGATGGGATGCCTGACGCTGAAATTAGGCAGGGGTGGCAGGTTTGGGAAATACAAAATTTGGGGTAAAGGTAGAGACTAGGATCATTGGAGGAGAGAATTTCAAGTTCAAAAAGCTAAGTTGTTGATATCATATCAAGCCCATTAGGATGACAGCTATAAAACAAACAAACAAACAAACAAACAAACAAACCAAGTATTGCTGAGAATGTGGAGAAATGGGAACCCTTGTGCACTGTTGGTGGAAATGTAAAATGGTGCAGCTGCTCTGGTTGTTCCTCAAATAATTAAGAAAAGAGAACTACTATATGACCCAGCAATTCCACTTCTGGGTATATGCCCAAAAGAATTGAAAGCAGGGTCTCAAAGAGGTATTTTTATAATATGTTCATAGCAGCATTATTCACAATAGCTAAAAATTGGAAGCAACCCAATGTCCATTGACAGATGAATGGATAAACAAAATGTGGTATATACATACAATGGAATACTACATACACTTAAAAAGGAAAGAGATTCTGATACATGCCAACATGGATGAACTTTGAGGGCTGTTAAAAAATGAATTGTGTTCCCCCAAAATTCATGTGTTGAAGCCCTAACCCCCAATGTGACTAAATTTAGAGAAAGGACCTTTAGAAAGTGATTAAAGTTAACTGACATCACGAAAATGGGCCCTAATCCAACAGGACTGGTGTCCTTATAAGAAAAGGAAGAGACACCAGGGATACACACACACAGAGAAAAGGCCATGTGAGGCCACGATGAGAAGATAGCCATCTTCAAGCCAAGGAGAGAGCCCTCTGGAAAAACTAACCCTGTTGGCACCTTATCCTGGACTTCCAGCTTCCAGAACTGTGAGAATATAGATTTCTGTTATTACCATCCAGTCTGTGGTATTTTGTTATGACAGCCATAGCAAATTATTATAAGGACATTATGTTAAGTGAAATAAGCCAGTCACAAAAAGACAAAGATGGCATGATTTCACATATATGAGGTATCTAGGGTCAAAGCCATAGAAACAGAAAGGAGCATAGTAGTTGCCGGGGGAAGGGGGAGGGGTGAGAATGAGTTGTTTAATGGATATAGTTTTGCAAGATGATGAGTTCTGCAGATTGGTTGCTCAACAAGATAAATATACTTAACACTACTGAGCTGGGCACTTAAAAATGGTTAAGATGGTACATTTTATGTTATGGGTATTTTACCACTATCACACACACACACACACATACACACACACATTGAAACTGTCAAGAATTAAATCATGAAAGAGTGAGCATCTTTTTGTTTACTGGACATGCAGATCCTTCTGTGCATGGCCTGTTTCTGCCCTCTACCCGCTTTTCTATTGGGTTATTTTTCTTTTCCACAGATTTTTAAGCTTCCTTTATACATTCTGATCATTAATCCTTTCCTGGTTATGAAAATGACAATGATCTTTTCCCAATTTGTGGCTTGCATTTATTTTGATATATCGTAAGAAGTCTTCAACATTATTTTAGTCAAATGTGTCTTTGAACAGTTTGTGCTTTTTGGGTCTTGTTCAACAACTTCTCGTATCTCTTATTCTAAAATATCTTCAGTGTTGCATTTCACATTTGTGTCTTTAACCTGTACTTTTGGGTTTCTACATTGGGTTTGGAGTGCATTTTCATTAATATATTATCATTGGTACCTAAAAGTAGTTTTTAAAAAAATTCTGTAGGGCCGGCCTGATGGCTCAGGCGGTTGGAGCTCCATGCTCCTAACTCCAAAGGCTGCCGGTTCGATTCCCACATGGGCCAGTGGGCTCTCAACTACAAGGTTGCCAGTTCGATTCCTCGAGTCCCGCAAGGGATGGTGGGCTCTGCCCCCTGCAACTGAAGATTGAACAAGGCACCTTGAGCTGAGCTGCCACTGAGCTCCCAGATGGCTCAGTTGGTTGGAGCGTGTCCTCTCAACCACAAGGTTGCTGGTTCGACTCCAGCAAGGGATGGTGGGCTGTACCCCCTGCAACTAGCAACGGCAACTGGACCTGGAGCTGAGCTGTGCCCTCCACAGCTAAGATTGAAAGGACAACAGCTTGACTTGGAAAAAAATTCAGGAAGTACACACTGTTCCCCCAATAAAGTCCTGTTCCCCTTCCCCAATAAAATCTTTAAAAAAAAATTCTGTAAAATTAAAATTTTTTTATTGAGGTATAATTGACATGCGAGATTTTGTAACACACAATGGGTAACTATGGACTTAGGTTTTTGTCTCTCATCGTATCTTGACCTGTGGATTGGTTAGTTTGTATATTTTTACATCTTCTGGCCATGATCTATGAGCCTGTTGCTTTTACTATGGTTTCTTTGTTCTTCTATTTTATTCTTAATTATAGAGACTGAAATTCATTTCCTTTATTTATGGTAATCAACTCACCTAAAGTTTTTCTGTCCTGGGAGAAAGTCACTTTGTCACCTCTCCCTGGCTCACTATAGACTCTTTCTTTTTTTTCATTAAATATTATTGGGGAATATTGGGGAACAGTGTGTTTCTCCAGGGCCCGTCAGCTCCAAGATGTTGTCCTTCAATCTAGTTGTGGAGGGCACAGCTCACTGGTCCATGTGGGAATTGAACTGGCAACCCTGTTGTTCAGAGCTTGTGCTGAGACTATTTCTTTCACTCTGGGATTAAAACTAGTCACCTATTACTAGGCTGAATGGGGTAGGAAGTGCTTTGGTGTGAAGTGAAGATCCATCATAGTTTCTCATGTCTTTCTCTCCTCTCCGTCAGTGTAGTAAGAATTTGCTGTTAGTTTGAAGGTCATAGGACTCTTCTGGAGGTTGGTTGGAAGGCCTTTTGGAGGCAGGTGTCTCAGGGATCATTCTTACAGAAATTTTATTGGTCAAGAGAATGTGAACGTTTTGTAACTTGTGGTCCGCTTTTTTGGGGTCTTCTAAGAGGCCAAATGTCCCTTGTAAAAGTAACTACTAAAAAATGAATTGAAATACTTAGTTGCTAAAGTTCAATTTCACTCTTGTCTTTTTTTTTTTTGACACAAGCCATTTCCAAAGTGCCATCTGTGTTAGGCACATCAAGAATGCCAGCATGGGGGAGCTGGCCCGGTGGCTCAGGCAGTTAGAGCTCTATGCTTCTAACTCCGAAGGCTGCCGGTTCGATTCCCACATGGGCCAGTGGGCTCTCAGCCACAAGG
Source organism: Rhinolophus sinicus (assembly GCF_057876585.1). Classification (NCBI taxonomy): domain Eukaryota; kingdom Metazoa; phylum Chordata; class Mammalia; order Chiroptera; family Rhinolophidae; genus Rhinolophus; species Rhinolophus sinicus. The sequence continues at coordinate 5,799,440 of NC_142514.1, read as the reverse complement.
TTGCCGGTTCAACTCCTCGAGTCCCACAAGGGATGGTGGGCAGCGCCCCCTGCAACTAAAATTGAACACGGCACCTTGAGCTGAGCTGCTGCTGAGCTCCCAGATGGCTCAGTTGGTTGGAGCGTGTCCTCTCAACCACAAGGTTGCCGGTTTGACTCCCGCAAGGGATGGTGGGCTGTGCCCCCTGCAACTAGCAACGCTACTGGACCTGGAGCTGAGCTGTGCCCTCCACAACTAAGACTGAAAGAACAACAACTTGAAGCTGAACAGCACCCTCCATAACTGAGATTGAAAGGATAACAACTTGGAAAAAAGGCCTGGAAGTACACACTGTTCCCCAATAAAGTCCTGTCCCCCTTCCCCAATAAAATCTTTAAAAAAACCCCAAAAAACAACAACAACAACAACAAAAAAGAATGCCAGCATGGGGTGGCTGGATGGCTCAGTTGGTTAGAGCGTGAGTTCTCAACAACAAGGTTGCCAGTTCAATTCCCACATGGGGTGGTGGGCTGCGTCCCTTGCAACTAATATTGAAAATGGTGACTGAACTTGGAGCTGAGCTGTGCCCCCCACAACTAGATTGAAGGGCAATGACTTGGAGCTGATGGGCCCTGGACAAACACACTGTTCCCCAATATTCCCCAATTAAAAAAAATTTCTTTTAAAGCAACAACAACAAAAAATATTAAAAAAAGAAAAAGAAAGAAAGAATGCCAGCATGCCCAATGGCCCTAAAGGGAGGAGGCCCTGCCAGGGAAGCAGCAGCTTCCCTGAGCACTGGGGTTTTGCATCATAGAACATCCTTTGCCCCCCGCTGCTGCTTGCACCCCACAGGGCCCCAGGGGCCAGGACAGAGTCCAGCGCATAGTGATGAACAGGACCAATGAGGATTCTCCCTCTCAGGAATTTTAAGTAGGAAATACTGAAGTCATGGCACAGTCAGCAGAAGCAGCTGTAGCTGTTAAATCATAGGCTACAGAAAAACCAGAGAAACTGTGGGAGGCCACACACAAGCCGAGATTATGAGGGAGTTGGATTAGGAGAAAGCAGACCCTTTGAAGAAAAGCAACGTGGTCAAGGATGAAGAGGCCAGCTGGTGGGACGGGTAATAGTGGGCCGGTGATGTTACTGGTGGAGAGAGCTGGGGGTCTTGACCTTCCTCTGGCCCCTTCTAGTCCCTTCTTTTTCTTCTGTCACGTGGTTCAGCTTTGCCTGGTCTTCCCTATAGGAACATTGTCACAGAAATCTCCTGTTACTTCAGATGTTGAGTGAGTCTCCATTTCTTACAACATAAAGAACAGAACTAAAATGTTCTTTTTAAAAAATTAATAGACTTGGGGGCCAGCCCGGTGGCTCAGGCGGTTGGAGCTCCGTGCTCCTAACTCCAAAGGCTGCAGTTCGATTCCCACATGGGCCAGTGGACTCTCAACCACAAGGTTGCCGGTTCGACTCCCACAAGGGATGGTGGGCTGCGCCCCCTGCAACTAGTAACGGCAACTGGACCTGGAGCTGAGCTGCACCCTCCACAAGTAAGACTGAAAGAACAACAACTTGAAGCTGAACCGCACCCTCCACAACTAAGATTGAAAGGACAACAACTTGACTTAGAAAAAAAAAAAAAAGTCATGGAAGTACACACTGTTCCCTAATAAAGTCCTGTTCCCCTTCTCAAAAAAAAAAAATTAATAGACTTTATTTTTTAGAGCAGTTTTAGGTTCACAGGAAAATTGAACGGCAAGTAGAGTTCCTCTAGATCCCTTCACCTCGACCTGAGTTTCCTATGTTATTAATGTCTTGCATTAGTGTGTGTCATTTGTTATAATTGATGAACCAATATTGATATATTATTACTAACTAAAGTTCTTAGTTTACATTAGGGTTCACTCTGTGTGTTATAAATTCTGTGGGTTTTAACAGATGTATCAACCCTTATAGCACCATATAGAATAGTTTCATGGCCCTAAAACCCCTCTGTGTTCCACCAATTCATCCTGCATCCCATCCCTGGCAACCACTGATCTTTCTAGTTTCTTTTCCAGACTGTCTTTTTCAGACATAGTTTTGCAATTCCAGAATGTCATGTAGTTGGAATCGTACAGTGTATATCCAGCCTTTCTCAGATTGGTTTCTTTCATTTCGTGATGGCTTCAAGGTTCTTCCATGCCTTTTCATGGCTTGCCAGTTCCTTTCTTGTTAGTGCTGGATAACATTCCCGAGAGTGGATGTGCTACAGTTTATCCAGTCACTTATTGAAGGACACTTTGCATGCTTCCAAGTTAAAATGCTCTTTTTAAGATTTAAAAAAAAAAATAACAGCAGAATTTATTCTGGAAGTTGTATTAGGAGGAGACATTTGGGGTTGAGAGGACTGGGAGTATGGATATTTTGAAATTTAAATGCGTAAGTGTTGAATGGAAAGGAGGGAGGTATTCAAGTGAGTGCCCCAGACACGTCCAACAAGACACTGAAGCTTGAATGGCAGAGGGTCAATTTTTTTGTTTCTTCTGGGTTAGTTACTTGCTCTGTTTACATATGTGCCTTGTTCTGAAGACATGAATTTTGGTGGCAAATAGCACCTGCCACATCAATGTTATAAGATTAAATTCTGGATTCCCCATGTAAAATGTTAGAATCAAAAACATTTCCTCTGGACACTCCTTCCGAGGGCCCCTTTGTCATCAATGTCAATCTTCTTTGTTCACCATTTAGACAAAATAGGGTTTGTGGATAATTTTTAACTCCCCATAATTATGCCTCTATTTTCCCTAGAAAACCACACCTTTCTTCTAAGGTAAACCAATTGTGCTTCCCCGAAAATAAGACCTAGCCAGACCATCAGCTCTAATGCATCTTTTGGAGCAAAAATTAATATAAGACCGGGTCTTATATAATACAAGACAGGGTATGATATAATATATGACTGACTCTTATATTAATTTTTGCTCCAAAAAACACATTAGAGCTGGTGGTCCAGCTAGGTCTTATTTTCAGGGAAACACGGTAAGTAATTTACCAATAGGTGTGGAGGAAGTGTGTATCTGGAAATGCAGCTTCCTCACAGTCGAATGTGCTGGCTCTTTGGCTCGCTCAGTTAACAGTGGATAGCTGTTTATAACAAGGACAGTGGAATAGCACATCTCAATGAGATGGCAGACAAAGGAGGAAGACGGCTAATGATCAAACTTGGAATTGGGCCAGGACGATGAAAATCAGCATCTCCTCCCCTTAATTCTTTCCCAAAGCCCAGCGGGACTTTCCAGTAACCGCAAGTGGTCAGAAGTCAGATGTTGGGTTTAGATCTCATCCAGAAGGCATCCTCGTGTCCTTGGACAGCATGCTGTGGCATTGGCTGGCCACGCGAGACTCAGCGAAGAGCATCGCTGTGCTGGATCCCACGTGGTTCAGTGGCGCAGCGTTTTCCTGAGATCTCTCTTGTTGGTAAATAGACCCACTTCTGCTTTGGTTGAAAGAAAATTCATCAGAGTCTAGAATGGAATAGAGAACCTTAATTGCTATCCACAATTAGCGATGTTGAAACAAAGGAAAAAGGTTTCCAATTTTGGATCCTTTTTTGGGGAATAGCTGTTTCACTTTTGTATGTGTTTGCGTGCATGACCCGTGCCTCCTGCAGTGAACCCAGTAATCACCCATTCTCTATTCCATTTCAGTGCAGGGACTTTGAAAGGCTACCAGGGGGTACTTACTTGGCCTGAGGGAAAAGACTGGAGCAGGAGCAATTCTGACTTACAACAAATTATAAAGTGAAAACCCACTGCAGGTACACGTAAGGTGAGCAGCGAGTGCCTGCAGAAATACCGCTGTGGGAAGGGAGTAGCTAGCACCGCTCTTGCTCAACCTGAGAAAGTACAGTGGAAGGTAGAAGAAGCTCATTATTGGCTTGTATTTGCACTACGTAACCTTGGAAGGTGATTTCCAAGACACTGCTTAGAAACAAGCATCAGTCTGTTATCAGTATTAAGAAAGCACCCCAGTTCTGCTCAAGGCATTTTTAGAGGAAAATAATTTACTTGTTCTAAAGCTTGAGTACTTCTGGTGAGTTATGAAAACCAGTCGCCAGCCATATGTTCAAAGAACTTGAATGCCATTTTCTTAATTATAAAAATTATACATGCTTGATATGAAAAGAAAAAAATCAAACAGAACAGTCAACTACAGTAAGTCTCCCTCCTTACCATTCCCAGTGAACTTACTGCAAAAATTTTCCTGGTGGATATGTTTCTAGTCATTTTTTTAAAACTATTTTTTTAAAGAATTATTATTATTTTTTATTTATTGATATATATTTTTAAGTGGGGAACAGTGTGTTTCTCTAGGGACCATCAGCTCTAAGTTGGTGTCCTTCAATCTAGTTGTGGAGGGCGCAGCTCAGCTCCAAGTCCAGTTGCCATTTTCAATCTTTAGTTTTAGGGGGCACAGCCTACCATCCCATGCGGGAACTGAACCCTGCAACCTTGTTAAGAGCTAGAGCTCTAACCAACCGAGCCATCCAGATACGCACCAGGAGCTCAGCAGCAGTTCAGCTCAAGTTGTTGTCTTCAGTCTAGTTGTGGAGGGTGCAGCTCACTGGCCCATGTGGGAATTGAACCAGCAACTCCGCTGCTCAGAGCTCACGCTCTAACCAACTGAGCCATCCAGGCACCCGTATCACGTGTTATTTTTAAACACATTCTTGTCTGTGAATTTTCATTCATATATTTTGTCCATTTTTCTATTGACATTTTTTCTTACAAACTTGTAAGAGCTCTCTGTATTAAGGAAGTTAGCCCTTTATTGTAGGTGTTGAAAATATTTTCCCTCTGCTTGTTTGTGGCATTGCTTTGGTGTTTTTTTTTATGCCTTATAGAGATGTAAAATATTTACACAGGAAATTTTATTGGTGTTTTTCCGTTATGGCTTCTGGGTTTCCCGTCATGTTTAGAAAGAACTTCCTTAATCTATGATTTGAAAAAGTTTTAGTATTCCTTTAATACTTTTATGGTTTCATTTAAAAAACCCTAAAATATCTGATATATACAAAAGAATAAGCATAATCTATATATAGGTTCTAGAGGACAATAATAAAATAAACATCAGTAAACTAAACCTAAGAAATAGTGGTTTCATTTTTTATATTTAAAAATATCCATCAGTATTCTGGGGAGAGGAGTTTAGGAATACTAGGAATCTACTTAAAAATTTGTTTTTTCTGCATTGCTTTTGTTTTCCTATGTAGCTATCTGGTTGTCACAACATCAGTTATTAAATAATCCTTCCTTCCTTCTGGCTTCTTTTAAATAATGGTATTACATTTCTGATGTGATCTCTGTATACAAAATAAAATCACTTCTACTGGTAGTAAGATACATAAAATAACTAATAAAAGTCCTTCTTGATGTTTTCAGATTCAGTAACCAAAGTAATCCTCATTTTCTAAAGCTTCCTGAAAAGAAAATAGGAAACTTTTTCTAATTTTATGGTGGGAAAACAACCCAGTGACCTCTTTCACCTTGAATAAGTTATTTAACTTCTCTAAGCCCAGTTTCTCGATCTTTAAAATGGAGATACTAATAATAAACTTCATGAGCTGTAGCCAGGACTAAAGGGGCTAAGAAGAAATGCAACATGCTTCACCTGGTGCTTGGGACTTAAGAAGGTTTCAATCAATGATTTAACAGTTGTTCTTATTAAGATGTATTGTTATTTCCTTATCAGCCTTGCAGATACTTGGAAGGAAGGCTATATTCTCTGGCTTTATGACTGGACCACAATTCTTGCATGGGATTGTTAATGTTAAACAGGTCTAGTTTGCTAATTTTGTGGCCCGATATGATATCATACCACTATGCTTTATAACTAATGTGGAATTTTGAGACTTCCAAATCTACATTGTTATAAATAAGTGAAAATGATGTCAACCCCTAATACTACAGTAAATGTAGTTTCTTGATCTGGAGAGCACCTGTCTTCACTGCTGAACGGTGGTGCAGGATCCAGATGTATCATCTTGGAGGTGGTGTCCATTGGGCCAGCACAGGCTGAACTGGATTAGAAAAAGTGCTCCTTTAGGTGTAGACTTTGATGAAAACTCAAGCCATGGAACTAATACACTTTATTCCTCATTATTTCCAAACTGATGTCAAATAGCTCCATCCATATCTATTAGTATGTTGTAAAATTCAGTTCTCACCTTAGGAGATATAGAAGGTGATGATGATCAGTTTTCCCATTTCATAGCTGAAGGAATGGCAGCAGACAGGATTTTTCTTGCTTAAAGTTTCTCAGAACGGTAATGGCAAAGCCCCATCTCTTGGGTCACAGTTCAATAATATCTGCTAGTTCCGATTATTCCTAAAAGAAGCCGTTGGATGTGGTAATCATAATCTGAATAGATATTCCAAAGAGAAAAACGATCACTTTATTTGAAATAGATGAGTGAATGATTTTGCACTATGTTCTATCCCTTAATTATTCTACTATATACAGATCTGAAGTCCTTCAGGACAAGTGTATGGTATACAGACACCAATAAGGATTTACAGTGTATTAACAAACAATAGGTTGATGATCCCCCTGGATTCATGCCAGGGTCTGTGAAAGAACTCAATAAAACGATACGAATTTCAAACACTGCTAATCATAATTAAAATGTCCAAACCCCTCAATCTTCTACAATTAGACAGAATGAGAATTTGGCCTGCCCTTCACTCTCCTGACAGCGTCCTAGACCCTGTGATTTATCAGCCTTTGGGGAAGTGGGACAGAATACTGTTTTCCAAAGAAAAAAGATGATATTTAGATTTTATTTTCCCCCAGACTTACGGTATAGAGTTGGGTACACTGCTCTCACTCTTTCTAAAATCCCCTCTCTGTCAGTGGCTATAGTTCCTTCTTTATACCTTGATGAGACTTTTCGGGCTTTTCTTCTTATTCTTGTCAAAAAAGCAGCACGATCCGCCAAATTTCATTTTCTTTTTCTTAATCTTCTGCCAAGGACTTACTTTGAAAACGTTAATGCTCATCAGAATTTAGAGAGTCCTTAAGCCAATCGTTCGAGCTCACTCTATGTCCCCCGAGGGATATGAACCCGCGTCTTAAGTGGCTGAAAAGGCAAATTGTGACCCTGGTAATAACAGGAGCAACTGGACTCAGGCCCATCCTGCCAGCGGGACCTGCTGGGTGCGCACCGCGGTCCCGGCCCCGCACAAAGACGCGCCCCCGGCTTGGGGAGCCCAGCCCGACGCCCGGCCGTCTCCCAGAGCGATCGCTGGAGCCCGGGCCGCGGCGTCGCCAGAAGCCGGCCGCTCCCCACCTTCTCTTCTGCTCATTTTATTAGAAAGAAGAAAAAAAAAAAAAAAAGAAAGAAAAAAGAAAAAAAGGGGCGAGAGACAAGTCCCGCCCCATCGCCCGCCCTCCGTCTCCCATTGGCCAGGCCTCCGCGCGCGTCACGCCGGGATGCGCCAATAGCGAGGCGCGATACTGCGAGGTGGGCCGGACCCGAGCGCGGAGTGGGCGGTGGGTCGGTGCAGCAACCCCGCCGCGGCTCGGCCTCCATCGCTGAGGTGCCGCTGCTCCCACAGACGCTCGCGAGCCGCCCCCCACGCTCCCAGCCTCGTCTTCCTCCCGCACGCCCGAGACGCTCCCCGGCTCGGGTCTCGCCCCCGCCTCCGCCTCCCCTCGCTCGCTTCCCACGTTGTCTCTGCCTCATTTTCTCTCCTAGTTGAGGAAAAAAAAAACCCCACCATCATCCTCAGGGAGCCCCCTCGCCCTCAGAAAAAACAAAACCAGACATGATCCTGGGCTCTTGCTTCTGAGGGACCGGCCAAGCGAGAAAGGAGCCTAGTGGAGACGGCACTAAAGGTCACGGGAGGGAAGTCCCTGCAGCCCCGCCTGCGTCCCGCGGCCGGCCCCTCCTCGGCCCGAGCCCCGCGGCCCCCAGCCCCGCGGGCCTCTCGCCGCGTCCCCCCACTTTCCCGGGAGCCTGCCGAACACATCTCCATTGATGGTGTAGCGCATCCGGGGAAGGTAAGCCTCCGATTTGCCTGCGCGTGGCCTCCGCTTTCTTTTCTGGCGCCTGATCCTGGGCACCGGGCGCGGGGTGGGCAAAGGGGGTCGGCGTGGAACCCCTCGTCCGCTGTGAGCCTGCAGGGAAGGCCCGCGTGGAGCCGCGCGCGGCCCGGAATCAAAGGGCGAGGGGCTTCCTCGGCCCTGTCCGGCCAGGGGACTGTCCCACTCGCCCGCTGACCCCTGCTCGTTCTTTGCTGCTTATTCCTGCTCTTGTTTGACTTGTCTGAGGTGAAACTGTTTCATGGGACTACGTTATTGGCTGAAGTAGGGAGAAGAAAGGAAGTCAGGGACTGAAACAGTCAATTCCTTGAATGTATGTGGATATGGGGGTCTTGGGGGACGACTTTTCTGAAAAAGTAGTATTTTCACGTGAGGGGCAGATTCCCTCTTTGTGTTCTCTGCTCCCTGTGATTCCTAAATTATGAAACCAAAAATCACTTGCAGCAGAATAGGATTCTTATTATCCTGTTTTAGTTCTGCTTTGGGAAAGAGAGTGGCTCCTCTTTTTATTTTTTAAAGGTTTTGGAAAGAAGAGAAGTAGTTTTACATAGTGTGTGTGTGTGTGTGTGTGTGTGTGTGTGTGTGTGTGTTGGGAGGGGGAACTATTGCAGGTTTCCTTTGAAACTGGTTTGCTTGAGAAGTTGTTGAAAGGAAAACAAAATGATTCATTGTTGAATTGTCATTTTCCTCTGCCTCTTTTCCAAGGTTTGCTTACAATTTTTCTAGATTACAGACTTCAAACATTGATTTAAGCAAAATGCGTCCTTGAGAAACTGGGTGCCTTAAATGTTTCAGTATGTGTTGCTATTTTAAGGTACATTTAGAAAGTAGTTTTGTATGAATCCTGAAATAGCTTTCTTCAAAGCAATTTTTTAAACACAAAAAAGATAACTAGTAAAGGGTACTTGGTGAATTACAAAATAAATGTTTTAACGTAACACAAATGAATGCATCCCATGCTTAGATTTCAAACAGTTTTTTTAATTGCTTCCCATTTAAAGAGAAACCTTTTTGTCTGGTGTACACTGGATTCTTTAGGCTGTCTGTTGGGGGAGGGGAGAGAGGATGGATCTATACAATCATAAAATCATCTTTGGGTAGGTATTTCCTTTCGTGAATTTGCTTGCCGAATTAATTCCCCCATAAATTACAAACCAGTTTTTATTTTAATGGCCTAGGTTGCATGGAAAGCTGGCTTCCAGCTCCCTGTTGTTGTTGAGGTCGAAGGGAAAAGAGGCAGAGAAACACACACACACACACACACACACACACACACACACAATACCAGGCTGAGGGCTCATTGTTCTTACATACACACATTCATTCTCTCTCTCCCATATTTGGGACTAGGTTTGCACAGACAAACACAGCTCTTTTTGGGAGAGAGGAGAGAAGATGGGGGAAGGGTGGGTGCATTTCTTTTTTAGCTTTCTTTCACCCATCTGATGTCTGGCCGTTTCTGCAACCGTGTAAGAGGCAGAAGAGTACATTGGAAAGTAAAGGACACTCAAAAACATGTTCAGACTCTTCCATCTCCCTTTCTTTCCTTTGCAACCCTGGTTTCTGCTGCTGTTTCCTTTTTGTGTATGTAAAGATAAAATCCCTCTTTATATGTTGTGGCTTGATAGCTCTCTTATTCCTCATTGCCTCTGACTTTGTTGGAGACAGAGATTTGTTCAGTTGACTCTTATTGTGGTGAATGTGACCAGGGTCGTCTTTCCTAGGTAGAAGTAGATTGTCTCAGTTAAGATTATTAAGATCGTATTTGAGGTTAATATTTAGCAAAGAGTGTGTGGGTGTAGTGACATATTAGTGGTACAATGGTTGGATAGGTTTGCTGGCTGTTGAGCTGTCAGTGGTTTTTGTTTTGTTTTGTTTTATAAATGGGCTATAAGAAAAGATCTAGTTTTGCGCTTTCCGGGCTAGTGTAGAGGTTTCCTTGAACCCTGGACAGGGAATAGGCTGACAGAGTCCACCTGGGGTAAACCCAGCTCTGGTCGAGGAGGGAGGTTGGTGTGAAAACGGTGGGTTGCAGAATAGCACCTTCTGCTGGTTAATTGCTTTAAGGATGCTGACGAAGAGGATGGGGGAGGGGATTACTGGTTGAGGCCTAATGATTTTCTTTGAATGCAGCTGTAGTGCTTTTCTGCAAATGCCACTTCCCTAAGCTGCTAATACAGATGCCCTTTGACAGGCAAGGTTGCATGGAGACTTTACGTTATTGGTTGGGTCTTGACATTAATTTGTTCTATTATCAGAAGTATTTACACATTGTGACTTCTAAGGACTCTTTTGAATTGCTATTGTTGTTTTTTATGAGAAATTTAGTTTTTCTTGAAATAGTAAAATAAGGGGATTTATTTGTGTTTTTGGTGCTGGAAACTGTATACACATTAGCAGTCCTTTAAAAGTTTTCAATATCATTAGTAAAAACCATATAGACTTGCCCTATAGAAAAGAGAAATACTAGCACTGGACCCAGAGTTTTTGGTCTGGGATTTAACAGGGGGAGGGGTGTGTGTGTGTGTGTGTGTGTGTGTGTGTGTGTGTGTGTAGGGTGGGGGAGTCGGGTAAGGCAGGTAAAGAGGGTGGAGGGGTAGGGGAAGAGCTCACTAAAATCAGTTTTGCATATGTAATGTTGCATCGCAATAGTGTTGTTTTCAATAGTCATATAAACATAAATACAATTGTCTGATAGAACGACTTAGTCTGTGAATTAGAGTTAAAAAATTAGAACTATATGGTGATGGAAAGAGAACTGACTCTGGGTGGTGAATGCACAATGCAGTATATAGATTATGTATTATAGAAATGTGCACTTGAAACCTATATAATTTTACTAACCAATGTACCCCTAGTAAATTCAATAAATTTAAAAAAATTGGAGGTGAGAGAAAATGTGAAACAAGTGTACACAGATTAACATAGGCAAAATTCCTGCTCAAAGGCTTCTATTCTAAACCAAGGTGTAGTTTCAGAGATAATCTGCTTGGTAAATGCCTTGGAGGGTTTTTATTATCACAGATTTTACCTCATCTCAATTGTTTTAATGTAATAAACTGTTAGGTTTGTAGTGGCAAGGGGAATTTAGTATAGAAAGTATCTTTTGTTCCAGACTGATTACTCATAAGAATCTGCTTTCTGATTCATTTTGCTTTCAAAATTTAGAGCATAATCTCCAAAGTTGTGTATCTTTTACAATGAAATATGAACAGTTCAAATGCATTATTTACTCAGTAGGAATAGAGTAAGGTAATTTCAATCCAATATGTTCTCTGCCAATGTTTTGTTTCAAGGTAACTAGAGTAACTAGAACCAATTTACAACAAAAGGGTAATCCAAATCAAGAAATAAGTGCACCAGTTACTTTTTCAACTTTGATTTATTGGGCAATCAGAAAGGTTTTAAAAAGTGGGACAGTAACCACTGTCAGGTCCTGCACTAATTGTATGTAATTGAACAGAAATATGCCAGGTGCTGTAAACACATACACACAAGAATATGACCTGTGCCTTTCAAAAAACCAGTGTATGTTGAATATTATTATGGATTTAGTAAGGACCCATTGCTTTTAAAATTAGTTTTGAATCTTGAACATCTTGTTCAAATCTCAGTAATCAAAAAAACATTTAAAGTAGTAAAATAAGTTGTATATACCAAGTTCTTTTGGGAATTGTGTGCTTTCCTAACTGCTTTTGGCAGCTTCTTTTGCAGTTTATTTAAAGGTTAAGATAGCAGAAAATTCAGATGTTTAAGTGAGCCATTAGGGTAACATAGCTGTGAACTTCATTACATGTACTGGCACACCCTGAAACAATGTGCTATTGTCTTACATAATCAGTTTCTGATAATGCTGTGCCCTTTGTTGATCATAGGGGTTTTCAACAAACAGGAATTCCTCTTGAATCATATTTAAGTGATTGTTAATTATTAGTATCTTGGTAATTATTCCAAATCTATAGCTTTGCTTGTCCTATTTAAGTGTGGTTTTGGTGAGCCTGTTGGCTTGTGCTTGGTTTCTTATCTATCCGAGTTCCAGTGTTTCTTAAGTAATGAGGAGAAATCAAATGAGCATTTATGTGTTAGAAAATTGTTAAGATTCCTTAAGTCGTTTTAATGAATATTTGACCACAAATAGCTAAAAATTTCTCAAATACTAAATATATTTCCTAGCTTGGAGTTTTGGTTGGAATTGTGATTTCTGTAACTAATTTGTTGCTGTGCCAAGTAATGTAAGATGGAACACGTGTCTGTATATTAGGTAACTAGGTCAGATAGGATGGCTCATATAAGAGCTTTTTTTGTCAAGTTACCTGTTTGTGCCAGTGTAAAATTGTTGTTTTCATTTGGTAAAATTGGCCAGTATGCCATCAACCATAAGCAATATGTTTAACTGTGAAATTTTTCCTTATATGGTCAAGTGACAAAATGATATGACTGCTAATTCATAGACCACTTGGTATTTGAGGAATCCTCCCAGCCTATTTGTCTTGGGCTTTTGCATCAGAAGTTGAAGCCATGGGTCAAGGCCCTAATTTTAAACTAGTTGTACATGAGATTTGTAAGGGTTTTGGTTAGCTTATTTGGTTGCAAGGGACAGAATGTCTTCCAAGTCATCTCATGTGCTGGGGAAAAGTGGAACCGAAATGTAAACCTTGAGAGTCAGGCCTCACAGAAAAACAAGAACCCTGGTTTCCACTGGGCCTCATAGATGCTGGGACACTGGTAGGGACCCCACCCAGCTTTAGTGACCAGGTTACCTTGTTGCCTCGTCAGCAGGCAGAGTTTGTTGAGCCATACCCTAGTGCCAGGCTGTGTGTAGCATCAGGACACCACTGTAAAGGGGACAGTGTTCACATTGTCCCCTTTGTGGGCCTGCTCTAACCTGAAAGAGCTTGTGAGCAAGCAGGGCCATGCAGCATCTGTAGAGTCCTGGAGCAGCAAGCGACAGACAGCGCTTCCCACAAAACCCGTTCAGCTCGGGAGCGTGCACGTGCACACTCGTCGTCACCTGTACGTGTACAGCAAACTCCCAGGGGTCTGATTCCTGACTCTCTTACTTCTGGGGGTGGTGTGGGGGTGGCGCTTAATGTGTGAGGTGAATACAGTTCAGGAGAGAATGGGGGCAGGTGTCTGCATGTGTGAATTCAGAGAAGCTGCTCTGGAAACCTCTCCCTCCCTGGGCAGAACCTGGTTACGCTTGGGAGGTATAGCCACACTAGGACAACTTTGTTTGACTCCTAAGGGGCCATGTAGGCTCTGGCCACTGACTTAAAAAGACGTTTAATATATGGAAACATCATTCAGGTAAATTTAAACTGAAAGCTCCTTATTAAACCCAGAGCCAGTGTTTCCTGTGACCCTTCACTCCTCTCTCCCTCCCCTCTCCCTTCTTTATATGTGGGTCACTGAATGTGACTGAAGCCTGCCATCAGTCTGTAGTCCTGCTCTCTCTGGCAGGGCCACCATATAAGGTTGCGCAGATTGGACAGTAATATACTTATTCCATTTTCCACTGAAAGGTGTTCCTGTCCTGCAGGAGGCACTAAACACTCAGGGCTAACCCACCTAATCCTCTACTGCGCACTCACTCCGCCGTTTTATCTCGGCTTTCCTTGTATCTTTATGCTTCTGCTTCCACTTCCACTACTAAGGACTCTTTATGTCTTTAACACTTCCCAAGAGAGAAAATCTGATAGGTCGTTAGTTATGTTCACTGTTGGTTAAGGGTTTAGGGTCAGAGCACCTCTTAAGCTACCTACCTGCTGGCCTTCCCGATGGCTCACCCTTTCAAGCCAGCTCTCAAGGTGGTACACAGTGGGAGTCAAGGGGATGGGAGGCATTCTGAGCTATGGCCTATGGAAAGGGAATTTCTTTTTTTCTGTTATATCCTGTCATGTTTTTCCCATCTTAATTTTCCCTGACATTTGAAGTAGCTATTGTTGCTTTTGATGGCTTATCTAGTACTTTATTTTGCTTTAAGAAACTGCATAATCAAAGCTGGTAGCCAGTTACCATCTCTTTCAGGTGAGCTCATTTTATTACATTTGTCTTGTTCTCCTTTTATTTCCTATGAATCTACCCACCTACCTGTCTACTTGTCTGACTACCCAAGTCAGTGTTTCCCAAACTATATTCATAGCATACTAATAAGATGCAAGTATTCTGAGATGAAATCAATTTGTAATGCACATTAACACTTTAAAGCCTCAGAAATGTCCTCTAGTATATAAAGGACTTTTCTTTTTAAAGCACTTTTTTTTTTTTAATTGGGGAATATTGGGGAACAATGTGTTTCTCCAGGACACATCAGCTCCAAGTCACGTCGTCCTTCAATCTAGTGGTGGAGGGTGCAGCTCAGCTCCAAGTCCAGTCGCCATTTTCAATCTTAGTTGCAGGGGTTGCAGCCCACCATCCCATGTGGGAATTGAACCGGCAGGCAACTTTGTTGTTGAGAGCTTGTGCTCTAACCAACTGAGCTTTGTTTGGTTTGCTTGCTTTTTTTCCTTTCTTAGAGAATACGATGACCTTCTTATAGGTAGTTCCTATATTCTGAAGAACAGTTTGAGAAGCACATGTAAAATTAATACTTTCTTAATCAAGTGGCTTGTCCTTTTGTTTTTAATAATGAAGTTCTAAGTGTTACTATTAGGATGCTTTGCTGCACTGAACTATTTTTCTTCAAGCAAGTTTTGCACTGCAGTATTTCAAGGGTACGAAATGATTGCTATTTTCACCTTATACATATGCCATTCTGGAGTTATTTTGGATTGTTGCATCCATTGTCTCTTATTCCATTTTCTCTTTTTTTCCCTCTTATTCCATTTTCAACCACATCCATCGAATCAATATTTCTCTTTTTCACCCCACTCTAGTAGCTATACTCTTATTCAACGTTTTTAATCACTTTTAATCATTTTTGGTTACCTGTAGTCAACTGTGTAGGCACTGGCAAGAATCTTTCAACAAATAAAAACAAAAAACAAGTACTTAACTGTGCAGTTCATTGAGGTGAGCTTTACCTGTATACAAAGATGAAGAAAACAGCCTTCTGGAAATTGCTGTATATATTGGCCATCCGTGTACACATAACTATTAGAAGGTAAAGTGTTTTAGAGACACAAAACATCATGGGGTTGTATTAGTTATGCATTGCTGCATTTCAAAGGACCTCAAAACTTAATGACAACACAGTAAACATCTTTACATATGGTTTCTGTGGTCGGTTGCTTGGGAGTGGCTTAGCGGAGTGATTCTGGCTCAGGTCTCTTTTGAGATCGCAGTCAAGAAGTCAGCTGGGGCTGCCGTCATCTGAAGGTTTGGCTGGGGCTGGAGGCTCTGCTCCCAGATGGCTCACTCACTTGGCTGTGGGCAGAAGGCTTCTGTGGGAAGCCTCAGTTGCTTGCCACGTGGACCTCTCCATATGATTACTTGAGTGACCTCATGATGTGGGATTTGGCTTTCCCCAGAACAGTGGGGAGAGAGAGAGAGAGAGAGAGGGAAAGAAGGAAGGAAGGAAGGAAGGAAGGAAGGAAGGAAGGAAAAAAGAGAAAGAAAGGCAGAGAAAGGGAAAAAGAAAGGAGCCTTTTATGTCCTGGTCTCAGAAATCACACACTATCACTTCCACCATATTTTGTTATTAGAACCAAGTCACTAAGTCCCACCCACACGCAAAGGGAAGGGAATTAAACTCTGCCTCTTGAAGGAGGAATATCAAAGAATTTGTCATCACAGGGGTTTAAAGGAGAGAGATGTAGAAGATTTAAAAAAAATGTTTTTCCCTTTGATTATTTATTGCAAGCAGCGCTTTACTCTTTTTTTTTTTTTTTTTTTTTAAAGATTTTATTGGGGAAGGGGAACAGGACTTTATTGGGGAACAGTGTGTACTTCCAGGACTTTTTTCCAAGTCAAGTTGTTGAGCTTTCAATCTTAGTTGTGGAGGGCGCAGCTCAGCTCCAGGTCCAGTTGCCGTTGCTAGTTGCAGGGGGCGCAGCCCACCATCCCTTGTGGGAGTTGAAACCGGCAACCTTGTGGTTGACAGCCCCTGCTCCAACCAACTGAGTCATTGGGGAGGCAGCTCAGCTCAAGGTGCCGTGTTCAATTTTAGTTGCAGGGGGCGGAGCCCACCATCCCTTGTGGGACTCGAGGAGTTGAACCGGCAACCTTGTGGTTGAGAGCCCACTGGCCCATGTGGGAATCGAACTGGCAGCCTTCGGAGTTAGGAGCATGGAGCTCTAACCGCCTGAGCCACCTGGCCGGCCCAGCAGTGCTTTACTTTAACTGGAGAGTAGTTTTTCATTCTGAGAGGACAGTGACATGACCAAAACCTGACATTATTCATCTTCTCCCTGTACCATTGTTGAGATGTCATTTATTTCTTACTTTCTTCCTGTTATAACATCAGATCTAATCTATTTCAATTAAAACTGTGGTTAGGACAAACTGCCTTATGTTTTTTTAGTTTGGCCACTCTTATTTCCTACCCGTTAATTACTTTTCTCTTAGTTCTTTAACCTTCCCACTCATTTTATCTCTTCATATCTTGTGTAAATGTTTGTTACTTGAATTTATCTTAGGGTTAATCTTATTCTTTGCATTAGATTGTAAACCCCTTGAAGGCAGATAGTTTTTCTTTACACCAATATGTATGCTTACACATGGAATTAGATGTATTCCGAAAGATACATTTCATTGACTCTAAGGTGCCATTAGTAGAAGATGTATCATTATTTTATGTACCATAAGAATGAAAATAATACTGTCAATTAAACTGTGTAAGAGCTGTCCCATTTTCAGTGCCATGCAGATGTAAAACGTTGTGCCGCTTAGAATCATTGAAATATGGTCATCTTTCTTTGAGGCCGTCTTTGTTTTCACAACTGTATAGTCCCTGGAAAGCATGTCTGAAGATAGATCTTAAAGCAGATTATTTTTTCTCACAGCAGCAGTGTTATTGGTGATGTTCTTGCCCAAAGATTTTGCATGAAAACCTAAGCTATGACCAACAGTACAATCAAATCAGAGATGCTGCCGTAAACCTATAGTCATTACAGTTAAATCATGTTCTAGTTGTCGTAGCTTAGGTATAACAGTTACATATTTTGTTTTGAATTATATTATGTGTTTTATATATCTAATATACTAAATTACCACTACTTACTACGTTTGACATAAAATGTGTTAATTTTATTTTGTTTATTAAAATTTTTTGCAATCGACATACAATATATACATTTATATACATATATTAGTTTCATGTGTACAACATAGTGATTAGACATTTATATAATTTACAAAGTGACCCCCATGATAAATCTAGTTCCCATCTGACACCACGTTAACTTTATTTTATTTTAACTTTATTTTAAATATTGGTGTTCCTCATGATTCTGTCCATTAACTTCTTCCTCAGCACTGTCTTCCAGAGTGACCCCATTCCACCTGTTGCTTCCAACCTGTAAGTTTATAAATACAGCCCTGCTCTTTGCTGAGATCCAGATTCATGTTGCCCTCTGCCTCCTTGGATGTCTTTTTGGCACTGAGCCGCAAAACTTACCAATCTTTGTCCACTCTTAACATTTCTAATATTGTAGCAAAATAGTTAAGACCTCTAGTCTCAATCCCCAGCCTGCTACTTTTTAGCTCTGTGATTTTGGGCAAATTATTTACTTTTCTGTGGCTCGGTTTCCTCATCTGTAAAATGGGGATAATACCGTGTTTTCCCCGAAAGTAAGACCTAGCCAGACAGTTAGCTCTAATGCGTCTTTTGGAGCAAAAATTAACATAAGACCTGGTATTATATTATATTATATTGTAATATATTCATTATATTATATTATATAAGACCTGGTCTTATTTTACTATAATATAAGACTGGGTCTTATATAATATAATATAATACCGGATTTTATATTAATTTTTTCTCTAAAAGATGAATTAGAGCTGATTGTCCGGCTAGGTCTTATTTTCAGGGAAACACAGTAATAGTACTCATCTCACAAATTTTCTTGTGAGGACCAAAGTAATTAATACATATAAAGTGCTTAAAATGCCTCTGGTAAATAGTAAGTGCTCAATCATTATTAGCCTATATTTATTATTATTGCTGTTGTCATCATCATCCAGAGATTTAGCTTTCCACGATGTCCCCTTTTTTTGTTATCTGTAACACTCAACAACCAGGAGATATGTAGGAACAATGGGTCAACTCTAGAGGGTTTGTGTAAGTTCTAAGTTACCAACTGTAACATTTTTATTCCTTGAATATAGGAAATACTACAAAACAGTACATGATTAAATACCAAGTCAATGGCACAGACCACAGAGTAATGATGAGGTTGGGGTGTTGGTAAATGATCAGAATGTCATAGCTTTGTATTCCTCTTCCTTGTGATGTTCTTGAAGGAGATTTATATAAGTAGGACAGTGGCAAGTGGGAAATTCAAATTATTATTTTATTATTAATTGGGCTGTTGACCAAAATATCAATGTAGAGCTGTCCAGTAAACTGGGTTGGAGTGTATTGCTTAAGCTGAAGCCTAGGCAAGGGATTTCCCTTGCTCTTAAATCTGACTAATTTACTACCGTGTTTCCCTGAAAATAAGACCTAGTTGGACAATTAGCTCTACTCCATCTTTTGGAGCTAAAATTAATGTAAGACCCAGTCTTATTTTATTATAATGTAAGACCTGGTCTAATATAATATAATATAATATAATATAATATAATATAATATAATATAATACCAGGTCTTACATTAATTTTTGCTCCAAAAGATGCATTAGTGCTGATTGTCCGGCTAGGTCTTACTTTCGGGGAAATGGCACATTAGTCTTTTAGAGTGTGTATGAGAGAAATGAACGAGAACAAGAAAGCAAATATATATATATATATATATGTGTATATATATATATATATATATATATATATATGTACACACACATATGTGTGTAATATTTAATCTGCATTTAATCTTCATACTTACAAAGAAGTCCAGTCAGTCTGATACAATCAGATTAATGTTCCCTCCACTTAGAGAGGTTCTAGAAGGTAGAGGATGGAAAGAGAGACACATCTTGGTGGTATAGCTTCAGCTTTCTAGTCAGCTTGGTTTAATGGTCTGTGAGAAGTAACTAAAAGCAATTGGCCGTCTGTCTAGTAGCCCTACACCCTGACTTTTTTTAGGATACTCCCTGGGGCCTGGGAGGAAGTACAAAGTATTTTTCAAATTTAAGGTCTTTGAGAAGAAATTAAGGAGAAATACCATATGATAAATAAGGTTTGCCATTTGGAAAAGTGGCCCACCATTAATGATTGCTGCTGTGGTATTTTGGTGAAGGGAGTGTAATCTTTGAGGAAAATGATTATATATGATTATGTTAGCAGAGCAAAGCTGAAGAGTAATCATACTGTACTCAGTCTGAGACAAGAATATACAACAGAAAGGGGATTATTAACTTGGAAGCTGGAAAAGAGGCATCTAGAGTGTTACGCTCAGATTTTGCAGCCTCAGGTACGTTGCTGTCTTGTAAACTCCAGGAGGGTAAAGACCACTCTGCTTTGGTCACGACAGTGTTTTTTGCATCTAGCATGTGAGGTGTGCCGTAGGCATTCATTTGTTGAATGAATAAATTAATAATGTTATTGTATAGTATTGTTGAGGTGGATAATGTAAAAGAGACTTAGCTTAATCTCTTGATCCCAAGGCATATTCAGGAAGCTGCTTTTTTTGACAACTTCTTGATTGTAACATTTTAATATCTCAAATATAGTATAGAAAAACATTTTAGAATTTATTAGTTATTTGAATCATCAAAAATGAGTTTTATTTTAAATCCCAATACATTTAAAATATGTACTAGAAATTGTTTAATGAAATAATAAATACATATGGCACTCTTTATAGTTTTGCCTTGTGTTAAATTGGATTAGGTACAGCAGTGAGTGACAGAAACCCCAAAACAGTGGCTTGAACAAGATAGAAGTTTCCTTTCTTACATGTAAATTATGGACAGTCATGGCCAGTATGGTACCTTCGTGTTCATTGGGGAACTCAGCTTTCTCGTTTTAGTCAGAGATAGCCGCTCTGGTTCCTGTCAGCAGTTCTGCATTCTTAACCAGCAGGATGGGGCAAAGGAAAAAGCTGGGCACATCCGCATCTTGTGAAGATACTTCCTAGAAGTTGAACACATCGTTTCTACTCTGTCTGTTTAATTATAACAGAATCACAGGGCCACAGATAGCTGCAAGGGAAGCTGGCAAATATAGTCTTTTTTGGAGATGGCTATATGTCTAGACAAAAATCATATTCTGTTACTTTGGAAGAAGGGAAGAATCAATATTACAGGGCATCTGGCAATCTGTGCCATAAAATCTCAATGGATACTGTAGTATTCACACATTTGATAATTTACCCTTCAACATGATTTGTAAGACTATCATACTACTACAGTGAATTCAGTATTTATTATAGAGTTTTCACTGATTTTTTTTTTTTAATCTAATGATGGCTTCAGATTTTTATTGCCAGGTAAATTTTCTGACAACATGAACTGACAGCCTTCTGATTGGAATATTCTTATCAAAGTAGCATAATTTGATCAGCATATTTTTAATTTGCATGGTATTCATTGCAGGAATAATTAATTTAAATTTCCTAAGTTTTTATATACTAAACATGATTAAAGACCTCTTGGAAACATTTGGTTCTTACTATTTATAAATTAGAAAAATGTACAGACATCTTGTTGCTATTAATATACTGAGAAATGCTTTTGTCAACATTTTATTAGTTTTATTAACATTCCTTAAGAAATCTAGCTTTAGGAAACATTTGCATTCTTCTTCAATATTTTATTTGTAATGGCGTAGCATATTTTCCATAATTCAGTGAGAATTTTAGGGTCTTTGTAGAATAAAGAAACTGAAGGCAGCAATTTTTACACTATGAAGAAACTTTAATAACTTGGGTTATAGGTATGCTTTAAAGAATCTGTAATTTTCCTGATAATGAACAATGACTTCACAGCTCAGGATAACTTTAGTTTTGCAAGTCATACGACACAGTTTATCTTTCCATCTGTTGGTTGTCGTGTTTTATTTGCCCCAAAATACAGGTACACTCTGTGCAATTGTATAATTGCCAAAAATAAATTTACTCTTAAATGCCACAGGTTATTTCTATCAACTTAGACCCGAAGTTATGAATGTGTAATAAAGTTACAGTGTCTAAGGACTTCTTAAAACCCTGTATTATGAAATTGATCGTAGTGATTGTCTTTCAAGGAGGATACATACTAGGGAACTGGGGAGAAAGATGGAGAGAGGGTCCTTACCTTTCATAGTTACCTCTTGTCATATGTAAATATTACCTAATTAAATAAATACATACGCAAAGCCTATACTTTTTACTTTTAGATTCTTTTTTTTTAAAGCTTCGAGAGGCCGGCATTCTTTTTCTTTTTTTTTTTTTTAAGATTTTATTGGGGAAGGGGAACATTGTGGTTTTGCAGGACTTTATTGGGGAACAATGTATTTTTCCCAGGACTCATCAGTTCCAAGTCAAGTCATTGTCCTTCTCTTAGTTGTGCAGGGAGCAGCTCAGCTCCAAGTCCAGTTCTCATTTTCATTCTGGTTGCGGGGGGTGCAGCCCACCATCCCATGCAGGAGTTGAACTGGCAGCCTTGTTGTTAAGAGCTCGCACTCCAATCAACTGAGCAATCTGGCCGCCCTACTTTTAGATTCTTGCCATTCTTTTTCTTATAAGCTTTAGTGAAATATCAGTTTAATTTTCGTATGAAATGGGGCATACAAAGTGACCAAGTCACAGATTGTGCCCTTGATGAATTTTCTCAATAATGGGAATGAGACATGTACCCAATTGAGTACTAGGTAGAGGAGAGTGTCTCAGAGATGATGGTAGTGTGGTTTAAGAAAAAGAATTACCGGAGCTCTGGCTGGGGCATTAGGGAAGATTTGGTGCAGGAGGAGGCATTTAACCTATGTTTTGAAGGATTGGCAGGATTGGACACGTGATAAGTAGCTAAGAGGATTTCAGGCAGGAAATTGCATGGAGCAAAGGTACAGACGCTGGAAAGCATAGAAAATGGTGAGTACAGTACTTTTGCTGCTTCTATGATGAGGATTATTAAATTGTATTTCGATTTCCTGTTTTAAAAAAATTCTCTTAAAATGTTCTGTAGTGGATGAAGGCAGAAGTAGTTCTTTCAACTCAAGTAATTTATATTTGAAGCTGTTGCTGGTAGCTGTTCAAATTGTAAGAACATTTTGAAGAGGAGTCCTTTGGGCTGATTTCTCAAAGGCAGAACAGACTGGTTTGGCTGGAACCATAGAGCACTGGAAAGACAGGTGGGGTCATGGCACGGGGAGATTTGACACCAGGGTCGGGTTTTATTTGAGAATTGATGCTTCAAGTCAAATCCAAATTATAATTATAAAATTAATACATACTCATTGTAATCATTCATACCGTCTACAAAGTGTCACACCCACTCCCCCAATATTCTTCCAGGTATTTTCTATACACACATAAGCACGTATGTACACACTATATATACTATCTTGAATTTTGCTTTTTCTTTAATATTTCAAACCCTTATTTTTCAAGTCAATACCTGTAATTATACCTCACTTTTTTTTTTTGTAAACAACTGCATAGTGGGACATTGTGTAGATGTATACTTTAAATTCCTGTTGATGGACATTTAAATTGGTTCTGATTACTTTTTTTTTTTTTTAAATCCAGTACCTGTACAATTGTATAGGTGTATCTGTTCAGTAAGTCCTTAGAAGTGGAATTGCTGAATCAAAAGGTACGTGCATTTTTAATTTTGAAAGCTGTGAATAAATTGCCCTGCAAGATGTGCCAGTGTACACAAAGTGTTTTAGGGTTTATATTTCTTTATTTTTCTCATCAACCTGGATATTATACAAGTTCTCAATCTTTGTTAGCCTGATAGAGGAAGAGTGTACAGTATCTTAATTTGCATTTCTTCGACCATAAGTGAAGTTGATGTTCTTTTTATATATCAGAATTTTAAAATACACATTTTGTGGTCTCAGTAACAGAGCCAGGTGGTTTGTGTGTTATATGTAGTACTTCTTTGTAAGTACCAGTTATTTGTTTAGTTTTTAAAAATAACAGCTTTATTGAGATAACTAAATACCATGAAATTCATGGTATACTTTTAAAGTATACAATTTATAGGTTTTAGCCATTTATTTTAAAATTGAGTGCTAACCATTGCTTTATTAATTGTAGTAAATAACTATCAAGCTGAAGATTAGGTCCTCTATTTCTTTCCAAGCTCATCAGCATATATTAGGCCCAAAATGTGAAATGGGAAATACAGCTTTTCCTGTTATTTTTCCAGTTTGTGGGCCTCTCTTACTGGAGAGTGCAATCGGGCTAGCTGGGTTCTGAAATGGAATTATGCATGACAACTGCTTTGGAATCTCAGTGCTTGGTACTGTTTGGGGAGTGATTTCTTTTAAATAATTTGTAGTTGAAACTGATTTCCAACTGCTAGAGGTGATGCAGACTTCCCACTTTTTCTGAAAAATTTTAAATACGAAATTGGAAGTGAATAAGGCATCTGAGGTAAAAAGATTTAAAAAATGTGATAAGTGTTTAAAATTAGTGAATTTTACTTTAAGATGGGTGATTCAACTCCTTTGTTAGTTTAGTTACTCTGGTCATTTTTTATTTCAGAGATTTCTTTTTTTCAGAGATTTCTTAACATCTACTAAATATCTTAATATCTTATATATCTTAATAGTGACTTAATCTCTACTAAAGTTGTGTGTGCGCATGAGTGTGTGTTTATGGTAAGATGATTACATTGCTTCACTTTAAGAATAGTAATGGTCTGGCCTGTGCGTTATGATTCACAGATACTTTGATTCACAGATATTTTGAACAGAAGTTATGATTCACAGGTATTTTAGTATGGAGAAAAGCATACTGGTAATGTTAGACCGAGTTTTTTGAGAAATCCCTTACTGTCTGTCCTCTAGTATTGGATCCCATCTAATAGGGTCCTCGGCAGCTCCTATCCAAGGGCTATTACAGAATAGTAGCTCTGATCAATGGCCACGTCTGGGGCCCTCATCTGTCCGGTTGTTCCACTTGGGAAAACATGTTGACAGATGCTCATAGTAGATGGTTTTCTATTGATTTTGATAGCACCAAATGTATCATTCTTTCCTTTAGATTTTATAAAGTACTTTAAGTATGTAGTTTCCTATTCTTAGTAAGAAAGATATCTTTAAAATTGTTATTCTCTGCATTTTAATCCCCTCATCATCCATTATTCTTCATCGTTTTAAGCTATTTTGAAAGTGATTTTTGATTGGTTTTGGCTTTAGTCCTGTAAATTACAATGTCTCCTCTTTTTCCCCCCTTGATAACTCTTTTCTTGTTACCAATATGTTCATATTTTAGGGTTATGTTCGTATTTTACCTATTGTAAAGTCCCTTGGCCTCTAGGTTGTAGTTTTGATTAAGGTGGAGTTTTCCTTGGGCTTTTAATTAGATTTTCTTGTCCTTTAGCTTTTCGTAGGGAGCTTGAAGCTGATGCTGACTGACATTGGGTCAGTGGCGTGATTACTTAGGGTGAGACTAATGTGAACATCCAGTGGCTCAAATACAGCATTTAGATGAGCTGGTGGATGTTTCCACTTGAGGGCTGTTTCCTGGCTTAGACACACTGTCCTAAAAAAATACCAAAATAAAATCCTTGTGTAATATGTGCATTTGAGTCAAGGTGAAATGCGAGATCTGGGTGACCTATGGGGGAACTGGGTTTATAATTCTAGAAACAATGTTTTCTAAGAGATGTCATGTTGATAGGAGAGAATAACTGGGTCTTTTAAGCATACTATGTATGTGCTGTGTGTAATTCATGTTTTTCTTGCTTCACCAAAATGTCCTGAACCATGACAGCATATTAGCATTATATAAATAAGTTTGATATATGTCTCCTACTTAGCATGAGAAGACCTGGATCCTGATTCCACCTGTACCATGGGTTTGAGGTATGATGACGTACCCTGCTTCCTTAGGGGCCATAGGGGGACTGTAATACATAGACTGAAATGAAAAAAAACAACAACAACAAAAACACACACAACGGAAATACTTTGAAAATACAAACATACTCTCCAGATCTGAAGTACTTTAGTTATCTTTTTCTCAGGAACTCAGGGCTGTTGCAGCCCACAACCCTTACTTAACCCAGCAGTATTTATTCTCTGTAATGTTACCTAGAGAAATCCACTGATTCCGTGGTGTGTTTCTTATACCAGTGCTACTCCATGTAGATGTATTTGCTCCACAGATTTTTATGCAGGTCCTACTAAGTGCTCAGTAGGTGTTTAGCCATAGTAGAGAACTGTTGTTTTATTCTTCAGCATGTTACCCTAAAATAAAGACTTTTGTTTTCATTTTATGGTAAGAGACATCAAAAAGGCATTTTATGAGAGTGATAATGCATTGCCTTTTTCTTTTCTTTTAACAAATTCGGCAATTTTTCAATTTCAGAAATATGTAAACATATTTTTTTGTGGAAAAACACAATGGGGATGGCATCAACATGTTGTTCGGGTTAGAAATGGGAGCAGGTAGCAGTTATTTCCTGCCATCTCAGTCACAGGCCCAGGAGCTCATAATAGAAAGCTATGGAGAGAGCTAGATTTCAGACCATTTTTCTCTCTGAAGTTGCTTATTCTACTCTGATTCAGGAATGAATCTCTGAAGCTTTTTTGCTTCCAGGAAGTCAAAGATTAATTTGTAATTAAAACAGTTAATATGGATTTCTTTTTTTAACTGTCCTGAATCGGGTGAGTTGTCTGGTTAAGTGCCTTTTCCTATGAGATGCTTATACAATTTGTTTTCTGATTTGATTTGGACACATGGGGTAATTTCTTTTCCTAAAAATCAAACTCTGGAGGATGTGGCTTGTTTTTTATCACTCCCTTCGAAGAATAGAGGTGCTGACAAAGTCCTGGCATCCCCAGATTCCATTTTGCTTGGGTCTTGCTTTCTTTTCAGCAGTTTTCTAGGATGCCGACTGCCAGCCTCGCTGACGTAGGCCTGGCTTTGAAAACCATGGCATCTTTTGAGACTATCAGAGGGCTGGAGAGGGTGGGAATGTTCAAGTTGTAAAGTGCTCACCGAGTACCATATGCTGTTGATATGCTTGCTGTAGTGATTTGTGATCTTTGGATATTTAGGCCTTTGACACAGCTGTCATCAAGGTGGCCACAGCCCCGTCTGTGCATCTCTCTGGAATGATTCATTTTAAGCTCGCAATATAAAAATAGTGCCCTGCTTCTCTGATGTACCTCCTTCTACCCTTCACAGCTTCTTTAAACCTGAAAATTGAGAAAAGATCTAGGTGTAAGACACAACTAAAAAGAATCTAACATTTGCAGGATGTGCTAAAGAATTCAGTGTTACTAAAGCACCAGGGAGGAAGGCATTTGACCTACTTTGAGCTCACCTGTTTAGTTCAGAAAACTTCTGAGTTGGCATAGCTGAATTTTTGAGGGTTGGTTTCGTTTTAGATGCACTGACAGTTGTGTGTCTTCTTTTAGTAGGCGGTTCTATAGGAGTAACTGTATGTGTACCCTTGGCAACGTGTCACAATCACTGTAGGACCCTCTTACAGAGATGATTTTTGGAGGGCTTAGCTTCCTGCTCATGTTGTGACTAAAAAAGGAACTGTGGCCATTCAATGTAATTTTGGACAGAAGACCTGTTGTTTGTATTACACTGAATTAGAGGTCAGTATTTGAAATTCTCTGTTTCAGTGGATATTTAAGAGGATCCATAGGAATAATGGATGGCTGTGAAATTAGCCAAATGCATAGCTGAAAATGTATTTCAGAGGTGAGGGAAATCTGTTGTGCTGTCACTACCTGGTGGCTGCTATGAATTACCAAACTGACGTTTGTTATTAGATGCATAGAAAAAGTTACACATTTGGTGTGCTCTTTCAGTTATGAACTTAATGGGTTATAAAAAGATAAAACTTGGACTTAATTAAATGAAGAAGTCACCCTTCTAATTTATCTTTTTCTGTGAAGCTTCACCTGTTCTGTTGATGAATTATGAGAGAAGATTGTTCTAAGTTTAGAGTGATGATATACTTTATTTGTCCTTAAATGGTTTCTGACAAAGTATTTTTCCTTCATATTTTCTGTTTTGCTTGATTTTTGGAGAATTATAGGTTTGAAAATAATGTCTTCTCACATACAGTAGTATGCTCTCTTTTCTTCTGTGCTTCCTATGGGTGCCCAGGAGTGATGTGTTTAACCTGGAAAAAAAGATTTCAGAAGAATCGTACTTTCCATGTACTTATACAGTTAAGAAAAGGAAAACTCAGTCTTGTTTTTCTGAAAAGAGACAAGGTGATTAATAAGTGAAACGTAACAATTATTATAGAAATGATTTGTAATTTCAGGCCATAACTTCTAGGAGGCTGCTGTCATCTAAGTCTTCTTTTCTCTGGGTGTTGGCTATTAGGAAGGGAGCACCTGAGTGATCATTGGGCTGGGCCATTCGTTTGCAGTAATTTGTTGTTTCTAGTGTTTCTTGCAGGACACTGTACTGGGCACTGAGTGCAAACGCGAGTAGGATGTGTCCCTTCTGTTACAGAGTTCATGGCCAAAAGAAGGTAACAGATACGAATAAAAATCACTAAAATACAGCCTGGAAAGAACTTTA
Organism: Rhinolophus sinicus; assembly: GCF_057876585.1. Lineage (NCBI taxonomy): Eukaryota > Metazoa > Chordata > Mammalia > Chiroptera > Rhinolophidae > Rhinolophus > Rhinolophus sinicus. The sequence goes on along the minus strand of NC_142514.1, from coordinate 5,771,629 downwards.
ATAGAAGTAGAAACATGCTCCTACTGCCCAGAGAGAGGCTGTGATTACTCCTGGACATTTATGTAGCACTCACCGAGTTAAAACACAAGATGTCTTTCTTTCTTTGTCAACAAATCTGTTCTTCAGCCTCCTTTAGCTCTACGTTTATTGTGGATCATGTGTGGCCTGATGAACTGAGTGAGGTTTTCTACGTTATTAATGCTTCTAGGGAGTAAAGGGTAAAGCTCTTCTTGGGAGAGAGAGGTCAGCCCTAACCCTGCCTTCTACTGAACCCGAAGTATCTTTCTGTTTTGTTTACTTTTGAGAACATTCTCTCAGAGCTTGATAAAAAAAATGATGTTCATTTTTGCTGAGCCCCTTCTTCGGAAAAAGAGCTCTTTTCAAGTAAAGAAAGAATCCTATACCAGAAGGACTTAGCATTGACCTTGACCTTCTCCTACCTTGGGAATCTGTAGACTTTTTTTGTGGACACGTGCTACAAGTAAATTAGCTGCTGATCTGATTTGTATGGTTTCTTCATCGTGTGGCAGAAGGATGGGGACACAATATTTGGTTTTTCAGTTCACTGTCTCCTGCTAACATTTTTTTCCCTCCCTAAATAAGTGAAGCCTGACCTTTTTTCTTCCTGGAAAATGGCTTACTTAGTTTTCAGAAAAATTAAGATATCTGTGTGGAGAATTTGAAGCATTGTTTAAAAATAAATTCATTAGCAATTAAAAAACAACACAAGGATCACCTTGGGGCTTTATTAATTAAAATCTGAGCTGTTAGGCACACCTATTATCTCCGTATTTCTCTTAACTATCATGAGACCCGTTCATTCATCGCATAGATTAATTATTTATTTGTATTATTAGTTACTATTGCTAGATAGTGTACAAGATGATTGGGAGACTTGTAATATGGTGGTGCTTGCCTGAATTAGGAATAAGTAAGTAAATAAATAAACAAACAAATCTTTTACATGTATATATTTTTGTTGTTGTTGTTCCTTTAAGTGTCTTGCTTTATCAGTGTCTATGCTCTGTTGCCTGTCCCAGAGGAGCATGTAAATCAGTCCTAATCGTGGTGCTTAAACCTGTAGCTCCAGAGAGGAGCAGCTGGCACTGAATTCGACCTGGCTTAACCTTCTACCCAGGATCTGTCAGACAGCCAACAGGTATTAGATGTGTGTTTTCCAAGTTTAATACCGTTGTAAGTGGGATATAAATGTATTTACCTTTGGCCTTACAACTAGGAGGCTAGCCTTGCAGCAATACAACAGTTAGAGATTTCCAGAACAAAAGTGGACTATAACCAAACAATATAACTACTCATTGTTTAGCATGACAAATAAATATAGTTCAAATTCAGGTTAACTAAAGGTTATTGTGGGTTAGAGAAATTGACTAAGGATTCGTTGAGAGGCTAAGAGTAGGGCCTTGAAGAATGGGTACTGTTTGAATAGGAACTAGGAGAGCAAGTTAGGACAGTTTAAGCAGGGGTCAGCATGAGGCAAGAATGAGTTACGGTATGTACAGAGTCCAATAAAGAGAGTCTAGCTGGAGGAAAGAATCTGTGGGGAGGGATGGGGTGAGGTAAGGTAGTTGGACCAAAAGATAGAGGCTTGGAATGCTAAGCACAAAATTCCTGTTGGCACCTGAAAGGCATGGGGCTCCAGAGAGATACTAACGTAGCAAAGCAGCCAGAGAATGTGGATGTCTGAGTGCTTTTGGCCCCACATTTGTAATATAGGTGTATGGGGTGTGCTGGCCAGGCCTGGGAAAGACGTGTATGGATGTGCACTTGTGTGCTGTGCTAAAACTGCTTCCTGTCCCTACTTGTATGTGGTCAGACAGTAGGACAGACCAAAGGAAAGAGAAATAGCCACAGGACAAAAATAGGCTTTTAGAAGTCTAAGTGGTTGGTGAAATTTCACTGTTAGCTTTTATTTAGTATCATATTTCATAAAAATTTTTACCAAAAGCCCTACTACCAAATCTAGAAGTTATTTGTTATTTAAAAAATATCTTAAATCAAAGTTTATATATGATTCAGTTTCATTTCTTCTCTTGCCTCTCACCCCAAACACCCATTCTGTTTTAAACCTGTTTTTAAACTCCCCATTTTTGAGCTATCTCTTATTTATTCTTCAGGTCTTAGTTTAGGCATCATTTCACCTGGAAAGCCTTTCCTCAGTCAGGCTCGTATCCAGCTGTGCTCTCCCTTGGCACCCGGACTGTCCTGGGGCCACCCCTTCTCACGCTGCACTGTGACTGCACTCTCAGCCCTGGGAGCTCAGAGAGCTCAGGGCCTAGTCTTGTTTGTTGTTGAGTCCTCATCTGCAGCTTGGCTCAGGGACATCACATGGTTGGTAGATATTTGAGCAATGTAAAGGTTGACTTAATTTGTCATTGTTATTTCTTTTTCTTTTTTAAACTTAGCGTCTCCTAAACAGTTTCCTGCTTTTATGTACTCATAGTTAATATTTATTATGGTTGTATTATGTTTTTTAATGTATATATACCGGTATTCCTTAAGTATTTCCCTGTTATTGGGCATTCAGGTTATTTCCATTCTTTTTCCTACATATCTGATACTGCTGCCATAAACTTTCTTGTACATACAGCACTTGTTTTTAATAGTTTTAAATTAAAAATGAGAAAGAAAAACCATACATAAAGCACGTATTCTTAAGATGTGTTTATTTATATATTGTGTCTCACTTCATAGTGAGTGGCCTATAAAATAGCATTTGTTTTTGCCCAGATTTCACTTTTTCAAGAGAAATATGCCTTTCTTCTTACTTAAACAAATTCTAAAGTGAAGTCACTGTGTTGATTAGACAGGGGAGAGACACTCACTGATGGGTGTATGGGGAATACTGTGTTAAGTAGGGCATTCAGGGACAGACAGCTTCTCTGAAGAGGTGACATTTGAGTAAGACTTTGGTAAGGAACCACGCAGAGATCTGGGGATAGAGCATTCCAAACAGAGGGAACACCAAGTACAAAAGTCCCGAGGGGGGAGCCTGCTGGTGGTCAAGAAACAGTGGGAAAAGCTCTGGAGAACGGTGGGAGGTGAGGGCAGAGGAAGAGGCGGGGGCCACATCTTACAGGTCCCTGCAGACCACAGGAAGGCCTCTGGCTTTTCCTCCAAGTCTAATGGGATGCCACGGGGAGGTTTTGATCAGCGGTATGATGGGATCTGATTTATCTTTTAAAAAGCTCCCTTTAGCCGCTGTGTAAACATTAGAGCCCTACCGGTCAGAGTGGAAGCGGGAGATTGGAGAGGAGGCGATTTGTTGCAGGTAAGCAGGTGAGACATGATGTGGGAAGCTTGGATAGGGTGGGAGGTGATGAGAGTGGTCAGGTTTGGGATTTGGTGAAATGCTGTGTCCTGAGAGGAAAATTTTACCACTAGTTAAAAAACAGCTTAAGGCAAACCTTTTGTTGAATATAAATTAGTAGTGTTCAGAATACCTTTCTCTTCAGAGTATTTGGTAGATTTTGTATCCTTGAAATTACTAAATCAGTGAAGTGGGGAAAGGAACCAGGAAAGGTAAGAGCTGGGATTTGATTGTATTGTTAATCTATTTGCTGATGGAACAAGAAAGATTCCATAACAGCAGATGTGAAAATTTTCATCTGTAATGGTCATTTATTTAATATAAAAGGTATGTCTGAAGAATGTATGCTTGGATAAATTATATACTGAATTCTGGTGCTTAGAGTGATTGTGTTCAACTAGACCTGTTTAGTATTAACTGTGAAATATGTTGCAGCAATAATAAGGAATGCAGTGGGTGCCTTTCCGCCGTTATCAGATTCCATTAACAAGTTTTGCTGTGCTTGACTGCTTTTCATTGTTACGCTTTATGGTTCATACTGAAGCTGTAGACGTAAATGACATCCATTCTACAACGGTTTCTCAAGGCTTTACAAACAGTGATGGTGTATTTTGAGTAAACATCTGTTTACTCCTGTAGTGATGATGGATGCTAGACAGGTTATGGTTTGCTTTGGTTCTACTTCGCATAGGATTTTAGCCAGGTAGCGAAAAGTATTTGACAATGTTCTTGAGCTTTGTGAAATGCTTCATCCAGACGGCCACTTTCCTTTATTGCTTTAGCGATAGAGAGACATTAACTCAGCCCAGGGACACCCTTTAGTGTAGGTCACTAAACACCTCACTTCCCTCACCCTGTTACCCTGGTCCGAGCCACCATTATTTCTCACGTGGATTATTATTGCCATAGCCTCCTACCTGTCTCCTTATTTCCACCATTTTGCCCAGCGGATTGGCAACACAGCAGTCTGAGTGACCCTTTTAAAATGCAAATCGCATGTCACTTCTCTCCTCCAAAGCTTCCAATGTCCTTCCATTTCAATTTAAGCCAAGAGCCTTAATAGGACCCCAGGGGCACCAGAGGTCTACTTGGCCCCACCCCCTTACGAGTACATACTGTTGGGTACACATGCACATCTGTGTTAGGAGTCAATACAGATGAATGATGGTCCCCAAAAGATAAATCCAAGTCCTAACCCCCGGTTTCTGTGAATGCAGCCTTATTTGGAGAAATCATCTTTGCAGATGTCATTAAATTAATGGGTTTAACTTAAGAGAGACTGAAAGAAGAATTTGAGAGAGTGACTATAGCACCTGTTGGGAGGATTTCTGTTGTAAAGGAGAATAGAGAAATAGGGCTTTAGGCAGTGGAAATTTAACAATTTTTTTTTTTAAAGACAGAAGAAATAACAGGATAGAAGTATCGTACCACTTCAAAGTTTTGTATAAGTTTTTGTATAATTTTAGGGGATTAATAGGTCCCCAGAATCCCTCCCTCTGTGAACCTGCAATTTAGACACTCTTGGCCTGTAGCTCTTCAGTAAAACCACGGGGCAGCAACCTCACTTCCTCCCTTGAGATTTCTGTTTTATATTAAGAGTTTGCATGGGCTGGTAATTAGACCACAATCATATGTGGTAAGTATTACTATCCCCATTTTACTTACCACATAGTGGGGAAATGGAGGTACAGAAAGGTTCAGTAACTTGCCCAAAGTCACCTAGCTAGGAAGTGGCAGAGTCAAGTTTTTAGCTCAGACAGTCTGACTCGACAGTCTGTGCCCTGACCACTGTGCTAGGCTTCCTCCCATGGTTCCTCAGCTGTGGGTGTGTGAGTACGGGCTTAGGGAAGTGGGATGGAAGTAGGAGTTGAAGGGCAAATGATGCTTTTGGGAAGTCTTTGAAATTTTCATCTGAAAGATTCTGTAAAAGAGAAAATGTCTTCATGCGTTTGTCCTAGGTGACCTATAATGAATATAGTGAGATTCTAATAGTTTTTATTCCAAGCACTAGAGAATAGTTGCTTTTCTTCCAGCAGATTGGTGAGCATCCTTTTCCAGTGGCTAAGAGTTGTTGGCTGGCACAGAGATGACATTTTCTATTTCCAGCAGGTGAAATTGCTCCCTCTCCACCTCTACTTTATTTGCTGGTTCCTTTGACAATAGGGTTTGATATTTTGGTGTACCCTAGATGGCATTGTTCTCTTGGATCAGATGACCTAAATTACTGTTTCTTTTTGTAGCATGGTACAAGTGTGCCTTTGGGGCCCTAGAGTTAAAATGGATAGCTATGAGTCAGGGTGGCTTGAAAAGCATGTCACTGAGGGTCTCCTAGTCCAGTTGGTTAGTGCAGACTCCATTTGCCTTGGTATAGGCTGTGTCCCCCTTTTCTCTGTCGTGCAGCCCGTCTTTGCTTCCCTGAAGTGACTCAGGCATGTTCTCCCTGTAATCTCTACCCAAGAATGGACTAGCCATGGCCAAGAAGTTAGAGAAGTAGTACGCAGGGTACTGGACTCCAAGGCACCAGTCAAACTAGTGACTGAGCTGACATTGGAGCCCAGTTTTCTTAATGTCCAGGTGAATGCTTTAAAAAAGGGAATGAGTTATTTTGTAAAATAGAAGCACTTCCATGCAATTATATAGTTTTCATCACTATGACAAATGCATGTTTCTTAAGTTTTCTATTTTTTACTATTGTAGGTAATACTGTATGGATCTTGTTTTTCATTGAATAAATATCAGTGTCACTGTTCAAGGCACTGAAGATGTGGTAATGAATAAATAGAAAAACATTTCTGCTCTCATGAAGCTTATAAAAGATAAGTGCCTTCTCATAGTTACAGTTATTTCCTTAGGATAGAGTTTGAGTTCTGATATTACAAATAAAATTGTTCAGTAACTGCATTTCTAAACATTAGAACAAACTTTCTTTTAAAAGCTGTAAAAAATGAAGTCTTCTACAATATTTATTTTCTTCAATTAAAATGTATAGCGTTTGCCCCCTTACACACATGTACTATCAAAAATTAAAATAATTAGGGACCTCTAAAAGGAAGTGTTTTAAGTGTCATCAATTCTTGATAATTAAAGAACTTGGTTAATTTCTTTTTTTGCACTAATCAGCTAAAATATATAAATAGGTCTTGTAATTTTTGGCATGGCTGAGAAATTTTTCAGTCAATTTATTGTAGACTTAATTGATAAGATCTATATTAAAGTTAAATTTCAGTTTGTAAAATTGACTAGTAATTTCTGATGCCTTGCTTTGTCTGATTCTCCCACCATCTTGCTTTCATTTCTAGAAATTCTCTAGGGATTTGTCAAAATCTTTAATAAAACTGGATGACTTGGGCAGATGGCATTAGATGTGGTCCAGTCTGCTCTGAAATGCCCAGGTTGAACTTTCATTAGAAGTATGTGTATGTTTAGTAACAAAGAAATAGTCCTTTAAAAAAGTTATAACCAAATATCAGCTTGACACAAAGGATGACCTTTCCAAACTACACATCAAGAAATAGCTTTCTATAGCTGAATACAACAGAGACTTCAAGACAACGGTCTGTACAGGGTGATCGCAGTGAGAATTATTTTGATGCTTGGACTGTCTAATAATATGACTGTCTTTTTATTGTGCTTCACTTGATTATGCTTCATAGCTAGAATGGTTTTTTGTTTTTTTTTTGCAAATTGAAGATTTGTGGCAACCCTCCATTGAGCAAGTCGGTGCGTGCCATTTTTCCAACATCATTTGCTTACTTAGTGTCTCAGGGTCACAGTTTGGTAATTCTCACAATATTTTAAACTTCTTCATTATTTTATTTGTTACTGTGATCTGGGATCAATGATCTTTGATGTTACCATTGTAATTGTTTTGGGGAGCCTGAACCACACCCATATAAGATGGGGAACTTATTTGATAAATTGTCTGTGTCTGACTGCTCCACTGACCAGTCATTCCCTTGTCTCTGTCTTTCTTCTTGGCCTTCCCTATTCCCTGAGACACAACAGGGAAATTAGGCCAATTAATAACCACGCAATGGCCTGTAAGTGTTTAAGTGAAAGAAAGAGTTGTGCGTCTCCTACTTTAAATCAAAAGCTAGAAATGGTTAAGCTAGGTGAGGAAGGTGTGTTGAAAGCTGAGCTAGGCTGAATGCTAGGCCTCTTGCTCCAGTTAGCCAAGTGGTGAATGCAAAGGGAAAGTTCTTGAAGGAAATTAAAAGCGCTACTCCAGTGAATGCAGGAATGATCAGAAAGTGAAACGGCCTTATTGCTGACATGGAGAAAGTTTAGTGGTCTGGATAGAAGATCAGATCAGCCACAACATTCCCTTAAGCCAAAGCCTGATCCAGGGCAAGGCCATAACTTTTCAGTTCTGGGAAGGCTGAGAGAGGGGAGGACGCTGCAGAGGAAAAGTGGAAGCTAGCAGAGGATGGTTCATGAGGTTTAAGAAGCAGTATCTGTAACAAAGTGCAAGGTGAAGCAGCATGTGCTGGTGGAGAAGCTGCAGCCTGTTTCCCAGAAGGTTTAGCTAAAATACTTAGTGCAGGAGGCTCCACTAAACGACAGATGTAAGTGTAGCTGAAACGGCCTGATATTGGAAGCAGATGCCGTCCAGGCCTGTCACAGCTACTGGAGAGGAGACGCCAGTGCCTGGGCTCAGAGCTGCAAAGGACCAGCTGACTCTTGTTACGGCTCCTGCACTGGTGACCTGAAGCTGAAGCCAGCGTTCGTTTACCATTCTGAGACTCCCAGGGCCCTTAAGAATTGTGCTGCATCTACTCTGCTTGTGCTCTATGGATGGAGCAGCAAAGCCTGGATGACAGCACATCTGTTTACAACATGTTTGACTGGATATTTTAAGCCCACTGTTGGGACCTACTGCTCAGAAAGAAAGATTCCTTTTAAAAATATTACTGCTCATTGACAGTGCACCTGATGGAGCACCCAAGTGCTCTGATGGAGACGGACAACGAGATTAATGTTGTTTTCATGTCAGCATCCATTGTATTGCTCATGGATCAGGGAGCCATTTTGACTTTCCAGTCTTCTTATTTTTGTTTTTTTATTTTTTAAAGGTTTTTTAATTTTATTTTTAAAAAAATTTTATTCGGGAAGGGGAACAGGACTTTATTGGGGAACAGTGTGTATTTCCAGGACTTTTTTTCCAAGTTAAGTTGTTGTCCTTTCAATCTTAGTTGTGGAGGGCGCAGCTCAGCTCCAGGTCCACTTGCCGTTGTTAGTTGCAGGGGATGCAGCCCACCATCCCTTGTGGGAGTCGAACCAGCAACCTTGTGGTTGAGAGCCCACTGGCCCATGTGGGAATTGAACTGGCAGCCTTCGGAGTTAGGAGCACGGAGCTCTAACCGCCTGAGCCGTAGGGCCGGCCCAAGTCTTATTATTTAAGAAATACATTTTGTAAGGTTATAGCTGCCATAGATAGTGATTCCTATGGTGGATCTGGGCAAAGTCAATTGAAAACCTTCTGGAGAGGATTCACCATTCTAGGTGCCTTTGAGAACATTTGTGATTCATGGGAAAAGGTCAAAATATCAGCATTAACAGGAGTTTAGAAGAAGTTGATTCCATTTCCAATGGAAGACTTTGAAGGGTCTAATACCTCAGTGGAGGAAGTAACTTCAGGTGTGGTGGAAATAGCAAGAGAACCAGAATTAGAACAGGAGTTGGAAGATGTGACTGAATTGCTTTCAATCTCATGATAAGACATTAATAGATGAGTTGCTTCTTCTTCTTCTTCTTCTTCTTCTTCTTCTTCTTCTTCTTCTTCTTCTTTCTTTTTGTTTTTAAGATTTTATTGGGGAAGGGGAACAGGACTTTATTGGGGCCAGGACTTTTCCAAGTCAAGTTGTTGTCCTTTCAATCTTAGTTGTGGAGGGCGCAGCTCAGAACAACTGAGCCATCCGAGAGCTCAGCTGCAACCCAGCTCAAGGTGCCGTGTTCAATCTTTGTTGCAGGGGGCGCAGCCCATTATCTCTTTTGTGAGTTGAGGAGTCGAACCAGCAGCCTTGTGGTTGAGAGCCCGCGCTCCAACCAACTGAGCCATTTGGCCACCCTGGAGCTGAGTGGCAGCTCATTGACTTCATTCTAGTTGCAGAGGGTGCAGCTCCCTGGCCCATGTGGCAATCGAACTGGCAGCCCCATTGCCCAAAGCTCAAGCTCTATCCAACTGAGCCACCTGTCCACCCCGAGTTGCTTTTTAATGGATGAGCAAGGAAAGTGGTTTCTTGAGATAGAATCTACTCCTGGTGAAGATGCCGTGAATATTGTTGAAATGACAGCAAAGGATTTAGAATATTACAGAAACTTAGTTGGTAAAGCAGCAGCAGGGTTTGAGAGAATTGACTCCTATTTTCAAATTTCTGTTGTGGGTAAAATGCTATCAACAGCATCGCATGCTACAGAGAAATTGTTCATGAAAGGAAGAGTCAATCGATGAGGTACATTTCATGGTTGTCTTATTTTAAGAAATTGCCACAGCCACCTCAGCCTTCAGCAACCACCGCCCTGATCGTCAGCAGCCATCAACATTGAGGCAAGGCCCCCACCAATAAAAAGATTATGACTCTCTGAAGTTTCAAAGGATGTTAGCATTTTTTAGCAATAAATTATTTTTTAGTGAAGGTATATACATTGTTTTTTTAAAGACATAATGCTATTGTACACTTAATAGAATATGTACAGTGTTCTACATACAGAACAGGGTAAATATAACTTTCATATGCACTGGGAAACCAAAAAATTCGTCAGACTCTCAATGATACTTGCTTTATTGAGATGGTTTGGAACTGAACCTGCAGTATCTCTGAGGCATGCTGGATAAATTTTGTATCATGGCTGATACTTGAGGTGAATCAGTTCTTTGGTGTTTGCTTAGTACGGTGAATATAAGCAAGGATTGGAGAAAGGAATGATTTAGCTGCTGTGTTCTCTCATTAGTTCTAATAAGCCATTTGTCAAGAGAGGTGGTATTATTACTGATTTCCAGTTGAGGAAATGGAGATTCAGAGAGGTCTCACCGCTAGTAATACCAGACTTGGGGTTCAAACTGAGGTCTGGGTAGTTGAAGCTTTTTGTATCATGACATACACATCTTTCCTTAAAATTATGACATATTTTAGAGTGACCTCTCTGAAACTATATTTTTCTAAATTTCATTTAGAAAATAAAATATTCTCTTGTTTTATTTTCCTATTTTATTGATATTTTCCTTTAAGAAGTTTTAAAAATTGAACCTAAGATAGGTCCTCTCCTCCCCACTTCTTACCCCCACCCCCCTCTCCTCTTTTCTTTTTCTTTTCCTTTAACAGCAAGTTCCATGATTGAATTTTAATGGTATAAAACATAAGAAAATATTCAGTGACAGTTGATACTATGTTTTTTTTCAAAGAGGGCAAAGAAAATCTGGATTTCTTAAATAAGCCAATACCTTTCAGAAATTGAAACAGCCATATAACTTACTGTTTTAAGTAGGTGGCAGTGTAAATGTTAACAGATAAAATATTGATAACTTTCTTTCTTGCTCCACTTAGAATTCCTTCAAAGTTTGAAGTGCTTATTGGCTTCACTCAGAATAAGTAGTTCTAATTTTTGACTTTGATGTTAATATTCAGTAGAAGAGAACATATTTAAGGGGAAGGTCAAATACTGATGGTGTTTAGAGGGAAGAAAGAGGAAAACCCATTTTTAAAATTTTATACGTTGTGCAATACATACTTAAAATAGAATTAGAGAGTCTTGGGAGAAGAACGTACTTGATAACTTCAGGTAAATGAAAAAATTTAGAAAGTTCCTAGCCATTTAAAGTGAAATCTGTTTTGGACATTTATATAAGAAATGGTTTGTGAAAATGGAAAGGATGTGTTACTGTATTTTGAATGATGAGCAGATACTAAGAATTTTGGGATTATTACAGTTGGTATGAGAACTATATACCAATTGGATGTTTACTTAAATCTTATGTTAAAATTATTCACCATGTTTTTAACTGAAACATTTTTCAGTTAAGCAAAAGTTTAGCTTTGGCTTGAGAGGCAGTGTGCCATGATGGCTAAGAGCACAGACTTAGAAGACAGATGCGTGTGTTTAAATCTCAGCTCTGGCACTACCGTGATTCCCTGAAAACAAGACCTAGCCAGACCATAAGCTCTAATGCGTTGTTTGGAGCAAAAATTAACATAGGACCCAGTCTTATTTTGCTATAAGACTGGGTCTTACATATAAGACCCAGTCTTATATTAATTTTTGCTCCAAAAGACGCATTAGAGCTGATTGTCTAGCTAGGTCTTTTTTCGGTGAAACAGGGTAGTAACTTTATATCAGTGAAGAAGTTATGTAACTTTCTGGGTCTCAGATTCCTCATCTATAAAATAGGGATAATAATAGTACCTACGTGGTAGGATTGCTGTGAGAATTAGATGAGTTAGTATACAAAGCATAAGTAATAAGAGATCAAATATTCCTATGTTTATTGAACACATACTATGTATGTTTGATGTTGGGTGCTGGAAGATACAGATGCGGGTAGTATTTAAAAAGAATTGAGAGAAGAGATGAATATTATGAGAAGAAGTATGAAGATTAGATAGAGAGTTCACATGACTGAAATCTCCTCTGCTAGAATAATGACATTATTTTGAGGAAAAGCAGAAGATGAGGGCTGGACTATTGAATAGTTAAAAATATATGCCCGTACTTGAGCAATTCTGTGATTATCTCCTTGAGGGATAAGGGAAAATATGATTCTCCTCTATATAATAGAATAATAATTCTGGCTTGATTGTTTTTTTGTCATTGAGGTAAGTTAGGTTGTATATAATTTTTAAATAGTTTACCAAAATGAAGGGGGAAACATAAAATTCCTAGAGTCAGTAAGTATAAGGCAGAGTTAGTAAGCAGAAGTGAAATCTGAAAGATGCTGGCAGGAAGAAAATAGGATCAAAGGAAGAAAGGCTCTGTTGAGGCTGGAGGATTCGGGATTGCTGGGCCCTGGCGAGAGAATGGAATGCCGTGAGTGGTGCTTTCAGGGGTGGAGTGTTGTGGCTGGAAGTGGACGGCTGCCTGGAAGGAAGGTAGAGGTCACTGGTGATGAGGAGACCAGGAAGCAGGTACCTGGTTGTCAGATGGGTGTATCCTCTTGTTGCCCTCACCTGTTATGGTAGGACCCAGGTGAGACGGAAGACTTGCATAAATGGAGGAAAAGGACCACCCAGAAACCGTTCTATTAACACTGTGGTGTTCCTTTTGTGTAATTTCCCTTATTATTTCATTGTCTTTGAATATCATTGATGTCATATATATACACTCTCTTGTAACTGGTTTTAAACAACTTTTGTGTTTTCCTTATTATGTAAAGTGGTAGTAGATGTCCACTGTATCAGAAAATAGGATTAAAAAGAAGAAACTTAAAAGCATCAATAGGTAAATAATGTTAGCTGTTATTTGTGATATACTCCCCCAGACTTCTTTTCCTACATAGGCTGTATAAATACATTTAAAAAATGGTATCACATTAGATATATTTTTGCAATTACTGCATATTCAGTAAAATATGAGCATTTTCATGTCATTCAATGTCAATAAATATACTTTCAGGATTATTTTTAATAACTGTAGTTTTCTGTTATATGAATTCGCTATAATTTACTGACTGAATCTAACTACTATTGAGCATTTCTAACATCCGCTATTTTCCTCACCCAATTGTGTATTGTCTTTAAATTAATATGGTTTATAATAGTTGCATTGTGTTTTGATGCGTGGATGCACTGAGAGTGGGCAGTAGTGAAGGGTTGTTTTTAACCCCTGACCTGATTGACACATAATTTATGGAGGACAATTCAACTGTGTAGTTGTGGCCACACACATTAACATTTTATCTGTAGTACGAACTTCCAGGGTTCTTGGAGTTGATTTTTTTTTTGCGGGAGAGGAAGTTGACCATGTCAGCCGGGGACTTTGTGTCATTTCTTGGACCAGAAAATTTATATTGAAAATGCTGGATGCTTAACAATTTGGAATTTATTTTGCCATGTTTACAGCAAGATATTCTCATTTAGCTTTCTCCAATGACAAAGGGTAAATAGTCACTGACTTTTTCTTTCTTAATTAAGCATGAAAAGCCAAATCAGGCACTTAGTGTTATGAGAATCATGGCAATGACATAAATTGCCTTGCATTTTCTTGTGTGACGTCCTTGGGAACAGTGTTTTGCAGAATGCTTTGATTGAAAATACACAGAAAATAAGCTTGCACCATGAACACACTGAAATAACGAATTTATCACCCCTGAAATAGATCTCAGAGTCTGTAGCATTTAAGGACTCCTAAAAGCTAATTCTAAAGTTAGGATTGGAGTGGAAAGACTGACTACTGATGTTTTGCACATGACTTCTTCAATACACTTTTCTGAAATGAGTTTTTACTTATTTGTTAACTTGTTCATTGTTGACATGTGACTTCCCTACATACACAAGAAAGCAAGCCACAGTTGTATTTACACTATATCCCTAGTCCCAGGTAATAAAAATTGTTAAATGAATCAATTGTATTAGGTTGGTGCAAAAGTAATTGCAGTTTTTGTAATTATTTTTAACCTTTTAAACTGCATTTACTTTCTCACCAACCTAATATTAGATCTGTTTTCAGTCCATTTAAGTTACTAAAGAATTGACTTCTTAGGAGAGTAATTTTCCAGATACACACAAGTAAAATGAAATGAAGCAAAGAGAATTTATCTGGGGTGTTCTGGGTGGTGTAGAAGGATAATCCGGGAGTCTTGCTTTTCCCTAAATAGTATTCTTTCCTCCAAATCGCCTGGCTAACAACCACAACTACCATTTTGACCATTTCAAGCATTGCATGTTTTTCTAAGTCTTGATTCTGAAATAGTAGTTCTTATCTGGTGCTACTTTGATGTATCTGGGACAGCATTATGCAATAGAAATTGTAATGTGAGCTTTAACTACAAGCCACATATGTAATTTACCATTTTTTAGTAGCCATATTAAAAAAAGGCAAAAGGGTGAAATTAATTTTAACAGTATATTTTATTTAACTTGATACGTCCAAAATGTTATTTCAACATCTGAATAACATAAAAATATTTTTTTCACACTAAACATTTGAAATCCAGTGTGCATTTTACACTCATATCTCAGTTTGGATTAGCACATTTCAAGTGCTCGATAGCCACATGTGGTTAGTGTTTACATATTTGACAGTGAAGATCCAAGGAATCATTTAAAAACAAACCTGTGAACCCAAATGCTGATAATGTAGGTGGTGGCAAAGATCTCCATTTAGTAGTCTTTGAGGGTAGCTTTAATAATTTTTTATTTAAGAAAAGTTATTTGGTACAGATAAGTTTGTATTACAATAGTTAGTTTTGCTGCAGGCTGGAATTTATACATTGAATTAGAGAAGAGTTTAACCAGGTAATAAAAATGTGTTACAGATTTTTTAAAAATCCAGGAACCCTGAAGCTTGCTTACATCTAGTCCCTCCTTTTTAAATATATGTATATAAAAATAGGTGGAGAGGATCCAACTAATCTGTTACGTTTTATTAATTGCTTTAGGGGAAAGGAGATCTGAAGCATATATAGTAAAATGTTAACATTTGTTATTCTGGGTGGTAATTACATGGTGTCCCTTATACTGTTTAATACTTGTCTATATGTTGTAAATATTTCATGAAAAAATTTAAAGATACAAAAAACTTGATTCCTAGAAGTAAAATGTGAATGGGAACATTATTTGATGTGTTACAAATTCTGGAAATGATGCTGTGCTGGTACTTTTACATAGTGACTGTGTTCTTTCTTTGCCTCCAATTAATAGTGAGTTGCAGAAAAATGGTAACTTATTTTCAGCAACTGCTTTCTTTGGTTAAGACTTGTTATGAAAGACAGACCATCTGGATATGATTTAATGTAATTTCACGTTGTAGCTATAACATTTCAGACTGTAATATTTCTTAGACATCTCTATTTAGACAGATGTTTGACTTGTAGCTCTGTAAACTGAGATGTCAAGTAGTAGTGACATTTTTGGAATTTAAAAATTTTTTAAACTTTTTGATAATTCAGTCAAGAAAATTCTTTTTTATTTATTTGATACTGTATTAAGGGTATAGGCCAGATGTTTACTTATCAGTGGAAATAGGCCTGAATACATATGTGATTCCTTGGTGGAATCTCATTTTACTTTGTAAAATTTTATTTGTAATGATACTTTGAGAAGATAAGGTAAAACAGTGTATCATATTTCAGGAACAAAATATTTGAAGTAATACTAGTAAGTTTTAGTTCAATGTAGAAATGGGCTGGCCGGTTAGCTCAGTTGGTTAGAGCGGGGTGCTCTTAACAACAAGGTTGCTGGTTCATTCCCCACACCGGCCATTGTGAGCTGCGCCCTCCACAACTAGATTGAAACAACTCCTTGACTTGGAGCTGATGAGTCCTGGAAAAACACACTTAAAAATAAATAGAAGTTTTTTTTTTAAAAAGGGTTATATTGGGACACACATACGGGGGTGGGGGAAGGGGAGAGGGAGGTGTAGTTGACAATTACAATTTGATGATTGATATACATTGTGAACTAATCACATCGAAGCTAATTAACATATTCATCACTTCAGTTACTTTGTTTTGTGGTGAGAACACAGGATCTAATCCTCTTAGCAAATTTCAAATATTAAAAAATCCCCATTAACTCTGGTTACATTGTTATACCTTTCTAGAAATATTTTTTTCAATCAACAAATATTTATTTGTTGCTGAGTATATATTTCAATATAAACAGTAGAAACTGCTACTTTCATAAAATTTATACAGATAATAGCTGTTTGCATTTTGGTGTCTTTTCTTCCAATCTCTTTCTAGTCATATGTATTAGGAAATTGGGATATCTGTATCTATATGTCTATACCTTCATATATATATGTGGTTTTATAGCTTTTCCTAAAATAGCATTTGCAGCATAAACAATTTGTCACAATATTAAAGTCTTTGAAAACCTTTTTTAAAGGGCTTCCTATTATTTTTTCTTATTATAAAAGTAACCTATGCTAATTATTAACTTTACATACTATATAGAAATGTATAATTTAGCAAATAAGTCTCTTAATAGTTCTGACCTCCACAGTAACCACAGTTAGTAGGTTGGTGTACATTATTCCTAACTTTTTCTATAAAAACATATATACTATATATCTTTTCTATATTTTCTAAGTAATAAAAATGGTGTTGTATTCTACATACTTTACTGTAACTACCTTTTTCACTTAACTACAAATTCTGAACGTTTTTCCTTATCAGTACACACACAGTCTACTTTTTTTAAAAAAGATTTTATTGGGGAAGGGGAACAGGACTTCTTTATTAGGGAACAGTGTGTACTTCCAGGACTTTTTTCCAAGTCAAGTTGTTGTCCTTTCAGTCTTAGTTGTGGAGGGCACAGCTCAGCTCCAGGTCCAGTTGCCGTTGCTAGTTGCGGGGGGGGCACAGCCCACCATCCCTTGCCGGAGTCGAATCGACAACCTTGTGGTTGACAAGCTCCTACCAACTGAGCCATCCAGGAGCTCAGCGGGAGCTCAGCTCAAGGCGCCCTGTTCGATCTTGTTGCAGGGGGCTCTGCCCACCATCCCTTGTGGGGAGTCGAGGAATCCAACCGGCAGCCTTGTGGTTGAGAGCCCGCTGGCCCACGTGGGAATTGAACCGGCAGCCTTCAGCGGTAGGAGCATGGAGCTCCAACTGCCTGAGCCACCTGGCCGGTCCCCACAGTCTATTTTTTAATAATTATATTGCATAGTATGGTATATTAATGTTGCAATTTAGCCAGTTCCCTGTTGATGGATGTTTAGGTTTTGTCTAGTGTTTTGCTGTTATGAACAATGTTGCAATTAACATCCTTGTCAATATTTTTGCATAAGCCTGTGAATATTTTTATAGGATAAATTCCTAAAAGTGAAACTACTGAATTGAAAATCAGGTACATTTTGAATTATAATAGGAATCGCTAAATTAGCCTCTGAAAAGGTTGTATCAGTTGACATTCCTATGGGCAGTACATTAGCCATAGGTTTTGAAAATGCAGCATTTATCGAGTGCTTGCAACATTCCTCAGTATGGTTCTACGTCATTGTAATCCTTCCCACCTCTTCATGAGGTAAGTGCTGTTATTTGAAACTGAGGACAAAGCTACCAGGAAGTAAACTGAGGCAGCCTGCTTCTAGAACCTGTGCTTTTTCTTTTTTTAAAATTTTTATTTATTTAAGTGTGTTTTTCCAGGACCCATCAGTTCCAAGTCAAGTAGTTGTTTCAGTCTAGTTGAGGAGGGTGCAGCTCACAGTGGCCCATGCAGGGATCGAACTGGCAACCTTGCTGTTATTGTTAAGAGCACCGTGCTCTAACCAGCTGAGTGAACCGACTGCAACAAGAGCCTGTGCTCTTAATCATTAGGTGACATTTCCTTTTAGATCTAGGTTTGACCAAAACATTCAATGCTACTACTATATTAATGAAAATGTAGTTTTGTGTTATTGAGAAAGTAAAGCCCTCATTATCCATAATTCATGGGGAATGACCTCCAGTCAACTGTAGTTTTAAAAAATTAAGTAGCCACTCTGTGTCAGGCACTGTACCTTTGCAGCAAAACTTAATCTTCACAATGATCTTCTGAGGCGAGAATGTTCTTGCTCTTACAGATGAAGACACTGTGCTCAGTGGTACCAACCCTTTGCACTATAGAAAATAGAAACTTTTGGTGGTGGTTGTTTCAAACTTTGTTTTGGAAAATCTTCAATATATGAGCAGACTTTAAAAATAAAAATGGGTTTTATATCCTTTGAAATGATTCAGAATTCAGAGTCTTAAGGTTGTGATTGTGAATTAGGCAAGCCACCTTGAACTTGGTGCCCATGCAGCCATTTAATGGGTCAGTGATTCTTACGGAATACCATGAGTTGGAATCAGAAGAACTCTTCCGTATGTGATTGGTTTTGGGTTTTGTTCTCTTTTCCTTGTAATTGCTTCTTTCCTAAAAATAAAATGAAGCAGCGGTTTCTCCCCAGGTAAAGTCTTTTTTTTTAATAAATAAATTTTAGTGGGGAATATTGGGGAACAGTGTTTCTTTAGGACCCATCAGCTCCAAGTCGCTGTCTCTTAATCTAGTTATGGAGGGTGCAGCTCAGCTCCAAGTCCAGTCACTGTTTTCGATCTTTAGTTGCAGGGGGCGCAACACATCATCCCATGTGGGAATTGAACCAGCAACCTTGTTGCTGAGAGCTCTCGCTCTAACCAACTGAGCCATCGGCCACCCCTCTGGAAGCTCAGCGGCAGCTGGTTGTCTTCAATCTAGTTGTGGAGGGCACAGCTCACTGGCCCATGTATAAATCGAATCCGCGACCCTGTTGTTCAGAGCTCACGCTCTAACCAACTGAGCCATCCGGCCGCCCCTAAATAAAGTCTTTCACTCTACCAAATCATTGCCACAAATTAACAGAAAATGCCCTGAGGTTTAAGATTTTAAAAAGTTTTTGGGTTTAACCTTTTCTTATAACTTAAATAGTTTAGATATCAGGAATTCTTTCTTCAGTTGGTGATTGTGGCTTATGAAGTCTCCTTATTCCTTCCCTGGTGCAGACAGCTTTTGCAGCCCCTAGCCTAGGACAAGGGGTCAACAGACTTTTTCTGTAAAGGGTCAGATAGTAAATATTTTGGGCTTTGTGGGTCAGATGGTCTTGGTCACAACTACCAAACTCTGCCCTTGTATAGCCCCAAAGCAGCCATGGGTAATATATACACAAATGGACATGGCTGTGTTCCAGAAACTGGAACACTTTACTTCCAAAAACAGATTGCAGGCCAGACTTGGCCACCGCTACCCTTTAGTACAGGGGTGTCCAAACTTTTTGCAACGTTTTTCACCAAGGGCCATATGCGGTAAAATACACAAACAGCCGGGCCACTCACTTGAGGTGAAGTACATATTGCCTCACCTGGTTTATTTACGTAAACTAAATATATTTTTGGAATTTGCTGTGGGCCAATAAAAAATGGATCGGCCCGCGGGCCGCAGTTTGGACACCCCTGCTTTAGTAGATGCCTGATAAACACGCTATGGATGATGGCTCCTTCTCTAAAGTATACGGGATTCTTTTGAAACTTGGGGTGTGAAATGGGTTTCCTTTCTCCTCATAGTCCACGCCCATATTTTTGAGACTTTAGAAATCTTGTATTATGAGAATTGAACCAAAGACCTTTCATGTTGTTACATGTATTCATAAATGAGTAGATGAGTGAATTCACATATTTGTTTATCTTTAGTGTTATAAACTTAGGACTCTTGGGCACCTAGTGGGGCCATAAATTTCTTCATTTTCTTTAATAGAAAAGTCAGTCACACTGTCCAATATGGTAGCCACTAGCTTCACGTGGCTACTTAAATCTAAGTTAAATAAAAAATTAAGTTCTTCATTCACACTAGCTCAATAGTACATGTGACCAGTAGCTGCTGTATTGGACAGTGCAGATAACAGTATTTCTGTCACTGCTGTGGAAGTTCTATTGGACAGCACTGATCAAGCATCCTGACTTAAGGGTTAGAGGAAAAAAACATGGAAATGATATTAAAGTATAATAAGTGATACTTTTATTCTCTTCTAGAAGAGATACTGTGTTTCACACTTTGTTGGAAAGACTATTTTGCCATGGTCAGGATTAGAATGCAGAAGTACGCTTCTTTAAGTACATTTTATAAACAGATTTTTCCTTTGGTTGTTTCTATCTTTAAATTATGGCTGAAAATCAAAATTCTAGAAACATGTTTTGTTAATACCTCAGAGGAACCAAATGCGCATAACATTGTTTGGAAGAAAGTCATGCTGAGTAATTGTAAAGAAAAAGGCATTGTTCAGTGGGTGGGTACCTCTGAAGTCGCGGTCTTCACACCCAGGCTGGGCCTGTCAGTGCTGGGGGGTCCCTGTGTATTCCTCCCTTCCCCATCCTTTTGCCATCGCTCTTATTTCAACTGTTCATTAGACCTAAGATTCCTGTTCCCCGTTCGTTCACCACCCATCCTTACTTTCCACCTCTTGAACCAATGACCTCACTTCCTGTTTCACAGAGAAAGCAGAATCCATCAAATTGGAACGTCTCAATTTCTAGCCACTAATGCTATATGTCAGGGATACCCAACTACTTAGTTATTAGTGTTCAAAATTAATAGTCCATTTATTAAAGTTAGAAAATGTAAAACCCAGTTTTTCTGAAGCCCTAAATTTAATTTATAAATCTTGTTAGTTTATTCATGTATCCAGTACACTTTATATAAAAATATAAGAAAAATAACTTTCACGATACCTTTTGATGTATGTTGATTAATTCAAATTCAACAAACTTAATTCTCTTTAAACATTCAATTCCATTTACAAAAATAACTAACATTAAATTGCATTAAAACATGGAATAAATAAATGCCTGACTGGGAACGCTTACAACCTCTTGAAACAGAATCTTCTCCAAGTACTTAGACAACTTCTGTGAATATAATTAAACTTAAAAAATACAGTGAATTTCCCCAAACATGTCTTTCCTTGTTTTCCTGTTTTGGTAAATGCTGCTCAGTTGTCTAAGCTAGAAACCCTGCATGATGTGGGCTGCCTTTTCTCCCCACTATCTATAACCAAGTATTGTTTCTTTTTCCTCTGTCTCTTCCTTGTCCCGTTACCCTAGTTCAGGCCACTGTCTCTCCTGAGTTCAAATCCCTGTTCAAATCCTGTGGCCTTCCGAAGTATTCTTCCCCACTGTAGTCCTTTTGATCTTTTGTTTTCTTTTATAATAGCCTTATTGAGATGTAATTCGTATACCATACCATTCACTCATTTGAAATACACAATTCAGTTATTTTTAGTATGTTCACAGAGTTGTGCAACCATCACCACAATCAATTTTAGAGCATTTAACCACCCTCAGAAGAATCCCTATACTCATTAGCAGTCGCTCCCCATCTCCTCTGCACCCTCCTCCTGCCCCAAGCAACCACTCATCTACTTTCTGTCTCTATAGATTTGCCTATTCTGGACATTTCATGTAAATGGAATCGTACAGTCTTTTGTGACTGGCTGCTTTGGCTTAGCACAATGTTTTCAAGGTTTGTCCATGTTTTAGCATACGTCAGTACTCCATTCTTTTCTATTACAAATAATTGTCCATTATATGGCTATACCACATTTTATTTATTCATTCATTAATTGATATCAGGACATTTGGATTGGTTGCACTTTTTGGCTATTAAAAAATGATTCATGTACAAATTTTTATGTGGACATGCTTTTTCATTTTTCTTGGGTATGTATAACTAGGAGTGAGATTGTTGGGTAATATGGTCCCTCTGTGTTTAAACTTTTGAGGACTTGCCAGTTTTCCAGTGTCTATATCATGTTACAGTCCCACAAGCACTGTGTGAAGGTTCCGATTTCTCCACATCCTTGATGACACTTGTTATCTGTGGTTTTGATCATAGCTGTTCTGGAGGGTGTGAAGTGATCTTATTGTAGTTTTGATTACAGTTCCCTAATGACTCATGCTATCAAGCAACTTCCCTTGCTCTTTTCTTTGGAGCCTTTGATCTTTTAAAAATACAAATCGGGTTGTATTAGGTACATCGCAAAGCCATCCTATGGCATTCTTCCCTTCTTTTTGCCAGCACAACTCTTACTTATTTAATTTTTCTGGCTTTAGCTCAGATGGAATTTCCCTTAGGACTTTCCTGACTCCCATTAGTAGCACTCACCCCACTGCACTGTGCTGTGATTCCCAGCCAGACAGTTCGCTCAGTCAGCAGGGATTGTGGCTGACATTTAGTTGGCTGCAGGACCGAATATATGGAGCCTGTAGGTTTTTTGTTCTTTTTTCTTAAGCACTTACAGTTTTTTAGCAAAAATTTTGTCCTGGAACTTTAATTGGACCTAAGACAATATGCCGTGATTATTGTGTGTGTCTTGTTTCCCCTCCTGTTTTTACAGATGACACGGGAGGATCAGACGGAGAGCAATGCATGGCTGTTGCTCTGCGCAGACAGAGGCCGGGGGCTCTTTTTCCTGGAGGAGGCAGAGACCCGGAAAAGGAAGTGGGAGAATGGGGAGCACAGAGTTGTTTGGAAGCCTGGGGCTCTGAGTAACAGCCTCCGAGGACTGGTCTACTGCAGCAGGTGGCTGAGGTCTGACCTGGAGTTAGCCTTTAGCGTGGGAGTAAATCTATTTGGTCAATTGGTTCCCTTACTTCTGCCTTTAGTTCTTGAATTATAGGCCAGGCATTCATTTTTAAAACTGCATGGAAATTGTGATCATGGGGGTAGGTTTTTTTCCTTTTAGTTTTTAAGAAGGACCTCTTATTTTTTTACTTTTAAGGACGTCTTCTTTCTGAAGTGAAAACGTGGATTACATTCTATGCTTTTACAGGGTTGTACAAAATAAAACAATCTGGGTTTGTTTCTGTGATTGTGACTTTACTTATGAAAATACTATCATTGCCCATCAGAATATCTAGAAATAGTCTTCCATATTCATTTTTGTACTCCAAAACTGCTGCAGTTTGCAGATAGGAAATTTCACGGAATTCATGTTTCTTTTCCTCAGTTTACTAAATCCTGACTTCCTTGGCTTTTATATACCTAGATTTTTGCTGAATGCAGGGCCATGAGAATGTTTCAAATTTTCTTCCTTGCCCAAGGGTATAACTTTAATGTAGAGGGAAGACAGTAATTTTCCATGGTTCAGGATATTTAGGCAGTTTGAACTCTTAGTCTTCATTTATGTGGCTTAGTTTCTCCATAAGCCATATCACTAAGGGCCTTGCCATACAGGAAGAAACAAGAGGAGCTGAACTTATGGTAGAAACATCTAGATGTTTGGAAGAGAAGTTTTGGGGACATGAGGGAGGGTGATTTAAACCAGCCTGGTCATCTTGAAGCATTTAGTACATTGTCAGAAGAAGGTGCTCTAAGGTTTCATCAGGAAGTACCAAAGCTGAGCCCTCATGAAGTGATGGTTCCTGGCTCAGTGAATAGTAGGATTAGATGTCTCTTGACCTAGGTGACTCTTGCCTTTTTCTGTCTTCCAATAAAATAAGCACCTTTCCCTGACTATTCTAGGAACCAAATAAAACCTTTTTAAAAGCTGCTATGTTGGAAGTTACGATCATCTTTTACAGATTTGTTTGTGTGTTTTTTAAAAATTAAGTAAATGGGCACAAATCCTTTTGCTAAAAACTCATGTTATATTCAGAAAGCTGATGTAAAAAAAAAAAAAGAAAGCTGATGTAAAATTTTTTCATTCATTTATCAAATACTTGAGTACTTACTATGTGCACTCGATTCTCACCATAATCTGTGGAAGCCTCACGGGTGAATCAGACATTGACCTTGCTGCTATGGAGCTTAGGAAGATAATGCATATGTATAATGTAAATACAGGTACTTGTGATGTGAGGTCAGGTGCTATAGAGTTCAGAGGAGGGGTCATTACCTCTCGAGGGAAAGAAATTGGACAAAGTTACATGGAGAAGGACATTTTATCTGAAGATTGCAGTAAAGCTGTTTGGTAGGAAATGAGCTTTT
This sequence comes from Rhinolophus sinicus, assembly GCF_057876585.1. Classification (NCBI taxonomy): domain Eukaryota; kingdom Metazoa; phylum Chordata; class Mammalia; order Chiroptera; family Rhinolophidae; genus Rhinolophus; species Rhinolophus sinicus. The sequence goes on along the minus strand of NC_142514.1, from coordinate 5,747,671 downwards.
TGAAGGTTTTCTAGCAGAGGAGTGACATGAATAGAGTTGTGCTTTAGGAAAGCTGTTTCTGGGAGACGGAGTGAAAAGCAACGCGAAGCTAACCTTTCCAAGTGGTGGTGGAAATGGAGAGGTGTGACGGATGTGAGAGGGTGGCGGTGAGTCAAGCACGTTTGGCCGTGGTTGGAGAAGCGGTAGTGTTAAGTGGGGGTTTTAAGCCTAGGCAATTAGGGGTATGGCGAAGCCATTAAAAATCTGAAATCATAGGAGAAGAAACTGATTTGAGAAAGAAGGTAATAAACTTGTCATTGAGAAATCTGGGTGATTTTGGTCTCTAGGCATGTGGAAATATTTAGGTAGGCCTGGGAATTAAAAGCATGTTTGAAGATAGAGATACTGAGAATGGGGATAGTTGAAGCCTTGAGATGGATGAAATTGCCAAAGGATTTAATATCAAACATGTCTTTCTCAAGAATGTCACTTTTCAAAGCCTGAAAATCCTCCAATTTTAGGCAGATGTGCTCCAGAAGAGAGGGTGTTTAAACACTTGGACTCTTCCCTTTGAGTTTTTACTTCTTTTCTGGGGGTGGGAGGGGGGGGTGTCTTTCAGTTTGATTCTCATTTGGAGGAGATGAAGCATAATGGTTTTGAGCATGAGAGCACAAAGATTGAGTTTGAATCCTTGTCTTGCCACCATGTTAGTTATATAACTTCTTTGTGTTTCAGTTTCCTCATCTATAAAACGGAGACGATAATACCTACCTTATAGGGTTATTTGTGAATTATTCAATAATTTAGCCTGGTGCTTGAAACACAGTAAGTGCTCCATAATTGTAACTAATGTTAACACTGGGTTTTAGCTGGCTCCACTGCTTCTGACCTTAAAGGGTGCACTGCTCTTTTTAAATCTGAATTTGTACAAAATCCTCTTTTTTCCCCCCACTCAGCATAACTGATACCAGCTGGATTTTCACAAGGAGTTTAACTAGTATTCATACAGAATAATTATTGTAAATACAAGAAAACAGAGAAACAGGCTTATAACATCAAAGGCCTTTATAGCTTGTTACCTGTTCCTCTGTTTCTTGTGCGGCTCCCCCATGACCTCCAGCTGTCCACATGGTGGCCCCTACTTTCCACACCAAGGAGTCATCTGTCGCACACTGCTGCCAAACACTCTCTGGACTCATGCTAATAAGCTGTCCAGCTGACCCAAGACATTTTCTTTTCATTCAACTCAGTTTTTGTCCAGCATGTTAATCCAAGGCAGACTTTTCTGGACTGTGATGATATAAATTATTGTAAATGATATATAAATGTTTGTCCAGGGAAATATAAATGATAGACTTAAGTCTGTTTACTTGTGGGGAATTCATTTGGAAGTATTTCTCAGATAAATCTTCCTTTTCCCGTATGGGAAATTGGCCTGATCAGTTAGAGCTGCACGGTGCAGCAGTGCAATGAATCAATATCGTAGGTACATATAATACAAATGAAGAATTACCATCCAGGTGTTAGGAGAAAGTTTCCCCCTCGCATTTGAATTTCATAGTGTTTCTATTTTATGTATATTATATATCTGGTAATGTTCTAAGTTCTTTGTGGCTCTTTTGCAGTTGAGTCTGGTGGGTGTATGATTGCATACAAGCTGCAATCAAAATAGAAGAAAAACTTAGTTATTGGGATAGACTGGAACCCAGACTCTTGATTTTGATTTAAAAACAAAAACAAAACCACTGTACTAAAGAAAAAACTGTACTAAACCGTATTCTCCGGAGGAGAGGATAAACAATTTTGTAGTCTCTATTGTTATTGCTTTCCTTACTTTAGGAAGAATCTGATTTGAAAAATTTTAACTATTGTAATCACAGAAGTCTTTCATTCCGCTTTTTGGAAATAATACCTGTAGTTTGAGCCTGTACCAAAAAAGGCTTCAGGTTCTCTGGTTTGTTTCAGTTGTGTGCTTTTGGTCTTTTTCTTTCTAATTGAAGATAGTCTTCATTCTTGCCTTCTGAAAGGATGATGCTCCTTTCTGTTATTATATATCTCGTAAATTCTGAGGTGTGGAGCCTGCTCTAATGATTTTATCACATAAAAGAATTCTAACATTTAAATTAATGTGTCAGAAAGGTAATAATTGACAGTTAAATATTAATTTTTAATTTTTCTTAAAGAAAATAACTGTTCAATGATTTAATACTTGTATTTGTTTTCTTTCACAGTCTGTACTAAATATCTTCTTTGATACTACCTTGATTGCATTTCTTCCTCTTCTTATTTCTGTGGAGGTGAGAAAATAACCCCGTTTTGTGTCCTTATATGAATATTAAATATCCAACATCGTTATGATGGCAAGGATGGGTGTATAATTGTCATAGAATGATTGATATTTTGGTTGAACCAATACCTTAGAATGAAAAAACAAAAAGCTGAAGTCCAACTAAATAAAAAGTGTCAGTACTTTCTTCTAGCTCTTTTAATCCAACTGCAGAGTTTGATCAGCTGTGGGGAGAGTTGCGCAGAACAGGAAAATACAAGCCAGCAACAGCCAGCTTCCCTTATGTTTCTTCTCATTGTCTTATATTTGTTCCTCTGTTAAGATTATGGGGAATTCTGTAAAATCTTGGTCCCTTTTGGTGGAGCATCACATTTAGTATTTGCTTAAAGATGTGGAAGAGAATTTGATTTTGGAGCGTGTGTAGTTCATTCACTTAGTTGCGTGGGTAGAGGATGACGGTTTCCAGTGAGTGGTTTTTCTTCAGTGTTAATTTTAGAAAAAATTGATTATCTAGTGAAAAAGAAATGGAACAGTAACTTGCTAACCTAGGGAAAGATTATACAAGACAGTGGTTATTAGAAATACATTTTATTTAATAGGAATCGGAAAATGTTTACTTTGTGACATTTGCCAGTTGTTGACACTTTGGGTTTTGTGTGTGTTTTTTGTTGAATGGCAAGTAGCTTCATTATCTTTCACCATTGAAAGCAGTGAAGAAAAGTAAGTGCCTTACGAATGAGGGAATCATTTTCAAACTTTCAAACCCACTGAAGCTAAAATGATCCTAATCTTCAAAGAGAACTTTCAAAAAATAGACTAGTCGAGAGCAAAGCAGACTGATACTTTAGAAAGAATATTAACGTGTTTCCCCAAAAATCAGACCTAACCGGACCATCAGCTCTAATGTGTCTTTCAGAGCAAAAATTAATAGAAGACCCGGTCTTATATTACTAGAAGACCGGGTCTTATCTAGTCTAATCCTGTCTAATCTAATCTAATCTAATCTAATCTAATCTGAACCCGGATCTTATATTAATTTTTGCTCCAAAAAACGCATTAGAGCTGATGCTCCTGCTAGGTCTGATTTTTGGGGAAACACAGTACCAGTAATATTTTAATAAATTTTTTCCACAGCTCTTGAGTCAAAATGAGAAAAGTTAAACAGTAATATGGCTCTCATTTTGATTGTACTGAATTTATTATAGGAAATGCTATATCCACCCTTCAGATGCACAATCAAGATTTAAATTTTTTTTGTTTAAAAGAGTGTGGGTGAGGCTAATTTTCTATAGCAGAGGAATAAAAAATCCTTTTCACCAAATATTAATCAAAGCAATGTAATAAATGCACTAATTTGAATATAGCATTCTAAGCAATAGTTATTTCAGTTATAGGTGGTCTTCTGCATTTTTTTCCCTGTTCTTTTATTTTTTTTTAAATTAGTTTCAGGTGTACAAAACAATGTAATAGTTAGACATTTACACCCCTCACAAAGTGATAACCGCCCTCCCCCAATCTATTGCTACTCTAACATCGTATACAGCTGTTACAGTTCCATTGACTCTATTCCCTATGCTGTGCTCCATATCCTATGACTATATACGTATGGACTTCTGCATTTTTTAAATAGCAAATTGTTATAGATTATCTGTTTTATGAAATAGTAGCTCATAAAAATTATACTATTCCTTGTCTTACAGCTATTATAAAATTGATAATTTGGTTTTTTTCATTAACTGTTCCTCTTTATAAGAGTACTTTTGTTTCAGTGGTCTGCCACAGATGTGGCATTCTGCATTTTATGAGCACATGTTACAAATCCATTCTAAGAATGTAGTTTATTTTTGCTAATGTGCCTGTCTAGAAAGTCTTTTTCACCCTTCTGCAGGTTGTCAGTTAAATCATCTGCTGTTTTTTAGATTTTTAAAATTATTTGTACCAATTCCGTGTACCACTTGGCATACCAGGTAGTCTTTACCTCACACTGCCTTCAAACCCTCCCCAAAGGCAGGCTGTCCATGGAGCTAATGGAGCCTCAAGCAAAGGGACCCTATTTCATGAGTCCCTTGGCATTTTATATATAAAATTTTGTAGTCTTTTTCATAAAGATGACGTCCCCCAAATTGTATAAACATTAGACCAAACCAATCTGCCTTTTCTAAAATAGAAGACTGTTAGAGGATATGAACAAAAGTAAATGTAGGTTGTTAGCTTTGTTTTTAGGTAAAAAGGATATAAATGGAATGTTTGAATGGATTTGTGTGTGATGTCAGATTGAATTTATCATGATAATCTAGTAGTGCACCAGATGTTTTGAGTGTATTTAGCCTCATATTAAATTAAGCATAGCCAGTTGCCTCCAAGGTCCAGCTGTACTCCTGCCAAAGGTAGCACTGAAGACAGCCTTTTCTGTCTGTTACTGCTAGCTGTTCTGGCTCTCCTGCCATGATAGTTAGGTTTTCAATTTGCTCGTGCAAAAGGTGAGCCTTTGTGTTTGAAATCTGTATTCTGTAAATCTACTGTACTGAATGAAGAGGCTTGTATTTTTCTTTTCATTCCAGTAGGTAGTCATTTTTAATTTTTCTTTATCTATAAACCAATGGAAACAAATAAGATTAGTTAGGAGTTCATTGAGACCTGCAGTCTAGTGAGAGGGAAAACATTACACAGAAGTGCCAGTTAAACATACGTACGCCTGAGAAGATTTTTCTATACCGGCCACTAATCATGGCAAAAATTAACTTACTGATTTTGTCATATAAATACTTATTAAGATCTGAAAATTCTTAGTTTTAATTATACTCAGAAGGATAAGTATTAAAATCATTCAGAATCTTTACAAGGATTTAAATGAATACACCTTACATTACTTAATTCCTGCTTCATCAGCAAAATCTGAGAATGCATGGATTCTATCCCCATGAGGAAGGGTGGAACATACGTCTGCAGTGTACTTAGCATGAGGATCATTAATAAGATGGCAGACGTTACAGATCAGACAATTTCCTCCCATACATTCTCTCACTCTTTCCTAGAAAAGCATTTAGAAATCTCTGAAATTAGACGCAAAGCGTGTGCTAACACCAGAACAAATATCTTGGAAATTTTATAATAATGTTGCTTTTTAACGTCCTAAATGTCCTCTATTTAAAATGAAATTCTTTTGTATTAACCTCCTTTCATATGCTAGCTTTCACCAGACTGCAGAATTGCCTGATTTGACTTTCTAATGTAACTGTAATGAATCTTCTGGGAAGCCAAACGATTGAACACACATGCTCTGCAACTCTGTAAAATATCCAGTCAGTCCTGTCAATGTGGCTGATTGAAAAAGAAAGAAAAAAAAAGGGGTGGGAGAGGAAAACTGCATAACACATATTGAGGCTTAAAACCAAACATACTCTCAGGGATTTCAGCCTTTACAAGACATCGTGATTTACAGTAATTCCTTGCTTAAGTATATTCAGTACACCTTAATGAAAACATCAAGTTGGGTAGAGGCAGAGTCTGTTTTGCAAAGCCGGAATTAGGGCATATGATTACATTCAGTTTTGACACATGTATCTGAAAAAGTACTTGGAAAAAAAACTGGTCCATTTGCACAAGCAGACAAGTTGCTCTATGCATTCATTATGCTTGAGTACCGAGCAGAGTTAAATATTTGCTAGCCAATAAATGCAGCACCTACACACACCAGAGCCCAAATGTTTAATGGTGGTCTTTCAAATGTGTGTCCCTTATAAGAAGATACTTGAGATCTTATTTCACAACCAGAGAAGTAAGAGGAAGGCTTTTCTGTGATAGTTGTTGTAACTCATTTATCCCATATTTATAATTGTAGCAATATGTGTTTGGCTTATCCATGTGAAGGAATTGAACACCAGAGTTTAATAATTAAGAATTTATTAGTTACGAAAGAATGTTACAATGAGCCAGATGCTGCTGCATTGAAACAGCCATTTTCATTAGCATTTTGAAATCGAAGAGAATTGAATTTAAGTGCCTTGGCTCTGATCAGTTAACATTTTAAAATCCATCAAATAAAAGGTACATTTCCTTTAATTTCAGTGCAAGACAACAGCACTCATACTGAAATATCAGGACACATAAATGAATTAAAGCCTCTGACTTTAAAAAATACTGAATGCTTGTTTTGAATATTAGAAAATTATCTTAAAATGCTCGTGAAAAGAAGCGATTGCAAAAAATGTGTGGAAATAAAGAATTAATTTTCCTTTCAATGGAAAAGATATAAATCACTCCGATGGAAGAGGCATGGTAAATGGAATTGGAAGATGTATTTTGTTTTTCTCTTATCACAGGGAAGCATTTTTAATAATAACTTGAGTGGTTTGATGAAGCATCTGACGGAAAGTCCCAGGAGAGGAAGATTATACTGGAGAGAGATCTCTCTATGAATCATTTACGCTAACCTCTTGCTGAAGCGCAGCTTGCATTTTTAATGAAGGATGATTGCATTTCATAAACAGACCTTTAAAAATTAAAATAATATTGATCCTTCCTCATTTAGGTCTATGAAAATAGCATGCTATATATCTCTTTCTAATAGCTCAGGACAGATTATTATTATTTTTCACAATACATACACAGTTTAATAATTTCTAATCAGAAGTTTCTTTAAATAGGACTTTGATTAAAATGCTTTTGGAAAATATTTTTCTACATTAATAGCTACGAAAACAAAACTTAAAAATTATGAGATGGTTTAAAGCTTGGCACTTTATTTTCAACATAAGCTATGTCTAGTTAGTTTCATTTATTATTCTTTATTTCTTTTGTCATACAAAATACACATCCGTTTCCTACAGAGGAAATGGGTTTATTACTTGAAACATTGAATGTAGCATAGGAAAGGGGACTGGGTAGATTTTAAGAAACCTTTCACTTACACCTTATGACTGAGGGCAAGTCATATGATTGGTCAGTGGTCAGTATTCTTACATTTGAAATATGTCCCTCAATGAGATGTGTTAAGTTACCTTGAAATTTTATGAATTCCCACTTACAGATGTGTATCATTTTGAAGCGTCTTCTGTGAACAAGGGTCAATAGGAATTGTGTCATTCACTGCCTTCCATGTCTAATACAACTGGATGATGATACTGATACTGTTGCTTTTCTTGTTTGTTTTTTAAATGAAAATGTTCCCAAGGTAAAGATTTAGTACAAGAATATAAACCTGCAAAGGAAGCGCTTCTCTTAGGTAGGTTAGAAATACAAGATTAGAAATATATAAAGCAAAGTCAAAATTCAGCATCATATGACAAACTTTTGGGTGACAGCCAGTTTTATTTGTTTTCACATTTGAAAAGTGGCACAATGTAGTGACTAAGAGCACAGACTGAGGAGGCGGTCTGCCTGCCTGGGTCTAACTCCTGTGTCTGCCGCTCACTAGTTGTGTGATACCTGGGCAGCTTATTGAGCCTCTGTATCTTTTGTTTTCTGTAAAATGGGGATAATAATAGTGGCCCTTCAAGGGTTGTTGTGAGGCTTAAATGGGTTACATACCCTAGGGAGCTATGTACGTTTCAGCTGTTGTATTCTTTTTTTTTGATTTTGTCTTTTGTCTTCTTTTGCAGTAGCTAAAGAGAGTAGTTGTTTGGGGAATGTTTTTATAAGTACAGTCAAGTGGGGGAAATTCTATTATAACTTCTTGGAATCCAGTTGTTGTTTTTCTTCCCAGCTTTGTATTTCGTTTTACCTCTTTATTGCCTTTATATCACTAGCTGGCAGTGCTGACAGTATGGTTACCTTTTTTCTTTTCAAATAACATGGATCCTAAGCTAAAGATTTAGTGTAAGAATATACAACTGCAGAGGAAGGGCTTCTCTGAGGTAGTCTGTGGGGTGAACCCTGGGGCTGTGTGGCTTACCAGTAGTTGCTATAGGAATAAGCACAGCCCCTGGGGCCCGCCAGAGTAAAACTATGCACATTCTACACGTTCTTTCACCTGATAATGCAGAGGGACTCAGCAGAGCAGAACTAAGCAGGCTAGCATAAGTTTAACTTTGGTATAGTTCAGGAACCCTGGCAGAAATTTGCCCGCCTGCACCCTGCCCTTTAAATTTTCTGTCAGAGAGGTTTTCAGGCTGGTGCCGAGTGTGGGAACACGCTTCCTATCAGAATATTGCCTTCATGGCCACACACTGCTGTTTATTTGGCGTTAAAGTGACTCCGTTGTTTTTTTCCCCATTGTTTTTTTAATTAAAAAAATATGTGAAATTACATATGGTCAGGCTGATTGCTCCTGAAATGCTGCGCTGCTAGTTTGTCATGACTCTGGCAGGGGCAGCATGTCCAGACCCTGGCTGCGCAGCCTGTTGAGGTCCCCCTGCTACAGGGAGACCAGCAGGGGGTGTGGTTTCCCTCGGGACTCTAGGCCAGGAGTCCTACTTGTTCTTAGTATTTGACCTCTTCCTAGTGGCTGAAGGAGAGGAGACTGTAGAAAACCAAAGGATATAATTCTAGTTGAATCTATGATATTCTATTAATGTTCTCCCAGCCCCTCTCCAGTCTTGTGTGGTGAGCTGTTCTCTGAAGAAATATTACAGACAGTAGTTTCTTCTCCTTGGGAACAGTGCTGACCGTAGGCAAAATTAGGAAATGGACAAAGTTTGTTTTGGGGGGGTCCTTCCACTTCCTTTTATGTGACTTCTTTTATTCCTCCGCCAGCCTGAAGACTCTCCCCTCTCATGCAGGTAAGTTGTTGCCTTACCTCTGCCCTACCCCTCAGATGCAGCAACTTTCCCTCCGTCAGCTTCTGGAGGTTAGACTTTGGTACTTGGTGTTCCTGCTCACAGCCATCCGATTAAACTGTTACACATTAAGATGTCTTACTCACAACTCACCCAGAATTATTTGTATCAAAAGGAGGTATAGGGCTGGCCCGGTGGCTCAGGCGGTTGGAGCTCCATGCTCCTAACTCCGAAGGCTGCCGGTTCGATTCCCACATGGGCCAGTGGGCTCTCAACCACAAGGTTGCCAGTTCGATTCCTCGACTCCCACAAGGGATGGTGGGCAGCGCCCCCTGCAACTAAAATTGAACACGGCACCTTGAGCTGAGCTGCCGCTGAGCTCCCGGATGGCTCAGTTGGTTGGAGCACATCCTCTCAACCACAAGTTTGCCGCTTCGACTCCCGCAAGGGATGGTGGGCTGCGCCTCCTGCAACTAGTAACGGCAACTGGACCTGGAGCTGAGCTGCGCCCTCCACAACTAAGACTGAAAGGACAACAACTTGAAGCTGAACGGCACCCTCCATAACTAAGATTGAAAGGACAACAACTTGACTTGGAGAAAAGTCCTGGAAGTACACACTGTTCCCCAATAAAGTCCTGTTCCCCCCCCAAAAAAAAAGGAGGTATAAATAAATAATAGGTAGCCTTTATTGCATGCTTACTGTGTGCCAGACACTGTCCCAAGCTTCTTAACAGTGTGTCAAGGAAACTTATCATTGTAACAATACTGTGAAGGAGATACTATTATTTCTCCATTTTACAGATGAGGAAACCAAAGGAGAGAGAGTAATTTAAACAAGGTTATACAAGTAGTAAGTCTTAGTGCAGGGATTCAGACCCTGCCAGCCAGGGTCCACAGCCCAAGTGCTGCACCACTGTGCTGAACTACCTCTGTCAGTGCCGATGGATTTCCAGTTAGGTCGTCTAGGTGAGTGCTTGTGTGGGTGTGTGTAACTGTGCGGGAAGGGGTGGGAAGAGATGTGTAAGAGGTTTTTGCATTTTCCGTTCCTTCTTCATCTTCATTCAGGCTGGCCAGTGTTGCTTGAAAATCAGCTTTTTCATAATTTACCTGCTTGTCCCAGTTTTCTTCCTTCCTACGCTTTTAAATGTCTGGTTAAAAGTATCAATTCTAGAGACAGTGTTGAATTTAAATCTTGACTTTGTGTAAATTTGAGCAAGATACCGTAGCTTCCTTATCACTAAAATGGGCTTAACACTAATACCTACTCTTAGGGTATAGTAAAGAGCAAGTGAGAGAATTGATACGAAGTGTTTGTTCTGATTCCTGGTGCGTCCTAAGTGTTTTCCGTAGTGACAGGGTGGGCAGAGGTGGGGTTGGGTGTCTGTAAACAGGGACTGCGTGAATAAGTATCTTCCAGAGTTAATGAGAGGTGGTCATGATGGGCAGCAGCAGAATACCTGTTTGAGGAAGTGTGCTCGGTGTTTCCAGCACTTTGGAGCAGCTAATGTTGGAGACAGCCAAGGTTGATAATTGCTTTTGAAATGATATATTCAGTGTAATAGTAGTTTGAAACTAGGAAAGACAGACTGACTGAAAATCTTATTAACCTGCGAGCTTAGGTTTATTATAATAGTAGAGGTTAATTTCAGAGAGAATAGGGAAAAAAAGGTAGATGGATTTTTAATATAGAAATGTATATATACGTGTGTGTGTGTGTGTGTGTATATATATATATTCAAATTACATCAAAAGAAAGGGATTCAGAATATAAAAGAAAAACGATTTTATGTGGTGATAGCACCAGTTTTTCCAATCTCCAGTTAAATAAGTTAAAGTTTGCCTTTGCCAGAAACCTTAAAATAGCAAACAATTCCCCGGTGTTACAGATAAGCGAGAAAGCACCTTTTTTTTTTAGCAAAAACTTTGTAAAATATATCTTTTTCTTTTTTTTTTTTTTGGAAACAGAACTTTATTGGGCAACAGTGTGTGTACTTCCAGGCCTTTTTTTCCAAGTCAAGTTGTTGTCCTTTCAATCTTAGTTGTGGAGGGTTCTGTTCAGCTTCAAGTTGTTGTCCTTTCAGTCTTAGTTGTGGAGGGCACAGCTCAGCTCCAGGTCCAGTTGCCGTTGTTAGTTTCAGGGGGCACAGCCCACCATCCCTTGCGGGAGTCGAACCGGCAAACTTGTGGTTGACAGGATGCGCTCCAACCAACTGAGCCATCCGGGAGCTCAGTGGCAGCTCAGCTCAAGGTGCCGTGTTAAATCTTAGTTGCAGGGGGCAGAGCCTACCATCCCTTGCGGGACTTGAGGAGTTGAACCGCAATCTTGTGGTTGAGAGCCCACTGGCCCATGTGGGAATCGAACCGGTAGCCTTTGGAGTTAGGAGCATGGAGCTCTAACCGCCTGAGCCATCGGGCCGGCCCTATAAAATATATCTTGATTGTAAATACTAGGTACTTAAAATTTATTTTTTTCTAATTAGTGTTTAAAAGGGGTTTGTGAGCAAGTTTTATTTTAAGCCCTTAGGCTGTGTTAATATTGGACTTAACAGGAGAGTTCTGGTCAAGATGGCGCAGTAGGTAAACGCTGTGCTTCCCTTCTCTCACAACCACATCAAAATTACAACTAAACTACAAAACAACCATCATTGAGAATAGTCTGAAATCTTGCTGAACCGAAGCCCTACAACTAGTGACCTTTAGAAGAAGCCACCTTGAGACTGGTAGGAGGGGCAGAGATGTGGAACAGGCTGGTCTCACACCTGCGTGTGACCATTAAAAATCAGGAGGGGGCCGGCCTGGTGGCTCAGGTGGTTGGAGCTCCGTGTTCCTAACTCCAAAGGCTGCCGGTTCGATTCCCACATGGGCAGTGGGCTCTCAACCACAAGGTTGCCAGTTCAATTCCTCGAGTCCCGCAAGGGATGGTGGGCAGCGCCCCCTGCATCTAAGATTGAACACAGCACCTTGAGCTGAGCTGCCGCTGAGCTCCCAAATGGCTCAGTTGTTTGGAGCACATCCTTTGAACTACAAGGTTGCCAGTTTGATTCCTTGACTCCCATAAGGGATGGTGGGCTGCGCCCCCTGCAACTAGAAAACGGCAACTGGACCTGGAGCTGAGCTGTGCCCTCCACAACTAAGACTGAAAGGACAACAACTTGAAGCTGAACAGCACCCTCCACAACTAAGATTGAAAGGACAACAACTTGACTTGGAAAAAAAAAAGTCCTGGAAGTATACACTGTTCCCCAATAAAGTCCTGTTCCCCTTCCCCAATAAAATCTTTAAAAACAAAATTTGGGAGGGACATCTCAGCTGTGGAAGTCCCCCTCTGGAGGAGCGAGGAGTCCCAGTCCTACCCCAGTCCAGGGCTTCAGTGCCAGGGAGAGAGGGCGCCATAATTTCTACCTGTGAAAACCAGTTGAGATTGTGGCTGAGTGTGATGGAGGGCAGCTGGAGTCCCAGGTTCTCAAAGGGACCATGCATGGACTTCCTCACCAGTGGAACTGTTGGCTCTGAGCTCCAATGCTGGGCAGCAGATGGAGAGGGGACGCAACATATTGGGGGGGCGGGGGCGGTGACTGAGGTGTCTGGCTTCAGGACAGGGGCTGGAGGGGCAGCTTTCTCTTGGACAAAGGAGCTGACAGAAGCCATTGTTTCTTTGTTTAGCCACCCGCCCCTTTTCCCGGTATGCAGACACAAGTGGCCACATTATCTGAATATCCGCCCTTTTGATTCTGGCACCCTGCCCCCCCCCCCCCTAAGTTTCAGGTACACCTAAGCTGCTTCCAGTGGCTTTTTCATAAAAACCGCCTGCCTTGGCTCATTCTGCAGATTTTCCTAGGGTCTCAAAAGTTCGTGGAACCCATACAAGCAGCATCTGGCTTGAGTGTGTCCTATAGCTCTTTTTGAGCAGCCCCAAGCCCGGCACTAGCGATAGCCGGCCTTGCTTCTTGCTTGGCCGCTCGAGGCACTTCCAAGCACGGCTCAGGCGGTGGCCATCTGCAGATTAATTTGTGGCTCCTGCTTGGTGGCCCGGGTGGGGCACGGGTTACAGCTAAACTTGACCTGCATTGGGTCCCCTCCCAGGTGTCCATGGGGCTGGCGCACCTAGTGGCCAGCTTCAAAACGAGCTGGAGCATTACCCAGCTGTCTCCAAGGATGACACACCCAAAGGGTGGATTGGGCAGGCACCAGAGCCCTGCTGAAGCAGATCCTGCTCTGTAGGATCAGCCCCTGCACCACCACAACTCCTCCACTGTAGTCACCCCCAGTCCTCACAACCAATGAGCCTGAGGGTCAATCCCTCCCACTGATGAGCAAATAGCAACCAAGGCTCAACTACATCAGGAGGGCACACACAACCCACATAAGAGACATACCTGGAGCACCCAGCTCAGGTGACCAGGGAGACTGTGCCACTGAGCCCCACAGCACACCTACTACATAAGGCCACTCTACTAAGACCAGGAGACACAACATTCCTACTTAATGCATAGAAACAAACATAGGGACGCAGCCAAAATGGGGAGACAAAGAAACATGTCCCAAATGAAAGAACAGCACAAAGTTCCAGAAAAAGAACTAACAAAATGGAGATAAGTATTTTACCAGATGCAGAGTTCCAAACACTGGTTATGAGAATGCTCAGTGATCTCAGGGAGAATTTCAACAAAGAGATAGGAAACATAAAAACGGAGATAGAAAACATAAAAAAGAACCTATCAGAAATAAAGAATACAATAATAGAAATGAGGAATACATTAGAGGGAATCAATAGTAGATTAGATGAAGCTGAGGATCAAATCAGCAATTTAGAAGATAAGGTAGCAGAAAACATCGAATCAGAACAGCAGAAAGGAAAAAGAATCCCCCAAAAATGAGAGTTTAAGGGGCCTCTGGGACAACATCAAATTTACCAACATTCACATTATAGTGGTAACAGAAGGAGAAGAGAGAGAGCAAGGAATTGAAAACCTATTTGAAGAAATAATGATGGAAAACTTCCTTAATCTGGTGAAGGAAATAGGTATAGAAGCCCAGGAAGCACAGAGAGTCCCAAACCAGATGAACCCAAAGAGGTCCATACCAAGACACATTATAAGTAAAATGCCAAAGGTTAAAGACAGAGAGAGAATCTTAAAAGCAGCAAGAGAAAAGCAGTTAGTTACCTACAAGGGAGTTCCCATAAGACTGGCAGCTGATTACTCAACAGAAATTTTGCAGGCCAGAAGGGATGGGCACAAAATATACAACATGATGAAAAGCAAGGACCTACAAGATTACTTTACCCAGCAAAGCTATCATTTAGAATGAAAGTGCAGATAAAGAGCTTCCCAGACAAGAAAAAGCTAAAGGAGTTCATCACCACCAAACCAGTATTACAAGGAATGTTAGAGGGACTTCTTTAAGACAAAAATTAATGAAATAAATAAATAAGAATAATAAAATGGCAGTAACTTCATACCTATCAACAATTACTTTCAATGTAAATGGATTAAATACTCCAATCAAAAGATAGGATGGCTGAATGGATAAGAAAACAATACCCTTCTTTATATATGCTGCCTACAAGAGACTCATTTCAGATCGAAAGACACAGACTGAAAGGAAAGGGATGGAAAAAGATATTTCATGAAAATGGAAACCAAAAAAAGCTGGGGTAGCAATATTTATATCAGGCAAAATAGAGTTTAAAACAACTACTAGAACATGAAACAAAGAAGAACCTAGTAACCCTACTTCTGGGGATTTATCTGAAGAAATCCAAAATACTACTTCAAGGGGATGTGCTCATTCATATGTTCATTGCAGCATTATTTACAATGGCCAAGATATGAAGGCAGCCTGGGTGTCCCTGACTGAATGAGTGGATGAAGAAGAGGTGGTACATACATACAATGGAATATAACTCAGTCGTAAAAAATGATGAAATCTTGCCGTCTGTGACAAGATGGATGGACTTAGAGGATATTGTGCTGCGTGTAGTGAGTCAGACAGTGAGATACAAATGTCATGATTTCACTTAAGTGGAATCTAAAGAACAAAATAAAGAAAACAGATACAAACTTATAGAACATTTTGATGGTTGCCAAATGGGAGGGGGTTGAGGGTGGGCAGAAAAGGGGAAGGGATTAAGAAGTACAAATTAGTTGTTACACAGTAGTCACGGAGCTACAGGATATAGCATCAGGAATATAGTCAAACATAAAGAATATAATCAATAATACTGTAATAACTATGTATGGTGTCATAGTGGCAAGTGGCAAGAACGATGGGATAATTGTGTTTGAAGAGACGGGGAGTATTTTGATGGGGATTGATAGCAATGTGTCTTTTACTGTAGTAATTTTTTGTTATTTAAACATTCACCGTATGTTTTCATCACACCTCATATCTTTTCTACAATCCAATTTGCAGATCCTACTGCCATTTTAAATATTTAGTTTTTCCTTCACTGCTGTGTTTTTCCTTCTATCATAACTACACTGTCATTCAATATAAAGATCTTTGTGTACACACACACACACACACACACACACACACACAGTTTTCATCTAGAACCAAAAGAGTCTAATATAACATTTGTTTTGTTGTGCACGTACCAAGGAGTGGAAATATGTATATACATATATTAATCAGAAGCATTTAACTTCAGTTTTGGAAAATACTGATTAAATTATTATTCACTTTTTTTCAGAAAAAATATTCCTACGGTGGGAAAACCTTGTTGGTAATTGGTTTGGCATGACATTTTCTTAGAGGTTTTTCTTTCTGTCTGTTATGTGCAGCTTTTGACAGTTACAGAAGATGTTCACAGAATCCAGTCCTCCGGGAAATTCCCTGGGGTGACTGACTTTGATGGATCCTGGTTGTGCAGTTATACCGATCTGCGTGCTCGAGCGCGCTGTCGCACGTAGCCTGGAGTGGTCCGCATTCATCACCACGTCCTCAGCTTGAAGCAGTTCCTACTCCTTTTCTTGGCAGTTTATTCAGAGGAATATTGGCTACTTTTACTATCTGTCTGGTGCTTACATATCTTCAGCTGTCACGGGCGAACAAAACAGTGTCCTAAGAGTCTGTGCCTAACAACAGTAGTTGTTTGTAACAATTTAAGGCATCTGATGTAAAGATGTGATTTCAGCAATAGGTAAAATGTCTTTGTTCCACTTCTATTTTTAGAGGTACTATTGATTTTATTTAAAAAACTGTGATATTTAATACGAGCTAGTGAGTGGCAAGAGTATGATGGGATTTGGTGGCTAAAATTGTAAAGTTTTATGGTAAAAAAAGTAAAGAACATAGAATTACTCAGATCAGAGGCAGAGTCCACTAGGGCACCATGACTCTTTGTAGATGACTATTGCAACCCCAGCTAACGAGTGTTTTTCTTCTTACGATGCCTGATAGAAAAGTATTTTTTTTAAACCCTTGGCTTTTGTGAGGAGGGACTCTTATTTTGAGGGTAGGTATATGGAAGGCACAAAATGATGTAACATTTTAGAGTTTAATCGGAGTATTTAGTAGTTCTGAAAGGGACTAGAATTGGTTAGCATGGAAACTTTAAAAAAACCAACCATCTTAATTTTTCGGTATGATTCTGGAGAAATTTTCAACATTGTTCCTTCCCTGACAAGAAATCATAGGCATTGGTAGAGTAATTTTTAATTAATCAACTGCCAAACAAAAGTTGTAGAAAATTAAATATTAAGGGCAAATAAACTGGTAGTGTGTGTAAGAATGAACTGCTTTAGTTAAGCTCTTTGCAGAAGAGTTGTGTGGAGGGTGTTGCAAACTAATGGAAGTGAATTGATTGTTCACAGTTATTACGTTCTTCTGGATATCAATCATAGTCAATAGTTAGAGGAAGGAGAAGACTGCACTGGCAGAATGTTAAAAAGGCTGGGATGGGAGAGAAGGGGGGAGTTGTCGTAGGACAACAGCTGATGGTGATGATGTGCAGAGAAGGGAAATAACTTACTGGTAGAGGATGGAAGCAAGATCTGAATCGTGGCAGTTTGATTCCAGAGTCAAAACCCTTAACCAGGGCCTGAATGGGCAAGAAGCCACTGAAAGAACCTGGACCGTGCTCAGTAAAAGTCTGCCTGTTGGTTCTTAAAAGACTATGAGGTTTCTGACGCTCACCAGGTCTTATGTAGAGCAGTACTGCTTGTACACAGGCAGCTCAGGGTTTCTCACTAGACTATTGCAGCATTCATTCATTCAACAAATCTTTATTGCTACTGACTACCGTGTTTCCCCAAAAATAAGACCTAATGGGAAATTAACCCTAGCATGATTTTTCAGGAAGAACATAAGCCCTAATGCGTCTTTTGGAGCAAAACTTAATATAAGATCTGGCCTTATTTTTGGGGAAACACGGTATGTGCCAGGGATGGGTCTAGGAGTAATGGCCTCCTAATTCCTTTCCAGTCTCCCACTTTTGTCCCTCTGAAATCCATTTTTAACACAGCGGGAGTGATTTTTTTCAGAAACACAGATCACATCATTCTCCTGCTTAAAACCCTTTAGGAGTTCCTCATCCCACTAGGAATAAAATACAGATTTCTTCTCGTGGCCGGACGCCAGCATAGTCTGGCTCTTTCAAGCTTCCGACGTAAGCTCTGACCACTTTCTACCTCGTTCCTTCAGCTTCAGTCTCGTTGGCCTCCTGTCTGTTCTGTTCTTTGAGGAACTGACAAGCGGACTCTTACCCTAGGATTCTGCAATTATTGTAACCCCCAGGTTTTTGCTTTGCTTACTCCATCTTATAATAGGTCTCCCTTCAGTATTGCTTGTCCGGGAGGCCTCCCCTGGCCACCAGGCTGCATCACTTTCTCCTGTTTGGTTTTTAAAATCATTTATCATCCGATTATATTGTTTGCTTATTTACTTATATATTGTTTGACCTCTCCCCTGACAGGAAGTTCCACAAAAGTATTGTCTATGATTGAAGTGCCAGGAGTGTAGTAAGCTCTCAAGAAGCAGGTGTAAAACGAATGAATAAACTTATAACCATCTCGTCCGCGTCTCTCGTTTCGAGTTAGCTACTGCTGATGACGTGGTGGGCGCACAGGTCTGGGACTTGAATCCTGACGCCATTTGCTAACTGTGTGACCTTGGACGTGGGTGACGTGCTCCTAAACTCTTCCAAATCTCAAATTCCTCATCCAAAAGTTGTGGCAATTATTATTATTATACTCATTTCATGGAGTTGTTGTGATGATTAAAGGAGTAAATGACCAAATGCTTGTGTAGCGAGTAAAGCAGTACCTGGCACCCAGCTTACTAGATCCTGATGAATGTGGGCCATTCTTCTTCTTACCATCGTGTGTTTTGAGAGTGTGACGTGCCCGGTTAGAGACCCAGCTGGTTAGTCAGTTTCTCTTTTAAATGGGTATGCGCGGATACCTCATAATGAAATACTTTAATCAAATTAGTACCTATCTGGGCCTCTTAGGAATGGCAGTTTTAATTGGATAAGAGAAGAAAGGAGTGATTTAGGAAGGTGGGACTGGGCGGATGAAGTTCTTTTTCTTCTAATAGACTTTATTTTTTCAGAGCAGTTTTAGGTTCACAGCAAAATTGAGCAGAAAGTACAGTTTCCCTATTACCCCTGTCTGGATCCAGGCAGAGTCCCCCCAGTCCCTTCCAGAGGGGTACATTTGTCACATCATTGGTGTGCCTACACGGACACATCACCCTCCCCCAGAGTCTCCAGGTGACCTGCGTGTGCAGCAAAGTGGAAAAGGATGAAGGTTTTGGGCCGCTTACTGAGCCAGCCTGTGGGACTGGGAAGATGAAGGCTGACGGGGAGTGGGGCCGACAGCAGGGTTTTCCTGCCTGGCAGTATGAGCTGGGGGTTGGAATGCTACGAAAGAGAGCTTGGTAAGTTGCGGGTGCTAGAATTAACGTGTGCGTACTTCCGTCTTCACTTCTGCCTTTGTAGCTCTCTTCCCCCATCCATACAGTTCTCAGTGACGCTTGGGTTGGGGCACAAAGCTTGTGTTTGCAATGCTAGTGTGGAGAAAGGACGGGAGAAGGCAGTGCAAGAGACAGCAGCGTGCTCCGTGAGACTGTCCTGGTCCCTGAGGTTAGCTGGGAGGAAGTCCCGAACGAGGGTCGTGGTGGTGTGAGGACGAATCCGGAGAGGGGTGCAGGCTGGTTCCTGATAATCTGTGAGGAAAGGGGCTGGGGGAGTCGACGGTAATTCCCCGCTTTCTGACTGATGCGACCGGTGGATTAGGACACAGGGTTGAACCTCAGCTCCACCACTTCCCCGCAGACTGACCTTTGACAAGTTACTTCTGAGCTCCGTTGCGTTGCTTGTAAAATGGGAGAGTATTTGTCTCATAGAATTATCTTGGGGTTTCAATGAGATTACGTTTAGTGTGTAGTAAATAAATTATATAGTAATACTGAGTGTGATTAGTAAATATAATTTATTATCTTTAGTAACAAATAGGATTGGGAATATTATTAATGAGACAATCAGATTAGGGAGTAAGGGAGGCCTGGGTTTTGGGGGGTAAAGTGTGTATGAGATATCTAGTCAGAGAATTCCAGTTGTCTGTTTGTATATGGGCCTTGATTTTTAGGAAAGTTCTAGAGCTAGATAGCTAGACCTGACAAGGAGATGATAATTAAAGAAGAGTGTCTTACCTGTAATAGATAGATACTCAGCAAATCAAGCACGAATACCATGTGTTGATTTCTTTCTCTTTCCAAAGTTGTAATTGGTAGCCAAAAAATGGTATATTTAAAAACCAAGGACACCCTGGTCTGAGCCACCACCATCTCTGGACTGGTTGCTCTTAACAGGTCTTGTGCTTTTAAGATTCCCCTGCCCCTCTCCCACCCAAATACACATTGTTTCCACAGCACCGAAGGCAGTGATCCTGTTAAAACCTAAGTCAGATCCTGTGCCTCCTTTGCATGAGGCTTTGCAATGGCCTGACATTCCACTCATTAAAAGCCCAAGTCCTTAAGGTGCCATCCAGCCCTTTCACTCCCATCCCTTTCTCGCCACGCTTGCTCGCTCACTGCAGCCACATCGGCTTTCCTGCTGTTTCTCTTACCTGCCAGATGGACTCCTTTTCCCTCTGCCACGAGCGCGGCTAATTAGAATGTGAAGCGGACATTGTATCAGTCAGTACTATGGCAGTTGGCAAGTGGCAGAAATCCAGTTCAAACGAAGAAGGGAATTTGAGTTTGTGTAATCTGGAAGCTTTGTGGGTGAACCTGGTTACATCCAGAAGTTGAGAGAAACAGAGAGAATCTCTCTTTTCCTCCACCTGCCTTTGTTTTCCTTTTTGTTAGCTTCATTCTCATCAGGCTTTTCTTATGTTGTAGCGAAGATGGCTGTTTGCAGCCCTAGGCTCAGCCGTCTAGCTAGGGGATCCAATGGAAGGAGATTTTTTTTCTGATGCTTCTGGTAGAAGTTCCAACTGGCTGTGCTTGGGACAAGGGCCTGTTCCTGAGCCAATCGTGGTGGCTAGGAGGATTTAGCACACTCATTGGGCAGCCCGGTCTGCCCAAACTGCATGTTATTAGGTCGCCACAAGAAGAAGGGATTCTTTTCTCAGAAAGGGGTGGGAGAAGGGTAGACAGATAAAAGCTATTATCAGACTGCAGTTTAACATGAACGTAAATACAGTCTATTTTAATAGCGTATGAACAAAATACTTTGATGATACCCAGCAAACACCAGGTAATCCTGATTGTGAGGATCAGAGGAATTTTCACGTAGATGACATTTAAACTGGGTCTTTCAAAAGTTAAGAGGGGTGTTGAAAAATAGGAAAGAAGGGGAATGTGCTTTCGGTGGTGGAAAAGTGTAAGCCAA
The DNA here is from genome assembly GCF_057876585.1 of Rhinolophus sinicus. Taxonomy (NCBI): domain Eukaryota; kingdom Metazoa; phylum Chordata; class Mammalia; order Chiroptera; family Rhinolophidae; genus Rhinolophus; species Rhinolophus sinicus. The sequence continues at coordinate 5,726,848 of NC_142514.1, read as the reverse complement.
GATATGGTGGGAGGAGCGTGGAGAAGGAAGAGCTGAGACCAGAAGTTTAATCCTTAAAATTAGAGTGCTAAGGAGTTTTGACTTTATTCCATGGATGGTGGAATCTAGTGGAAGTTGTTAAGCAGGGAGTAATCTCATCAGACTTGTCTTTACAGTGGTTTAGCCAGGTGACCAAGAGGGCCGAACCAGGCCAGGGGTAGTGTGGTCCAGAAGGAGACAGACTGGAAACCATTCGGGAGGTGGCAATGAAGGTACTTCCTAACGCTGGACACGTGAGTATCAGTAGATGGGGGAATATAACCGAGGAAGTAATTAAAATGGCTTGGGCTGAAGTGGCCAGCGAGGGCAGTGTGCCCCTGAGTCTGCGCCCTGACCTACTTGACTGCAGGCAGGAAAAACTGCAACAGCGCATTGGCGTCAAAGAAAAGTCACGTTGCTCTATTATGATATGAAGTGTCTGTTTTCTTGGGTCTGTGTGATTTTGAAGTTCTTCATTTTAGACTAGAGGTATTTTTCTCTATGATGCCGCAATTCCTGTTTATTTTGCCACAACTAGATTTTGAAAGTCTTTTAGTATGGGGACCGTATGTTTTATTTCTTTTGTCTCTTATCACAAAACTCAGTATAGAAATGCGCATTTGGCTTACTGAATATTTGTTAACATCTCTACTCATGTGTTTTCTTATTTTAGTGCTTCACTGAAATCTGAAAGTGATTTTTTCCTGACCAAAGAATTATTGTGAGCTATTTGATCAGTCTGTATTCCCTATTCTGGTTTTTCTGGTTTAATGGCTTTATAATTTTGGTTTTATAATTTTCTCTATTACAGTTACTTGGTTATATTGCTATGTACAGGACTTTTAGGTAGTGAGAGTATTTAAGAATGCAACTACCATGACTTACTGTAGTGTTAGAGGAGTTGTAGTATCAAAGGAATTATTATATCTGGAGGAAATTCTGTTACAAATAAATGTAAAACTGAATTATCTCTGTAGTTAGTCTGGACCTCGTAATGTTATGAGAGGAATGATACAAAATCTTTAGCCACGAATGGAACTCAAATAATCTACATTTTCCACAGTAGGTTTTTCTCCAGTGATGAAGCAGGACCTAGAATTCTTTGCTTTTTGTTAAAATGTACTTGAGTCTTTGTGATCTTTGGGTGCAGCTTGGGTCAGTTTAATTTCATAAAGTCATCTGGGCTTAAGTTAAATTAAAGAGAATCACGTCTCAAATATACGTCCACTCCCATTTGGAGAGCTTTTCATGTCACAGCCTCAGTATTAAGATCAATTTCTGGGACTCTTGTTTTCATTCACTCACCCAGTACCTATTGATCACCTCCTGTGTTTCACACACAGTTCTAAGAGCTGAGGAAGCAACATCGAATAAAACAAACCAAAACATCCCCTTGTTCATGGAGAAACATTCCAGTGGGAGAAAACAGACAGTAAACAAAGAAGTACAGACATGTTGATGGTGATAAATGCTGTGTTGAAAAATAAAGTAGGAAAGGGGGAAAGGGAAGATTTGGTGGGTTTAAAGTGGTTGGGGAAGGTGACATTTGAGCGAAGAAAAGTGAGGTAAGATCATTCTTAGTGGAGAGAATAGCTCTTAGGCCTTTTTTGAGTTTCATTTTATTAATTGGCTTTCCTTAATGAAACTATGGATGTATATATGAAGAAACTTTAGAAAATAACATACACATCAGTTGGAATAAAAACAGTTAAAGAAAAATAACCACATGAATGTATTTGGTACGTGAATTCTTTTCTTGATTTTTGGACTAGTATTAAAAATATGTGTGGAGTATATGAGCGTGTGTATCCCTGGCTGTGTGTATGTGTGAAGGTTTTCACCAAGGCGGCCGTGGTAATTACAGTGTGGGATGTTGTGGAGGAGGTTGTCATTGGTCATTTGAGTTCAGCAGCCAGCCTGTGCTTAGTATGCTTTTGCTGTTGGATTAGTACCGTGCTGAGTATTGGGGGAGCTGGAAAAGAACAAGACGTTATGTTCTGGTCAGACTGGCCAGGCTGTCGTCTGCATAGATACCATAAAGTAAAGCAGCAGGTTGGATGGCAGCAGGACTGCACTAGCAATCCTAACGAGCCTTCCACAGGTGGTGGCAGCGCAGGTGACTCCGTACCAGTGCAGCTCGGCAGCCTTTGCTCCTGGGAGCCCTGAGGAAATTCCTGGAGAGAGAACGAGCGGGAGAGTCCTTTGTGGAGCAGGTGTCAGAGGTGGTCTAGTTCTGATTTCAGATGGGTTCAGAGTGCTTGAGAAGGCTGTTTGCATTGCATAATGATTCTAGAACTGTGGTTGGGGAAAACGAATTTGATGTATTGATTTTCCACTGTGGAAGCATAGTGTGCTATGGAATGTCATGTGGTAATATTTGATTTTCATTATTGGGTGTAAATAAACTAAATCCTTTGATATACATACGACATTAGAATGGCACTGTTCGCCTTGAAAAATAAGTCTTTCCTTACCTTATACAATATAATCATATACATTTATATTATCAGTTGGTTGAATTAGTTTCCCCCCTGCCCCGAGGAATAGTGTATATTTTTCTTTATCTTAGTTGTTAAGCATGAAACAAAAACATTTTCTCCTCCTTAGAATGAAGTGTGAGCAATGTTACTGCAGTATACTGAGCAACACGTCAGGTATAACGTCAAAACCACAATCTGTTTCTTTTGAGCTGTTATTGACTTCATGAAGTCTGTTTCTTCCTTCGTTCAACGTTCGTGAACTGAACTGATATTTATCGAGTGCCTGCTTTGTTCTAGACATCTCCGTGGGATTCACTGATGAGGAAGAACGTTTTCTTGCCTTCGCAGAGGTGAAGGATGGAAGATGAGATAGTTAATAATTCTAATAATGTGTGGTATGCATTCTAATGGGGAAGAAGAGGGTTCTGTTGGGTGTATGCAGCAGGGGCACCTGACGTGGAGCAAGAGACATGTCAGTGAGACGTGAAGAAGGATGAGGAGTCAGCTGACTGGAAGTGGGTAGGGCACTGTGGGGAAAAGGAAGGCTGTCCTGGGGCGAGGAAGCCCCTGTGCAGTGGCCCAGAGGCGAACAAAACAACAAACAGTAAGCAAGCAAAGCGGTGTCTTCTCATGTAGCAAACGATATAACGTTCCTAATGTCTGGAGGATAGATTTTGAGGAGGGAAGTTGCAAGGAACTTTTAAAGACATTCCTCATGGTGGATCCTATCCTGTGACACTGGAGAAGATCCTGAGACGTTGTAAGTAGTGGATTGACGGGATTGGAGTGGCCGTTTGCAAAGATCACAATGGTTGCCATTGAAGGAAAAATGAGGGCACATCTATGGTAGGCGGCCTAAGGCTGTGATGGCAACTCCTTCACAGTGGGAATGGAGCTAAGCGGAGGGATTCCAGAAATACTTAGAAGATGGAACTACAGGACTTGAGGATTGAAGGAAGGGTCGAGGATGCTCGTAGGTTTCTGGTGCGGGCTAGAGCGGTGATGGCGATGCTACCTGTGCCAGTGTTGGTTTATTGCCTCTGACCTCCGAGTTAGCTTTCCCACTCTGTGGAGGTCAACGTAGACCCTTCGGTACTTTCCCTTGGCCAGCTGGCGCGATGTTACGAGACAGACCGAGGGAGGAAGGAGTTTCACTTGCTGGTTCCAGTGTGCTTTCCTGGCAAGCTCCTGCCGCTGGGGGGCTTCTCCTGAGCGCTCAGCGACCAAGCAGCTGTCCTCCCCTCCCCTACCTTGGGGAGTTTTGGGGCAGAGTGACTAGGGTGAGACACTTCCCCACAAACAACTTTCTCTGTCGTTCTAGAGGACAGATTTCCGGCAGATTCCACAGTGTGGCTTCTCAGTTGTGCCAGATACGAGTCCTCTCCAGCCAGGTCTGGGTCTCAAGGCGAGGATTGGGGGGACTCGTCTTTGGGTGTGCTGTCTCAGCCCTAAGGGTAGTGGTGAGGACATAATGTGCTGCGTATTGTATTTTCTGCATCTATTCGTTTATTCTTTAGAGTTCTTTTTACTTCTTACTAGCCAATTCCTCGTTACTCCAGTCCCCTGCTGTCGATAATAATTCTTTATTTAAAAAACATTTTTTGTTTAAATCACTGTGTGGTTTCTTTTTCCTGATGAACTCAGGCTGATGCAGCCTGATGTGATCCCTGAGGAAGGACGTATTTGGGGAGAGGGCTAGACAGTGAATTCAGGTTGAGAACATGCTAAATTTGAAGTCCAGGACACCCATGTGGAGATCCACAAGAGCTGGTGATATACATGGGTTTGGAAAATGAGCTCGGGACAGATGCAGGTAGGAGACGGCCCTGAGAGCGTGTGAAGAAAGAACGACAGTAGGACCCAGGGTAGAGTCCTGTGGACCGCTGTCCTGAGCCCCTTCACCTGAAGGGAGCCCGCTAAGGAGGCTGAGGAAGATTGGCCGCAAAAGCAGAATAGGCCTCACTAAAGGAGGGGGACGCTATTGGTGTTCAGTGCTGCTCAGAGGTCAAGTCATAGAGAGGGAAATGGCCACAGACAGCAAAACTAGCGAAAAACACATGCAGTCTAAAAATATTTGTTTGTTTATTTGGAAAGCAACACTAGGAATTCCAGCCAGTTAAGTTTGCTGAGTGTCTGGGTCCCTGCTAGCATAATGTTTCCCCGAAAATAAGGCCTGGTCTTATATTAAGGTTTGCTCCAAAAGATGCATTTAGGGCTTACGTTCACGGGATGTCCTCCTGAAAAATCGTGCTAGGGCTTATTTTCCGGTTAGGTCTTATTTTCGGGGAAACACGGTAGCAGATGAGAGCATGGGTTGGAACCTTACTGCTTGGGTGAGAATGCCAGTTCCACCACTTCCTACCAGCTGTATAGTCTTAGACACTTTATGAAGCCCTCTGTGCTGGAAGGGGAATAATACACTCTTCAAAGGCTTGGCGTGATGTTCTCAATATGTTATTTCCGGGGTTATGGGTGACATGAGTTAATGTATATAAAGCATTGAGCACAGTGTCTGCCACACAGGCCCTTGGTAAACATGGCGAAGGTGCTGTTGGAATGCTGGGCATTGTGGTGGGTGATAGATAGAAAGATGGCCAGGGCTGTAGGTTCCACCCCGAGGGCATGGGGAGTGTGACGAGGCTGATTCATGTGACACAGTGAGTGGTAGGTGTCAGGTAAGGGCCTGAGGGATTCTTTGAAGAGTCCCAGTGGTGAGGGCTGAGTTGGATCTTGGACGGGTGCCATCTGCCACGTAGAGAGAGGGGAGGGCGGGCCTTCTGAATGGGGGACCGCATTAGCAGTGGAGGAAAGGGCGTGCGTGACAGTGCAGTCCGCAGTGGGCTCATGACAGCCAAGGGGGACGTAAGTTGGACACAGCCTTGGAGCGGGTGTTTACTCTGCAGTACGAGGTCCCTTAGGGGGCTTCCCTCTAGTTTTCAGATTTACTGCTTTTTATTATTTCTGCTGAACTGTTGCTAGTTAACAACGACCTAAGACAATTTAACACTTTTATTTGGTGCCAACATTTCCTTTAGGTTTTCATTGAATGTTAGGAGTTGCAGTGTTCTAGAAGGGAAGTTGGGGGACTGCAACTGGTACCACTTGTCGGGTTTGCTCTCAGGATTGAGTGATATTGTGGATTCCTGGACATTGTTACAGCTCAGAACTGGTTACTGTTCACAGCTCTCTTCAGTTTGCGATTGTTTTTGAAAAGTTTAACAATTGAAGAAATGGAAATTCCTCAAAATTCTATGACTGTTCTTTCAAGAATTTAGCATTTTTTTGAGATTTAGGAAATAAAAGTACGATTAACTTTTGATTCCTTGGAGGAAATAAAGCAGTAATTCAGCCTTAAGACTGCGATTTCTTCTCTGATTGGACTATTCCTTTTCTCTATCTGGCAAACTCCTGTCCCTCCTTGAATATGTAGCTCAAACGTGAGTTTTCTCTGAAACCCTTCCCTGAAGTTTCTGAATATTTGCTCCTACCAAAGCACTGTCCTAAGATAAGTCTGTTGTGATGCTGATAGGCTTTCAGTGAGGACTCTTAAGTCAACAAACAAAAACAAGCCAACAAACATTCATTTGTTATCCTAGGATCCTGGTTGAGACGTCCTTTAGCTGGAATGGCACTCTGATCCAGAAATTCTCTTGAAATTTCTGCTTCTTAATCTTCAGAGGAAGGATGAACATATTCTCTAAAGAAAGAATGGAAGAATAATCATTGGTTTTTTTTTTTTGTGTTTTTTTTTTTTTTTTCATAAAGAAGAGTTAAAACCATTCTTTATTGGCTAGGACTTCTGGGGATTATACAGGAAGGAAGCTAGGAAGGAAGCTGTCAAACTGTGACCTTCTGAAGGGTTTTGTTTTCACTTTTCCCTTGCTTTTCTTAGATGTTAGGGAAGTCTTTGTGTTCGGCAAAGACCTAGTGTTTATGTAAAAGAACCTTGAGAGACCCAGGGAAATAAGATTCTTGGGGCAATTCTGTGCTTGACTATGTGCCTTGTATAAAGTGACAGAAGTTGAAGTGCAGTTCTTCTGATACCTGCCCCTTCTGCTTGTTTGGGTTACAAACCAAGGGTAGGAGCCATTTCCAGATTATTATATTTTTGAAATTTTTTGGGTTGTTTTGAAAGCTGTGATAAAACTTTTCATATTGATGATTTATTAAAAAGTTGAAAGAAACACATGATACTTTAAGAACAAGTATAAATTTGGTAGTTTAAATACAGAAGAATTGAAAGAATTATATGGTGAACACCCATATCTATCACTTAGATTCTAGTTACATTTTACTGTATTTGCTATATGGTACATACATTTACTATATGATACTACATTTACTATATTTACTATTACTATATATACTCATATATCTATCCTTTATCCATCCCTTTGATTGTGCTTAAGGATTATCATTGCAGCATTTTATATTATAGCAAAAGGCTGCAAACAATGTAGGAGAGTTAATTCCATGAATATGGTACACCCATAAGTGGGATTCTATGCAGCAGTTAAAATGAATGAGGCACTTTGTGTGCACTGGCCTGGAACAATCTTTCCTAGGTAAGTGAAGTAAACAAACGTTGCAGAAGGATATATGAAGTGTATTATTTACTTGTATGTGAAAAAAAATTTATACACATGTACTATAGATGCATGGAATGTCTCCAGAAAACTTAAACAAGAAGCTGATTAAAGTGGGTGTGTTTCTGGCAGCTGCCCACAGTGTGTGTGTGTGTGTGTGTGTGTGTGTGTGTGTGTGTGTAAAACATTTTAAAACTGTTGCCTGCTTATTTATGTGCCTCTCTGAAATTTTTAGGATACCAAGATGTCAAACTCATAGTCCTTAGATTTTAGGTGGTAACAAACAAAAATTGTAGCCAGACAGCTAAGGTTTGACTTCTTGCTCTGCTGTTTACATGTATAAATTTTGCTGTTAATGAAACAGATAATAATTCTTACAGTGTTGTTAAGAGGTTTATTAAGAGGTTTAACTCAGATTGCTCATGTACAGTGCCTAATATAAGCACAGTGGCTGGCACACAGTGCTGGATAATCAATAACTATTAGGTATTATTATTAAGAAGCCTATAGTTTTGTGGGAGAGGAAAAGAATAAATAATTTAAATGTTTTATATGGGTGTTTCTGTGGGGATATCATAACTAAAATGGAAATCAGAGAAAGCTGTATAAAGAAGGGACCTTTAAAAAGTTTACAAGGGTGAGAGAGTAAGTTCTATAGTTAAGGAAGGCCCTTGAAGATGTGAGTCTTTCTTATATTAACACAAAAGTGAAAAACGATGTGGGTGAGTTTGAAAACTCTAATAGTTCATAATGGCTTGAACCAATCTAGGTCATGAGAGGGGAAATGGCAGGTGATGATAGCTAACGTTTACTGAGCACTCAGAGAAGGTACTGCTCTAAGTGCTTTTTATGTTTTGATTTATTCCCTCCCTATAGTAACCATGATATCTGTGCTGTGTCCTCATTTTACTGGTGAGGAGACTGAAGCAGGGAGGTAAAGTTCCTGGTCCAAGAGCACACAAGGTAGTAAGTGCCTGTCAGTGTTTACCCATTATGTTGCCTGATGGGACTAGAGCTAGGAATAGGGCAGACCTTGAATAGTATCTGGATTCACTTCCATAAACTTCGGGAAACTATTAAAGGGTTATAAGCAATACAGTAAGACTTTCAGATTTGTACCCTACGATGACCAGTAATGGCTTAGGAGAGATGATGAAAATCTTGCTCCTCTTTTTCTTCTTTCATCCCATAATCTTTATGTTTTAAAGATATTTTATAATTCATTGTAGTACTTTGAGAAAAGTAGGAGAGCTCTTTAAACTGATGTTTCACTTTGTAGTGAATACAGACATTTTTTAAGAGTTTTCCAACTGCATCAAAATTAAAGGCAAGAATCAATAACACAGTCCTATTACATACATATTTTTGATTCAGCTCTTGTAGTAATTATCAATTGTTGTGTAGCAAATTAGCCCAAAATATCAGCTTAAAACAACTTTCAGCATTTATTATCTGCCACATTTTTGGGGGGTCAGGAGTTTGGGGTGGCTTTCCTGGGTGGTTCTGGCTTGGGGTCTTTTCTGAGGTGGCAGTAATCGGAATGCTTAACTGGAGCTGGAGGATCCAGTTTCAAGGTCACTCACATCCCTGGCGAGTTTGTGCTGGCTTTTGGCGAAGCCTTAGTTTTTTGCCATATGGAACCTCTTCATGGGGCTGCTTGAGTGTCCTTATGATACTGCAGCTGGCTTTCCAGAGGAGGGATCCAAGGAAGAGGAAGGTGGAAGAAGCTGCAGTGTCTTTTATGACCTAGCCCTGGAAGACATTGTCCTTTCTCCAGCATTGTATTGATGACTCAGCTCTATTCAGTTGTGAGATGACACCATACAAGGGTTTGAATACCAGGAGGCAGAGATCAGTGGGGCCATTTTGTAGATTGGCCACCATAGTTCCCATGAAAACATTACCGAATAGAATAAAATTTAGCACTGTGGGGAGCTCTAGCCTGGTGGTTTCAAAGTGTGGCCCTAGACCATTAGCATTACTTGAGAGCTTTTTAAAAATGTACAATCTGAACTGCTGAATAAAGACCAGAGCAATGCTCAACAATTAACACAATACTTTGTATTTTAGAACAGTTTAGATTTGTAGAAAAGTTGAGCTGATAGTACAGAATTCCTGTATACCCAGCACACACAGTTTCCTATATTATCTTGCATTAGTGTGGTATATGTTACAATTAATGAACCAATAGTGATACATTATTATTAACTAAAGTTCATAGTTTACATTAAGATTCACTCTTAGTGTTGTACACAGTTCGGTGTGTTTTGATAAATGTATAATGTCATGTATTTAGGATACATTATCATGCAGAATAGTTTCACGGCCCTAGAACTCTCCTGTGCTTCCCCGATTCTCTTTCTCCCCTGAATCCCTGGCAACCAATGGCCTTTTTACTCAGTATCTCTAGTGTTGCCTTTTCCAGGATGTTCTATGGTTGGAATCACACAGTATGCAGCCTTTTCAAATTGGCTTCTTTCACTTAGCAATATGCATTCAAAATTCCTCCATGTTTTGTTGTGTGTGTGTGTGTGTGTGTGTGTTGATAACTCAACTTTTTTTTTTCTTTGAAAGGAGAGCGCAGCTCACAGTGGCCCATGTGGGGATCGAACTGGCAACCTTGGTACTATTAGTACCATGCTCTGACTGAGCTAACTGGCCGCCCCATAGCTCACTTTTTTATTGCTGAAGAACGTTCCATTGTTTAGATGTACCACAGTTTGCTTATCCACTCACCAGGCTTCCTGTTTCTGGTGATCATGAATAAAACTGCTGTAAATATTTATGTGCAGATTTTTGGGTGGACATAAGTTTTCAAGTCAATTGGGTAAATACCACAGAACGCAATTGTGGGATTGTATGGTAAGACTTTGTTTAGCTTTGTAAGAAACAGCCATACTGTGTTTAATGTTTGTTGTAGGTATAGGTGTCAGATGCTTTAGCTTCCTGTGGTTTTCTTGTGTTGTTTTTTTTCCTGTTGTCTTTGAGTTTCCCTAAGTATCCCTTCTTAAATTGAGTCTTGTCTTGCAGCTCTTGCAGTTGTAATGCACTGTTTGTTACAGATACACTGTTTCACTGTGCTTGGTTTTATTGTGCTTCACAGATGTTGCGTTTTTCACAAATTGAAGGCAAGACCCTTCATGAAGCAGCGTGAAGTTTACAGCTTGCTTTATTTAGTTCCATATTTTTATTCGGTGGTCTGGAACCGAACCCTCACTACCTCCTAGGTATGCCTGTATTTATTTATACGGGAACCCTGTTGGTTTGGTGGTAAGGCTATTGGGAGGGGAAACATTCTGTAATCTTATATTAAATCTCAGTTTTCTATTGGGCCTAAGTCCTGAGGCTATGACCTTCATAAGTTTCTTAGCCTTTTCCCCCCTCATATTATGTGAACAGGAAGGCAAGAGGGGGCAGGAGTTGACTGTAGCATGCCTCAAGTAATGTCATTTCACTCAATGCCATTTTGTTACAATGTTGATGAGGGGGGAAAAAAAGATGCCGGGGGCCACTGTCTGTGTGGAGTTTGCATGTTCTTCTCATGTTTGCATGGGTTTTCTCTGGGTACTCTGGTTTCTTCCCACATCCCAAAGATGTCCACATTAGGTTAATTGGCATGTTTAAATTGAGCCAGTCTGAGAGTAGGTGTATGTGTGAGTGTGCCCTGTGATGGAATGGCGTCCTGTCCAGGGTGGTTCCTGCATGATGCCCTGAGCTGCCAGGATTGGCTCTGGCCACCTATGACCCTTAAGTGGAATAAGTGGGTTGGAAAAGAATGATCTTAACTGTTTTTATTAATCTCTCTTGAAGGTCTGTACAGCTCACGTTTATTTCAGTGTGTCATATCAGAAGTGTTTTGGGTACTTATTTAGAAGTTTGGTGATGTTTTTGTGACTTAGCTCTTGTTTATCTCAATTAGCCTTTGGTAAAATTGATTTCATGATACATCCTTTCACTTGAAGTCGCAGTTTCCAAGAACCTATGTGGTGGACGTTAAGTGAGGACTTACTGTAATTGCCCTTTCAGGCCAGATAAGGCTCTGGCAAAGTAGTTTCCCTTAGAGGGCCGGCCTGTGAGAATGCTTGGAGCCGGTTCAAAACGGGCACTCTCCCCTCCCCTGCCCAAAACACTAGGGGATTTTTCTCTGATCTTCACGTGAAAACCTGGGGGGGCTTCTGAAGATAAAACCTACATACAGGTCTCCCTAAGTCTGAACCCCCAGGAGTTTTTAACTTTCAAGCTGGTCCTTAGTCTTTGGAAATTTGTCAAAATTACCACTTAAGTGTTCCTACCAGTTACTGGCTCCTGTGGCTTTGCTTCAGGTGTGCTGATCTCTGCTGTGATTCTCACTGTTTTCCTGTCTCTCCAGATTTTGGGGTGGTGGTTTGCTCTGTGACCTTAGTTCTCTCATGGATGAAAGGAAAGACATTGATTTCAGTTTCTTAAGCATATTTCTTGCTGTGGAGAGTGGTGATTTCCAAGTTCTTTATGGGTCACAGCTGAAGCTGGAGTCTGGTGCCCAGCAATCTTCATTTAAACAAATCCCTGTAGGTGATTCTGGTGAATGTGAATGGTTGAGAACCACTGATTTAGCCCAATTCCCTCGTTTTACAGATAAGACCACTGAAATCCAAAGAGGGGAAATGACTTTTCTAAGATTATAGAGTCAAACTTACGAGGTGTGATCAAAACATACGGTGAATGTTTAAAAAAAATTTATTACAGTAAAAGACACATTGCCATTAACTCCCCTCAAAATACACCCTCCCCACCCCCCCCAGTTTGAACACACTTATCCCATTGTTCTTGCCACTTTCTGAAACAGTTCTGGAAGTCCTCTTTTGCGAGTGTCTTTAGTTGTGCTGTTGTGGCTGCCTTGATGTCCTGAATCATTTTGACTTTGGGGAAGACCCAGAAGTCGCACGATCCGGTGAATAAGGTGGATGAGGACACACCGTGATGTTTTTATTTGACAGAAGTTGCCGTATCAAAAGTGATGTGTGACACAGAGCGTTGTCATGATGGAGGATGATTTATGGCACACTTTAAAACACACCTTCTCTCAACCGTAGCTCACACCCGACTGCACTGAAGAAGTTGAAACTTGTCACACACTGTTATTAAGGTTTGATGCGCCACTTCCCGTATTGAAGATCCTGCCTTCCTGTTGGATGGCACTCGGCAGCAGCAGTCACCGTACTTGTGGATCACACCTCATAGACTAGAATCTGAGTCTCTTGACTAGATCATCTTCATCCTGCTTTTTGTATTTATATATAGTTACCGTCAAAGGCATTAATTACGTTTCATCTTTCTCCTATTTACAGAAGCCCTTTTAACATTTCCTGCATTCCTGGCTTGGTGGTAATGAATTCCTTTAGCTTATTCTTTTCTGGGAAGCTCTTTATCTCTCCTTCAATTTTAAATGATAGCCTTGATGAATAAAGCAATCTAGGTCGTAGGCCATTGTTTTTCATCACTTTGAATACTGATTACGTTTCATATTGTAGGTTCTGGAGAGAGCTTTAGTTTGATGGGTCACTGATTTACGTCCTTGCTGTTTACCTGAGATTCCTCCTGGTATCTGGCTACAATCGTACTCATTGGCATAGTACGTCTTGAAGGGGGGCTGGAGTGGGCATAGGCGGCCTCAAATTAACAAAATTCTGTGTCATTTTGTTAATGTTGATGAAAAAAAAGATTCACAGCAAAGCTTGCTTGAAATATTCTCCTTGTTTATAAATATCAATCCACCTCAGAAGTGAGCTCTTAGTGTAGCGTGTTTCTGAGTAAAATAGTATGTAGGAAATTTTATTTTCCCCGTTTATTCCTTACAGAAGTATTTAGAGTACCTAGAAGAAAACGAGCGCTTCCGTGTTTTAGAAATCCTAATGTGAACCATATACGGGATGAATCAGCTGCATGTCTCAGTTCTTCCTTCTCATGAATTCCCATAATATTACTTTTCTCAATTTTCAGTAGAGTGGATTAGCAGCTGTAATCCCCCTTTCTCTTTCCAAACCAGCCTTCCACCTGTGCTCGCGTACTTGACATGCTTCTAAATCTCTGTCTGGAGAAGGCTGGGAATCTTTGTTCTGAAGCAGGATTGGCAGACTTTTTATGTAGAAGGCCACATAGTAAATATTTTAGCCTTTGCAGGCCATGTGGTCTCTGTTGTAACTACTCAGCTGTGCCCTTGTAGGAGAAACAGCCAACCATAGGCGATATGGAAACAAATGTTAAGTGGTTGTGTTCTAACAAAACTTTATTGACAAACACAGGCTGCATGCATTTGGACTATGGGCCCTAGTTTCCAAGCCCCTGGTCTATACAAATTTTATTTTCACTTTCATGCCCCAAAGGATGATGCTGTTTTAATTTACTGGATTAGAGGCCCAACATCACTTTCGTTAAATTGCTTTCGAAAGTAATACTGGATATTTTGCTGTGGAACATTGTATCTTAGTTTTAGTTTCTTTTTTTTTTGAGATATGCTTTGTTGGTGTTGAGGAGATACAGATTTTACTTTTTCTCCAAACAAAGTTTGAGCAGTCTTTCATTACTTATGGTCTTATATGAATCTAGATTAAAACAAGAGAAAAAAAAACCTGGTCACTTAACTATTAACAGCTGAGGCTAGCTATACTACCTGTGTGGTACATGGTAAAGCATGTCTTAATACGTTTTTAAAGATAAAGAATAATAGAAAAATCTCAACTTATGGTGTGTTATAGGTGCCTATAGAGTTATTACTTTAGAAGGGTGGTTTTAATGTCTTTTGAGTCCTTATCAGGTTGCTTATTGCATGCTTAGGAAAAGCGAATATTGGTGTTTGTGCTTTGCAACTAACACAGGTCTTGGTTGCCATGGCGTCTCATTAGCGAATTAAGACCTAGTTAGGGCTCTGGCTGCCTGACTAGACAAAGAAAGGCAGAAACTGCTAGGAGTTGAGAGGACACTTGCACTCCGAGAAGAAGACCTGGGCTGTATGGGGCCAAGTTTGTATTTTCGTCAAATGTGTGAACTTGGGATTTTGCTAGAGAGACCTCCTGGCCACCTGGGTTAATTATTATATGCTATAAGTCATATTTGTTTTAGAGACAGATGCAATTTGAGTTATTTGAAACTTTTGTTTTAAATGCAAATTATACAATTCTGTTTTCGGTGCTTTTCTGTCCTTTGGGAAGTACCTAATGGTGGGTATTTGAAATATTATAGGTTTTAGTAAGAACTACTACAAATCCACCTAAAGAAAGGTCAATCTACAATATTATGGAAATCTGGAAGCTTGCTTAATTAGAAGAGTTTTAGGATTAGAAATTAATTATTTCAGTCTAAAAATAATATCAGAAAGTGACTGTAGAGGGCAGTATATCTCAGCATGTTCATGCCTCTGGAGTTTAAGTTTTGCTTTGGAAAAATAATCCTTGTGTTCTGAATGCTTTCCCCACTATGCAGTGTCCCAGTTTGGCAGAATGTGAATTTTGGAAAGAAGTGTTCTGGTTTGGCTTAAAAGGGTTACTTAGATAATATATCATAATTATTGGCCCTAGGGAATATCCATGCTTCGTTTAAAACGTATTGGCTTTAGAAAATCTCAAATTCTCTTATTGATTCAGCTAAATTGAATTGAGTTTGCTTTACAGGCATTTGTGGAACATTAAGCAAAAGGAATGGTATATCATGTGTTTTCAGATATTTTTGGGTAGAAAGTAAATGTACCCTTTATTAGAGAATTCAAACAAATGGGGAGAGTTTGACTTATTCTGACACATTTTTAAACATCTCTTAAAAGTAGAAATGTTGAAACCAGATGCTTTATTGGTGAAAATATGTATCAGTGTTGAACTTTTTAAAAACTTTTCAAATGTTTGCATTCAACCCAAGGCATAGCATGCCAATCATTTTTATCCTCTACTTTCTAAACTTATGTATATTTTCAGGGAAATCTAATCTGTATATTTTTGACTCATTTACATGTAACCTATCAAATATGGTTTGGAAAGAACTGTTTTGAAGTCTAAAGAGGTTTTGGGTCCTTTAAGTTTTTTCTCCTTCAAAAGCAAAAAACGGGGATTACAAAGGGTCAAACTGATAAATCTCTTAGAATTTTAGGTTTGAGATTTTTAAACTATTAATTGTAAATTTAGGAAATAATTTTTGTGACTGCGTTTTCTGGTGTTATTACTGTGCGGAAAATGGTATGTCCAGTTGTTTAGTTTGATAGATGGACATTTGGGATTTTGAGCTCTTCATTTTAATTTTGACCTATTAGAATAACTTAAAGTGTACTTTTTAAAGGTTTTCATCTTTGTTATCTGATCTGGGATATTTCAGGTTTTCCATTCATGGTTTGTTAAAGCACTTTGAAATTCCCGGTGAAGAGCCTCCTGTAAGGGCAAATAGTGCAAATTTAAGAAACGTACAGTTAGGAGGTTCTGCTTCTAGTGTGTGTTCACATTGCTTTATAGATACCAACCGAGGTATCTTCTTTTTCTTTGTCTAGTCATTTATCTCCCCACTGCTTTCTACCTCAGATTGGATAAAATAGTTATTTTGACCCATTTCTTCCTTGGAAAGAAACAGATCAGGAATTATTTGTTTATTAAATGTTCCCCACATTTTTTATTAATGTTAAAATTGAAGTGCAGTTAGGAAACAGGCGTGAGGATTGTGTATTAGCTTTGACTAGTGGTGTTGGATACTAGCTTCACCTTTAGTACGTATCTTGTTTCCATCCTAATCACAGAGAATATAAAGTAATCTATTCATGTGAATAAAATATATTACACACATCAGAGCTTTCATCTGAAATTGTGTTTTAAAATTTTATAAGAATCGGTATGGAATGTAGGTGAGCCAGAGTTTTATTTTTAAGGAAAAAAAATGGAATTAATCACAGAGAATATTTATTGGGGAGGAAGGTTTAAGGTTGAATATTCATTTACACTATATTTAGAAACAGAAGGTAAAAATTTTAAGCAGCTAAAATATGTAGAGAAAACAACTGAATTTCTGTTTTACAAGGGATTTGAGAGGCATTGCGTAATTCTCAAACTTGAAATTAACAGATTTGTTAAATGTGTCTTTTTTTGTTGTTTTTTTAATTCTAGCAAATGACAGAACATTACTTTGGTATACATACTATTATTCACTTCTTAAAAACCGTAAATTACCAAAGTCTCCTGATGTTTTGACATATATAAGATAAATTTTTATTAACCTAAAATTTAAATATAATTTAAGGTTATTCCATTCAGTTTATGTATTCTGTTCAATACATATCCCTCAATTTATCTCTCACACTTTGGAAAACTTCTGTATGTACAATATCTTACCTCTATCCTTTGGAGCAATTTTTGGTTACTTCCCCTCCACCCCCCAATTTACCCAAACCCATTCTTTTGGTTTCCCCAATTTACCTGTTTTGTTCTCTAGTTTGTTGATTTTTTGTTTTGTTTTGTTTTGTTTTCTCTGTGATGGCAGTAGCTCCTTTTGCTGTAGAGAAAAAATTTCTCAGGTCTGATTATAAAATGTCTTGAATTATCTGTCTAAATGTCTTTTATGTGGATATACACCTTGGGGTATTAAGAAAATCACATGTTATGGTTCTATGGCAACTTCAGATCTGGGATAGTTCATGAAATGGAGATGTCACTGATCGGTGCTAGCAGTAATTTACTTTCAGCTCCAGATTTGCCCATCAGAGCATATTTCCTCTCAGTAATTACACCCCTTTTGGTCTTGTTGCTGTCCAATACTCCTTAATGACATGTTCTGTGAGTCTCTGACAATAGCTGCAACAGGGGTGGGCACGCATTTTCTGAAGAGGGTCAGAAAGTGAATATTTTGGGCTCTGTGGGCCATGTAATTTCTGTTTCAGCTAGTCAGCCTTACCTTTGGACCACAAAAGCAGCCAAAGACAACATTTAAATGAATGGGCATGACTGTTTCCAATAAAATTTTATTTATGAATACTGAAATTCGAATTTCATGTAATTTTCATGTGTTACAGAGTAGTAGTATTCTTTTGATTTGTTTTCCTCCCAAAACATTTACAGATATACAAACCATTCTTTCACGTGTGGGACAGACAAAAGCAGGCAGTAGGCTGTGTTTGACCATTAGCCCATATTTTACTGAACCCTGAGCTAGTAACTGGGAGAAGCGGTTACTTATTGAGAACTCCAATTTATGCACATATTCAGGGTTGCTTTTGTTACTATCACAAATAAATGTATTAATATTGTAGAAGATATAAACGATGTCATTTTTAATGGTAAGTTTAAAGTTGGGTCTAGTCATATAGAAGATTAAAGTTGCTTCATCACATATTAAACATGGAAAGTTGCCAAGGGCAATGGAACAAAATCATCGATTTACACATTCATTGTCAAAAGGCTAGAATACACAGAAACTATATAGATTTGTTTGATATAAAGGCTTCATTTAAGGGAAAGAACTACCTTCAAAGCTATTTCTGCTTGTGATTTCTTTTTCTGTGTATTCTGTTCCTACCTGATGGCTTGTGCAATCTAATGGTAATTCAGAGGTGGAAAATAGGTTGTCTCTAATTTTGATCCTTTTTTAGCATTACAATTTTTTTTATCTGAAATAACTGAAAGAAAGAGCCAAACTATCTTCCGTACAGGTAGGGATTACTTTCCTTCTCCTTAAACTTAAAAATGCAGTTCATTTGTTAGCTTTTGTTGGCACTAAGTCGTGCTTGGACACTATGTATTTCACAGCAGACATTTGTTCTACTTAACATTGTGAGCAGTTGGTTAATTAGAAGAACTGTTACTTCTGTTGATCCTCACAATGACAAAAATCAATGTACACAGCACAGTCTGAATTAATAGAGCTCAGACTCATTAGGCCATGAAAATGGTTTCATCAACAGAGAACCCTTTAAAGACCTTGTCAGATAGTACGGATCCTAAAACACACTCAAGGACAAAATGGTTAGCATTTGAAAATATTTTTAGTTTCACAGTTTATATTTTTCCTTTGTGAAGAAAGCTCTGTTGAATGACTTCTGGCGCAGCTCCTGTTCTGTTCAGAGGAAGAAAACTATATTTGTATATTTTTTATTGAACCATAGCCATTCAATTTAATTACTAATCTCTTCTTAGTAAAAGCCTGTTTAGACACTGAAAAAACACTTTATTTATCTTTATTTCAATCCTGAGGGTATATTGTGGCTGAGTTATTCGATTTTCTTCCTCTGTTGTTATTCTGCAGTCTTACCCTTCTCTGCCTCTTCACCCCCACTTCCTCCTGCCCCTCCTTGTTTTGGTAATGGTTGGCTGATTTGATATTTGTGAGGCATTCAGGATTTGATAGCTGTGTAGTATGGATCAGCATTGCCTTCTAAGTGTCCTCTTTCCTCTAATGGAAGTTCTAATTGGATTAGGCTGAGGGTCTTTTGTGATAGGTAAAGGGTGAAAACGGGAAAGGAAATTGATCAATAAGTTGAATTTCCATGTCAGGTATCTTTTTATTTTGGGTGAAGAGCCTGAGTTTAAATCCTCATTCTGAAACGTACAGACCGCATGGCTTTATTGTTATTTACTACCTTAGTTGCTCAATTTGTTCATTTATAAAATGGAGATAATAATGGTATCCATCCTATAGGAATAGTGTCCTATATGTACTTAGAACAGTACCAGGCACCCTTTGTTAGGGAAGCCCTAGGAAACGGATGCAAGCAGCTAATGCAGACCCAGTGATTCTTAGTAACTGATTGGCAGTGAGAAGGTAGGAGTCAGAGATGTTTTTGCTTCAGTGGATGGTGGTGCCTCAACTGACACTGAAATACACGAGGTGAAGGTACGTGGAACGTGTTGAGTTGGAGGTGCACATAGGACATTCAGGCAGTTGGATAATTATGTGTATCTGAAGCTCAGGAGGGAGGTTACGCCTGGAGGTTTGGTAATTATCACTTATGTAAGCAGGAGTTGAGAACAGTGGAGGGGGAAATTGCTTGTGTGAAGAGAAATCCATAAAATAGGTCCTCTGATGAATGAATACTCACATTTAAAAGTGGCAGGAAAAAGAGGGGCAGTTGTGGAACAGAAAAAAAGGAGCTGACCAGAGACATACAGTATGACAGTGACCAGGACAGCTAAGACAAAGCCATAAGTCAGTAGCATTTCCAGTCTGTACGTTGACGTGATTTTGTCACAAGGCCCAGCAGCCCACATATAGATGCTAAAATTTATAGTGCTTATTAAGTGTCAGCCTTGTGCCAAGACCTTATCTATATTAGCGTATTTAACCCTCATTACAGGTACTGTTATTACTTATAGATGGGGAAACTGAGGCTTGGAAGAATTAAGTAACTTGCCTCAGATTGCACGGTGAGTAGGTAGTCAAGATAGGATTTGAAACCAGGTGGGCTGACTCCTGATCCTGCGTTCTTAATTACTGTACCAGGATGCCTCCTAAACTACATTCAGGGTTGAAGATTTTCTGGGTAGATAGGCGACAGGAGCAAAGGAAATTGAGAGATGAGGATGCTAGAAGGAGCAGTGAAATGAAAATGGAGTGTTCAGTTCAGTGCCAGGAGTGATAGTTTGGGACAAAAGGAACAGATCGATGGCCTGGAGCTCTCATTGAAAGGCAAGAGGGTGACAAGAAAGTTGGGCAGGCAGAGAACATTCTGTCAACAGGGAACAGAGATCCGGGGCTGCTTTGACTGGGGATGACCAATGCTTGGAGTTGGAGGCTGAATTCCTAAGAACTTAAAGTCATTTTGTCAGTTTCCTATGCCAATCCCCGCAACCTCCAAAAACAAATGAAATAGAAAAATTGAGATTTTGATAGAAATTAATTAATTAATTTGAGGAATAAGACAGGACTTTTTCTGGTAGGAGCACTGTATTTCTCTATTTACTCAAGCCCTCAATAAAATGTAAATAAAATTTATTATTTGTATAAGACACATAAAGTTTTATTTATATACATCCTTTGTATTTCATCTTAAATTTATACCTAAGAAGATTACTGGTATTGTGAACCCCCCAATTTCCAATAGATTATTATTAGCATTTAGAAAAGCAATTGATTTTGATTTATTGCATAACAACATTATTAAACTTTTATTAGTTCTAATACTTTCCCAGTTTAGTCTCTTAAGATTGTTCCCAGTTAGGCAGTCATATTGTCTACCAATAATAATTGCCTCTTTCTTATTTTTTTAACCGTATTTCTTTTCTTACTTCAATTAACTGGAACTTCCAAAAATAATTTTAAATAAAAGAGGCAATAGTGTACATCCTTGGTTTATTCAGGATTACTCTCATATTTCATTTTCATAATGATGTTGAATATTGGCTTGAAATGTAGTTTTAAAATCATGTTAAAGAAGTATTTTTTTTGATGGGGAATTTTATCAGTTGCCTTTTTGTCAAGGCCTCCGTTAACAGAAATATCTTTTTCTCTGTCATTGTGTGGATCTCTTAGCTGAATTAAGGATGGGCTTTGAAGATTTCCTGGAGGAAAAGTTTCCCAATTAGCCAGTTCTCCGACTGATGCATCTTTGTTATTTACCGTATTTTGCTGTGTACTCGAATAATGTGCTCCTGTGTGTAATGCACACCCACATTTTTGGCCCAAACTTTCAGGGAAAAAAAAATATTTTAATTCAAATTTTCATTTGTTTACATTTAGGTACTTGTTTTTGTATTATAAAGGAATTTTAGCATTTATTTTTTAACGTATTATGGTACAAGAAATTTTATATAACAAATAATTACAAAACACTAGAACAGATACAAGTTACAAGAAGTTTCATGTACCGGTAACAAATTTACCATATTTATGCATCACAGAAGGCCAAGAACTCTTGGTTGTTGCAAGTTCGTCGTAAGTTCAACAAAACCGATGGTCGTATTCCAGGGTATTATTTTGCATACGGATATCATTATTGATTTCTAGCATTACACTTTTAATTCATAAGTATAAATAAAAGAAATAAAAACCTTTATACAGATATGGAATTAGTACCCATGTATAATGCACATCCTTATTTTTCCCTCATAAATTTGGGCAAAAAGTGCACATTATACACGGCAAAATATGGTAATTTCATAGCAGGGCAAGCTCATGCTAAAATCTTGTCATGATCTGGATGTTATTGGAGTCTCCCAGGAAGGACAGAATGACTCTTTAGAGGTAGTTCAATAAATCCACCCAAATCTGATACATCATTTCCTATGTACCTAATGCTGGCCAAATTCCTGGGCCAAAAACTCCTGCTGTGATGCATAATCCAGATTCCAGCACTGGCTAGTGTCCTGGAGCCACACAGAGATGGGCTAGAGAGCCTAGGTCTTGTGTCCTGCCTGGTGGCCGTCTGTTTAGTCATCACCTCGCAGTTTTGGAGAATGACGGGCAGACACTGCCTGTCCTGGGCTGTGCTGAGCACCACAGCTTCCTAATCAAAGCAGCAGTGGACTTCAGCTTGCCGTTCCCCAAGGTTTTATTTCATTCTGCCGTGTAGAAGGGGCCTTGATGATGGGTGTAGTGCTTGAGGGGCAGGCCAGGTGCTCAGTCCTGCGGTCCACTTCATCCCCACTGCACAGACATCCATCCCCACCCACGTGGTGTGACCCCATCCCCACCCACGTGGTGTGACCCCATCCCCACCCACGTGGTGTGACCCCATCCCCACCCACGTGGTGTGACCCCATCCCCACCCACGTGGTATGACCCCATCCCCACCCACGTGGTGTGACCCCATCCCCACCCACAGACATCCATCCCCACCCATGTGGTGTGACCCCATCCCCACCCACAGACAACCATCCCTACCCACAGACAACCATCCCCACCCACAGACATCCATCCCCACCCACAGACAGCCATCCCCACCCACAGACAGCCATCCCCACCCACAGACAACCACCCCCACCCACAGACACCCATCCCCACCCACGTGGTGTGTCTGGCTATGCCTGTCTACATTCACGATGATGCCTTGATGGCTGGCTCTTTTTAGGAAGGAAGGAGAAAAGATTAAATTTTAGTAAGTTTTCTATTTGCTAAACTTTGTTATTTTGTATAGTACTCCCTACAAGTGTAGGGTTGTTTTGTTTTGTTTTAAATAGTTCAGTTGTAATAAAGACCACTGTGTACCAAATAATGGGCAAATGTGTGCAGACACTTGCCGTTTGCACTTTTGGCAGTTCCATGTCCTCGAAGGTAGGAGGTAGGAAATATTCCTTTTGAGAGAATTGATGATTTCCACACTGAATTACGGAATTTGTTTCAGTCACCTTCAAGAGGGGTGGATGAGTAAGTTGTACCTCAAAAAAGTTTATTTTGATTTGTATGTGAATTGTGAGATAGTCTATTATCATACAGTCAATTAAGTTATACAAAAATGCTTTGGAATTTAGTGCAATATAAATATCCAGAGGACTGACTGCTCTGTGTAATCTGAGTCCCCGTCCCAATCTAGAATTCTTCTCATTTTATTTAGGCATTTGTGCCAAATATGATAGCCTTAAAAGCATCCCATGTGGGTGGAGGTTAGCCAGGCAGAAACCTGACTAAAATACCGCAGAAAGATAAGGCGGTGAGATGATTGAATGTGCTGGTGAGAGTATTAAAGAGATGGCTGCCTTTGCTGTTGTGGAGTCAACTGAGGCCGTTAGAGCATTTGACGGCAGTAGTTGAACCACGTCTGTCGAGTTGGTTCTCAGTTGGAGTAAGTGGAATGTGTCCGGAGGATGGGATGGACCTCAGAAAAAGAAGGTTGTTGAAACTAAAGTAAGGGGCTAGATATGTTGGTCTCGCTTTTCCCTCTTCGCAGTACACGGTTGGTTCCTGCCATCATTCCGCATGCCCCTCTGTCACCCCTGCCCTCAGCTGTCTCCCAGGGGAAGCTCCCAGGGATAGCGCTCTTCCTCCTCCTCCCTTTCTCTGACCCACACTGGGCTCGGCAGGCGTTGCGGTACATGCTCCCTTTCCTCCAGTCTTTTCTCACCCATCCCGTTCTGCCTCACGCAGTACTTAATGTCCATTCTTTCTGCTTTCTCTTTCAGTTCTTCCCTGGTTATCTCAGGAAAATATTTCTTTCCAAAAACTGACCCTGGTTAAGGCTGGTTATGTACAGAAAGTGGAGCTAGTAAACCTGCATTGAGGAAGAGACTAGCTGTACATTTTAAAAGTAAAAGCAAATACAGTAGTACCTCGGTTTTCAAATCTCTCTGTTGATGAACATTTCTGTTTACGAATGCGGTAAACCCGGAAATTAATGCTTCGGTTTTTGAACACGCCTCTGAAGTCGAACATGTCACGTGGCTTCTGCTGAGTGCAGGATCCTGAGTCCTAGCTGTCGGCTGTTTTCCAACGTTTCAGAACTTGAATGGTCTTCCGGAATGGATTGCGTTCGAAAACCGAGGTACCACAGTGTCAGAAACCTCTTCAAAGCCCTAGAAAATACCCAGAAGACCCATTTAAACCCTCTGCAAGTATGTCTGCCTCCATCAATTAAATGATTTTTGCCTCAAATACCAACATTTAAAATAAATAGAAAATGATTCTTAATTCATTTCAAGATTTTTATAGGTATTCAAAAATGCCGTTTTCTATAATTTTTCATTGGAAAAATGTATGTCAACCTCTTCATGGATTTAGTAGGTTAGTGACATAGCATGGAAATATAACTACAGTTTTAAAAATTGTTACTGTGGAAATGTGAATGCTAAATAATGAATCCACAGTGGACTTTTGGAACATACTGAGCTTATAAATTGAGAACAGCCAGTGTTTCATAAGTCATCTAAAAAGGAGCTGTGTTTTTACTTCTTCCTGAATCTCTCTTGATCTTACCAGCCTCACTGCTACATACAACCAAGTCCAGGCCCCCATATCTCGTACGGATATGTTGTGTTATACTCAGAACCACTTGGTGGCTTCCACTTATGCTCTCTTCCAGTCTGCTGTCCACACTTCTAGCAAGGGTGATCTTACAGAGGCAAATCTGATTCTTACTCCATTGCTTAAAGCCTTTTGAGGGCTCTTGCAGCACCTTTTTGGGAAGAAGGGAGAATGCAAGATGTCAGGGACCTTAGCATGTCATGTCTTAGGAATCCTACCTTAGACAAATAATGTGTGTCAGAGAGAGTGACCCCGTTTTAATCCATAATGATCATCCCACATACCAGTAAATGTGGTGTAGTCAGGGTCCTAGAATCTGACTGATCGTATTAGTAGTTCTTATTCCCCGGTCACAGTAGAGAGGTAGGGTGACCAATTCGTCCCTGGGCCTTTCTTGGTTTTAAAATGGAAAGTTCTATGTCCTGGAAACTGTCTCATTCCTGGGAAACTGGGACAGTTGGTCACCCTAGGTGGGAGAGCTAGGAAGAATGTGAATTCTTGAATTTATCCTGCAGCTTTTTTTATCTCTGGGCCTTTGCACCTGCTATTCCCTCTGCCTAGAATATACAGTTGACTAATTCTTTCCTTTTCTTTCAAGTCTCAGTTAATTGTTCCAACAGCTTTTAGACTATGTTAAGTTGCCTGGCTCTAGGTACTATACAAGTTCTGATCAAAACATATGGTGAATGTTTAAATTAAAAAATTATTATAGTAAAAGACACATTGCCATTAATCTCCCTCAAAATACTCCCCCTCGCTTCAAACACACTTATCCCATCGTTCTTGCCACTTTCTGAAGCAGTTCTGGAAGTCCTCTTTCGTAGGTGTCTTTAGTTGCGCTGTCATGGCCGCCTTGATGTTGAATCAATTCAAAATGTTCACCTTTCCTGGTCATTTTGACTTTGGGGAAAAGCCAGAAGTCGCACGGTGCCAGATCCAGTGAATAAGGTGGATGAAGACACAGTGTGATGTTTTTATCTGACAGAAATTGCCATATCAGAAGTGATGTGTGACACAGAGCGTTGTCACGATGGAGGATGATTTACACCACACTTTAGCTCCCACCCAACTGACTGCACCAAACAAGTTGACACTTGTCACACACTGTTACTAAGGTTCGAGGTGCCACTTCCCACAGTGAAGATTCCCGCCTTTCCGTTGGATGGCACTCGGCAGTAGCAGTCACTGTATTTTGTGATCACACCCAGCGTAACAGTGAGCACTCTGGACTATTGATTGCTTGTTTAATTAGGAGGGCGGAGCTGTCTGGTGCCACGCTGTGCACCCCTGGGGGGCGTAGTAGAATCACCTGAGGTGCTTTCTATGTTCTAAAAACACCCCACAGCTTTTGGCAGTGAAGATAGAGACTGACTGATAGTGTAAATGATAGGAGTGAACTCGAGAGCCAGAGATACAGGCGCAGGTTCTGGCTCCACCACTTTCACTTATTCAGCAACTATTTGTGGATGCTGTGTGCCAGGCACACGCTAAGGGTACAGACGGGAAATGAGGTAGGTGGCTGGTGCCTCATGGCGCCCACACTTTAGAGCTTCCCACCACAGCCTGGTTCCCTGGACACCAGTCATTCCCTTCGTACATCCTCATGACTTTTGCTAGTTCTCTACACACAACTGGCTCTGTCATTTACTATTTTAAAAGGCCTAACTTTTCACATGGAAACACATTTGCTTTAAAATGAAACTTTGTATCATTACTAAAATTAAAAAGCCTGTGTTACTTGCCATAAGTAGAAGGTAACCATAAAAGTGAGTACAATAGAAACAAAACAAACTTTAAAAATATATTTACAAAAATATATTTATAAAAGTAAGTTACTCAATATGAGAAATTGAGCTGTTTGTGATCACTTAGCAACAGGTGACTGTCCAGCCCCATGTCACGGCTATTAAGACAGAGATGAGGATTTTACATTAATAAGATTATTTAGGTTTTAGTTTTGAATGAGAGACCCATTTCACAAGGGTAAGCAGTCAGAAAGGACACCATATTTACCAAAATGTAATTAAAATTTCTAATAGAAGTCAGCAGCTCTTCCAGCAGATAGAAAGCAGGTGTGGGACCAGGTCGCCAAATCCCACTGACCCAGGTCAGGTGCCTCTGTCCTACCTGAGAGAAGAGGTTTGAAGAAACTCTTGGGTGGAGATGGGTGGTAGATGAGGGTAAAAGGGATCACATATATTGGTGGTGGAAAGAGAACTGACTCTGGGTGGTGAGCACACAATGTGAGATATAGATGATGTATTACAGAATTATACACCTGAAATCTATGTAACTTTACTAACAATTGTTACCCCAATAAACTTTAATTACAAAAAAAGAAAGAAGAAACTCTTGGGTTGTGGGGGGTGGTAGGAACCCTTCGGGTTCAACCCTCCCACATCCTGGGATCTTCTGTAAGGCCTGCAGGGAAGTCCCAGGCTATGTTGAGGGGTTTAGGAAAGCAGACCCTCTGCACTGCTTCCAGCTGTTAGGAGAATACAGTGTTAACTGTTCAATCTGTGACAGCACAGAGCAGTGGTCTTCAAAGTGGGGGTGCTTCTTTTCCAAGGAACAGGATATGCAGGATGATCCATTGGGGTGCAGGAGAAACATTAGAGCTCTTAAATTTTAGTAGTGCCTGAATATACTTTACGTGCAAATATGCGCATTTTGTGACCTATGCTTCTTGTTTACTCTTGGAGTTATACAATTATAAGAATGCCCTTCCAAGTGGCCTCTGAGGCCCTCTCTAACCTCTGACCTTATTACTAGTACCTTCTTTCCCCCAGCCCCAAATAGCTTTTTTTTTTTTTTGGCTATTCCTGAAAGGCTGCTGAACTACCAGCCCTTGCCCTGGTGGTTCCCTCTGCCAGAGATGTTTCTCCCCCGAGATCCACTTTCCTCTCTTGGCACTTCATCATCTCCTTAAAGGCTTTGCTCAGATGTCCTTTCTAAGTGGGTCCTACCTGGGACACCCATTTTCGTGCTGCAGCTGCTGCCTGGCCGCTTGCACTCTCTTAATCTTCCTTGTCTTGCTCTACTTTTTCTTTTTTCTGAGCACATACTACTTTTGGATAAACTGTGTGACGTATGTATTTTATCCTTTGGTTATTGTTTGTTTCCCCTGCAGAATGTGAGGTCCACAAGGCCAGGACTTTCTACTCTGTTCACAGATGTTCCTAATGCTTATTAGAACAGTGCTTGTTCAATACATTTTTGTTGAATGAATAAAACATCTGACACAAAGTAGGCTCAATAAGTTTCCTTTAATGAGTGAATACATTATTTAGGAAAATGGGAAATACAAAAATATCTAACATGTTGCGTGCCCCGAAGGAGCTCCATGTAGCAATGGAGACCAATATATAAGAAAATAATTTTAAGTCTGTGAGAATTGCAGCAGTAGAATTATGTGGGGGTAGAGAGGCGGTGTTGAGAAGAGTATGATGAACTCTTTGGGAGTGGACACACTTCAAAATCACTGCATTCAAGGGATGAGTCTAAATGTGAAAGCTTTAAACATGTAGAAACCTGCAACTCATTGATCTAACATGTTTGTAGGGTGGACTCTGAAATGAAGAAGGTTTATAATGCTGCGATTACTAATTTATTGTTTGTTTTTAAAGAATTAGATTAATAATAGTCTACTCTTGGAGCAAGATCTTTTGGAAATTTTCAAATGCATTCCCCCCCCCCCCCCCCCCCCGGAAGCTTTTAACCAGAAAGGAAAGTGCTTTTCCATGCCCATTCCTCCATCCCTACCTCTGCTCCGTTTCCCCCTGTAACTTAACCAGGCCCCAGGCAAGTCTGGGTTATCTTCAGTCAGCTGATCAATCCATAAGTGTTGATTTGTTAAGAACTATGTAACCGGCGCTGTAAAGAGAAAAGAGCAGCATCTCTATATGGAAATATGGAGGGGCAGAAATTGCTTACTAGAAATATATTGATCTGATTGGAAAAAACCCCTTATTCCTCGGCCAATTAAATGTGTTTCCTGCCACCCCCACAGTGGTAAGCATTTAAATAAGTTATTTTAAATGTTTTGGCAAATGTGAGTTTTAATCCATTAACTATAGATAGTTCTATACTTACTAGCCCAGAGAAAATAGAAATGAGGAAAATTATTTGAATGCAGTGCTTGTTACTCTATAGAAAACCTTTCTTTGATAGACACATCTTACCCCTACTTGAATTAAGCAAACAGGGTATCTCCATCATTTGTTCCTCCATGTTTATGTTACACTAATTGGTGTTATTTCAATAATTTCATTAGTTCTGCTTTGGTAAGTACAACTAGTAGAATGCCTATTGGAAAAGTATCTGTCCTCCTTCCCTCTTTTTCCCTCCCCTCTCCTTTTTGTTTTTAATAAACCTTAGGCCTCTTTGGATATTCAGTATTACCCTAAGGACATACATTGGGAACAAAAAGAATCGTTTAGTGATGGGTCATTTCATTTCATCAAATTCTGTGGCCAGAATGCTTAGATGACAGCACATTGCACAGCCACTGTGTGTCTCCACTGCACTCTGACTCCTTGGGGACGGTGGTGGCAGGGAGGCAGGAGGCCGGAGGCAGTGCTGCTGAGACAGGCACCGCCCGCTGTGCTAGGTGCTCCGCTTGTAGGACCCAGTGGGGCATCTGTCCGATACTCGCCTCCTCCGTTCAGACAGATGACGCAGCCTTGGTGCCAGCAAGAATGAAAAGCCAAAGGCTGATGTTCACGCTCCCCTCCCCGCCTTTGTACAGTATGATGTGCTTTGTAAACAAATAAGGAATTGCTCACCTCACTTCCGGGCGATTTAGGCCTCGGCTGATTGTTTGCATCAGGTTCTCAGAGTCCATGATGGAGTTCGGATCACAGTGCTGATAATGCCCAGCATTCCCGGAGCATTTCTTGCGGGCCCAGCACTCGGCTTCACTCTAACCATTTCGTTTAACTGTAGTGATAGCCTCATGTAGGAGGTATTACCATGAATCACATTTTACAGATGAGCATATGAAGACTTGCTCAAGATTGCTGTGTTTAATAACCCGTAGTGCAGGGACCGCCCTGGCCAACGGACTCCACAGCTGGCGCCCTTCACCGCTAGGCTACGCTGCACAAAGACGGGGCTCAGTCAAGAGCTGGGGTGACGTGGTGTGCCTGCTCCTGGAGCACCAGATGGGAACGTCACTCACCGTTTAAAATCACCTGGAAGAATACACAGGACTAAACCTCACCAATGGTGACATGAAACAACATTTTTATCCCCAGAACTGAAAAAAATGTCAACCGACTAGTGCCTAATTTGAGGTCAGAGATCGTTAGCTCGCACCATTGCCTTTTTTTCTTTTTTCTTTTTTTTTAAATCATGAACTAGGAGACATTTCTCATTTTGCCTGTGTAGTTTGCTCGGGTTTTCAGAAGTTTGCTAGTCTTCAGTGTGGAAACAGGCACACTGCCTCAGCTGTTGGGGACAAAAAGCAGTAGGGGGGAGACTGCATTGTCATGTAACCTTAGTTTTTAAGAAGACCTGTGAAGTTACAGAAGTCTAAGCCTTAGAATTTTTAATTTGAGGAATTTATGTAGAAGGCCCAATATTTCCTAAGGTAAACTGTTCTTTTATGTGTCTACCTGCTTTTGTTCTTACTCTCACCTTGTTTCTCTGAGCAAAAAAAAAAAAAAAAAAAGGATATAACTAGGATACTATTGGTAAAACAGATGTTTCTTACTTGAAATTGCATGCACTTACGGTTTTGTGTGTTAACCACTCTTAACAACTGTGTTTACTATTGAAACTGGAAATACAGGCTTTGATTATAGTTTAGCCAGCTTTTCTTGTACTGCTCTCCCGTAAATGGATTATTTTTAGTTTAAATTTTTGCTGCAAGCCCTTTCCCACTACTTAATTGACTCTTAAATCACCACTTGCAGTGCACATGTCAGCATTCCCATGGACGCTAAACACACACAATGTAGTCAGCACAATGGCAGCTTCACTGTGAATTACTGGACTCTTTCTCTATCGCTTTTAATACTGGAATTGGGATCCCTTCTGGTTTCCTTCCAGTTCTCTATTGGAAATCTAGGGAGTGTATGTCTGTCTCCTGTCCAAGTGTATCCTAATAGCTCTTGTTGGTCATCATGGTAAAATAATTCATCTGAAATTTAACAGATTGGAAATGAAATAGGTATCCTAGTACATATTTGTTTTGCTGCTGCCTAATGATACCTCGGTTTGAGTCATTGAATACTTTCAAAGTATAATCTTTAAAGTGTGTTCCCACGTCTTAATTTGCCACTTGCCACATTTAGTTCTAACAAACCAGAAGCAAATTTTGTTTCATGAGAAACTGCTTGCCAAGCTTTAATTTAGGTCTTCTTAGAGGATTATTAATGAACTTGTGAAGTGTATGGGAACACTCTTTATTGACAAAACAATAGCATTAAAATTCCGCAGTATTCTCAATCAAAGACAACGAATGCATGGGGTTTGGGAGATACTGAAAAAACACCCCTATTAACCCAGTGATAAGTTTGCAGTTTTGCCTGTACCTAACTAGTATTTGAAAACATTCTTTCTTTTCCTTTATTTTCTCCATCTTATTATCTTTTTAAAAACTTTTAGCTGAATATGGAACATAACTTTGAATAAACAAATGGGTAAAATACTAAATATCTTAAAAATTCATGTTAAGTTCTTTGAAGCTAGATAATATACTTTTACATTTATAGCATTTATCTTTTAAAAACTTTAGTTGGTGATATTTTTCTCATTTATGCATACTAAAATAACTGATTGAATTTGGTTGTTTATCATTTATTTTTAAATTTCTTGTGATCTTTTTTTTTTTTTTTTTTTTACCCCAAATTTGAGTTTATTGTTATGGAGTTACTAAATTTCAAGAGTCTTGCCAGCAGGTGGCAAAATGTAGTGCAACCTGCTCTATGAAGAAAAATAATTTTCAGTTCTGGTGCCTGTGTCTTAAAATTATTGACTGCTTCTTTGACTAGATTTTTCTTTTCTTTTTTTTTTCATATTTGAAGTTCTGAAATTTACAACTGTTCACCAGGTGACCAAAGCACATCATTAAATGTTAATGGTGTGTGTTGGTGAATGTGTAGGTTCTTTTTAAAAAGAAGTGGCTAAGGTCTTTCAGCAACATTTTTGTTAATATTTACCTTAATTTTATCTAGGTAATATATGCACATGGATTTAAAGAATTAAATGTGTTGCAAGGTTTATTTATTTTTAATAGTTTATTATTAGTAGTTTCTTTTTCCATCCTTCCATTCCTTGGGTCCCACTTCCCAGAGACAACATGTTTTAACTTTTTAAAATATTTCTTCTGTCACTTGAATATTGATAAAGAACACGCCTATGTTTTTGTTTTCTATTTTAGACATTATTTACTGACTACCCAATGAGAGCTGAAAATTTAGCCTTTTTATATCACCTACTTCTCATCCATCTTCCCCATGTAGTTATATTATTACAGCTTGTGATTAAATAAACATTGAATCTGTTATGGCAATGTATATGCGTATATTTGCGTGCACACACATATATCGTGGTTGCCAAAAAAATGTATACAAGAGGACACTTTGGTCAACGTTGTTCAAGTAGTAGTTCACTGTAATCAGAAGTGTCCAGACGCTGATGGTAACCACTTTGAGCACCTCTTGTAATTTCAGAAGTCAGACGTGACTTGTATTCATCTTTTGTTATTGGTGTATATTATTACAATTTTAATAGTTTTTGCCTTTCTTAAAATGTTTATTTTTTGGCATCCTCTGTACACACACACACACTCACACACACACTTATAGCTGTAACACATCTTCTACTATGATTCAATTCCCTTTCTTGTACAACTTCTTCATTTTCTTTCCTGGAGTTAATAATCTCTCTCTCTCTCTCTCTCTCTCTCTCTCTCTCTCTCTCTCTCTCTCTCTCTCTCTCTTTCTCTCTTTCTTTGCTTAATTTTGTATTTCCCTATCTAAATCAGCCTCACATTTTCTAACTATATAAAACTCCTCTCAATGTAATGGAAGACATTTCGGAATCTATAAGTCATTCTTGGTGGTATCCCTCCTGGAACCCCTTATCTTTATTTAATGTTTAAACCTGCCACCTAGCTGTTGGAAAGGGTCTTCTTTTTCATATCATTCTGAGCATCCTCTTAGAGATAATTTTTCACAGATTTTTGTTTGGTTCCTTCTCTCATTTGTGGAATAACTTTCTGAGGAATAGTACATAGGAAATAAATGTTTTGAGGCTATGTATATCTGAAAATGTCTTTATTTTATAGTCATACTTGATTCATAGTTTGGCTGGGTATAGAATTTTAGGATGGATACTGTTTTCCCTCAAAATTTTGAGGGCATTGCTTTATTGTCTTTCAATTTCCAAGAAACAAGCCTAACCATTAGACAGTGTACACTAAACTGAGAACTAGTGGAACCGTTTTTAGGTTTACTTGTTATTAGAATGGTGCCTTTTGAAAGATAAGGAGGACATCTAGATGATTGAGGGAATGTCATTTTGCTCCCATATGTTGAATGAAGGTAGTTCAGTCCCCTGAAGGAATATTGTGGGAAGTAAATATTTTTTTTAAAATTTAAGGTAGCTGTAACTATAAATAGAAAATCACTTTGCTATGTTTCCCTTTTTGGCACACCTTGGGGTAAAAAGACAAGTTTTTGTGGTAATAACTTTGTGTTCATATTTTAAAGCACTTTATACTGATGTTATGATTTTCTAAGCAGTACCCTTTACAAGCCAAGTGGATTTTAAGTTGATGAGATACATATTGTAATATTTGGATTTTTTTACCTTAAAGTTTTCATACTATAACATTTAATTCCATGTAAATTGGAGTCCAAAAATGATAAAGACATTCTTTTTGATTGCCTATATAAACAAAGGCTAAATAAAGAACAGAATCATGAAATTAGAGTTTTTTGAAAAACATACTTTGATGTTAGCTATGTTATACATTTCTTTTGCACTCTAATAGAATTATTTTTTAAAAAAAATAAGTCTTTACAAGCAGAAACCTTGTTGGAGATAAAAAGTTATTTTAGTTTAATCTGCATTGATATGTTTTCTTAGCAAGAATTTGCATTCAAGAAAGATTGTCTTATATTTGATTATAATAATTAATTTAGTATAATGATAAAAAATGAGGAAATTAATAGAAAGCCATGTATAAAATGGCAAATATCAATTCTTAACCCAAATGCTGATTGTTGCTAGGTGGCTGTCTTAGCGTTGGTTACTACGGTATTCCTTTAGCTTTTATAAATTATCACAAAAGATAAACTGTTCCTTCTCCTACACTTACTAAATTAGCTCCCATTTAATGTTGAAGGGTA
The DNA here is from genome assembly GCF_057876585.1 of Rhinolophus sinicus. NCBI lineage: Eukaryota > Metazoa > Chordata > Mammalia > Chiroptera > Rhinolophidae > Rhinolophus > Rhinolophus sinicus. The sequence goes on along the minus strand of NC_142514.1, from coordinate 5,693,515 downwards.
GCTAGGAAGATTTATAGTTCAGATTTTATAACAAACCTTGTTTTAGGTAATGTGCTTTTTTAGTTGTTTGGGTACCTTTCTGGCCTTTTCCCCAGCAACATTAATTCTTGGCTGGAAAGAATAAACTCTAGTCCTCTGTGACACCTGACTGAGAACTGCAACCAGAAAGCCCTAGACTGTTAAAACAAACATTTCTCAACCTTATAGCACAGACTTCCTGTTTTTAAAGCTTTTCTGACCTTCCTGAGAAAAAGACCAATACAGCTATGGTTACATCCTGTGGTTACTGTCATTTAAAAAAAAAAAAAAAAGGTCTATTGAATTTTTCTAAAGCCCTTGAGTATAAAAGTGATTAATGCACCAAAAAATGTAAATAGCATAGGACTCATGTCTGATCTTTGCTAGGCCTTCAATAAAAGATAATAGAACTAAGTCAGCTTTTAATGTGTCTCTGTTTGTTCAATGTCTGCAACAATTGGAATGTCAGGAAAATCTCACATTAAAGAGATCTGCCCTATTCTGGAGAGATTGTAAAGGAAGCATTTGGCAGTCATTTCCTTTCACTTGTGAGAATGGACATGCTTTACATTATAATCGTTTAAACATACCAGAGGCTGCTGTTGGAGCTCTCATAGTTTTCCTTGTAGAGTTAGCTAAGTCTGAAGGTTGGAGGGGATGGTCAGTGTTTAGGTTTTATTGTTAGAATTAATCAAATAATGTAAATGTTAGAATGTATTCCTTTGTACTAAGTGTTCTTTCCTGCATCCCAAATATTTTCTTTTTTTTTAGGCAGTTAAAATTAAAGTCAAATGGATGTTCAGAATTTGTCCTCAAGATAATCTTACTCACCTCTAACTTTTCATATCTCCAAAACAAAAGAAACCACCTGGTGTTTAGGTCAAACAATCTTGAGACTGTGGCTTTTGATTTTTGTTTTAGCCAGTGTATTGCATGTTTGAATGAATATTTTGAACTAGAATCTTTTGACATTTTCTAGAGAGAAGTTACTGGTTTTTAAGCAGAAAAATACTGGGTCATTAATACTGCCTATGATGTTGAACTTGGCAAATGGTACCCATTTAAGTTTTGAAACATTTAAATTTATATTTCCCCTAAAATAGATATTTGTGATTTTATTTTAAAAAGAGTTTATTAGAGGTGTATTACCAGAGAAAACATACTTCAGCATTTATTATTTTGTTTAAAGGACAAAGTGGTGTTTTGGATTTGTAAGTATTATTTTAGTTGCACAAATACCTGGTTGATATTTTGAATTCTTGGTATAATTCCAGTTGGGGTTTTTAATTGTTTTAAGATTATGTACTTTAAATAACCTTGGCTGAATCTCCTCGCTGATTTTGTCACATATTGTAAGACCCCATTCTACACATCCTATCAGGGTCCCGAGTCCCTGAGCTGTTTCTTCCACAAAACTCTCTTTTCTCTCTTTCTCTCCCTCATCGGTAACACTTTTTCAGATGAGAAATCACTCTTTTTAACTGTACTTTTGCCTTATCAAAGTATCACTGTAATGGAACATTATAATTTCATCTATATAATCTGAGATCTCCAGTGAATTTAAAATAGAAATGAAAATGTCCTTAAATATGTTTAAAGCATATGCTATTCTAGAGATCTCTGTCTCACTCTTAAGTTGCTTTAAGGCTTATTTCACATCCTACATCCCTGAGAGGGGTATACACTTCCAAAAACTAAAATCTCCAGGCCTGACCTTTGATTGACTTCTGTGTCAGGAGAGTTTGCAGTGAGTGAACACTGGACCTAATGCTTCTCTCTGTTCCTATAAAAGCTGGGATTTGGTGTTCTGCGCGCTGACACCCCCCACCCCCCCAAATATATTTTATTTTAATAATGTCGATAATTTTGTACTTCATGAAATAACATTTTGAATACATATTAGCAGTTTATCACTCAAATATGTGTTTGGGGCTGTGTTGGGAAGTGTTAAACAAAAAGGAAAATTGTAATTAGCATCCAACCTTTGTGTTGTAGCTACATATTTAATTTTGGAGTTATGTGTTGTTTATAGTTTTACTTAAAATTAGCCTCCTTGATTTTTAGAATCTGATGTTATTTCTAGTTATTTTTCAAGAGTATATTTGTAGATTACAACATTGTCTAGGTTGAAATTAACTCATAAGTTTTATTCTTAGATACAAAGGTAAATATTAAGATTTTGGCGTTAAGGGACATAAAAGTTCACTTTTCCCCAATAATTTGGAATATTTTCTTCATTATTGCAACATACATCTTCATGGTTCTCTGTAAGACTTTTACTATGGATATAATTATCACCAACCTAATTGATGTAACTTTTTATATTTCTGTTATTCAGTATCTTTACCTACAAAGAATCTATGAGTTGATCATTAAATGTTGGCTGGATGGAAAGTGATGTGATAAGTGAATGGATAGATAATTAGGTAGGAAAGTAATTAAAAAAATTTATTAGTAAATACCTAACCTTGATTAATATTTAAGACTTGCAAACTATGGATTTTATGATAGTTACCTATTATTAAAATAATGTAAGTCATCCAATAGTGCTAAAAGGTTAGAAGTATTTTATGTTTAATGTGCTAATTCTGATTTCATATTCATTTTAGGATATGTCATAATTTCCTTTAAAAAAGGAAAAAAGGGCATGCCGTTAATACTTACACCTGGGTAACATGAGGATCCTGGGACTGTGTTGCGGAAACCAGGACATGTGGGAGGAACACTGATTTGGTTTAGAATGATTTGAGAGTGTCCGTGGAATACCATTGTGGTGGAACTCTGAGGGCATTAGAACGGTGGTCTACTGCTAAGAAGCAAGCTCAAGGCTTGAAAAACAAAATTTTGCAATCAGTACCACAGAAGCAGCTTGAGAGTGACTCTTGTCCCTCATGAGAGATGCTGGAGTGTGATAAGAAGGTGCTCGAGACTGACTACTTCTATTCTGGAGGAGTCAGAGGAAGAAAGAAACTGGCCAGAGGGTAGGCGACCCAGGAGAGTGCACAATTTGAAACTCTAACAAACCACCAGATGCCAGTATGGGAACAGGGCCTACTGTTGGAAAGAATATAAATTGGTCCAGCTTTTGGGAGGGTACCTTGATTCAATCTCTGAATAAAAAAAATACATATCCATTCAACTAGAGATTCCTACAGTATAGAAATAACTCACACATACACACAGAGATGCACACAGAATGGGTTGTAGTAATTAGGCACTTTTTAAATTATGGTACTCCCACTATGTAGAGTTCTCTGCAGCTATAAAAAGGAATTGAATGTTAAATGCAATAATCTCCTTCCCCCTTTGGTGGTCCTGGGGAGTGGGCCAAAGCCAGCATCTTTAGATGTGGCCAAAGGTCTTCCTTGCTGTGACAGAATCAGTGGTGGAGAGAGTAAATGCAGGGTAGTTGTTTGAGGTTAAGGGTTGGAATAACCTGGGTCCTGTTCACCTAGCGCTAAGGTTGTATGTCACATTTCCCCTGTGTACTGTTCCCGGTCATAGCTTTAATGTTAGTTTCACTGGACTTTGTATTTAATTATAACTGTTAGGGTGAAGTCAGATGTCAGCTCACTTGGCTGCATGCTGAGGCCTGTAGAATATGGAGTGCTTTGCTTCTAACTGCATCTGTTGTCTCCTCTCATTATCTGTTAATGGTACTCTACTTGACAGGGTTGTTTTGATAAATGAAGGGTGCTATAAAACCTGGGGCTGGAATTTGTGTGGAATGGAACTTAGGACAAAAGGAAGCAAAGCCATCGATAAGGCTGGGCTGAGGGGACCAAGCAGTGCCATGGAGAACGCTGAAAATCACAAGGAGCATTAATTTGGGGGTAAGGATGGGATATATCTAATTTTTTCCATTCCTTTCCCATACTTTTTCACTTTTTCATGTGCAAAACATCTGAGAAATTGTTGTAATAACTCCCATTTCTCATTTACAGATCCCTAATTTACAAGCTCACATTAAATGGGGTTTAAAATAAATTCTTCACTTTGAGGAGCAGGGGAGGGCAGTTCTGGAATGGTCTGTCACCGCTCTTTAGAGTCCTCAGCTCAAGCGAGCCCTTCCAAAGGCTTCCATGTCAGGGCAAGACGGGTCTTTTAGAGAGGAAAACTGAAAATTAAGAAAAAGTTCAAGGTAAAAGAGGTGAAGATTACCTCCCCCCCATTTACAGCCGAATTTCATAGTACTTTTGCTTTCAGAAGTATGGAAGACAAGCTAGTGTACCATGTGCTTTCAGAGTTGTAGGTTCTGTTTATGTTGCTCTGTGTATGTAAAGATTTAGTGATCTATCCAGTTTACCTGCTGCTGTTTGCCCCTTGCTTAAATGCCAGGTAAGTAGGAAGAACTTGGCTTGAATAAATTAATGATGGCCTCTGTACCTCATTAACTCTTAAAAAAAGTGGAACTTAAAAATAGGATCCTGGTTAGGGTTTCATTGTTTTTATGAGTTACCCCTGGCACAATTATTTACATCTCTATAAAGTGGGGATTAAAATCTTCCTTTTACTAGACTTTTAAAGGTTAATAAAAGAAATGCTATTTATTTGTGTAGATGCTACTTATTTGAGAGAGGCTTTGTTGTGCCATGAGCTGTACAGAAATATACAAAATGAGTAAAACAGGGTCATTGCCCTCAATTCACTTATTCAGTCCATAGATCTCTGTGTGTGACACCGGGTCCAGTCATGCACCGCTTAGAGGTGGAGTTCTGAGAAATGCGTTGTTAGGTGATTTTGTCGTATGAACATCAAAGAGTGAATTACACAAACCGAGATGGTACAGCCTACACACACCCAGGCTGTTTATATACCACCCCCTTGTACGTGGTCCGTTATTGACCAAATGTTATGATGAGCAAACATAGAACTTTCCCTAATGGACTATGCTGTCTAGAGGGGACTAGGGGCATTCATCAGAAAATCACACCAATGAAACTGAGAAAAATGCTCTCAAGGAAAGGAACATAGTTCCCTGAGAACTTACAACAAAGCAACTTGACCTAGAATGGGGCCTCAGGGGAAGCTTCTTTGACCAAGTGATATTTGACCTGAGATCTGAAGGAGGAGTCGGCTTGCACTGTGTGGGGAGCAGTGGGGGTAGGGAAGGTGGCAGGGATACATTCCTGCTCTTGTGGGAAGAAGCAGTGATGCCCTGTGATAGAAATCCCGATACCTTGGGGAAATTGAAAGGCTGGTGTAACTGGAAGGTGGGGGGCTGGGTGTGGATGGATTGGCAGAGAGGGCGCAAGACAAGGAGCCAAGAATGAGTCATAAAGTGCTGCCGGAGCATTTAAAATCCCTGAGAGACTAGGTACAGTATGAATTCAGAATAGAGCAGTTTGGTGGTTCTCACCAGCCCTTTCCAACTCAGTATAAATGAACAATTTTAAAAGGTCTACAGGAAAACAAAACATGACTTTTGAGGCTCTGCCATGTGTCTAGATACAGCTGGTTAGAAAATGGAAGTGTGTCCCAGTACAGGAGTGGCTTTTGTTGCTTGCTGGCCTTTGGGGCTGATTTCATGTCTGACATGGAGTAGAGCCACTTGGTTATGAAGCAGATTTTCAAGCCTCAGCTTCCCTCAGGATGGTCTCATGGAGAAACAGTGTTTACTGGGGCATATAGCAGAGCTACACTTGCACTAGAGACCACCTCCGATCTGTGTGGATCATGCCACCATTCAGGGTGGCAAAGATATGCTTCCTCTCAGCTCTTGCTCTCAGTGCATATGCTATGTTAGTAGTTTTAGATATTTCTGTCTCCTGTAGAATAACTTGATTTTTATTTAAAAGGTATCAGCAGAATGAATGATGTTTAAATAGCGAAGGTGGGTGTCAATTTGGTTGTCTGTGCCAGCAAGGCAGAACCCTTGGGATCTACTCCCTGCCCCACCCCACCCCCCACACCTTGTTTAGAGACTGGGCAAACCACTTAATCTAAGTCTCTGCCTGTTGGTAAGAAGGTACCTAATAATTACAAGGTCCAATACCATTTATAAAACTATTTGAGAGTTCATTGAAACTTGCCTGGAAGGCGAAAGGTGTAATAGTAAAGATACTAAAAGTAATCATTTAAATTTTGAGCTTGTGACTTTCAATTTGAGTTGACACCCCGTGAGCGTTAATACTTTGAATTCATATTCTATAGGAATATATTTAAAACAATTTTCAATAGTGTGTCTTATTTAATAGGAAAAAATTATCTTGGCTGCTGCTGCTAGGGAGTCCATGGTATGAATGTAGTTTAGTTGTGATAAATTTTAGCAGGTTGGTAGATGTTTACCAGATTGGGGGTGGGGAAGAAACTAATTTGAAGTTAACAATTGGCAATTCTATTTAGATGCACATAACAATGGAATTAAGGAGGGGTCTGGAATCCATAGCCTGTGGATGTAAAGCCTCATGGCAAGAAATGTACATTTATTTTGCTTCCTTATTAGATGGATAATGAAGCTCAGTTTAAGTCCGCCTTGTCTAGAAGATGGATCTTTCATTTCTTGTGGAAAACGGTTGGAGAGAAGACTCTTACTTAGAAAATTCTTAAATTGTAAGGAAAATTGGGGTCAGAAATGTTGCCTGACACCAAACAATACTCCTTTCTCCCGTGCATCTTTGAAACACATGTTCAGGATGTCTGTGATGGTTGGTTATTACATTTGCATTTGTTAGACGTCAGAGGTGGTTGGTATTAATATTCCTGGCAGAAGCAGAGGCAGCTCTAGGACGTGTGAACTGCTGATCACTCACGGAGATGCGCTGCCTCTTTAATATCTTGCTTGCAGATGCATTTTCTAGCTGACCACGCTATTAAGAGCGGCCATCAATCACACGGCCCCTCAGTTCCGGCTGTCGGCAGGGGAGGGAGGGTGGGGAGACGAGAGGCTGGCCCAGCTAGCTAGGAAGGAGATAAAATTGCAGCGGCTTTGTGTGCGCGCGCGCCCGCGGTGGTGGCGGCCAGGAACGGGCCCGGCTCCAGCCCAGGTTTTGCCGGCCGCCGCCGCCGCGGGGAGGCTGCTCTTTCTCTCCTGGCGTCTGGGTCTCAGGCATGTGGCAGTGTTGAGCCGGGAGCCGGAGTGCGGCTGCATCCCCCAGCCGCGGGCGGGGCCCCGCGCGGCCACCGCCTCCTGGAGCCACCGAGCCTCCTCTGCGGGGACCTGCACCCTCACGCTGCATCTGCCAGGGCCTCCTTTTGTTTAGCAAGTGCATTTCACGCCCCGAGCCCCCGCCTGCCCCGCCCCTGCCCGCGGGCCTGAGTTTGCGGGGGCCCTGCTGGAGGAGGACGAGTCCCGCAAGCTCAGTTCCAGCCGCTGACCCGCCGCAGGCAAGTGGCCGGCGCCTAGTGCTGTGAGGGGGATGCGGGTCGTGGGCCAGGAAGTTGATCACGCGTGGGCGCAGGGGCTCTCGGAGGTGGGTGTGTGGGAGTGTCGTAGCTGACTCGAGAAAGATGAGCAACTCGGGGGTAATTACGAATGGTGGTAGCTTTCCAGGAACCAGGAATCGGTATTTGTTAGGTCCCATTGCATTTCTGTTGGGCTTACCAGTTATTTTAATTGCCCAAACTCTAGAAATCCCAGTTAAATAAACCAATTAAACATCTTTAGGGCAGACAAAACACTATTTTTAAAGAACGTATTGTCTTCTCAGAAAAGAAAGCCTTACTGAAGATGAGCAATGCATAATCCAGGAGTCACATTGATCAGAAACTTCATTGGTTACTGCGGAGTAAATTTAAGTTTAAAAATAAAATGAATTTGATGGACTTGATTATAAAGCAGTTTTGGGTTACTTACGTGACAAATATAATTTGTTTTTTGGACCTAAATGCTGTTATTTCACCGGAGTGGCTAAAATGCAAAAGTAGTTTTGAAGAAGATTGCTTGAAGTTTAAATTGTTAAATTTTTTTGGTTTGAGGTGGTGGTTTCCCCGCCCCTTCCCCTTGTTTACTCAAATATTGTGCTCGCATAGAAGCTATGGGGAGGCCGCTCTGCCACTCTGAGAAAGAAAGTAGTGTAATAGGTTACTTTGTTTTACTCTCCTTTTCCTGGCGCACATGTGCCACTGTTGTCCTTGGGGTATTGTTTGGCTGGAGGCTTTCTCTCAGCCACATGGAAATTTTAAAAAACGGTATGTGAAGGAACACAGGGGTCAACAGAGAGATTAATTTTTCCCTTTGAAATTGTGTCTGTGTGCTTTAAGATTGAGACACTGAGTAAAAGTTGAGAACAGAGTTAGCTAAGTCCTTATAATTCTGTGCCAAAATTACTATATTGAGTCTCTCTCTCTTCCCCGCCTCACCCTTCTCTCCTCCCTCCCTTCCTCCCTCTCTTCCTCCCTTCCTCCCTCTTTCCTTTTCTCCCTCCCTCCCTTTTTTGCTAGGAGCTCCAAATTTAAAGTAGACATGATTAGAAACCTTACAGATGGCAACAATATCCCATGTAAGCCCGTTGATCTGTGGTCAATTATTTCCAGATGCACAACCATCTCTACATTTTTATGTGTGTATTAGATTTGGGCTCTACGAGGCAATTGCCTTTCTGAATATTTACTTTGCCTATTAAAATAACACAAGGCAGACATTTTAGAGGCTTAACAGCATCTTCACAATAGTGTGGGAGCAGCAGTTAGAAGCTTGTATTTGTTTTTTTCCAACTCTGTAATTTAGTAGTGTTTAACTGTTTTATAAAGATCTCTGGGACCAGTGAAAGGTGGTTTTCAGTCCCCAGCACTTGAGTGCTCATTGTACTCTGGCAGGCCCTGGCGCTTGGCAGGCTGTGCTTGCAATGTTATTTGATCTGGTTGCATGATAGAATTGACTAAGATTACACTTTTTCCCTCCCCGTGGCTGTTGAAAGTGATGCACCAACGAGTACTGTATTCAAAGACTTAACGTACATTCATTCACTCTAAGAAGGTTTCCAGAAAAAAGGGCCCTTTAGATTTTTGTCTTGTGGTTTTTCGTTTATGAATTGAGGCGAGAGCTGACGTAATGTAGCTGTACCACTTCCTTTGTGTGTGTGTGTGTGTGTGTGTGTGTGTGTGTGTGTGTGTGTGTAGGGGGGGTGTTTCATAGTCTGTGTTCCTATAGGCTATGTTCCAGGCTGCAAGGTTGTGATTACTTCTGAAATGCTTGAATGTGTATATATTTTCAAATGTGGGTACCTTCAGCTTTGTGCCAATTTATTGTTTACATTGTAGGTCTGAAGGGGTGTGGGGGGGGAAGAGTGTGATGAACCCCACCAACTTGTCGGTAAGTTTCAGTGAATTGCCTGTGTGTTATGCAGACTAGCCTTTCATTTTAATTAGTGCCACTGGGTACAGCTGTTAGGTCAGAATGCGTTGGCTGCTCCTGCAGGGTAGTTGTATCTTACAGTGGAGGTTTTATGGGCTTGTCTGGCTGTGCTTCTTAATCCCTCTCCCACCGCCACTGTGCTTGCTTTTAAGCAAATGGTAGAACAAAACAAGCTTTTGTTTACTCGTGTGATAGTTTGCTTGTAAGATTTATTTTTGGTTTGAAGAAATTGGTAAACCATGTAATTTATTAGTAGGTATTCCATTTACTATGCTTTTCCAAGGTCAAAGGGTTTTGCTTGCTATTGTGTAGTCAGAGTAGCCAGTGGAACCATCCATTTTATGATGACATAGGAAGCCACTGTTTTTTTTTTAAACTGGTTCTTTGTTTGCTATTCTAGGATTAGTTTGTAAAACTCAAACAGAAATAAATGTTAGCTCAATGGAGATAACATGGCTAAGATGTTTCCCTCTGCCTCTTACCTCTTGTTACACTGTACCAAAGGGACTGAGAGGGCATTTTCTAACAGCTTTTGGCCTTGGGCTGGATGATTAATAGAAGGGTTTAGAAATGTCTCTCTTCAGGGACATGTGTGGTCACCTTTAAATTTTAAAATGTGTTTTTGGCTCCAAGTTACTGGGAAGAATTTTAAGATTGAGTAGCTTTAAGCTTTTGAATATAGGCCTATGACAAAGTCAGGGTTTACAGACTGTAAAATAGATTGTGATGTGAATGACACATTTTTCTCAGTGGTCTGATCTCCCTGTCAGCCTTTGTCTTAAGGAGATACGGCCACAGGCTTCTAAGATTGTCCACTACATTTTTTAAAAAAGCAGCAAAAGTCAAAACCAAATTGACTGAAAACTGTTTATACATAGAGTGAATGTGAGGCCTTTTTCTGAGGCCCAGTGTACTGGCAGAACATGGGGATGTTGGGGGGCCTGCTGGGGTGGGGGGTGAGGGAGGTGGTTTAGGTTGAGATACCTTTTAACTCATTGGAGAAATGAGTCCTCCTTAAAATAACCTGGAATGAGGAAAGAGAGTGCAACATTTTCTAGAAAATGTGAGAATTTCAATGTATCTTATCTAGAAAATATTTTCTCTGATTAAAAAGGAAGAGCGACATTTAAATTGGCAGCGGAGACTGCTGAATCTAGGGAAAAAAGAGGGAAGTAAGTATCCTAGATCTAACCAGGTTATTTCAGAAGTTCACTTGTAAGTATTTTTTCTTTTTGGGACCATATTTTTTTATTCCAAATAGTAATGGTGATTAGGGTGGAAGACTTGCCTTCCAAAATATCCTTGATATAGTTGACATATATTTGTAATGAAAGACAATAATGTTGGCATTTAATTAGGAGGGAAAATCAGTATAATCGTGTTCAATTTTTAGTGCGATCACATGGCACTCTGCTGGTGTAAGTAACAAATTTATTCAGTATAGTTTGGTGTTACATCGCTGGACTGCCCAAGTTCTGTTCCTTGTTCTACTTCTTACCGTGAGATCTAGGGTAAGTTATTTATCCTCTTTGTGGCGGTGGTGAAAATGAGAAATCTACCTCAGAGGGTGTGCAAAACTCTTAGGGAAGTACCTGGCACGTAATAGCAGCTAATACTTAATACAGTGAGCACCAGTTATGCTCTAGGTACGGTTTTAGTTGCTGCAGACACCAAAAAACAGTCCCTCTCCTCATAGCACTTACATTCCAGTGGAGGAAGACAGAAACCAAAGGAACATGTGATTTCTGAAACTTGCAAAGGTAACTTCTGGGCATGCCAGTGATTTTATTTTATTTTTTAGGAAGTTTAATATGGGAAGTATACATCACTCTTGGAGCCATTACTTTCTTCTTGCTTGATAAAAATGTGTTTCTCGCACTGCTAGGTGATTTATTAGCCATTGTGAACAGTTTTTGGCTCACAGGTGGAATAGAGGAGGAAGAGACTTTTTCTGGGAAAGAAAAACAAAAGGAAAAATGGAACAGAAAAGAAGTTAAAGGTAGTGATTTGTCATTTTAAGCACCCAACAGTAGATGGGGAATGTTGAATCATGGCCCATCGTTAAAAGGAAATATCATGTAGCCTTTAAAAAATCATGATATAAAAAATATCCTCATGTAAAGCTCAATGGAAAAAACTATAGATGCCGAGTGTTTAGTAGGATTCTGATTATGTGCACACCCACCTCTACTCACATAGGTGAAGGAAAAAGATCAGAAAGAAATATACCAAATGTTAATAGTGCTAATCTCTGGATAATGGGATTATGGATGATTTCGTTTCCTTACTATTGCTGTCTTTGCGCGAATTATTTAATCCTTGCAGGTCTAAATGTCCCTGAAGTACAAACGAGGAAACAGGTTTGGAGAGGTCAAGGGATTTGACCAAGGCCACAAGTGAGTGCCCAGGCCAGGATTCCAAGCCGCCTCCTGACCCCTGTTCTTAACCTGACTACCTCTCATCCCACAAGAGGTGGGTGACTTTTGTAAAAGGGCCTCCCCGGCCTTAGTGTCCGCAGCTATGGCCCACGCGGCTTTGTGATTTGTTTTTGCTAAGCAGAGGGTACGCGCGCTGAAAGTGAAATAGTAGGAGCTGATGCTGAGGTAATGGTTGTACGTGTAGTTATTGGACAAGAAAAGCCAATGTTCTGGCCAGAGGAGGACGTGGAAGAATGACTTGAGAGAGAGATCTGAAAAGTAGAGCAATATAAAGGGATAAAGGTAGGAGAGGCTTCAAAGTGGGACAGTACAATCACGAGGTTTTAGGCTCGAGAATGAGGTCCGAGCAAACACTGCTGAAAAAGACCGTTTATTTCATCAGGAGTCAGTGGAAGTCCTGAGGATTTGGTGAAAGCAGAGCAGCCCAGGAGGTGCGGGCTGGCCAGTGATGTGTAGAAGCAGTTCGCAGCTGGTAAGAAAATGTTGAGCAACTTGGCAGTGAGAGAAAGAATGATAGAAAGGAGCTAGGAGAGGCTGTGGCTTCACAGAATTACCTGGTTGATGCATTAAGAGCTTAATGGCAGTGGCGTCCTGTAGTGGGATTTTTATGGTGATTAATATGACCGATGTGTGCAGGGTTTGGGGATAAAAATGAGGTAATGGAAGTGGGTCACTTTAGAAAGTAGAAAAGAGGATTAATCAGAAGTTACTTGTGAGGAAGTTTTTAAGAATATGGTAGGGAGGTATGGGAGAGCCTGTATAACATGAGAATGTTTATGCTAGTAAGATTTGAAATAATCACTCGGTTCTACAGATGAGCAATTAGATGTTTCTCATGTCTTGTTGTCCACGAAGTGAAGGAGCTTTTGTAGTTGTGGTTTTAAAAAAGGGTCACTTTATAGGTGACTATTGAGCTTCAAAGGAACAAAACAGAGTGAATATACTGTGCATTTGACAAATTGCTCAAGTCAAAGGCCTGCAGGAGCTGTGTGCTGCTGTGTGCACAGCTGTATTTACCACGAACTCACCAGGTTATCTACTAATAATTTAAAAGAGCTGGATAGAAACTGGTGTATTCAAGTCTGCTGGTTGTGAACCTCAGCGGCAGTAGTGACCTCACTTACGTGTCTTTAGTGAAAGACCAGTTGAAATGACTTCTGTTTGCCCTGCTTTCAGGATTTCTTATTTGGACCAGTTTATGCTTTGCACAAACAACCAGAGTGCTTACATACGGAAGCAGATAACCAGGTTTCTTTCTTTTCTTTCTTTTTTGTTTTTAAAATGTGGTCTCAAGAGTGAGATTGGAGAAAGAATGGCTTTTGATTATGTTTAAAAAATGTTTTTGTTGGGTTACTAACATTTTATCTTTTTAAACACATTTAAAGTGTTAAATATATGGAGGTGATGCCTTACACGTGTACAATGTATAGTGAGCTTTCTGTAGTTTTTGATATTACCAACAAACAAAAATAAGACAAAACTCTGTAACACTCAGTCAGATCTGCTTCCCAAAATAAATGATTTTTTTCTCTTAAAAGATTTGATAAACGTTTTGGAAGACCTCAAATGACTGAATTGTAATTTTTGTGTGGGGTAGTACACATACTGCTGTTTATTTGCTTAGTAAAACAAACAGTTTGCATGAATTAAATGTAAAAGATAGGAAAATAGTTTGAAATATTATCTAGGAATTTTAAATATGTGAGGGAGCGGTAAGAAAGACATGCACATTTATTTATTACTTGACTAAAATTATATAGAAAAACATCTAGATTGAACCTTTTGAACAATTATTTTCTCCTTTTGGTTTTAGGTATTTAATTCTTACTGTTGTCTTTTGTGTGTGGGTATTTTAATTAGGAAAATTAGAAGCATTTTTACCTATGTTTATATTCTTTGACCACCTACCTAGGCAATCTCTTCTTTCATGGGCTGTGCTCTTTCCACAGAGCATATAATTCTCACATTGACTAGGTAAGGGGAATATTCAGTAATGGAGTATTCAGTTTTTTTAAGCATGTTAGATGTTGATGGAAGGAAGTGTAGCAATTAGTATTCTCTTAAGTGTGCTGGGGGCAGGAGCAGTTTGAGTTTTGATCTTTAGAAAGGAAGAGCAAAACATGCTGAAAGAATGGAATATTTAAAGCAGTCTGGCGTTTTGTGGAAAGTTTTCTTTCGTTTTGCCAACAGGCTTGTGTTGATTGTGTAAACAGTTACTGTATAAGTAATATTTTATGGTATGTGATACATTAAAACATTAAAAAATTTTAAATCACTATTTAATGGGTTAATTAAGTGAACAGACTTTATTCTTTAAAGTAGTTTTAGTTTTATAGAAAACCTGAGTGGCAAGTACGGAGTTCCTATACGCCCCCTCCCACCCAGCTTCCCCTGTTAGTAACAGCTTACATTGCTGTGGTTCATGGTTACAGTTGAACCCATATTGGTACCTTCTTATTAACTAAAGTCTGTAGTGTACGTTAGGTTTCCGTCTCTGTGTTGTACGTCCTATATAGGTTTTGACAAATGTGAACAACACAAATCTACCATTACAGAATAGTTTCACCGCTCTTAATGTATACCCTGTGCTCCACCTATCCCTCCCTCCCTCCCTCGCTCCCTCCTCCAAGCCCTTGCAACCAATGATCTAATCAATACTGTCTCCATAATTTTGCCTTTTCCAGATGTCATATATTTGTAATCATAGAGTATGCAATCTTTTTAGACTGATTCTTCCACTTAGTAATGTAATAAACATGTAAGGGTCTTCCAGGTGGCTTGTGCCCTGATAGCGTCTTTGTATCGCTGGTAACGTTCCGTTGTTTGAATGCACTCCAGTCTATCCCTTCACCTGATGAAGCACCTCTTCATTTTTCTGAGTTTTGGCAGTTATGAATAAAGCTGCTGTAAACATTTGCAAGTGCAGGTTTTGTGTGGAGATAAGATTTCACCTACTCTAGATAAATATCAAGGCTCATGATTTCTGATTGTGTGGTAAGAGTGTTTAGTTTCGTAAGGAACTACCACATGTCTTCCAAACTTGCTGCACCATTTTGCATCCCCAACAGCAATGAATGAGAATGCCTTTTGCTCCACATCCTTGCTAGTATTTGGTGTTGTCATTGTTTTGGATTTTAGCCCCTTTTATTTATTAAAAAGATTTAAATAACTGCTCATTTCTGGTGTCAGCTATGTTGCAGTTTTGATTTTGTCTTCTATTTGCCATAGAGAGGAAGAAATGAAGACCATAAATATTATATAGCACATATGCCTCATTTTCCATCCTTAGGGGACAGGCATGAAGGTATAAATTTAGGAATAATACAATTGGATTACACTTTTTTTTAAGGGCATTATTCTGGTATAATGATGCTAGGTTATGGTTCATGTAAAATGTAGTAGTATTAATTTTTTAGTGGTTCCATGTAAGTGTTATTTCCCCTCAGTTACTCAGTGTTTCTCATTTTGTAATACATTTCATTTTATGAAAGGAAAGGAATACTTTGAATTTTTTTTAAATAAACTCATTCTGCTGGAGGTCTTTATTTGCTAGATATTTATGGATGTAAAGATTTGTATTAATTTCTTTATTGTGAAAAGCCATTTAATGAATGGTCAGGGCACTCAGCTATGAGGAAGATGGGTCCTGTCCTTGGAGGTTATAATGTATCTAATAATACTTGGCAGCAGTGAATATCCATGGGCAGAATTCATGGGCAGATAGTGTACACAGATGAGGTACTGCCCACGTATTTTTTTTTTTTAAAATCAGTGTTTGTTTTTTTTAAAATTGGGGAACATTGGGGGACAGTGTGTTTCTCCAGGGCCCATCAGCTCCAAGTCGTTGTCCTTCAGTCTAGTTGTGGAGGGCGCAGCTCAGCTCCAAGTCCAGTGGCTGTTTTCAATCTTTAGTTGCAGGGGGCGCAGCCCACCATCCCATGTGGGAATTGAACCGGCAACCTTGTTGAGAGCTCGCGCTCTAACCAACTGAGCCATCGGCCACCCCCACCTATACTTATTTAGAGCATTTCTGATTTTGCATTTATACAGTCACTTATTGCAGTTTTACATCAACCCAGCTGTGCTCTGTACCTACGCGAAGCCTGGGCTGAGATGATTTGGATATGCTCTGCTGGTAGTTACACAGCTCATTAATTCCTCTGTCAGGGGTGCTTAACTTTATTTTTATCAGAGACTCCATCGAGTATTGGTGTAGCTATGGTTTCCCCCCAGAATAGCGTTTGTGCACATTTTGCTGCATATCCACAACACACAATTGCAGGTAGTTTATGGAACCCCTGAAGTCTATCCACGGACGTCGCGTTAAGGTCTTGTGTTGTAGTGAGCCCTCAATCTCTGTTTAAATTACTAGGAAACCTTTGTAGTTCTTAATTTTGGCAGATTTGTTTTACTTGCATAGTGCAGTGAGAGGCCACTGCCGTGTGTTGAGCCTTGTGGAGCTTCCTGTGTGTGTGTCGTGAATGGTTTTTCCAGGGGGGTCCTGGGGCTGCTGTTCAGCCTGTCTCGATGAGGACCCGGAGGAGAAACTGTTCTCAGCTCTTCCTCCCACAGAGAACGACCTTCTGAGCATGTGCTTTGTTTTTAACTAATGCATTTAGAATCCTGTGGCTGATTAAGTTTCATTTGAGCTATTTGCTTATAAAATTTTGGCCACATCTTAAGAAAGGTAGAAAATGAACCTGAACATCTCGTTTCTGGTTTCCTCTTTTCAATACCCTCTTTCCCTCTGCAACTTTCCTTTGTCTCAGTGACAAGAGAAGCCAGGTAGTGTAGGTACAGGCTCTGTATGACCTGTGAGATTCGCCACGTGACCTGAGAAAACCTGTTTCACCTTTGTGTGCTTAGGATCTACCTCTATAAATCATTCCCCTTTGTGTGACTACTGTGAGGGTAAACTGGAAAGCTCTTACTGCTCGCAGCACCTGGTACAGGTAAGTGCTGGATAAATCCTAGCTCTTCTTATCATCCCAGTTCCCTCATCTAGTTTAAATTTTAATTCATATTATATGAATCTTAGTAAACTGCCTTAAGTAAGCCCTTTTAAAAGTAAGCCGTCCTTTAAATGTTCCGCACCCCATTCATTTTTTTATACAAAGGTTTAATTTCTGCCCGAAGATAGTCATTAAAGAAATGTAGGGGAGTGCTGTGGACTGAACTGTGTTCCCCAAAGTCTTTTCTGTTGAAGCCCTAACCCACAGCGTTTTGGTATTTGGAGGTGAGGCCTTTGGGAGGTAATTAGGTGTAGATGAGGTCCTGAGGGTGGGGCCGGCCTCCTGATGAGAAGAGGGTGATTCAAAGAGGAGAGAGAGACCAGACACCCTGTCTGCCATTGAGGACAGAAAGAGAAGCTGAGAACTGAATTTGCTGGAACCTTGAGTTTAGACTTCCCAGGGCCCAGAACTGTGGGAAATAAGTTCCTGCTTTTTAAGCCACCCAGTCTGTGGTACTGTGCTATATATGTAGCAGCCTAATACAGTCAGTCAGTTTCATACACGCAGAGTAGAAGGTGATCAACTGCTTATCATAGAGACTGAGCTTTTTGAGAGTGAAATGAGGATTATGCTTCTGTTTGCAGAAGGCTTTACACCTACTGAACAGCCTTCCCTGACCTCTGGTTTGGTTCCCACTGCTACCTTACAGAGGAGGCAGGGCAGATGCTGGCTTCCAGGTCACAGAATGAGAGAGCCAAGTCTAGAGGAGTTAGTTGAATTGCCTACCCTCACAGTTCCATTTTGGAAGTGGCTAAGCCTGTTGTAGCTGTTTTCTGTCTTCTTTATCCATTGTTCCTCCCATGAAACATTCTTAATGTTGCCAGTTCAGTCTTCTAATCCTTTGACTTATTTTTAGTCTTTGTAGGGATAGTGCTTTCAAAGTGGAGACATCTCCCACATTTTACATTTTGACTGAACTGAAACTTCAGTAGCAAAATTGTTGAATTTATCTCCTGTCTCAGGGAGAAAAATAGAATTTATGAATCATTTGGCCTGCTGGTAAATTTTGAAGTATAAAATTTCTGTGAAGTATGATAACTCTAAAAAATGTGACATTACCTGAATTAGTACTTATAACATTTTATCTTTTTATTTTGGTCCAGGTATAGGTTTGTCATTCAGTCTTGCTAATGAGAGTCTAGAATGTAGTAGTTTATTAGGAGCTATACACAGTCAAAAGATTGTCGTTCATTTTAGTCAAGGTGATTTGAGTATGTCTTTATCAAAGGGAAGAACAGGAGTAGTAGAATCTATAAACTTTAAATAATTAAAAAGGAAAAAAAATCCAGCCCCAAACCTCAACCCGAACTCGGCCCTTCATTCTGAAAGAATTCTGAATCTCTACAAAGTTAATTTTTATGAACCCTCAGAACATACTGTATTTGCTCTATTTCCCATTATATTTCAACAAACTGAAAAAAATCAAATTTTTACTTCCTGATGATAAAAATGATTAATTTGAGATTAAAAGCTTAGAATAGAATAAAAAAGTTTATTGATATAATTCCCATAATAGGCAATTCACCCACATAAAAGTTTATAAATCAGTGGTTTTTAGTATATTCAAAGAGTTGTGCAACCGTCACCACAATATAATTAAGAATAAATTTTTATATGGCAGTTTCTGGTGATGAATTGAATGCTCCTAGATAATCTTTATGTACCTATATGAGTAAGACTATAACTTAACCATATGCTTTATCATTACAGTATATAATTAGCTTAAGGCATTCAAACCCAGCTTCTGTTTACAGTGATTTGACAGAAGGGAGTTAACTTCAGCCCAAGGTCACTACCGTGTTTCCCCGAAAATACGACCTGGCCAGACCATCAGCTCTAATGTGTCTTTTGGAGCAAAAATTAATATAAGACCTGGTCTTATTTTACTATACTGTAAGACTGGGTTTTATATAATATAATATAATATAATATAATATAATATAATATAATATAATATAATATAATATAATATAATAATATAATATAATACAGTAGAGTATAGTATGATATAGTATAATAACAATAAAATATAATACCGGGTCTTATATTAATTTTTGCCCCAAAAGACGCATTAGAGCTGATTGTCTGGCTAGGTCTTATTTTCGGGGAAACGGTAAATCCTTCAGTGATGATGGCTTCCTTCCAGGGATGATGAGGCCGCTATGCACATTGTTGACAATGGGATGTCTCTCCCAGCATATCGTCTGGAGAAACTGCACCTTCCAGGGCATTGTTTTTTCCCGTGCTGTACTCACAATGTGGTAGACATTTGCCGTGTTCAGCAGTTTGTGTTAAGGAATTTTTCATTTGTTAGTACAAAGGCAGCCAGCCGTTATATCTCAGATTGGGGGACTTTCTTCTTGATACTCCGTTGGTTCATAAAACTCAAGGAGGCCCTTACGGCTGGGGGGCAGTCATTCTTTATTTTCCTCGTGCACTCACCTGCGCAGTGTCGAGATGACTGTTTCATCCTTGCTCCTCTTACACTTCGTCCTGCCTTATGCTGGGCTCCCTGCGGCAGTGAGGAAGGTCAGAGCTGGGAGAAGAGACCTTGCGCAGACTCCCACCACCACCTTCAGCTCCCTTGCAGCACAGGACCCTCCCCCTCCCCCCCCCCCCACACACACTTCCTGGGTGTGGAGACGGAGCAGTCCTCGACCAGCCCAGCCCCTGCCCCTCAGGCGCTCATTTTCTGTCTCTCAGATGGTGTCACAGACTCGAGGGGATCATTCTCCACAGCGCACACGTGCTGCTTGGCTGCTACTGTAAAACAAGTACAGCAACAACAAAAAATCCCCCTTTTTTGACCCGACTTCCTCTTTTGGCTTATTTATCTGCTCCCCTTTGCAGCAAAACATTGCAACAAGAGTTTTCTGTACTTAAGGTCTCCAATCAGCCTCTCCTTTCCTGAGTCCATCCCCATTATTCCAGGCGAAGTGCCCTTAGGAAGACAGTGAAGTCCCCTGCACTGCCTCTTCCCTCTGTCTGAAACACATTTCCCCGGAGACCTACCTGTGTGGCCTCACTTTCTAGCTTCAGTGAGGCCTCCCCTGACCCTTGGGGTCTGCTCCCGGCCCCCCACCCCACCTCCTGCTCTGTTTTCGTCTGGAATTGTCTCCTCATGTGCTGTAGACGTACTTATTTTCATTGCGTGTTGTCTTGTTCCGCCCACTAGAATGGGAAGTCCTGAAGAGCAGGGACTTTGCACTGTGTAGTCACTGGTCACCTCCAGCAGGTAGGATAGGAACCGGCACGTAATAGGTGTCTGTCTGATAAATATTCGTTGGATCTCTACACTGTGCCTTCAACTCGTGGCTTTAAAAATTATTTCAATGAATATAATTAAAAATTTTATCTCTAGTCCTGACCTACTCAGCTGCTTCACTTGGATATTAGTAAACATCTAAAACTTACGTTCAAATGGAACTTCTTATGTTTTCCCCAAACCACACACACAGTTGTGGGGTTTTATTTGTTAACTTCTCCAACTAGTAGGATTTTACTTGTCACTTCTTTTCTTTGGTGTATGTATGAATTGTAGCACCTGGAATGCCAGAGGTGGATTGGAATAATCTTAGGTTATTAAGCTTCACCTGGCACCATTAAAACAGTTAACATTTTTTAAACATTGAGAAAAAATTAGAAACAGTACTGTACCAATGAGAAGAAATTAATGCCCATTATTTAATTCACTTTAACAACACTTTTATTGTGGATTCCATAGAACCATTAGTTAATGTAGTTTGATACTTGGAAATCATGGTTTTAGCTTTCAAATAAGGAACTAAGAATATTTGTTATCGAAACTTTGATTTAAAAATATTTTAAATGCCGTGTACTTAGAAAATATAAAATACTTTTCAGAAAGCACGTCTAAGTGTAGTGGGTAAACTGTTGAATCAGCAAATGTGTACTTAAAAGTTCTTCTCTGGGAGGACCTGCTCGGCCCTCCCAAAATCCAAACTTGAAATGCACGGCTTTATTGAGACATGGAGTTAATGGCATCTTTTCTATAAATGCAGGTCAAGTCATATAACATCATATATGTTGCGGTATCTTTCTTCAAATTGGATTTAAGTTGGCAAGTATTTTTACTACTTACCAGTAAATTATTAGATTTTTTTGCCCATGAAACTCTTTCAAGGAATCTTTTCCTGGTAGATAAATGTTCGTTGATAATTTACAGGACGTTGCCTGGACCCTATAGATTGACCTGTTAGGTGGAAAAATAACTAGTGACTTATTTTACACACACACAATTATTTAATTTAGTATTACATTTCACTGGGTGATGGAGATCAAAGGAATTTGCAACAATGTTTTCTCTTTTTTGGAACCAGTAAACCAGCAGAACAATCCTGTTTAGCCTAATTGAGTGCAGTGTTGTAAAGGGAATCAGATTGTAATCAGAACATGCCGAGACAACCCAGTTGATCTGTGAAAAAGTTGGTTGGCATTTGGTAGGTGAGGAAAGAAGGAGGAATTTGCCTGAAGTTTTTACTTTTTAAATACTAATAATTGTTTCCTTTATGCATCCAGTGCATTACTGTAGGATCTGTTTTTAATAGTCATTTACAAAAAGTTTAGCATGTGGTAGGTCTGTGATGAGCTATAGAGATCTAGGCCTTGGTGTACAAGTCTGCTTTCCTTTGCGTAGCAGTGAACTACTCTGACTTAATCCTCAGCATAAGCTCTTGAGGTAGGAGGTAATTCGCATTTAACAGAAGAGAATATAGCTGAGAGGTCAAGTTACCTTACTGCCCCTCGATGTCTAGTTTGATTTCCATGTCTGATTTGATCCCCACTACATCACAGCTTCCAGACTTGTTGAAATAGACGTGAAAGACAGCAAAAGTGGACTTCTGGGAGAGATTTCTATAGACCAAATGTGCTCGAGTGTGTAGAGGTAGAGAGAGGGGGAGAGGAATGCAGTTGGGTTGGGTAGATGACTTTAGAGAAGGATCCTCAGAAGCTTGGTTTTGGTTGGGGCGTATCAGAGAATTGTTTTGAGAGGCAAGATAATTTCACTGGACTTTTCCAGTCTTTTAAAATGAAAAAATTTAATCTGCTCTCAGGTTTTTAGTTTCTCAGGAAATCCTCAACTTAGTTCTACCAGGGGTTGAATTTTAAAATAAAGGGGCCAGGGAGAGTGTTTTTCAGTATCTGCTTTAAAAAAAATAGCTTAATTCTAACATTTAATATTAAAATACAAGGAAGTAAAATCTTTGTCTAGTGATAGTGTTAGGATTAATTTTACTTGTTGAAATTAATGTTCCCTTGATAAATAAACCATTTCCAAGTTCTTGGTGGGTGAATTTAACTGAGTACAGATTACAAATTATTACATCAATTCATATGAATTGTGCCAAATCTTGAAGACAGAAAAATAAACTAGCTTGTTTTTCTATAGTTAGTAGATGACCTGGTTTGATCATAATAGGTTTTTCTTTCACCTCTTTCATCTTTAATGCCTTTTCTTCTAAGATTAAAATCAAATCTTATATATTGAAATGGAGTATTCAGGTACTTTTATAATTAACTTCAGTTTCCTTTAACTTCTGTAACACATTTGGAAAAATAAAATTGATGGGAAATTTTTCCTGGTTTTCAGAGCAATAGAAACAGTAGATAAAAATTTACTCAGAAATTGATAAGCTACATTTGTAGTTCTCTGATTTATTACTTGGGGTCGGATGAGGATTAGTACAAAAAAAGGACTTTAATTGAAACTGATTGAATTAATCTGTGAATGATACATTGGAACTCAGGAGGTTAGCTCTAAATATCTGGGCTGTTAAAGGGGTTTCTAATCCAACTTTGGTATTTAGCTTCTGTAAGTGGCCGACTTGTCTTGTTCAGTCCTGTTGTAGGAGGCAAGATGGTGGTGCTGTGTGGACCTTGTCATGATGGGGAGGTGGGCCTAGAAGGCGTAAGGTCGTCGCTGAGCCGGCTCGTCTTCTGGAGGAGCCGTGTTCCAACGATTATTTAACCAAGTACTTTTGAACTTGGTTATTGCTTAATTCATCTTCGTTTGTTTTTTTAAATCTCTAGTTGAAATACATTGTTTTTCTGGTTTTCTTTTTTTGCAATAAGTCTGACCTTTAGTGCTAATGTAACAATTTGACAAATGATTTCATAAACCTGTGTGTTTCCATCCTGAGTTACCAGCATTAAATCAATCACATGAAAGGAGGGAATGGCTTTTTGTTTATGCCCAAGACATTTTTTTAAGTAAGAAATGATTCCTTGTTTAATGACACTGGCTTGATGATACTGACTTTTCTAGCAAACTTGTCTCTCATTAAAGAGGATGAAGTGTTAATATGCCTAATGCATTGTTTGGTAGATTGAGCCATTGAAAATGTATTTGGTCACTGGTATGTGCTTTAAACTAAGGCTTTTGGCCCTCTTTGAACCATGAAAAATTTAAGTCATCCTTCAGCATGACTATAAATGGAAATTTTATTTAGTATCTGTCTTTTATTACTAAGGTCCTATAAGGCCAACTGTAAAAAAAACACACCTAGTGTTTAAAACCTTACTGTTTACTAACAGTTGTTGCCCCAATAAACTTTCAAGAAAAACAAACAAAACACCAAAACCTTATTGTTAACCTAGCTTTGAAGGAGGGCCTATAGAATAAACTTGTTTGTTTTATAATTAAGATTAGGTTTTATAATTAAGATTAGGTTTAATAGCCCCATGGAGTTGTAGTTGAGATTTTTTTTTTTAAACTAAGTCAGTTAGTAGGTAGATAAATTTTGTTTTCTGCCATAAATGAATATTTTGTTTAATACTTTTATTGGTATTCTGTCAAACGCAGTGCCAGTGACTCTGGGGGATGATTTTTCTTGAGGCAATCTATAGCAAAGCACACAGTTTGTAGAGTTTCTGTGTGTTACTGAAGAGCTTTGTGGAAAGTGTTCCCCCATCCCCTTTTCCCCTTTTTTTTCTCTTTAGCACAGGCCAGCAATTTTATTTCTCAAGTACTTAAGTAAATTTAAGTGGTACCCTTTGGTGCCACTCTTAAGCAGAGAATTTGGGGAAAAGTGAAGAGCAAGGAGGGAGGAATGGTATAAAAAGGGGAAAACAAAACCAAAAGGAGGGATTGCAGCAGAGGGAATGGGTGTGGCATTTAATTGTGGAATGCTGGAAAATGGAAATATGCCTGCGGTGGGGGTACATTGCTTGGTTTCTGTGCCCCCGTCGTCTCCTGCTTGAACATCCCAGCTTTGGTGTTTTTAATCCTACAGGCATTTGGCACCAAAATATCGATAATTTGTAACATTTGTTACATTTGGTTTACAAAATTACTCAATTGAATTTTGGTGAATCATTCTAATAGAGTTTTAGAGTCCCATTCTTTTGTTTTGTTTTGTTTTGAAGGTGAAGAAAGGCACAGAGTCGGTAAATAATAGAACCTAATTTCTGATTGGCGTCTTCAGGCCTCACCAGTGCACATTCTGCCATATCATAGCATTGCGTAGTTTTATTTCCCACTTTTAAATCTGTTGTTCTCCTGAGACTCAGATTCTCAACTGCTCTTTGGATTGCACTCAGGCATGTGAAAGAATCATGTGTCATTTCTAATAAACGCTTGGTTCAAAAAACCTGATTGAGGCTAATGTACTCGTGAAATTTATGTCATTACTTGCCTCTATAATTTTTATTCTAGGTAATATTACTAGAGCCAGCATTTTTCTTAAATAATCATTACAACACATTCCCGGATATAGAAACATTAGTGAGTTAGTATACTGTTATCTTTGTTTTGTAGGTAATATTAATTTTCATTATCTGTACATGGGAAGGCATATTGTTAATACATAGTGAACATTTTGACCTGAAAGTAACCAGGAAGTGTACTCGTGACCATGAACTTTCTCATAATGATTGTGATCAACAAGACATGATCACTATCATTTTGAGAAAGTTCATGGTCATACTCAATTGGACAGATTATTGAAATCAGTACAACAACAAAAATGCACATAGGAAAGTTTCACTTAATCAAAACCCCCAAGAAACCACATAAAATTTTCACAGTGCCCCAGAACAGAAACTAGCTGTACAGTTTAAAAAGCAAGTTGAAGGGCTGTGGTTTTGAGAGCAAGATTTATGTTGAAATGTGAAGAATTTATTGTGTCATATTCCTTAACTGTTATAAAGGAAGTGAGATGTACTTTACTTGCAATTATGAGTCATGCAGTTATGAAGACGATAGATCCTGACTTTGTTGTAGACAGTTTAGACTATAAGGGGAGGAACAAGTCCCCGTTTCACATGTGAATAAACATTTAATCTCATGGTGTGGTGTGGAGCTGCAGTACCAGGGACAGCCAGGGGGAGAGGAAGGCAGAAACTTTGTCCCTATTGTTCCAAAATAGGCTAGGATTCAGAGTAAATGAGACTTGTGATCTAAATAAGCCCCAAGTTTCATTAGGGCTTTGCATGATTATGCTGAAATGAGAGTAGAGGATACAGAAACATTTTTGGTGTGGAGTTTACTATATTTAAGTGCTTACCTCTCAAACCTAGAACCAAGTTGAGTCACTGTATTTGCCCACACTTCTCAATATGAATATTAGGATATAAAATAATGTTTCTTCCCCCATTGCTGTCCTGCTTGCTTAATGCTATTCTGAACATTCCAACCACAGACTGCATTTTATTTTTCCTGGGGTCTGTAAAAATCTGTGATGTTTATGAGTATCCATTTGAGGTAATTTCTGGCTGTACTGGTCTATCGTAGAGCTAAATTACATTTTATTTTCTTGATTGAAAGGCCTGTGATGCAGAACTTAAAGTGTTACCCAATCTCAAATTTGTTTAATAGCACTTTTTAATTTGTAGCTGAATTTAGGCATTAATGGCTTTAGGTTTCATCTCACATTTCATATTTACAGGGGAAGTAGAATAATATATAGAGAATGATTAAGCTAAGCAAATATTTGTACTTTGCCACAGTGTTAGATGTTCTAAAGTCAAATATTTGCTGTAGAAATTAAAGCTTAGCTCAACTAAAGAACCAGCTATCTTAACTTTTAAGATGGGTAAGATGTGGCTTCCTAAACTTCATTTTCACAGCACCTGACAAAAATGTTAAAAAGACTCCCAGGTTACTATAAATAATTTAATATATGAACAGTGATCTATTAGATCCTTATAATTTACTCCTTTTATATAAAATTCATATCTGGTGTGGAGGTGCTCACATCATTGTAAAGAGCTACTTGATGGGAGTGTAGCTTATTTATTGTTGGTTATACATCTCTTCTCAGTGAGCCCTCCCTCCCCCCACTTGTTTTTCTTTCTGGGTGGTTTTTGTTGACTTTTTTGAAGAGACAAGTGGTTTTCAAAGCCTAGGAAATTTGCCTCCCCTCCCCATTTGTAGCATATTTATCTCTCAGTGCTTAAAATTGTGTAATGAGTTTTCAAATTTCCATTTTCTCTTTTACATGCTTTTCTATTTCTTTTTCTCTGGCCCTCCACTCACGTGGTTGAGCTGTTGGAAGTTTCGACCTGTATTTATCATTTGTAGAAGACACATGGTAATGTTTTCTTGACATGTATTCCTGGAAAATTGACCCATATTGGTGGGGAGCAATATTCTCCTGTTGTCTATTTACTTCTATCCTTTTTTTGGGTTATAGTGTTTGCAATCCCTAATCTGAGCTGGATGTGAACAATGAAAGGGTGCTCTCTCGTGTCTAAATTGGTAAATTTTTAACAGCCCAGTGGGAAACTGAGGTGGTATAATTCTTTCTTTTCCTTTTATCTTAGCTGAGTGCGTTCTGTTCTCCCAAGGACCCATTTAAGCATAGATGTTACATTACACAGTCTCTCTTTCCTTTTTACCTTGAAGCCTGCAGTTCTGATTCTTATGCCTCAAGTTCTAAGATTTTTTTCTGACTCTCCCTCCATCCTCCTTCCTCCCCTCTTTCCCCTTATCCATGTGACTTAGGCCCTGGTGCTTGAATTGTTTCTTCCTGTCGTCCAACTTCTTTTGGAAACATTTTCTATGAAATCCTCTGCATTCAAGGCAGAATTCGCTGGGAAGAATTTGCTTTCTAGACAACCACCCTACTTTTGCTAACTTTCTCAGATTTAGAAGCTCTTTCAATGGAAAGGAATAGTTGCTCACATTTTGGCCTCCTCTCCTGACAGATGGCTGGCCTTTCCCCTCAGAGACCATTGGTACCTGGGCCTTGGAGGATAAAGAAAAGGGAAGTGCTCCAGAGAAATGCAACTCATGCGCACTCATAGGGCTTTTCCCCCCTTCTTTTGTTCTTGTAATGAAGGAATAACTAAAAAACTAGAATGATCATCACTGAACAAGTTTATCTGGCCTTCCCCACTTTCCCTCAAGTCTCTGTGAAAAGGGTGTTGATGTCACATGACGGCCACTCTTCCGGCACATTCACTCCCTTACCACACACCCTCGTTACACCAGCCCCTCTCCATACATCACTCAGCAAACAGGTCTCCCTGGTGATTGTTTTACAGCCAGTATCATGCGTTGCATTATGGAAAGATGTTTATGGTTCAGACTTGAGCGAGGAATTCGATTAACATAGCCCTGCCCAAAGTCATGCGTTCTCTCCGCCCCCCTTTTATCTCCCTCCTGTGTCTAAACAGCCTGTGAGAATCAACGCATGTGGCAGATAAAGCTTGCAGAGTACTCTGCCATTATTGAGAAGTAAGTGATTGAAAACATATGCTCCTAAAAGCTCTAGTTCTGTAGAAAAACAGAACTCTGCCTGTCATCTTGTAACTTACCATCTTTGCAGAAGTTGGGGTTTTATTTTTACAATGAAGAAAAAAGTGCAGCCTCCCACATGCTCACACAGCAATCGCATAGGATTGGAAAAGTCCTTTGAGAGCGGATAGACTTAGGATTTTATCCAGACTGTCATTACATGCAGCCTATCTGCCAGAGACGCTAGGTTCTGATTTTAGAGTGATGGAATAATATGCGGAGTGAATCAGAGACCCGTGTGGTGGGGGAATTTACAAAGGAGGAGCGCTGACGGTGTCAGATCATGGAACATGTGCTTCTGAAACTTGGCAGATGGGACTGTGCTGGACAGAAGGCATTGTTCTTTCTCCTCAGGTCAAGTTGTGTAAATTGCTGAAAGAATGGAAGAATAAAGTCTTCCGATAGCTCTGGGACCCTCTCAATCTATCGCTGAGGAATTGTCGTTGTTGTCTCTGAGTCAGGACAAGCCTCTGGGTTCACATGTATGCTTATCCTTTTCCTGGAGCTAATCGAGTTGATTAAAAGGGAGTGGCGTACTGATGAAACGGGATTCTTAATATTTTCATTTACATGCATTCGATCTGCGTCTAGATCTAGATTATTACTGTCTAATGGAACTTCCTGTGATTTGGAAATGTTCGTTATCTGCGCTGTCCAGTATGGTAGGTACTGGCCACGTGGGACTGGTGAGCACTTGAAACGTGGCCAGTGTGGCTAAGAAAAGGAATTTTTTATTTTACTTAATTTTAATTAATTTAAATAGTCACATGTGGCGAACGGCTGCCATATTGGGCAGCACAGCCCTAGTGAAAGCGCCTGTGAGTCACATGGCTCTACAGTGTGTAAATTCGGCGTGCGTTCTCTCATGTACAGGCGTGTGCAATTTTGTGGACATGAACTATTACTTATGTTCTTTTAGAGAACGTTGGAAAGAGAAGGGGATTATAAAGGCACTATTAGTGTGCAACGTGGAGAGTTACAGTTTCATTTTAAAACAAAAAGCCCAAAGGTAGCCTGTTTTAATGTACTTAAGAAAAACCTAAGGAGAACCTTATTCTGCCTTAAGAGTCTGTACTTTTTGATTATAAGAGGAGAGCCTGTTAGGGAACAATGAAGTCTAATTAATAAATGGGTTTTGTTCATCAAATATTGGATTGTTTTCAGAGGTAAACATGGCACAATGCCTACTCTGGTGAATGGAAGCAGAAATTAGGAGACCGTACTTACATTGCCAGAATAGGGCTGGCCTAGGGAAACGTTCCCAGAGGGCTGTGAGAGCCCTTCGGAGGGGCTTGAGGAATCTGAGCAAGCTTCTCCGAGAACTGACAGCTCTTCCTATGCAGCAGTGTAAACTAAGCATTTCTCGGATCAGCTAGGTGTGTTCTGACAGCGCCTTTCGCAGAATGTTTTATGTCTCTGTGCTGTGCAGGTCTGTAGAATATGCTCTGCTGTCACCGTGTTAACTGACGCTTCTTGATCATCTTGCATCTGCTCGGTGTTGTGCAGACGGTACTTCACCAGGGTTCTCTTACTTCTCACAACTCCATGGCGCTGTGAAAGTGGCCTCATTTTAGAGCTGAAGAAACCAAAGTTTAGACAGAGAAAGTGACTTGCCCCCAGTTATAAAGCTAGCAGGGAGCAGGGTGTATTTCTGTACTTATAGAGCCGGAGGAGATATTATGTATGAAAATTATGAGTTATAAATACTAAGGTATTTTACATTAGTAATGAATGCTAAAATGTTAAGCCGTGAAATACAGACTGATTGCAAGAAGAATTAATTGAAGAGGGCAAGCCTGGCATGGTTTGAGGTATCGAGGATTACTTCTCCGTGTAGGCAGGGGTTTGGAATGGACTTGAATGATACACAGTTATTCAGCTAATGTACAGACTGTGAGCAAAAGGTGGAAGAGAGTGAGTCCAAGTGTAGGGGGTGCATATGGAAGCCTTTTATGGGAACGCTGTGGGAACAAGGCGTTACGGTGAGGACTAGAGGACCGCTTGTAGTCTTTCCTTGAAAGAGCTTTTTAAAAAATTAGGGTACACTTGACACAAAACATTATGTTACTTGTAGCACAGCATAATGATACTGTACTACGTTTTATTTTGTAAAATGATCACAATAAGCCTAGTTAACATCCATCACCACACAGTTGCATTTTTTTCCCCAATGAGAACTTAGAATACCTATTCTCTTAGCAACTTTCAAATACGTAGTACAGTATTATTAATTATAGTCACCGTGCCATTACATTGCATCCCATGCCTTCTTTCTTTTATAATTGGAAGCTTGTCCCCTTTGACCCACTTCATGCATTCCTTGAAAATTCTTGACGGAGGCTATTCAAAATTGAGACAAAAGGTAGGTGTCATTTGTGTTTATAAAGACTAAGAATTAAGCTCTCAGATGAATGAGGGCATTTGGAATGGAGAAAAAGATTGACACTATTTTCCCAAATGTTTTCCTCTGAATTCGTGGGGTTCTAGATAGTGACTAGTAACACCCACTTGCTTGCGGTTGTCTCCAGCCTGTCACGTGGTGCTCCTCACTTGGGTTTGTTGGTCTCTGCTCCCCACAGGGCGGTTCTGCCCCCTTCCCGGCCTTGGAGCCTGGGTTGTGGCTAAGGCACACCGAGGCCAGACGCACCCCCATTGCCTTGGCACCCTCAGGTGGGTTAGGCTTCAGGAGCCTCTCGCCTTCTGTTTGCTAACATTTTCATTAACGTCTCACTGAGGGAGTTGATTCCTCTCCCTTTGTTGCTGACTGACAGAGTCCCTCCCTTCCTTGTAAGAATCTACCTGACTTGTTTTATGTAGTCTTTCAACTTGCCATCTAAGACTGTTTTGTGAAGTGACTCATTCTTGATAGTGTTTGGTATTTTGAGTGGATGTTTCTAACATGTGAGGAGAACGGCCAGTTGAATAGTTTGGATACTTTTCTAAAGTGATCAGTGGTCGGGGTGTGTGCTGATGTGGCAGGGATTTGGGGAGTCGGAGCCCCACCAAGAGCTCCTAAGATCAGTGAGGTGCAGGGAAGTTGTCCGTGACCCACATGCTGTTGTTCTAAGCAGACTGGGACTTGCATTGATCGTTTCTAGCTTTGTCTCGTGAAGACGAGTTACACTGGGCAGTGTGCTCTGCGTCTTTGATCCTGTTGAGAATCAGCGAATGGTTTCTTACCCACTGGCTTCTTAGACCCTTTAATATGACAACAGATAGTGTAAACTTTGAGCGTATTTATAAGCAATGTGTCCCATACTTATTTTACATAAAATTTTATTGTTGTGATTGTTTTTTGGGCTGCCTGTCATAGGGCCTAACAGTTTTCTTTTTTTTAAAAGGAATTTGGATCGGGACATGCTCATGGTGTTTCTGTTCAGCCCTGTATGCTGCATATCATTCTTTTTCCTGGGTCATCTCATTTAGAATCCGTAGATACTGAAAGCCAAAGATGAATTTTATGTTGACACCTCCCAAGTCACGTCCTTGCTTTGGTCTGTATTTGCACTGTATTTCCAGACCCCAGTCTGGATGGCTGTGTAATAGCTGAAACGCAACACTTTCCCAAATTAAAAATCTCTTCTCTATTCACTTAACCTTCATGCCACCGCCTCCCCATTTGTAGAAACTAGAGGTAGAAGCCCTGACATCATCTTCAGTTCTCTGTCTTTGAGTCCCACCTGGTAGATTACCAAGCCTAAAGTCTATTCGAAAGGTTAATGTCATCACCTACAAATTGTACCCACCTGTTTTGGATCCCGGTGGCGAGTAGAATTAGTTGTGGATGTGGTAATGGGACTCTCAGGATGCTTAAAAATCTCTGTTATTGGGGACCTTGTGAAGAGCTGCCTTTTACTATTACTGCCTTTCATACAGAATTCTAAAATTCTGTAACATTCTAAAAATTTCTTCTTACCTGTTCGTATCATATCATTTGTTTAAAAAATATCAAAAGTGACAGACCTATAGGGAAGAAGCAACACATCTAGTCGGTTAAAAGAACCCAAAACTGGAAATTTCAGTTGCTGAAAATGGCACACACGCCTCTAGGTATTTAGTCATATTGTTAGTCAGTTTGCAAGTTGCAAGATACGGCAGGGCGGAGAGTAAAGAAAGGAATCTGTGCATTCCCCCAGGTCCCATGGATTAGAGCAAATTAACTTTCATCAGAAGTGGCAGTTTTCCACTGAAAACATTTGACAAGAAATTCCTCCGTTTTCTGAAGTGTGAAAGAGAATTTCTTTTGAGAACGCTGTTGTAGCCTCATGCTCCATTTCCATTTCAGCCGTCCAGGTTGCATTTGTCACTTGCTTTTGAGATTTATGTTCTCTTGGTTGAATATTGCCTTGCTTGCATTTTCCAGGCGTTCTTAAAGGTCACTAGAGACTAGAGTTCTTCCATGTACGTTTACATGAGGCAGTAAACTGAGCTGCTGGTATTTTGGTGGTCGTGCAGTATGGAGTGAGCATTTTGCTTGTCAGTGTAATTTTTCCTTGACAACAAAATAGAGAAAATTTGTCAAGGGAACTTGACTTTGAATGGTTAGGATTCAGACCTTATTTAATCTGGCAATCGCGCTACCATCTTTTTATCTTCCACTGTAGAAGACGAAAGCTTAGAAAGGAATACGTGTGTGGTATTGATGAAGCCTGTACATAGGATCGATACAAGTCTTGTTAGCAGGTGTACTTGCTTCTGGGAGAAACACAGTCTGCCTCCTTCAGTCCCGCTTAGCGTTACACAGTTACTGATTCAGTTGCTTTCATATTTAAAAATATTATTTTGAAAAGCTCTGAAGACCTAGTTTTTCTTTTTATCTGTGTATTACTTTCCTTCCGATGGGAATGTTCAAGTCTTTAAATCTAAAGGTTCTCTTTTAGTTCAGCGATTGTTATAAGGCTGTGTTAATAATTTATAAATGTCAAGATGAGGCCTCTCTTAGGCCATTGGTCTATGGGAAAAGCCACAACTTGACACACATTATTTAATAAAATTTGCATTTTAAATTGTAATGTTATAAATTTAATTTGGGTATGTTATAATATAAACTATAGCATTGGGCTTTCTCACCCCGTTCTTGGGAAAAAACCTTGATATTTAGTTTTTCTTATTTTGGCACTTATTTTTTTGGAGCCCTTTATTTGTTTCACAAATTAATGGTTTCTTAGTAATGATCATCTTTGCAAAGATTTGGACAGACCCTTGCTTTAGAGAAGTGCCACATTGATACTGAAAACCCCTGATACAGGCTTGATGGCATTTTCTTTCATTCCTAGGTGGACCTGGTCCCAGAGGTAAGTGAGATTTTTGTTAGAGAATGTGCTGAGCAGAACTGGGTGTACGTTATCTGTGGCGTGGGACCATTATATCCTCTGAAGCTTGTTGTAAGAAACAAATTAAGCTCCTATGTAATAATAGGGACTGTTTATTCGTGAATGTATGGCTCTTTCTCTTATCAAGAGGGTGAAAAATGAAAAACACTCTGTCCTCCATGAGTTTATTTTACTTAAGGCTGATTATATTACAGCTTACAAAATGTATAATAGAATTGGTATTTTACCTTGAGCAAATGGTATTAAAATGTTTTTATGCAAACACCTGATAGAAGGGTGCTGGTGTATTCTTCAGAGCTATTTTTATTTCATGAGAGGACCCTGAAAACTGAAGTACAGTGGGGTTAACACATTTTTTGCGGGAAACGAGTAAACTTGTCATATCGCCTCTAGTTGGAACCGGCAAAAATTTTGCAAAGTAAATAAATAGAGACCTCTTTTTAAACTAAAACACTGAAAGTTTCATAGAAAAATATCAAATAGATCGAAAGATATGAATATTTTACGGAGAGTCTAATTTTGGCGAGAAAATGTCAAAAAAGCCCCGCGTTACTACGCGATTTGGCAGGAAAATGCCCGCTTACAAAGTGTTATTAACATAGTGGGGCCAGAAGCCAGGATATCTGAAGCTCAGTTATCACCCGAGAGGTTACTGCTGACACCTGCAGTGGGAACCTGAGGTGACATTCTGTAGGTCTGTCCTGTCCCACGGTTCCTTTCATAGTTTCCGTCTTTCCACTTGTACTTTCTTCATTTTCAAGTTCTAAAATAGAAAGTGTCTGTTTAGCTTATTAGTGCCCGCAGATTTGACTGTTGTGTTTTTCACCTTCTTGCTGTATCATGTATCACTTGACAGCTCTTGGCAGTCTTGGGTACCATTCTTGGTCATGGAGAGACTCTAGTGCTGAGAAAAAGTTAGCAGCGCTTCCTTCATTGCTGATGAGTGAAAGCAGCTAGATAATTATATCGAAGGATCCTTATTTAGAAATCTAGACTTTCTTACTGGGTAATGACCCCTCCCCTCCTCTTATGGCTCTTCCTGCTCTGAATATTAATGTAATCAGTCATTTGGTGGCAACAAGTGACTATGGAACATGCTTACACTGTCAGAGATTCCCTGAGTTCATGCTTCCTTGTGCCACATGCGTATGTAGAAGATGGTATTTGTATAGTATACTGGGTAAACTGTAAACATTTGGGAAGTGTTTATATGGGACTTCGTGAAAAATTCATTACATATTTTCTAATATTATAAGACAGAAAATATAGTGAGCAAAGGTGATAAATGTTGAATTTGCCTAAAATATCCTAGCCACTAAAATAAAGTGTCTTTAAAATTTCTAATGGAATATTTGAGTGTTTGGTGCTTCTGTGAACCAAACATTTCCATATTCTCTTTTAGGTGTAAAATAACTACATGCAATTCTGATGAAGACTTTTTGATGAACATATTTTCAAATTCTTGAAAATCACCATTAATGAAAAAATGTGTTCATACAGGAATAAACATACAGGTGGCAAATGATGGAAGAAAATTGCATTTTCTCTAGTTGCTAGAAACATCTTTCTTGTCATTAGTCAGTTTCATAATTTGATCTTTTTAAATTATATTGCCAGACTATGATTATCCTTTAAATCTAGCCACTTTACCCTTTCACTGACAAATATAATTGTAATTTCTTGATAATGCACATAGATTTTGAATCCAGTTAAACCTTTTCATATCAGGGATTTAAAAACTATGCCGGCCCCCCGGGCCCCCATTGGACTTAAATCTTTAGGATTCAAATTATGACACCAACTAAATATGGCTAGTGAGCCTTATTAATCCCATTTTTTTCTGGAATTAAGTTTGAATTCATATACTTAGTCACTGCATGATTTCTTTCTTTTTGTGTGGACCTTACAGTGTTCAGTTTTAGGGCCTCAAAAATGTTACTTGGGAAAACCATTTTTAAAAAAATCCAGTAGCTCTTTTTTAAAAAATTAATTTGCAAGGTAAGAATCCTTCACCACATGGACTGCCCCCCCCCCCCCCATCTCCCTTCCCCAGTCTCTTTATTTGGACAGCTGGTGTATTTCCCTTTGAAACATGGGAGGTGGGGTTCCTAGCTTGTGTGTCTTCCTAGAGTGGAAACCAGCCAAGACTATAGTAGCCTGGATTTTATTAAACGCAACACTTGGTAACATCATTAATGTGGAATTTGTCTATAGGAAACTGTTACATATGTAGAGTGTCTCTCTGTGAAAACATCAGTGTATCATTTTCATCTCAGGATTTTCAGAACATGATCCTATCCTGAAACAGTCTTTCCATGTCCTCTAACTGCAGCTCCACTGGCAGCCAGCAAGCTTACTTGGCCTGTCCGTAATGTCGCATTTGCTTCAAAGGATCCTCTTGCCACCTTGGATATTTCATCCACATTAATTTGTTTTGATACCATCCAGCCTCATGATTGTTGGGACTTTCTGTACCTTGAGGTCTCCTGGATTTGTAACTCTACCCCAGAGCTTTCTGAGCTCTACTACTACCGTGTTTCCCCGAAAATAGGACCTAGCGGGACAGGCAGCTCTAATGTCTCTTTTGGAGCAAAAATTAATATGAGACCTGATATATTATATTATATTATTATATTTATTATATTTATTATATTATATTATATTTATTCTATTCTATTCTATTATATTATGTTGACCAGGTCTTATAGTAAAATAAGACCGGGTCTTATATTAATTTTTGCTCCAAAAGATGCATTAGAGCTGATTGTCCGGCTTGGGTGTCTACTAGGCATCTCAAACTTAACATGTTGCAATCCGGATTCCCAGTTTTCCTGCTCTTCATATCAGTAAATGACAACTCTACTCTTCGAGTTGCTCAGGCCCAAATCTCAGCCTCTTCTTTGACTCTCCTCTTTCTCTCATCGTCTGTTACCATCTGACAGCAGATTCAGATGGCTCTGCCTGTAGAACCTATCGAGCCACAATCTGATGCCCACTTTTTACCACCTGCAGTACCTACCACTACCTTGCCTCCAGCAGCAGCCAGAAGGAGGCTCTCATTAATTCTCTATGCAGAACCCTCCAATGGCTTTTCTCTTTTTGCAGTAAATGCCCCCCTGCTCTCTCCTTATTTCCGACTTTCTTTGCCATCACTGCTTCAGCCTTTTGCTGTTGTTTGGATATGCCAGGCTTGCTTCTGTCTCAGGCCTCTGTACTTGCTTTTCTCTCTGCCTAGAATGCTTTCCCCCTAGATCACCACACCTTGCTTCCTTCTGTTACGTTACATGACTCCTTATCATTGATTACCTTAAATAAACAACCCTTCTGTCCCCTTTGCCCAGCTTAATTTTCTTCCGTAGCACTTATCACTAGCTGATATGCTGTGTGCTTACTTGTTTGTTTATTGTCTGCGCCCCTCCCCTAGTAAACTGGAAGCCCTCTGAGGAGAGAGATTGCATGTATTCTGGGTGTATCTATAAATCTTAGGACTGTGCATGGCACCTAGTAGATGCTCAATAAATATTTCTGAATTAATGGAGGAATTGACGGGGCTCTGCCCTGGACATCGGTGGGGTGTTTTGGTCAGTGTTACAGCTGCAGCATTTAAGTGGTTCAGGCCCTGGACCGTCACCCTCTGTGGTCACTTGCTAGTTGGCCTCTGGAATTGAATAGTTCTAGTGGTGCTTCTGCTTTCTCTTTGAATGATGTTAAGTTAGCAGAGATGGCAGGGTCATACCCTTGGTCAACCTAGAATCACACCCAGTTAGAATAGCTCAGACATAGAGCATGGCAAATTGAATTTTGGCTTAGACTTTTGCTTTTAGTCAGAGCTACTTTTCCTTTTCATCTAAGACTCAGATTCTAGTGCTTTTAGGACTGCTGCAGTGAGTTTTATGGTTCTCTTTTCTCTTGATATAATATGTACCCATGAATTAGAAGTGTATTATGAAAGCTTTTGGTTTTTCATACATGTGTGAAGTGTAATTGTGTTAAGTATAAAATCCACCCTGTCATTTGCTTTCATCAAATACTGAGAGCTGATGTGCCGTGGTTGCAAATTACTTTAATATTGGAGCTCTGCGAAGTGAAAGAAACCCTGTCCGATTTACCTACTTTTGAACATATTGTGCAAAGGTAGTAACTCTGACTAAGTATTGCTGCATATTAAAGATCACTGTGGTTCAAAGAAGGTTTTTCTTTCATTCTCAGCATTACACAAAATAAAACTTCTTCTTTTATGTGTTTAATTAGCTATATTTTACAATTTTAAGAGGTGGTTTTTCTCGATTGCAGAGGTGGAACCCATCCTTGAGAATTTTATAGCCAGATGCATGTTTTTAGCTGTAGCACGCTTACGCTTTTTCTTATTAGTTTGTAATGTTGCTGTTTGTGTGTGTCTGTTTAACAGCCTTATTGAAATTACAATTCGCATATCATAATTGACCTATTTCAAGTGTACAATTTAATGGCCTTTAGTATATTCACAGATACGTGAAGTCGTCACCATCATCAATTCTAGAACAGTTTTATCACCCCCCCAAAAGAAGCCCATAATATAGCGGTCACTGCCCATCCACGTCTCCAACCCCAGACAGCCACTCATCTGCTTTGTGCCGCTGTGGATGTGCCTTTTCTGGACATTGACTATAAATGGGATCTTATGTTATGTGGTCTTTGGTGACTGGCTTTCTTCCCATAGCGTGTTTTCCCGGTTCATCCATGTTATGACATGTATCAGTACCTTTCTTTTTATTGATGAATAATGTTCTATTGTATGGATATACCATCTTTTATTTATCCGTCTGCTTGGTTTTTTTGTGTCCATCTTTTCTACTCTTGGTTTTCTATTTCCGGCCATGCTTCGGGAAAGCAAGTTTAGGAAATCTTTCCCCTTTCACATCAGGGACTTGGTTTTCATGGGTTTTGGTTTACCTTGTACTTGGCACTGTGGACACAGGTTTTCTCTTTAGTTCTATGATAACAGAAACATCCACATGGCCCCATGACCAGTGCAGGCCACCAGTGAGTAATACCGCTCCTAACAACCTGCAGGACGTGCCAGGAAACACCAAGATTTTGTTGTTCTTCTGTTTTCCAGATTCAGCTTCACACATCTGTGTAATTACTGTTTCAGGCAGTGTTTTGAATTAGTCCGGTTTATTTCAGAGAACAAAGAACATGCTGCATTATACTTTTTGTAATGGTGTTAGCTTTATAGGTTCCATATTGGTCAAGCATAATTTTGAATAAACACAGATGCTTAACCCTTTGAAATCTCAGCGATAGACAGTTTTATTTGTTTAAAGCAGTAGTTCTCAACTGTGAACAGCTTTGCTCCCCAGGGGATATGTGGCAATATTTGGAGCTATATTTCGTCGTCCTGACTGGAGCAGTGGCTCATGCTACTCGAATTTACATGGGTAGAGACCAGAGATAATGCACAGGGCAGGCCAACCCCCGCAACAAAGAGTGATCCGGCTGAAAATGTTAATTGGGCCACAGTTGAGAAGCCCCCGCTTCCTTCACACACTGATGAGAAGAGACACAACAGCAGGCAGCATGCAAAAGTAAAAAATTCTGTCTATAATTGTCCAAAACTTCACAATTGACAGTGTAGGAAAGCAATTGTTTGTATGAATAAGTGTGGGTTCTTTAAAGAAAGGAAGGATTTTTTAATTTTAAAACCTCGTTGGGCACCTCATCTTTGGGAATTCCTTCCTCTTCAAATAAAGAGATTATATATTGTTTGTTATTTAATTCTAATTGAGTTGTTAACTGTAACCTAGAGTTTTACTGTCCTGGGTACTTCTCCCACCTTTTGTAGGTCCTATATTTTGTTATTATGTCTTTTTGGAAGAAATTAAGATGCCTACTTGTCGGAGTCCACTATCTTAGTTCTCTCATTTTCCCTCCAAAGCTTCTGAAAGAGTTGAGGAAATGCCACTCTAAGCATTACACCTACTTCTGATTAAGGGGCATTCATTCTGCACTTCCTTCTGTGTTGGTAACACAAAGGCCACTCTGAATTTGACTAATGCATCCCATCTCAGTTATTTAGGTTCTTTCAATAAGACGTGTTCTGGGAATGTGTATATAAACTCAGGATTGATTGAGTTTAAGAATTCGTTAACCCCAAATGTAGAGAATCGTTGGAGGGGCATATGTAGCCATTGGCTTATGTGGTTGGATTTGGTCAGGTGGGAGAACTTCACAATCCATATATTTTTACATGTAAGAATATTCTCAATACCACATCAGTTTCAGATAAAACCTAGTCTTCCCTCTGCATGGGTTCCCAGATCTGCTGACCTCATATTTCAGTGTTACCTTGCATCTTCATCCGTGATTCTGTGGCATATTTGATGTATTCTCTGCAGCAGGTTGCTGTTTATGAGAATGCCTTTTTTCTGATCCAGTGAGTACAAATGTTAAGGGTGACAATTCCCTTTCCAGTGCTAAAAGCATTACATTTTGGAAATAACTTAAAAAAAAACACTTTCGATTGCAATTGACGTATAATACTTCAGGTATACAACATAGTGATTAGACATTTATATAACTTATGAAGTGATCACCTCGATAAATCTGGTGCCCATCTGACACCATACATGGTTATTACAATACTACTGACTATATTCCCTATCCATACTTTACATCCTCATGACTAATTTTGTAACTACCAATTAGAACTTCTTAATTCCTTCCTCTGTTTACCCATTCTCTCAACCCCACTCTTATCTGGCAACCATCAAAATGTTCTCTGTATCTATGGGTTTGTTTCTGTTTTGTTTGTTCATTTATTTTGTTTTTTAGATTCCACGTATAAGTGAGATCATATGGTATTTGTCTTTTCTCTTTCTGACTTACTTCACTTAGCATAATACCCTCTGCATCCATCCATGTTGTTGCAGGTGGCCAGATTTCATTCTTTTTTTATGGCTGAGTAATTCGCCATTGTGTATATATGCACCACCTCTTCTTTATCCAGTCATCTATTGGTGGGCACTCAGGTTGCTTCCATATCTTGGCTGTTGTAAATAATGTTGCAGTGAATGTATGAATGCACATGTCTTTTCGAATTAGCATTTGGGTGTCTTTGGATAAACACCCAGAAGTGGAATTACTGGGTCCTTCTTTGTCTCTTGTTATGGTCTTTGTTTTAAAGTCTATTTTGTCTGGTGTAAGTATTGCCACCCCAGATTTTTGTTTGTTTGTTTGTTTCCATTTTCATGAAACATCTTTTTCCATTCCTTTCAGCCTCTGTGTGTTTCAATCTGAAGTGAGTTTCTTATAGGCAGCATATGTAAGGATCTTGTTTTCTTATCCATTCAGCCACCCTATGTCTTTTGATTGGAGCGTTTAATCCATTCACATTTAAAGTTATTGTTGATACGTGGTTACTACCATTTTATTATTAATATTTTTCTCCTCCTCTTCCTCTCCCAGTCTCCCTCTTGCAATATCAGTTTGGTGATGATGAACTTCTCCTTTAGCTTTTTCTTGTCTGGGAAGCTCTTTACCTGTCGTTCGATTCTAAATGATAGCTGTGCTGGGTAGAGTAATCTTTGTTGTAGGTTCCTGCTTTTCATCACTTTGAGTATTTCCTGCCAATTCCTTCTGCCCTGCATATGAGGTCGGACAATTAAGTTTGCGAACTCATCCTAGAAAAAGACCTGCATATCTCATTGCTGAATATCACTATGGTCACTTTCGAAGGACTCTACCCTTGGGAAGCTATGCACTGATGCCAGCATCTAGTGCACCCTTCAAAGCAATTTTAGAACTCTTTTTTCCTGGAATGGACATCATAGCTGTCGTCATATTACCCTTGATGTCCTGAATGTTATCAAAATGTCTTTCTTTCAATATTTTCGGGTAAAGAAAGAAGTCATTGGGGGCCAGATCAGGTGAGTAGGGAAGATGTTCCAATACAGTTATTTGTTTACTGGCTAAAAACTCCCTCACAGGCAGTGCCGTGTGAGCTGGTGTGTTGTCGTGATGCAAGAGCCATGAATTATTGGCGAAAAGTTCAGGTTGTTTAACTTTTCCACGCAGCCTTTTCAGCACTTCCAAAGAGTAACCTTGGTTAACTGTTTGTCCAGTTGGTACAAATTCATAATGAATAATCCCTTTGATATCAAAAAAGGTTAGCAACATCGGTGCAACCAGTTCATGAACTTAATTGTCCGACCTCATAGTTTCTGTTGAGAAATCAGCTGACAGTCTTATGGGAGCTCCCTTGTAGGTAACCAACTGCTTTTCTTTTGCTGTAAAGATTTAAAGTTATTACATTTTCTTTCCCAGGGTATTGGTATGAAAGGGAATAGGAAAAGAAAACTGATTTCCCTTTGAAAGAAGTTGCTCAGTTGCAGCTTTCTGGCGTCAGCTGCTTCTCTTGGAGGCAGGGCCCAGCAGAGGGGGTAGCTCACTGGTCTTCTACACTTCGATGGTCTCATTTTGTTCTTAAAGGAAAATGCTAATGCATTTATTGAGGTACAGTAAATGCAGAAATGGCAAAGGCAGAAGTTCTTGAGGTGCTTTAGTTCTTGATTTAGGCTTTCAGAAGTAGTGAATTTGAAAGCAGGCTTGTTTGGATGGCACTAACGATTCTAGATAGAAAATATCTCCTGCCAGATAAAATGAATGTTTCCAAAATGCTGTTTTCATCTCAAGAGTCTACAATTATACCCTGTTTGCTTAGTCTACTGTATTGTACTGGATAACTTGTCTTTTAAGGCTGTGTAATTAAAAAAAATTTCATTTTCAATTACAGTTGACATTCAATATTGTATTAGTTTCAGGTATACAGTATAATGATTAGACACTTATATAATTTAGAGAGTGATCCCCTGATAAGTCTAGTACCCACCTGGCACCATACATATTTATTGCAGTATTACAGACTATATTCCCTATGTTTTACTTTACATACCTGTGACTGTTTTGTAACTGCCAGTTTATACTTCTTAATCCTTTCACTTTTTCACCCAGTCTCCCATCTATCAACCATTAGTTTGTTCTCTGTATCTATGAGTCTGTTTCTGTTTTGTTTGTTCATTTGTTTTTTAGATTCCACATATAAGCGAAATGGTATAGTATTTGTCTTTTTCTGTCTGACTTATTTCACTTAGCATAATACCCTCTAGGTCCATTCATGTTGTCACAATGGTAAGATTTCATTCTTTTTTATGGCCTTGTAATATTCCATTGTATATAAAGACCGTGTAATTTAAGGCAGTATATAGTCTTGTGCTTAAGAGTATAAGCTCTGGAGTTAGCAGCCTGGGATCATAATACTAGGTCTAACACATAGTTGTGTGATTTTGGTCTATGTGCTCAGCGTCTCTGTGCTTACTTTTACATTGGGAAAACGTACATAACAATAGGAGCTATTGAATGACGTTATAGTTAGGATGATCATATGACCTAGTTTATATGTTTTTTTCTGAAGAATTATTAATCTTTAACTCTCAGTTTAGAAAATAAATTATTTTGTAACTCTTGTTATAATGAATCTTAAATGCATTTACATGTGTAACGTGCTCAGTGAGTATTAGCTGCTCTATTACTTTAGGGGCTTTCTTTATCCACCCCTCTCTTGTCAAGCTTATTTTCCACTTGTTTTTTCCCTGTAGCTCCCATCAAGGACAGCGGTTTAATTGAACACTTTTTACTGAACTTCCTCTCCCTGGAATGCTTTCTTCTTTTTGCTCCTCCTTATCCCGTTCCTGGTTTATGAGCCAGCCCAAGCACCACCTCAGTGATTTGCTCAGGAAATACTTTGTTTCCCAAATAAAAGTCTCATCACAGTGCCCTCTTGATTGATTGATCTAGCTTATGTGTGAGAGGGGTGGCAGGAAGAAGTCATTTCTTACTCATCTGTACGTGCCAGGCAGTGAGTGAGGAGCTGAGAAGACAACAGAGGCCAAAACAGCCAAGGGTCAGCCCCTCACGGAGCCCCTCGCTTGGCGGTAGAGACCGATGTGATCACACACACAACTGTGAAATTACAGTTGTGGAACGTGCTGCAGAAGGATTTAATGTCCTTTTGGATAAGAATGAACAGCTTGAGCAAGTTGCTGTTGAGCTGTGACCTGAAGGAAGAGTAAGCGGTGTCTAGGCCAGGAGAGGGGACGAGTATCAGGTAGAAGGTGGAACCTGAGCAAAGGACTCACTCCAGGTAGGAGTGTGTTCAGGGAACTGGGGGGAGGCTCGCGTGTGGGGTGCAGAGGGCAGTGAGTGGTGCAAAGGAGGCCGGGTGAGACGGTCCGGGCCTTAGAGAGGACGGTGTGGATTTGGGTTTTTAGCTGACAGCAGTGGCAAGTCTCAGAGGATTCTGAGGTGAAGACTGACAGTCACAGTAGCCTTTTGGAAAGAAGAGCACCCTGGCTACAGTGTAGGAGAGACTTGTCGTGCTTCTAGAGGAGTGGCCTGAAAGCGAAGCCAACTGAAGTGGTCCAGAAAAGCCGCACTATTACAGTAGCTTTAATGAAGGCACGTGTTGGAGGTGTTCTGCAGGAGATGCTTTCGAGAGGCGTTTATAACGTCGCAGTGACAGAATTTATAGACAACACGCTGAAGGAGAGAGGAGGCACCCCAGGTGCTGGTTAGGTGTCCAGCTGGCATCGCAGAAGGGGCAGGCGCACCAGTCACCCCGAGAGCCCATCTAGAAGAGGGACTCATTTGGGGCCTTTGGTTTGGACATATTGAGGTACCTTTGAGACATCCAAGAAGAGACTTCAGGTGGGCAGTTGTCACAGGCATCTGGCTCCGCAGGAGAATTTTGGTAGACACGTGCGTTTGTGGCTGTCACCTGTGTGTGCATCATACTTGCGGGCTGACGGACATGTATGAGATTGATTAGGATGAAAAAAGGCCTATGGACAGCACCCCAAAGAACTCCTACACTGGTGGGCCCCCTGGGGATGGAGGAGCAGTTAGGTAGACCCAAGAGAGGACCTTGCCAGGAGAGCAAAGGAAAAGAGCCTTTCCAGCCGGAAGGTGTGTGTCAGTCCTGTCGGAGGATGTTCAATAGTGAGATGATAATGAGGATGAAAATGGGTGGGTTTGATACGGAAAAGAGACGGCGTCAGTGGGAGTGGTTTCAGTGACTGTGGTAGGTAATAAGAATATACATATTACTCATCTAAGAATATGGTATTGGCAGTTTACATTTGTAAAGCGCTTGGCAATCTGTGTGTATTTACATATGATACCTGCTTAACCTAATTCTCTCAGCAGCTCTGTGCAGTAGCTGTTTACTGTCCTCCTTTTACAGCAGTGAAACGGGTTCCCCAGGCTGTGCAGCGCGTGGCAGTGCCA
Source organism: Rhinolophus sinicus (assembly GCF_057876585.1). Classification (NCBI taxonomy): domain Eukaryota; kingdom Metazoa; phylum Chordata; class Mammalia; order Chiroptera; family Rhinolophidae; genus Rhinolophus; species Rhinolophus sinicus. Next base: position 5,649,338 of record NC_142514.1, on the reverse strand, counting down.
AGAACTTGGAGTTTGGCTTCTCAGCCCAGTCTTCTTGCAGTTGTGTCACGGGGCCAAGTCTCCTGGGACAGGTTAAATAGTGACAGGAAGTGGTTTTCTTAAAGGAGGCTTGGACCCTGCGCATGGTGCAAATTTTCGTATTTTATCCGAATCAGTTCTGATAAATAGTGTGAGGTGTTTGTGGGTGGTGGTTGGCTTCATTTTGAAGAGGCAAATGATATTTGGAGGGGTGGAGAGGTGGACATGCCCGGAAGTAATGAAGAGCGTGTTAATGACTCCATCGGAGGGCTTGCCCCTGATTAGATTAAAATAAAAGGAAGCTAGCTGACCATGTTTTCTCAGTTAAGATAAAATGATGAAGTACAATCTGAAAAATCTGGGAACTAGTGAGGAGCGTACTATTTTATGGGTCCTAGGGGTACTGCTTTTGGAAATGTGTCATTTGCAAGTTTTTTGAATATCCTTTTCACTCAAGCATGAGTAATACATGTTTTTGTGGTTTTAAATTTTTTATCAGAAAAACTATTTACACTCATTTCCTTGGTGACCTCACTCAATCTTATGTCCTTACAAACTAAATTAAAAACTAAAATTTTATCTCCAGCTTGGACCTCTGCCTACTTGAAATCTTTATGTGGTTTTTATAGGCTTCTTAAACTTACCATGTTCGTGCCTGAGCTCCTAATCTTCCCCCCAAACTTGCAGAATATCAGCTTCACCCATCCAGTTGCTCATGTCAGAGCCCGTGGAGCTGTCTGACTCCTTCCGTGGTCACATAAGCCACACCTGCCCAGGTCGTCAGCACAGCCTGTTGGACCCTTCCCTTAAACATACGAAAAGCAGACCTGTCTCCTTCTCTGCTGCTGCTACCTTGGTCTGCACAGCTCCTGTTCCCTCTTACGGGGGCTTTGAAATGAGCCTCCCCCTCACCAGGCTTCCTGCCGCATCGCTTCAGGTTTTTCTCTCCACAGCCAGAGGGAGCTTAAACAGAAGTCAGCTCATGTCTTTTTCTGCCACACGGATCCCTGCAGTGGCTGAAGTGTCATTCTAGTCACCTGACGACACTTGAGGAAAGGCCCAGGTCCTTCCCCTGGCCGCTAAGGCGTGGCAGGATCCGGCCCCCTTTCACCTCTCCGAGCTCATCTCCGGCCATTTCCCTCTCCCTCGTTGCCAGCGCAGCCCCTCTGGCCTCCTGTGGCTGCGTGAGCCCGGCTCACTCCTGCCTCTGGACGTTTGCACCTGCTTTTCTCTCTGCTGCAGTGGTCTTCTTTCATATGTCCCCATGGCTTCCCCTCTGACACTCTTAGGGGCCAAGCCATCGTAGCGAGACCTTCTTTGACCATCGTTTAAAATTGCAGTCTGGCCACACCCCTGTTCCCATTGAACTCGCCTTAAGATCTTTTCATATGTGTGTGTGTGTGTGAATAACATAGTTCCATTCAGTGTCATTCGTTACAACGTTGATGAGACGCAACAGGAACTTAACTCTTGTTTCATCAATTAGCCTATAGTAAAATTGGTTTCATCATGCGTCGTTTTGCTGCAGGTCTCAGAACCTATGGAAGATACTAAGTGAGGACTTAACTTTATTATCCTTTTGTTTATGGTCGTTCTCCATTCTCCGCTTCCTAGAAATCAACTCCACAAGGGCAGGGAAGTTTGTGTGTGTTTTTGTTTTTTGTAAAGATTTTATTGGGGAAGGGGAACAGGACTTTATTGGGGAACAGTGTGTACTTCCAGGACTTTTTTCCAAGTCAAGTTGTTGTCCTTTCAATCTTAGTTGTGGAGGGCGCAGCTCAGCTCCAGGTCCAGTTGTCGTTTTCTAGTTGCAGGGGGCACAGCCCACCATCCCTTGCGGGAGTCGAACCGGCAACCTTGTGGTTGAGAGGATGCACTCCAACCAGCTGAGCCATCCGGAAGCTCAGCGGCAGCTCAGCTCAAGGTGCCATGTTCAATCTTAGTTGCAGGGGGCGGAGCCCACCATCCCTTGTGGGACTCGAGGAGTTGAACCGGCAACCTTGTGGTTGAGAGCCCACTGGCCCATGTGGGAATCGAACCGGCAGCCTTCGGAGTTAGGAGCACTTAGCTCCAACCGCCTGAGCCACTGCGTGTGTTTTTTTTTGCTGTTTTCCTTTCACCTGGAGCAGTACCTCGCAAGTAGTAAGCATCCGTTAGACATTGGTTCAGTGAATAGATGAAGATTGTGACTCTGAAATGTGTTCTAAATTAGATGGTTTTCCTTTTGTTATTTGTTCATTAAAGTATCTGATACCATGTTTCCTGTTTAACTGGGTTGAGCAGTGGATCACCAGAGATACTTTCATTGTGTTTGTCTTTCTTACTGGAGAAAACTGTCCTCTGTTTTGGAGGGAGAGGGCAGAGTGAGTGTGTTTCCTAAATCTGCCCGTCTGAATTATCAGCATGGAGACACGTGGCAAACGTTGGCACCTCCAAGAGCTGGTTCCTCTGGCAGCACGGGTCCTGACCTGAGGAGCAGGTTGGAAACAGGTCTGATGGGATTCTCGTGCGGAAGATGTGCCTTCGCCTCAGTGGCTGTGGGGCCTGGCGCTGCTGCTGGTCTCAGTTCCCTTTCTGTAGTCTCTAAAGTGGGAGTGCTGGCCTCTGTCGGGTACTTCACTGCCTTGTTGCGAGGAAGGATCAAATGAGATGGTAGCAGGGACCTGATCTGTAAGCTCCTCGATAGAAAGATGCTGTTGTCTGGAGTCATTTCTAGCAAATTGATCTAGTAAAGTGACAACTACCCATCTCAGTGCCATCTGGTTCCTCTCTGGGCCCCTTTTCTCAAATGTCACATTGTTGTATGTTGGTCATTGTATAATGAGGCTCAGAAAAATTATAATTACTATCGTAAATGCAGAGGAAAAAATATATATCCCCACCCAGCTATATATTAGAGCCAAATGTGTATGGTAATTGGATTGACTTTTCCTTTGGATTATCAGTCTTAGTTATCTGAAAGTTGGCTCACACAAACACACACAGACGTTTTGTCAATGCCCTCTCTGTTTTTTCTTGAAGTTTTCTTTCTTGCTCACTCTTTGCAGAAACAACTCAGATTTCTTTGTAGACAGAAACTGTATGATTTTTGTAGGGAGTAGTGTGGAATGCACAATTTGGACCTATTTCTTCCTTTCTGAGTGCTAAAATAATATTTTTACACGATTTTCTGGAGCAGTTATCTTGTTAACCCTGGAGAGAATGATCTTTTTTGTTAAATTAATCAGAAGTGTGTCTGTCCTGAGCTGCATCTGAGAGGTTTTCAGCCTAAGTTCCTTGTTCAGTTTACATTCTCAGTAGACCTGGGTATGTTTTCAGTGTCAGAGGAATGTTTTTTAACAACTGTGTTAGCTTATAGTTTTTTTTCTTACATGATTGGCTTGTTCATGCTCTAAACTTAAGCTCGGTGGAGAAAGTAATATGTCTTTTTCCGTATTTTCAATTGCTAACACCAGTGGCCTACGGGAACTTTGGAGTTTATTACTGTCTGTTTAACAGATGATTTATCTAGGCAGAAGTTTTGCAGGCACTGGAATAATTTTTCATTTTCTTGAAATATGTTTAGAAAATTGAAATCCTATCTGAAAGCACATTTCCTATGTGGAAGGAAGTAATCTCGGTTTGTGCTCCATGCTTTCATATTTCTGACTTGGCTTATAGATTGTCAGCATTATTGCTTCTTCATCGGTCTAGCTCCCAAAAGTTGTTGTTAACATTTTTTATTTTCCTGAATGCCTAAGGATATTTGAAGTGTTTTATGGGTAGGTCTTTTCTGGTATCAGGTCTGACCTATGAGTTTTGAAGAAAGTATATGATTATTTTTATGGCTTTGGCATGACCAATGAGAATTTCCTCTGCTTCTGAGGCATATAATTGCAAACTGATTTGTTTGTTGTTGAAGTAAAGAGGACCAATCTTTTGTTTGTTTGCATATATTGTTTCCTATCTGGCCCTAGTAACATGAGAAACAGATGGTTCTCATTGATCGTTTGTCTCCTTTTTTTGCATTAGAACATTGAGGGCAAGGATCATGAGTTTTTCCATCATTGTACCTGTAGTTCCCAACACCTGGCACATAGATAGTGTTTGGTACAGTTTGTTGGACAAATTAGATGAAATACTGGGGAAGATGATAAAAGATTGCAAAAGATAAATTGCAGGCTATTATGACTGTTCCAAAACTGACTTGTAAACAAAACATTATTTTCCCTCCTATAAAATTTTTATTAGAATTGTATTGGGTTGGAGTTTGGTATTCACTCTTCTCATTTTAATCTCTTAAAAACTTCGTGCTTTCCTTTTTGGGTTTAGTTCTAGGGAGGAGTTTATTAGGGAAGCTATTAATAGTGAAAATTTGGAAGAATGTAAAAACCACCTAATGTTCCCTGAAGATGGAAGGTTGTTTTTGGCAGCTGTTATGTTTTGTTAAGGCAGAGATAATATGTCTTTCCAGAAACCATTTATCCTGGAAAATAACTAGAATAGTAGACTCAGAAGATGTGAACAAATATAATAGAAGGCAAAAGAATCTTTCTTTGAAATTGTCACTTTTATTTGAGTCAACTCTTATGTTTATTCTTGGGAAAGCTCTGGAAATTTGAGAAGTGGCTAGAAAGAGTCTTCAGAGGATAGTAACACCAAGAGACATCCTGAGACATTTTCCAAGGCTATTCAAATTATTTTTATTTTTAGGTAGAAATAATTTTTACTACAGGTGTTTTTCCTTTTAAATTAATTTTATGGTTATGAAGCGCCTTTTGTATAATTATACCCATTATATGTTACCTACTTGTGTACACTTTTTCCTTAAATAAAAGAGAAAACAATTGGTGAACAGAAAGTATAGTTTATTCTTATACATTCAGACATTTTTCATTATTGGTGTGGTAGAAAATCCCAAACCATATGCTAGCTGAGGCCATAAACTGTATATATTTAAATTTTTTATCACTTGTACTTTTTTCCCTGTGGCTTGTGAGAAGTTTTTAGGGCTAAACCATGAGTGAGAAATTCATTTAACAAAACATTATTTGAAGAAGAAAATGTGAGAAAGTGATAAAGTAAAATCAATTTCTCTCTCTTTTTTTTCTCTCCTAGCATTTTTGAAACGTTGGGGTTGTTGGAGTGGTTGGATTTTCCCTGGAATTGAGTGAGAAATTCAGAAGACTGAAGCCCAGGCTTACTGTCTACCTTTCACGGAGGCCTAGCCGTGAGAGGACAGAAGAAGGCACGTGGCGAATCATGACAGCTGACAAAGACAAAGACAAAGAGAAGGACCGGGACCGGGACCGGGACCGAGAGAGGGAGAAAAGGGACAAAGCAAGAGAGGGCGAGAATTCCAGGCCGCGCAGGAGCTGCACCTTGGAAGGAGGAGCCAAGAATTATGCTGAGAGTGATCACAGTGACGACGAGGACAATGACAATAGTGCCACCGCGGAGGAGGCCACGAAGAAGAATAAGAAGAAGCCACCGAAAAAAAAGTCTCGTTACGAAAGGACGGACACTGGCGAGATCACCTCGTACATCACGGAGGACGACGTCGTGTACAGACCCGGAGGTGAGGGCCTTCCACTGGGGCACGCGGCGTGTGTGCTGGAGGGACGCTGTCCCAGCTCCCTCTCCCTGCTCAGGAAGCGCGGGACCCCAGTCGGTGGTGGTGTGGGTAGACACACTCGGGAGGGCACGCGTGGGCTCCCTTTCTCCCGCTGGATGTGTTCCCTTCCTGTCTGTCTGCCTCACGTGGTCCTCCGTCCCGCTTGTGCATTTGTCAGTGCTGTCCTTGTTTGCTCAGGCTGCTGCTTCTCCCCTTGACCATCTGTTCAGTACTTGTCATCTTCTGACTTCCTCCTTGCTTTTTATCTTCTCCACAAATTAGCATGTAGTGACTCTGGTGGGACAGGGGAACCTTAAGATTCTCGGAAACAGGAAATTTTACATTTCATTCCTCTGGCTCCAGGAGTGACCGGAAGGTAGAGAGGTATTTTTAATGAGCTTCAGGCCATGGTTTATTTCTCCCCATATCCTCCTTTTCGTAAAGAATTGAGCTTCCGGCTCTTTGATCAATGATAATAGACGAAGCCAACTAACCGGCATTGTTTTTCAGAAAATCTGTGATGCTCATTCAGTGTCCTCAGGTTTCTAGCACTGTGCAGAGAGAGGCAGATCCAGCTTCTAGATGAGATGCCCTGGAACGAGACTCAGAACCTCCTGGGCACCAGCAAACTCGGCTTTTCCCATTTGATGGATTGTGTGTGTGAAGATACTTTTCTTTTAGAAGTCAGTGAAACTAGCTGAAATCATTTTGTTTGAATTACTCAGAGTGCTGAGGAATGACATGGATTTCATCTGAGCCGTAATTAACAGATTAAAAGTCTCTCAGTTTTGATGTTTTTCTAGGAAAGGGAGGTTAAAGAGATTATGTTATGTCATTAACCTGGTGCAGTTTTTTTACTGAGGAGAATGTAACTGTTCTGAACTTCGCATAAATTGCCAGACCCCGCGCCTCCCCCGCCAGCCATAGGAATTAGTTTTGAGTTTCAAAAGATGTTACCGTATTTCCCCGAAAATAAGACCTAGGTGGACCATCAGCTCTAATGCGTCTTTTGGAGCAAACATTAATATAAGACCTGATCTTATATTTATTATGTTATGTTATATACCCGGTCTTATTTTACTATAAGTAAAAAGTTAATTATATTAATTTTTGCTCTAAAAGACGCATTAGAGCTGATTGTCCGGATAGGTCTTATTTTCGGGGAAACACGGTAGGTTGGTGCAAAAGTAATTGTGGTTTAAAAGGTTAAAAATAATCGCAAAAAACGCAATAACTTTTGCACCAACCTAATAGTATTAGAACTTACACAGATAAATTTGTATTCACTACTACAGTTTCTTGGTTGATGATTGAGAAGACAGCTCTGATATAAAAGTATCAAAGTCGAGGTTGTAGAGAGGTTAGAGTTCTGCGGTAGAGACTGAGTCAGTGGAGGTTACAGAACCGTCAGTGTCAGATTCAGACTCAGATGTCAGATAGTAAGAATTTCTAAGCCACTGCGAGTGTCTCATTAGAGAGTCACCACAAGTTGCTTGCTTTGGGCCTGTTTAGTTCTAGGTGGTGAGAAAGGAATAGAATATGTTAACTCCCTTAGATAGAGATTTTTAGTATGGGAACTTAAAGACGTTATTTATTATCTTTTCCTCTTGATACGTAGTAACTCAATGTGGGATGTGATCAGCGGCCAGCTGCCCTGGCAGACACAACGCCAGCCTTCCTCAATGGAACGTGACTCCTGTGTTAGAGGTGATACTTCCCAAAATATTTGTAGTCAAATACATGTGGGAAATGTTGCACATACTGTCTTTCTCATGAGAGAGTCGTTATTAATGACGCTGAGAAGTCCCACAGTTAAGGAAACCTCTTTAACAGTAAAAAACATCCTGCCTTTTTCCCGCATTTATGGGACTATTGCTCTCTGTTCTGAATATTTCCTTAAAGAAAACCAGTTTTGAGAAAACTAGTTTGGGAACTTGCACATTCGTTCATGTTGCACCTTGTACAGGATGACAGGAAATCCTTCCTGCGTCATGTTTAGAAGAATATGTGGAGGCAGATTGCTAAGGGCTTATTTACAAAGCAGTGGGTTCTTAAAATGTTTGGGGAAGAAATGAGAGGACCCTTGTGAAATGTGGAAAAGATAGGCTCTCTCTGGACGCTAAACATGTTACAAAGGATCTGTAGAAACCGAAATGGTTTGCAAGCTTTCTGTGGTGCTCAGAGCGTGACCCCCTCGTGCTGGGGGGGGGGGCGTGCTTCTGCCGGGACTGGGGCTCCCCCGCAGCCCCGCCAGGGCCGGTGGGTGTCCAACTCTGGTAAGGAGACTGACTGTCTTTGACTTGCTCAGTGGTGTCTTTTAGTTTTGGGTGATGCATCGGAAGCTAAATGACTTCGTTGCTTTCTCCAAAAAGTTTCTTTCTAAATAGAGGTTTCATAGACACAGACAATAGTTTAGTGGTTGCCAGAGGGTAAGGGGGGTGGGGGTGGGGGGTGGGAGATGAGGGTAAGGGGGATCGAATATATGGTGATGGAAGGAGAACTGACTCTGGGTGGTGAACACACAATGGGATTTATAGATGATGTAATACAGAATTGTACACCTGAAATCTATGTAATTTTACTAACAATTGTCACCCCAATAAATTTAATAAAATAAAATTAAAAAATAAAAATAAAAATAAATAAATAGAGGCTTGTTAAATATTGCCTGTTCTTCAGGTTCGCCTCAACTGAAGAATCAGAAGTGGGGTACTGTGATTAGATTCCTGATGGGACTTGATTGGTTTTTCTTTCCTTTGGTTTCCTTTCCGGTCTTTTTCTTTCTTGGTGCAGAGTACTACAGTCACGTCTTTTGTTAGTGATGAAAAACTGTTACCCTCACCCAACTGCGGAGATTCAGGATGCTTAGCTGGATGTTAGTGGTTAGGTAAGAACTCCATGAGACATCTTAGTTGTTGAATGGTAGATCTTTCATGCTTGTTTGTTTCTTTTGGATACAAAGCACAGAGTATTATTATTTTGCTTTGTACGCTTCTGAATTAGTTTTAATACTCAGATTAAGTGTAAATTATGGATACCTCTCAAAATGTCATTAAGAATGAGCCCAGCAGTGAGTGATACTGTGAGGACAAAAACAGACGATTATACAGGTATATTTCCCTGTCCTAGGGGAACACATCTATAATTTGGGCTGAGAAGAATGCGGTTTTATTGACAAGTTAGGTATTCTTTAGAATTTATCACTAGCTAAGGTTTCATCTCATGCACGTCACAAGCAGCTCTTCCTTGCCCGTGCTCCTTATCTCTGGACTTACCTTTATCCTGTCCGTCGGAGCTCAGCGTACTGGACAGTTGGTTAGTTACGCTGCCCATGTTACCTCCTGTCGCAGCCCTTGCGTTGCTGTGGTGGCGGGCTGGCGAGCCCCTCGCTCAGACCCACACAGACACACTTCCTACTCCTTGTCCTTTCAGGTGTCGTGGCCTTGCCTCTCCCAGGCCACCCAGACTTCCGTCATGGATACTGTCAGGGCGTTGCAATGTATCTTTTTTCCAGCACTTATAACAGTAATAATGGACTACTTTTTCCGTTATTATTTTAAGATAATATCTCCTCCGTAAAGCAGCAATTCTTGTTTTGCTTTTCATTCTTGGCATCTATGACAACAGTGTACACATAGTGAGCATTCCATAATATTTGTTGAATAAATAAATTTCTGAAAACCCTTCAAAAATCTATTGACTGATTAATGATGTCAAAATTCCAATAATTCTTCTTGAAGTCTCTCTTGAATCATTGATTTCCCAATGAATGATTTAACAGACTTGTTCTAAAATAAAAAACAAAACAGAAACTGTGCAGGGCTCTACATATTGCCCCTGTGTCTAATCTGACTTCTTTGTTATCTATCAACCATTCCTCTGCTTTTGAGATGACTGTCGCAGTAACAAATTGATTTATTACACAGCTGTGTGCAGCCAGATTTCCCTTTGGGGCTTCTTTACCATAGCATATTGATTTCTAAAGTTTGCTGTGGGTAGCATATTAATTTCTTTCCACTATTTTCTCCCCCGCCCAGCTTTATTGAGATACAGTTGACAAAAGACATTGTTGAAGCTGTGCAGTGTGGTGATTTTATCCACGTGTATATTGCAAAATGATTACCTCCGCATCCATCAGCTCGTCCACATAGTTAACTTCTTTTCTTGTATGGTGAGAACTTGGAAGATTTACTCTCTTAACTTTCAAATATACAATGCAGTGTTCTGATTATAGTCACCGTGCTGTACGTTACATCCCCAGAACTTACTCTCCTTAACTGGATGTTTGTACCCTTTGACTATCTTCACCCATTTCTCTCCTCCCGCAACCACTAATCTGTTCTGTTTTTTATGAGTTTGGTTGTTTTAAATTCCATATGTAGGTGATATCATACAGTGTTTGTCTTTCTCTGTCTGACTTTTTCACTTAGCATCATGCCCTCAGGGTTCATCCATGTTGTTGCAATGGCAGGATTTCCTTCTGTATGGCTAAATAATACTACACTGTATATATTTACCACCGTTTTCTCTATTTGTTCATCCCTTGATGGACACTGAGGTGATTTCCATGTCATGGCTATTGTAAATAATGCTGTGATGTACTTAGGGGTGCAGAATCTCTTCAAGGTAGTGGTTTCATTTCCTCCAGCTGTATACCCAGAAGTGGAACTTGCAGAATCTTATGGTAGTTGTATTTTTATTTTTTTGAGGAACCTTCATATTGTTTCCCCGAGTGGCTGTACCAGCTTACATTCTTACCAACAGTGTATCCACTATTTTCAGTTAGATACTATATGACCCATTTATTCCTGATCAGGTAAAATATTCAAAAAATTAAATTCAAATTACCGGGAGGTGTTTTTTCATTTTGGCTTATCAGTTTTGCTTGCTATTTCGATAAAGAAACATGTTCTTTAAAAAGTGCTTGTTAAGCTGGTTCTCCATTTCTTGTATTCTGTCATATCAACTGATAATTTTGTTTGACTCTCCTCCCATTTACCCTAGATATTCCTAGAATAACAGAAATCTCCATCACAAACATGGGGAGAAATCAAAATTAAGGAGTGTGTTACAGTTTCAAGTGTGTTATATCTGTGTTCTTTCTTTTATGAAAAAAAGTATGAAATTTTACATGAAGATAAATTTTATATCTAAAAGACAAAGAACTTTTAAGTTTGTGATTTATGAAATCTTAGGTGAAATAAAACGTTTTTCCTTTTTATTCGCAAATGCTTCTGATTATTATTAGGAAGTGGGGACTAAAAAAGGACCTAGAAACTAGAATTGATTATACATTGAATATTGAAGTGTTAATTTCTTTTGATGCAAATGGATTTAAGCTGAAAAGAATCCAAAATAAACAAAATGAAACCTGGGGATCTAGTTTGAATCGAAATGGCATAGAGTGTAGACTGTTTAATCAAGCATAATGTTGAATGGACACAAAAGAGTATAATACTGCATGGTTTCTTTTATATAAAGTTTTAAAACAGATAAAACTTCCCTTTAGTGTTTTGAAGTCAGGATCGTAGTTACTTACATTGATAGGTGCTGGTGTGTGGAGAAGTGCAGGAAGCGGGCGCCCTCCGAGGTTTGCTCCTGTTCTGTTTCATGGTGACAGTGCTGGTTATGTGGGTTTATTTAATTGCTGAGAATTTATCATGCTTTGCACTTTTCTGAACATGTGTTTATATATGTGTGTGTGTGTGTGTGTGTGTGTGTGTATATATATATGTCAATGAAACTTTTACTTAAAAACAAAAAGGAAAAATACAAAACTAGTTTCTTTATGGATAACTTTCCTTTGATTCGAGTTCCTATTTAAAGAGGAGGGAGTCACCAGCATGTTAACATGTCCCCACATTTAGCTGCTGATATTTCACTGATGGGTTGGTCTCTGACCTGGTAAAAGGCTGAATTCAGTTTCAAAGTCTTGATTCTCTGAATGATTGAAGGCTTACCTGTGGCAGTCACTCAGACAGACGTACCCTCTTTAAAATAAAGCTAGACAAAACTCTGGCATTTGACGTTTCAGGACATAAATTTTTTGGGGGAGGGTAAAAGCTCATTTGATCTGTAACTTTTTATCCAGGTCTCTTATATTTAAAAGAATTTTAGTTGGACGTGATGTGCATGCAAGCGCAGGTGTCTTCTGGAGGCATTCTTATTTTGAGGTGGGGCATACCTTTTTCTGATGATTGCAAGAATATTTTTATGTAACAAGAAACATGAATTCTGGGATAAAGGAACCTTCAGGCCCTGCTTGAATGAAAGTGGTTTGACATGTGTTACAAGTTCATTTGCACTTAATAAACCTAATACTAATCTGCTTAATGCCTTTCAGTGGATGCCAGTTGTCAGAATCTCCATCTGGCATACCACACTTTCTACACAATTGCGAATTGGCGTGATCATCTTCAGACCTTGCTTTTGTTTGGGAGGGATCACCGTGAGGCAGTGTGTTAGTTTCCTGGGGCTGGCATAACAAAGTACCGCAAACTGAGGAGCTTGAACAACAGAAATATATTGTCTCACAGCTCTAGAGGCCATAGGTTCCAGATCAAGGTGTTGGCAGGGCCCAGCTTTCCTTGGAGATGCTAGGAAAGGATCCATCTGTTCCAAGCCTCTCACCTTGTGCCTACTATAACTGCAGTCTCCATGGGGCATTCTCTGTGTGTGCCTATCTCTAGGTCCAAATTTCTCCTTTTTATAAGGACACCAGTCATACTGGATTAGGGCCCACCTCATCCTAACTAATTATATCTGCAATGACCTTTTTCCAAGTGAGGTCACATTCTGAGGTACTGGGGGTTAGCACTTCATCATGAATTGGGGGTGGGGGTGGACTTCAACCCATAACAAGGGGAAAGAGCTTTGTTGCTAGGTAGACTTGGGTTTCAATGACTGCTTAGCTTTGTAAGTTGTGTGTCCTTAGAACAGTTGTGAAAATGTATTTCTTATGTTTAATCACATTGTAGTGTACTGTTAGATGTGGATTACATTAATTTTTATTTTTCTGTTTCTGTTGAAATTTCATTTTATCTTTTTTTCTGAGCCCCAAGAAATTTTGCCTTTTAATGTATATTAGGACATTATTGTGCATATGTAAAAAAATTTAGCACAAAAAAAATTAGTGCTTTATGAGGGTAAAAGAAATAAGAGAAACTGCTGTTCTAATGTTACTGTAACCCCAAAAAAGGGGAAAGTGATGGGAATTTGACTAACCATATCTTTTTTGATTTCATAAGGAAAGGGTCAATAAATGTAGTGAGACATGGACGCTAGACAGACACTTGCTGCTCCAGGTGTTGGCCACAGATTGTCACCCCCTGAGAGTTGGCTACAGATGTAGAATCTCAGGTTCCACTCCAGGTCTACTGAATCGTACTTCTGTTTTAATAAGATTCCCAGGTAATTGAAACACACATTAAAGCTTGAGAATTATTGCTCTAGACCAGTGCGTCTCGGTCCTTTTCAAGCTAGTACACAAATGGAAAACGAGTGCAGTGCCTCGGGGCTGAGGGGACCAGCATCCCAGCGCACCTGTCACTTAGTTATGGCAGACTGGAATTTAGGCAGACCTAAAAACAGAGAGCACGGAAGATGTGCTTGTAGAGGAAAAGGGAGATAGACTTTCATGGCTTGAGATTGTGATGTGACATACAGCGCATACAGTTCAAGAGGAACAGAGGCACCTGGACAGTTAAATTCCCACCAGTCCATCGGGAAAAATTCGGGTCTTCTAAAGTGCCTGATTGCAAAGGGAACCATGAACTTGGGTGCAAGTAGACAGCGATGAGGGGGGAAGGGAGCTGCACCTATGGATGATAACTAACCACCATTTCTAGAGCACCTGCTCTTTTCCAGTACTGGGCTTGCTTTCCACGGATTGTTTCTAGTCCTTCAAAATGTCCCGATACAATCGAGTCATTATTTCCCTGTTACACAGATGAGGAAATGAAGGCTCGGAGGCCACGGTCACAGAGCTGGTTTGTAAGATGATGCTGGCCTGTGAGAACTGGTGAAAGCCAAAAATACAGGGATATTTGCATAAGTTCTGACGATAATACAAAAAACAAACACACGTCTGTTGAAATAAGAAGAAGGGGTAGGCCTGTTTCTTAGAAAATGCAAATGATGATGTAATTACAGTTGAACCTTGAACAATGCAGAGGAGGATAGGGGTACTGACCCCATGCATAGCCAAGAAATCCCCGTGTAACTTCTGACCCCCCAAAACTTAACCACTGATAGCTAGCGTGCTCTTAACCAGAAGCCTTACTGATAACATAATCAATTAACATGTATTTTATACGTTATATGTGTTACATACTGCATTCTTACAATAAAGTGAGCAAGAAAAAAATTATTAAGAAAATCATAAGGAAGAGAAAATACGTTTACCATATTTATTGAAAAAAATCCACATACAAGTATAAGGGGACCCGTGAACTTCAAACCCATGTTTTTCAAGGGTCAATTGTACTTTGGTCCTTTTCTTTTTTTCTACTCCTAAAATTAGTTACATCTTGTCTGCTTTTGAAAATTGTTTGTCTCACTTGCTAAATATACACCTGGGGTGCCAAAAAAATACATGCACATGACTCGTATTCATCTTTTGTTACTGGTGTATATTGAGTATTACAGTTTTAATAGTTTTTTCCTTTCTTAAAATGTGTATACATTTTTTTGGCACTCTCTGTATATACACAGAACGATTGTTAAAAAGGTAAATGCATAACCTTTTTAGTTACCAGAAGTAAGCTGAATGAGAGAGGTAAATTGTTCCAGAATATTTAGGCTAATGCTGATTACTGGATTTGAACCCTTAACTCAGCAACTGACAAAGAAAATACATAGTTTTTGATGTAACGAACGTGTGCATATTGGATTCGTTAAAGGGTTTTGAATACAAGTTGGAGAACATTGACCACCTCACACACACAGATAATTTGTTGGTGGGGTAATTCCCGGAATGGGTAGGAACCCGCCTGGATCAAGGGCCTTGCTGAGTCTGGTCAGCAGAAACTACCGATGATTCTGTCTGGGCGCTGCCACCGGAATGGCTGCCATTCAACGTTCTCTTGGCCTTGTCAGAGCTCCCAGAAGAGGAAAATCAGTTGGCCAAGCTTGAATTGCATGTCTGTGTCTTGGACAAGAGAAGACAGAAACCGCGATCTGTTGCACTCCCCCTCCCCCAAACTGCACATGGTGGGGCTAAAATAGTTCCCCACAATGAAATTAGGGAGCTGTTTGGTAGGGGGAATAGGTGAGAGAAGGCCAGAAAAACAGCGCATGTTCACTACGTTCCACTTGATCAGGAGACTTACACTATTGCACTAGAATCAGTGAGAACTTGTCAGAACATACGGACGTTTGTAAATAGTTTGTTTTGCTGTGTATGTGATAGGTAAATAGAGGAATCATGTCAGTGGAATGTACAATTGGTGCTGGTTGACATGCAGCTTTTCCTAGGAAGAGGAGTGTGAATGGAGGAAGAATTATAATATAATTATGTGGTTTAATGTAGGATTGTATTTTAGCAGAAAAGGAAAAAGTAAGTGAGAATTTAAACCTTCAATTTGGCTGTTGCACTGGCAAGAGCTCTTTCATCTTTATTTAAAATGAAATGAAAAATGAGCGCTGCACCCTGGGGTTCCCTCCCCGGAGAGGTGCACCCACCTACTGTCTGACTCTGGCCGGTTGGTTGCCTGGCCTGCTGCGCTCACCTTCACAGAAGCCTCCAGTTAATCTGCATTGTTTGGTGCCTTCACGCCAGCATCTTTGTTTTCTTGTATTTTAAAGACTCCCCAAGGCAACCTTCAGCCACTGGGGGTACCTGCCTGGGCTGTCTTATTTCTTGACATACAATTACTGATTATTCAAACAATAGTAACCTGATTTTAAGAGTTGCATGGATTTTGAGTCATCTGCCCGTTGATCTGTAGTTTAGATAAGCCCTTTTATTTTTAGTGCACATTTTTGCTCTACATGAGGTTTTCCCAGCAACATATAGTATATTCTGTTATTGCAGAAATGTCTACATGAGAAACAATGAACCACAGTGACGTATTGCAAAACTGTGTGTTCGAAAGAGACAGGAATGTTTTATATGTGACTATTTAAAAATCATCCTTGATAATGACAGGAACATATTAAATGGGAATTCTTTGAAGGTTTGTTTATGAGCAATTAATCATCAAATTCAGGAATGTAGCTTCCTCACAGTGGACTCATCTCAGTTTCCTGGATCCCACTCTTCCACCTCTTAGCCGTGCAGTCCCAGCTTCCAGAAATCATTTGACTCCCCTAGGACCTCTGGTCCCTGGGCCTCACCACCTTTCCCCGTCCCTCACCCCCATGTCTCACACCTGTTTTAAATAACCTCCATTCCCATTTCTCTGGTATTTTTTCTCTGCTGGCTGCTCCAGCAGGGCAGGAATCCTTTTCCATTTCGCTCATGGATGTACCCCAGTGTGGGGACAGAGTCCCAGAGAGCAGTTTCCAGGCTCTTGGCCTCACGTGGAAAGGTGCTGGCTCGGTTATTAGATGGCCATCAGCTGTTACCCGTTAGCCATTAGCCACTGATATAACTGATGTGGCTACACTAGGGGGTTGGTTGGTTGGCAGAGAAGCGGACGGTGGATTGCAGATAGTGCGGTTCCTGCTTCCTGTGTCTCCAACCCAGCCGCCAGCGAGAATATAGTGGTGTGAACCCCCTACCTGTGGCTCCATGGATGTTCCTTTTTGGCCTCACCATATCTTGCGTTCTTGTGCGGGGAGCGGGAGCTGAGACCCCGCATGACACCCAGGTACATGCATTCCCCAAATATTTCTTAGCCCAGGTGGGGTAGTGGCTGCAGACTTGAGGGTTTACCCCGGGCTTCTTGGGCGGCCTCTCTTGACGAGCATCGTTTCAGCTGTGCTTCTTGTAGGAGCTGGGCAGTGAGCGCGTGCAGCGCGTGCAGCGCGTTGATATAATGACTCTCCTGCAAGGGCCCTCAGGGCTGCGGGTTATACGCACAGAAGACTATCCGGAGTGCACTTTGGTTTAGAAAGCTGGGGTTCAATTGGTTAAACTTACAAATTAAAATAGACACTGCCCTGTTTCTTTAAAGTTCAACTTATAAATCTTATCCCTTTTATAAATTGAACAAATTTTAACAGTCACTTTTAGACGATTTTTGAATTATGATTGGTCTTGTTTATAAAGTAGTTAATATCTTCAACTTTTAGGCTTACTTATTAGGTAAAATAATGTAACATTTGATTTCTGTTGTTAAGGGATCTATTAATACAAACCTTCTCAAGTACTCAACTCTTCCTATAAATGAAATAAATGATACCCACGAATGAAGTGAACCTAGAGAAGCCTTAGGTACTTCGCGCTGTGCATAACCTCCCTTAGGGCTCGCGCCTGAATCAGTTTCACACACGGAGCCAGCAGCACAGTCCAGTGAGTTCCGCCATTGGGGCTGTGGAATGTGGGGGACAGATGGCAAGGGACCACCTGTACCTTCGTTTCTTCATCAGTAAAATGGGGATCAGAGCACCCACCTCAGAGTTGTAATGGGGATTAAATGAGTATATGCACAAACGTGTGGGGCTTCTTTAGACAGGCCGGAGCATGTGATAAGCCCTAGGTAAGTGTTACTTTTTAAAATTGGACTTATAAGGCTGTTGTTCAAAGCCAAATTCTTTGTAAAACATTAAAATATCAAATATGTCCTGATTTTTAAAATTAACCCCCAAAATGTTAATATACTTTTGACTGTCATGTCTTTTTTTTTACTTAATTCTGAATTTTCATGGAGACATCAGTTTAAGGAGAGAAACACCACCCCAGTTAATGGGGGTCACTTCAGTTATAATCCTCCTAGGTTGAAAAGATTCAGACCGCCTAAAGGAAGATATGTATAGTCATTAACTCTCCATCTTTACAACTCCAAAAGGAGATGGCATCTGACCTCACATTATTTAATTATTTGACTGTTCACAAGAGTCTGCAGCTGTCTCATGGTTGACTGCTTGCTTTTTAAAAAAACACTCAAAAAAACCTTGTTTCAGGTTGGCTCTAAAGACTGCTACACATGATGGGATCCCAAGATAATGTGTGCATCCTCTCCAGAGATCAAGGTCTTTGACTCTGTTAGGAGCTCACGTTCTTTCATTTAGTTAGGGTGATATAATCCGCGTGGATATTTAAAAGGTTCAGTGGAACGCTTGCCTACCTAGTGGTGACAGCTCATGAAATTGTTCTGTGACACATGGTAGGCTCACGCACACCTTTTCTTAGGAGGCTGTTTGGCCTATGCAAATGCCCCCCAAACATCTCAATATAGTGTGGAAACCCCACAGAATTCCTGGCGAAGGCTGGTTTGGGAGCAGACATCTCTCCGCTCGGACGTTAATGCGGCTCCTGTTGGGTAGAGTGGGCTTGGCTGGTAGGACGCCTTCTGCTGGCCGAGCCATCGTGATGCGATTCTGTGTCTGAACCGGAACTGGACTTGCCTCTTGCCAGGGTTTCCGTTTGCCATGGTTTTGGGTACCAAGTTCAATGACTGTTCCTCGAGACCCTCTGCGGAGTGTCACAGTAAACACAGATACTCCCGCTGTCGCGTTCATTCAAAGCATCTGATGAAGGTTAAACAGGAAAGCAGGAGGCAGGGCTAATCAGGCCCCTGGCACTCAGTGACGTGATAAAAAGACTTCAAAGCCCAGTTGCTGTTTTTTTGTTGTTTTTGTTTTTTTTATTGACGGTTTGTATCTTGGTTTGTTAATGCCCTGTTGACAGACAGCAGAGAGCAAGCATTCCTGTTCCATTTTTACTTTATCTTTGTCCACTCTGTTAAGTTCCAAGCATCGTTTTCGCACAAGGAAAGGTACAAGAACAATGATAGAAGAAGCACGAATGGTAAAGGAGTCCCAACTAGAAGGAAGGGTAGAAGAGCTCCTCTGGATGAGACGTCAGACGGCTTTCATCTCCTGTTCCAGGTGATGGAGGCTGAATGGGGCACATTGAAAAGAGCTGTGAGGAGCTTTCCAGAGCTTTTCTTGGCACAGAGGTGGGGATATTCGCCTCCCTGACCGAGAGGCACAAAACGAGCTGAGTTTTCAGCCCAAGTACAGTGCATGGCAGGGAACGAGGAAATGTGACTTCAGACGCACTGTTATCCTTGTGAAGACACTGGCTGCTGGGATGGTTTGTATGCTTCGGGCCAGTGTGCTTGATAATGACCTCGAGAAAAATTCGTGAGCATTTTATAAACAGGTTTCTGAGCAAATATGTCATCGTCAAATAAAAGCCCATCGACGTTGTGGTCTTCTGTGGTGTCAAATTTACATTATTTGTTGAGCGGCTTTGCTTATTTAGTGAGCATTCCTAGAGCAGTGCTCAGCACACTTTTTCTGTCAAGGGCCACACTGTAAACATTTGCACATTTGCTGCAGGCCACGGGGCTCTGATGCAGCTATTTAACTCTGCCCTTGAGTGACAGACCAGATAGAAACAAATGGGCATGGCTGTATACCAATAAAACTTTATTTATGGATACTGAAATTTGAATTTCGTATAATTTTCATGTGTCAAAATATTTCCCCTTTCCCCCCTTCCCCAAACCATTAAAAAATGTAAAAACCATTTTTTTGTGTATGAGCCTTACAAAACCAGAGAGGGTCAGACCTGTCCTTCAGGCCAGAGGGCTCTGCCGCCTCCGGGTTTTCCTGCCTCAGCCTCTAGTTCTGCCTGTTCTTAAAATCCTTAAAATTTTTTCATCACCTAGTATTTTATGCTACACTTAAAAATATAATTTGCTTTGATTTGTCCAGTTAAATTAAAAAATAATTTTTACTTGTTTGTATTGTTCAAACCATTTAGATATTAAGTTGTAACTTTTTCTGCTTCCTATCAAACTAGACGAGGCATACATAGAATTGATACCTCAAGGTGGCTGTTGGGATTCCCCCCACGCCTGTTAATTCTGTATAAATTCTTCTCAAGAAGCCTGCCAGTGAAGGCAGCCCTGTGGCGCACTGGTCATCCCTGTACATTTATTTCTATTTCCTTTTTGAGTGTTCGTACATATCGTCTGCATAGAATCTGAATAGAAACTGAATGAGGAAAGTGAGTTAGTTAAGATGTCGCCATTATAAACTGGCACAAATCACGAATATTTTCAGACACGTTATTACCTCGCAGTTGTGTGATACGTTTTGAGAGTCTTGTTGCTTGGTTGTAAAAACAAGCTTACTGGAGACCTTCTGTGTTCGTTCATCACAGAACCTTGAGGAAAGGAACTGGGTTAGCACAGTAGCATGGGGAGCTACAACGGGGGAGGGGTGCGGGGGCTGTTCTTTTGTTTGAATCTCCAAGCTGGATACTGAAACCAGCCCGGGGGGCTGTGCCGAATAGAGCCCCAGTCATAGTGGAACAAAATTTATATTTACCTGGAGTCTAATTGGACTGAGATTTCCTGCAGTTACGTTAAAATCCTCTGCCCTTTTGCTTAGTGAGCAAGCGTTTGAACTCCTAAGCTCTGGAGGTTTAGCTTTTGCTGGCTCAATTAATTGTTAAATGTTCCCTTTATTATAATTATACATTGATGCCTCGCTTTGTAGTAGCTGAGGAAATCGCTGAAAGAGTTGTTTTATCTGTTATACTCTGTCAGTTTTGTAAAAAGCTCTTTTTAAAAGGAAACAATTTTGATTTGAAGTGGCATGGTGGTATTTGAGTTGGATAACATCATTTAAATTGAAATGCAGGAATTTGGCTCTGCTCTTGACAGCGATTGGCTTTTATTTGACATTGACCCATGTGTTTGTCATCTTTCCAGATATTGCCTTCTATTTATTCTGACAGCTTCACCAGCTGAGAAAACCAGACTTTCCAAAATTAAAAATACTGTCTATGAATTTAAAGATGGAGCATTGTATTGTTTGTTGATTACTTAAAAATGTATGTGCAGAAGACTGATTTTTTCTTTTGTAAAACATTTAAATACTACAGAATAGATACTTGTGTGCATGAATTTTGCTTTGGAGATATCCGAATACCCTAAATACTAGAAAGAGTAAAAATATATGCTTTTATATTCTACTTCTTCATATGTTTGTATTAATATAAATTTTGTAATGAATTTTTAAGTACCATAAAAAAAATGGGGAAAGGTAAGCTACCTGGTTCTTTTAAGTTACTGCTTAAAATGCATGAAAATGGATAAATTTCTAAAGTTACTTTACCAAGTCTATTAAAATCATACACAATGATGCTTTATCATTATGTATGCATTAAGAATCTAGTCTTTAAATCTTTTTCATTATCTCATTATTAAATATATGCTCTAACTAATTGGGCAGCATACTATATGTTACATATGAAAGATATTCCATATTTATTTGTTCACTTGTTTAACCCCGACATTTATTTTCTCCCAACTCTAAATGTCCTTATTCAATTGCCTTTGCAAGGAATGCCTTTTCAGTGATGTCCAGTGTGGTAGTTTAATGTGTAAAAAGAATTGTAAAAGGCAAGGATATACTGGTTTGACATTTCCTCCGGAGGCTGCAGGCATCGCTCTGGCTTTCTTTGTGTGCTGGGCAGGCGCTGCTGTTTGACAGGCGGTGTGTTACTGTCTCACTGTAGAGTAATCAGTAGAGATTGATACAGTAAAAGAAATTCTTGTGGGGAGTGGTTTTGATTATGGCCATAAGTTCCTTTTAAAAAGGAAACATGGAGTGAGTTTGTAATACAGGTTTACATATTATTTCGACATGTTGTTTTTCATTATTCTCAGCTTTTACGTTAACATTTTAATTTGTGCTCCATTTAGTAAATCTGTGCATAACTGTTGGCTTGAAGACAAGCTGTTATTATTATTAGGTAGTATTTTGTTTTCAGACTTTACTTGTCCCAAATATCCCCTTGTGCTGGTATTATAAAACATAGGTACTGTACAATTACCAAATTGACTGAGGCAATGTAAATAATACTTGTATAATTATATATTTTTTTCTCTTTAGTAGAGGGGAGGGAACTATCACAAAAATGTCTCACCTGGTTTGTTGTGCTTTTATGTGGTCAGGAACAGTTTAATTGAAAAGTAGGAGTTTAATTACCACTATTCCATAGTGCAAAAATACACCTCGAGCTTTGGAATGTGCATTTGAGAATTAACTCGAGCAGCACTCAGACTTGGGGCGATTATTCCTTACAAGGGATTTTATGCCTCATGTTTCAAGCTAGCTACTGGAGACTTGATTTCCAGTTTGCTCTCTGTCCTGTCTGTAAGACATTTTGAGGGAGAAAAACCCTGGACTATCTTTCTGGCAAACTAGAATGCTTTTGAAGTCTGCAGCAGCTCTCCAAAAAATAGATCTTTGGCATCATGGAGTGCATGCAGTCTTTTTAAACATTGCTTTTGGCCTTTAGGCTGTGATTGGTGGAGGCTGGTTGTAGAGACCATCAGTTTTATCACGTGTTTTACTTCTGTTGTTTCCCAGCTGCTGGGATGCTCAGTGCTACGGCCTCTGCTGCATTGGCGTATGGATTTCCAACTCTGTTTTCAGTGTTGTTTCTGTCACCCAACTTCCGTAATGATTAGAGGTGGTCTGTTTCTATGTTCTCTCCCCTGAATTCACCTGCTTTGCCTTTGCCCTATGAGTGCATTTACAGTATTTGGCTTTTGGCCTTTTTATTTCTCCCTTATTTTCCCTCCTGCATTTGTTCTTTTCTTTCTTTTTGGTGAACAAATGATACATTGTCAAAAAAATTTGAAATATTCAAATAAGCAAAAGTTAAACCACTAAACTACTGTTAATTTGTTATATGGTCACGTTCCTTAGTAAACATGTATGGGGTTATGGTATTCACTGTTTTATAATAATATTTTTTTAACTTAACATGTCTGTCCTGAATTCATTGCCATGGCAGTAATTATAAATCTGAATCATTATTGCCGCTTAGTATTCCATTAATACTGGAGTTCTTAACCTGGGATCCGTGGTCAGCCTGGTGGTTTCTGAATAGAATTCAGGAGACTGTGAACTTGGATGGGTAAACATTACATCTTTATTTTCACTAATTCATTACATTTCAAATGACATTTAGCATTCACTTCAATTATGAAGGTAGGCAGTAAAACCCTAGTAATATTGGCAGTACCTGTGACACCAATATAAATCACAGATATCCTCCTGTCACATCATGTAGAGAAAAACATCTCAAAATAATGTTTATGTTTATCACTACTTAGAAATTATGGAGGTTATTAAGGGAATAACCTCTAGTAAATCTTATTGTTTAATGAATCAATAGAGAAGTACATATGTTATGCTGCATTTTTTCCTCATACTGTGATACATATTTCAATATGTTTTTGTAAATTTAAAACATTTAAGTTTTTTGTTTTGTTTGGAATGGGTCTATAGATTGCTGAAGGCATCATGGCTCACAAAACAATAGGCACACCCACATTAATGGCTAGATACCATAATGTAATTAGTTATATGTTATTGGATCTTAGGTTCTTTTCAGATAGTCTCCACTATACGCAGTGGAGGTGAACATTTATTCATTTCTGCTCACTTTCCTTAGGAGTGGAATTGGTGAGTGTAAGGCTGTGTCTGGACTTCTGTTTTTTAATGTATTGCCTTTACAATTTGTTCTCATTAGCCCTGGTGTGCCATGGGATTTTGGCCTCTGCAAGTGACTGAATTTATGGTTTTGAAATTGGAGAACTGTCCTCTAGGTAGAGCAAGAGACTTTAAGTTGTGTTTGGATAGTACGTCTTCACCTCAGAGAATGAATGGATCACACGCGGTTCTGCGTTCTGCTTTTTATCTACAATTAATGGTGTGGAAAGGAAGAGAAAAAGCTGTGAGCGAATATGATCTTTCTAGTATGAAGTAAAATATGGAGTGTATTCTGAGAACTTAGCAGAGTATGAATTCTGGACAGCTTTAACTTTTATGAATGGTAATTATGATCCAGAAAATATTGTTATCAGTGGTCCCTGTATTTTTGTTGGAGGAGCAGCCACATATTCTGTCTGAGGTCCTAAAATCAAACCCATATAGAAGTGGGAAAGAGGGGGAGCCCACTGGTGCCAGTAGACACCACCAAGCTGCCCTTCCACGCAGAACGCTGGTCAGTCTGCAGGAGGAGAAGTTCCCGCGCCTTATTCCTGCTTGAAAACCTTGTGGGTAGAGTCCTACTGGGCATTTGACTTAAGCTGTGAAGTCTCTTCAGGGAGGCAATTGTGGACTTGCTTTTGCCTATTTCATCTGCTGCAGGGGTTGCTTCTTAATCCCACCGGAAGGCAATCGTGTATGCTCCAGTCATGGTATTTAGATCAAGAGTTCTGTTCCATGTTTTTATACACTTGCTAGAGTAGGGTCATCTGTTTCTTCCTAACTCCTTATTTTAAAAAATTAGAATATTTTTTTCAAATCATTGTTCTGGGTGTCACTCTGTTTATGAATGTAGTTTAACTATTGCACCATATAAAAATGTGTGTACAATGGCCAGAAATGTGGAATGGTGGATCAGTAAATTCTTGCTGCAGTCAGAGGTTTTGTTACTCCGTGAGTGCGGCCTCCGTTCCCATCCTCGGCTCATGGTCCATCTCCTACTCCACCTGCAGCCAACACATTTGCCTTCAGGCTGGTGATAGGAAGGCTAAGACGAGCAGGGCCTCCTCTTCTCAGGGCTCAGTTTCCAGAAGTTGCACTACTGTGTCTGTTCATATGCCACGATCAGAATTAGGCACATGACCAAACCATACCACTGATGAGGGAGGCTGGGATACGTGGTCTTTCTTCTGAGGGGCCATAGGTCCTGCTAAACGCCAGCTGTTCTGTTAGGAGGGAAAAAGGGGAGATTGAATATTATGCTCAGCTAGCAGTCTCTGTTACAGAGACTGAAAAACAAGTACAATTAAAATTATCAAAGACATAATTACTTGTTTCTACATCTAGCTCTAATATTATTAGATGGTGAACTTGTCAAGGGAAGGACAATATTTTATTCACCTCACTATCTCCAGCACTTGGCTGGCATGTAGGTGGCACGTAGCTAGCGCATAAGTCTGTGTGTGAGTGTTGTATGAATTTATGATTCTGCTCCGTATAGAAAAATGTATCTTCATTTTTTTAGTTTTAATGTAATCTTGGCAAGATTTGCCTGTTACCATTTCAGTTAAAATGGAGACGTCCTCGTATTTTTCACCCAAAGTTCTAAGTTATTGTGTCTCAGCAGATGTTCAAAGCATGATTTTTCCAAGGTACAAATTATAAAAAGCAAAATTCTCATCAAGTGTTATATTGGTCCAGAGCAGCTACACTCATTTCTTGAAGTGTGTTGACTATAGTTTCATACAGAAAGCATCCAGAACTTCTTATGGCCCAAACAATAAACGAAATCTCTGATCTCATTTTAGAAATCAAGATGCATTTGGATACTCTAAATACTGCTACCTTGCTCAGATCGTTGCTAATTTTGATTATAAAAGGTGGGTGGCAGATTTCCAGAGAAGATGTCACCTCCTGCCATACTTTTTAGCCTGAAAATGATGTATATGTTACAAACAAAATTGCTGCATGTAGAATCCTAAGGAGATAATTGGAAATTGTTATGTAAGTAGAATCATTTTTTCCCAACTACCTGTTGAATACTTACAAAATGACATTTATAATTCATAGTTGGCTGAAGATCTTTAATGAAAATCTGAGGTCTCAATATTTATCCAGTCATTTGAAAGTGACTAGATATTTTTAATTATTCTTATAATATCTTTAGTCTTTGACTTTTAATTTTAAAAGAAATACCTGACCAAATAACAATTACTACAACAACAAAAGCCCAAATGAAAACAATGATTTAAGGAGGGCTAGAAGGAAGAGATAGGAGTAGAGTAAGAGTCAGGGAACAGGTTTCATTTGCCTTTAGAAGTTTATATAAATCAAAGCAAATGATTAAATTTGAGGCTCAATGAAAGTGTAATAGACTTTGAATAAGCTAGTAGAATTTAATGAGGTATGTTAGATGCCAGCTATAGTATTAGTAGCGTTTTATTAATCAGCTGATAACATTGATAACATAAGAGCACCATCTTCTATGTCTATAACTTTGTGCAAGGTATTTTGTGGAGGCGAGGTAGGGCAAGAAATAAAAATAGGCAGGATTCTAGTCCTCGGTCTTTCATTTTATGGGGAGAAATTACACTCAGCAAGTGGCTTTATATGTTAGTAGCAGGCCGTGAGGGTAAATACCAGCTGGAGACGACGTCGGTGACATTGAGGAAGACAGGACCAGAGAAACCATGACTTGCGCCTTGGAGATTCAGCAGACCTGCAGTGGGACCAAGTAGAGTTAGAGCGAACAGGGCAGCAGCCTGGGGAAGTTCTGGGCTGGGGCAGGACTGCAGTGTGGTTATAGGAGAATCAGGCCCGGCTGAGCAGACACAGAGCATCAAGCTGACAAGGACTGAAAGGAAAGCTTGTGGTTTTCCTTTCTTGTTTTTGTGTGAATTGTAATCTGTCAGCCTATGACCCTGGCTGGTGTTTATAGTTTTGGGGTGGCGAATTCTGGATGCTTTCCTTATTATTATTTGGGTCTTGATTTGATAATTTTCTCTCAAGGTGCTTTTTGCGTGCCTTTTTCTCCTTTAAGCATCTCTTATACAGCTGTGTGGATGCTTAGGTGAAAGACTGATCATTGAAGAAGAAAAAGAATCACTCATGGGATTGTTGTTTTGTCTGATAAATAAAACTCAGCAGTAAATTTCTGTTAAACAGAATATCAGTCTCAGAAGTAATTCAGTACGGTATTTATTACAATGTGCTGTGTGCCTTGATTGTATATCTAAATCCATATGGTATGTTTAGCCTACTTTTTAATAAATTTCACTTAATGTTTACATTGTGACTGATTTGAAATATATAAGAAAATCCAATAGTAAGTAAAAAAATACATATATGTATATAAGGCAGAAAGTTTTAATCTTTAGTTTTGCTAGCTTAAAAAATCCATAATAATTGAGCATCTTTCTATTCAGACTGACAATTAACTTTCATTTTCCCTGCCTTTAGTTATAATTTAAGTCCTAACTCTTTCTGGAAAGTTGGTAGTAAATATTTGAATGAGAAAAGTATTAAATGAATATACACATTAGTCTTAATAAGCAAGGCTTACACGATGTGGATGCCTTAAAGTACAAAAAAGTAATTGGAGTGGACATTTTGTAGCTTGATGCTTGAATTGTGGAACAGTTGCTTTTACAAAATTGAGAACTACAGACTACAATTAACTGTCATTAATTTCGTTGAATAGAAATATGTTCCATTTACTGTACAATCAGGAGCCAGGCTTGAATGAATTTAAATAGATGAAATCTAAATTATACTGACAGTCCATTAAACAGT
Organism: Rhinolophus sinicus; assembly: GCF_057876585.1. Lineage (NCBI taxonomy): Eukaryota > Metazoa > Chordata > Mammalia > Chiroptera > Rhinolophidae > Rhinolophus > Rhinolophus sinicus. The sequence continues at coordinate 5,622,310 of NC_142514.1, read as the reverse complement.
AGCAGAAAACCCGTAAAGAAAATGGATTCACTATGATACCAGTTTATAATAAAATCATTTGCCAAATAAGAATTATAGCCAGGCATTGTGAATTCTCCTGTGTATTTTCAGCGAGCACTGCAAATGGGTTGAACCATTTATTGTGAAGCCCAGGCTCTCGGGGCATTGTTTTCTGCAAAGGAGCCAGCAGTGTTGCTTGAAATCCGCTCTGCAGGATGTGACACCAGAAGATCAGACTAACAATTTGTCGGCAGCCATGTGGGGAGAGGAGAATCTCCACTCCAGCCTACCTGTCACTGGTTCTTTTTTCCTGTGACTACTGTGTTCCTAGAAGAGTTCACCTCTCCTCATTGCTTTCCTCAATGCACACATTTCTGCCATGTCCCAGTTACAATCTTTGTGTTAGGCACTTGTCATCATTTCCATTAGCAATCACCCTCTACTTAACAGGGATTTTATAGCAGAATAGGATTCACTGAATTGCCAGTAGGGTTGTTACCACCTCCTCAAGCATCAGACAGGTCGTCCAGTGGGGCAGCAAGAGTGACAGCAGCCTCGAATTCCGCGCCCTGATGTCTGATGCCCTAAAACACTCGCTTCATAGGGCAGGTGGCCATCACTGGTTTTTAAAATAGATGGCCCGCTGCCCTCCGGGTCCGTGTGTTTTCTTATGGCACATAAGCTCTGTACAAACACAGCAGTTAGAACTCGGAGACCCACATCACTTAATGGAGTTCGGATGTCAAGCTGCTTGGAATCTTTTTTATAATAGAGATTCAATATGATTTACAAGAAGAGCTTTTTAAGGAACCTTTTCAGAATAAAATGTGATGAGGGTGTAATGCAAGTGTCAAGCCATGGCTAATATTTAGAATATCAGTAGAACTAATAAGGTTGCTGCTGCTGGCAGGGTGATCTTGCCTTTTCGTGTTTTACAGAGTTTTCAAGTCCATGTAGCGTATGATCGATTTGGTAAGGGGTGCTGCTGCACAGTTATTCCAAAGGATCGGCATCACTTCTTAAAGTTAAAAGAGAGTCGTCTTGGATCAGTCTTCAAGCTTTTGATGCATTGGGAGATTTTCTAACTTCTACAGGAGAAAAGAGAAATGTAGGAAATTTAAACAAAAAAATTTAAACAACCCCTTTGTTTGTTATGACCTGCTCACCCCCCCACACACACACAGTTGGTTTTTCCCATAATTTAATTCCCTGTTAGCGTAATAATTCCGTTAGCAATGAGGATAAAGACAGATCAGTGTTTGCTAGAAGCATATAGTCTTCTGTTTTCAGACAAAAGCCTGTGTGAGCTTTGTAGTGTCAGTTGGGAATCTGTAGATATTTGAATACATGGGATTTAATTTTCATGAAGTTTAAAAAAGGAAGAAACCAAGGATACATGTTACCTGACATCCTTTTTCCACTGAGTTTAGAATCTTTAAGATGATACCAACCAATTTTGGTGACAGTTTTCAGGGTCAAAACACAAGATAGGGGTTAGGACAGAGGTTTCACTTACTGAGTTTCTGTTTTCCCAATTTTTGTTTCTTTTTCCCTTTTAAGTTCTCCATTATTCCTAGACAATGTGAGTATCCCTTCCCCACAAAAGAATCTAGCAGAAAACCAAAAGTGGGCCGTCCTGCAACTGAGTTATTTCTTAAAGAAGTGTTTGTTAGAAAACAACATTCTTTATGTTCGTTTCCATAGAGCTTGGCGCCTTTCTTGTCAGGAGCTCATGTAACCTCTTTCTGTTTTTACATTTGTGTTCAGTTCATTTGTTCCCCATAGAGCTTTTGAGTGGATACCATGTAGAAGGTAGTATATCGTTGTTTGAGGTGAAGGATGGCGATGGGAAACCTGAGCCGAGAGGCTGTTTGAGGCCCTGCAGCATGTGTGGGCTGGTATGTGGGGATCGGATTTCAGTGTTGTTTCTCGCATGTGCACATACATGCATACACTCCCTTTTTCTATGCTGGGAATTTGGAAACATCCGTATTAACTAGTGAGATACCTGTGAGTTTCTATTCTGCAATGTGAGACCAACCTGCTGTTACCTTATTGAATGGCTCTTGTGGAAGGTGGGGGTATCCTGTGTGAGAGAAATGGAAAGCGGAAGAGCAGAGCCATCCTGTCGGTCAAGCTCACGTCCACCACTGTGCCACCCAGCTGGCACAAAACGTGTTTGTGAGAAAGCCTTTGTTCATACATGCTCTTTACAAGCAGTAGAAGGTTTTCGATTGGAAATTATATTAGGGCGGCACTGTCAAGCTTTGCAAAGGGATAAGAAGGTATTTCAAAGGTTAATAGGCAGAATCACATTAATTGGGGAGGGAAATTCTTTAAGGGGCCGAGCACTGGCAGAGCATCGCCTGAGCACAGCTTTAACACTGGCTCACAGCGCTGCTGCTCGCTCAATTAGTGAGTAAAGGAAATGTCCACCGTGCTCTGTGAGAGGCTGTCAGGAAAGATACTGACAGGCTCTTTGTGTTTCAGGATGACAAACTGCCTGATGCCTCAGGCTGTGCTTTTCACCCTTGAGACGACCCTGCTCTTGTTCTATTTACATAAACCTGCTGATTTGCTGAGGGTTGAAAAAGCAAAAGGGCTTTCTTTGCTTTGAGGATCTGCCTTCCTGCCCCAGCTTAGCAAATGCTCTGTTTGCAAATGGCACAATAGCGTCTTGGACACAAAGCTATGTTGAGGTTGTGAGAAACAGCCAGAAACACGCCTGTTCAGTATCATTGTCCAAATCGTGGCTATGGGGTTTGAGGTCACTTAATTGTGGGGTCCGTTCCCAGGCACAGGCTAGGTGTTGGAGAATAAGTCTTAACCTAGACCCATGGTTGCATGTCCAGACACCCGTGTAAAGAACACATTAGCTATCGTGTGTTGTTTGAAATGATTGGAGTCGATGGTTAGAGCCTCACTTATCTTTCTGGCCCATTTCAGGCTTGCTGATTTTAAAATTAAATGTGTGTGTGTGTGTGTGTGTGTGTGTGTGTGTGTGTACACACACACACACACACACATTTGCCCTGCAGCAGCTGTTTGCTCAATCTGGTAAATACGCATTTTCATATGGGTAATTTTGAAAATGTGCATTATGCACTTAATGGATCGTATCAGCTTTGCTCAGTTCTTTCAGAACTGCTAGCTTCTGATTTAAAGAGAGCCCTTCCTTCCTTCCTTCCTTCCTTCCTTCCTTCCTTCCTTCCTTCCTTCCTTCCTTCCTTCCTTCCTTCCTTCCTTCCTTCCTTCCTTTTAGGTGTCTGCAGTGCTTATGTTGGTCATGGGGATTTTCAGGTTGGGGATCCCTGATCTAGCTGACTGAAACCAGCTCCAGACAATCCCTGCACTCATAAATTGCATGAAAATTCGTGGCAAATAATTTTGGCTTTAAGAGATTACTGAGCATATGTTCCAACTGAGATTTTTAACATGGCTCTTGACTTAATGGCCTCATCTTTCCTCTTCCAAATAAACGACTTTATTTTGGCCTAACTATAGATATCTATATAAAGTTATTTTCTTAAATAGCTGCTTAATTAATGAGAGAAGAGGGAAATACTTCTTATGAGTATTTTTTGCCTTATTTTGAAAATTGCTAAGAGTAATAAGCAGGTTTTTGTGTGTATGAGACTTAAATTCCAAATTGTTTCTTAGAACATATTCTATTTTAATTGGATCACCCTAATTTTTATGGGTTATAGAGAAAAGTTTGACTCTACAAAAATTTCCATGCTTTTATTTTTAAAGTGAATTAGAAAAGTCTGATCAAAACAGTGTATTTTTTTCTCATTTCTATGGCAAGTTTGACATGGCGTGAAAATTTTCAATTCATATTACCAGATCTTAGCCATTCTGTGTTTTACCACTATTTATGTAAAATAAACTCTTCAGTTTTGTCACTTAATTTTGAAGTGGTCTCATTGGCTTTTTCAAAATACTGATAGAGGTCACTTTGATCACAGTAGCCTGTCTTACAGACTGCCAGCTTTGTGCATTGGAGTCTCATGTGTGAACTTACAGCTTTGGCTCAATTTGGGTTGTCAGGGTAACTTTTTAAACAAAAAGAGGTGACTTTTTATCTAGTAATGCGGCATTAATAAGTAAATGTGTTACTTCTATATGTCAGGTTTAAGAATCTGCTCTCTTGGTCTGCTTTATGCCTTTATCCCTCATGGCAGCGTTTCTCACGCTTCCAGTAAGACTGCAGAGAAGTGTTTAGGCAGAGGGATGTCAGCGGGCCTTGACGACCTGCTATCCCTGTCTTCCCTTCTCTGACAGTTACATCTGGGTGTATTTACAGGTAATCATTTTCCCGAATGGAACTTTGCAGTGAGAAATGAAAGAATATAGAGTCTCTCTCTTTTTTTTTTCTGGAAAGCTTTTTTATATACTACAGTTAATAGCTGCTTTATGTCTCAGTAAGAGAGTTTGTAGTAATAATGATTCTATTGATTATGAAAAGTATATATAAAGCTTTTCTTTATGTAAAAAGAACAAAGTCGCACAGAGTCCTCACGATCTCAGCATCTGTCGTTTACTTCAGTTTTGTCTGGTTTTACCAACACGGATGCCAGGCCTCAGTCCTTGGTGGGTGCACAGAACACAGACGTGAATACATTTCTCTAAGCTCAAAAGACAGTAATATGGACAGTGCAGAGCGTCTGACTGCCAAGTAACTGAACGAACAGGGAATGTGAAATGTCCATTTTAGGTAAAAGAAAGGAGATGTTGCCATTTCTTCACAGAGGAGCCGTGAGAATTGACTGCCTCTGGAGGTAACTCATAAGGTTGCAGGCGCTGGTGGAACGAAGGAGTAGAGAGGGTTTAGAGGTAGGGGAGTTGGTGTTCCTTCTGGGAATGCAGCCTAGGGGAGGGTGAGATGTGGTGTGGGACCAGACCATTATTGAATGCAGCAAATTACTTGTCACGTGCTTTTTGTCATGTATGCTTTAAGAATGTGGAAGTCATTAGTTAGGAAGTGACCTATTAATTTCGAAGTAGTGAATAGTAGCTAGGTATGACAGTGTTATGTATGAGATATAGAAAATGCTGCTTTCTGTATAGCAGGTGATGGGAAGAAGAGGGCAGTTAGACTGTGATGCATGTTCAGGTTGAGTGAGATGAGTAAATAATTGATATCTAGAGGTTTGAAATACTGGCAGTTCAGTACAGTAGGGATTGGAACTCAGGACTCAAGAACCTTTGGTTGTCCCAAAATTGTGCAAGTTGGAGCTACAGTTTTTATTTAGGAATAGCTTTCTCTTGTTTTTACTCGAGCACCAGATTAGGGGTAGGAAGAGAGATGTCTAGCACAGTGGGAAGAGTTTTCCTATTTCTTAAGGCGATTAGCCTGAATGTTGAACAGTTATTTAGCACCCTGGACCCTGGAACAAGATAGAAAGTTTAGGCAACAGTCAAGATACAGGGATTGAATCTCTGCTGTTGCGTCTGAGTAGAGAAATCATCTGGGAAATTCTGGATGCCTAAATGATGGCTTTCAGATTACTTCTTTTTTGTGGAATGACTTGGGGCTGCAAAAATCCTGGTGTCTTTCAGAAAGTTTCTTGGAAGGAAGTGCCCTTGAGTGAGTGAGGGCTTTTTTCATCATCTACCTCTAGTGGGTCTGCTAGCCCCACTGGACTGTCCACTGGACGAATGGCTCCAAATCTCTGTGCCTTCACCTTTTCTTGGCTCTTAATATGTAGAAATGAGGCAGCGGAGGAATCTGCCTGCTTTCTCAAGCACCTGAGTTATTCTAAGACGTATTCATTATGAAAGGTCATGAAGAGAGAGAAAACAAATGACGTTTGAAATGTGGGCATTATGGTCACTCTCTAGAAAATTTGATTGACTGTAGGTGCCTTTACAGTAAAGTAAATAATACATTACTTTCCTGTCCTAAACTTTATAATGATCTTGGGTTGGAATGTGGAGTTTTTACATCCCTTTATAGCCACCACTTCCCTTCAAATCATTGCTTTGTTTTTAAAACAGTGTATCTTGACCTGCCATTTTGAAAAACAACCCTTTACACTCCAGCTATTGAGAGCATCAAACACAATTGCCCAGACGGCCACGTCAAATGTAATGGAAGAAAGCACTCTTCTTCCCTGAGGAAAATGTAATTTGGTTTACTTCATTCTATCTCTGACTGGCTGCCTTGGTTTTCTTTACAATTAGAAAATAAAATGTCTTTAGGTTAAAATTGAATAACAAGTTACCCACAAGAGATTAGGTTAGTTTTCTTTCTCTTTCTTGGTTTAGGTGAAAAGGTCATTGTAATAGCACGTTCATGTTAGCCTTATTTATATTTCACGTATTTCCTCACAAAGTAGTTATTGAAAATAAAGGAGCACTTGGCAAAGCCATTTCTCTTTGTGAAAACACGGGAGCCTCTGTCTGAATAAAATATTCAGGATTTTGTCTAGGTGCGCGATTCCCCTTATCCTAGTACCTTTATCTGAATATGGAGAATCCAATCCCATGGGTTTCCCTCCTCCCCCTTCTTCAGGGACCCTGAAAACAATAATTTGAGGCTTTATCAAGTTTTTTAAATGATCAGAAAAGTGTCAGAAAGAACCCAAGGGCTGTTTTCTTTTAGTTTGAAGTTATTTGTAATTTATTACCACCTTTGAGAAAATATTTTCTCTAAAATGTATGTGCTTTATTTATTTATGCAGTGGCTTTATGGGCCCTGTCTTTGTTCCCTTAAAAGTAAATGCCATTGTTTTAAAATTTCTTTTTCTTTTAAAGACTGTGTGTATATCGAGAGTCGGAGGCCAAACACACCGTATTTCATCTGTAGCATTCAAGACTTCAAACTGGTAAGCATTTTTTAATGTGCTGTCGATTCTACTCGGGGCCTTCTCTTGTTCCAGTGCAACTGGCTGTCTTTTGCTTGCTTCTCCATCATATTGACTTGATGACCACTTCACCTTTGCAATGCCAGCTGCCTGGTGGCTGTAGCACTCAGGAAGGCAGTCGCCAGTTTTATCTTTTCAGTTTTGTAACACTTAGTGTTATAAAGCTCAGACTGTAAACAATGTTGACGAAGTTTTCATTCCCTTAGTAGCTGTTTGGACAACAATTTCAGGATTCCCTTGAGTTTCTGAAGTAGTTTGTTTCTTCTAAGCTGTAGTGAAGAGCCTGAAGAAAAATAAAGTTGGCATTTGCTGAGTTGGGGAAAAAAAAAAAGAATGTCAATGGGCCAGACTACTTTTTGGTGGTGACTCTAAGTTACTAAACTATTGTAGTGAGTGTGGAGTATATGTGCCTTGAACCTTTTTTGGGGGTCCCCAGGTTGGAGAAGGGAGTCTGGCTCAGGGGTGGTACAGCTGCAGGACTTTCTCACTGGAAACCTCCCAGGTCCGTCAGTATGGGTGTCGCCTGCTACCAACTCTTGGTTTTAGACGAGTGGTTCCCACACTTGGGGCTTTGGATCCCTGGATATCTGAGAGATTTTTCAAAGGTCTGCAAATAAACGTTCTCAATCTTAAGTAAAAAATGTATCTCACTTTTCATGTCTGTACAGCCACTTTGCAAATGTATTAATATGCTGCTGTGATTTTTAAAAATGACTTACTTAACGATAATACACAGTTAAGAATCACTGTTTATTACATAGTTTCCCCAAACAATTGGTAAGTGAAATACTATTGAAGTACTGTTATTTGGGGAGCTTTTGAAACATTTAGATCTTAAAAAGGGATCCTTGTCCTTGAAGGTTGTGAACCACTGTCCACACAGTAGGAAATCCTAATTCTTCAGCTTTGTAGAGGTACTTATCTCAGTATCTGTGAATGCCCTTATTTCCCAAACTCTTTGTAACTTTGACAATATTTGTGTTCTGACACACATTGTATGTGATATTTCCATCTAAAGAAAAGTGACGTAGTCTGAAGAGATCTTTAACTCTGCATCTTTGTTGCTTTTTATCATTTTAAGGACCCCAGATATCCAATTAGTATGTTCCAATTTAGCTAGTTAAAAAATTGCATGTCATTTATTTTTCTTCATTAAAAAATTATTGCATAAGTAATACATGCTTACTGTTTTAAAAGAAAGTCAAATGTGCCATTTACTTCCAAGATGTATTCTTGTTAAGCTGCTTTCAACTTCCCTGGTTGTTTTGCAAGGTGGCCTTGCCTTTTAATCTTGTAAATCAAATGCTTTTTATTCAGGTTTTTATGTTGACATGACATTCTACCATTTTTAGAGGTGTTTGCTATTTATGTGTTTCCTTCCAAAGATTTTTTCACAGATGCTGCATTAACATCTGAAAATCGGGGCGGCGGCCTTGTGTCCTGGAGTTTTCTTTTGCTAGTGGCAGCTGCTCTTGCTCTTCCCCCGTCACTGTCTTTGTGTGATTTTTACCAAAATGCAATACTCATGCACCATGGAAGAGATATAGCTGTGAAATAAAAAGGCAAAGGTTTTCCTTTTACCTGTTAGAATGGAAGCCTCTTTTGTACAATTTTTGCATGTTAGCCGGTGCCTTCCTGTTTGAACAGTGTCGCTTATGAAATGCTGATTACAATGTGATAGTTGCTGATCGGGGCAGAGGTTCCTGCTGAGTTACAGTAATTGCTCAGGGTATTAACAGCAATAAAAGCTGAAGCTTCTGTTGTCAGTATTGGTCTAGTATGACATTAAAGCCGTCTGCAAAAACAGTGTGGGAAGCAGGGTGCAATATGGTTAGATACCTTTTTCTGAATCACACACTGCTATGTCTCATGTTTTTGTGTGAATTTTGTATTCAGCACATACTCATAGTTGTGTGAGAATAACAGATAATGAACTATTTCCTTCTGGAAAGAATGTAGTTATTGTCTGGATACCCACTCTCTTCTTCCTTCATTCTCAATACTACTTATGAAAAGGGAACCTACCTAATAGATGAGAATAATCATAGATATTCTTTTTTCTTCAGCTTACCCAAACTATAAGGGGAAAAGATGAACAGAAAGAAATATGCTTTTTTCTCTGCAAGACTTTAAAAAGAAGACATTGGAATTGGTTTTGCCCACAGGAAATACCATGCATGGCAAGTGGAGCAATGGGAAACAAAAACCCAATAGCTTTGAAATGTTGTTGGTTAATTATGAATTTTTTCTTTTTAGCTGTTTTTCCTTTTTTTCAGTTTGGGGTTGTAACTGAGAGATGTATTTTCTTTGTTTATACCATAAATTAGAATTAATGCTTTTGCCATGGTGAGTTTGTGAGTATAAGGAGTATTGTGGGGCTGTAAAAAGAACTGGGGGAATGCCCTTTATGGTACATGTTAAGTAAGAGTAAGTGTTAAAACACAGCAGAGACCAAGGGATTGAGAAGTGGGTGTAAGGAGACAACTACGACAAGTCACTAGCACAACGCCAGCTAATTGAACTGAGGATCCTGGGTAACATTTCATGCACTAGTTTGGATTTTACGTGGGGACCTGGCTGTCTTCTAGGCTGCGCTACTATGTCCCATAGAGTCTGAGTCCGTGATAGGGAACATAGCTGCCTCTGTGACAGGTTTATACCTGTTGTCCTGGCAAACTGTTCCCCAGTGTCCCCTTTCACTCTCAGAGGTGTCCCTGTTTGGATAAGAGGCCATATATATGGTCACCTTGCCTAAGGGGATGGGATCCATGGCTTCGGCTTTATTAACATTTAACCATCAAAACACTTAAGGCCTCGCCACCCTCCATTGGTGGATCTTTTTAGAGCCCATACTTTCATAGGGGTGGGTAAAAGCTGTGATGGTGCCAAGTAACTGAGTTCCTAACAGAACTCGGAGGTTTGTGGAAGTCGCATTTTCAAGGGAAGTGAATTAATTATGTGTTTTATTGGGAAGCTTTCATTCTCTGAGGAAATGTTCATTAGACTGGGCTTATTTACAAACCCAGAGACAGTGACAGAAGTACCTATGGAACAAGTTGTCAAACGCAGGGGCTCAGGAGAGCAGTAGACGGAAGGTGGAAGGAATTATGGGTCGTGTCTGCTTCGGAGCAGGAAGAAAGAGGGATCGTCAATTCAATGGGGCAGCTTCGCACCCTAGGCTTTGGAACTAAATAACAAGGCAGTTGGCAAAATCTTTAGCTCTTTTAAAGAATAGTAATGTGGGATGGCAATCTATGATCTTTGTGGCCTAGCTTGAGAAGATTAACTGAGAGACTGAGGTAGGTAGCAGAGGGGGCAAAGCTGCGGGGATGAATCAAGAATTGTCTCAGTGCGGAGAGGGTGGGGGCAGGCAGACAGGTCATAGGCAGCCGACAGGGTAGGGCCTAGGGCAGGGCCTAGGGCCGGAAGCCAGGGCGCGCAGGGCACGGGAGCGGCTTTGCAGAGAGTGCACTCACCCCTCCGTGGGCTCTCCTGACGCTTCTTCCCACCGGATTCTTAGATTACCTTGTTGTTTCCTCTCAGTAAAGGCCTCTTCTTGGGCCTGCTTGTGCCGAGCTCCAGTAATTGTAACTGAAAGAGCCCAGAATAACATCTTCAATCCTTCCTCCTGTGCTCCCAGTGTTTCTAGATCACTCTGTGACTTAGTTTGCGCTGAGAATCTTGTTTTTGAATGAGTCGGCTTCACCAACAAGCATTATATCCCAGAGTGCAATTCAGAAGGTTTTGGGTTGTAATCAGTGCCTTCGACAGGCATTTATTGAAAGCCTCCTTTGTCTTCTGTGTGGGCGCAGTACCGTTTTGAGACAGGAGAAGGTAAGCTGCAGCTCCTCCCCTCAGTGACCTCAGGTTCTCAGGCCAGACGCCTGTGGCTCAGTGGGTCTGTCCTCTTTGGAGAACACTGCATAGGACTGATGTGGATGAAGCCATCACTTTTTGTCCCAAAGGAAAGATTCCTTTTTTGCTTTTACTGAAAAACAATAAAATTCCATTTTTACAGGAATCCAGGCTTTACGCATAATAGAGTCATAACTTGCTGTCTGGGAATAGTCATGGATTCCGAGAGTGCTTCACCAGAAGATGGTTGAGATGAGTAGTTTTCATGCAGTTTAACGCCAGAGTCCCTCGTCTGGCCCTAATAGTCGTAGTTCATGCCGAATTCTTCATTCACAAATAAGTGACTGACACTATTCCTTTAACATTCTACGTGGGAATGTGGTGTGGATTCCTAATGAATTTTTGTCACGCACACAATAGAAAAAAGTATGATTTTGGTTTCTTACAGTTTTATAATTATCGATTCTTCAGCTGTTGTATGAAATGAATTTTCAGATAGGATATATAATTATTACAACTATTATTATGAGCAAATACCATTGATTGATTTTGGCTCTTATTTGGAAAGTTGTCATTAAAATTATAGCTGGCCTAGAGATTCCTTGGAGTTGGTGATAGGTCATTAGGGACATTGCAGTATGTTCAGTGGACTGTTTGGCTCGCCATGTTCTGACTCTGCATGGCTGAGTGTGCTCGGTATCATTTAGGTCCTGACAGCATGCATTCTGAGTGAGAACTCTGAGTGTGAATGCAAAGTAGCTAAGGGTGCATACCACTAGTTACCTTGGAGAAGGCACATTTCCATTACTGCTGTGAGTGCGGGCCCAGATCATTCGAGATCTAATACTGTACCTCTCTTTGTTTCATTGCCAAATGTGAGAAGCTGGGGGAGGAACATTTGGAATTTCTTTCTGGGTACCCACAACCCAATTCCAGGAGCTGACTGCCACAGTACAAGGAGGGGCTGCCGAGAAATTAGCTTTAGCTTAGGTTCCTTTTGCCATCAAAATTTCCCGCTCTTTACCAAACTGAGTTTCTCAGAAATGGATTAAAAGCAAGAAGCTGCTTTTCCTTCTTTAAAATGAAAACTTCTAGAGGTTAAGTAATTATATCTTCTCACTCTTTGTTAGAGACCTCAGCATAGAAATGCTGAGAGACATGGGAAACTCATTAACATGCAGTCTGTGCACACACGCTTGTGGACGCACAATGAGTTAATTGTCATTTATGCATCAGGACCCACAATTCCTTAACCCCAGCTTGGCTGTATGGTGTATGGCATTCAGGAAATGAGCATTCATTTTACTATTAGGGAAATCTTGTATTAAAAACTGTTCTGGGGCTGGGGCAGGAAATCCACATTCCTTTGAACATGGCTTATTCAGGATTTGAGATGCTTTCCTGGGACGAGATGAGAGATGGTAGAGCACATGAGTTGAGAGCTTGACTTGGACCTCTGGTTGGTCTGTTCCATCAGTTGCTACCTTTCATGACCTTAGGCAAGAAGACACTTAATGCTCCTAATCTCCCTTTCTTTACCTATGAAGTTGGGATACAAAGCACTGTACAGGTAGGTTGTTTTTAGATGCAAAGATCAAGTCTACAAAGTGGACAGTGCAGTGCAGTTCCTGCGCGCTGGATTGAGGAGGATTGTGATGTTGGTGTTTAGTTGGTGCTCTGGCTTTAAGCTTTGTGAGGACAGACACCACACCTGTTTTTATTCATTGATGTACCCTGTGCACTTATTAGCACATTGCCTGGCCCATATAAGATCCACAATATTTATTGAATATTGAATGAAGTAACATTTCAGTGGAAAAAATTCACTGGAGAAAGTTTTCAGAAAAACTTTAGTAATAGTTTCATACAATATATGCTTTAACTACAAATTAACCTTCGGTTTATTAAACAAGCCAAAGAGATCTGCTTCTTTACCTGTAGTTAAGCTTGCAATGTGCAGTTAGCCTCAGTGTGTAGTATTTTATATATTTAATTAATAAAACTATTCTTAAAATACTTTGAAACTCTGTTTCTTATTTTTTTCAGGAAGTTTACATGAGTATAGCCGAGGTCATAACATTTTTAGGCATTATTATAATCTGTTTTGAATTTTCTGTATTTCTGACTTACGGCAAAGGTAAATGAGAGCTTAGTCTATATGTAAACATCCCAGAGAAGGCCAACTGATACGAGAACTGCCTTAGGGTAATATGATTGGTGATTCGTTTCTGTGTGAAACCGTGACTGTTTTTCTCTTTTTGGTTTTGATAGGCCCTCAAGTTAGGCCTGTAGAATTGAGTATTTCTTTTTACAATTCTTTTTTCTCTTTGCCCTCTTGGTTTGTTTCCTACCAAAAGACCAGTACCACCCAGTTACAGCTTTGTGACTTGAGTATAGTGATAGATGATGAAGTGAGAACATTGAAGTTTGTTATCAAGTGTTTTCAGTTTATAGAGAGAGGAATTAAGTAGGACTTAAAGAGAGAACGGGATGTTGAACTGAGATAGTTCTTTAGAAGTTGTTCCTTGCTGTTAGTTATTCTCACCTGTCAGGAGAGAGTGCATCAGTGCAACCGTACTCTTCTATTGCAATGATTTCTGAGTTAAGAAAAGGTGTGCATTGTTGATTTGGTGCTAGACTATTCTTCTGGAGTCCACACCTTTCCCCCCCATTCTCTGTTTACAAGTCAAGGCTATGGTTGCTTAGTTGCTGTCTGTAAGCATCCTAATACACTCTGGGGTGTCGGGCTTACTCCGTGCTGTTTGGAGTAAGTCACCAATAATAAATACAGTAAGTCCCTCACTTAACATTGTTAACAGGTTCTGTGAATTTAAAGGAAGTGATGTATGACAAAACCAGCTTTACCATAGGCAAATTGATATAAACAAGACTTAAATTCCTAAGGCATCTCATCAGCGTTATAATGAAACGATGATGATAAAACCATGTTACTTGAGGACCTTCTGTGTATGTTCAAGGACTAAATGTTCTTTTTACATGTAGATCTGAAGTGTGTAATTTTATTTAATCCTTTAAGAGTCAAGAGGAAGATGAAATCTCTTAGCCCTGAGTTTGATGGACGTGGTAGATGAGGTGATGTCGCTATATGCTGTGCATCCCTCTCTGCCCCCAAGTATGGAGCCATCATGTTGAAAGTGCTTTTGAGTCACCACAACCGTTTTGAATGATATGAATGTCAACTTAAAAACGGACGGGTGGTATTCACATAAGTGAAATTCAGAACGAAGCTTTGGGAATAAATAATCTCAGGGCATCTTACTGGGCCTATTTGTTCAGCTTCTCAGCGGTCTGTTTTCATTTATGACTGACAGTCATTATAGACCATGTGGGATTTAAAGTTTTAATGGTTCATGATTACTGTGAAGTTGGGTAATTAATTTTGTCCTAATTTATTTGGGTGTTAGGACTCTAAGAAATCACTGAAAAAGTTTTATTAAATAATTTGTGGAAATAAATATAATGACTTACTAAATAAATATAATGATTTAGTAAATGTTATTTACTAAACCTATTCTCTATATGTGAAGTTTTTTCAATGCAGAAAATTCTCTAAGTGTTTTAATTTTTTTTAAAAGGAGCTTAGAGTTTGAGACAATTTGATATTTGCAGAAAGCTGCTATGCAAGAATATTGGTAAAGCCTTGTCATTCAAGCTATAGTCTTTAGAACTTGAAATTTGTAATTTGTGTGTGTGTGTGTGTATATATATGTATATGTATATGTATATGTATATGTATATGTATATGTATGTATGTATGTTTGTGTTAAAATAATCCAAGAAAAACTGATTGGAAGAACTGAAAGAAAATTAAGGAAACTGAGACACTGTCAGTGTTTTCTGACTCATAGATAATAAGAGCAATGATATGCTTTGAAATGATGCCTTTTTTAATGTTTAAAATATCTTGATAATGCCTTGAACTCATGCATATTTAAAATAATGCCAGGGTGCTTAGAAATGCTTTGCTAGGTGTTTTTTGTTTGTTTGAAACCCTTGATTTGAGTGAATAAGGATTTGAGTGGTCTGATTAAGTGAATTCCTAGTGCAAGAGATTAACCAGAAATTCCTTTTTATTTGATGCTTGTGGTAAAAAATATTGAGTATACAGTACATTCTAGTGCACAACTGAATCTTTGATTTGGAATTTGCGGTGCTGGTATGGGGAGGAGGGGGGTACGTGGAGGAAGAGGTTTGGCTACTAACACTTGATTCCATCATGTATTGTCACTGAGGCAGCAGGAGCCAGAGGCTGCGCAGAAAACATGGAGCCCAGAGTGATCTGTAGAGAATGAAGAGAAACATCATGAAAAAGATGTTCCCGTTATCCGATGCTTTTCTTGGGATTTGTCTTTTTGTTGGTTTTTAAAGAGACATACAAAAATCAGTAGTAAATGGAGCATATTAACTCTCAGATTTTAAGAAGTTGTTAGAAAGTGATTCTTTGCTTCTCAAAAGGAATACGTAATAGGACTTCATAAAAATGATTTAATATTAAAAACGTTTGCTTTTCTGTAATTTTTAAACAACTTTAAGAATCGAGATTGTTATATAAACATTTGGATTTTATGGGGTTTTATATCATTTACAACCTCATGAAATGGAATTGGTTAGTTTTTTTGGGAAATGTTATGTATTCTCTAGAGTACTTGAAAGGGAGCATATTCAGACTATTATCTGAGGTATCCTTTTTTGATACTTATAAGGACTGTGCTGGCTTTCAGAAGTTGCTCTCTAATCTTTTGCTGGTTGTAAATTTTTCGGTTTCTTTCTAAAAAAAAAAAAAAAAAAGTGATACATACCAAACTGGTTCTACCCCTAAAAGAAATCATGTCTTGAACTTTATGCTCTGTGCCTGTTCAGTATACTTACCTTATGGGCATTATGAGAAAATTAAAACTCATTTGAATGGTGTCTTTTTTCCCTCTGGTATTAAGCCTTTGTCTTTCACCTTGCCTTCAGCTTTACAAAATTAAACTAGGAGTTTGAGGAAATGGTAGGGTCTTTTCTTTGACACCCCTAACACCTTGAATATTTCCTTACTAAGTACATAGCTTATGACTCTAGCCTCTCTCATTAGAAACTCTTCTGAAAGCTCAATTTGTCCACTTGTGGTTCGTTTTACAGTTATGTTTATCTGACACCACTGAAATTTTGTTTTTATTGTAAGCAAAGCATGCCACTGTCACTGTGCTTTGGCACTGTGTCATCTTAACTTGGTTATTTTGAGGGGCACACACCATACTGCTTTACGACAGGATCCAGATTAGAGTGTGAAGCCAGAAGGGTCATATGTTTTTGTTCATGCTGAGCTAAGGAAATGGCTTTGATTAATGCAGAAAGGTTAATGGTAGTGGTAGAACAAATACTCTGAGATTTCAGAGGCCATCTGCTAAAGGATTTGTGCAGATACTCGGTGTGCTGAGTGCCCCTAGTAACCAGGGTATGAGGGGACATTGGGCACGTTAACTTAAAACTGTTTTCTTTTTTAGGTCCACAACTCCCAGGCCTGTTGCAGATCTCCAACTCCTGCTTTGTGTGACCCCCCAGCATGCTCTCTGCCGGTGGCGTCACAGCCACCACAGCATCTTTCTGAAGCCGGGAGAGGGCCTGTAGGGGTAAGGAGAATCCCGTTTTTAAAAGCTGTCAATATTTTATATCCCACAGGGTATAAAATAGGAATATTACCTCCCTCCCCAGAGCCCCTTTTCAAATGTGCTGTATTGTGTGTGTTTTTAAAGGAGTAACAAGTACATGCACAGAGGAAGCAAAATACGGGACTTGCCTTACCCCTCTAGGACAGTTCCAGAGTTAGTGGGGTTGGTGATGTAGGGTATTTTGGCACCAGCAGAGAGCATGCTGGGCTGCTGCAAGGAGCAGGAGCTGGCAATCAGCAGCGAGTATGGATGTTGGCAACTGAAATGGGGAAAAAAGGGGGTAAGTGTGAGACCAAGTGTGGAATATGCATTTCCCAGGACCATTGGGACTCATGGCCCACGAATCTAAACTGTTTTGGGTGCCGTTCTCTCAGGTGACATTTTGTAGAGTATTGCTCAGAAGTAGCTAGGCTCTTCTGCAATGCAGAAGAAAACACTTTGAAGGGTGTGGGTTGGGGTGTAGATACACTGCTCTCAGCTGTGCCCTGGTAATTCCTGTTACCTGGTAGTAACGTGGGGTGTGTGTGAGACGTAGCGAGATGAGATGTCTTTAGTGTGTTATCCCTTAGAACAGAGGACCCGGTTAGTGACCCAGGAGGGCTGTTTTTGTCACATCTCACCTTTTCTGAAAGCTGTGTGTACACCTGTCTTCCTTTTCCTTTCCTTGTGAGGATTTAATGGTAAAGTTTTCTGAAACACAAGTGTTCATTGTTGTGCTCAACCGCTGTTAATCAACGACAGATGTTTAAGACCTATGTTTACCTTGTGTGTAACTGACTGTGGGGCTCAGACTCAGACTCATACTCAGTGAGCAAATCACACAAGAAAGGAGCCATCTCACACGCACACGCACAGTACAAGGTACGGCAATGGAATGAGTCGTTCCACTGCAGGGTAGAATCTTAATACCGTGAGACTGAGAAAGGAGTGCTCCAAATGGGAGATGTGGTGAAGGTAGGTAGGTTGCGTTTTTGCTACATCAGCATGTGGACAGGCAGAGTGGAGGAGCCTGGCAGGTGTCCCGTCAGCCTGTCTATAAGCAGCACAGGCAGTGAGCCTGGTGAAGCTGGGAGTTGTGAGAAGACGGCCGCAGGACGTCATGGAAGTGCACAGGTTAGTGGGTTTGGGGAGGCAGAGGTGGGGTGTAAAATGGGGCCAGATCATGAAGGGTCCTAAAGCTCAACAAAACAAAGGCACGATTTCACGTGCTAGGCAGGAGAGCGCCTTTGCAGGCTTTCTGTTCTCTGCAAGCCAGTCCGCAGATCACTGCTTAAGAAGAGTCGCTGGGAAGCAGTGTGGAGTGGGGACTTGAGGGTTATCATCTGTGCATAACGCTGAGAGGACCAGACAACAGAGATGGGATATGAATAGTTGTAACAAAGGCAGGAGTAATGGCCACAACAGCAATTCCATGTTTAGATCATTGCCAGTGTAACGTATCGAGGATTAGACCGGAAAAAAGGTTCACATTATGGAAGCCCTAAAATTCTGGGTGGAATAGCCATTCACAAAGGAAGATAAACCCAGTGTAGTGGATAAAAGTCTAATTTTAATCCCTGGAGAGAGAGACGGACAAATTAGCAGCTTGGACTTGACTACCTACTTCAAATGCTTCAGTCATTACCAGTTACCATCTTGTTTCCATATGTATCTAAGAAATGGTTTTTATCTTTCAGGCTGATGTTTTCTTTACTCTCTAGTCAGTGTGGATGTCATTGTTAGACTGTTTCATTTACCACAGTACTCGCTAACCAGGATTTGCTGAATGGATTTAAATTTTTTCCCATAACAACATTGATTTTCAGTAAGCTTTTTCTGTTAGCATTAGTGATGACCAGAATTTAATTTTTTAGCAGTAAAAATGTGGTGTTCACTGGGGATTTAAATAAGTTTATGATGGGTGGTGTACTCAGATACCATCGTATGTAGGTTTGAGAAGACTCTGTAGTAAGATGACAAATCTTTCAGTCAAGACGATGCTGCATAAAGCTAACTGTATTGATTGTTCTTTAACAACGCTTCATGCTGCCGGAGTCATTGGAGCGGGATCTGAATTGGATCCAGTTGGCAAAGCTCCTCCCCATGTGTGGGGCTCATAAATCCTGCAGGCACACGGCTCTAATGCAGTATAATGAGGGAGCTGCTGGGAGAAAAATTGATTACAGGGTTGCAGACAATATCATTAACGTTTCTTGCCATGATACACCAGATGTCTTCCCTAATAGACTATTTTTGTTAATTTAGTTTTTATAGGATAGCGTTGATGGCATTATAATTTAACTTTCTTTGCATATTCAGGTATATGTGATCTGTGTTTCTACACTAATGATGACATCCACTCATAGATTTAATTTTATAAAATTTTAACTTATCTGTTCATTTTAAAATTATCTGTGTTGAGAAGGCACCATTTTTATTTGTTACTGAGACTCTGTTAGCTTGGATGTTTTCTAGCAAAAAGTACTGTGTTTACTGGTAATTCAGAGGCAGTGAGGGAGGTGAGAAGGCAAAGAAAACATTGCCCAGATCCTCCCTAGACAAATCAGAGATGCTCCCCCAACCCCAGCCGGTCCCCGAGTTATGAAGTGCTTTATATGGCACAACTGACACTCTCCACAGCAGAAAAGGAGCAGCCATTTAAAGGGGACGTGAAATGGACACTCGTGTCCCCTGTCGGGTGGCCGAATCTGTCCTTGACCCTGTCCTCGTCCTCGCTGGGAGATCAAGGGCTAGTTAGGGGATTTAGTTCTTCCACATTTTTATGTCTTAGGAACATCTTTTTGTGTGTTTAAGACCTCTGCCCAGTGGCTAACATATAAATCAGTACTGTAATAGGGGGTCGAGCTATTTTATTTCAGTCATTTTTTTAACTGCTAGTTTTATTTTTGGTGTATTTTATAGGACATATTTTTTTCTCTTGACGTGTTCCTGTATAACATAGGACATGTTAATTAACCTTTCTAACCCTTAGTTTTCTCACTTAGAAAATGGGTATAATATTACTATCTACCTTAAAGAGTTGTTGCAAAGATTAATGAAATAATTCATTAAATTGCTTAGCATGATATTAAGCCTACAATAAGCATTCATTAAGCATTATCTGTTATATAGACTTCTGTCATACTAACTCAGGTTTTAAATGATTTATTAGTTTTCTAGACATTCTTCATCTGAGTTCCTTAGGCCCCCGAGGTGGTCTCTCTGAGTGCAAGAGGGCCTGTGACCTTCCTTAAACTGCTGCAAAGTCTTACATGTTAATGTGCAATTTTCTGGAGAAAGTGTGCTTTTCAACCATGGGTGCTAATCAGTAGATTTTAAAATGTTGAAAAATATTTAAAATTTAAGATTAAGAGCTGGTGGGTCATTTAAAACCTCCAATCTGCTAGCTGTTTAAGGAAGTAGACTAACCCTGGGTGTTTACTTGGTGCCCAGGCATCTGCTGCCCCTTTGACCCCTGGGTCCCCCCAGCAATCTGACATGGATTTAATTTTGCAGATGAGAAACCTGGAGGTTAGCCTTTGTCTAAAATCCTGCCCTTAGAGAGTGCAGGACTGCGGTTTAGCTCCAGAACTCCCACCCCCTGACCTTGTATAATCTTCGTGGTCCAATGGTGACTTGTGTGCCCCCCGGGGACCCTGCAGTGGTGCCAGCCTTTGCCTGCACGGGTCTGCAGGGTTCCTGAGCCAGCCTGCTGCTCATTCACTGGGTACAGTGAAGAAGTGTGACAGGCTGGCCCTCACCCTAAAAAAGTGACAGTGTGTCAACAGGATGCTGTGAGAAACCTTCTTAGTATCAGAAAATTTATTTTCCTGTTAGCAGTTGTAGTGGTCAGATCTTTAGTATCCTTTTGTTTAAAAAAATGCATGACCAACAGTTACCATGAGTTCCCTTTTCATTCATCTTAATGGCATTTACAGTTAACCCTTGAACATGAGGGTTAGCACCCCCCCCCCCCCCACCCACACACACACCAGCAGTTGAAAATCCACATATCACTTTTGACTCCCCCCAAACTTAAGTCGTCCCTTGGTATCTGCCAGGGATTGGTTCCAGGAACCCCTGCGGATACCAAAATTCAAGGATGCCCAAGTTCCCTATGTAAAAGGACGTAGATCAAAGGGTCCCATCAGCCCTCTGCACCTGTGGACTCCCAGCCTGATCGAAACTAGTACAGGGGTTTATTGAAACACACCCGTGTATAAGTGGACCCGTGCAGTTCAACCCTGTGGTGCTCAAGGGTTAACAGTGTATACATTTGAAAAATAATTCCCGTAGTCTGCGTTTGTTAGTCTGCGTGTGTTTGTTTAAGGAAAAAACTTGGTGCGTGTAAGAAGTTGGGCTTTGCGTTTCTTGGAATAAATCCACTGCCTGGATCTAGACAAACCTGCTTCATGAACCCGGAGCAGGAAGCTGGGCCCAGTGGCTTTCCTCAAATGCCCTGTTCACGAGTGGCTGCCAAGGCTGGAAGACAGTCTCCCCGGTCTGCTTGGTGCTCTTCTCACTGCTCCTGGTGACTGTCCCCACCCACGGGCATGTTCTTAGCGCTGGCCCATGCCATGCCCCGCCCACGTCTGCCTCACTAAGACTCTTTTGCTTCAGATCTAGTTTAAACTTTTGTGACTGTATCTCAAACCAGTGTTCAAACAGATTTTTGGTGTTTTCTTGTTTTTTTCTTCCTGCTTATGTAAGACATCATTTTTAAGTATCATTTCTAACACTGGTACTTTTCATATTTCAGTACCATTTAATAATTAAAAGTGAATATTATAAAATGGTATTTTAAAAGTAAAGCTGGTTATAGTTCTTACCTACTTGTTGCTTGTAAAGAACTCCAATCTGGTTGCTTATTTGGCTGTGCAGGAGTTTCTGAGGATATCCTCCTTTTTCAATATTTACTGTGGCTTCCCAGTTGACATTAAAGATGCCAAAAATAACGATTGCCTTTTATTTTTGATGGTAAGTAAAGGTGTTAAAATGACTGCATTTTCAGAAAAATTGCCAGTACCAATGCTGGGATTAATCCAGCTACCCTAAATGAAAGGTGATTGATGTGGCAAATTTTAAAAATTCTTAAAACACCCATCCGACCGATAGTATTAAGAGAGCATGTGTGTTGCTTCCAGTACAGTAATTCCTTTCACTTGGGACAGTAGATTTTATACCTTGCTCGCCCGTAAAAGCTAATTGTTGCCTAGCTTGTTCTTAAGGCTGTCTTTCCCTCATACCCACATGCTCCTTTTTTACGAAAAGGTGCATCAAGCCATATTTTCAGAACATAGATTTGAATAACCTTATGATTTTATAAAAATGCCTACTATGTAAGCAGTCATTTTTGTTACCATAGGTCTGCGTCAGATGCAATGATTGCTACTCCGTTTGGTTGAGCTCCCTTTTCTTTCAGGGATAGTTATCCTTTATCATCACCTTTATTACTTACAGGCACTGAACGCCCTTTCAGCCGTGCCTTTTTGGGGCTGCTTCACACTGTTTGGAAAATACCCGAGCAACTGTATGGTGTTCCCAGGCTCTACAAGTTCTCCTGAAGTAGTTTTACTAATATAAATTGCCAACACATTTCCGCACATGGAAGTAGATCATGCAGTTTTGTTTAGCTTAACTTCGTTTTTAGCGTTTAGGATATCATACTACTTTCAGTTGGCAGTAGCTCTTATAAATGTCAAGGCCTTCCATGGATACCCGAGTTTTCTCTGGGACTGGAGTGAAGTTTACATAACCCATCTAAGGTTAATCGATCCTTTTCAGAGTCTATAGAAATTATTATGTCTCATGCCTTGAAGTTGGTATTTTCTGTTTTTGGTCTCATGTTTTACAGTTAGATTGAATGTCAGGTACTTGCCTTTTTTTTTCCTTTTAAATAGACTTTATTTTTTAGAGTAGTTCTAGGTTCATAACAAAACTGAGTGGAAGGTACAGAGATTTCCCATGTACCTCCCTGCTCCCCGACGTGAATAGCCTCCCCCATTCTCAACGTCCCCCCCCAAATGGGACATATGCAGTAATTGATGAACGCACGTGGACATGTCAGTATCATCCAAAGTGAACATTTGGATTCACTCTTTGTGCTGTACATTCTATAGGTTTGGAGAAGTTTATAATGCCATGAATCCACCATCACAGTCTCATACAGGGTAGTTTCACTGCCCCAAAAATCCTCTGTGCTCTGCCTGTTCATCTTCATAGTTTTGTTTTTGTTTTCCATAATGTCATATAGTTGGAATCACACAGTATGCAGCCTTTTCAGATTGGCTTCTTTCACTTAGTAACATGCACTTAAGAATCCTCCATGTCTTTTCATGGCTTGATTGCTTATTTTTTTTACACACTGAACAATATTCCTTTGTTTGGATGTACCACAGTTTATTTATCCATCACCTACTGAAAGATATCTTCGTTCTTCCAAGTTTTAGCAATTATGAATAAAGCTGCTATAACATCTGTGTGCAGATTTTTATGTGGACGTAAGTTTACAACTCCTTTGGGTAAGTACGAAGGAGCACGATTGTAGGATTGTGGTAAGAATATGTTTAGTTTTCTAAGCAACAACCAAACTGGTTTCCAAAGTAGCTGTACTAGTTTGCATCCCCACCAGCAATGACTGAAGGCTTCCTCTTGCTCCACATTCTTGCCAACGTTTGGTATCAGTGCTTTGGATTTTGGCCCTTTTATTAGGTGCGTGGTGGCATTTCATTGTTGTTTTAGTTTTCATTTCCCTAATAACATATGCTGTGGAGTATCTTTTCATGTGCTTATGAGGTGTGATCAAACAATACGGTAAGTGTTTAAATAAAAAGAATTTATCACAGTAAAAGACACATTGCGATTAGTCTCCCTCAAAATACTCTCCCTTGCTTTGAACACACTTATCCCACCGTTCTTTCCACTTTCTTTTTTTATTTTGAAGGTTTTATTGGAGAAGGGGAACAGGACTTTACTGGGAAACAGTGTGTACTTCCAGGACTTTTTCCAAGTCAAGATGTTCTTTCAGTTGTAGTTGTGGAGGGCGCAGCTCAGCTCCAGGTCCAGTTGCCATTGTTAGTTGCAGGGGGTACAGCCCACCATCCCTTGCGGGAGTTGAACCTGCAACCTTGTGGTTGAGAGGACGTGCTGCAGCCAACTGAGCCATCCAGAAGCTCAGCGGCAGCTCAGCTTAAGATGCCGTGTTCAATCTTAGTTGCAGGGGGCAGAGCCCACCATCCCTGTGGGAGTCGAGGAGTCGAACAGGCAACCTTGTGGTTGAGAGACCAGTGGCCCATGTGGGAATTGAACCGGCAGCCTTCAGAGTTAGGAGCACGGAGCTCCAACCGCCTGAGCCACCGGGCCGCCCCCTCTTTCCACTTTCTGAAGCAATTCTGGAAGTCCTCTTTTGTGAGTGTTTTTAGTTGCATTGTGGCTGCCTCCATGTCCTGAATCATTCTGACTTTGGGGAAGACCCAGAAGTTGCACGATGCCAGATCCAGTGAATAAGGTGGATGAGGACACACCATGATGTTTTTATTTGACAGAAATTGCCATATCAGAAGCGATGTGTGACATGGAGTGTTGTCATGATGGGGGATGATTTATGGCACATTTTAAAACACACCTTCTCTCAACTGCAGCTCACATGCGACTGACTGCACTGAACGAGTTCAAACTTGTCACACACTGTTACTAAGGTGTGACGCTCCACTTCCCTTATTGAAGATCCCTGCCTTCCCGTTGGATGGCACTCGGCAGCAGCAGTCATTGTATTTTGTGATCACAACAGAAAGGCTCCGTGTCACACATCGCTGCTGGTACGGCAATTTCTGTCAAATAAAACCATTGTGGTGTGTCCTCATTCACCTTATACACTGGATCTGGCACCTGAGACGTCCTGGCTCTTCCCCAAAGTCAAAATGATTCAGGACTTCGAGGCAGCCATGACAGCGCAACTAAAGACACTCACAAACGAGGACTTCCAGAACTGCTTCAGAAAGTGACAAGAACGATGCGATAAGTGTGTTCGAAGTGAGAGGGAGTATTTTAAGGGGGATTGATAGCAATGTGTCTTTTACTGTAATAAATTTTTTTATTTAAACATTCACCGTATTTTGTGATTACACGTTATATTTGTCATCTGTATATCTTTTTTGGTGAGATGTCTGTGAAAGTCTCTGGTTTATTTTTTAATTATTTTATTTATTTTCTTATTATTGAGTGTTAAGAATTCTTTGTATATTTTGGATGACAGTCCTTATCAGATGTGTCTTTTGCAAATATTTTCTCCCAGTCCATGCTCGTCTTATTTTCTTGACATTGTCTGTTGCAGAGCAGACATTTTTAATTTTAATGAAGTCCAGCTTTATCGATTCTTTCTTTCATGGATTGTGTGCCTTTGGTGTTGAATCTAAAAAGGCATTACCATACCCATGGTCACGTAGGTTTTCTTCTATATTGTCTTCTAGGAATTTGATAGTTCTGTATTCTACATTTAGATCTGTGATCTTTTTTTTTTTTTTTTTTAGTTACCATTTCTTTTTATTATGGTGAGAACATTTAAGACCTACTCTCTTAGTAACTTCCAAGTATATAATACAATATTATTAATTAAAATCACTGTGCTATACGTCCCCAAAACTTACTTATCTTATAACTGGAAGTTCGTACCTTTTGACCAACATCTCCCCATGTCTCCCATCGCCCAATTCCCTGGTAACCACCACTCAACTCTGTTTCTATGAGTTGGGCTATTTTAGATTCCACATAGAAGTGGTATCATACAGTATTTGTCTTTCTCAGTCTGACTTATTCTGTGATCCATTTCGAGTTAATTTTGGTGAAGGGCATAAAGTCTGTTTCTAGATTGTTTTTTTTTGTTATTGTTCTTCATGTGGATGTCCAGTTGTTCAACACCATTTGTTGAGAAACTATCTTTTCTCCATTGTATTGTCTTCGCTCCTTTGTCAAGGATCAGTTGACTGTATTTGTGTGGGTTTATTTGTGGGCTCTCTATTCCGTTGTTTTCAATTGAGAGTAAAATGTAACCATCTTACTCTTTACTCCCTAAATACTTAAGTGTGTATTTTGTAAGAACAAGGATATTCATTTACGTAGCAACCATATAGTTATTAAAGTCAGGAAACTTAACAGCGCTACAATACTAATGTAATCCATCGGCACATTTTGCTTATGTCCCAACAATGCCCTCTATAGCAGTTTGTTTTCCTGGCCTAGTCTCTGATTCAACATCACACTTCTGTCTTGTTTCTATGTCGCTTTAGTCTCTTTTAATCTGAAATAGTTCTTTGGCCTTTCTGTCTTTCATGATGTTGGCATGTTTTTAAAGAGTACAGTCCAGTTTTTTGTAGTTAGCTGTTTCCTAGTTATTAGATTCAGGTTGTGCATTTTAGGCAGGACTATTATATTAGTGGCATTGTTGTCCTTAAGTGGCTTACGTTAGAAGACATATGATACCAGTTTGTCACATTATTGGTGATTTTAACTTCAATCACTTGGGTAAGTTACTAATTTTCCCTTTGTAATTAATCAGTTATTTATAGAGAGAAACTTTGAGGCCATGTGAATGTCCTGTTCTCCACCAAGTTTTCACACACTGACATTCACACCTGTTGATTATCTTTGCCTGAATCTCTTTGGCAGTTGTGGATTGTCACCTTTTTAAAATTTTTTTACTCAAACTAAATTGCTCTTTCTCTGAAAAATAGATCAGCATTTCCCTATTGTTAATTGAAATTTGGGATTTTTGAGTGAGGGGGAAGGAAGGAAAAAGGGAAAGGAGGAGGGAAAGAAAGGGGGGGGAATGGGGGAGAACTTTTGAGCCCTCAGGGTTGTTCGTTTTTGTTTGTTTTGAGCAATGCAAGGACTTAATGAATTTCCAGATTTTTTTGTAGAAAAAGGAAAAATCTGTGATGGTGTTTGTTCCATTTTTAGGCTCCAGAGGAGAGAAAAGCTGCTTAGGACAATCGTGAATGTGGTTTAAAAAAATATGCATTTTTACTGTTGAAATTATGGTATTGGTTTGATTCATGTTGGCAACATTTACTAATGATCAAATTACTTAATCTCTCTGCTCCTCAACTCCCTCACTTGGAAAACCAGAATATTATTTCAGTGGTTCTGGAGGAAGGCCCAGGAATCCATAGTTTTTCCAAGAACTCTCCGGGAGATTCTGATGGGCAGCCAGCTTTAATGAATGGAAGCCTGGCATCCACCCCAGTGACTGTTGTAAATGCAGGTTGGTCATGTCCTTTGAGGATGTAGTTCTCTTGGTGCAGTTCCACGACCTCAGTTTCTCAAACCTGAGTATCTAATGTACCGTTAAAAAAAAAAAGTGTTTGTGGTTCTCCCATATTACTTAATTTACCACCTTCTCCAACACACAAATTAGGTATCATCTACATGTTTATATCTCTGATACAGTTTGAAGAGACACTTTGTATATTAATTCAGACCAAACTACAAACCCAATAAAATTCTAACTGCCAACATTAATTTAATAGAATGGGTGATAATGTTTTACTGAAATGAGTCACTTTTCACATAAATTTGTCACTGGTTGCCTGTGGCCCAGATTGTTGGGACTGGGGGAGGTAAGGGGGAGGTCATGTATGACATGTTTAGACGGCTGGGTTCCCTGTGCTGACTCAGTTCGTGTATTGCTTTCATTTTTGTCATTATCACTGAGAAAGCTGTATTAAGTGTGTTTGCGACTTTGCCCTTACTTGGCACAAATGGAGCATATTGCATTTATCGTATTTACTTAATAGCTTGCGATAATTATGGTAGTACTACTGCTGAGTTATTTGATTGTATGTGAACTTAGTCAAAATCATGTAGCTCTAAATTCTATTAATGAAATTATAAAATAGATAATCCAGAAAAATGAGTATATTAACAAATTTAAGATACAGATTGAAATGAAAATACAAATTAGCCCTCTCCTTCCCCCAACTCCCCAGCTCCTGCTCCTCTTTGAGAGAGACAGTCAGCCAGGGTCCCTGACACATGCCCGGTCTCCTCTGGGCTCGATTGAATGAAGGGGGAGCATGTCAGCAACCTTTTTATTTGCAGCACCTCGAGCAGTCCCTGGCTCTGAGAGGTTACTCCTCAACCATTGAGTTAAGAGTTTGCATCATGTACAAGACGGGGAAAAAAGCACATGTTTGTTTAAAAAATCAAGTAAAGAAGGATTTTTCAAAAGGAATACATTAAATGTGACTGAATGGGACCATCAACGTGGATTATAGTATTAATATGTAATACAGTCAGGAGAAAGATTGGCCAGTACTAGCTAGAAAAACCTCGACGGCATGAGTATTTATTAGTTTTTTGAAGCAAGTGACTGTTGGGTGTCTTTCTACCTGGCCTTCCTCGCGTGAAAATGAGAGAGCTGTGGGACCAGGAGAGTATTCCTGGCAGTGGTTTTAGCAACTAGATATCAACATAAGGCTCAAGTTTAATTTTGTGTCCTTACCTGTTTGAATTCTCATGGGCTTGAGGAACTCATATTGTATACGTACCTTGTACACATGTGCAAGTGTTTAGCTAACATGTTTTTCAACTAACATAGCATAAAGGCTGTTCAGTTCTGTTTTTATTTTCATTTATTTGATGTCTGGCCTATAATGCTAGCTTTTGGCCTTTGGAGTCTTTATTAGAGGGGAGCTTGCTGTGCTGTGAGAACAGAAAAGTGGTTCGTCCGCCCACAGGGGGAGGTGTTGGTGGTTGTGAGCTACTGCCCTTGGTTGCAGCCTCTAGACAGTGGTGATGCCCCTTCATGCCTCATCTAATGGAGGGCGCTGCCAGCCTGCCCAGGGCCTTGTACCAACGCACAGTTCAGATGAAAAAAGCAGAAGGACCTAGAAAGGTAGCTGTAAAACGCCACTGGGGTCCCGTAATAGCGAATGTGTGCACGGTGACCTTGGACCTGAAACCCTTGGGATTGTGGTACCTTGATCCAAAGGATAGAGCAGTGCTTTGGAATCATCCAAAGACAAATTATCGGCAGAAATGTTTGCCCCCAGTTCCCACTCCCACACACTGATCGTCCACCACAACGTAATGCGAGTGGAGTGACGGCACTGGAGGGCTGGCGTAATGGGCGCGAGTGTGGGGCAGGCAGCGATGAGCACTCGAGTCAGAAGTCATCAGCATGTTTGCAGTCTCAAGTGTCTTTTGTTTTGAATATTTTTCTGGTACATAAGATACAGGAATGCTCATAAATTAGTATTACTGCTGAATTTAATGTTTAGTTCATTTTTCCTGAACGTTGAGGGATTTTCTGATGTTTCATGTTGGAATGGGGAATAGGAGTTGATAACTACTGCTTTCTCTGGGTTTCCCTTTTGTTAGTATCATCTTCGTAGATGTACTAGACATATCCATAGATGTCCAGAGATTGGCACACTTACCATGACAATTGAGTATCAATCTGCTGTTAAGATATTGAGCAGATTTGTCAACAAAGAAGATGAGAACACAGAAAGATATCAGATGCATTGTGGAAATTACTTAAAGGAAAAACAGCTGGCAAATGATAATTGACATATATATTTAGTCTGTAGAATTTGAAATGCTGCTTTGGTTACTGTGGGTTAAGTCAGGAGGACACATCCATGAGACCAGGGCTTTTCTAGAAATGGATGAGGAATGACAGGAGACCAGGGTGACAGATTAAGGATTGCATGGCAGGCAAGGCGCTGTGATTAAATCCCCCGATGTTGTCACTGAGCCAGAAGGCTGAAGATAACACTCTTCTGCTGCTGAAAACAGGAATCAATACTCACTCCTTGATGGGCTAAATTATTGAAAAGAGCCCTTCTTGCAGTGTTTTATTATCTGGGATTTGCTTCCGCTGGTGATTTGTTAGCAGCATCGGGATGTTTGCTAGGCATTTTGTATGAAGATTATTCAGGCGGCCAGTGGACCCCTTTGGATAAGTCCCTTCCATTTTATATCTTGGATAGATTTGCGATTTACTTTTGCGTAAGTGGCTTTATACCTTTTGGAGTTCTTAAACAGTTTGGGGCACATATCCACATTTTTTTCACCTTGATTTTTTTGTTTTGTTTTCTTTTGTAGCTGTGAGTGGGTGGTTAACAGATTATTTTAGTGGTAACTCTTAACAAACATCCAGTGCATTTGGCATGCCATGTCAACCTGACACTGATTGATATACGCCGACTTTTGTGGTCTTCCCTTAGGAAGAAAATCATACAAGTAGTTGACTTGCCCTTTTATTTTTTAAGCCTTTAATGGGGGAGGATGTTTAATTTGTAAGGTGGCTGATGTGATTTCAGCCAACTTATTGCAAAAGAAAGCAAAAGCAATCTTGTGAGCTTCAGTGAGAGAGGAAAGAAAGCAGCGCTGTGCAGTTCTAGTGCTGCTCGAGTAACTGGGCCCCGTCCAATCCAGAGGCGAGGGCTGGAGAGGTGGCAGCTCCTTGGAAGGTTCTCTGCCGTTATCCTCCCAGCCGGACGCACTGTCTGTCACGTGGAAGCACGATTGGACTTGTTCCTTGGAGGGGCGCAGTTGGAATCTTCCAGGTGAAGTTTGAAGCCTCCTGTATTTCTGCAGCCTATGAGGAGTGAAGACTCTTGCCTCAGTGATTCAGAATTGGTGTTACAATATATTTATATTCTTTCTTTGGGATTCTACTGTTCATGAACGATTTTTTGATTCAGCTTCGTGGAAGAGCATGGTCCGCTCGACACAGCCCTGTTAGGGGATGTTAGTCGCCGTAGCGGAACCGTGAGGTGAGGCTAAAGAACAGCGTAAAATGACATTTCTCCTTCCCTGGAAAACGGATCAGATTTTAAAATCCTTTATCTAGAGTGGAGGGAAGAGGGCTGAGAGGGAAGGGAGACTAATGAAGAAAGTGTGAAAAGAGAGTGAGGTCTTTGAAAACTGTGTGGTGGACTTCAGAGCCTTGGAAGTGGCGTACGTGTGGGATCCAGCACCAGCACGGCGGGTGACAGCTGCCATGCGTGCTCTGGTCAGGGAGAGGCACCCCCCGCCCCCCGGGGAGAGGTACCCCCCTCCCCCCGCGGGAAGTGAAGCTTAGGCCTGCTTCCTGGGTGCGAGGATCTCTGTAGAGAGAGATGCTGCTTCTGGACTGGCAGCCCCGCCCCGCCCCTGTGCGCTCCCTGGTTTTGTCTGCTGGAAGTCTGGGAATTCCCTTCACATCCCACCTGTCATTTGCTGTAGGGGTCTTCCTTCCGATAGCGAATTCTTTTCTCTTCTGAGCTACCTTTCCCTCTGGTGTGCTGCTTTTTGCAGTACGCTGTGTGTCATTTGTTTCCTGTTTCCCTGACCAGACTGTCAGCTCCTACTTTCTGTCTGGGTCATTTTGGTCAAGTGAGTCAGTACAGGACACGGCTGCTGATCTGTCCAGGAGCGAAAGAGAGCTGGCATCACAGCGAGCTGACTGCTGTGCAATTTATCATCCCAGGGAGGACATCTTTAGGCTACACACTTGTGTCCTGTCGCAGTAATCTGCAGAACAGTTGAAGTTTTCAACTTGTTTTATTAAGCTGCCATCAGTGCAGCTGGAATTATTCTGAGCATATTGCTTTATCTGAAAGAAGGGACATATTTCCCTTTTATATTTTGGGGCAAAGGCAGAAAGGCTGAGACCTAGGCAACCTTTGGTTCTGTTTCCTGCTTGGATGAAACGGCACATTCCTCCTGTTCCTTAAAGGAATGTAATTGACCTCACAGTGACTGCTGGATTGGTATTACCAGGCAGTGAGCTGAGCAGGGGAATGGGGTCTTCTAGAAGATGGACTGGAAAACTGCCAACAGGATTGGTCATTTAAAAAATTCAGTGAAATGTTTATTTATAAAGTTACAGTGAAACTCCCTTGCTTTACAGACCTGATTATCGCCCCGATCATATCAGGTCCCCGTGTGAGCACTTTAATATGTAGCACCGCTTGGATTGGAGAATGTCTGTGCTGCAGAGATCATTCCTTTCCTGGGACAGTAACCACAGCACAGGGGCACCGCAGCGCACACTCCTTTGTGTCTGTTAGCGAGGGAATTTCAACATGCCGATTTTTATTCTCCAGTTTCTTAGTCTTACGTGTTTTTAGTTCCCATTGGCTTGTCGTTTGGATTATCATTTTAGAGAACTCGTTTAACAAGAAGCAACATGAATTTCTTTGTAAATTCAAATGCCTGTTTAAAAATTAGCATCAGTACAAATTAAATGGTTAAACTGGCTATTTTAACAACTAATGGAAGTAGTGAGGTGAAACCCAGGTAACTTACCCTGTTAACTAATGCATGCCATGGGCATGTGTCATGTTTAATAATGATTTTGACCTTCAGGAGTATTGAACTTGAAATTTCTCTCAGGTCGCACTTGAGCCCTGTCACATGCTGTGTGTCAACATTGCTTCCAAAGATACATCACAGCATATATCACAGATCTCTGAAGTTAATTCATTAGAGGAATTTGGTTTGTATTCAAGTTGGGTTTTCTCTATAAGGGAGATAAAATATCAGTGCAGTTCACCAGATTTTTCTAAGTCACAGGCTACTTTGTGTCTGGTGTACTACTGGTTGGACACATTTTTGTGCTGGGGTCAACTTTTTCCCAGTCAAGTCTTGTATCTCGTGGACTAAAACTATATACACATACACGCCAAAGGCTCATTCTTACCGGTTTCCAGAGACGTGACGCCTTACTTCGTGCCACTGCTCAGGTAGTTGATGGGTAACGTTATTACGTACTGACAGTTGCTTTTTGCACCCAGGGGTGGCAAGCTTTTTTCTCTAATGGGCCAGATAGTAATGTTTTCACCTTTTTCTTCTCTATGGCAACTACTCAACTAGGACACAGACAGCAAGTGACAGTGCGGCTGTTCCAGAAAAACTACAGAACTAGGTGGTGGGCTGGGTATAGGCTGGGGGCCTAGAGTCTGCTGCCCCCTGAGCTAGTCTAAACTTCTGAGGATTATTTCCCTGAATGAGTCACTCCAAAGCTTGGCCTTCCTTCTTCACTATGGCCTCATGCCAGAAGGGCCGAGTGTGGTCTGCAGTGAGTAGGGAACTGCTTTGTTCTTTGCTCTATTATTTTGAGCTGGTGAATATTGTGTAAATCTGTATCTATGACTGTGCCTTTGGCTCTCTCTAACCTCCCGCCCCCACACAGATGGTTTTTTGTATAGTACAATAACAGGTATTTCTTGTAAGAACTCATTCTCACTATGATCCTTGAGTTTTACAATATGTTTAGATACTAGAAGCAATTAAATATGTTTTCTCAGCTTGTTCCCCGCCCCCCCCCCCCCCCCCCTTGGCCATTAGCTTATATCTGGAGAGAGAATTTGAAAGGTTAAATGTGCATAATAAAACAAATTAAAGTTCAAGTCCTAATACTTCTTGTGGGTGTATTTTTTTTCCTCAAAAAAAAAAGTTGTAACAAAATATTCAAGACAGCAGAAGAGCCTTTTAATCTGCGTTTAGTGAAAAGTATGAATTTTCGGTTAATTTATTATTTAACAGATAAATGTTGATGTGGGAAATACTTTATTTTAGCGTTTGTTGTTAATGAGATAAAACCTTTGAAACCCACATAGGCAAATAAAATTTACCCAAATTAAAATTAGTTCACAGTCACAGATGACATGGCTGATAACCATCAGCTTTTAAATAATATGCTTTTGCTCCACAGGGCATGCTGGGAAGTGAGTGGGAATGGCTCTGTGCCAACCTTTCTCATGGAAAGAAAGGTTGTGACAGAAATCATGTGATTGGCAGTGGTTCTCAGAAGTCTTATTTATATTAAAAGACAATATATTATTATTATCGTGACATTATTACCCAAATTTTTAAGAAACATGATTACTTATTGACAAGCTTTATTCATATCCAGGTAGGTTGTTAGTGTTTCAAATTTTATTTGAGACTAGGATTTGAGGGTTTATGTCATAACCTAAGCTAATGTGGTATGTATTATTTGCTGTTAGCTCACTTGCTACCTTGCTGGCTAAATTATTATAAATTGTCTGTGATTTCTGCCCCTCTATCTCCTTTTCACAAATGCTTTGATAGCTGTAAAAGGCAATACACTCTGACCACAGCCGTTAAATCTGATTTTGTCTTCACTAGTTGACCACGGCATTTCTCTTGTATTTTTCCACCCGGTGGCATACACACTTTAAGTAATTTATTGTGAGTTTACCACTGATCATTTCTATTTTATTTTACTTATGATCATGATTAAGTAATTTCTCTTCACTGAGAGCTAGATTGCTCTTATGGAGAGAGTAGACAGTTGGCTTCTGTGTTCAGTTCTGTCAGTGCTGTGTTACTTTAGGCAAGCTATTTAATCTTTTAGGACACTTACTCTCCATACCTGTCAAGTTGAGAGCAATTGTCCTGCTCACTCCGTAGAGTTATTCTTATGTGAGAATAACAAGAGTGCTTTGAAAATTTTACAGTAGTGTACAAATATAGGAGAATCAGTTATTAGGAGTGGCTGTATATAATAAAACCCAAAGCACAGTGGTAGAAAGTCTGTGTTCTGATATAAAACAAGGTGTTTTCCAGGGTGTGCCCTCCAGTTGGGTAGTGGGCATGACCCTCAGGTACCTACTTTTTTCCTGTCTGCTCTGAGTGAAGGTTTCCATTTTCAAGGTCACACGTGGCTGTTGCAGCTACAGCTATCAGATCCCTGCTCTAGGACAGTGTTACTCAAATTGCGGCCCATGGACCGAGCTGTGGGTTGCTGGTCCACCATGAATAAAGCACAGCAACTGACAGTAGCAGTCTGTAGAAACTTCTGCAGACATCTGACATGGCCACAGCACTTTAATTGTGTTTCATGCAGTGATGACTCTGCAGTGGATTGGGGGGAACTGGTTCTTCACCGCAGCCAGGCAGCTGGAGGAGGAGGGCGCACAGGCAGAAGCCGAGGCAGCCCATCCCAGAGCGTTGCTGGTGGTCCTACCTGACAGAGTCTGTGTGCAGAGCCCTCAGGCGTGGCTGCAGTTGACCTTGGCTGAGCTGTGGTAATACCTGGCTCCATTATGAAGGGGATGGACGTTGATTTAGGCAGCCAGCGGTCTCTGCCACAGTTGGACATGTCTGAAACCTTAGTCAGCACCGTTCAACGCGGAAGCAGATCCAGGGGCTGAAGCACTTCTGGGGGAAGGAGGTCTACTGCACGTCTCAGATGGAAGGACATACGAAGGAGGCCAGAGCAGAATAAAATGACATGACAGATTGTGTGGTTACCATCGTACAAAAGAGCATTGTCAACAGGTTTTAAATGTATTTATATTTTTGTAACTTAGAACTAAATTTGTGAATTTAGTCACAACTGTAACTAAAACCTCATCTCAAAAGAAACATGCATTATCTTCATGCAAATATAATTAAATTTGATTTTCCTAGGATAGGATGTGGAAGTGGACTCTGCAAAGATGACTTTTTGAAGGTACCTTTTTCACTGGTTCAGAATAGGCATGAGCCTCTTGTATGGTGTGTGTAAATGCATACAGGGTGGAGATTGTAAGAGGGTTTTAAAGACAACTTTATAAGAATGTAGTGGTCTGTGATTCAGTTGAATTTTGTGTTTTCAAATCCAGATTTCGTTGTCCTGTTTCATTGAGAAGGAGAAGTATGGTCAAATGTCTTCACAATGAATGTAATACTTCACAGTGGCATTGCACTATTTTTCCTACCATGAAAGTCTTTGTTTCCTTCCAGTGTGTTAAGCCTCTGTGTGTCAAACCCTCTTGTTATGTAGCATCTGGTACTAGGCACCTTCAGAGGCGGGATTAAGAAGAGAATGGTAGGAAAACCCGAATTCTCACCCGCACCCTCGACATGTGCAAGTGCTTGTGGGAGGTGCAGGGAGGGCAGCAGTCAGCACAGCAGCAGGAAAGCAGTATGTGTGCCGTGGGAGGTGTGCGTGCAGAGGCGCAGCGATGAGCTGTCCGTTGGTTCAGAAGGAGACGTCCCAGTGAGCCGGGGAATTTGGGCAGCGGAAGGGGGAGGCTCAGCGGAAGGGGGAGGCTCGGCAGAGGGGCCTCGGTGGAGAAACCATTAGCACTGAATAGTTCTTGTCATATGTATGGTTTTCAGTCACAGTGGCTGGGTTCGGAATGTGGGCGGGTGGGGGCAGGGCCCATCGTTGGCTTATATAGACAGTTTGGCCCTGAAAATAGGTGGTCGTGCTTGGCTTTGCATCTAAAGTACCACGTGGCATTTTACGTTTCCTTTTAATCAACGAAGATAATGCTGATGGTCGCTTGCCATTCACTGTCAGTGAGAAAACCTCCCGCGTCACACAGGGTCAGTAGCTGTTGGGAGCGTCGGGGCTTTTCTTCCTTTCATATCATCTTTGTCTTGACCATTCCATTAGAAGAATATGTACCTTTTCCTCTGTTTTGATCCCAGAAAAGCCTCTCCACACTCCCACGTTATTCATAGAGAAAAACTGCCCTGCCCTGTCTGCAGGTGGCTGGACCTTCACTGTCCTGCTTCCCTGGGGGGAGCTGGGACAAGATGTCGTGGATCCCATGGCAGCCCCACGGGGGTCTCTTGCAGCCTTCTCTTTGGAGTCTCAGTTGGAAGAGGTCCTCTGGCTTTCTCCTTTATAGCGAGCAAACATTTGGGAAGCTTGTACTCAGCTCTTAACCTGTGAAAGAAATAGTTAAATGACTGTCAGTTGCTTCAGACACAGACAGGATGGTACAGTTGAGTCAGGATAGTTTGGAGACTAATTGGTTGGCAACTCTTTCTACTCAGCAGGTCTTCAGCTGGTTCCAGAAAAAGAAACTGCTAGAGGATTCTGGGTCAGCCCAGGCACATGGTCAGCGGGAGGGAGGCAGCGTGGCTGAGGAGGCTGCATGAGTGGGAAGTCAGGGACCTCTAGTGACGTGGAGGAAACGCACTTTGAGGACTTGGTGTTCCCGACTGGCACATTAGCAGTGTGTTTGCCCTGCTGCCCGGAAGCACTGCCTTCATGTTGCCTTTCCAAGTGTGAACTAATTAAGATCAGAAACATTTCAGGTCTCACGTTGGAAAGCTGAAAGGCATGGTCTGTGGCCTGTCCCAGCAGCATCAGCACCAGAATACCAGCCAGACGAGCTTGGCCGTAGGGTCAACATGACCGGAGGCTGCAGAGCTGCTCACACTTCCCCTTCTGTCCTCAGGCCTTCTCCAGCTTTTACTGCATTCTGTACAGTCTCATGAAATGTGTTTCATGAGTTAATTGACCTCCGTGAACGGATTTTAAACTTCCTGAGGGAGCAAAGCATGTTTTGAATATTTCTGATCTTGTCTGCGGTCCCTAGAACTGTTCAGTGTGGATGGTAGGCCCCGTTTCTTGCTTTGATGGATTCGGTCTGTGTCCGAGTGACTGGCTGCTCATCCTCAGGCCTCAACTCAGATGTCGCCGGCTCTGGAGGCTGTTCTGACCACCCCATCCTGGCCTCATGCCCTTCTTCATTCTCTAAGGTGTTGCCCAGTTTTAACGTCTTTATTGTGGTGGGACTTTGATCATCATCTGAAATTCCTGTTGGTTTATTTATTTGCTTGTTGTCCTTTTCCTAATAGAACAAAACTCTGAGAGCAAACACCTCATCGGCATTATTCTGTGTCTGTTTAATCGTCACTGAATGAGTGAGTGAGTGAATGAAAACGTTAACAGATACTTATGATTTAGGAAATGGATTATTTGGGTTTAGTCTGGGGCGTGCTGGTTTCTTAAGTCACGTTCTGAGGTGTGCGTTTTGATGATCAGTATGGAAGATGGTCTCAGGAAGTTTCCGTGAGAAAAAGTCTGGGCCTGTTTACAATTGAAGGACGATGTGGATTTCAATTTATAAAAATTTTGTTTGACAAGGATAAATAAAGGCCTGTCTCTACCTTACGGCATCTGTGCATCTTTCACTGATGTTGCTTAGTTACCATTTGAAGTTACCTTTTTATCCTGGATCCTATATGTTGTTGGCTGCTCGGGATTGGCTGTCTTTGGGGATAGACAGTCACACCTCATAGGCCACCTAAAGAGACCAGACAGGCAACTTGCCTTAGAAGAGGGTAGCTGAAGGGTGGGCCTGGGGACTTCTCTACCCCAGGCACTTTTTAAGGACTTTTGATGAATTTTAAAAGAGGCAGACATGTTTCTGGAAATGAGAAATATTAGAATATGTCAGATTTGCAAGTTGGAGTTTAAATGAAGGTTTTCAGTGACTTGCTTTAAATTACCCCAGTGTGTTAACTTTTCAGTGTTTCTGTACAATTCATTCAAGCCAACATTACATGCATACTGCATGCATAACACTAAGTCGCGGCACAGAAGGCAGGAGATGGGAATTAATCTCCCCCTCAAGAATGGCCAGCTCCATGGGGTGGGGGGAGGGCGTGTTTGCCTGTTTTGTGTGTTGCTGTAGCTCCAGAGCTAGACAGTGCCCTGGCACACAAGGAGCCTCATAAATATTCGTTGGATGTAGAAAGAGGAATAAAACATGGCCTCTGCACTCAAGGGGTTCTAGACGAGCAGGAGAGATGAAATGTGCATCTCTGCAGAGAGTGGGGCTTGGAGAAGGAAGTGCAGGCATTGTTTCCAAGGGTAGCGCTTGGGCAAAGGTGCCTCAAAGTGGTAGCTTTTGAGCTGGGCCTTGAAGAGTTGGAAGACTTTTGACTGGAGAACAGAAAAGCTATTTAGACAAAGGATAGAGGCAGAATATTTTTGTTGAATATTGGAGTCTAGCTTGGTTTGGTGAACGGGATGGTCTGAGATAGAGCTGAAAAGGTATGCCTAATTCTGAAAGCCGTGCTGAGAAACTGGATTTTATTTTAGTCATTGGGGAACCATGAATGGTCTTTCAGCAGATGAGCGAGAGCATGATCAGAACTATGCTGTAAGAAAATTAGATTAGAGATAGAAAGATCTCATTAAGAAGCTACTAAAATAGCTCCGATGAACCAGAATGAGGGCCTGATCCAGAATGCTATTAGGAAGAGTTGGAGGGGAAGGGAGAAATGTGAAGTAATCAAGCCACATTCATTAGCTGCTGTGCAGCAAAAAATATGTCCTTGCTGTTGATCAGCCTGTATTGTAGGCAGGGAGCAGTCAGAAGGCAGTGGGATCATTTGGGGTACGTGTCAGGGTCAAGGGCCAGACTCCTTGGAGTCTCTTCGTAAGGGCAGGTGGACGTGATTCTGTTTGCAGACTTCGAAAGGAGGCTCAGAGAAGCTAAGTAATCTTTCTGATGCCGTACGGTCTGTGGACAGTCGGACTTTGAACCCCGGTCTCTGATTTTAAAGGCTGCCCTTGGCCCCTGTAAAGTAGTGTATAGAGGACAGCTGAGTCAGGCTCTGGAGACAGGATGTCCAGGGTTTCCCGGTCACTGACTGTTAGGTGTGCGAGGGAAGGAGATGAGGGATCCTGTGAGGTGTCTGAGACCCGCGGCTGGGAAGCGGTTCACTCCACGGTCAGAAGCGGTGGCGTCTGTTAGGAGTGTAAGAAAATAATGTAACGCTAGAGCTCTCCTAAGTTTTGTTTTGCTTGTTCACATTTCAAACTTGTCCTTAAATTTGAGTTTCCTGGCCTGTATGCGTACTGCAAGGATGTCATTCTGATCATTCCAGACGAGGAGCAGATTGGTTAGTACGTGCCAAGCGGCTATTCATTCCTGTGACAATTCCAGCTGCTTTCGTATATCTTGTCTCTATTTTCCTACATACATTTTCTAATTTAGTTCTTTTGGTTTGGTTGCTAGAAACCACATAATTATGAAATGTATAAATTTGTGAACATTGGTAAAATACATCTTTTATCTGTTGTATATGGTTGCATCTGTGGCATCTGGTTTCCAGCTGAAATCTGTCTGAGGCATGAAGTTCATTTACCTTTATCTTGACGAGACTTATCCCTCAGGTGTTCTCCCCTCCTGCGTTTCCTTCTCTGGTTACCAGAGCTTTAGCTGATACCTGCTCTTAGGCAGAGTGCAGGTGAGGTATGTCATTAGTGTTTTCTTTTTTTGCTAAATCTCTTTATTGTACAGCACGAATAGAAACAACAACACAAAGCCTATGTTATGTATAGCTTAATGAATTATTATAATTTGTAACAACCTTTCAGGTCAAGAAATAGGACGTTGCAGCCGTCTCCCAGTTTCTCTGCAGTGACAGCCCCCTCCTTCTCTACAAAATGAACTGCTGCCCTGACTTTTAAAGCAGTGATTTCTTTATGTTCATTTACAGTTTTACCTCCCAACTGTCACTCTCTGGACACTATAGTTGAATTTTGCCTGTGCTGTGTCTTTTAATACTGTTTATAATCTGTAGATTTTACCCCTTCATCCCTTTATTTTCTTCATACTTTATTTATGAAGAACCCAGGCTTTGACCTGGAGAGTCTCCCACAGTCTGAATGTTTTTTGTTGTGCAGTGCAGTTCCAGATGTTACAGATGTGCCTCTGCCCTCGGTATTTCCCGCATGCTAGTAGCTGGATCCTGAGGTTTGGTCAGACTCGAGTCATCCATTTGGGCAAGATTACGGGAGGGGTGGTATACTTTTACCAAGAGGCACATTATGTCCGTTGTTGTTCTTTTTTGGTGTTGTTACCTGTTCCATGAATTCCTTGGGAGTTGAAAAATTATGAGATTCTAATTCCATCATTTCAGTCTCATTAATTAACTAGAATAATTTTATGTGGCAGTACGTCCTGTCATCTACTATTCAGTTCCCCAGTTTATATAGGAAAGGCAGGATAAAGGCTTAATTCTTCCTTTTTACTTACTCCAGTTTGAAATAATATGTTGGGTACCCTTAAATATATTTGATGGGCTTCAGATGATTGCAATTCTTACTCCTTATTGAAGCCCAGAAGCTCTTCAAGTTGGCTTCTGAGTCCTTTTGCTCTGACTGGTGATCTAATAGTGCCCTTGTTACTTGTATGTCTAGATGCTCCATTCTCACCTGGTACATTGCCTACAGCAGGCCTGGGCCCGGCATTTCTTCTAGAATCCCTGGTTTCTTTCAGTAAGAAATGCTATTTCAAGAGCATAATCTGGGCCGTTTGGGTCTCATTGCTATCGTGTGGTCATTATTCCTAGATCTTTTCATTTATATATTACTTATGTGAGAATTTCAGTGGACAGAGCTGGGAAATATTATCTATTATATCACATAAACCATATTGATATTTTTAGTTAAAATTCAGGATTATAGAGCTTTTATTTAACCTCGTCTATTTTCTCTGTGTATCTCCTTTTTTCCACAGACTCCTGGTTCTCCTCGGACTCAGGAGTGACAGGATAAAGAGTATCTCATAATTATTTTTCTTTATCTCACCTTAACCGTGCAGCAGTCTCAGATTAACAATGCTAATACTGCCACCGCCAATTATGATTACTGAAAAGAGTGGGGGGAAAAAGGTTCTGTTGGCGCTCTCCCTGTTCTCCCTCCATGTCTTAAATGATAGTCCTATACCTTTGGCGATGACGTAGCTTCTAATAATGAACCCGCTTTAGTCTTAGTTCTTCAAGTAACTACAGTAAGTCCTTCACTGGCATTGTCAGTAGGTTCTCTGACTTAAGTGAAACGTGTAACAAAACCAGTTTTACCACAGGCTGATTGATATAAACAAGAGGTAAGTTCCGCTGGCATCTCGTCAGAGTTATAACAAAACGACTTTATTTGAGGACCTGCTGTATATATTTAATCTTCACGACTAGTCCTAGTAGATGTCTCTTTCGTCATTTCAGTTGTCTGAAGTTTGTTTTCTAGTAGATTCCTTAGAATGGGTTCATATGTAGGAACAAATGCTTACAATATACCCTGTTTCCCTGAAAATAAGGCCTAGCCAGATAATCAGCTCTAATGCGTCTTTTGGAGCAAAAATTAATATAAGACCCGGTCTTATATAATATAATGTTATAGTAAAATAAACCGGGTCTTATATTAATTTTTGCTCCAAAAGACGCATTAGAGCTGATTGTCCAGCTAGGTCTTATTTTCAGGGAAACACGGTAGCTGTTTGTGCCCTTAGACTAGCAGGTCAGAGTAGTTGACTCGTTTTCTTTTCTTTTTTTTAATTGAAATGTGATTGACGTACATTATATTCTTTCAGGTGTAAAACAGAATGATTCGCTATTTGTGTATATTGTTAAATGGTCACCACAGTAAGTCTAGTTAACCTTCATCACCATATACATACCGTGTTTCCC
Organism: Rhinolophus sinicus; assembly: GCF_057876585.1. NCBI lineage: Eukaryota > Metazoa > Chordata > Mammalia > Chiroptera > Rhinolophidae > Rhinolophus > Rhinolophus sinicus. The sequence continues at coordinate 5,580,714 of NC_142514.1, read as the reverse complement.
CGAAAATAAGAACCGGAAAATAAGCCCTAGCAGATTTTTCAGGAGGGCATCCCCTGCACATAAGCCCTAATGCATCTTTTGGAGCAAAACAATGTAAGACCCGGCCTTATTTTCAGGGAAACACCGTAGTTACAAAAGTTTTTTCCTTGTGATGAGAACCTTTAAGATCTACTCTGTTAGCAACTTTCAAATATGCAACACAGTGTTATTAAGTACTGTCACCATGTCGTGTTTTCTTTTCTTGGGTGTCTTAAATATGCGACCACATTTTCTTCTGGCATAAAGCATTGCTGTCAAAAATCTGTTGATGATCTAATTTTCTTTTTCGTAAATTTACATATTCTTTTTGCCTAGATGCCTGAAGAATTTTTTTCTTTGAAGTCCAGTCATTTTAGTAGAATTTGTCTAAATGTTGGTCTCCTGGATCTGTGTGATTAAGTACATACAGTGTGCTCTTGAAGTGTGGAGTTCCAAGTCTTTTTACGTATTTCTGAAAAAATGCTCTCGAATTATAGTTTTTAGTATTTGTTCTTATCCTTAGATTTGGTTTTCTTTCTCAGGAGCTCCTATTATGTGTATGTTAGTTGTTTCGTGCCTGTCTTTAGTATTTGTCACTTTCTCCTGAATCCTTTTTATGTTTTTTATTTCTTTTTTGACGTTTAAACATTTTCTTTTCACCTTCTCTTTCTTGTAAGGCATTGTTAGCTCTGTTTATTTACTCTTAAATACTCCTGGTTTACTCTGCATTTCTAAAATGATCTTTGAGATTTCATTTTTGAGTTTACCTGTGTCTGATTTATATCGCTCTTTAATGTCTTGTATCACTTATTTAATAATATCTTTTAGCTTGTTTTGAAACAGTGCATTGCCATGTGGTTGTGTGTGCACATATTTTGTTGTTGTGCCTTCATTATCTGTAGGGGTGTTATTCTGCTCCTTACTCTTTTTTTCCCCTGCTCATTTTTTTCTATTAGTAACATTGTGTGAGGTTTAAACCTCAGTACTTTTGCTCATTTTTCATGAACTTATAGAAGGAAGTGAGGTTCAAAGTAGTTTCTTACAACTTCACAGACCTCTCTCTCATGTTGTCATGTAGTGTTAAAAATACTGCGGCCTGCATCCTGTGATTTCCTGGCTCTGTTCCCTGCTCCACTTTCCTTTGGACCTCTGTCCTTTTCTCTCTTGCTGTTATTCTGCTCCATGTATGGTCCATCCGTGTAGTTTCTGCTCTGTTATAGGACCTTGTCCTAGGAGGGAGCTGTGGTGGGCGAGTTTTTAGCGTTCACAAGTGGTTAGACTCCTTAGCCTTCGGTGGCCTCTCTGTATAAGCTGCCGTCTGCATGGACAAAGCCCCCACGGCCTCCAGCTACTGTTAGCACAGTGGCCCCCCTCATTGCCTGTTAACTGTTTTGAGATCTTCCTGTTCTTAGATGTCACATACCCCATTCCTTCTGTTTTTTCCCCTTCAGATGCTGGTAACCAACAGGTCTTATGGCTGTTGGTAGTTTCTGCCTTTCCTCCTGCTTGTAGTTTGGGGTTTGTGAAGATACCTTGTGTCCTCATTTTGTGTTGTCAATGGGAGTTTGGTTTGACTCTCCAGTTGATCTATTTTTATGTGGGGATTTAGGACGATCCATAAACTCTGCTGCCATTGTTGCTGTCCTCCCAGAATTCCTGGTATGCTAGTTTTTATTGAAATCATTGTCTACTAAGTCCCAGGCCCACAATCGTGGGCATGACCTGCTGTTTGTCACGGCTGCCACGATTTCCCAGTAAACCCTGAGGGAGCGATAGGTACAGAGTTAGACCAGACAAAGGAAGAGTTTATCTGGGTTTTGTTCCCTAACCACATTGAGTTTCCCCACATGTTGCTCCAGCCCATGTGAGAGGCACAGATACTCAGTTTTCTTTTAATTTTTTTTTTCTACACCAGGTTCAGGCACACAAGAGGCTTCCGTGGTTCTAGCTTCCTAAATAGATACCCAGATTGGCCTGTGAAATCTCACGATTGATGATGAGAACATGCTGTTCTCCCTCTATCTCCACCCCCCTATCCTCATAAATGTATGTTGTAGACCTTTGAGTTTTCCCTGTTGATGTAGGGAAAGTTACAAGGTAACTTAAAACATGTTAACTTTTCAAGAAAATTTTACTTTGAGCCAAAGGAGTAACCTGGTTGGTGAGTAGAGTTGGAGATTTGAGAAACTGTTTTGTTTTGTATGATTATTTCTAATATATGCATTTCTCTGATGTAATATATCAGCAAGCAATTATAGCTGAAATTTTACATTACCCAAACATAAACATTACAAGTGGCACATAACCGTTACAAGTGGCACAACAGTTTAGTATATATGCATACATATTAAATAAGTATATATTTATGAAATTTAAATTGCATCATTCAAATGGGAAAATATGAAAATGTATAATCATTGGGTCAATATTACTATTGTATGTAAAAATAGTGCATATTAATAAGAGGAAATTATATTTCTCAATATCGTTGATACATACATAGTGAGATTAAAATACCAGTGATCGCAGGGGCTTATATGTACCTTTTATTTCTTCAATGCAAATTTAAATGAATTTATACATATACTGTCAAACTATTTTCAATGCGAAAACAAAAGTCTTTTCAACAAATAGTCTGGACCAACTGGATATCCATATGGGGGTGGGGACAAAACGCAACCCTACCACACCATACATAAGAATTCATTTGAGGTGGACCTCTAACTATAAGGTAAAAATTATAAAGTTTCTAAAAGAAAACAGAAGAGTATCTCTCCAACCTTGGTATAGACAAAGCTTTCTTAAAGAGAAGACAGAAAATACGTACTTAAGGGGAAAAAAACCCAGAATTCATAAAACAACATTGTTAAGAATATTCATAGAGAAGCCTCAGACTGCAAAAATGCTTGCAACACATCTGAGAAAGGAATGCAATTCAGGATACATTAAAAAAACTCAAACAAAACTGCTACAGCTCAACAATAAGACAACTCATGACCGCTATGCTGTATACCTGAAATTAATATAAAATAATAGTGAATGTCAGCTGTAACTGAAAAAAATAATTAAGAAAAGACAACTCACTTTTTAAAAATGGGCAGACTTGAACAGAGACAGTTTACAAAAGGAGATATATGCATGGTGGATATGCCCATGAAAAAGCGCTCAATTCCATTAGTCATGAGGAAAATGCAAATTAAAGCTACAATAAAGACTGCTCCACAGCCCCTAGCGTGGCTGAATAACCCTGGTTGTTGGTAAGGGTGCCCACTGTGGCAAGGAGCTCTTCCTGCTTGCTGGTGGGAATGAAAATGATAAAATGACTTGAACAGTTGGACAGTTTCTTCGAAATTTAAATGGCTCTCTCTGTCCTAGTCTCTGGTAGAAATTAGAAGTGGTTCCTCCTACAGGTGGGGTAGAGCGCGAGTGGGAAGTGCTTGAGGAAACTTTATGGAATGGTAGAAAGGTTTTGTGTGTGGGTTTTAACGGGGGGTGTATATATCTTTATAAAAGCTAACTGAACCTAAAATCTCCGCTTTTCACTGTATATAAATTATGCCTCAATTTAAAAAATCCAGTGCAGATTACAAACATTTTATATAATTTAGTAAATGTAAATCTTACAATGATGTTTCATAAAATTGCAGTTTTTGGATTTAATCCAAATTTTATTTGTATTTGCATTTTAATTTTATTATGCAATGTATTAGAATAGAACTTAAAGCAAAAGTTCCCCATTTGGTTTTGCTCACTAGTATCTAGCTGGCTTCACTGTAATGCATGAGACGAGTTCCAAACTATGTGGACCAGGTATATGGTAAATATAATTGAAGGTTGTTTGGTTCTGCTATGAGCTGTTTGAATCACCTCAATTATTCATGAATTTTTTTCTAGATGTTTAGGATGTCTAATACTAGCTTGTAGTAATTTGCCTACTATCCCCCAAGGGGGCTATTTATGTAAGGCCCTGTGATAGGATGCTGAATTTCAAAGATGATCTTGTCAGATTACTTCACATCATCTAGAAAGTTAATTTTTGAAGTGTCCTTCCATTTTGCTTTTTATATTTGGTTAGTTTTTAGCTGCTTTTGTCTTGTTTTATTATAGGCAACCTTTAGAAGATGCTAGCTCTTAGTTACAACCTAGTTTGAATTCCTCTGTGCCCTGATTTTCATATCCTAGCTACCTTGTTGATGGTTTATATAAAAAATTCAGTTGTGCACAGAGCACTTATTCATAATTTTTATATATTTATCCTTTAGTCCACTTTATGAACGTGTCCTTTTTTGTAAGAAGGGAAGTGTTATACCTAGATAATATTATGTTTTTCCCAGTGTTAATTGGGAAGACTTTGTTTTTATGGTGAGCTCTGAGTTCACGCTTTATGTAGCATACGTTTTTGTGGACTGTGGTGTAGAAAGTCACAGAAAGACGCTCTTAAGAATTCATTCAAATATATTTACAAGAAAATAGCATGGCACTATTTATTTTGTGAAGTGAGTTAGGAACTGTTTACCATTCTCAGGATATGTTTTCACCATTCTTAATAATGGCTATTTCATATGTGTATGATACAGAGGTATGTCAAGATATAGATTGCACATTGGAGTGTCATGGCTGGATCAACTGAAAATAGACTCCACTTGTAACACTTGAGGGAAAGGGAACTCAGAGGAAAGTCATGGCGTTTTCTGTTTATAGTGACAGACGGTGGGTGTATCTTTGCCTCTATTACACAGGCACAATGATGAATTTTTACACAGTAGCTGAATCTGTGTTTGTCGTATCGTAGAGATTTACACCAATGCACACAAATGGAAAAACCTAGCATTCAGTACTTTTGTTGAGAAACTATGATCTAAGTTACTGGTTCATTTAAAACTAACTTTTTTGGAGCTAGCAAGTATTTAACAAACTGCCCCAGGGTCATCTGCCCTAGCATGATTTGCTGAGGGTTAGGGCTTCATTTTGATAGGTTAGCGCTAGAAGACCTTTCCTCCCTCCTCATGTGTTGTAACACATGGGTGGATGGGCGAGGGGCTGGCTTTAGTTAAGACATAGGAGCATCATATATTGATGGAGTTAGGGCCAGATGAAGCTTTTCAAATTTTGTGTTGTAAATTGTCTCTTTAGGATAACTTAATGTTTTGTTGCTTGGGGTAATTACCTCTTTTTTTTGTTTGTTTATTGCCACTCATTCAGTCACTCATTCGTTCCTATTGCTTGGTAGCCCACCGCGGGCCAGGCATTTATATAGCTCCTGGAATAGCTGGAACCTGCACCGATGATAGTGCTGCCTAGTTGGTCTTCGGTTCTGTCGGGGTGAGGAGGATACAGGCAGTGCAGGTACCGGGTCGCAGTGCGCTGCTCAGCGTGCAGTGGCTTTGAGCCCCAGAGCCTCTGAATGTTCAGACACTTTATGCAGTAGTTTGCGTGGCACTCAGCAAAGGTTAAGAACCATTGTTCTAGAGCCTGATTTGAGGTGTAGTTTATCACATAGTGATTTCTATATATATGCAAAGACGCAGTTGCCTCCATATATAGTTTCCCCGGCAGTTGACTCCACTATCTCCTCTTCTGTGTGATCAGATTAAATTTTCTTGGGCATTGCTTTTATTTTATGTCTCAGTAATTATTTACTGCCAATTAGAACTCTGACAGTTTCTGTTGTTAGTCTATCTGACATAGCATTGGTAGAGCTAGAAAATGATTTCCTGCAACTCCTTCTATAGTGATTTTCTCCCTCAAATTACAGAATATGGTAATATTATTCTTAGGTAAGTGGTGTCTCTATTATGTGTTAATTGCCAAGAGGCAGCTCTTAGTGTTTCTTTTTGACAGTAAAAGCTTTTTGAATTTAGAGGATTAGGGAAGTTACCTTGATCCTGTTTCATCATTGGTGAATGGTGGAGAGCTGAATGTGGATTTGTACCAGTCTGTGGAATTCAGCTTGCACTGGTTCTGGTGACTGAAGAACAGCAGCACAGAGGAGCATAGCTTTGTGCTCGGTGGTGGTTTAGCTTTGGGGCTCCAAGCAAGGACTTCAGGAAAGGTTTCTTTGTTCTTAGAAACTGGAAATTAATAGATCTTCTGGCCAGGAGGGCTCCCTAATTTTCGTGGGTCACTGGCCAAAAACAAGGACTCCGTAACTATTAATATAACTTTGCGTCTTTGTTAGTAGCCTTGACAAAATCTCCCTTTTTATGTGTATTTATTTCTCATATAAAGGATCTCTTACTATTTTGTATTTTAACACAAGGGGCAGATGTCTCCAGCTCTGAGCCGGGCTTTGCAGTATGTCCTGTCTTTTGAATGTTTCTTTCAACTTGGATACCTCTCTTTGTTAAAAGGCCAAACCCCTTAGTGAGATGTTCTGGGAAAGAGGACCCCTTGATATTTGAAAGGTGAGAAAGCCATTTAAGCCCTGGGATGCCTTCCGACAGCCCCACTGCTGGGTTCTGCTTGTTTTAATGTAAGTGATAGATACTGTGGCTGGTTGTGTTCAGTAATTGGATGTGAACTATCTAAGTGACATTTCATGGCAAATGTGAGGGCACAGTGGATGGCACTCGATTTCACTGTTGCTGCCTTTAGGTTTCAAGGTAGAAACCATCCATATTGGGATTTAATTATCAGAGCATATATTCAAAGATTAGTTCAATGCATCTGTAATACCCTTAGTTGTTAGGTACCTGTTTGGTTATTGTGCATGACACCGAGCGGGTGTGATTTAATGCCAGTGTGCAGTGCAGCGATGGAAATGCTAAGCCGGCCGTGTGTGAGGAGGGCTGCCCTCAGTACCGCGTCAGCCGCGTGCTGCCAGACAGTCGGCTGGGAAAGACGGAATCTGTAATCAGAGAGGTTTGTGAAGTAGCAAGCAGAGACAAAAAAATGTTCCGATAAAAATAGTCCTCATTCCCTTCTTTCGAGAGAGGTTTCAATTACACCTTATTAATGACATCCATCTTCCCTTTTTAATTGTGTATCCAGCCTCAGTGGTATATCACAGGATGAATAGGGGTCGGTAGTACTCTATTTCCATTTCAGGGCTGGTTTTATAAGGTGGCATTGAGTGGAACATCTTATATTCAATTAGAGACTTTATATTTCATATTCAAAGAGACTAGATTTCATATTTAAAGGCTTTTTAAATTCAGCAATAATGTGAGCATTTTTGAGGTGAAGTGGTCTGTATAAGGAGGGTCTGACATGTACTGGGGGCAAAGGAGTATGTGACTTTCCTACAAGCAGTTAAGAACACGTATGCTTTATATTTATTTGCCTTCGCATTCTTAGAAGTCTAAGTGTGGAAGATTGGCTGCCTGATTGTTGGCACAGACGGCTGTCATTAAATAGGCTTGTTCCTGTTCATTTTATTCTCTAACAGTCTGGTTGGTGCCTGTGCCAATTCTGTTAGTCAGGCGCTGTCTGTCATCCAGGGAAGGCTAGCAACAGAAAGGAGAAAACTGCAGAAACATGCCAGTATGGAACGAAAGGAGAGAGAGAGACAACGTAAAAGCCTGTGACATACACAAAGCAATCTGATTCTAAAAAATTGTTTGAACAGGTGATACATTGAATCAGAAAGTATTAACCAGATGTACTGAGAAGTAGGCCTCCCATCTGTGGACTTTTATGTATCCAAGGTCTTTTTCTTCATACCTCGCCTCATTCAGATAATCATTGTTATTACATTTCTTATGTATTCTACCAAGGTATTGTATAAGCAAATACGACAGCTATCAAATTACGCACATTATTCTATAGCTTACTCTTGAGAATATATGTTGAAGATCTTTCCATATCAGTACATAGAAAATTTCCTACTCTCCTTCCCCTTAAAAATATTTATACCTGCATGGCATTCCATTGCATGGATGTTTCATAATTTAATTCATTGCTTGTTAATGAGCATTGTTCATGTTAAATAAACTTGTTCATGTTTTTTTGTATATGTGCAAATGTACGTTTAGAATAAATTGCAGTCACTGGTATTGCTGGGGCAACAAGTGAATATATTTATATTTGGTATGTAGCACCCACTTGCCCTCCACAAGGATTTTATCAATTTATTTGTATAAAAAGTACATGAGAGTCTGTTTCCCCACCCAGCAGAATGTTATCAACTTTGATATTTGCCAATCTGAACAGTAGATTCTTGGTATAACTTTAATTTGTATTTTTCTCATTTTGGTTTTATTTTCACATTTCAATCTTTGTCCTATTTAAAAAAAAAATTTATTTTGGTATAAAGTGTAAGGTTTGGATGTAACTTACTTTTTTTCCAGGTGACATCCCAGTAATCTCAACAGAATTATTAAATGATAAACTATCTTTCCCCACTATTTTGAAATGCCATCTTTACCATAGACTACATTCCTGAAAGTAATTCTTAACTGAGAGTAGCATGCATTTATCCTTATAATTACCCGTCACTTTGTTTTTACTTATCATACCTTGCTTTAAGTCTAATAATGTGTCAAAATGAGTTTTAGTGATCAATGCCTATGATTGTGTACCTTTAAATTGGAGCTAAACTGTATTTCCCCAGTCTTTCATCTAACCAATCCCCGTCAACAGAAAAGTTGCAACTACAGTACAAAGAACTTTTTTCCTGGGTTATTTGAGAATAAGTCACAAGTGATGTCCCATGAACCCCTGATACTTGAATGTGTATTTCTTACTAACAAGATACTTTCTTATATAACCCACGATTCAACTATCAAATGTCAAAATTAACATCAATACATTATTACTCAAATCCCATACACGGTTAGCCAGTTTTTTATTTTGTGTTACATTTAGTTGCAGTGAATGATTATGAAATTATGACATATCACAGTTACAGGTTATAGCTAAAGCTTTGCGCAGAGGTAAATTTTTAGCCATATATATGAAAGGCTGAATAAAATCAGTGGCCTGAGTGTTTATATTAAGAAATTAAAAAAGAACTTAAATGTGAGAAAAGGAAGAGAATAATGAAGAGCTCAAATTAATGAATTAATAAGGAAATGTACATTAAAGACATTCAACAGCATCAAAAGTTGCTCCTTTGTCTTCTTTTTCAAAAGGTTTTATCCTTTGGCTTCCTTAGGAGTAGCACACGTTTGCTGCCTCTTCATCTCCCTATACTCTACCTCCTTTCAAACCTCTAGCTTAAGGGAAAACTAAAACAAAAAAGTGGACAATTTTTCCTTGTTTCCCTTCACACTTCTGAGACTTACGTGGCTTTTTCAAAGGGAACTTATATTTAGTACTAAGAAGAAAACAAACAAAAAATGTTACCTCTTTGAAATGACTAATAAAACTAAGTTCCTGTAAAGATAACAAAAGAAAGGAAATGCCAGCAAGTTACTGATATGAAGAATAAAATTGGGACAACACTATAGATCCTACAGGCGTTAACAAGATATCAAAAGCAATATTATGCTAATACGTTTGAACATTTTGCTGTAGCACCAAAGATTCAGTCATTAGATAATTTGAATAGAAAATTTTTATGTGACGTAGACAAACTTGGACAAACAGGAATAGGAATACTTAGTAGCAGCCTTGGTTGTAATAGTGAAAAACTGCAAACGAGCCAAATGTCTATTAGCAGAAAAATTTGAGTAAATTGTGGTATATTGTACATAGAGGTAATATGTATCATTTAAAATGAGTGAACTCACAAGGCGTGGATGAATCATGCAAGCATACTGTTGAATAAACAAAGCAGATTGCAGAAGAACCCAAAGAGTATGATGTCATTAATGTAAAGTGTAAAAACTGCAGAACAGTGCCTTACATATTTATATATCTATCCTGTGCATAAAGGACTGCCTGGGAATGAGCCACAGTAAGTTCAAGGTCACCTCTGGGCAGTCAGAGAGACTTGTTTAGGAGGAGTGTACAGGCAGCTTCTTCAATGTTTTATTTCTTATAATATGTTTGGTACATAGTTATTTTATACCTTTTGGCCTGTGAAATGTTTCCTAGTAAAATACAATAAATAATGCAGATGAAGAAGGTAAAAGAACCTTCGGTAGTTTTCATGAACGAGCTCAGCCTTAGCTGAGCGACAGAGGCTGCAGGCACACTTGAGGTGTGCATTATTCCTGTGGGTGGAGAGGTTGGTGTACGGATTTATGGATTTACATTTAGACCCTTCTCTGTCTGTATGAAGCAGTCAAGTGCAGTACACATTTTCCTGCCATCCCAGGTGCTTTTGAGAAGAATGCTGGTTTTAAGGAAAATAATACCCAAAGAGACTAAATACAGCGTAAAAAAATGTTACCTCTTAGGATTGGGTGGATGTTACCTTTTAGGATTGCGTGGTTACTTAGCGGCAGATTCTGTTGCTCATGAGTTTTTTAAAAAGCATGTACCATTTGAGTGGTGGAGGGGTTGGCGATGCGTCTGTCCCTCCATTGGAATGTTAGCTCTGTCAGGAGTGTGTTTTCCTCTCCTGCACCCTCAGTGTCTGTCCCTAGAACAACGTGTGACACCTGCTAGAAGCTCACTACACACGTGTTCGTTAGTACATGATTTGGGCAAAGTGTACCCTAAAACTAATTTGAAAATTTTAAAATGTATCTTCATAACTATTATCACTGTAACTGTTATCTGTATTTTGGGGATTTTAGGAGGCCATATGAAGTCTCAGCGCAGAACTTTTATCCAGCAAATGATTTGGTTTTAAAGAGCACGTGATTGTTGTCTGTAGCATCTCCCAGCGTAGTGCGGAGAGAAAAGTGTCCCAGCTCACTCCGAATTGCTTTTCTCCATATTCATTTCTCTGTATTAAAATGGAGGAAAGCATTTAAATTAGAAAGTTGTTTTCTGTAGCATTCACTGGCACAAAAGCTTTTTCAGCATAGCAGATTCATCAATTCTAAAAGAAGTTAGTCTTTTTGTGGTAACGGAAATGTTCCCCATCTTAATTGTGGTGGTGGTTACACAACACATTTGTCAAACACAACATTTGTCAAACTAATTGATATTGCTGTCGATGAAAAACCTCCAGCCTAAGAGAAAGCTTATACGAGTTTATTTGAGCCAAACTGACGACAGTTGCCAGGAAGCAAAATCTCAACGGATTGAGAAAATGCTCCACAAAATGGCGGTTTGTAGTTTATTTTATACATAAAATCAAAGGAGGAAGGTTACATGAAATCCATTGGTGATAGACTAAGCGGGGGTGGGGTGGGGAGATGGACAGCAAAGCGGGGAAGTCTCTGGGATTGGACAAAAGTACATCGCAGAGACTGGTACCTCTTTCACTCCCATAGGTGGTACAGCATGGTGACTAGTTCTCATAGAGATGTTTATCAAGGGACAAGAATAATAACCAGGGATTCTGTACTTTCCTACTCTGGTCCGGAAAAAGGGATTACTGACATTCCAAGGATGTCATCTTAGGTGCAAAAAGACAACAGACAGGCCCACTGAAAGGCACAGATTAACTTTATGGAGGAAGCTAAAGATGAGACTTCCCGCCATGGCCCACTTAGTTATGAAATTTTTTATGCTCACGCCATCTTATGTGGTTATTTTCAGTCTCTTGAGCTTGTCAGGTTTAAGATGTGGTCTCTTTTCCATCCACATTGTACATCGGTTAATTTTATCGTGTATAAATTATACCTCAGTAAAGCTGATTTACAAAAAAAAGATGAACCAAAACAATAAAATCCAGAAGGTAAAACCAATTCCTGAAAAAAGATAGAGGATGAAGGGTTTTAAATGAAAAGGTTTTACTTTTAAAAGACATTAACATTTATATTCGCTATATTAGTTCTTGAATGTGATGGGGACTCTGACAAAAATTAACCTATTTTAAAATGAATTGTGGCTCTGGTTATATCCTCTTTGATTTTTTTTTTTTTTTTAAAGCAGTATTTCCCCAGCTCAGCTTACACTTGACTGAGTACACTGATCGATTATCTGGGGATTAACTAAGCCTTCTCATTTCCTGCTTTCCATTTCTCCTCTCCCGCAGGCCAGTGGGCCTTTGTTGTCTGGCTTGTGGACTGAGATAAGCGATCAGGGCATGTTTGTATTAGGGAAATGGTTGTAGATGGAACAGTAACAAATAGACTCCTAGGTATTAAAGGTTACAGTCTTTGTTTTGGTTTAAGTCAAAAGGAGAGAAGAATAACTACGATATTTAAAACAAGACAGACTAGTTTACATAAAGTGAAATAGGAAAAGGTAAATTTTCAGGGTTCCTACTGATCCCCCTCATCCCTCTTCTTTTTACCAAACGATTTGAATTTGTTTATTGGCAACTTGGAAATGTTTGCTAGCTGTTGTTAGGGTCCTTTAATTATGCAGCCTGACTTTATTTAAATCAATAATAATTTCCAAACCTATATTAGTGCTCCTCAAAAGTACTTACTCAATTCTAAAAATCTTCATGCTGCTAAATCGTATTTTATTTTACTGTGTTATCATCTCTACAGTTTTGCAGTTTCATTCAGAAAGCATTGGTACCGAAAGGTTGTGACCTCGAAAGAGGAATATTGTTGGATTCACTTACAATAGGTGTGTTCATCTTTATAAAAGATGATTCCATATAGTATTGTAAGCTAAATGTCATTTTTTCCCCTTAGAAGTCAGTGTTGTTTCATGTTGCCATTTTTCTCAGGAAGCAGAACCATTTTTGAAATGGCCACTAAGTTGCCTGGAATTGTAGATTGCTAAAGTTGCCCAGGTTACTATTTTCTATGTGCGTGCTTTCAGCTTAATAGATTAATCATTGTTCTATACCTTTTTGTACCTTTTTAGGCCTGTTTATATTTTTGTTTGAATCAAGCTTTAAAAATTTATGATGAGCTCAAATTTTAGAAAGAAAAATACCTTGAGGGGAAAGGCTTCTTAGATTTTCTTCTCTTTATTTAACAAGAATTTCACTTCCTACTCACTACTGGCATGTCCAATTGTATAAATAAAAATAAAGTCATCTATTTTTTAAAATAGTATATCACTTCAAAATGAATGTGTGCTTTAAAATCTCCAGCCATGGTTGTGTTTGGGAACATGCTTACGTTGTGTAAATTCCCCAAGTGCCAGAGGGAGGGTATCCGGTCTGTTTCTGCAGCTCCTTCACTTCATCCCCAGGCCGTTCTCAAGTACGGTCCATGGATCTGCAGGGTCAGGCTGTTTTCATAATCCTACCAAGACATCATTTGCCTTTTTCACTATCATCCTCTCTCTCGAGCATACAGTGGAGTTTTACACAAGCTAATTGACGTGTGATGGATCTCAATCAATTGAATGCAGAATGAGATACGAGAATCTGTTTACTTAAGCCAAACATAAGACATCTGTAAAAATACAAGTATTACTCATTTCCTAAATGTTGTTTAAAAAAATTATAGTTATCTGTTGTAATTATGTTAACATGTGGGGTTATTGTTCAATGAGTTAATAAAACATCTTTAAAGTTTTAAAAACTTTGATTTTCCAATTTAGTAAATATTGACAAGCTTTAACCCACACAAATAAAAGTGCTTTGTACTCCTCAGTAATTTTGAAGAGAGTAAGGAATCCTGAGTCGAACCAGTTTGAGAACCGCTTCTGTTGACTCAGTGAAATCTTTTCAAGATATTTCAGCATCAGTTTTTAGTAGCAAAATCTGTGTATCTTTAATCATGTTAGTAATCTTTACTTATAAAATACGTGACAGTTTAAGTTTAATTTGGGAAATTTTTAGAGAATTTTGGAAGGTTTTCCCCGCCACCCCCTTATCTTCCTTTTCACTATTGGAATATCTGACCCCATCATTGTTTTGTGATAAAGTGCTATGCTTTTCTGGGTGGCATGTGTAACAAGCCATTAACTCCCCCAGAACGAGTAAAATCACTGCTACTTTTACCTCTGTCACCAAACAACAAAGTATTGCAAAGATGTCAAACTTTATATTATTTGGGCTTGCTATATATATATATATATTTAAAGAACAATTCAACGGAATACTTAACTCCGTTTAGTAGGGATTAAGGACAGTTTGGCAATTTCTTATGGTGATGTCTCGGAACAGCTAATTTTCTCTTCTTTGATGGGGGAATCTTTTGGGCCAAATGGAAAATTTGTGGTTATGGATTTATCTGATATAATCACAGCTGTTGGAAAGAAGCTTTTAGGAAGGGATTTGTGATCAGTTTTGAGCAGCAGATTTTGGGGGGTCTAGTTATAGGATCTTAATTTATCTGTGAAATTTCAGCTTCCTAACTTGACCCTTCGACCCAAACCTTGGGATCTTTTAAATCTTGAACCTGATGTTTAGTATTTTTGTCAGGATGATGTGTATCAACAGGATACATGTGGGAAATTACAGGAATATCTTTGGGTTGGTATATCTGTTCCCAGGTACGAAGGCTCCCTGTAAGTATAACTTGTGTATGTGACATAACTCGTTGTTCCGCTTAAGACAGCAGGGCCGGCAGAGGTTACCTAGTGACCCTGTCTCCTGTCTTACAAGGAGGCCAAGGCAGGGTTTTCCCAAGGCTGTCACTGTACTCAGCTCTGGCCTCGCCACTGCAAATACAGAAATCAGGTGTCTGAAAATTTCGTTGTTCATGCACAGTGTAATCCTAGATAGAATAAGCTAATAAGAATCCTGACTAAGTTTTGACTCCATAGTTAGCAGTTGAGAGATAATTTTCATGTACCTTTTTTGTCCTACCAAAAACACTGATTGAATTTTGTCTGGATTACACTGTAAAAATAACCAAAAAGCAGAAGTTTGTTTAATAAATAAGACATCATGAAGAAACAGTGATAAAAAGCAGGGTCCTGCAACCAAGATTACCCAGCAAAGCTATCATTTAGAATTGAAGTACAGACAAGGAAAAGCTAAAGGGGAGATCATCACCATCAAACCAGTATGTGTTTTTTGGAGGCGGGGGAAGAAAAAGTATGAATACTAAAATGGCAGTAACCACATATCTATCAACAATTACTTTAAATGTGAATGGATTAAATGCTCCACTCAAAAGACCTAGGTGGCTGAATGGATAAGAAAACAAGACACTCACATATGCTGCCTACAAGAGACTCACTTTAGATTGAAAGACACACAGAGACTAAAAGCAAAGGGATGGCAAAAGGTATTTCATGAAAATGGAAACAAACAAAAAAGCTGGTGTGGCAGTACCTATACCAGACAAAATAGACTTTAAAACAAGAGACAGAGAAGGACCCAGTAATCTCACTTCAGGGGGACGTGTGCATCCATACATTCATTGCAGCATTTTTTACTATAGCCAAGATGTGGAGGCAGCCTGGGTGTCCATCTATAGATGAATGGATAAAGAGCAGGCGGTACATATATACAATAGAATATCGCTTAGCCGTAAAAAAATAAAAAATGGAATTTTGTCACCTGCAACAACCTGGATGGACCTAGAGGGTATTATGCCGAGTGGAATAAGAGACAGAGAAAGACAAATGTAGTATGATTTCACTTATATGTGGAATCTAAAGAACAAAGTAAACAAACTCATAGATTCAAAGAACATTTTGAGGGTTGCCACATGGGAGGGATTGGAGGGGTTGGGCGAAACGGAGGAAAGGATTAAGAAGTACAAACTGGTAGTTACTAATAGTCGTGGGGATGTAGTGCACATCGTGGGAATATATATCGTGTCACATGGGTACTAGATTTATTGGGGTGATCACTTTGTAAGTTATATAAATATCTAATCACTGTTGTACACCTGAAACTAATATAATACTGTATGTCAACTGTAATTGGAAAAAATATTATTAAAAACAGTGATTTTGAAAATTATTTCTGATCATTGCAGCCTGCGTTTCAGAACATTTTTAGTTGCATCATCTTTCTGGGGATTTGTGTGTAACAAGTTATTTGTACATCTTGGTTGTAAACACTAAAAAGTCATCTGCCTCCCAAGTTCCACCTTCTTGCTTCAGCATCTGATACAAAGTGATTTAAATCCTCTTACAGAGACCCCGATGCTGATGCAGTCTCTTGAGAACAGTGTTTTGGATTGAGAGCCACAGGTTTGGAAAAGGAGCTTGTAACCTTGATTCTAGTGCCTAAAGCAGCTTAGTCAAATGGATGTGGTTTGATTCTGTTTCTTTCATCTGTTTATTTATCTTTAAAGAAAGAATTCCTTATGTTGGTTCGGAGTAGACGCCTGTGCAGTTCCAGGTTATGTCCATTTGCAAATGCCAATAAATGATAAATAGCCACTTGTACCACTCAGGGTTCTCTGGAGAAACAGAACTAAAAGGGGACACAACTCTCTCTCTCTCTCTCTCTCTCTCTCTCTCTCTCTCTCTCTCTCTCTCTCTCTCTCTCTCTCTCAAACACTTGATAGGAATTAACCATCACACCACTGAACAGGATTCTGTGTTAGAAACTCAAGTGGCGTGGCCCTCAGAAGGGACATGTGCTGCCATCATAGTTCTTTCCCAGGTCAGTTAACCACCGTTGGGCAGTGTATGGAGAGGGTAACTCCTGCAGCTTTTGAATCCTTCAGGCCACTTGCACACCCAGATATACCTGAGAAAGTTGGGAGATGGGCATTTTAGGACAAAAGAAGGCCTACATTGTTTACTCAGTGGCAATATGAAATTTACTTGTGTTCACTCAGTGAAAAGGAAAGAAAATGTTTAGTTAATGTCTCAGTACATGAGAGGGATTTGTGCATTATAGTGTCATTATTTATACTCAAAGCCTTTTCTTCTCCTTTGAGAAGGCAACTCTAGAGTCAGTGTTTCAGCTTCTTCCCTAGTCTCCTGATACCCATGTGAGAGCAGAACTCTGAGATGGGTGGACCTTGGTGTCCCGAGCCCCGTAACCTTTTATGTTTTCCTGTAACTCTTTCATGGTCTTTTGAGCTGTAATGGCTGTAAAGCTATACTCACATATAGATACAGAAAATGTTACATTCCTAGTGTCTTATATTGGGGAGTAGATAGTGGCTTGAAATATCACAAGGTATTTCCTACCTGATTTCATTTTGATCCCAGTCAGTTCCAATGTTTATCCACAAAGTTGAGTAACGATGAACCTCTGATCCAGAATCCAAATCTTTTACATTGGATTCCTATGTGCCTATGGCTGGCGTTATCTTTGGCCTTTGAAGAACACTAACTTATGACCCCGTTGTCTGTCCCTACCCTCTCTCCCAAAGTCAGGAATGATTGAAACCACTAAGACTGTGCCCCCAGGGTCTTTGTGAGGCCGATCTTCCTAACAAGCTTCGCTGTGGGTGGAGGTGCACTCTGCAGGCTGGAATGCCACTTTCCACCAGCCGTGCGGCATGCTGGGAGAGAGGCCGTGATGTCACTGGTAGACCGTTTTATCCCCTCTGCCCACTTAGAGCCCTAATCAGCAATTCACAGTTGGCGTAGTCTTTCTGAATTACACACCTCGAATACTCATATAACGCTCACACTATGACCATGTTGTGGAAATGCATGAAAAGTTTTTTCAAAAGGTTTCTTCTTCAGCCATACAGTATGCAAATGTTAAGCATTTCTACTCCCCAAATTTCTGGAAAAACCTGATTGGCTATTTAGGCTTTGTAAAATAAAAAACTTGGTCTGATTTCACCTGACTCTGAATCTAGATCTTTCATTATTGGAAATGTGAACTCCCAAAAATTAAGCAGTTAAAAATTTAAAGGTAGTGCCTCTGTTAAGTCTAGCAGATTATTTTGCCTTGGAGAAGTTTTTCATTTGATGATACCCATCTTCATATCCTGTTAGGTCATCTTTGGCCTTGATCTCACGGTCACATTTGGTAACAGTAGAGGAACTAGAGTGGCCTGTTGAAGGGCTTTGGGAGCCCCGATAATACCTGCCAAGACCTGGTAGGTGATTGATGGGGCACAGGTCTTTCCTCCATAACGCGGGTGAATTGGAAATTGTTGTTGTTCCCATTCTGGTTTTGGGGCCTCCGTATTGTGTAAAAGAATCGCTTCCCTTATCCTGTGGCTCATATCTGAGCTCCTACCCTTCTTCCTCCTCCCATTGCTCCATGCGTCTTTGTTGTTGTTGTTGTGTTAACACCTTCTTCAAGAGGATGTATTAAGACTGGTCCTAGGAAAGACTTAGATTGGCTCTTTAAATCACCGAAAGTACTATGTTAATAATGATGAAAGGTCTCTAGGATGGAGTTTGCCTCTTGGTCTTGGACCTTGACCTTGCATATGGGGCAGTCACGTTGTATCCTGTCGGCAAGGTGAGCCATGTCCCTTCAGCAGCTGTTCCTGCTCACCTGTCCCGTTGCTCTGGCCTTTCTTTCTCCCGGGTTCACCTTTGCCAGTTACCTCATTCTGAATGTCGAATTTCAGCTCTGACTTCTTAAGTCATTAATTCTCAACCTGTTGGCTGACATTCAAAGCTCTAGAAATCCCCGTTCTGCTCTCAGACACTCACCATTAGACTGTCTTTTCTAAACTCAGGTGAGGATGGACTTGTCTTTCTTAAACTCTATTTCCTTATACTTACATACGAGGTCTTACATTGCGAAGTAAGTTCGCAATCTCACCCTAGAAAAACTGCTACTTGCCTCATTGCTGAATATCAGTCACTATGGTCACCTTCGAAGGACTCCCCTTGGGAAGCTATGCACCGATGCCAGGGCCTAGTCCACCCTTCAAAGCCGTTTTAGAACTCTTTTGCTGGAATAGCTGTCAGAGCTGTCGTATTACCCTTGATGTCCTGAATGTCATCCAAATGTCTTCCTTTCAATATTTCCTTTATCTTCGGGTAAAGAAGTCACTGGGAGCCAGATCAGGTGAGTAGGGAGGGTGTTCCAATAGTTATTTGTTTACTGGCTAAAAGCTCCCCCACAGACAGTGCCCTGTGAGCTGGTACATTGTCGTGATGCAAGAGCCATGAATTGTTGGCAGAAAGTTCAGGTCATCTAACTTTTACACCCAGCCTTTTCAGCATTTCCAAAGAGTAAACTTGGTTAACTGTTTGTCCAGTCAGTACAAATTCATAACGAATAATCCTTCTGATAAAAAAATGTCAGCAACATCGGTGCAACAAGTTCGTGAACTTAATTGTCAGACCTCGTACATTCCTCATTTAAAAGAAATCCAGGCCAGGGATGTGGAAGAATCCACAATTTAACCCAGAATCAGCTGCCCCCCCACTCCTTTTGCATACAGTGATTCTGTGAAACCTTACTGTGAGCAGCAAGCAGACTGGAGGTGCTCCTGTTTGGTGGTTTTCAACCACCTGTAATCAGTCAACATCAATGTCTCCTCTCTCCACTCTCTCCTCTCTGTAAAGATAAAATGGTGGGAAAGTATTGACTTCCCAGTGGGCTCATCTCTTTATTCAAAAGTGGACCCCAGGGTGCCTTCACATAGGAAGCTTCTCACCACATTCTGTTTAAAATGTGTCATTTATAACCACTTTGACCTTTATGGAATTCTACTATTATATGCATAGTCAATAATGAGGCATATTTGTCAGAAATACTTTATATGCTTTTCGAATTGTTGCAAAAGTGAAGACACTTCCCCCTAATTTGCTACATGATTTATTTTTGTATTGCTATTACTAGCATGCTTTTGAATAGGAGAAAAGCACATTTATAAGCCACCTCGTATTATAGCTCGACTGCTCTCTTCATCTGTAAAGGAGTGATAGTAATATCCCACACTTATTGAAAGCCAATCCACTCTACTCACATTCGTTTATTTAATCCTCACGACCTAATGAGCTAGAGACTATTATTTTTCCTCATTTATATACGAGAGAATTGAGGCTTGGAGACATCGTTTGCCTGAAGTCACACAGTTTAGTAAGTTGCAAAGCCATGATTCAAAGCCAGGTGGTTTGGTTTGAATCATGTGATTTCCAAATTCACTTCTGCCTTTCATTTTCTGTGATTTTGAGCAGAATCTTTAACTAGTGAGAAGAAGCAGATGAAGAGCTCCCACGTTAACATTTGAGCAGCACCCTTGGGTCTGGGTGGTTTCGGTAGCCTTCCCTGAGAGAGGGGGTGCTCTCTGCTCCCTTTTGCCGTTCCTCAGAGCACAGCAGTTAGCTTCCAGGAAGATGACATTTTAATTTGTAAAACTTTGTTTAGGATGGTAATGTTAGCGGAAAACACCCACCAACCCTTTTTATCTACTTGGTTTTGTCTGGGGAAGAAATCTAAACGTAAGTATATAAGATGGACTGACACTCTAGAAAGCATCTTGTTGTGTCCCTTCATCTGCCAGGCTTGGTGACTCCAAGATCACCTCCAGCTACTAGTGACCTCAGACAGGACTCCCCTAGATTACCTAGTTTTCATTTCATGTCCTCCCAAATAACTCACTGCCTCCCTTTACAGATGTTTAACCGTTAACCCAATTCCTGACCTATTTAGGAAGGTTGTGTCTATCACAGCTACTTACGTTTGTTTAAAACTTTTGTTTACTTGCGTCTACCTTTGTTGTATCCCTGGAATTAAGATTCTGGAGGCTTTTTTAACGCAATGCTGCCACTTCCTGGTTATTGGGTAGTACTGCATTGGGAAATCCACTGCCTTTGTGAGGTGGAGTAAATCTAGGTACAAATTAACCAGGGTAGTAATGAGTGAGTGAGTGAGTGTGTGTGTGTGTGTGTGTGTGTGTATGTGTATTAAGTATGCCTGGGTCAGAAGATAGCATAGATATTATACCTCCAAAGGTCTCCAAAATGGCTGGCTTGGTTCTGAAAAATTGACACTGCACAGTCACCAGTTATGGCACCTTTAACAGGTTATTTCTGTTGCCCTGCAGGTTTTCAGACCTCTGAGAGGTGTTACAGAAATACATGAAAGTATAGCTTTTAGGACATGTTGCTAGGACTGCGAGTAGCTCTAGATCCCTTTGTGCTCTGTCAGGGAGCTCATGAGCATGCGCATGAAGCATTCAGCAGGAGCTCCGTTACCAGAGATCACTGGCATCTCCGGGAAGAAACCATATTTTGGTGAAGAAATAACTCCTACAATTCTCAGCAGAGTTTTCTGTGAAGCACTGGTTACATTCACCTACTAACAGAGGAAACAATACTCTCTTGAGTACCTGCTGCTCAGTTCCAGATGATACTCCATCTTTTTAATCCTTCCTTTAGGTAGGTTTCAGTGTTCCCATTTGACAGGAAGGGTAGACTCAGAGAATCGTAGTGACACGCCAGAGTCATGTAGCTGGGAAATGGTGGAGCTGGAATTTGAACCACAGTGGACTTTTCCTGTGTTCCTTTATCCGTGGTTCTTCAGCTGGCAGCGCTTGGCCAGGTTTCAGTATTACCATCCTGGTTTAGCTTTCATTCAAAAGGAAACTTAGACCATTGGTTTTCAACCAGCGGTAATTTGTTTCCAAAGAGGACATTTGGCAATGTCTGGAGACATTTTTGGTTGTCACAATGAGGAAGGGGTGCCACTGGCATTTGGTGGTTGGAGGCCAGAGTTTGCTGCTGAACATCTAACAGTGCCCAGGACAGGTTTCCAGCCAGATTTATGTCGACGAAGTGGCAGTAGTGCTGAGATTGAGGAGCCTGTGCTACACGGTATCCCCCAGCCCCAGTCCTGCCAGCCTCTGTCCTTCCTCTGGTTGGTTTCTTTCCGTGATGGGTGCTTTCATCCTGGCCTTGCTCTTTATCACTCTACCCGGGAAAGAAACCGTAACCTTTTAGCTGCTCTCCCACGTCTTGGTGTTTTGTACCTCACTACCTGTGGGTTTGGTCAGCAGTGGCGATACGAGACCCCATTTGTCCCCGAGTTACACACCCACTAAGACCAAACTCCAGGATTCAGGTTCTTCTCAGTGTCACGCAGAACATTTTCCTGTACTGCACGCAGGTGGACCATGTGCCTCTGGATGTGTCTCGTGTTTTCTCTCTCCGTGTGTCTTTCTCAGGTCTCTTCCTTTGCCTAAGAAAGCATCCATTGAAATCATTCCCATTTTTTTCTCAGGTCAGATGTTACTTCCTCCGTAATCCCCTGCTGGAAGTAGTTGCTCCTGTCTGTAAACTCCTCTATGTAACATTTATTCTTTTTATTTAACATACTGATTTGTCCTCTTTTCCCACCTGCAGTATAAATGGTGTAGAATTCGAAGTGCAGATGCATAAAAACTAAACTGTACCCATTACGTAGGATTATTCTTTGTATACAATCCATTTGATTCAAATCAGTAATGACGCCCTATTTTTGTAGGCCTGTTTGGCACAATTAATTGCAAAGTAAGAATCTTGGTGTTTATATTTACGTTGCAATAGACTTATTCACATTTGGGTTCAGTCAAGATTTTTGGCAGCCCCGCCCCTTTCCGGTTCTTTTAATGGCTCAACTATTTTGGCAAAGGGTTTTGTTTTTGAGCCTTTCCTGCCTTTTAGTGAAGACTGTATATACCTCGTTGAAGCAGAAAGCATCTTACTTCATTGAAGAAGGCTCATTGGACATATTTTAGGATTTAGCCATTTCCTTTATAAACATGAGCCATTTCTCAAATTGTAGCTCATTCATTTCTGACCCGCTGACTTGAGATGAGAAGTAGAAGCTGCTAAGAGGAGTGGTACTGCGTTCACCTTGGGGAGGTCTCTTAAGGCCCTCACCTGGGCTGGAAAGGTATTCGTGAGGCCACGGGAAGCCTTAGCGCGCTGCCATGGTGAGATCGTTCACGACCAGGGGCACACAGACCACCCACCTCAAGCTGTAGCCCCCAAAACCTTCCAATGGAAGGACGGTGTCGGAACCTTTATTCTTTGACCCAGGAGCAAAGTTAACTTTTAGGGATAACACGTTAAGCGTTCCACAAACATTTATGGGACCTGATCATCATAGAACTTGTCATTAGTCATAAATATTTATTACAAGGTGTTCTGATCTCTGGAAATTCAGAGATAAAAATAAGACAGGGTCCCTGCTCCATGACCCGCTCCAGGGCTCTCACCACTGCCCGTAGTTTGCTGTGTGTTTGCTGCGTAGCAATAACCGCAGGTAAAGTGACAGTAAAGTGGAGGGAGGATGTAACCCGGTCTGGGTGATTGGCAAACCCCGGAGAGATGACTTTGTGCCAGGCCTTGCTGGTAAGTTCCTTCTGACTTATTGCCCTTAATGGCTTGACAGTGTGCTAATACAGTTTATAAATATTTACCAAAAGGATTAAAAATTAAGATAGGCGCACGTATTCATGTAGTACCATGTAGTTAATGCTAAATAAAAACTGTAACATTGAATGAATTAGTTAATCAAGCTGGGGAGAGTTACAGGTTCAAGTTTGGTCGCTTGTTTACCGAAATGAGCAAGTTGGAGGGATTGTGTCAGGGGTGCTGTGGCTGAGATTGAGAAAAAAATTAGATTTGGCTTCATAATTGACTTACATATTGTCGTGGCCCTGGTGGTAATTGCGTCTCCCTCTCTGCCTGTCCACCTGTTTCCAGGGGCTTTTGTTTATGGGTGTGGTATGCAGCTGGGGGCCCTGAAATCCTGTTCCTAATGCTGTTAGATTTTCCTTTGCAGAGTAAGAGGGACCATCTCCTCATGAACGTCAAATGGTACTACCGTCAGTCTGAAGTCCCCGATTCTGTGTATCAGCACTTGGTGCAGGATCGTCATAACGAAAATGGTAAATACGGCCTTCGGCTTTGACTCTCACACTTGCTGAGCTGTGGGCAACGTTCTTGCTAAAAACATTCGTTAAATGGAGACAACTTCTATGAAAAGTTTCTCTCAGAAAGCTTTTGTAAATAAGTACATTACTAGAATGTTCATTTTATTTGCTGAGTTCTTTCATTATTTTTGCCTTTACAAGAAACAATCTGAGTATGTGCTAATGGCGTCTTCCCCATAAACTTGGAATAGAGATAGATCTTCTTTGGAAATGACAGTAATTTCATTTTTCATTCCCTTTTCTCACCTAATGATGAACTAATAATACCTAAAACCCTGCAGGGTTGTGTTTTCTTTCTTTTCTCCTTTTCAGTAATCTGTGTTACTGAACTTCTCTCTGTATTCACGGTTTTGAACTTCAGTTTTCAAGGCAAAGCTTTCTTGAATGTTTTGGAATTCAGCTTGAGTCTTGACTTTCAGAACAATAAAGAAGGTTGTTCAGAGCATCTTTTATTTTTTTCTCCCTCTGGCATTGTAGTTTCTACCCGGTAACTTTATTGACGCATGAGATATGCCCATAAAATGTATATTACATTTGTTCGGATGTATTATAGCTCCTTTCTATTGATTTTTGAAAAGTGCTGGGCCTCATGATAGCTGATTCACATTTGTTAACCCATTAATTATATGAGTTGTTAGGGTTTCTCACTCCCCACTTCCAGATGAGGAAATTGAGGCTTAGAAATGCTAAGGCGTTGCCAAGGCCACAGATCTTCTCAGTGGCGGCCCCTGGGCAGGGAGCAGCTCTGTGTCTGTCTCCGATGCCACGCTCTTCCTCTCTTCCCCACTGCTTTGGGTGATAGGTTTGAATTCAACAAACCAGGAGTCAGACAGAAGTAGTTTTGAAGAATGATGTTCTTTTATGTCTACCAGTTTTTTTCTCCTTTGAAACTATAAAAATTTCTGTTAAAGCAATTAAAGTAGGGTTTGTTATTAAAAATAGTAACTTGGTTATTCTTTTCAGTGGAAACAGTGTGATTTCACCCCATCCTGGAATATTTAGCAGTAAAAAATAAGATGGATAGGGTCACTGAATATTTAGTAGTTTACAAGTTGCTAAAATGTGTTAGTTGCTTCTTTTTTCCCATTTTGTATTTTGTGCTTAATGCCTTTTAGCAAACTGTGGGGCTTAAATAAAGGGTGTAAAACATACCCAACAGACTACTTTGTTCCCGTTATTTCTGCTGGACATTATTCCTCTCCTCTATTTTGCTGACCAGGCCTGGTTATTTCTTGTGCTTTCTCTAGTGGGAGGTGAACCTGAAAGAAAAATTTTGCAAAATTTTTCTAATTGTTTTGGGAAGCTCAATTTTAATTCCTCTTAATTAATTAATTTTTTGGCAGACTCTGGAAGAGAACTTGTCATTACAGACCCAGTAATCAAGAACCGAGAGCTCTTCATTTCGGATTACGTGGACACCTACCATGCTGCTGCCCTCAGGTAAGTGCCGGAGCCCTGATCTTTCCTGTGAAGGAGACGGCATCGAGTGTGGAGTTAGAGAGGCCAAGCTACCCAGTTCTCTTCTGAGCATTATGACACCGATCAGGTTACTTCTGTGGCCTCCGGAAGCTACTATTCCAGTGTGAACTTGGGACGGTTGGGATTTCGGAGGTGGCCTGTATCTTCACTAATCTGCGTGTGTATGTGGGGCGGGGGGGGGCTTTTTTTTTTTTTTTTTCTATTTCATTTTTTTACACCCTTTCTATAGTTTTATGTCTTTATTTACTTGAAAATTATTATCCTGGTATTGGTTGTTAGTATTTAGGGTGAAGTATTATGATGATCTGCAGATTATTTCCTAAAGATTCAGTCACTGCCACTAGAAAAGACAGATAATGACATGGAAGAAAGAAACATGACGGCATGTAATTAATTGACAATCTAGGCAAAGTTTGTAGAAGTGTCATTGCCTGTTCTTTCAATTTTCTGTATGTATGATAAATTTTCTACTAAAAAGCTTAAAGGTAGGGAGAATATATTGAAAACTTCATTCAAGGCAGAACGTAACATTGCCAACTAGTCTTAAAGTCTTAGGCAGTTATGCTAAAAAGTGCCAAAAAGTGACCAAGAGCCCCTGCTTTGTACCCTCTGGTGTTTTTTTTTCTTCTGTCTCTTTCAAGAAAAGGACACACATATATTCTGGTATATTTTGTATGTAAGTGGAAGACTTTGAGCTTCTTAAGTGGTAGAGGAAGTAAGACAAATAATAACTTTACCCACTGGAAATTATAAAGTAGAACTACTTTCTTTGTTAAAGAATATGGTTTTTAAAAAAGGCCATAGGGATATACTGGGTTTTAGCTTAGCTACAATGAGATACAGTAATTTCTCTATTATATTGTTCAGATGGTATTCAGTAAAACCATCTGGAGTCTCTTGTGCAAAGCTACATAGCCAAAGCCAATTATTTCAAGGCAAATTAGTAGCAACTTTAATATAGGGCAGGTTTTGGCAAACTTTGGGGGCCCAATAATCTTTCCTATGGTCTGTGTCACAGCTGCTCAGCTCAGCCGTTGGAACACAAAAGCCACAGGCAACACACACGAGGTGGCTGTGCTCCAACAGAACTTTTTATGGACACTGAAATCTGAATTTCATTTACTTTCCACATGTCAGGAGGTGTAGTATTCTCCTTTTGATTTTTTTAGCCATTTAAAATGTAAAAGCTATCCTTAGCTGTTGGGTTCTACAAAAACAAGCGGTGGGCCAGACTTGGCTTGTGGGCCATGGTTTGCCAAACTCCGCTGTAGAGGAACGAGTGTACGTGGTTAGGTTGGGCTTCCTGCAGGACCTCAGAGATACGTTGGGAGGATTCCCGTGGTGTTTTACAAAGTTCTTCCAAAACTCCCACAGGCTTTTTATGTTTTTGTGGCAGTGGCTTTTGAATCTTAAAGTCACATGCTGAACAAAGGAAGTTAATGGAAGATTTATAGAACTTGAAATAATTAGCTAAGACAAATGGCTTGATCCTGCGATTATTTCTTACCCTGCTTTGCATGCTTTCCCCCTCCTCTTCCCGTCTGATTTCATTGGTTGAAATAAATTATTTTAAGCAATTTAGAGTTGAAGTTAAAACAAATAAATATTTGGGATAGATGTGTAATTGGTTATTCAATATGTTTTCACAGCATTGCCTAAAATGACTATATTTGTATATTTATCAGAGGCTATTCAGTTTTATAGTGGTTTTTTTTTTTACTATATTAGCATTTTTAGAAGAACCAGTTGTCCCAGATCATTCTAGCTGGAGCCAGATGAATGTACTTTTATTAGGTGTACAATGATATGTTTCTGGAGATGTGTAATTGTATAGGTCACTGTGCCTTCACAGGCCACTCAGGGCTGGAGAGCTAACGTGGCCATTCCTTACCTCCTTTCACTGTATATGACCAGAACCCTTATTGATTGGTTTTTTTCTCCTGTGGTATTTTCTTTAAAGCGCCATAAAGTGGTTTTATAAAGCTGTCATCTTAAATTTGATTTTGTTAGCTTCAAATGGAGTATATCTTGTGTGACTTAACAATTGGCTTGGTTTTTTCTTTCTTTTCTTCTTTCCAAATACACCAGATGATGGTGGTCACACAGTTACTGGAAGATCTGCCCAGCAGGTGCTCAGTAAATGCAGAGGGGGCAGAAACGTGCACACATTTTAAGAAAGGAAAAAACTATTAAAATTGTAATACTAGTATATACTGATAACAAAAGATGAATACAAGTCACGTTTGACTTCTGCAATGACAAGAGGCGCTCAAAGTGGTTCCCATCAGCGCCCAGACACTTCTGATGACAGTGAACACTGTTTGGTAGACTCCTGTGGCGAGCGTGTAAACGGTTCCAACGCCACAGCAGGAGCAGCAGTACCTGTTGCTGGGCGAGGCCGCCTGGATCTTCCCGTGTGCACGTCACACACAGCACCGTGCGTCTCAGACTTACCACGGATGCGTGCAGCTGTTAGGTGTGTGGGAGGTTCTGCTGCACACTCACGCCTCCATTGTTGTTGTTCTTCCACAACGTTCTCGAATTTCAATACCACTTCAAAAGGGTCTTGCGCTCCTCGACCGACAACCGGGCTTCCACCATTTTCTTTGACTGGCCTGCCTGGCGCATGGTGACGCTGGCATTCATTTGATTAACGCCATCTTTTGAGTAAACTTCATACGACACATTGCTACGTAATTCAATTCAATTTTGAAAAGTAATACGTAGATAACATCTCTCAAAATGTGTATACATTTTTTGACACCTCCGGTATGTGTATGTATTGACATCTGCCCACATCCAGAGCTCATCTCTATGGGTCTTACTGTTGCTTGGTAATCTCACCTGGTTCTCAGTGGCAGGTTGCTCACCGTAAGGTCACCTTCGGTAGAAGCAGAATTGAATGGCAGTACCCCCAGGAATCTCTATTTGTTCCTTTTTTCTTCACCAAAGCAAGATTACTTTTAATATATTGGTGGGTGGGGAGTGAAATTTCTCCCAATTTTTCCTTCACCATTTATCCACAGAAAGAATTTTTTCTTTCTCCATTGTTATAAAGCAGTACTGCCAAAAACAAGTTCAATTTTGAGAGAGACAAATAACCCGTAGGCATGAAAGAGGATCAGATGACTGGACTGAAAAACAACATGCAGGACAGAAAGAAAAAGCCTGATAGTGTTGGTGCCGAGCACCATTCTTCTCACAGCTCCATGTGCTCAGTTGTCTGGATCCATTGAGCTACCAGTAACTGGGGGCTCTTGCCATTTCACTGACTCAGGAGAACACGGGTATAGCTTTGTCTTGCAAGCTGGTGCTAGGCTGGGTTATAAAGGAGAGAGAGCTTTGTCCTTTAGCCATCAGGACTCAAAAGGAAAACAAAATCCCTCTGCAGCCTCCCTGCGTAAACTGAAATTGTAGCATTTCCTTACTTGAAGTAAATTTATCCCCAGAGAGACTGGGGGACCTTCCCAGGGCTAGAAATCTGTGTTTTAGCCACATCATGGCTCTGCTGCTGCTGTGAAGTCTGCCCTCCCTTTCAAGTGAAGTTTCTCCAACTGTTTCTTTTATTCATTACATTTATCAATAACCATATAGTGAAGTTAATACCTTGAGTAAAGTACTTTTGAGTTCTCTTTCTTTCCAGTATTTTTGGCTGATACTGGTAAAATAGAAAAAGCACCACATTTAAATTAGAAGACTTGAGTTTGGATCCTGGCTCTGCCGCATAGTTTTGTGACCACGGCCAAGTTTGTTAACCTTTGCGGCATCTTTTTGACAAACTTATTCCAGGTCACACGATTAAGTGACAGAACTGTGAACCAAACACACATCTTCTGGTTCACACATCATTCAATAAGGTAAGAGGCGTAAAAAAGTCTCCGAGTGTCTCACTCAGTGGCGTGAGTTTGCTTACGCTCATCAAATCTGAATTGGGTTCTTAAAAGCGTAAAAGGGAGAAAATAACAAGTGACATTAAATGTAATTCTGTATCGATTTACTGATGTTACAGTTACTTAGCATCCATTTAGTTTCGTTTTCTGTGGGTTATTGGATGGATTGATTGGATCCAGACTGCGTCAGGCATGGGGAGAAGAGCTTAGGTAAAGGAGCCGTCTCCTAGATGCTCTAAGAATGAGCAGGTCAGCTGGTTCCGAGAGTGAGCAGGTAAGTTTTATTAAACTAAATAAAAATTGTAGCTTGCAATTTATTTGCTGTTACGTTTTATACCTTAAGGGTAATGTTTTAGTGATGATCAAAGGATCTAGAGCAATTGCTGTGTTGAGGGGACTGCGAACATGAACCTGGGCAGCCTTTTCAGGTTTGCTGTGTCCTTGTAACAGTGAATTAATTCTCTAGGAATGATTGTGGGGGGCAGCGTAGGGGATCAGAGACCTGTCATCGGCTCGAGGGCTGTTTTCCAACTCTCTGAGGATCTGCTTCCTGCTTCCAGTGATCACTGGAATGAAAGTATCCTACGATAGGTCAGGTTAAAAGCTATCACCTTATGGGGGATTCTTGTTATAGGAATATGTTTCAGAGGGAATTTTCTCGAAGCCCAGGGTCAAGAATCCCTAAACTAGCTCTTTAGGGCTTCTAATCTCCTTCTTTTCATCCCAAATTAATTTATCTCCTTAGTTTGATATAGGCAGCTAGGATTATATATGTGTAGGGATTGAAATTGATTAATTACATTTTTGTACAGCCCCCCGCCCCCCACCTGTCCTTAGCGTTTACAAAATTCATTTAGCTTCTGCAAGTTCCCTAAGGAGTTTCATGATGCCTCAGATCTCTTAGTTTTGCAATTTAAGATTCATTTTCTGGTTCTAATCTACTGTTGTTTTTATATGTGAAATAACTTCAACCTACACCATTTTTATTGTTTTGTCTATACATAGTTAGAACGTCATTAGATACCGTAACTTACCGGTCATCTTATGTATTTATTCATTCATCATTTAACACGTTGAGCCACTAGTAGGGAAGGCTCTAGGGAGCACCTCACTGGACAGCACACCCTCCCTGCCCTGAGTACTTCATAGTCTTTGAAAAGTTCTTCTATTTGGAACTCCGTTTAGACACACAGAAAAATTGCAAGGACTGAGTTTCCACATATCCCTTCCCCAATCTTCTTCCATGTTAATGAACATCTTATGTAACCAGAACCGTTAACCTAAACACCTTATTTGAATTTTATTAATGTCTTAGTTTAGGCTGTGATCACAAAATGCCACTGACTAGGTAGCTTATAAGCAACAGGAAGTTATTTCTCCTAGTTCTGGAGGCTGGAAGCCCAAGCGCGGGGTGCCAGCACGTTTGAGATCTGGGGAGCCCTCTTTCTGGTTTGTACACAGCCGACGTCTGTGTCCCTGCATAGCAGGGCAGAGGGGAAGCCAGCTTCCAGTCCACCACCCCAAGACGCGTTTTTCTCCTTCCTCTTCCCTTCATTTGTGACTCTTCCTTCAACAGTGAACAACTCAGTTCTTATTGTGTAAAATATATTTACTTATTTTTATGCAGTGCTAGAATACACATAGCGTAGTTTTGGAATTTAGAACCCATGTCCTTGTGAGAGCACATTGACTGACTAAATGTGTGTCTTTACTCTTCCAGCGTATAGGCGAGATTCTCTTTTCCAAAGTTAACTTGCTTCG
This sequence comes from Rhinolophus sinicus, assembly GCF_057876585.1. NCBI lineage: Eukaryota > Metazoa > Chordata > Mammalia > Chiroptera > Rhinolophidae > Rhinolophus > Rhinolophus sinicus. The sequence continues at coordinate 5,549,951 of NC_142514.1, read as the reverse complement.
GCCAGTTCTGTCCTCACACACCTCCTCACCTGTGGCTGTGCTGTTCATTTGTAATGCAGTTGGGTTCACTTGTGAGGCTTGGCATTCCGTTTTCGGTTCCTCCTGGTTGGTTGGGACTGTTTGTTTATGTTTTGGGTATGTGAGGGTATTTGTGCTATGGCTGTGGTTCCAAGGCTCAGAGCCACACACCTTCAGTCTTCAGCCCTGCTCTCAGGTTCCCATCCCCCACTTCGTTCTCTCTTCCACACACCTGCTATCGGTAGTCAATGGATCCCTTCTTAGTTTATCCTTCTTGCATTTTCTTTTCACTGCATAAAAATAAGTAAATGAGCAAATACCCGTACATGTCTGTCTTGTTTTTTTTACAACCTCTTCTTTCTTACCTGAAGGATAGTGTACTGTAGATAACTTTTTTGCATTGGACTTTTTTCACTTAGTGGTGTGTGTCTGGAAACTGCTCCATCTCAGTGCATAGAGAGCTTTTCATTCTTTCTTTCTTCTTCTTCTTCTTCTTTTTTTACAGCTGCATAGTACTCCATTGTGTGGGTGTGCCATAGTTTGTTCAGCTATGGTATATAGGTGTGTATGGGCGTTTCGGTTGTTTCCAAGGTGTTTCCATTATAATAGATGCTGCAGTGACTATCCTTGTGCATATGTATTTCCTTATTGTCGGATGTGTGTCTTCAGGTGGATTCATAGGCGAGGGATCGCTGGGTTGAAAGGTTCATGTATATGTGATTTTCTTCCAGAAGTCATATACCCATTTGCCATTTGCATTCCCTTCAACAATGTATAAGACTTCCGGCTTTAGCAACAGAATGTTACCTTTTTTTTTTTTTAAAGTTTGCCAGCCTGTTAGGTGAGAAATAGTATTTCTTTGGTGACTCATCTGTTCATGTCTTTTCTATTGGGTTTTTGTCTTTCCGTCTCTCACTTTTTAGAAGTTCTTCATATGTCTGTTGTATATGTAGCAAATATTTTCTCTCACCTCTGTCAGTTTTCTTTCAATTCTATGGTTTGTTTTTCATTATACAAAGGTTATTTTTATCCAGTCAAATGTATCAGTCTTTTTTTTTTTTTAATTCCCTCAGGACTCTCTCTGAGTCATAGTTACAAAGCCATTCCCCTACACCGAATTTAAAGAGGAATTCTACCCAGTTGTCCAAGCACCATTTATTTAAAAAGTCTGTTTTTCTCTCAGCAGTTTAGATGCCACCTTTGTCATATGTTATTTTCCATGTGTGTTCTGGACTTGCCATTGTGTTTTCTATTGTCTGTAGATGTGCCAGCACCACGCTCTTTGAAATATAGGGGCTTTCTAGTATGTTTTAATGTCTGAGAGGGCCAGTTTCCCCCTTTTCAGTTACTTGTTTTTCCATGTGAATCTTAACTGTTTCAGTCCGTAAACTAGATAGTTGGTATTTGTATTAGGATTGTATTGAACTGTAGATCAAGCTGTGGGGAAATGCCATGTGGGGAAATACCACGTAGGGAGAGTTTTTCCATCCCAGAGCAGGGACGTTGTTTTCATTTGTTCATGTTTACTTTTATGTCTGTCAGGAGGGTTTAAGAATTTTCCTCATAGAGATTTTACCATTCTTGTTACATTTATTTCTATGTGTTTAATCTTATAGGCATGTATTAAACTCTATACCCTAATAATAGAGAATACACATTCTTCTGTATACCTTTGCATATTCTTAAAAATTGATCATATATTAGATCACAAAGAAAATATCTGATTAAAATGCAATAAAACTATAGTTTACAAACAAAAACAAAAAACAGGGAGGCCATTTTACCTGGAAATTTAATACATCCTATTGAACAACCCCTGGGTATAAGGGGAAACACACACTAAAATTAAAGAAATTTTTAAAAATGACAATGAAAATACGATATAGCAGAATCCATGGCATGCATTTAAAGTAATTAGAGGAAAACTAGTTATAAACACACTGATTTAAATGAAAAAATAAAATTAAATGAATTAAGTTCCCAGCTTAAATGATAAAAACAACAAATAAAAGAATGCATTGATGTTGTGCTCAATGGATACAGAGGAAATACTCTCAGACGGTTATGTTTAAAAAGCAGAGAGGCAAAGGAACTTAAGTGGAAGTAATGTTGTATATTGTTATATTTAGAGCAACCACTGAGAAAACTGTACAGGGTGATACACTAAAATACAGTAAACAAATCAAGATGGAATCTGAAAAAAATGTTCAAATAACCCACAGGAAGGCAAGAGAAACAGAACAACTAAAAATGGAAAAGAAGCTTTAAACAAACAAACAAACCCTATGCCAGTCATTAATCAAATGGCTTACAGTGGACAAGATACTGACTCTGTCTCAAAATCTTTCTCCCTTCATTTCTGGGTAAGAAGTAAAGCTGTAAACAGACATGCTACTGGAAGTGATCCGTGCCTCTTCACGAGTTTCTCTGAGGTTTGCATATGCCTGGGGATCTACGAAGACTTTCCCAGTTATGGATAGTTTTAGGGAATGAATCTCTGGGCCACAGTTTCTTTTTGTATTCTCTCCTTGCATGAGGGGGTTCTCTTCTGTCTCCTTCATCCGCTTCAAATAGCCCCCTTCCAGTAGCCAGAGGCCTCTTCAAATGACACACTACCCAAGGCCCCACCCCAGACGACTACTGACACAAGTCTTTCCCAGGAAGCCCCTGTTACTGGTGAATGAAAAGACCTTAAAACTTGGGGCTTTCCTGTCTTCAGCCATGTTTCTGTCGATAGTGAAGTATCACTTTAGAAATGGGGTATACAGGACCTTAGGGGGCTCTGAAACCAGATATTTCAGCCAGGTGGGGGTGATGGCAATTTTCTCTTAACAGTCTCTCCTCCGCCATTCCACAGACACTATCAAATGATGTATTGCCTTTGGGAGAGCATGATGAAAAGAGCTGGGGAAAAAGAAATTGAATGTTTAAAATGATACACATATGCACACATTTAGACGTGTTATCACTACTCTTCAGCAAAACATGATATGAAAAATGTTGCACATGGGTGCCAACCAGTCAGAGCCAGCCATAGTGGGCTTCCCTGCTTGTGTCAGCCCTGTCTGAGCTCTGCTCCTTCCCTATATGGTAATGACCGTCATTGTTTTATTTTTCCCAATACTTTTAAAAATATACAGTAAACTGCAGATTTTAAATTTACATTTGATAGTCCCACCATCTGAATAAGTTCCCTTAAGCTACTTTCATCTCAAAACTTCCCACCCAGAAGCAACCACTATTCTGATTTCTCTCCCCATAAATTACTTTTGTGTGTTCTAGAACTTCATATAAGTGGAATCATACAGTATGTTCTTTTTTGTGTGTCTGGCTTCTTTTACTCAGCGTTTAAGTTTTGAGATTTTTCCATAATGTGCTGTATATCAGGAGCTCTATCTTTTGTATTGTGTGGTATTTCACTGTCCTAATATACAGTGAGTTGTTTACCCATTTTCTTGTCAATGGATATTTGGGTTGTTGCTGGCTAGGATGAATAAAACTGTTATGAACAAAAACAAAGCACAAAGACAGTGTTAATAAAAATAAAAGCAGAAGTTAATGAGGAGAAAAACATTAGCTCTAATTAATTAAATCCTTTTAAAAATTCTAATATCTCATTAAAAATATATTAGGACCAACTGAGGTTTTTTTCAGGAATGCAAGGTAGGTTCATTATTAGACACACTTTAATAGGATTTACCATGTTATTAAAGCTAAGGGGAAGAAACATTCCTGTAAGGCTATGATTAGGATATGATTATTTCTAAAGCTAGTATATCATATTTAATGGAAATACCCGAGACATTTCCATGGTCATCAGGAACAAGGCAAGGATGCCCACTGTTTCCCCTACTTTCCACTTTGTGCTAGAGATCCAGTGCAATTAGAGGCTTATGAAAGCATAAACAAGATATAAAACTTTGTTTACTTCTAAATAACAGCATATCTGGAAAACCTCAGAATCAATGATTACACTATATCGAATCTAAAGAATCAGTCGATCAGCAGGATATAAAATTAACATAAAAACCACTACCTGTCATATAATCCAACGGGAAGCAAATAGAGGAGGTAATGGTAAGGCCCCGTTTATTACATCTTCATAGTCATTTATCAGATGATCTGCTCCTATTCCTAGTGCTTTTGTCTTTGCCTAAACGAGTTTTGTCGCCCTCCCCAAGGAACATTTGACAATTTCTTTAGATATTTTTGATTGTCAGGATGGTGTGTGTGTGTGTGTGTGTGTGTGTGTGTGCGCGCGCGCGCTCGCGCGCGCGCGGGGGGTTGGGGGGTACTCGGGTGGAGGCCAGGAATGCTGCTAAACACTGGACAGCCCCTGACAACAAACAGTTATTCAGTCCAAAATGTCAGGGGTGCTGAGATTGAGAAACCCTGCGTGAAACATACTTGATTTCTAATGCCTGTGTTTAGAATTGTGGGTTGGTAGGGTTTTTATACCTTTAATTAATACATTCATTAATTACTCAAGTTTAAGGGTGAACTTACATTGGATTAATAACAAAGAATAATAAAAGAAGAATCACTTTCCTTTAGTAATGGACAATGACGGTGGAAATAACTTACTTTACATAGCACTGAATAGTATTCAAAGTTTCGTAGATTTCTTATTCGATCTTAGTATTTTATGAGATAGATACAATAGGTATTTTTTCCCCTATTTGATAAAGGAACTTATCTCTTTCTTCTAGGCTTCAGGGACTAAATCACTTCAGATAGATGGGCAGTTAGCTGCAGAGTGAGTGCATTCTTCATCTGTAAAAGTGATCTTACTTTGTTCCTTTCTAGAAGCTCATTTTATTCCAGCTAAATACTGCAGGGTTAGGTCCTGGCCTGCACAGCTGATACCTAGTCCATATTTCCTTTAATTGTATCTTGTTAATACCTGTATCAGTGCTTCCACTAGAACTTGCTGCAATGATGGAAATATTATTTTAATCTGTGCTGTTCGGTGTAGTAGCCACCAGCCACATGCAACTATTTAAACTTACATTAAGATTAAATAAATTTTAAAATTTCTTTCTCTTCAGTTATACCACCCACATTTCAAGTGCTCAATAGCCCTGCATTATCTTCCCGTCAGTAGTTCCCAAAGGAACTTTTGTAAATCAATAGTATTGTAATTTAATTTTAAAAATGGAAATTGTCTGAGCCCACCTTGGCTTCTGCCCATTACTGAGGCTTCGGTCACAGTTACTTAAGCCGTGTGGAAAGGAGGACACTGCTCTTTAATTTATCAGTAGGAAGTGAATGGATGTCCATGCCCACAGTGATACCCCTCAGCCAGTTCTTTTCACGAACACCTTGGCCGTTAGCTGGTGTGGATGTTGTTCGGTCCAAATCACAGAGTCCTTATGGGAAGGGAGTGCCTGTTCAGAGCAGTGGGAGGTCCCTTCCCTGGCAGCACCCTGGCGTGGCGCTGATGTGCTTTTGGTTCTCCAGTTCCATCCTCTCTAACCGCAACCTTTAGCTCCCATTTGACCACTGAGGGAGTTGGAGTTCTTAAAACCTCCCTGCCTTCTAGGAAAGTTTCCCAACATGTGTACGTGTGTAGTGGGATGGTGGGCCCACCGCACGGTGTGATGTTTCTGACATTTGCGTTGGGTGCATGTGAAGACTGCTTAAGGAGATCTGCAGCACTGAGAGCTTTCAGCTTTAGAGTGGTTTAACTTTTGTTGGTAGATGAACCTGGAAACCTTACTGCTGTTTATTGCAGTATTTCCTTGGGAAAGTGTTTTCCAACTTACAGCCATTTAACTTTACTTAAAAATTTGGGAAGTGCTTGTATATTAGAACCCATCTCTGTATTTAAAATGTTAAAATTTCTCTGTTTTAATTTTCAAATCAGTTTATTTCTTGCATGTTAAAAGAAAAGAAAAATATTTAACAGTTACTACAGTCTGCCTATTGCAAGGAAGAAAAGGCCTGTTTTGCTTTGATGATGTAGAAGGGCTAAGATGGATTTTTTTGTAAAGTAATTTAACTGTGGTTTTAATTTTCCCACATCATTTCTAGTTTAATGTCTTCTCATCACAACCCTGCCCTCAATTTAGCTTTGTGGTTTAATTTTACTCTGTGACTGAAATGCTGAGATAAAAGCAATTAAGTTGTAAAGTTATAAGCTGAAGCAGTCATGAAACAAAAATATATATAATGTTGGACATTTTCTTACTTCTTTTTGGGAACTCCCAGTTTTCTGAATAGATAATTACGGAGTTTGTAGCCATATTCTACATGTTCTTAGAGTTACACGGATTTAATTATACCTTCTCCCACCCCTACCCCGCCAATAGTACTTTGGTTTGCAAAGCAATTGGGGGTATTACTAATGAGGTTTTTTGTTTGTTTATTTTCAGAGGGAAGTGTAACATCTCCCATTTTTCCGACATATTTGCTGCTAGAGAGTTTAAAGCCCGAGTGGATTCGTTTTTCTACATATTAGGCTACAACCCTGAGACAAGGTAAGTGAGTCCCTTGGGCCCAGTCAGTGAGAACTTCTGCTTTTTTCATTGTGTGTGTTCACACATCTGGGCATATACTAGTAAGATTTTTTAAAAGACTCCTAAAGCCTATAGTAAACCTCTTTGGAAGGAGTTGTAATTAATGTCTTTGGGGTCTAAAGCAGCTTTGCTTGCTGTCTTGTTAAGAAAAAGAAACGTGAGAAAGGATAAGATAAAGACATACATTTAGTTGATCTGTGGTTTGAACTTATTATGAATTGGGAGGTTATGATCCTAATGCACGTCTGTCACGCCTTCCATGGCACCGTATTGAAAACACGAGGACGTTATGGAAAGTTCTTTGGCTAGTCATTTGTTTTATTCACTTTGTAAAACCCCAGGAATACTCACTGAAGTATCTCTAATAAGACTACTGGTATGAGATGGACACATCCAGTAAGATCTATGTAACAGGTACAATTACTATTTTTTAAATAAAAAGCAGTAGAGACAAAATAACAGAAAATCCTTGTTTTTATGTCGGTAATAGACTGTAATTTATCTCAGCACATGGAAGAACTTCTGTAGGGTGTATGCATTCATATTTTATTTATCATGTGACTACATGTTTTATTACGGATTAAAAAAAAAAGAAGAATATTAGCAGGTGATCAAGTAGTCTATGTTCAGGACACCCAAGACGTAATCTACAAATGCCAGGATTTAGGGGAAAAAAGATGCTTGGCTCAAGGAAGTTAGTGGAAGAACTATGTTAAGTGTGATAGCAAGGTGAGTAAGTGTTGTAATGAAAACCTTTTCCTAGAGGATGCTGAGGAATTACATGTCAATTTTAGAATGTTGCTGTAAACACAGTCAACCTAGGGTCAGTAAAAGGCAACATTCTCTGTCATGGTGGTAAGAGGCCGCATGAAGCTCTCTGGGGCGTATGTATTAGTGTCTCTAAATAAACTAGACAACAGCTAGAGGGGTAACAGTGTGATGGTCACCTTTGTTTGCTCACCTTTTGTTCCTTTAGAAAACAGTGAATTTGAGCTTTCGTTTTCTTTTTCAATGTGTGCACTGTTCCAATGACAAAGAAGCCGATCAGTGGTAATACTTCAAAAGCATCTTATATTTCGAAATGTTTATTTTACATGTACATTTAATGACTGCCTGGTCCTATCTTCATGTTGCCCAGATGAAGTGTGGAACACTTGAACTTGGATTTCTGTCTAGATACAAAGGAGTCTGTTATTTCAGTGAGGTCATGTTGATTTAATTATTTGATACATAGTTGTCATATTACACAAGCTAGATTGTTTTAGGGAATTGACTAAATCTCTTTTGTGTTTTAAATGTTTAGCTTTTAGGTTCGTAACAACCAATCAAGTTATGTTTGACTAGTTTTGGTTATACATCTGTTTTTGCTGAATGCTTATTAAACGTGGTATGTAACTTACCTGTGCAAGCCAGAGACTCACAAGTTCCTGGCTCATTTTTCACTGAGCATTGCTGGCGGTGGATGTGAACAAGTACCTGAATGCTTCCTTGTAAGTAAAGTTTGTGGCAGACCTCAAAGTTCTCACCAAGTGAGTGTGAAAATCTGTGGGGCCAGTGTGGCCTCTGCCCTCGCTCACAACTTCCCCCTGAACCGCTTTCTCCCTCTGCAGCTCGGGGTTGGGTGTACAGCTCCCACAGCTGCTCAAGTGATCAGAAGAGTGTGTGTGATTTAACAGAAAATTATAGAAACACTGCTTCCTCCACTTGCCTCATGCACAAGCCGATCTATACGCTCAGGGTGCATGGCCTCGCAGAATTTACCTGTGCTGCTGTGTTTGTTTCAAGTCTGTGAGGAATGGGGCTGTGTGATGAGTTGGTGTCTGGTATAGTTCACCCCCATTTGAATGAGTGGGACCAGCAGGTGACCATGGCTGCGGGGTGCTGTGTGCTGACTCTTAGTGCCCCGAGCCATTTGAGGAGGAAATGTCAGCCTGTTGTACTAACCCTGCCAGGTGGTGGGTACATCGGCAAGACCCCTGGCGTTAGGAATGGTGATTCTGTGACCACACACTTTGATGTTAACCTCCCTATAGCGTGGGAACTTTGCTCCAAGTCAACAGGTGAAACTGAAGCTTAAGATGGGATTATTTATTTTTCATCACTAATTTTCTGATAGTAGTTAAAAGTTGATTTAGGTAATTTTCCATATTAGCAAGCACTTCAATTGGAATTTTTTCCCCATGTTTATCTCATAGATCCTTTTTAAACCCCAATGTTTGGCTACCTTTTTATTTCCCCCCATTCTAATACAGTTATTATATTTCTGAGTGTTGTGTCCTGTCAAAGACCTGGTTGTTCAGAACTTTGGGTTTTGATGGTATTACTTTGTTGAACATATGTATGAGAGTGGGGAACAGACTTAGCTATACTGTTTGGTTCATTGCCTTTAAAATTTGGGAGATCCATAATCTCCTGTCTTTTTTTTTTTTTTTTAAGATTTTATTGGGGAAGGGGAATAGGACTTTATTGGGGAACAGTTTGTACTTCCAGGCCTTTTTTCCAAGTCAAGTTGTTGTCCTTTCAATCTTAGTTGTGGAGGGCGCAGCTCAGCTCCAGGTCCAGTTGCCGTTTCTAGTTGCAGGGGGTGCTGCCCACCATCCCTTGTGGGAGTTGAATCGACAGCCTTGTGGTTGAGAGGACGCGCTCCAACCAACTGAGCCATCCGGGAGCTCAGCGGCAGCTCAGCTCAAGGTGTCGTGTTCAATTTTAGTTGCAGGGGGCGCTGCCCACCATCCCTTGTGGCAGTCGAGGAATCGAACCGGCAACCTTGTGGTTGAGAGCCCACTGGCCCATGTGGGAATCGAACCGGCAGCCTTTGGAGTTAGGAGCATGGAGCTCTAACCGCCTGAGTCACTGGGCTGGCCCCATAATCTGTCTTTAATTCTGAAATCTGAATGCTCTGAAAATCAGAATATTTTTCTGCTAAATTTGGTGCTGAAACTCATCTAATGGTCACACTTGACCTCAACTGATGTGAAGCTGTTTAGTTGTTAATTTCCTTTCTTTCAATTTGTGTGAATTTGCACAATCTGTATGGCAAAAGTTGCAGTGTGATAGACTAGGGATTATTGCTCAGACGCTGGGGTGTTTGTTGTAAATTATATGGTATAGTCACTGCAGTACTCTTCTAAATCCAGAATGTTCTGAAGTCTGAAAATCCTCTGACTCCTACGATGTTAGCTAAGGGATTGGGACGCTGTGTTCTTTTGATCACTCTAGAACACTCTTCTGATCACTTGAGCAGCTGTGGGAGCTGCACACTCAACCCCGAGCTGCAGAGCGAGAAAGTCGTGAGCAAGGGCAGAGGACACAGTGGCCCCACAGATTTTCACACTCACTGGGTGAGAACTTTGAGATACTGTGACACTGTGTTCTTGCTAGTCATGATGTTTAAGGAACAAACTTAATTGAACAAAAAAAAATTGGGGCAGATGTTTCCAGCTGCAGGTCAGATACAAGCTATAAGGGGCTGGCAAGGCAGAGGCTTGAATCTAATGCTGGCCTAAACTTGGAAACCTTAGGTAATTGGGCTTTGCTTTGGAGTTTTGTTTGACATTTCTGCACTCAGGAGGTGTTCACTTTTGCTATATGAACAAGAGTCGTCCCGAGTTATTTCTGTAGTCAGATGCTCTGACTTAGACCAGTGAAGGGAAAGAAGTAATGGTGAATGGAGGCCCAGAAAGAACAAAAGATAGTGGCCTTTTGCGGGGGGAGGGATGCCTTTACCTTTAAATTATTAAGCATGAATTTTCCCAAGAACCAGTCCATTTGTTTCCCTTTGCTAATAAGAGTTCTTTAGGTCCCCAAAATACATTTAAGGGTAGTGAATAAAACATACAGTTTAAAATGTAGCATTTTCTGTTGGTGGTCCCTGGTATTCAGTCATTCTCTCTCGTTCTCTCTCTCTCTTTCTCCTTCTCCCTCTCCCTGTCCTTGGTTCTTTGCTTGTTCAACATCAGTCTTCTCTTAGTAATCAGGTAGAAAACAAGTGGAGGGTTCAGAGCTAATCTTCTGTCTTACCCAGGAGAGAATGTTCTGGATCACCTTCGATCACCTGCAATCACCCGTCGATCACCTGTGCCCCCTCCACTTTTCTTCTTCCAGGGAGGACCTTTTTTTTTTTAAGCAATTAATGAGTTTTAGGATTGATTATTATCTTTATATTTAGTAGCAATCATAAGCTGAGGTGCTCGCAAGGATTTATATTTAATCTTTCCCTGACTGACAGCAGCAATGATGTTACTAATAATAGCTGCAGTCCCTGAGCCCGTGCGGGACACTCACTGCTCTGAGTGTTTTACTTGCGTAATTCATTTTCTTCCACTTGGTTTTGAAACAGTCTCAACCTCACAGAACTGTTGTGGGTGCAGTAGAAGATCCTTTCTTAACTGAACCATTGGAAAGTATGCTGTCACCATGCGGCTGTATCCCACTCTGATACAGTCTTACCTAACCACAACGCAGCCCTCAGAATCAGGAAATTCACAATGAAATATTATCACGAAAGCTCAGACCCCTCTCAAGTTTTATCCATTTTCCCAGTAAAGACCTTTATAACCGAAGGATCCAGTTCAGCATTATGGATTTAGTTTCGATGTCTGTTTAGTCTCCTTCAATCTAGAAGTTTCTCAGTCTTTCCTTCCCTTCATGACCATGGTGCTTTTGAAAAGTATAGATCGGCTAATGATTCCGAGACTGTCCCTCAGTCTGTGTTTATGATGTTTCCTGGTTATTAGATTTCGATCGTGTATTTTGACAGCGATAGCACAGAAGTCTGTTCTTTTCTGCATCCTGTCAGGTGGCGCCCAGGTCGGGTTCGTCCCATTGCTGGTCATGTTCACTCTGATCAGCTGAACAAAGTGCTGCCTGCCAGGCTTTGTGGTTGTACAGTTTCGCTTTTTCTTTTTCTAATTAATGACCATTTTGTGGGAATCTGCTTTGAGACTACAGATACCCTCTTCCTCATCAAACTTTCAATTTATTCATTTATATCAGGATGGGTTAATGGCTTCTTGTTTTGTTCAGTTTATAATCTGTTACTATCATTATTCATTTTGAGGTCAGATTGTGCGAGATTTTGGAAAATGATACTTAGAAACCAAGATCTGGTTCTAGGTATGCTTGTTACTTTGGACCAGTACCCTCAGGCCTGTGAGTAAAGAGAGCAAGGGGCGTGTGTGTGTGTGTGTGTGTGTGTGTGTGTGTGTGTGTGTGTGTGAGAGAGAGAGAGAGAGAGAGAGAGAGAGAGAGAATGCACCCTTTTACATCTATATTTTAGTATATGTGTATGCTTATCCGTGAGTTCATACCAAATTCTTCAATTCTAATCCTGTATCACAGAGTTCCTGCTAGATTTTTCCTTTTTCTTGTGTAATTCTCATCTTTAACAGTAAGAATCCTTATTTCATTATCTTTTTATCTTTACTTCCAATTTTCTATGATTGACTCTGCTCTTTCCCACAGCTGGATGAACCCTTGAGTTGTATCTTTAGTAGATGGAGCATTTGATACTTTTCATGTGACCTCAAGGAATTAAATTTGTAACATCATTTGTTCAAGGTGATGGGACAACGTCTACTACTGCCATATAGTGAACGCTTACTCAGTGCTAGATCATTTAATTCAATTCCCATAAAAGCTCAGTCAGGTTGGTATTTATTTTATAAATGAGGAAATTGATATTATATTAAATAATGGCCTAACTCCTACAGTCACTAAACAGGAAACCCCACGCCTATTTGACTCGAAAGCTTCTGATCTTAACTCCTGTGATTTCATCATATATTGATTCATGTACAACGTAATTTTCTTCTGGCTGTGTAGGAAAATGTTTTAGTTTTTCTAATGAAGAAAAAATGTGCTCACTAGAGAATAACTTGACAAATACAAAAGTCAAAGAAGTAAACTGAAATAAAGCATAATTGTATCACCCATATTTGTGTTTTTACTTCAATATACACCCCTCTGTAGGTATAGGTCTATGTATTAAGATTATAGTTAAAATATTGCTTATGTGTAATATACATACAATCATGCGTTTATTATTTACTCCTCTCTTTTGAACATAGTACTATGTCGTTAAATATTTTACTGTATATATATTTATGTATATATATATGTGTGTATATATATATATATATATATATATATATATATGGACACACACACACGTACTATATATGTAATGAGCACCTTGTATACCATCATGTGGAGGCCCCATATTTTATCATGTGCAGGCCCCATATTTTATCTGTTCTCATATTGTTGAACATTTATGGTTTTTCCAATATTTGGTTATTCTAAATAACATTGTGACCATCTTTGTAAAACATAACTGTTTATACTTCAGCTGAAAAGAGACAATCTGTATTTCCTTTATTTTAATTAACTTAGATTTGAGACATTTCAAAATTGACTTCTGTTTTAGTGAAGTCACCTTTTCTTACAGTTCATGGTCTTTGTATAGCTTTTGAGGACAAGTTAGAGCTGGATATAAATATTTTCTTTTTTGTGTTTCCTTTGCTGTCACATTTGAGCTCTCAAAACATTGACCTGAGATTGCAAATGTTGGAGACAGTTGAGAGTACATGTGTATTTGGAAATAAAGCCTACTGAAGATACAAGAACTTTAATAAAACAGGACAAAAATCGGGTATCATAATTTCCAAATACTTTTTGCCAGTGAACATCTACAAATGTTGAATTACAGTGTAACAAAACTTTTAGATGCAGAACTGAGCTCGCAGTAATGAAGAGAAACTGAGAGTAACGCAGTAAGCTGATCCTTCAGCAGCCCAAGGTGGGAGGGGTTGGGTCAGTTGCCTGTCTCCGTAACAGCACAGGGTCTTTTTAGCACCCACTCGGTACAGGAGACAAAGCCTTGATGTCAGGAGGTTAAGACGTTGGAACTGGGAGCCCTGTACAAAGTTAGGACCATCCAAGGTCGATTCTGTTGGTGAATGGGTGAGCTAGGTAACATATCCGGGACCAGAGGGAAGTGACAGGGAAACCCTTTGGGGATTGGGACTCCAGATCCATAAAAGAGGAGGAATAGAGGGAGAATTCCCCTTATAATTCCTAATTTTGGGCTTTGTTGCCATGACACTTGGGGCTTGAATTTACACTCTTAAAAAATACGAGAGTCCCAGGATGAGAAGATAATAACAAAAAGTGCTCTTATGTCAGTGAGCCACCCAGGAGATGTATAACTCTTTTTGGAGGACATGCCCTCATTTGAGAACCTGTAGGATATCTACAGATACAATACCTTTGAATGCTGAGCTCACTGTGAGACATTACAGAGTGTTGGAAGAAACCTTGTGCCATCAAAAGTCAGATAAAACAAATGGTAGGATACACACCTAAAGACTCTCATACTTAGAACTATCAGAAAAGAGATAGGTAACAGACTTAAAACAAATAGAAAGGAGACTTAAACAAAATAGAACTGGATTCTCTCTTATGTAAGCAAAGTTTGAAAGGAGGCAATTCCAGGCTGGTGTGGGGCTTCAAACCATCAGGGACCCGCCCTCTGTCATCTGAAATGTCACCTGTCACCTTGTGCTCAACGTGGTGATGGAGGTAGCTGTGACATCCGGATTTGAGACTGGAAGAAGGTGAAAAATGCATGTTTTCTCCCTTTAAAGGCAGTTTGCATAACTGTAGGACACGTCATCTTCTTCTCATTAGACCAAAAAGAAAATTAGACTCCCACTTTACAGGGGAATTCTACCAGTGTCCCAGAGAACAGAGAAAGATGGTATAGGTTCCCCAAGTACTTTTATGAGGCTGGTAAAACCTTTGTACCAAAGCCAGATATCAAAGTAAAATTTATGGGTCTTTCGAACATGCGTGTAAAATGTTTAAATACACTGTTAGAAAATGAATCAGGTAAAGCATTAAAAATATACTTTTCCAAGTTGGGTTTATAGAATACAAGTGGGGGGCGGAAACTTAGCAAATTAACCATAGAATGAAACTTCCTTATTCTGACAGAATGCTTACCAAAAACATACAGCAAGCACCATACGTAAAGATAGAGTGTTGGAAGTATTTTCTCTAAAATCATAGACAATATAAGGATTTCCATGTCCATTAAAACATGAGAAAGGAAATATGTTAGAACTGGGGATGAAAAAATGAAGCTTTATGGTGTAATTTTATCATAGAAAATCTGAGGAGAAAAACGTAAACAAATTGTAAAAACAGCTAAGCTAAATCAGCATGCTTGCTGGATATAAGATTAATATACATAAAACTCAGTTCCATTTCTACACACTAGGAACAATTAGAAGATAAAATTTAAACAAACTCTTTCTGAAAGCTTCCTTTCTCTTGATGCAAAGTTAGTACTAATTAAAAGTCAATAATATCTTTTATCCAAGTGTTTTTGTCTAGAGTTTCCTGAATTTTCATTAGTGTTTTTGCTTTCAATTTCTTGTTTGCAATTTCTTGTTAGTAAGTAAAACATTTTATACAGTTTTTCTGTTTCTGGTAGGTAGAAAACTCTTCAAAATTAAACCTAGGAGACGTCCATTTTATAGCTCTTACTTCACTTTTGATGAACATAAATTTTCTGCTCAGTCAAAAGTATTGTAAGTGGACAAAGTGGTTTTCAGTCAGTTTCGTGTGATAAACCTTTTTAATTTCAGAAAGAACCCATTAATATAGTTTATCCAGTTCACCTGCTGAGCTTTTCTTTAGTCTACTCAAGTGTTTGTTCTGCACCTGCTATTCGCTGGGGATTCCCTGGAGGAGGGAGGGAGGTCTCTGATCCGGAGCCAATGTACGTGTACCTGGGATGACCCGACTTCCGGGAAGACCTGGTGATGGGCGGAGGAAGCAGCCATGGGGCCGCCATGTGCATGTGCGATGTGCACAGCCCTGCAGGCGGGGCCAACAGCGGTGAGCAGGCATCTGGCATCCAGGACGGCCGGGAGAGAAAGGCCCAGGTGCTGGGCGCCCTCGGTGTAAGACCAGGCCTGGGCAGTGGAAGTAGAGCCCATTTCTAGAACTGGACTTGATAATTCAAAGGGGCGCATTGCGTTACTGAACTAGCAAGCCCCTAGGTTTCAGGGCTCCTTGTTTTTTTCTGATGAGGAGGGGGACTGATCCCATATCCTGAAGTTGGATTGAACTTGGAGCTGGGTGGTACGTGGATTCCGTTTGGGAATTAGAGCACTGTGGGAGCAGATGGCCAGGCAGGTCAGGTGACTCATTGCCAGTAGTGGTGTCCGCTCTCCAGCTTACCAAGGACTGAGGACTGAAGGCTAATACAAGTATTTCTTGTTTGTTTGAAATATTTTTACATTTTCAGGAATTTTATGCGTATCACTTAAAGAAGAGCTATGAGGTTAATGTATAGAACTCCCATATGTCTTTCACCCAATTCACCAAATGTTAACATTTTGTAATACTTGCTTTATTATTTTCTGTGTTATCTTTTAACTTTCAGTACAGGTTTGCTTTATTACGTCTATTTTTGCCGTATTATTCTCTATATTTGCCACCTTTGCTTCATCTCCCTCTCTAGTATTTTCCTTTCCTGAACTATTTGGAAATGAGTATCAAACCACATGCTTCTTTCCCCCTAAGTATTTCCATGTGTATGTCCCAAGAACAAGGAACTGTCCTTACACATCCGGGGGACGGTTACCAATGGTACATTGATACGTGCCGTATAGTCTTACATATATAGTCCGTATTCAAATCTTGTCAGTTTTTCTAATACTGATCTTCACGGTAATGTCCCCCTATGATCATGTGATGGCATTCGGTTGTTGTGTCTGTATCCTTAGCCTTTCTTTGTTTTCATGACATGTTTCTTCGCCTTTTTTTGTTTTTCATGTCATTCACATTTTGGAGGAGTCAAAGCCACTTCTGTCAATTATTCTTCAATTTGGGTTTGTTCCATGTTTCCTCATGATTAGATTTAGGTTATGTAATTTTTGCCGAGACATCCTATACAAGTGATGTTGTGTCCTTCTCAGTGTGTCAGATGAATTTTTTTGAGGTACAAAATAAGAGATCAGTAAAGATGATTTTAATACTGTCCTTGCCCCCAAAGAACTTAAAATCCATTAAGAAAGGGAGGCACCCCAGAAAAGGCTGTGATGGGTTAAGGTGCAGCAAGATGAGAATGCAGTTCCTGGAAGTTTCCAATTCAAGCTGCTCCCGGGAGGAGGTCTCTCCAGGGAGGAGGTCTCTCCAGATGGAAGCTGATTGGAATTGTGGTCGGTGACTTCTCCATGTGAGAGAGCTGGAGAGTGAGCCCTGGGTGCACACTGGGGGAGGGGAGTCTGTCCAGGTGGTATGTAAAGGGCAGCTGGGAGGTGACAGTGTCAGGAAGGACCCATGAGGACACCGTTGAAATGGGCTGATCCAGCATGACACAGGAAAGTCCAGAGGACATTGTAACTGGCCCTTAGAGTCACGCAGGGCTGTCCATGACTTGCTATTATAGTAACGATTTCTTACTGTCACTTTTTGCGTGAAGCAGTTCCCATAGTTTTTCAGAGTAATTATGAATTCATTAAATTCTTTATCTTCCGTTGATTTCTCCAAGGGAGCATTTCCATGTGAAGGGGTGTGGTGATTTTGTTTTAAATACACATTTGAAGCAAATACTTTGATGGTCACATTCACGCTATTTGGCTGCTAGGTTCTAATTTAATTGCTCTTGTTTTTAGAAAGTCTTTTTTCTCTAGACTTTTTCTAGTCACATACTGCTGGGGCCATGTTATCTTATACCAACCAATAGGGAAACCGGTCTTTCAATCTCTAGATACTTGCGTCATGTACTGGGTCAAAAGTATAACTTACTTAAGTGCACCTGGCATTTCTCGTGCTGTGTAAATTATATTGTTAGCATGAGAATTTTTATTTCATCATTATTTTATGTAATCAGTTTTTATTTAAGTGTCAGAACTTAGTTGATCTGATAGCATGAACAGGAGTACCAGGAAATGGAATGGGTTCTGCATTGACTTGAGGAATCTCAAGGACAGAATACTCGTGAGCAGTTTTTAATTTCTTCACACTCCATTACATTTGTGGGAAACAGAACTGTCAGTGCTTCTTCCTGCCCTGTCTTGTCCTGTAGGAATTTTAGGGAGTTTCGTGGTCTTCCTTTTTCAAATTGTAACTAAGTGATAACATACGGAATCGTCTCTTAGTAGGCCAGTGGAAATTAAGCAGACACGCACACCCAGAATGAGGGTTCTTCTACGGCTGACAGCCCTGTGTGCCTGTTGTTGGAGGCGGAGTTTCAGGGAGAATGTGTTTCTAAGGGTTTTAACAGAAGATGGCTCGGCTGGTGCTGTGGACACTGAATACTTTCCAGTGTGGCGAGGATGGTGTGGCCTTGCTTTCGTGGCTTTAGCATCTTTTCTGATTAATTTTAAATGAATTTAGCAGCATGGGCAATGTTCTCAAGAATTGCCTTCTTGAGTTTTGAACCAGAAGACCCCTGAGATCTTTAGATGTGGGGTCAGGTGTTGGTGGCAGGGCGTTCTCTGGACTCCTGATTTGAGCTTTCCTGCACTTCTTAGAGTTAGAAGCATATTCTTCAAACTAGACATGCCTGATTGGGTTAGTATCACTTTAGGAAGTGTTTTTTATTTGTTATTTGGGAGATTTTAGAACTTCTTGTCTAGGGAGATGAAGCTCTTGGCATAGAATACAGGATTCTTCACATACTCTGCTCGCTCTGCCGTCCACGCTGCGTGCAGAGCCGTGACAGCACCCGCCACTTGGTTGTGTGGCCTTTTCCGAACGTTCAGAGGTTTCAAAAGGAAATTTGTGGGGTTCTCCCCAAGTAGCTGCTACTATGTTTTGAAATGTGCTGTAGTATTTGTTCACGAATCCCATGTATAGTCATTCACATCTGTGCCTTTTAATTCTATTCCATCTTGAAGATCTTGTTATTTAAAAACCACAATTTTTTTTGAAAGACGAAACAAAACTTGCTGTTGTCTTGACAGAGCAAGGCATTCATCGGAAGCCTCTCCGTGGCTCTGCTCGCCGAGTCCCCGGGTGTTGGCTGTCTCAGCTCCCCTTTCTAAGGCCCCACTTCCCTGCACACTAGCTTGGTATGCGGGGAGAAGCGCAGAGTCTGTTGGCTGGGCTTTATTTACGGAAACAGCAGGCTGGAGATTGACTGCGTTGAGAGACAGTGTATGGATGAGGGAGGGTCACAGCACATGCTCAGTGCTGTCACTGTGAGGGGGAAGTTTCTGCGCTCTGTGAGAAGGCTTAGGTCATAGCACAAGCTCAGTGAAAGCTCTGTGAGCTCTCGCAGACTGCATGTGCCTCCATTTTGAGTTGTTAGAGTGGGAAAGGGCAGAGTTTTAGCAGTAAGGAGAGGTTCAGGGATCCAGCTAGGCTCACCAGAGCCTCTGTTAGTCATGGACGATCCATTCAGCCCCTGCAGGTAGGCAATCTTCCTCTGGCCTCCCCGAGACAGTGTGGGTTTTGCTGCTCGTTCTCACTTCTGAAGATGTTTATGAATCATTTTATCATTCCTAGTGCATGTTCCCGAGAACCTTGAATTCAGCCCTGGCTGGCCATGTAGGTGGTGTCGCAAGGCCTGAAATTAGAGCTAAGGATGGGGTCTACCCGGAGATGCGTTAGGCAAATGGAGAAGGTTGTGGGGTGCCTCTGCTCGCCCTCTCCCCTTTCCCTCACCTCTTTCTCTCGGGGTGTAGCTTTTACCTGAGGCTCCCTGGGTGCCTGGTGCTGAGCTTGTTTGCTTCGAGCACCTGCAGAGCAAACCTGCAGGCTGCTGGGCTGCGTGTGGCTGGCAGGGAATGCCTGGGCCCCGAGCAGCTCTGGGTGTTTTAGGAAGGGTGGTAGGTGGGCAGCTATTGGTTGCTTTGAAGGTGGGTGGAACTTGTTTGGATCGAGAGCCTGTTTGCCAGAGCAAATTATAATTCTTGTGATCTTTTCCTGAAGTCTGAAAATGAAATAGTGCGTACGTTTGGACATATGTAGAGCTTAGGGTTGCTACAATACCACCTTCAAATGGATTTTTTTTTAGAAATGAAAGGTTATGTCACACCAATTTCTACTGTTGAATGCTTCAAAAGGAAGCAATCCTTTCTTTTGGAGCTTGTGGAAAATTTATTGGCAATTAAAAGAAAATTGTACACAGTGATGTCTGTTACACATTGAGATTCCAGGTATTTTGTTTGTTTGTTTTAGCAGAAGGTAGCATTTGTGTGTGTGCGTGTGTGTGTGTGTGTGTATATATATCTTGTTGTATGACTTGCGGATTCTGTAGGAGAGAAATGAAAAGGGGTTGATGCCTGCGAAAGTGGAAGCATCGGCCTGGCCAGGTTTTGTGCCCACTGCATGATGGGACCGGACCTTAGTTTTTTTCTGTGAGGGGAAGTTACGCTTTTTGTGTGTCCTGTTCGCAGGCAAGGCTCAGACAGATGGCTCTGACCGCGGTCAGCTTAGGAAGCCAGTCAGTCATTATAAGCAGATTCAGGACAAGCTGAATTCTTACCCCACTAGATAGTAAGTGAAGTGTTTGAATTGTACTAGTGGTTCCTCTTTCTCTTCTCTCCCCTTCTTTCTTTTGATGAAGGTTGGAAAAAATTTTGAAGTGACTCTGTTTTGTGCATTTGTGAGGATGAAGGAAAGCAGACTATAAATGAATGTGCAACTGAAAAAGCTCATGGGATAAGGAAGAAATTTACACTGATGCTACCGAGGAATTCTTCATGGAAGCTTTGTGCTGTAACAGAATGTGAGGATGGAGCTGTGCGTGGCCAGCTCTGGCCAGAGGAGGCCCCCGATTGTGGTGGAACGTTTTTAGGAAAGCTAATAGTGAAGTCCAGACGCTGAAAATATTACTGAAATGTAGTCTGGCTCCCAGTGGCTTCAGTTTTGGGATTGTGATTAAGGAGATGAATTATCTGGGAATAATTTAGAGTTAGTGCATTTATTACTGTTTTTTCAGTTTCTTTTTCCATTCATGGGAGAGCTGTCTTCCCATTTGATCATATTTATTTGAACATTATGCTCAGGAGTTGTGGGCAGATACCTACTTTCCCTCAAACCTCGCCGCGCTGCTTCTGGAACTTGTCTCCTTTCACTCTGTGTAGAAGCACATTTACTCATGTACATCGAAAATCGTCCTTTCTTAGACTGCAGGAACTGGGTACTGGAGCACTTGCTGGTCCCTCACGTGGGGGATCCTTGCAGGACTAACGTTTCAGATGCAGAAAATCCGTTATTTGCGTTAGGAGAATACTTGTTAGGAAGGGAGTTGTAGAACTGCCTTTGTGTTCCGGGATTTTTAATTCTTAAACTTTTTTTTTACATTTAGCAAATAAGATGTGGACAGGAAGCTGTACTCAGAGCTGAATCTCATCTCTGGTCAGGTTCCTGCCCCTTGTCCCGCTGGCTGGAGCTGGCCTCACACACACGTGTATTTACGTGGAGCTCACGTGCAGCTACCTGTTTAGAGGGTAAGGACTTGTAGTTCCTACGGTGATCCATCAGAAGTTGTCGCGTCGAATATCTGTGTTTCAAATCCAATAAAGTAAGGCACTAAGCTGTTTCTTGTGTGGTATGCATTTGTTCTATATTTTCCAATGTTGGGAAAATATTTTTAGAATGTTATTTGCTGACCAGCCATCTCCTGGTTTATGGCTTCTGTGCTTGTCTGGTGGTGGTAGAGGTTCCTTCATCTCTGGGAAGTTTACTCTCTCGGTTGGTGAAGTTGTCTAGTCTGTGTAGCTTGGACATTGAAAACATGCTACTTAGTTTCATTTTAGCTAATTGTGTCCCTCCT
The DNA here is from genome assembly GCF_057876585.1 of Rhinolophus sinicus. Classification (NCBI taxonomy): domain Eukaryota; kingdom Metazoa; phylum Chordata; class Mammalia; order Chiroptera; family Rhinolophidae; genus Rhinolophus; species Rhinolophus sinicus. Next base: position 5,528,615 of record NC_142514.1, on the reverse strand, counting down.
GTTGTTACACTTCAGAGTATTGGGAAGGTTTGGTGATTACAGATGGTTTATGTTTCCAAAAGAACATAAAAGTTCACCAAAATATTATCCTGGTCTTGCATTTCTTGTCATTATATTAGAATCTTGAATCAGAATCCGAGGTTGAGCCATGTTTAAAGTGTTCCTCTGTCGTCATAAATTTTGCAGAGTCTGTGAATCTGCTCATAACATAGCTCTGCTTTTGACCACTTCTAGACTCTTGTCTGGAGTGTTACTTATGAATCGGGAGACTCTGTCATGCTAAGACCCAGTGTTCACCATGGCTGTGATTCCCCAGCTGCTTGTTCTTCCTGATCCTTTCTTTCTGCATTCATTTTCCCTTTTCCATTTTACTTTTTGGTCATTACTAAACTGAGTTGCCTTTTTCACCAAAGAGGCATTCATTCTAAACCTATAAAACAAACGTCTGACAAAATAGAAAATAACAGGCGAAAGGGAGATTTGAAATTATGTGCATGGGTATGAATCTCCTCCCAAACTGGTAATCCTCCGTATTGAGCAGTTTCTGAGGGAGAGGAGGCCGGTTCTGGAACAGGCCTTGAAAGAAAACCTGGAAGAAAAACTAATCTAGTCTCAGGTCGTATACTCTGTGATGCTTCAGGTCTAAGCTAAAACAGTTTATTTAGTTCATTTGGGACAGTTAGACATTCTTTCTCAAAATTCTTTGAACTATCCATTTATTTGTGACTATTTGGTTGATTGTCTTCCTATTAGATTTTAAGCTCCTGGGGCACGGATCATGCCAGTTCTTGGAGCCTTGGTTCCCAATCCCGCGCCTGACACGTGGGCCTCCTGCCCATATATGTTGAATAAATGAGTGGCATCTATGGCAAGAGAAGAGACTAGAATTGGGGTTAAATGGTGTGGTTCAAATTCCCCCTAATAAATGACGTTGGACCAGCTGTGACATTGCATAAGTCCCTTCCCCTCTCTGACTTCAGTCTTCTCGTGGGTCATATAGAAATAAGTCATATTTTTCAGTTGTTACTAAGATTGGATGAAGACAGTATGAAAGTGTTTGGCACATAGTTGCTCTGTGTATTATTGTTATTAATTCAAAGGCAAAGTCTCCAGTCTCTTGTAGGTGTGCTTATTTCAACAGAATCTGTATTTTGGTCAACCTGTTTTCAACTAAAACAATGTTAGGAATGGTGGTAAATAAAATTAGTGACCAAATGTTTAGCCACCATTTACTGATCTCCTTTTTTCTTGTGCTCTTTGGGTGTTTTCATTTTTCTTTACACTTTTTAAATTATTTTTTAAAGAAGTTTTACTTTCATATAACATTTGGTGTGTTCGGTGCTAAATGTTGTTCTTACCGCTTTTCCTAGTATAGTGGGAGGGTGTGTGTGTGTGCGCATGTGTGCGCGTGTGCACGTGTTTCCACCAGGGGTGCTGCCTGCCTCCCCTCTCCCCCAACATTTTCTGCACTGCAGTGAAGAGGAATAATGCGATGGTCATATTTTCAGTAGCATTTTTCAGAGACTTGCCAGTGGGAACAAAGTGGCATTTAGACGTGCACTGTGAAATTACTTACTTGGTCCAAAGTCCCTCTTTTTCTGGGGACACTCCACTCCTGATTATCATAAAGTTTGATTTCAATGTGCAGAAAAACAGCAGTGTTTCTGGCCAGGAGATGGGCTTAATCTTCAAATACGGCTGCTTTATAATTTATTTCAGTCATGGTGGAATTTTAAAAATAATTTTGTTTTCTAAAGTGTCACATACAGGTGTGTGCGTTCAGGTTTGTGTTGGGCTGTGCTCCTTACAGCCATTTCCTTCTTTGCAGCTGGTGATGACAGTAAAAGCCACGAGGAGCCTGAGAGGGATGGGGTCACGTGGTGTGTGGGCAGCTACACTGCGTGTTACTACATAATGGGGGAGAAGTCAGACAAATAAGAATTTAGACAGTGGGGGGAGTCATTGTAGTGCTGTGAAACTAGGTCCTTTTGCACATGTTGTTTAAAAAATTCTTTAACATTATTTTTCTCATATTAACTATTATTGCATAGAGGCCATGTTTACTGCATCTTGTCAGCGTGAAAATCCTTCCTTTTCTTCAGCCAGTGCCTAACTTCTTAGTGGACTCGGAATTGTATTAGGGGACCCCGTGGAAGGAGAGCATCTGTGGCCTGGAATCCTCTGTAATTAACTTACTGTGACCCCTGAAAGAGGACCTTTATTTCCTCAAGCCTTTGCTGCTTTTATTAAGCTGGAACATTGGATCAGATGGCCTCTGAGGGACTTCTCTGTGAGAAAGTTTAGAATATTGGGATTCTGGATTTTGGAGGCGTTCCTTTCTTGACCTTGGCACTTGTATATGAATTTGGAACATTAACCCTTTCAACTGTTGACTGATTCTCTTTTTCTTGTGATTATTTTGAATGAATACTGAATTTTGTTCCTGCCCGGCAGTTTACCAAACCTGTTTCAGGTGAATTTTGCTTGGAGGGCTAGCCTTCAGCCACAAGTGACTTCACTTAATTTTGCAGCAAAGTGCTTGGTTGCTATAAATGGCCAAACAATCATTGAGTTAAAATATTGGAGCCATTTATTCACTTAAAATAAATTTAGTGAGTACCAGTGGGCCCCGGGAGCTAAAAACAGACTTGGTCCTTACCCGCATGGTGCTTTTGGTCTAAAGGGCGAGAGAATCATCAGCAGAAATAATTACACAAAATAAATAAAATCAGGACTGCGACGCCGCGAAGGAGAGGTCCGTGGTGCTTTGGGAGCTCCTAGCGGAGGCAGTGGTTCCTGTCCTCACTGCTGCCCCTGGGAGAGCTAACAGCAGGAGCTGTGCCCCGCCTCCCTTCCCCTACAGCACCTTTTGTTTGCACAGCAGCCTGGAAGACTGCCCGTCAAGAACCGCATTTCGGAGGTGAGGAAACGGGGGCTCAGAGAGGCTGAATGATGTCCTCGAGGTTCCCCTTGGAGCTAGCAGCACTTGGGGCCTGAAATTATAATCCGGTTCCTGTGAGGGAAGCCTGCTCTTCCCCTGCACCTGAGGAGTAGACTCAGGTGTGTTAACACCGCCCACCTCCCGGTAGCGGGGGCGCCCAAGTCATGGAGCCTCCTGGTAGGATGTGCAAAGTGCAGTGATTTTACTCAGATTTAGGGAAAATATCTTCTGTCTTAAAATACTGGAGTATGTGTCCTGGAATAGAATACAAACTTGCCATCGATTTGGAAGATACCGTGTTAGACTTGAAGGAAATCAGGCTTGTTAAAGGCTGCTTCTGGAACACGGGCTCGTGCTGGACAGCTAGGAGGAACCCGCACATTGTGTGCCTTCTCGTCCGCCTGTTTCAGGCCTGCCCACAACCCTTCTGAAAAGAAGTGATTCTGATCAGTAGCCAAATTTTCCCAAAATTTGGTGCATTTCATTCTGACCCACAGTCCAGTTCTGTGGTCACTTTCTGATGAGCTCATAGGTAGAATTTCTGGGCTTTCTGTTGATTTCATGTCAGTCTTCCTGCTCAACTTAACACCTTGTAGAGGAGATAAGGACTATCTACTGTCGGAGCATTGCAATCTGAAGGACGGGTAAAGGAAGATTGCACGGCGATTCCATTCCCACATGGCGCCAGCCACAGAGCAGGGGTCTGACTTGACAGTTATCACTCCCAGCTCCACTGGGGTTCTGTTCCATGCTTGGGGTGGGGACCAGGTCTGGGTCATGATGGGAAGTCATCCATCCTGTAAAAGGCCTCTGTTCTACCAGCTCATGTCACTTCCCCTGGACCCCGTGTCCTGCCCCGGCCTGCTCCCCTGTAGACTCAAGGCCTTGTCTTATGCAGTTACCAGGATCATATAGAGATATTTAGGTGTCTTGAGTGAATGTTCACAGACCCCTGCCTCCCTCACACCGTCCCCCTCTCATTAGGATGAAGTGATTTTGTCTGGGTAGGCTCCTGTTTGCCCCTGGCCTGCTTCCCTCCCCACCCCCAGGAGCGCGCCCCGCCCCGCCCCACCCCACCCCACCCCACCCCACCTGGTGTCTGGCCAGCCAGCCTTCTCACCTCCTTTGCATAGATGCTTCTCCCTTTTTGATATTCAGTTGCAGGCTTCCTGCTCCTTTCTGTCCATTCCCTGTTTACTTCTTAGACTAAAATGTTTCCATGGTAACAGGTTACTTTTCAAAGGGAACATCTTGTCATTTTATTTAATCCACTGCAGCTGAAGAGGACTGAAATATTAAGTTGTAGTTGCCATGGATACTGCTTTGTTACTTTGGTTTCTTTTGTATCAGATTTCATATACAATTTTTTTTCCTTTTTTTTTTTAGTACTCAAGGAATAAACACAATGGCTGACTATTCTTATAATTTGGCTTCTGGGTCTATTTTTTCATATTCCAAAGCAAAGATTTGTAGAATAATGGGGACTGAACCTCAGCTGTTTTGAAAAACTTATGTTGTTTACATTAGCTGCACAGAGAAATTCTTCCTTGCTGGTAAGGATGGTGACAGTTTTTTTTTAAAGTATGATTCACAATTAAGGATGTCTCAGAAAGGACGACCCATACCAGAGATCCTTAGTAAACACAGAGAAAAAAAGACATATGTGACTTGAGTAAATTCCTTGAATCTCACTGCTCATTGACTGTGGCATTCTTTCTTTAGTTACTTGTTCATCTGTCTACAGTATACTTTGGGGGGCTCTATTTGCCATTTAATCAGCTTTTCTCATGTCTGGCTTTCTTTCTTATCCCCAGTCTGTCTGTAATATTTCACTCAGCCAACCTTTTCTTTTGACTTTTTAAAAACTTAATTTTTTAGATTCACAGAAGTTGCAAGATGCCACAGAGGGCTCCCCCGCACCCTTCATTCACCTCCCCCAATAGGTGTATCGTGTGTGACTGTAGTACAGCATCAAAACCTGGACGTCACCACGTTAGTATGAATACAATGTACAATGTGTGTAGTTCTGTGCCATTTTATCACAGGTGTAGCTCTGTGTGACAGCCACCATAATAGAGATTTAGTCTGGCATTGCAAAGCTCTCCCCACCCCGTTCCTAACTCCTGGCAACCACTCGATTCTTCTCCAGCTCTATAATTTTGCCATTTTGATAATGTTACATAAGTTGGCCTTTAACTTTGATAGGTTTTCTTTTTAAAAAAATTAATTTATGGGGGTGACAATGGTTAGTAAAGATAGGTTTTCTTTTCTAACATGATTTTCAAACTTAAAAAAATCTTTTTGATTATTTTGTCTTGGTTTAGTGCTTGAAATGAACATAGAACTGAATTAGGGAAAAGGGTATGGCTTCTCATACTGGTTCTATTTGTAATTAGTTGTGTAAGTTTGGTTTAGTATCTTAATCACTGTGCCATATGGATGTATGATTGGGCGCTCTGACTTTGAAGTCAGCTAAACTTGAGCTTGAATCCTGGGTTTTCCACGTCAGCTGTGTAGTCGTGGGCGATCTCAGAACCTCTCTGAGCGTCAGTTTCCTCATCTGGACAGGCAGTCATGGTACCTGCCTTACAGGGTGGTCCTGAAGGTTAGAGAGCAAAGGGTATGGAATGTGCTTAGCTTGAAATGCCTGGTGCACAGTAAATGTTCAATGTATATGTTATTTTCTTTATTGGCGTTATAGTTAGTGCTGTTATTATCCATAAAGTGGAGCTACGCCTCATACGGTTGTCATGGGAATAATGAAATAATGGCATAGAAAGCACTGTTACTTTGCTCGTGTTTATCATATACTGTAAGATATCTGAATATATGAGACTGTAGGTAAGAACCCCAGGCCAGGAGAACGGTGTGCATTGGTGTGTCCTGCATCATCCCCGGGCGTGACTAACATCTTTGGTCTCATTTCATATACAATATCCTTTATCTGGCCTTGTGGGGACTTACACTGTCCTTGGTCTGGACTTTCCTTCCGTAATTGATGGTCACCTTGGCTTTGCCCGTACCTGCTGTGTTAACAAAGCAGAAACCTCTTCAGTGGCTGTTGTTTAAACACAAGATAGAATGAGGTCTGAATTTCTGTGAATATCACTAATACTTTCATTCATATAAATGTGTGAATTAAATAAATTAATACATAGAAATGAGATAATAGTATAGAGCATCTAAAACAGATAGAAGATACTCAAATGTTTGTTAGCTTTTGTTGCCATAATTGAAGGATAAACCTGGCATCCTCTAGGTTAGGGACCTTTTGAATTTTAGCCCCCAATATTTTCTAAAGTTCAGAATGTTTCATAATCAGCGCTTCTCAGGGTGTGATTTGTGGACCCTATTATTAATTTTATCAAATCCCAACCCTTGAGGTCTGTCTTTGTAATATTCTTTGTGATGAAATGGGACGTGACATAAATTCTGCTGCATACCGAAGGACATGGGTTATTGTTTGAGTTAGAGCTTAATTAACCACTTTTTCATAGCACACCATTTTTATTTGGAAGAATAACTGACAGACAGACTGAGATTATTGAAACTTGGGAGAAGACACGTTATTGAAAGTGGATGAACTAAGCCTGCCATTTGAAGGAAAACAACTAACTGTGTTTGCCAATGCTAAGATCTGAACTTGCAAAGAAAAATTAGAATTTTGAAAAACTTGTACCCACCACTCTGAGCTTGACAGCTTCTGTGTATTTATAGGCTTTCCTTATGAGATGGTTGGTGATATTAATGAACGTGATTTTAAAAAAAATTGTTTAATGAACTGTGTTGGTATTTGGAAGGTAGGCATAACTTAGTGAACTAATATTTTCCATCTAACCAATGTGTGTATGACATTTCAAAATCATGCCTGGCCGAGACAGGCTAATGGATTTTAATGTAAAAGTGTCCAAAAGATCACTGATAAGGTTTTAGATTCACGTTGTACAAAAGATTTAAGAAACAATCACTTGTTGAGTTTTGGTGTAGTATAAAAAAGAATATCCATAATTATCAAAAATATATTAACATATTCTCCCAGTTATAAATCTGTATGAGGCTACATTTTCTTCATATACTTTAACCAAAACAACATATTGCAACAGGTTGAATATAGAAGCACTTATGAGACTCCATTAAATAGATTTGCAAAAATGTAAAACAGTGCCTTTATTTTCACTAAGTTTTTTTGTTTAAATACAATTATTTTTCATAAAAATATGTTACACATGTTAATACATAATGAGCTTATTGCTATAAACAAACAAATATTTTGAAGTTTCTCAAAAACATAACTTTCTTGGGATGCTCAGTAATTTAAAGACTGTAAAAGGGTTGGAGACCAAAAAGTTTGAGAATTGTTGTGATACGTACGAGGGAAAATGTAGTAGTCAGCATATGGTTGTTGAGTGTTTTCTACCAGCTGTTGATACTACACTCACAGAAAAAGTTCTGGTGATTTTGTCACGTTTTACGTCTTCGTAGTCCAGAGATGTTCATGTAGCCAGGGAACTTTCCCTTTGTCCTGAGTGCATAACAGTGGCAGGCAAGTACTGTGTTAGATTCTGGGGGATACAAAACCTGGATTAAGTATCCGTTCTTGTACTCGAGAAGCTGGCAGTCCCAGAGTGGGTGGAGGTAGGAAATGTCCAAATTAGTCATAGCGGGCTATTATCCTCTAACATGCTGTATGAAACACAAAAGGAGCTTTAGAAAGAAGGGAGCAGGGAGGCAGCCGGGGAGGGACGTTTAATTTAGAGTTTGGATGCTGTCAGAAGAGGGGAGGGTGGTGATTGTTCTGTGGAACTCAGATACAGCTGGGTACTGGCAGTTTCCCATGAAGCTTGCTTCTCATCTTTCATCTTTAGTTCACATTCTGACAGTTTTTCTCTCGGGTGCATCCAGTTCCCTCTAATGGGGTGTGTTGCTCTCTACCTCTTTGTATCTGGAGCATAAAATGTATTTCTACCATGTATTCTGTATTCTGGAGCTCCTGGATATGGTAGCTAATGCCATTGTCTGCTTACCTTGGATCCCAGTCCTGCTCAAAAATAATTGTGTTGACTCTCTTGGTATAAAATCCTAATATTTGAAAGGCACGTATGACTAACAAATGCTTTTGTTGTCAAATTGATTTTTTAATAAGCTTTTTAAAAGGTTCTTTGTTTTACCTTTATTTGGTGCTTTTTAACCTACTCACCATATTAGTAACCTTCATGGATGTAAACATAAAAGAGAGAAATTAATTTAGGCTCTTAGGGTACCCCAACACATTTTCTTGTCTAACTTATAGGCAGTATTAATAATTATTAGCCTCAATTTTTACACAAGTAAGTGGGATATAAGTAGTTCTATTCAATAATGTATTTTGGGGTTTGTTTTCAGTGTGTTAAATTTTTTAGCTAAATATGATACTGGCTTAGTAAAACATTAAAATAAAAACCAAAAAAGAAAACACACAAAAATAAAAAAGAGAAGAGTGTTAAAACAGAATGAACCAGGACTGTTTGTGCTGGAGCTATGGAGGACCTAGCAGCGTGTGGAGCAGCAGTGGGGAAATGCTTTCATAACCAACCACTCGAGCACCTTGGCATCACATAGACCTTCTAGAAGAGCCGGAAAGTTGAGCTGTGGGCTCAAGTGACTGGATGGGCTGTGGCCGGAGCTTTCTGAGATGATACATTTGGCTCCACATAACACTTACGTGTAGGCAGGCAAGCATTTGGAAAGTATTTAGAAATAAAGGAGAGAGCTTTTGGCAGCTAGTTTTGTTCATAGCTAGTTACGAAACAAACAAGTTAAAAGGGAAATGGTAATGCACTGACTGCTTGTTTTTCTTAAAGAAGTTTCCTGGTGAAAATAGCTGCCTGGCCTATTTGATTCCTCTACTTATCTCTGAAAACAACCTCTTGGAATTCCTACTAGTCGTACCTTCTAGCTTCTGGGTCATTTGCCTACTGAAGAAACGAGGATGACTTGTATTTTGAAGTCAGCACTTCGGGCAAGCTGTTCTCCCAGCACGGACCCCCCCGCCACCCCACAGGGTCTGTCCCACTTGGGAAGTCCTGTTTCTCCCTGTTGTTGTGCTGCTGTCTCCTTCAGAGGTGTCTTTGGGACTTAACCACTTCCTAGACTGTCTCCTCTTGAAGACTGCCTAGTTTTGGTCACTCCCCTTAGGATTTGTTGTACTCTTTCTCCTGAAATGTTTTGTGCTTATGACTGTAGTGATTGGACCTGTCCGGTGTGGAGGGGATGGATGCTACCTCCCCTGGTAGACGGGTTTTAAGCTCATAAGTACGGGATCCATGTCTTTTCTTTCTGTTACTCGTCTCTCTTTCTTTGTCCTATCTGCGGCCCACCTTTGCCAAAATGAGACTCGTCATGGGAAGAATTGTTAGATTAAAAGAGGAGAGTGCTGGACCCAAGGCCCCTGATGGAAATAACGGGTTTTTAAATCCATTTTTAACAACTTCAAACGTAACAATGCATGGGAGAAAAACAAGAGACTGCTTCCTGTTTGGTCCTTTGCTGCTTTCTTAATGCTCTTCAGCTCAGTCTGAGTCAAGAAGTATTTATCGAGTAGCTCTCATGTGTGAGAGTCTTCTCCGAGGCACTATTGTCAACACAACAGAGACTTGTCACTGGGCACAGAAAGGGTTTTCCTAATGTCACAGGTAGTCAGGGCTCAAATTGAGGGAAGCAGGCAGCTGGGGGCTGGGAGCTCCGTCTGGGAGAGCAAGGGCTGTATTTCTTGGTCCATCGCTGCACCCAGTAAGTGCCGTGTGCAAGGCCCAGGACAAGAAAGATAGTCAGTGAATGTTTCGTGAAGGAGTGAAAAGAGGAAGACTCCCCACACTTCTGTGGGTGTGTGGGGTGAAGTGAGGAGGAGATCAAGAAAGGCTTCTTGGAAATAGTGGCTTTGCAAAGGACCCTGGATGGTTAGGGTTTGGAGCAGAGGAGGGTGGGCATTGCAAGTGCAGCAAGAATGGCACAGACAGAAAAGAGGAGCTCATTCACCTCCGAGACCTGCTGCGCTCATTCCCTCGTGTCTCCATCTCTGCTCGCGTTTCACTTTATTACTAAGACTTTTCCTGACTGTCCCGTATAAAGAACTGTACAAATATTTCATCATTTACCACCTACTTGATTCCTTGGCCCTTATCATCATTTGATCTATTATCTGTGTCTTTGTTTTTTACCTGAATTAAAATATAAGTTCCAAGAAGGCAAGGACATTGTTCTGTTCATTTTTCGTCTCCAACACCTAGGACAATTTCTGGCTTATAGTTTGTACTTAATAATTATCTGTTGAATGAATGAATGAATGAATGAATGAATGAATGAAGTAAATGACCCAGTTTGTGTGCGAGGAACCAGAAGTTACCTGGTCTACATTTTAATAAGGTTTATGGTAGAAGACCCTGAAATGTTTTGAAAAGAAGAAACATCTGTTGGGATTCTGCTGTAGAATGTGCCTCTCTGAGGCGTGGAAATACAACGGCACAGGAACTCACGACAGCAAGCTGCCGTACTGGGGTTTTTAGGAGAACAAGGTTTTAGAGATGTGTGTGTGTGCAGGGCAACATTACAGATAGTGGAGAAGGTAATTCTTCCTGAGTTATGCCTCATTTATTTGAAGTGAATTACTTTCCTTGAAAAATGTGTGAATGTTTAAGTCAAAACTATATTTACTAACTTCATCTACTCTTTTCATGACAGGAGGCTGAACAGCACCCAGGGGGAAATTCGGGTTGGTCCCAGCCATCAGGTAAAGCACATTTTAGTAGCTTCTTTAGTAGGTTTTCATTTCTTATTAGTCTGTGGAGCAGCAACTTAGAACTGTTGTTATTGCTACAGGGAATTTTTATATAAACGCAAAGGTTTTTTTCCAGGTTACCTCATACTTTTATTTTTTAATTGTGGTAAAATATACATAATGTGAAATTTACCATTCTAGCCATTTTTAAGTGTACAGTTAAGTGTCAGTAAGTACATTCATATTGTTGTGCAACCACCGACCTCCAGAGGTTTTTCACGTTTCCAAGCTGAAACTGTCCCCATTAAACACTAACTCCCATTCTTCGGTCCCTCAGCTCTTGGCTTCCACAACCCTACTTTCTGTATAAATCTTCCTGCTCTGGATGTCTCGCGGCAATGGAATCCCACAGTATTTGCCCTTTGTATCTGGCTTATTTCACTTAGCACAGTGTCTTCAGGGCACACCATGTTGTAGCCTGTGTCGGAATTTCATTTCTTTTTAAGGCTGAGTAATCCGTTGTGTTTGTCCATTCACCCATCGATAAACGTTTGGTCACCACATGCTTTCATTTGAACATTTTAAAAACTCCTTTTCCTGCAGCAGAGGCAAGATGGTGAGGATACTTGTCAGTCAGAAGCTTGTTGTGTTGTGACCTGTGCCCTCTCATGTTTTATTCTGTTTACTGAGACTCCAGTGTGGTGTTTGTCAGCTCTTCTTTTGATCTCTCTATCAGTTAGGATGCTTTGATGGGCAGGAGCAGAAAACTCCAGCTGGCCTTGGCTGTTTGTGGTCTCACATATCATCACATCCTGGTCAGACACGACCAGGTTCTGCTTCTCGGGGACTTTCTTGGTGTTTGGCTGTTCCCATGGGTTGGCTTCTTCCGTTGGCCAGTGGCTGAATTTCACTGACACTAAGATGCACTTCTTTCCTTCACATTTTATTATCTCTGACAGGCTTCATTGTACATTCTGTGGTGTGATTATAATTTAATTGGCAGCATTCCTCCTTTCTAAATGCACACAAAATAGTAGTGGACCTTACAGTGAATGACATGTAGCAAATGTTGAGAGGAGAAAAGGGATCATCCTTCTTTTCCCCTTAGAAGCAAAGGATATTCTCCCACATGCTCTCCATTGGTCCTCACATCTCACTGGCATGGGTTGGTCATGTATCCATTTCGAAGCCATGAGGAAAATGGGTTCAACACGAATGGCATGGATTGTCGTTTGAGTTGGAATGGATGTCGGGGAGTCAGCCATCACATCCTGGCAACTCCTTATAAGAGCACAGAGGTTTTAGTTGTCTATCTAGTTAGTCCTTTTCTGTCTAGATTTTGAGCATTTCTTGTACGTCATTCAGATTTTCAAAACCTATTTTAAGTCTGTAATGAGAAAGAAATTAAGAAGTAAAGGGATATTAAAACAAAAACACAGACACCATCAGGGGCATCTAATTACTAGGAGATACTTCTCATCCCAGAACTGGGAACGTAACTGAGATAGGCAGAAAGAAGCTGCAAGAGGACCTTTCCCTTAATGTCTGCCTTGTTCTGGTACAGTAAGTCCTTGCTTAGTGTTGTTGATAGGGTCTATGATGTGAAGCCAAACGACATACAATGACACCAGTTTTACTGTAGGCTGATGGATGCAAACGGGAGTTAAGTTCCTGTCGCATCCCATCATCCTGATAACGAAACTGTATTTTCTGTGCTTTCAGGCTGAGGAGTTACATTTTAACCAAGGAATTGTACTTGCCTGGAACCACTGGGTTAGATCTCTCACTGCTCCCTCTTGCCACTGTATTTTCCCACTTGTTTTTTCTGCCTCTGTCTATGCTTCCAGTGTCTTGAGATCCTTGTACTAGAATTTTATTTTACAGATTTTTCTCCCTACCATAACAGAAAATGTAGTTCTTAACTAAAAGACGTTTAAATTCTTAGAAAGGAGCAGATTTACTATGCTTGGATTTTTGTATACTTTCATTTAAAATCAGATTTTTATTTTGTATCAGATTATAAATATATTCTGTATGGTTTGATCTTCAAAAAGAAGTGTTTTGGAGCGCCAAATATAACAGGACTTTTTTATGAATTGGCGACGTTTACCTTCTTAAAAATTTTTAACTTTTTTATTAGGTAAAATATTAACATATGCAAAAGTAGGGAAAGATTAGTACCCCCATATTCCTTATTCCTTATTACTCATATTCCTTATTACTCAGCTTTCACACATATTAATTTATGGTAAAACGTGTTTAATTTATTCTTTCTCACACCTCTACCACCATTACTTTGAAATGAATCACAACTATATCATTTTACTTGTAAATATCCCCAAAATAAGAGCTCTTTCAGAAAACACAATCACAATATATCAAACCTAATTCAAATTAGTAATTTCTTAATAGTCAACTGTCCAAATTTCCCTCTCACTTTCTTTTTTATTTTTTTAATTATTATAGCTCAAATTGGAATCTAAATAAGAGTCCTCCATTGCAACTACTTGATGTCTCACAGATCTCTTTAAATTCATGTTTCTCATATTTTCCCCCACCTCTCTCAATTTATTAGGTTGGTGCAAAAGTTATTCCGGTTTTTGCAATTTTTAACCTTTTCAACCGCAATGACTTTTGCACCAGCCTCTATGTATTAAAGAAGCTGAGTATTTTGTCCTATAGGGGTCACACATCTGTATCTGGCTGGATTGCATCTTTATGTGCCATTTAACTTGTTCCCTCATGGCTGGCATATCTTGAAAAATAGTAGTTAAGTCTGGTGGTTTAATCACATTCTAGTTTGGTACCCTCCCCTGGCAGGAATAGTTCAGGACGATACTATCTATGTGCATCTAGCAAGGGTCACATGTGTCTCTCTGTTAATGATGTTTTGCAGCCTTTGCTTGTTACTTAGACCCACTGTTGAATTAGGGATCTCAAAATGGTGGCATTCAAATCCTAGCATTCCTTCCTTTATTAGCTGAATAAATGATGCTTCCTCTTACTGACTATTTGATTCCCTGAATCACACAGGAAAGGCAAAATAAACGCTTCGTTCTTTCCCTCTATTTACCAGTTTTCAAAATATTGAGTTGGTTTCCCAGCATCTTCCACTGGTCACTAGTAGATTTAAAATTATTCATTATCTGCTTAACCAATTGCAGTTTTTCTTATTGGAGATTAAATGATCCATTTGGGGGCTAATGTCTTGCCTTGTTCATTCTCTACCCTAGATCTGGAATTGAACTCTCCTCACAGGACTCCTCAGTGTTTCAGTGGGAAGTGACATTTTTTCACTGGCTGCAAGGGTGTTCGTTATTACTGGGTGGGTTACTGTTTCCAGGCCTTTTCAGGGAACAGATTCGGAAATACAGTTTTTTTCCCTTTTCTTCTTTTTTAAGAGTAAAATGTGTGATGGGCTTCTTGCTGATACTTCTAATTCAAATTTTTTTACATACACTTTATTTTAATCCTGTTTTTCTTTCATCTATATCTGTATCTTTTTCTCACGTCTCAAACCCCATTTTTAAATAACAACTTAAGTATTCATTTGCTTTAATCCCATAATACATATGTAAACAGCTCAGAATAACAGTACTCACACTGGTAAAAACGATATGATTATTGAAAACAGCTTACTGTTAAATATTGTTTTGGTCTGAGAATATGTCCCAGTAGAGCTGTACAGGCAAATTAATATGTTTTAAAGTTACTTGAAATGGTTCCTAGAGAGGAACCAACTTAATGCATAGCTAGATGCATTTGTTTCATTTTGTTTTAGAGTTTTTAAAGGATTGTTGTTCTTTAAACTTAATTTTGTTTTTATAATTATGTAAAATATTTACATGGCTCCAAAGTCAAACCTACAAACGAAGTATGTTCACAAGTCTTCCTTCTGTCCCTGTCCGCTTCCTCCTCCCTCACTGAAGGATAATCATTTTTGTTTTTAAGGTTGTGGTTTATCCTTATGTTTATATTAGTCTCTTATACATACAAAATTAAATTCTTATTTATGTTCCCCACACCCCCTGTTCCTAGATGATGGCAGCAGAATACACACACTTGTGCCACCTTCCTCTGATCTCTTAACAGTAGATCCTGGTGTTCCCTCCAGAGCAGTACATGGAACCCCTCCTCCTCTCCTTCTCCACGGAGCCCCACTGAGTGGCTGTAACACTTTCTTCTTCCAGTCCCTGATGATGGGTATTTGGGTCGCTTCCAGTAATTTGCTGTTACAAGTCATGCTGCAGTAAATAGCCCGTGCATAGAAGTTTTTATATTTTTGCCAATGTATCTTTGGGAGACATCCCTAGAAGGGGGATGGGATTACTTAGAGCACAAGTGCACGGGTAATTCTGAGACCTTTACAAACCTCCCTCCATAGAGATTGTACCATTTTGTGTTCATATTAGCAACACAGCCTTGCATGTTGCCACAGCCATGTATATCGTCACACTTGGAAGTTTATGTCAACCGGATAAATAGGAAATGGTACCTCAGTGTCATTAATTTACATTTCTCTTCTCAGCAAGGTAGACCATCTTTGCCTATGATTAAGAGCCATGTGCATTTCCTTTTCTGTAAACTATCTAATTGTATTTCTAGCTTACTTTTCTCTAGGGAGGTTGGTCCTTTCCCACAACGGTAATACCTTTTCATTATCTTAACAAACAACCATTGGACAGCTACTGCACCAGGTCTGTACCTGGGACTGCAGAAGCAGAATGCGGTACAGACGTTAAAGATCTTTTGACATGAATATTTACTGTTTTAATTTTATTCTAGTACACTCACAGTATGTTAAGCAGAACTAATTGTAGCATCCAATTAAATGTTATAAAAGTCAGTACTAAATAAGAGCATCCCTGTTCAGAGAAAGTGCTCGATACACATTTAGAGACATCAGAGATAACCGGTGACTGGCGCAGAGGTGGCAGACTGGTGGCCTGGGGTCCACATGGCCCACCGATGGTGTGTTTTGGCACACCATCGTCTTAAAAACTTGAATGACGAACATTTAAAACCGTGCACTTTCACATACTCATCAAGAATTTTGGACTTTGGAGGATGCAGAAACACTGGTTCTCATTCTGCGTGGCACCATTTCTGGGATGTGGCCGCGCTCTCCTTTTCACTCCTTAGGACCTAATACCTGCATGCCCAGTATGGGAGCCCCTGCCACATGTGGCTTTGATCGCTTGGCACGTGGCTAGTCCATATCGGAAAGTGGTTCTGTTGCATTTAATGTGGATGCTGGAATATTTAAAATGAAACATGTGGCTCTCGTTCTTTTTCTGTTGGACGGTGCCGCCTTATCCTCTGCCTGCTTAATTCACTTACGTTTTTTACCTGGGTTCTGTGGACACGGCAGCTTTGAAACTGCAGCTCTTAGTTTAAAATATTAAACGTGTCCACGTTCATCTTTTAAGACAATCAGAACATATGTGTCTTGCAGATGGCTGGCTTTTCATAGATTTCTGATGGTTCTGGTGGTACCTGCTTCCTCTTCCTCTGCCCCAGCAGAGTGAGGATGGGAAAGTGCTCCAGGTGTTTACATCTTGGTTGTGGGGCACTGATGGTAAATATTTTAAATTGATTTATTGTACTTATGTTCACTGAATTGAACTGTTCGTACCTAATGGATACTGGTGAGTCTGCTGTGACAGTTCATATCAAGACACAGAACAGCTCTGTTGATGTAGGAATATTTTTCTGTGAGTCCCCAAATGATGTAGATGATGTTGGATCTGCCGGCAGTTTCTGGGTGTGGGCCGGGATCGGGTCTCGTGAAGCCGAAGAATGGACACACGGACTAGGGAGAGGCAAGGAGTTGTACAGGAAGATAGTTTATTAGAGGCAGGAGAAGAGGTTGCAGCTCCCGAGCGGGAGGGCGTCCCGAATGGGGGTGCCCAGTGACTGAGGCAAAAGCTCTTACTTTTACACCTTCCCTTATCTGCTTGGGGAAGGGGGCTGGAACCTTCTAATGGAATTCATCCATCAGGTTTGTCCTGTTTGCCCATCCTGAAGGGATTAACGAAATAACCCATTCCTGTCTATCAGATCTGCTCCTTTGTCCGGCCAGAAGGGATTTGAGATTATTTATTAACCTCAAGGCGTATTCTCATGTCCCAGTCCTGGAGTGAAGGAGACATTTCAGGATCTGGAATTTCAGAATATGGCTGCTTTTTGTTTATTCCACCAGGGACCCGCCTGTCTACCTAGCAACATGCTAACTAACCTGTCTCACTGTCATCTCAGAAAGTTCCTTCCTGCCCCTCAGGCAGTGCTCTCCTCCTGAAGCCACCACTCACCCAATTTCTATCACCATCATTTAGTTCAACTCTTTTTAATGTTAGCTCCAATTCTAAGTCTGTTTTTGATGTTTACCATGACATATTGTTATTGACTCTCTTGAGAGGAAGGAACATTAATTTGATAGGATAGTTCATTTAATTTTTTAGCAAATACCCTCAGGTGAGATTTCATTATTTGCAGATGTCTCTTTGTAAACTTGTATTTGAAGTGTGTGTTTTTCTCGTCTTCATCAAGGTGCTATTATCTCCTGAGACATTTTTTTTCCTTTTATTCACACTGTCCTTTTCTGTTTCATTTTGTGGGTCTCGTTGGCCCTGCTTTACCTTTGACACTATTTGCTGCTCCTTAAGTAGAGATTAAGCTCCATTGTGAAATCTTCTGTGGCCAGAGGATCCTGAAATGTGCTGCAGGCCAGTTTCAGTGACTCATGGTTTTGCTGTTATTTCCCGGCTGCCTAAAGAAAGAGGCCTGTGAGCTACTGCACCTGTTCCCAGGGCCCGCCTGAGGCAGCTCTGCAGACACCATGATTGTGACTTCTTCTTCCCTGTTTTACAGGCCAAACTTCCCGATTTGCAACCCTTCCCTTCTCCAGATGGTGACACTGTGACCCAACATGAGGAGCTGGTCTGGATGCCTGGAGTCAATGATTGTGACCTCCTTATGTACTTGAGGGCAGCAAGGTAATAGGACTTCGCCCCAGCCTGCTTTCTGAATTAGGCCATCTCAATTGACGTGGAGGCAATACACCTTCTCCTTTCCCCTGAAATTTTATTCCTATTTGGGCGTTCTCTGACTTCAAGTTTTGTTGTTCGCTGTATAATCAGAGCCCTGACCCTTCTTAACAGAGAAAAGAGTTGTAACATGGTAAAGTCACTTTTTCCTTCTTGAGGCTTGTCCCACATTAGCTCTTACAACTCACCAGGAGGAAAACGTTCTAAGCCATATGTGCAATTATCACCACTTCTCTGTACACTTGAGTAACTGGCTCATGCAGCCCATCTTCAGACCCCATCACAGGTTTCTCTACTTGATGGCTATTCATTGGTGCCAGGCCTAAATGTGGCATTTTTGTGGCTTACCTACATGAGGACTTGCTAGCCTGCAAATGCCTGAACTACAAAAGAGAAGTTGAAATCTGTCCCTGACACTCGTAGTGCAAGCAGGAGGCCTTCCTTTGTTTGGAGCGATTGCTTGGACTTGGGAGGCATCACAATGTGCAAAACTACACACTGAAACCAGGCCTGTGACTGACTGTTCGCTCTGGCTCTTCTGTGGTCAGCGGTGCCAAGCGTGCAGGCGTACGTACATGAGGCTGCCTGCGGGGCGTGAGTCACGACTAATACTGAGGCTTCCTTCCTGTTGGCTCCTTTTACCTTCATCCACCTAATGGTAGCTGATGTGTAGCATGAATGGGATTAAGTCCCAGGATTACATTTTGTTCCGTGGAGACTTTTCTTTCAAAAGATTGTAATCTAACCAATTGTGGGGAAGTAATTTTAGATTATTCATGCCCTCAAAACTAAAATCTGAGTACAAATAAAGAGTAGGAATAACACAAATGGACATGAGTAAAAGTAACTTCTCTCTTTCTGAGTGAGTGAAGGGTGACCTGTACAGAACTGTACATTTTTTTCTGTGTCAAACGAGCAGAAGCAGGACCGAGGACTCTGGCTTATTATGCATGTAGTAATGAAATTTGGTCTGGGCTGAAAATGTTCTCTGGAAATTGAGGGTTAAAGTTTCTGTACTGATGTTTTCCCTTCCTGTCTTCCAAGGAGTATGGCGGCGTTTGCAGGCATGTGTGATGGGGGCTCCACAGAGGATGGTTGTGTTGCGGCCTCTCGGGACGATACGACGCTCAATGCTCTGAACACAGTGAGTCTCTCGAAGTCACCCTGGGTGGGAAGAAAGTTCCTTGGCCCTGCGCTGACTGTAGGGGTGTATGAGGAGCCTCGGCTCTCAGGAGTGACCGCTGTGCTGTGGCGCTGGCATTGGATGAGGTGTGGGCGTGGCCATAGGACTCCCAAGACCTTGGGCCCGTGATGCAGCAGCACGTCCGGTTCATGTCCCGGCCTGCATCTGTCCTCCCGGATGGCGCTGAGCCTCAGCTGAGAGCCTAACGCTGGTGGTGAATCTTGACTGAGACCCCACAAGGGGAACAGTGTGCACAGGGGATTTAATGACTCCTCGCAACAACCAGCTGAGCTGGTTCCATTGTCATCCCCATTGTAGACACGAGGAAACAGCTTGGCGCGAGGAAGTCATGATCCAGGGTCAGGCCCTACGATCCGGATGCACAGGCCGAGCTGTGTTACCGTCAGCGACGCTGCCCCTCCCTGGGTCTGAGCCTTTAGCCACAGTACACGGAGGGACTAGGGAGGGAGCTAGGCTGCTTCGATCAAGTTTGTTTTCTATAGATTTGACTTTGGAACCATGTGAATATTTCATGTGATTATAAAGCAAAATTAACTTTTAAAAATAATCCCTAAAAAAGTCTAAAGTAAAAGGTGACAAGTGAGCCTAAGGGTCCTGAGTTGGTTGCATGATATCCCACCATGATGTCTCATCTGCTTCCGTCTCGTAACACACCCAGCAGCTCAGAACAACAGCTCACACCGCTGCGAACAGTGTGATTACCGAGACCCGTTTCCTTTTCTGGACACTCCTTTTTGACTTTCGAATATATCCTGTAGGGCTGGTTAGGAAACTTAATGTATTTTCAGGTTTCTTGACATAATTCTTCTCTATGTGGTTACTAATGTGAAATCATCAAAACTGAAGAAGTAATAATGCATTTTATGGATTTTTATATATTAATAAAAAGTCTAGATGGTCACGTATATATTTACATAGGCTATTGAGCATGAGGCTGAGCAACTCTTCTGATAATTAACTAAATGTAATTAAAGCACCCTTTTTGTTTTTCTTTTTCTTGAGAGGTCACTATAGTTGGAAAGGACTTACGAAGTCATCTGTTCCCATCTCTAAATAGATAATAATCCAAGGCTCAAAACGGCCAGATGACTTTTTGAGTCCTAATCCAAAAAGTTTGTAAGGGAGGGTAGAAAATAACCCAGATTCCCAATTTACGGATCTTTCTACTCTACAGCTTGCTTTTAAGGAAAGCTATAGATATCTGAATATGTGCTATATGATAGAGTTGATTTTTATTCCTGGTCTCACTGTGTTTCTCGGGTATTACATAACATTATAACAGTTTCTTGTATGTTGGAGATTGAATGATCTTGCTGAGGATATGCGTGTTCTAAATAACTGAATGATTTTTCACATTCTCATATATATTTGTTTACTTTCTCACCTATTTGATACTTAGGGGTTTTGTTTTTATAAGGAATAGTTATTCTGAACATATAATGATAGAGCCAGAAGGGCCATCATGATTATTTTACAAATAAGGAAACAGACTCAGAGATTGGTGCACTGCAGGCAGTAGCTATGGTAGATGTCGGTGTGAATGTATAAATTCAAAATACCCTAAAAAAAATCTATATTTTCAAAGTAACTCTTGGATGTAAGCTTGTTTTCTGTTGATTTTTGTATAAAAGCTTCATGAAAAAAAATTCTCCTTTCATGATGTGCTGATCTGTTGAATTCTGAATAATGAAGCTATTACCATGGTTAATTAAATGTCTGTTTTGGGCACTTCCCTGTATTTATCTGATTTCTTCGCTTTCTATTCCAAACCCTCTGAGGATTCTGGAGATGTACTTCAATCCAGAAATAATCTAGGCTCGCTTTGCCCCAGGCCCTTTGTAGCTACTTCCTTCTGAAGTTTTCCTAAGCATTGCCAGAGGGTTTGGGTTTTATGAGTTTTGATTTCTGAGAAGCTGCCCGCCCATCATTTGAAATTCTTGTCGCTGCAAGCCCAAGGTGATCCCGGGGCCGGCTTGTGCAATACGAGTGCATTCAGCCGCCAGAGGCCTGAGTCCTGTGCTCGGTTTGTGACGAATGGAAAAGTTTGGCGGCCACCTTCATTTTGGTACTTCATCCTTGTACTGGCTCGCAGAGAGTTGTAGTTGTAGGCACTTCCTTTAATGAAACGTGAAGTGAATGGAAAACTCTGGTGAGAAGTTAATGTTTATTTTGACCTCATTGGAGTAACAGAAGTTTTGAACTATGTTAAGTAATGAATTAAAAAGATAAGTACATTGTCATGTAAAAAGTATTTGTTTTCTTACAGTATAGCGTAGAGTCAAAACAAGGTTAGGCATTTATCAATTTAGAATAAACCTGTTTTTCATATTTCCCAATACAATATAGAAATTTAAAATAGATGAAATCTGCAGTACGGCCACATTAGAGTATATTTAACAATCAGCAGGAGTATTTAAATATAAGTGCATTTAAATAAATGCAGTAGTTCAATTTTTTTAAACTAATCACTAAATAGAAAATTTTTGAACTGTTGGTTCTTTATGAATTACTTATTTTGACTGCCAGTTTTTTCTTACAAATGAGATTTTTAGTGTGTAATTTTTAAAACAATTTATTGGGGTATACTTTATGTATAATAAACTGCTCTGACTTAAAGTATACCATTTGATGAGCTTTTTCGTATGTAATACACCAATGAAACTGTTAGTGATCAAGATACAAAACATTTCCAACACCCCCAAAAGTTGCCTCGTGCCCTTTTTATAAGCCTTTGCTCTTCCAATATCAGATAACTACTGTTTTCTCTCATTTTAGATTAGTTTGCATTTTCTAAAATAGCGTATGCATGAAATAATGTGGTATGTGATCTTTTAGGTCTGGCTTCTTTCAGCCTAATAATTTTGAGATTCATTCATGTTGTTGCAGTAGCAGTAGTTCATTTTTTTATTTGCTGAGTACTGTTCCTCTGGACAATATTTTATCCCTTCACAGTTGGGCTGTTTCCAAGCTTTGGGCCATTAGGAATGAAGGTGTTATGAACATTGTTAAACGAGTCTTTGTGTAGATTTATATTTTCGTTCCTCTTGAGTAAATACCTAGGAGTGAACTGGCAGGATTGTACATGTGCGGGTAGCTTCTTAAGAAACTGTCAAAGAGCTTTCCAAAGTGGCTGTCCCATTCCCATCAGTAAGTGTTAGGATTTCAGTTTTTTACCATCCTCAACTTGATGTTGTCAATTTTTTAAGTTTAGCTATTCTAATGGGTGTGTAGTGATATCTCATTGAGGCTTTTCATTGGAATTTCCTGACTAACTGGGATGTTGAGCATCTTTTCACGTCTTGTTGCCCATTTGTATATCTTCTTTTGTGAAGTATCTTTGTCCAATCAAATCTTTTGCTTAATTTTTAACATTGAGTTGTGTTTAGTATAATTTAGTTGTAAGAGTTCTTGCTATGTTGATAACAAATCCTTTGATATATGTATTGTGAATATTATTTCCCATACGATGACTTTTTTTTTGTAATGGTGTCTTTCAAAAAGCAAAATATTTAATTTTGCTAATAAAGTCCAATATATCACTTTCCTTTATGAAGGTATCTTTGATCACCTCATGATTGCCAAGATTATATCGGTACTTTCTTCTTGAAGTTTCAGTTCTTACATTTGCAAGAAATTAATTTAGAATTAATTTTGTATGTGATGCGAAGTAGCGGGTGGGTGAAAGTTCATCCGTTTCCACACAGATGCCAGTGGTTGGAGCATCATTTGTTGAAAACAGACCTTACTCATTGAATTGCCTTGACACCTTTGTTGGATGTCAGTTGCTTGTATATGTTTGGTCTTTTTCTGGATTCTGTTTTGTTTCACTGACCTAATACCTATCATTTTTTATCAGTACCTCAGTGTTTTGAATACTGCAGCTTTATAGGAATTCAGGTAATGTAAGTCCTCTTATTTTTGTCCTTGATTTTTAGATTGCTTTGGCTATTTTAGGTCATTTGCATTCCCATATAAATTTTAGAATCAGTTTGCCAGTTTCTAGTTTTAAAAAGGCTTGGTGGAATTTTGGGTGGAGTTGCACTGAATCTGTGGTTCAGTCTAGGAAGAACTGACATCCTAACAATATTGAATCTTTCCGTCCTTGAACATGATATACCTCTCCGTTTTTACAAAAGGTTTCTTTTTTTGTGTGTAATTTCTGTAGTTTTCAGGTCTTACACATATTTTGTTAAATGTATCCTAAGTAATTACTATTTGAAGATGCTACTGTTAATAGAATTGTATTTTTAAATTTTCCATTTCTAAGTGTTCATTGATAGAAATAGAAATACAATAGTTTTTATGTGTTGACCTTGTAGACTTTGGTCCTGCTAAATGCTAGTAGCTTTCTAGTTGGTTCCTTAGAATTTTCTGTGTACATAAGCATGTCATCTGCAAATAAAGACAGTTTTACCTCTTCCTTTCTGATTTGTGCATTTTCTTTCTTTTTTGTGCTTGATTGCACTCATTTGGGCCTGCAGCATGATACCGAATAGATGTGATGAGAGTGGACGGACGTTTTTGCCTCCTTTCTCGTCTTGGGGAAAGAACATTGTCATTCACTGTCAAGTACAATGGAGGGTGTTTTATTGTGTGTGTTTTTTGACAATGTTCCCTTTTATAGCTACGTTTGTTGAGGTGTTTTTTTTAATCACAAATGGGCATTGAAATTTGTCAGATGCTATTTTTTTCTTGTACTTCATTTTGTTAATATGATGAATTAACATTGATTCATTTCAAATGTTAAGCCAACTATGCATTCCTAGGATAAATCCTGCTTGGTTGTTGTGTACTATTGGATTCAATTTGCTAATGTTTTGTTAAAAACTTACATCTGTGTTCATGATGGATATTGAGCCATAAACCTCTTTCTTTGTGATATCTTTGGTTTTGATATCAGAGTAATAACTGACTTCAAAAAATTAGTTGGGAAATATTTCCTCCTACTCTCTTTAATGAAAGAGTTTGTAAAGGATTGCTATTTTTCTTTGTGAAATGCTTGGTAGAATTCACAGGGAAGCCATCTGGGACTACATTTTTTTTTTTTTTTTTTATGGAAAGTTTAAAATTATAAATAGACATAGGCCTATTCAGATTTTATGTTTCTTCATGTATCAGTTTGGTAATCTGTTGATCTGTGTCTTTTAAGTGTTTTGTCCATTTCATGTAGGTTTTCAAATTTATTGGTAAAAATTTTAAATTAATTCCTATGTTATCTTTTTAATGTCTATAGGATCTATAATTTTGAACTTTCTTTCATTACTAATATTGCTAGTTTGTTTCCTCTAACCAGTCTAAATAGAGGTTTATCAACATTATTGGTTGTTTCAGATAGCTAGCGTTTGGTTTCGTTGATTTTCTTTTCTATTTCATTGATTTCCAATCTTATTTTATTATTTATTTTCTATTTATTTTGGGTGAATTTGATCTTTTTTTTCTCCTAGCTTCCTAAAGAGGGATCTCAGATAACTGATTTTATCACAGATTTTGATTTGTTCTTTCATTATTATCATTCTGTTCAAAATATTTAAAAACATTTTGTGTTTGATTTCTTCTTTTACCCATGGATTGTTTAGAAATAAATTGCTTAATTACCAGAGACTTGAGATACCCACCCCCAAACCCATTGCCCCATGTTAGTGATTTCTAATTAGTTCTTTTGTGGTCAGTGAGTACCCGGCAAGATTTCAGTCTTTTGAAATCTGTTGACACTTTTGTTTTTTGGCTCACGATTTATCTTGGTGAATGTTCCGTGTGCACTTGTAATGAATTTATATTCTGCAGTTATTAGGTATACTGTTCCATAACTGGCAGTTTTTTAAAAAATGGTTCATATTATTATTCAGATCTTCTGTGTCCTACTAATTCTTTTATCTACTTGTATCATCAGTTACCCAGAGTGATACATTCAAGCCTTCAACTGTGATTGTGAACTTGGTTATCTCTCCTTTTTGGTTCTGTTAGTTTTTGCTTTATATGTTTGAATGTTGTCTCATTAGGGGAATGAACATCTTTCTCCATGTATTGACTCTTTTACCTTTTTGGTAACTCTCTTTTATGTCCAGTAATACTCTCTATGTTGAACTTAATTTTGTCTGATATTAATACAACTCCTCTAGCTTTCTTATGCTTATTGTCTGAGTGGTGTATCTTCTTTCAGCTTCTTACTTGAAAGCTTGCTTTTTCTTGTTACTTACAATGCATTTCTTGCGTACTTTAGTTTTTTAATTGTTTCCTTTTTTATCCAGTCTGGCAAGCTCTACCTTTTGTTTGGAGTGTTTAGTCCATTTTAATTCAATGCAGATGATTATCAGGTTATATAAAACTTGAGCCACATGTGTACATTCTTAATAACAGAGCCCTCATTGGACAACACAGAAGTAGTTAATATATAAATATCTTGCTTTTTGGCCACGTGACTTACTAATTTTAGTCTAGTGGTAAACTTGTAGAATAGTGAGGTATACAGTTGTTCTATGTTTGCTCATTCATGTTAAAATGTGTGTTTATCTTTTTAGTTCTTAACATTAAAAAAAGAGTTTTATACTGATGTAGAGCAAAAAGATGGAATAAATGTGTTGGTCTCTCTTACTGAAAGAGGAGGGTGTTCTGAGTGACTGACAGTGGGCATACTCCTTAACGTGTGTCAGCAAAGATATGTTTTACTATATTTTACTATTTTAGATTGTGAACACCTATAAATGCAAAGTTGTTTTATTTGTAATTTTATGTTATGTTAACATTATGCTAAAATATGACTGAGCAGTGGTGCTCCCTCTAGAAGATCATAGATAGAAATGTTTCTGTGTGTAGTGTTCCATGTACGTGTCTTCGTTTTATTAGGTTCCTCTATGCACGTTTAGCTTACATACAGTTTGTAAACATAATGCTGTATAATAACAGATAAATGGCCTATATCATTCTGATGGGATTAATTCAGCCATCTTTAGGTGCTCACATTAATTTGGCCTTTTACAAAATAGACCTTTATATTTATTCTTAGAAACTGCAGCATAGCCCTGTAGTTTGAGGCTAAGGTTTTCTAGAAAATACCATACTGACTTATTTTTAATAAATTGATATTCATTCTTTGCGCTCAGATATCTTTCCCATTTCCTAATACAATTCAAATTACTTTGACTTTTCTTTCTTAGAAACTTATTTGCATTTTTATGTTTCTTTCTCTGTCTAATATGGAACATATGTATGCTCACTTATATATAAGTAAAATTTATAATCATGCAGCAAAGATTTCACCTCTGCCTGGACAGTTTTATTCCCTGAAATATGGATTGCTGTTAGACATTTGGATTAAGCTTTTTACATATTCAAGAGAGTATATATTTGGTTGCTTATTTATTTATGCATATCCACATCTCCTTCAACAAAGAATTCAACGCTTCCAATAGCTTACTAGTTAGTTTTTTATCTCTGATCTATAAATATCACTATTTGTTAACCATTGAATATTAATCATCTTTGTGTTCTGAGCCATAGCTCAATGCCTGGTATATGGTAAAGAGACACTAAATAATTGTTGCATGATTGAATGAAGGAATAAATCAAGCAAGTTCAAGTCACTTTGATCACCCAGAACTTGACGTTGTGAAGTTGCCGCAGCACAATATGCACAGAGGCCTACTTTAGGGATCATTTCCCGCCTTTCTCTCCTTTATTCTAATAAATTAAGTCTGTAGAATTTCTGTTGGAGATTTTCTGTTTGTTCATCGTAAATGGACTTCTTACTTTGCTAAAACATCTGGCCCTGGATTTGCTTTGCAATGTTAGGACTTGAATGAATGTCAGGTATTTCCGGGCCCCCATATCAGGCGGAGCCGGGAGGCCCTGTTATTACAGGGGCCTAAAGCCTGTGGCCTGGAGTCTTCTGACCTTCGCCATGCCACACCCTTTACTGACATTCTTTTTACTATTTGTCCATTCAGATTAGTCAGGAGTAAATGGTTGTAGGATGGTATAGGTTTTTTCTCTCAGGTTTTTGATTTGTTATTGAAAAGTAGTGGGGGAAGTCGATATGCTATATGATTTCTTTTTATGGAAATCCAATCAATTTCAGAAGAGTACCTTATATAACTCAATCTTGACAAACACCTTATTTTATTTCTGTTATAACTGGATATTGGAGACCGTGTAGCTGAGGTTTCCTGATATAGTCAAGACCTTTTCAACTGATTATCAGCATAATAATATATTAGGTCAGTGCAAAAGTAATCGTGGGTTTCACAATTATTTTTAAACTTTCAAACCGCGATTACTTTTGCACCAACGTAATATAAACTTGAGTTTTTATTTATTGTATTTTGACCATTCCGAAACATTTTGAACTTTTGTTTTGAAAACAGTTCATTTAGAAATTTACCAAGGTGGCTCCTTTGGGGCTGAGAACTTCATAAATTCACTTCTGTTCAAAAGATCCAGCCAACCACACTTTTAACACAAAATACATGATTTATTCTTTTAGTCGCATTTGGGTGAAGAGGACTTTTTAAACTTAAAGCTTTAATATTTCGTTCCTTTTTAGGTACTCTGTTGAACTTTATGCCCCACTCTGTTCTTTGTCCTCAACATGAGTTTCTTGGGGGCAGAGGCGAGATAAAGGCACAGATAGGAACAGCCTCTGGTCATGGCACCTTCTTGACTTCCTGCAGCGGCTTCATTTTTGAGCATTTCACAGAAACGCCTTTGCTCTAAATTCTTACTTATGCTCCCAATGCACCCGTCCACAGCTGTGGCCCCCACCACACTTTTCCATGGGCACCACTCTCAAGTTCCTTTAGCCATTTATTTTTTCTCCTTTTTATATACTAGCTTTATTGATATATAATTCACATACCATATATTTCACCCCTTTAAAGTATATAATTTAATGGCTTTCAGTATATTAACACATTTGTGCAGCCATCACCACAATCAATTTTACAACATTTTCATTACCCCAAAAAGAAGTCTGTACTCATTAGTCACTCCTCATTTCCCCCTCCCCCCACTGTAGGCAACCGCTATTTCATCTCTATGGATTTGCCTATTCTGAGAATTTCTATAAATGGAATTATACAGTATGTGGTTTTTTTGGTGACTGGCTTCTTTAACTGAGGGTAATGTTTTTGAGTTTCATCCGTGGTGTAGTATTAGCCATTTTTATGTATAACCATTTTATTTCTCCTCTGGTGAACTTTATGTGTTTCCAAATATAATACCTACACTTAAGTAACATTCCCCAGATCTGATCAGCATACGGTGGCAAGGAGTTATCCTCAGTTTCCCTAAAAGCTCGTCTTTTTAATGTAGTCTAAGCTTTTATTAATATGTGTATATCACATTCTTTTTTTTCTTGTGTTTTGGTCTTGTTTTGTTTCATTTTTCTTTTTATATTTGCCTCTGCTAAGCCATTTCTCTCCCACCCTCAGCTTTTTGACTGAATTTTGACCCAGGCACAGGACCTTAAGTTGATCACTGTTATTTTCATTTTATTACGTGTTAACTATTGGTCAGCTGCCTGATGTCATTAACAACGTTAATAATAATAAAATTAAAGTTTATATGTTGATCTAGTGCTTATATGTTAGGCAAAGCTTATGTGCTTTTTATGAATGAATTCATATAATCCTCGTAACAATTTTATGAGGTAAGTAAGGTTATCACCTATAGATAATAAGCATACTTGTCATATATTTATGTACATAATAAATTAAACTTGAGCACAGGGCAGTCCTATAGTGACTATACTCCTTGGTATCTACTTGCTTGAAGATTGGGATGCATTTTGAATATTTCCAGTCTGTAGGCCATTGTTTTATTTTCCATATTTGTTGACATTCTTTTTAGGATTTTGACAGATTTCAGTCTCTGTGGCTTGAAAAAATTCTTTCAGTATTCCATCTACCACTGGTGGTTTATTTCTTCCCAATACTTTCAGGCAGCTTTCACTTGACTTTCTAGAATCACAGGTTCTTCCTCATAGGAATCTTCCTCAAAGGTTCCTGTTGTCCTCTTGTCTCTCCTGTACAGATTTTTAGTCCACTGTTTCCCCTTCCGTTTATTTTCTCCTGGTGAGATTATATGCTTTTTGGTCTGTTGTCCAGCATTTCTAGTATAGCTTGAATTTCCCTTTCATTTCTTGAATCTTCTGGTAGAGATCTCTCGTTTTTCCTTTTTTGTTGTTCTCGTCCATCTCCTTACAATGACTCTTGTAATAGTTCTGTTTATCTCTGTGTGATAAGTCATTGAAAAACTGCATTTGAGAATCTAGCCCTGCTTTTGTCCCCTTTCACTTTATTTAGCCTTTTGCCTGGCTATAAGAACTTTTGGTGTTTCTTCTCGACTTTTCTTTCCTTTTTACTTTCATTGAGTATAGGCAAGGTCAGTCATATTATATTGCTTGTTGATTTTCAACACCTGCTCTGTGAAGTCATCTTGGGTCTTCAAACAGCTAATGTCACCCCAGTCAGGGTTCATTGGCACTTCGTGTGTTTCTAGGATAGCATTTATGTTGTTATTGTATGTGTGCGTTTCCCTCTTCTCTGAGCTGCCAGTTCTCTCCTCCTGCCTACCCACCCTTGCCGCCGAGGGAAGAAAACACAGTGCGTGCTATGTCATTGCAGCTGGAGAAGAGCCTCAGCCGAAGCTGCTCCGGCCTGAGGCTCAGGCTTCTTCCTAGAACCTGGGCTGACGTTGGAGTCCTCGCTCCGCTCGCTTAGGGAGGTGGCCTTGAGCAAGATCCTGAACTTTTCCGTTTTGTTTCCTGATTTTCAGTACTCTTGCCACAAAAGGGCGGGGTGAGGAATGACTACATCACAAGGCCCGATACAGTTCCTAGCACATCCGATGCTCAACAACCTTTGGTACCCTCTCCTTTCTCCTTCGTCGCTCCAGGGGCCGGCATCATGCCTGAACACTAGTTGTTCAGATGTTGGTCCAGCAACTGCGATGTATTTCCTTCTGAACACTAACTGGATCTTTCCCTCAACCCCTACTCTCACCAGTCAAATTCCGTGTCTTTGCCATGATCTCTAAAATGTACTCCCATAAGAATATTTAGACAAATTTAGCCTCTCTAATGCTTTAAGAGCATTATTCGGGGTGGCAGTGTCCAAACACAAATAAACATTGTGCTCTTAGTTTTCATTCTAGTTTTTTAATGTGTATATGTCTCATATTTTGAGCTTGGTACTAGGTCATTGGTGATGGAGGTATGAATAAAAGTATATTGACATTTATGAATCATGCATTATGAGAAAAAAATTTTATTAAAGTTTTGTCTCAGATATATTTCAGCAAGATCTTTCTCAGCTTATGTTAATATTATTGTAATAGTTGAAATAATTAAAGCTATATGTTTATTACAAATAAGCAGTGTATTTTGCCGAACAAAAGACCTTGGAATCTAATGTGGTTCTTAATGGACTGCAATTATTTAATATTTCGTGTGAATGCAGTCTAACTCAGATAGGCTCTTTCTACAGGTATAATAATGGCTATAATTGTAAAAGGATGCTTCGGTGTAGTAGGAACTGCCAGACGCAATGCCATTTGATCTAAAAAGGTCACAGGAAAAGAGACATTTAAATTAAGTTATAAATTACAATTGAAGAACAATATTTTGATGTGTGAGACCAGAGATGTCAGAGCCGGGCGATGTAATTCATGGGTTCATTATGGAACAGAGGTTCCTGACAGCTGAGCCATGCCAAAAGGAAAATTTATCTGCAACATCACACAGACAGAAAATGGCAGCTAAGATGAGGAGGCAGAGTAGAAACTCGAAATCTTGTGGTAATACGCAGTTTATGCTAATAAGACTGCCCGAGATCCAGAGATGTTTAATGATTGCTGTAATATAATGAGGTGTTCGGACATGTGCACATTTTCAATCTTATTTAAATTAAGACCTCGTCCTTGATCTATAAAATAACACTCTTTACAACCAGGCATTAAGGTTGGTTCTCTCACCTCTTTGTCCAATATACAGATTTCCTGAAATTTCACAATTGTTTAGGTAGGAGAGTTAAAGCTTGAAACAAGATTTCCATCAGGGTAGCTTCGAGGAAGGATATAATTTAATGTTTATAGCAATCCATGAGAAGTTCAATCATGAGTTAATTAAACTGCAGGCAGTCATTAAGTATTATTTATTCTTTCGAGAAGCTTGCCAGTAAAGCACTTATATATATTAAATTATAGAAAGTAATAAGCAAGGATGATTTGTCAGGCAGAATGAGAGTAGCAGATTTAACTTGGGCAATTATGCAGAAATGTGTTTTTCTTCTTGTGGCGTGAGCCTTTCTTCCTGCTAATCACAGGGAGGTCAGAGGCTGTACGGAGCCAGCTGAGGATGATGAGCCTGCTGGCTGTGCTGAACCTCTGGCCACTGGAACAGTCTTCGGTAAGACCCATGGACCGAAAATACTGCTCCCCATGGCGGTACCGCCGTTTGACGTTTCAGAGTGTCTTGTCACACTGTGTGTCATTTAATGCTTCCCATTGTCCTTTGACGCCGCTGAGGGACGGTAGTGTTAGGCCCATTGCACAGATGAGAGCCTCAGCTCCGCTGGTTTGTGACAAAGCTGCGGCCAAGAGTCTGTCTCCTGCCTCAGATCCTTGCTGTGCTCACTAGGCTACAGAAGGCACTGGTTAGGGGACAGTTTAGGTAGGAGGGGCTGCTGAGCCCCTGGAGTCACTGGGAGCCTTTTATGCAGCTGGCTAAATGGGTCCAGTTACTGAGGGCAGTGTCTTGGGCTCTACGTGATTCAGTGTGGTGGTTGTGTTTATTACCATGGAACCAGCCCAGGAGTTTGTTACTCAGCTCCCAGGTCCACTCTGCTAGCTCACTCGTGGCCTCTTTGTGGGCACCTGGTACCGTACCTGGCAGAAGGAGGTGCTCAGTAACTCTTTGTTGGATCAACAGAAGGCAGAGAGAATACGGTGTGAGTGGCCTACCTCTGAGGCTGCAAGTCCCACTGGCTTTCCTGGCACCAGAAGGCGTGGCAGAGCAGGCTGGGTACCTCCCAGGGAAGAGTTCCTGTTAGCTCTTTCACAAGTAGCAAACCAACAGGGAGGAAGAAACACCACCTGCGGATTCTGTGGGGCAAGCTCAGGGGACCAGCTGACCAGCTGCTGGGAAACAGCCCAACAGGGATGTTCCATGACTTGAAAGGCTGGTAGTGGGTTGGTGAAGAATCTCCATTTTGTATCAAATCCCCAGATCTTGATCTGTGCTTTAGGGGAAATAGATTTTACCTGGGTAGAGGTGCAGCTTTGCAGTTCAGTAACGTGGGAGCGACAGGTTTACAAATCTGTGCTTCCCTGACTACTAGGTGAAACGCGCGTCCACCTCTGTGGTGATGTAGTTGAAAACTGGTCTCTGCTGAGTGACATCCTGCTTCAGTGGCCGTCGGGGTGATGGGGATGGTGTAAGAGCTAAGTGCTTCTCCCACCAGGAGCCTGCAAAGATTGGAAGCTGACTGTGTAAAGACGCTGTGTCTTGATCCCTGCTTTTTGCAATGATCTTTTCCCAGTGGCTCCAACGGTATACAGATCTCTCTACGCTACATTAAAATTGCATTTAAACCCAAACTTGACCAGCCTGGCTTGGCTGCAAAGTGGACAGATAGGTTTGCTTATCTTGGCTTTAATTGCGTTTCCAAGGCTGCAAAGAAAAGCTGTAAGGCATCTGATGGTTCGTCCCTCTACCGCATCTTCACTGCAATTTCTTTGAACCGTTTTGTCTAGGGAAATGGTAGAAAATCTTATCCATGTTAAAGGACCTTTAACCTTAGCAGTGTTGCGAAGCCTGAACTTCATTTCCTGACTATGTAGATGTATCTGTGTGACATGATCAGTTGTTTAACATTTGAAACCCACGTAATGTTTTTCACAAGATGAAATCTTTCTAATTCTTCAGAGCTAAATGCTATATTAGGAAGGATTGTTTTTAAATACAATTTCTAGAGATTTAAGATAGCCAGTATTTTGCTAAGTTAACCAACTCTAATTTACATGAGGAATACAGTTGAAATATCCAGTTTAGCTCTTCCTTAGACATTATTTTGACCCCAGTCTGAAGAGAGAAAATCTTTATAATCAGCTCGAAAACAAACTGCTTTCAAGAAGGGCTTACTTGCACGTGATACATCAGGCAAGGAAGGGAGAAACCCAACCTTTTAGGACTTTAGAGTCTGGATGTGACCTTTCGATAGGTGTGTCATACCAGACCAGTACTGTAAACTGCGTCTCACAGGTGCCACCATTCTCAGCCGTACATTTTCCATGTCCGTTATCTGCGTTATGCTCAGCTGGAGCTATACCTAGCACCTAGAATGGTATCTGGCGTAGGTTAGCACTCACTAAATATCTGGAAGGAATCAAGTATCCTGAACTCCAGTAATTTCTCCAGAGGGCTCAAAAGATAATCTTCATTTTTGTGAAGCTGTGTGGGCCATAACACTTTCAGTATGTTAAAAGTATATCTTTAATAAAATATGATTAAAGTATTTCTTTAAAGATGTATTTCTTTAAAGACTCTGACAAGCTTCCTGGAGTGTGGAAGGTGACTATTTATTTAGAAGGTTCCTTTTTAGAAGGTTCCTTTGGTTCCCTAGGAAGAAGGCATGCCAGAACAGCCCCTTGACCCAGCTTTTGTACTAGCCTGTATGAATGATTGATGACAGCACAATAATATCCTAACTTCATTTGCTCAATAAATCTTCCGTTACTGTTGTTAAATAATCCCACACCTTTTACTTTTCAAATGTGTCTTTGTGTAGGGGTGAGAGAGGTAGACACTTTAAGTATTTATTGAGTTTATATAATGGAAAGGTCAGGAATAGGAATATTTTAATGGGACAGGCAGGCAGTAGATCAAATGAAAGGGGGAGTCACCCTTTATTTAGAAACAGAGTAAAGGAAGGAAGCTCAGGTTACCCCATAAATTGCAAGAGCTTCATCCTAGACAAGTGTGATCTGAAATCAACTTTTGTAAAGGAAGCGTTAGTGCTGGGATTTGTTTAGGGGAAAATGCCTCTTTCTCTGTTAAGCACCTCATTAGAAATGTAGCTGAGGGGCATCATGCAAGCAGTAGTCAGCCTCTCTAATAAACCAAACAACCACAGCATCAAGTTCATCAAGGTACTCAGCACGTTTCTTCCAGCTCTCATTTAAAGCTCTCCTCGGTCCACCAAAAGGCAGGAATGTCGTAGGGATGAAAGAATGATGTGATTTAACTTAGATCGTT
Source organism: Rhinolophus sinicus (assembly GCF_057876585.1). Lineage (NCBI taxonomy): Eukaryota > Metazoa > Chordata > Mammalia > Chiroptera > Rhinolophidae > Rhinolophus > Rhinolophus sinicus. The sequence goes on along the minus strand of NC_142514.1, from coordinate 5,494,424 downwards.
CATTCACGTTTGCAATGGGCTTCATGTTTTTATGAGTAAATTTCCTATCAGCCACATAAGATTTAAATTTTGTGTGTGTACTGCACCAGAGTTTTAATCAAATTTCATAAATTATTAACATAGGTAATTATGTGAAACATAAGTGGTTTTGTTTATAGTTTAACAATTTTTTTCTATGTCTGGAAAGGCTATCCTCTAAATCTAGAAAATTGATGAAAATTGAATAGACTGCTTCCTTTATTTTTTTCTCTTTCGTTTTAAAAATGAATAGCTAACACATTTAGCATACTAATGTGCCAGGTACAGTTCTAAGTAAATTACATGCATTTTCTAATGTTATCCTCACCATACCCCTAAGAACTAGGTGTTATTCTTATACTCATTTTTATTTTTCTGTGTCTTTTCCCACCATTTTTAAAAAATTTATTTATTTTCAGTGACAGTTGGCATTCAATATTATTTTCAGTCTTGACATGGCTTCTTCCTTATATCCTTGGTTACAGGACTTCTTTCCGCCAGGCTTCAGATAGTTGTCCAAGTTGATTGTTCTATAATTTAGTTGTAATTTTAATGTGGTCATGGGAGGAGACAAGCACAGCATTTACCTGCTCTGCCATCTTGACCAGAAAACCATTATATTCATTTTTAAGGATGACAAAATTGAGGCCCAAAGAGGATAAGTAACTTGCCAAGGTCACCACCTAGTAAGCACTAGAGCTAGAATTTGAATCCATAGTCTGATTCCTAGGTCCTTTGTTTTTAATCTCTCCTTGTTATTACCCCATATGCTATAATTACCTCTTGTAAAATGTTGTTAGCTTGCCATGAGCATTGTATTAAGAATTTATAACTTGATCAACTTGAATTAATTTCAGATTATCACTAAAATGTGTGCTTTTAAAAAAATTAAATAGGGATACAATTTTTCCTTTTATTCAGTTCCAATCCATGTTGTTAAGCTCTCATTATAGATCCTCGTTATATTATAGAATTTGGAAAATATCTTCTTGTTCCAGATATTAGGCAAAGTATGAAAATCTAACTTTATTTTTATCTTTTTATACTTCTGAAAGAAGGCTAGACTATGCAGTTTGCAAGCATTTGCAAATCATAGCACTTCAGTATTTAGTTTGTGTAGCATATTTATTTAGTATAGTATTTATAGTATAGTGTACTCTTTTATTTTTTAAGTAGTCCAATGCTAAATGTCATAAGTTAATATCTAGCATTCATATTATTATACCTACACCCCCACACGTAGTACCACCACCAAAGTGGGGTCCTACATTTGTGGTTGTAGGTGTTTTGTTTTGTTTTAAGGTGGTTGACTTATTACTATAGTTAACACACAGCCTTGAATTCCTTGGACAGTCTGGATTTAAAATAAACTGGGGTCCTCTAAACTGTGAGAATACGCAGGCAATTTTAATTTGTAATACATTCTGCTTAATGAATGAGCAATGAAAACAGGTTTTTGTCATAACCCTTCTAATACTGTGTTTCCCCGAAAATAAGACCGGGTCTTATATTAATTTTTGCTCCAAAAGACGCATTAGGACGTATTTTCAGGGGATTCTTATTTTTTCATGGACAATCTACATTTATTCAAATGCAGTCATGTCATCTTCTTCTGGAACATCGTCATAACGTACTCAATGCGTCCGTCTGGCTTATTTTCGGGGTAGGTCTTATTTTCAGGGAAACATGGTAGCAGTTGAGTAGTTAGAAAAGAGACTTGCTGTATATGTTTCAAATATTTATTTCATTCAACAGACATTTATCATAGGCTCTTTGTATGCCAGACCTGGTGCTACAGCCATTGCTGGGGAGGCGGTCCGTCCGCCCTTGTGATGGCTCTTGTTAGAGCGGAAGTGCAGGGCTCTCTCCTCTTGTGAGGCTGCAGCTCTGTCTGCACCTTAGTAACAGTAACTACTACAGCCTCTCCATCTTGTCATCTTGCATGTGCTGTATCCCCACAACACCTCCCCACTAGTTTGTGAGTTTCCTAAAAATAAAAACTGTGACTTAATAAGGTGTGTGCCTTATTTGTACTGAATATTCAGCAAATGCTGGTGAATTATTCAAATGAGAGGTTGAAGCACAGGTGAAAATTTCAGACTGTCCACTCTGGGGGAGAAGGGATGCCTCTTCCCGTTTTCTTCACTGCTGTACCCCCAGGGCCTAGTACAGTGCTTGGGACGTAATAGATACTCAGTCAACACAAGGCTGAATGAATTCAAATGAACAGAGATTTAGACTTGGGTTGAGTCTACCTGGGGATTCTAATTGAAGCATTTATTTATGAATTTAACACGTATTTCTTCTGTTATCACCTTATGCTACCGACCACGTTAGGCATTGGAGGTACAGGTCCTACCCAAAACAGATTCTCGTGTCAGAGAAGTGGATCTGTAGAGCAAAGGCAGGTTTCCGTGAGCAATTTGGAGGGACAGCCACAGTTCGGGGAGGTAGATTGAGCAAGGGGGTCTTCTACCTGCTGTTTCTTCTCCACTGTCAGCCAGTTGAGACTCAGGAACTAGGGATGGGTGGGTTCCCAGGAGCCCAGCAGGAGTGTCTTTGCAAGATACAGAAGGGTCAGCGGTGCCAGGCGCGCCCAGGGTTGAAAAGGGTATGGAGTGCAAGAAGTTCTCAGTTAGCTTTCATGAGAGAGAATCTGGTCCTGAAAGGAATGTGTAGATAAACTAGTCTCTTCATTCATATGTACTGAAAAGTTAATATACTGTTACAGAATTATTCGTTTCTTTAAAAAGCTCTTCTATTTTAGGTACTTGAAATTTTTTTAGTGAAATGACTACTGTTGAAAGACTTAGGAAATGCCTAAGGAAACGAACATAATCTAGTGTGTTGTTAGGCTGCTTTGGGGAGAGTGGGACGAGTCGGGGTCACGCTGGGTTTGAGTCCTGGCCCTGTCGCCTGCCTACTGGTTTCATGTGGTAAGCTCCTTTACTGGACATTCCAATCTTTCCTCACCTGTAAAAGGGGGTGATAATAAATAGTTCCTGCCCCATAAGATTAAATGAGAGAGCACCTTCGCCATTGGATTAAGGATAATGAGTGCATGGAATATGCTTGACCCTGTGCCAGGCCAGCTGTTCAATAAGTGTGTTATTGTTCTTAATTCTATTCCTGTTATTCTGCAAACGTTCTCTGCCTTACTTACCTGTCTCCCTCTCCCCGAACAGCTGGAACCGGGAGGGTGGTTGGATAAGAACAAATTAAGCGTGCTGCCTAAAATGGCTGGGAGTCTGTGTGCCCATTTAACAATTCTATTAGCGAGAGTAAAAGCGGGGCTTCCCTTTAGCGATTTGCTTCCGGTTCTGTAATTTGGTGCGATTGACTGACTAACGTTGTTGTGGTTTTAGCTACATGAAAGCAGTTACGACGCCGGCAAAGCCCTGCAGCGCCTGGTCAAGAAGCCTGTGCCCAAGCTTATCGAAAAGTGCTGGACCGAGGACGAGGTGGTAAGCGTGGGCGCGAGTGTGCCTCGGGGCCGGGGGCGCTGGGTGCTGGCTTCTCAGTGGGTGACGCCTGCTGCTTGGGGGGAAAGGTGCTCATTCCAAAGACCCATCATGTGCACAGACTGGCCATGACCTCATCAGGCGAGGGAAAGAGCCTCTGAGCCTCAGGATTGTACAGAAAGGCTTGATTTGAGTAAGCTTGGGCCCTGTAGATAGTGGGAAAGATTTCCCCAGGCTTCATGGAAAGGGAAGAAATTGAAAGTTGCTCTTTTAGAAAGTTAGTTTGGGTTGGGTGCAAGCTCCCTATTTTAAGACACAAGCTTGTTAAAACCCGTTGATACATAACCTAGAGTAGGGCTGGTGGCTTTTTTTTGTCTTGAGGGCTGGCAGGATCCCTAACCTGCTGTAGGACATTAGTCAAAAGCCAGAAGCATAGACTTGATTAAATAAATACAGTAGCTCTTCCATGTTCATTCTGTTTTTATGGCCCATTAAAGAAGGCAGGGAGATAGAAGTGTGCCCACAAATACAGATTTACCAACCCGTGGTACCTGTCTCAGTAGAGATCTCCTGAAGCTGCACCCCCATCTTGTGACGTTTGAAAGGTATTGCCCTTCAGGTTGAGTGAAATTAAGGTGAAGGCTGGCACTGAAACACATAGTGATTGTAAGTTCCTCACCTGTATTTCAAAATATGCCAAGTTTTATGTGGTGGTGTGATCCTACTCTGTCGGTTTTTTCCCCAGTAATATTTATTGCTTGCTTATTGTGTGCCAGGAGCCATATCAAAAGGAACCCAGGGTCCCTCCTCATAAGGCTTGTGTTTTAAGAGGGAGACCACCTGTAAATCAGTATGTGTCAAATGGTGGTGCATGTGCTGAGGAAGACAGAGTAGGTTAAGGAGGGTGGGGGTGAACTGGGTAGGGGTGCTGTCTGTCTTTTGTAAGGGGGCTCAGGAAAGGCCTGGTAAGTGCTATTTGAGCAAAGGCCTCAGTGAAATAAGGAGATGAGCCTTTGGGATATCAGGGGGCAGACAGTTCTGGGCCCTGATGTGGAAGAAAGCATGCCCAGCATGTTTGAGAAATAGACAGGAATGTATTGTACTGTCTGGAGGTGGGGGCAGGGGGTCCTGCAGGGGCAAGGCAGGTGCAGCCTGGGGACCCGAGGACAGCATCTTGCTGTTCATGCTGCAGATTCTGAGCAGAGGAGCGACTCCTCCTGCGAGAGGGCGCCCTGCTGAGTGCAGAGGGGACCTCGGGGGGCTGTTGTGCGAGTCCAGGCGTAGACGGGAGACTGAGGAGCGTGCCTGCAGTGGGGAGAAATGGATGCATATTGAAGGCGGAGCGAGAGACTGTGTTCACGGGTGGCGATAGGTGAGGGTGGGCGGGAGTTGAGAGGAAGGGGAAGCCGAGGAGACAGCAGGGGTGGACCGGCGTGGCCCCTGAAGGTCCAGCAAGGGAGCGCCTGCGCAGTGGTCCCTCAGACTTCTGATGAAGTTGGTGTTGCTGTTTTGAAATTAAAAACTTAAGAACTTGACATGATTAGTAAAGAGATGGAAACCTAAAACATTTGTCATTGTTCAGACATTGGCCAAAGTACAAATGCTAAACCACTTGCTTTGAAAAGTCACGTTGATGTTGTGTTTCACTGTAGACCTGTTTATGTGAGAAGGAGATGAGAGATTTGGTTGATAAAAATTTGGAATTCTCCAGAAAGCCTTTGTAGAAGAAAGCCATAAGGAGATGAAAGGTGGAACGAATGTGGGACGTGGCCAGCCTTCCGGTCCTTGTCAGGGCGTCTGCACCGCAGCACTTCTCACCCGCACTCTCCTCCAGTTCTGGCCTTCCTCCTCCGTTTCCGTTCTGTCTCTCCTCCGCTCGCTCCTCCTGCCTTCATCTTCCTCCCACACTGCCCCTCCCATTTCCCTCCTGCCTCCCCAGCGCCTCAGTAGCCATGACCCTCTCCGCTCCCCCTTCATTTCTCCCTTGACCTTTCATTCCCTCTGGAATTTTTGAATTCCAAGCACTTCCTGTGTAAAAGAAAGTTGGCTTCTTTTGCTAAAGCACTGCTTACACCGGGCACGATGTGGACGGGTCGCCACCGCTGCTGCTCTGGCTGGGGCTTAGTAGCTGGTGGGGCGAAGGGGGGCTGCACACATCGGGAAGGCCAGCTTTGTTTTGAAGAAAAAATAAGGACTTCCAAGTGCTGCACACTCTGCGGACAGGACATGGTCTTTAGCTGCTGTGCGTTCAGTGGAAGCTTGGAGAAAACGTGTGGGCCGTCGTCCAGTTCCACAGGGCCTGCGGGTCACACGATGCCCTTATTTATACAAAGTCCAGCTTCACTTTCTAAATCCTCCAAAATGAAGGAGAGAGGGTGATTGAATAATTGACAGGCTGGAGGAATCTTCTGATGAAGGTATCCAAATCAAATCTTGGAGCAGTTTCATGTGGAAACAAGGCACATAAACCAACACAACTCTTGACCTCAGTGTGGTTTTGGCTGTGAGAAAACACCTGCTGTGTTCATGTGGTCTCCTTCTGGTGGATTCACCAGATTTTCTCACCCAGGAGTCACAAGAACAAGCAAAACAAATGTGTCCCCATTGAAATAAGTAAATGGGCCTTCCTCCCCTCTTTTCCCCTCTGTTTTCTCTGTACTTGGACGTTCTAGTTATTTTTAAGCTTCGATGCCTCCAGTCTATCAGCTGGATCTAACTACAACAGCATGGATGTTTTCCTTTGCGTTTATGTGAATTGAACACCCTGTAAGAGGGTTGGTCAAATGAGCACCTGGCAGCCCGAATCCCTGGCTGGGCTGCGAACAGGCAACCCGTGTACCTGCTGGCTCCGCAGGTCTGCTGTTCCCAGAGTGGCCTTGCCCATCCAAGCCCCAACCGTCCTCCAGGCTTGGTGCGATCTCACCCAGCCCACGGTGACTGCCCCCTCTCCAAAGGGGTGGGTGCATCTCCTCTTCGCATCCTTTATCAGCTCGTAAGCCCGCTGCCCCTCGTGATCGTGATCGCTTTGTGTCATCACCAGACCTCTGTTCATCACCGTCTTCAGTGCTGAGTTGATTGCCCTCCTGGTTGGTCAAGTGATTAAGAGTGAGAACTTATGAGTGGTGGGAATCATGTCTGGTAGAGAGTCATGTCTCCACCGCGGAGGGGCTTCAGGGATATTGACGACTCTGTTCAAGAGAATTGCTTTTAAAGATCCTTCACTATAATTATGATTGCCCTCCATCCGGCATTTCAGTACTTGCACTAGTTAATAATTATTCATCAGCATCAAAGAGAAAAACTTTTATATGCATCCAAAGCTGACCTTAAAAGTTTCACTTTTGGAAGAAGTTCCCAAATTATTAGTAGGAATAATAACATCACCAACCTCCTCTTCGTAGATCTTTCAGATAATCACTAATCCTTGAGATCTTAGACCTCAAAATTATACAATAGGGTGCCTTTCATTTCACACTTTCTCTTGGTAATTCCTATGACTGTGTGTGTGTGTGTGTAGATATAGTACTTCTTTTTGAAGTTGCTTTGGGGCTGAGATAACCTTAAATCTTGTTGAGCTAAGGCAGATTTATGCCAATTTCTGTCAATTCCTAGGCCAGATAGTGACAAATGAACTCTTCTGTAGCAGAGTGACTGAGAAACACCTTGGTAGCTAGTTCATGGCCGTCTTTCAGGCTAAATAAACTGGTCAGATCACAGAAGCATTTTTGAAGAAATGCTAGGTCAGTTCAAGACGTGTATTAAATACCATGGTTTGGGCCAGGATGGAGCCCCCGTGAATGGCTGGCTGCTGACTTTGAGGGTTAGATTGATGGTTAACCAGTTTCACTCAACGTTGTGCTAAAAATATTGTTCCTTTTCAGGAAGCCATCCAAATCAGTGGAACTTACAAAGAGGAGGAAAATACACATCAGAACTTTTTAGAAAACCTGAAACCCTAGATCATTAGGTTTTTAATTAAACATGATGAACACATTTAAATATAACACAAAGGCCCCCAGGCTGAAGTGCACCTGATGGAAATGGATTAAGTCTCCCTTCCATGCTCCAGTGGTTATTAATTCTGTTTACTTATACATGCTGGCTGAGGGTAGTGCTTGCTGCTGCTGTGCTGTTGCGTATTGCACTGGGATTCCATTGCTGCTTGATGCTGGGCTCTTAATTAGCATTCAGCTGTTGATTATGGAAATACTGGGGATGCTAATTGAATTCTTTTTAAAATTCAGGGCCTGCATTTTCCTTGTGGAGTTTGGCCTGCCTTGCAAGGTTGTATGACTGGGTGCTCCACCGAGCTGTGCATTTCACCCTTTGCTTCCCATCCACTGGGCTGTCTTTGTTTTGGAAATTATTTTTATGTTGAATTAGCTTTCAGCAAAAATCCAGGTGTTGCAGAGGGAGGGGTTTTGTTGCTTACGACATTCCTGCAGTGTTTCCATTTCATCTTGGTTAACTATAACTTTCATCTTGAAATACGCTTCCCTTTAAATATTTTATACCAATTTTAATGTAATACGTTGAGGTGAACAACCTAGACACAAATAACCTCTGAAAATGTTGCCCAAAGATAGTGAATCCATGGTGGCAATAAACCTTAATTGGCCGTGTACATGGATTTTCAAATTCATAAATTTTAAAACGTCCTCCAATTTAAAGCTCAGTTTATCATAAATATAAATGAAAATTCTCCTTTCAAAATTGGCATGGCCTGGCAAACTAGTTTTCTGAATATTTGTAATCCAATGAACCCGTGTGGCTGGTCAAGGAATTACTCACACAGAGTACACACAGCTGTTTGCATGGTGTCTTACCTCAGCAGCATCTTCAGATGCCTTTGTTATGCCCTTTTTGGGGATGTCTGCCGGAGAAAACATTGTTTTCATTGTTCACTCTTTTCAAGCCAGGCATCTGGATGTGCTGGAAGACAGAGCTGCTTGGTGGGGTGAAAACACAATGAATTTTATTTACTGTTTGTGTGGCCGCTGTAGAAAATGGTATTCACAGCAAAACCAGAGTTAAGGTCCTATAGAGAGAGAGCAGGAGGTTGTGGAGGTGAAGCAGAGAGTGACGATGACAAGGGGGCAGGAAGCCTTCAAGTCACTGTCACGGGAGTTTCAGGATGTCCATAATCTTGCTATTTATTTTTAAATGTTATGTCTGCAGTATAGGGGAAGGCTTAATTGTAGGTGTTTATTTTAGGAATGTCAGATTTCCAGAGTTGTTGAGCGTCTTATATAGTCATTCAAAAAACGATGATGATGGGAGAATCCTGGAGGTTATCTAATACGAATCCATTCATTCTCTTCTTTTATAAATTTTATGTGAATTTTTCCTACCGTTAGAATGTCATTATAAAAACATTAAAGGGGAGTTGAAACCTCACTACCGTCTCCCAGTTACGTAGTTTCATGCTCTCTTTGGATCTCTGTTCATGTACATACATCGTTTTATATAATTGTAAACTTACGTAAGTTGAATCATAACATTGAAATTCTCACTGTCTAAAGAAATCTCAGTCTGAAAAATTTTACAGTTCACTTGAAACCTGAAACATAGACATACCATATTTAGTGCAACGTAGAATATGTACTTGCTAATTTTAAATTAAATCAAAGTAGATTTTTCTCTCTACTGATTACCCTTCCTCGCATTTTAAAATAAATTGGTTTCCTATGAACAACTTAATTCTTAGATATGAGAGTAGGAAAAATTAGAGAAATACAAATGTTGACATACTGCACATAAGTAATATACATATTACTAATGTTATGTATTCTAATGACGGTCTGTGGTAGAAAGCATGGACCTTAATATTACAAAAAAGGAAAATGTCCATTCAGATAACATTTGCCTAATGTTTCAAGTATTTGCCTAATATTGAACTATTTTTGCTATGATTGACTCCGATCAGCTTTTGAATCAGACCCTTGTTTAAAGAAGTCAGTAGTGTGCATAGAGTGGAGTTTATTGTCAAGTCCTTTCGGAAATGAGACAGCAAATTAAAAATCAATTATATGTGCAGAAGAGTTGGTGTGAAGCAATCAATTTTGTCAGTTTGCAGAAAGATTCTATTGTGTAACAAGTTGTAAAGAGAAATGTATTTTTAAATCCTTTAGTAGATAAGGTAGGCCAAGCATTAGAAGGGGAGAGATATTTCAAAAATTTATTTCAGTATTTCACGTCAGTAGAAGTTGCCTCTGGGTTAAATCTACAAATTTAGCCATGGCCTTGCCTTTCACGTACATGGCTTTATGGCTTCCGAGGCTTCCACTTTATACTGTGGTCAAAAAAACCTAATTGTACCTGTTATTCTTTTTCTCATTTTCTTTAACCAATGTATATATTTTTAAGTTTCTTATCTCCTAGCCCTCATTTCAGGTGGTGGTTGTTTTTGTTTTTTTAAGCCAACAATAAATTGTGTTGATCTTTGGGGATCTATGTGCTCACACTCATGTGCGTATTTCTGCATGTGTGTATGTTCAGGCCTCGGGACAACACAGAACAGAATAGAGACCTGGGAAGTAACCCCACATCGGATACAAGCGTATCCTGAATTATTCCTTGCTGCTCAGACTCATCTGTTAAAATCAAAGAGTAATTTTCATGGGGCATTTTTCATCTTTGCTTGAAGAGGGGAGCATTGGGGAGAATCTTCAGCTTGAAAGATTAATAAATACTAGAGCAGTGGGTTATTGAAACCATGTTTTCCATCTTATTTTCAAGGGCATGTAAAAAAAATGGAGATAGTATACACTTTCAGCCACTCTCGATCATCTTTCTCTGTTCTTTTAAAAAATGAAAACAAGACACAAGGGGACTTGAGAGATTGCATTTGTTCTCCCATAGACAAAGTGGTTATTTTATAAATGAAGAGGATGGAAAACCCTTTCCTTCTGCAGTTTCTTAGCAACAGCGCTGGAGTCAATTTTAATGTGTATGCATGGAACACTGTATAGTGACACTGGAGCCTTACATTTTCACAGGTGAAACCTATTGTATTAGCCTGGTAACTGGAATTCAGGGTTGGGGAAAGGAAATAAGAGGTTTAAAAAAAAAAAAAAAAAAAAGAATAGGAACCCTGCAACGAAAGGAAGTAACCCATTTTGAGCTGTCTCCTCTCTCCTGGTGTACGCATGTCCTAAACCTGAGGTCTCTCTTAGGTAGAAGTAATGATGGCCTCGGTAGCCCCTAGTTGTACCTTCACTAGAGTTCCAGACTGTTTTTTTATATTTCCTAGTAGTGTTTTGCTATTCATCCTTCCCCAACACCCTCATGCTAAGTGATACTTACAACTGTTTCATCACTTGCTTTCAGACATGTTTTCCAAAGTACAATTATATGGGTGAATTACAGTGCATTTCCCACGTAATGTAAAACACAGTAGTCGGGTGTGAGGAAGCTGAATGCGTTTGGTGGTCATAAAGAGAAAGATGGTCGCTGCAGTTAACCAGCTGGCGTTCAGGACCCCGTCTGCCTCTGGTTCTGCATTTCTTGCGTTTGGTGCTGAGACTTGGCAGAGAGACGCCAAGCCTGTCCGTCCTCCATTATTGCCGACCCTGTGTGAACAGGGATATAGGATGACCCCTGCATGCTGTCTGCAGGTTACTTACTCAGTTCTGATTTTAGGTTATTGGTTGATATTCTTTTATTCCACAAATATTTGTAGAGCACCAACATGCTGCCAGACACCATTTTATGTGCTGGTGATACAGCAGTGGACAAAACAGAAATTCCTGTCCTCTTGGAGCTGAAAGTCTAGTGGGGGGTGGATGAACCCCAGCTCACTAAGTGACACCCAGTGTAGTAGCTAAGTAGTAAAGCGTGGGGGCTCTGCCCCTGTGGGTTGTGACAACATGTTCCCCATGGGTGCGTCCACACTAGACTAAGAAGTGAGGGACATCGGTCTGATTCTTCTTGTGTCCCCACCACATAGCGCAGGACCTGGAGTAGGGCTGGGCATCAGGAAACATCGTTTTCTGGGTTGAAAATGGAAGAGAAATTTAGGAGGCCTGTTTTCTCCTCCAGCTCCTCAGATCACTGCCGTGGAGTCGGTGCGCTGGGCTGAGCTCCTCCGTTCTGCAGGCAGGGGGCTTCTCCGACCCACACAGGGCCAGTGCAGTGCGTGTCCCGACTGGACACTTACGTCCCCATCTTTCCTTCTCAGTAACATCCCTTGGAAGGAGCAGCCAACCCCTTCCAGTTGTCTATGGTTTTATTTTCTAGATTCCAATAAAAAAAAAAAAAAGAAGCTCATTCTTCGCCACATCACTTAATACTTACTGATACGTATGGTTGAGATGTTTTGCTATGAGAGAGTGAGTGATGGAGAGAGAGAGAGAGAAGGAAGAAAGCTCAGGAGGTAGCCCAGTGTTAATCTGGGAACTCGGGGACTAACCCACCTTCCCATGCAGCCCATCACTCTTAGAAATAGAAGGACCTGCTTGCTGGCTGTCTTGGGCCGTCTCTTTTGTGACTGTGTTATATGAATTATACACCTTGGCTCTCAATTTCCCTCCAAACGTCTAGTGTGCTTCCTCTACTTGGTCACTTTGGAATGTTTTCCCTTTCAAAGGGCTAGATCCCATGTATTTAGTCCCAGGAATAGGAAACAGAAGAACTAGCAAATAAATATCCCAAGGAACTAACATGTTCCCAGAAAATAAGACCTAGCCAGACAGTCAGCTCTAATGCGTCTTTTGGAGCAAAAATTAATATAAGACCCGGTCTTATTTTACTATAAGACCGGGTATAATATAATATAACATATCAGTATAAATAATATAATACCAGATCTTATATTAATTTTTGCTCCAAACGATGCATTAGAGCTAATTGTCCAGTTAGGTCTTATTTTCAGGGAAACACGGTATTAAAGAGGGGTAAGGAAAGTTGCAAGTAAAACCCAAAATAAGAGAATGGAGCAGAATGACTGAAATTACACCCTATTGCCTGAGGGCTAAAAAAAAGTCTACCAACACCATATTTAATAAAGTCTGTGTTTAGAATCTGCTTCTTTTTTTCCTTTTTTTAAACGTTTCTCTGTCATTCTGGATCCTTTTACTAAATGTTCAGAAATGATGACTCCTGGGATGCTAGGAAGATCTGTGTTCTGAAAGTAGAAGAATGCCCTGGAATAAGCTGGATACCTGGGGCTTTGTCGCCTTGCCCGGTGTCCTGAGGGCACCGAGGACACTACTGAAATGCAGGGCTTGAAAACTGGAGGAAGGAAAGAAGGCTAGTCATGCCTGTCTGTCTTTGTTGGAGTGGCCTGGGGTTGGGGTGAGGGGATAAGCAGGAAGAGGTTTCATGGCTTGTGGAGAGAATGCTGACCTGAGAGCCACCAGGCCTGGGTGACAGTCCCCAGACTGGCAGCCACCTTTGGAACCTCAAGGAAGCCAGGTCTCCCCTTGGGTCTTAGTTTTTCTTGTCTAAGAAATGATAAGAAAAGGAAAAGAAAGGCGGAAAGGCTGAACTTGACGAAGGCTGACAGGTGTGTTTGACAGGAAATCTGGATCTCACACCGGTCTTGATCTGTTACCCACCCCCACCCTTTAACTTCTCAGGTAAAAAATTGGGCAGATGTTTTTATCTAAAGCTTATGGAATCATCTGTGTTTAAGAAGTTTGAAAATATGTGCATACACACTCACGTTCTTTCAGTACTAAGAGTTCTTGGCTTCCCCTGGCAGCTGCTTTGTAAATTTTGATTATAAATTTATTTTTCTAATCTTTCCCATCAGCAGTAATAAAACAAAACCTTTTAGACTCCAGAGATGCATGTTTCGCGTATTACAGGCCATCCCATAGTGGGAGGCAAGGGTAATCCATCACCGGTGGATCTGCTTTATGTTACTTCTAGTCCTTTTCCTCCTCTTAACAGCTCTGCACCTTTTCTGGGAGCCACCCTCACTGAAGCCTGTGGGGGTGTCACACATTTGCTAATAAGCTGCTTTCCAAACAGGCACGTTCAGCCCAAATTAGTCATTTTCTTTTTCTATCTATGGTCTCTAATTAATGAGGGTAGCAGAGCTAAGCAGCGTTGGTTATCTTATCCATTTTGAAAGGGGAGTTGTAGAAAATGAATTTAACAAGGTCTGATTAAGCATAGATTTGAGGAACCAGTTGACCTGGGCCCCAAACCCATCCAACATTAATTTAAAAGTAAAGTAGCTTTGCTTGTAGGAGGCATTGGGCCCTTGGTCTGTGGTTCCCACTTGTATTCCCAGCAGGACACTACTTGGGGATCTCATCGGGCAAAGCTGTTCCAGTTCCCAGAGCAGTTTAAAGAGGGGGATAGACCCTGGAAATTCAGTATTCTCTCTCTCAGGCCAGTCCATGGAAATGAAATTCTCCAATCTTTTCGCAGTAACAAAAGTTAGAAAATTACTTTCAGGTCATCCCTTGGGACAGCCCAACTTTTTTGTCAGCTTCCCAAGTTTTTTACCCCAAAGCATCTTGCCCTTGGTAATTTGTCTCCCTCATGAGCACTCTCTGACTTCATAGCCAGCTCACATTTTCCCTCCTCTCCCCACTCTCACCCCCATCACACATTCCAAGGGTTCATTTAGATTATCTTGCTTTGAAGCAGATGTTCAGATGGATCATTCCGGTGCTCACACATTTAGAGGAGTCAGTAAACATTGCATCACGTGATCCTCCATTGGTTGGAAATAATTTTCGGCACTTGAGAATGCCATTGTCACAAGGATATTTGTAGGGGAGTCTTCGGATGAGTAGCTTTACAACAGGGGTGGTGGATTCTAAGAGTGCGAGACCAAACATCATCTGTTTCTGGGTAACCAACCTTAGATTTGCCTTAAAAGATATTATACAGGGAGCAAAAGAGAGGATGGACTTTTCTTCACCTTATATTGGATTAAATTCCACTGCATTTCCATATCCACTCTGTGCAGGGCTCTGCTGGATGCTTGTGAAACCCTTTAACCACTGCTCACTGTCCTAAAGCTTCCTCTAGTTGAATCTTCTGTTGTTAGTTTGGTCTTCTGTTACTCAAGTGACATTTTTTTGTATTTAGCTTAGTTTTTAGAAATGAAATTAAAAAATAGTATTGATTTCCTTATTACAAAAGAAAGGGATCTGGTTGCTGACTTTGGGCAAATAGACTGCATTTGTTCTTTAAATGCTAAGATCTCTGCAGGAGTCACCACTAACCTTGATAATTGCCTGGCAGTGTGGCATCCTTGGCTGAATTGGCAGTGGATATAAATGAGCAGTTCAGTTGGATGTTGTCGCCACAGGCAACCTAGGGAGGAGATGGCAGCCCCACGATTGAAAACTCTGAGCACCTCTTCTACAACTGGCAGTGTGCTCGGGTCCACAGGGGACACAGGGATGGACATGCTGCTTTCCTCTCTGGGGCAGGGAGATCCAGAAGTGCTCCGAGGAGGAGGAGGAGGTGTAATTTGAGAGGAACCTTGAAGGGTGGATAGGATTTCAGCAGGCAGCACTTACAGAGGTTAATGGAAGAACAAAGGCCTGAAAGAATGTGGGCGGTTGGTTAGTAGCCGGTTGCCCAGTTTGAAGAAAGTAGATAGAGGAGTGTGTAAGGTGGCTGATTCAAGGCCACCCAGTCTTCATGGGAAGAGAAGTTTATGTTTAATTTAATAGGAAATAGGGAATCATGACATATGTTTGAAGGCGGGTAATGATATGACAGTGGCCATCATTGAAGATTAATCTGACAGAAACATGGGATGAATTGAAGTGTGTAGAGAAGGGAGTCAGTGGTTCTGAGGCCTGGCTGCACGTTAGAATCACCTGGAGAGCTTGAAAATGTCCCAGTGCCCAGCCTGCACGTGCGACCTGTTAGGTCTGCATCTGTGGGCAGGACCCAGGCGTCCGTGACCCAGGCCCTGAGGCCCATGGGCCTGGCTGAGGACTGTGGTTCCGGGGAGATGTGGGGAGCTCTAAGTCAAGCTGTGGTTTCCAACCTTCGTTGCACACTGGAGTCACATGGGGAACTTACACACACACACACTCACACATGCGCGTGCAGAGACACGCACACATGGCAGAGACCTGGTCCCAACCCGAAGACTCTAACTTATCTGGGGTATGACCAGGGCATGGGAGTTCTACTGTACAGCCGGGACTGAGGGGAGCCGAGGTGCAGCTAGTGAGACACAAGAGGACAGACCTGTACTGTGTGCCAGCTGCTGTTCTAAGTACTGGACGTGAGCTGACTTATTTATGGACATTTTATAGATGAAGAAGCCGGGTCCTAGACAGGCGAGAGCACTTTCGCAAGGTCACAGAGCAATTCGTAGAGCTCTGTTTCAAACCCACCTCCCGGGTTCCAGAGAAGCCCAGCTGGAGGTGAGGAGGAAGGAAAGCGGGAGATGCCATTCTGATTCTGTGTTTCTGTACAGGGAGGAGTCTGGTGGTGTCATTAATAAAATTGTGAAACCAGGAGAAGTACATGCTTTAGGGCAGAAAGGAAGAGTTGATGTTGAATTTGAAGTGATTATAGAAGATGCAGGTAGATGCAGCAGTTAGAAATGAGGGTTTTAAAGATAGGAACGCTTTCTGGTTTATAGAGAAAGTTCACAGTTGAGGAAACTGGGCTGGAAGAGGTTCATTAGCTTGCTCAGGGTCTCCGAGCTAGTAGAGAGTCAGTAGCAGAGCCTCTGACAGTGTTGCCAGGGGTAAGTAGTAGTGCGGAGTGAGAAGAGACTCAGGAGGGTGAGGCGTCCTAGTCAGAAGTTGGGGTGGGGATGAGAGGAACGGGAGGGGTGGGCAGGAGGTGTGTGCTGTCCGGACGGAAGGAGGCTGAGAGCTGGCCCCCGTGCGCTGCTCTGTGAGGTGATGTGCTTCTTCAGGGCCCCTGATCTGACAATGCCTCACTCCTCAGGGGCTCATGAAGTGCTGAACTGAGTGACCATGTAGATAGAGATTGAAGATGGAGGCGAGTGGTGAGGAGGCAGGATTTTATGAATAGAAGAGTATTTCGAATTTAAGATTGCAGATTGGAGTGCTGCTTCCAGATTACGTTGTGCTGTTTCCTTAGTCACTCAGCAGTTGGTCATGTAACTGTGTGCTCGACACTGAGCTCAGGAGATGGAAATCACCGCAGACGTCCTGTTCTCATGGCGCTTGCATTCTAATGGGGAACAGACACACAAATACACGTCACTAAGATAATTCGGGGAGATGCTAAGAAGAAGGTGGATCAGTTCCAGTCCAAGGACCCTGAGTGGGGGGGGGGGGGGTGTAGAGCTCTGGATGGAGCTGACTTCTTCAAGGCAGCAGCGCCCGTCCAAACTTCAGTTCCTCTAAGGAAGTCTGGGCAAATGATGCCTCTGGTAATTCAAGTCAGTTAATCAAGCATGATATCTACTAGTTTGTTTGTTTTTAAATTCTAGTGACTTACCCCCCACCTGGTGGTCTCTGGGGTCCTGTCTCAGTTGCCTGTAAAGTAGCCCTTGCCAGGACGAGGTCAGTGCCTCCCATATTCAGCAGCTTTTGAGAGCTCAGAACAGACTGAATTGGGCCGAAAGGGGAGCTGGGCTTTGCTGTGGAGGTAAAATCGTGTGACTGTCAGGGAAGTGAAAGCCAATGCGTTTGTCATGCATGGATATGCATTTTCCTCTGTGGGTGACACAATAACAGAGGGTGTTTAAATGCCAGAAAGGTTCTATACATCTCTGCCATGACTTGCAGGTTGGGGAGAAGATGAGAAGAGGAGGGTCTGGTTCTTGTTAAGACCTTTGCTGATAATCTTACGGCAGCTTTGGGTGAATGTTCTCTTCACCCAGAAGGGCCAGGAGAGGGAGGACGGGAGTTGTGGCTGAACCCAAAGCGGGCTCTGTCTAGCCCGTGGAGTTCCCTTTCGATGTCACCATCGTTTCGTTTCTTCGACTCTCCCTCAGTGTAATGTTTTATCAAACAGGCCTAAGAGCTGAAGCAACACAAAAGAAAGACGTGAAGGAGCTTGATGCGTAGGTGATTCATTTCCTCATTATAAGGAACATTTCTTTCATCCTCTGTGAGGCCACAAGAATCGCTTGCCACTGCTAGCCCCCCAGTCCTGCCTGCCGGCAGTCGGAGCAGCCCGGACCTTCTGCCAGCCTGGGGACAGGCTGTGAAGGCTGAGCTGCAGGCTCAGGGACAGTCTGACACTCACCGGGGCAAGAAACCCACTGCTCGTGTGCGGGCTTTCCTCTGACTGGTTGCCACCGTTGTGTCCTTAGATTTTGGTTCATGATTTGCTCAAAAACAAGAAATTCCAGTTTCTCCTCCTATTTTTTCTCTCTCTACCTTCTCTCTCTGCGCCTACTTTTCTTGGATTACTCTTCATCTGTCTGTAGAAAACCACCCAATAGTAA
This sequence comes from Rhinolophus sinicus, assembly GCF_057876585.1. Taxonomy (NCBI): domain Eukaryota; kingdom Metazoa; phylum Chordata; class Mammalia; order Chiroptera; family Rhinolophidae; genus Rhinolophus; species Rhinolophus sinicus. The sequence goes on along the minus strand of NC_142514.1, from coordinate 5,476,586 downwards.
TGTAATTCATGTTTGGTGGTGGGAAACAAACATGGTTGCATCTGTGCCTCAGATCAGTTGCTGTACCTTGGGCAAGTCATTGATTCTCTGTAAGAAACAAGAGTATTAATTAAAAACAACACCAAAAAGAGTATTAAATAATGAGGCCCTCAAAGGCTCTGATACTGGCAATAGGAGTTGACATGGAAGAAACATGATTTGTCTGTGTAAGGGACTCTTTCAGGTGGCCCCAGACAGGGCCACCCCACCTCAGGGAGAAATTGTAATGGCAGTGATGGACTTAGGTGCCCAGACCTCGTGCTGGGTTGAATGTGGGAAACTCCGTGATGGGAGTAGACAGAAGGATGGAAGCATAGAGAATGACAAAACATAGGCATGAGATACTGTAGAAAGGAACCTTGTGCAGGGTCACGCGGGGGGTGAGTGAAGGTAGTCCAGCCCAGAACAGCTCCACGGCGGCACAGGGTCCCCAGGCAGAGTCCGTGGAAAGAGACGTGGAGGTAGGAGAGTGCGGGTCGTGTCCAGGGGACAGCAGTGGCAGGAGTGCAGCCCAGGGGCTACCACCTTCCTCCTCGTTGCACTCATCGCAGACATTGAACACAGCACCGTCTCCCCAGGAGCTGAAATGAAACCTCAGAATTCATTTTAACAAACCTAATCCAGACCCTTGGTGTGGTGGGAGCTGATCCGTGGAGATTGCAGAGCGCTTGAATTGGCGCACTGAGGAGTCTGAGCTCTTTGCTCTTCTCGGACAGAGAGGAGCCATAACCAGTTTTGAAATTCAAATAAAGAGTGGTCTTGACCTGGGTGGGACAGCAGTTACACAGGAGGTCTTTAGTGGTGTGATCTGTCGTGTTCTAGAGAGTGTTTTTAGTAACGCTAGTTTGGTTCTGATAGGTGAAACCAGAGTCTGATTCATCGAGCTGGGATGTGGAAGCAACCCTTGGCGCTCCCAGGAATTCCTGCAGCTTCCTTTTAGATACAAAATTAATTTTTCCCTCTATGAAGCCCCTAAAAGAATTTTGCTTAATAGGCCTTCTATTCCCTCTAAAGTTTAAATTCGTATATATTTTTTTCATCATAAGGATGTAACTTCTAATATATTATAAATATTGCCATTTGAAAATAAAACTGTCCGGTCACTCCTGAATATATCCAGTGCATTTTGAATACCATCGTGATTTATACTGATTATCACTACTTTAAAAATACATGAATGAGCTCCTTTTTAGCAGTTTTTACACTTTATCTTTTCCCCCTTTAACTTATATAACTAGTAACTTGTCAGTCTACTTCCCCATAGACTTTATTCCTAATGTAAAGCATTTTGTGCTTGAATCTATTGTTAGGTCGCTCTCTCATACTCCCTGCAACAAAAGTATGTGTATCACAATATGTGTATGTATTGTGATTTCCTTTAGAAATAAAGATCTAAGTGTTAAAAGGTCTCTCCAATAATTATGTTATAAAATTATTAGTACGCTGTTGATCGAAACAAGATATTATAAATATTGATAAAATATTACTTTTTAATATTTATTGGAAATAAGATGGATTCAGTTTTTAAACACATTAGATGAATATTCTGAGATGAATATTATTGTTCTAATGAGCCCATGCTCTGTATCAGTTTTATTCCTGTTCATTTATTTGTATATAAGCACTCAGAAACCTTGCTTACATCTGAACAAGTAGACAAGTAGATGGGAATATTTCAGTGTTACCTAATTATTTGAATTTCTTCCATATGCCCAAAACTAATGATTTATCATCGGACATATTTTAAACAATCTGTCAGATCGACGTCCACTCATCCTCCTCCAGTTCTGCTGAAAGCAGAGACTGGGACAGTACCTGACTTGCATGACCCTTATCGTGCCCTTGGAGTTGGCCGCTGTGTCAGCGACCACACCAGTGTTTTGAATTGACTCTTTGTTTGGTGCCTTGGGGTTTGCACATCAGGCAGGGCTGCCTCCTTGCATTCCAGGTGAGAGAGAATGATACCTTTGTCCGTGCAGTGACAGGAGGGTGGTTGTGAAAAGGAAGGTGGAGGAAGAAGGGGAACTGTCCCTTCTGCACAAGAGCGCATCCTCAGGCAGACGAATTTTCGGGAAGAACACACGAAAGCTGAGGCTTTGGGAGTGAGTTCCCTTAACACTGTTGGAGTCCATGTACCCTTAGGAAAGTCTTTTGTTGCGTACCCCAGTTTACACATGACAGACCTGTAAATCTTGCTTGCCAGGCCTGCCTCTGGGCGCTGGGAAAACGCAAGCAAAGTCGGGTCCCTGTAGGGTCGGGACTGGCTGTGTGGAGAGGGCCAGCCTGGGAGTCTAGCAGAGCAGACGCCTTCCGGGCTCAGTCCGTCAGCTTTGGGCCGTGAGTTGCTTTGGAGATTTAAATGATGGATAAATTACTGTCCTTGCCCTCCAGTTTATAACCTCAGCTCTTACTACAAAACAAAATGAGCCCTCACCCTCCCCCCTAAAAAAACCCTCTGGGAGATCTTGTTATTTAGTATGTTAATAAGGTACATATATTTCCCTTTTTTAATGTTTTGATAACTGGATTTCAGTACAACTGGTTTCCTTTTTAACCTGTGTATTTTATTTTAGGCATTTAAAAACTGTTTCTAGAAAAGGTTAGGCTTTACCAGACTGCCACAAAGGGTCAAAAAAGATGAAGAACTGTGTTCTGAGTGCTGGCCTCTTCCAACATAACCAGACGGTTTCCAGAGAGTCCTGAGTGACCGTGTCAGTAAAGGGGTTGCGTGGAAGGCTGCTGCAGAGCGTTGGCGCTCAGCAGACCGTGGTACCACGCATGGCTCGGTCGGTGCGAGCCACATAGGTGTTTAACTTGCAGTAGACAGACCGTCAGGCCTCAGACCAGGCGCTAGCCGCATTAGCAGAAGGATATCAGTGTCTCCTGTGATCCAGTTTACTGTGGGGCAGTGGGAATCCCGCCCACCCGCCCCTCTGCCAGGGGCAGGGTTCCCCCGGGTCACTGACCTTTGCCCCTACTCTACCCCAGGAAATCCTTCTGGAGGAAGAAAACATTCATTATTCCAGATTGTTTCACAGCAATTGAGAATGTTCCTGGTTTTATTATTAAGTCACGTGGACCTGTGGCTTCTTAGTTGTTCTTGGGTTTGTTTCTTGAACAATTCAACAGTCATTGTTTTCCTCCAGGTACTTCCTTAGGCAGGTGATTTGCTCACGCTCCAGGTCCCCTGACTTGAAGAGACGGAGCTGCATGTGGGTCAGGTTTCTTGCATGCTGCTGACTTGATCTCATTTACAGTATCGCATTTCTGTTGCCGTACACTGTGATCTGGGCCTCCCCACAGCTTTTTGACAATTAGTAATTGAGCAGGAAGTGTTTTTATTACAGTGGCCTTTTGATTTTGATTTTACAATCGTGTAGTGTTCAGCAGAGAGCAGAGGTGGGGAAGTGGCTCTCTGCAACACATTTTTGACAGAGAGAAGTCTGTTGTTTCAGCCACTTGGCTATCTGTCAGCGGTTCTCACACTTCCCCCTTGTGTTGGTTGCCTGGCAACCTAGGGCTGGAGCAATCAAACCGTGGCCAGTGCTTTTCCAAGCCCAGATTGGGAGATGATTTATTGGTGGAGCTGTAAGCACGGTAAACCCAAGCCTCAGAAATGGACCGTTTTTTTTTTCTTTTTAAACGAGGAGTTTATACAAACCACATCAAGAAAAGAAAAGACAAAGAATATCAGTTGGAGGGTTTTGTTGTAAAAATTTTAAAGAACTTAAATAAAGGCCTATAGTGAGCTTGTTATTATGTGTCTACCCACATATGTACAGGTTAACATTTCGACTTGGGTTATTACTCTTTTTCTTTTATTTTACTGGAACACTCAACATTTAAGTTAGTGCTTTTATCTGGTAAATTAGGATACTTGGGATGCCATCTTCCCTGAGAAACAGCCCAGGGAATGTTAATGGCTTGCCTGGGGTCATCTGTGAAGCCTTGATAGAATCAGGGACAGAACCCCAGCCCCTTTCCTGGCGCCAGCCAGTGTACGTTCTGGGCTGAACGCAGTGAGCAGAAAACACTGACAAATCCACGGCCCTGCCTTCTGTGCCGCCAACAGGCACTTCAGTAGGTCTTCTCTTCACGTGGGCATGCATTCGTGTGTGGAGAAGAGAGCTGTCATCCGACCACAAGTGAATTCTGAACTTGCAGATTCTTCCCACTTTCTCCTTCTGCCTACACGGCTTCTTTGGCCCCCATCCCCCGGGTTAACTGTGAAAATTATCCGGTATTGATTTATTTTTACTATGAGAGCGAGTTTTAAAGTCCTTTTTGAGGCTTCCCCTTCATAGAATCTCAAATAATGTCTCCAATATGGCAAGTAAGGACAAAGAGAAATTTATTTGGGGGAGGGGGGCATAAGAATCCCAGCCTGACTTAGCAGGCTAAGCATTTTTTAAGCATTTAATTTTATAAAATTTTAAGGAAATACTTGGGAACTCAAACTCCACTCCGCATGCAGCCCAATGTATCCAACTGTGTATGTAAATGCGCTATTAGTATGTTTGTATTCCTTATAAATATACAGATCTAATCTGTTTGCGTGTGTAATTTACACACAGCTGTGTTCATTCTCCCTTAATACCAATATTTTCAGCAAGAGTGAGGTATCATGGGAGCGCTATTGTTCCAAACAAAAGCCAGCCTCGCAGCCTTGCGGTGGGGCCCATTACCAGCGCCTGATGTGGGGGCTCTCCCTGGAGAGACCCTCTTGTGGTAGCGGCCTCCGTGGGGACAGCATGAGTCCAGACCGGGTGCCTGTCATAGAAAGAAAACAATGACCACCGGTTGGACAGGGATCTGCCTTTTGACCGAGGTTTGCCTTCTGTAATTGAAATACACTCCCTCCCCCGCTACATTTCCTAAAGGGATAATTGATTTCCCTCTGTTTGGCGATCCTTTAACGTGAAAAGTTAAATGAGCCCTGGCTCTTGTCATGTTGTGGTGAAGGAGAAACAAAGTCCAGGATTCCCTTGTATGGCAGGAGCTGAAGTGAGCGCCTGGTGCTGGTCAGGGCCTCAGTTTCCCCTGCTGGGAAGTGGGGCACATCATAACAACTTCTGGATCGGGCTGAGTTCTTTTGGGAGACAAGTTTCACTTCATTTGCAGTAACAGGCCTTTATGTGATTTTATTTCATTTAGGACTATATACCATTGTCCATAATTCTAACAGTGTATTTATTTTATCTCCCTAGTAGAAAACTTTTAGTGCTTTGGGTGTTTTAATGCTTTATAAAAAAGAAGTAAGGGTCATTCTAGACCTATGTTGTGTGAGCACTGAAGTGTCCTAGCCCAACTGGAGATGTGCTGGAAAGTGTAAAACACACTCACTGAATTTCACAGACCAAGTAGGAATAAAAGAATGTAAACTATTTCATTAATAGTTTTTATATTGAGCATATGTTAAATTGATAATATTTTAGATATATCGAGTTAAAATGAGCATTAGCGGCACCTGTTATTAAAATCAGTTTTATCTGTTTTCTTTTAAAAATATGGCTACTAGAAAATTAAAATTCCATATTTGGCTCCCATTTGTGGCTCCCATTCAATTTCTATAGGGCAGCCACTGATCTAGACTCTTAATTCTAATTTTTTGCAAAAGGCTTCTTCACTAAAGAGTTCTACTTTTTTGGTCCCTTGTAATTTATAGACAAGCCACGTTTATTTTTTCAGTTTACTCTTCTGTGCTGAGATCTAGTTTGTTAAAAAAGTGAACTTTTTAAGGACTTGTTTCTGAGCCACTTCACAAGGACATTTATGGGAAGCCTCTGCGGTGGTATCTCGGGGAAAGGAGGAGTTGCTGATGCCCGTTTGGGTTCTGTTATTAGTGTTGGGTTATTTTTAATTAGGGTGTAGCTGGGCAGCCACAATTGGCAAGAGACATTTAGCTGGCGGTATTTCTGCATCTGTTAATGCCGCTGCTTAACTAGCCTGTTCTCATTTGACTTGAAATGCATTGAAGCATACCGATATTTACCCCGTGGAAATGCTTTGTTAGGTAGGCCGCAATGAAAGGACGTCAGCGTGCTGAACGTAATCGTCTAGACTCAGGGGCATATAGACAGAGATATGAAGGATGACTCAGTGGCCTTTGCTAGTGGGCCCAGTTGCTATGTAAACCATCCAACATGAGGTCATATTCCTATTGAGCATGTGGTCATTGAATGAAAAATGGAGTAATTTTATTTGACATTTGAGATCACCTGGGAGGGTTAGCACACAGGTATGTTGAAAAAGTTAATCATCGGCTTCGCTCTGGGTGCTGAGCTGGCATCGTGGAGTGGGATGGTGGGATGGCCGTGGTTTCTCTGCTGGGATTTGTATGTTTGAATGGACAGAAAAGCTGGTGTTAAATAATTTTGTAAGTAGTACTTAGAGGGTCAGAAACTTAACAACAGTGAACACATATCAAGAGACGCTGAGTCAAGCTGGAGGGCAAATGGCTGGGAAATCAAGGAGTGTTTTGGGAAGACCAAACTAGCTCACCTCCAGATTCATTCATTCATTCATTCATTCATTCAACCAGTGATTGTTGATCACCTGCTATATGTATCAAGTGCTGTTTCAGGTGCTGTTATAGTAGGGGAAAATTTCCTCATGAATTTATATCACATATATCCTACCATGTCATGCCATATGGTAGTAAGACCTATGTGTTAAAGCAGAGTAAGGTTATAGAGTGATAGGACATGCAGATTGAGGAAGTCTAATTGGAAGGTTGTTCACTCGCTTAATTAATAGTTGACTGACATTGGTAGTGATAGTTTTTAGTGGTTTTTGTAATGAATCGCATATTGGTTTCCTACGGCTACATAACGAATTACCCCCAACAATAAAAATTACCTCAAAACAACAATGATTATGTATTATCTCTCTCTCTCAGTTTCTGTGGGATGAGAATTTAGAAATGGCTCAGCTGTGCAGCTGTGACTTGGGGCAGTCCTTTCATGAGGTTGCAGTCGGATGGTAGATGGGGTTCGAGTCATCTTGAAGGCTCCTTCACTCATGAGTCTGAGCTAGGAAGACTCAAACATCTGGGGGCTGGAACAGCTGGCGCCTGTGAGGCATCTCTATCCTGTGTGCCCTCCCCAGCACGGTGGCTTAGGGTAGCCATACTTCTCACTGTGGTGCTCAGGGCTCCGTGTCTGGAGAGGCCCAGCCACGCACAAGCCGTGTGGCTTTTTGTGCCCCAGTGTCACTTCTGTCCTGTTAGTCAAGACAGTTACAAATGTCCACCCAAGCTCAAGGGCAGGGAACAGAGATCTTTCTCTCAGTGGAGAAGTGACTTCACACTGGGATAAGAGCAGCATGTGGGATGGGATGGAAACATAATGTCACAAATAGAAAGCTTTTGTGTGTGTGTGTTAATTTTGTTTTAAATAATGTAGGATCCTTGTCTATAAAATAAGAGTTTTGACCAGCTAAGATGCTCTAACGTTTTCCTTCCAATTCTGACATTCTCTGATTCTACTTTTACAGATGTGGCAGGGAGTGATTGTTGACAGTTGCCTGGCTTTCGTAGGCATTTCTGGGGCACATCAGCAGGAGTCGGCTGGTGTAGGACTGCTGGACTCTTCTTGCTGGTCTCAAACTCAAATACCTTAGGCCCTGGCACTTCAGTCACCCTTTGTGTGATAGCTAATCTTACAGGGCCTAAAAGCCTCTGTGGTTCTATAGCTAATCTTACAGAGGCGGAGGTTGGGTAAAACACTGATTGAAACCAGGAGCTGTCCGTTAGCACGACAGTCGTGAGCTAAGGAAGGTAGAAGAATCAGGGCAGCATCATACCAGACCTACCTTCCTTAGTTCTCATACACTTTGGCCTTTGGAAGATTAGAAAGGAAAGAAAGCAGGAAGGAGAACGCTTTGGTATTACTCCTCCATGACAGCTAAACAGCTACAGTATTTGACCCTAGATAGGACTTGGTTTAGAAATGCACAGCCTTGGATTTGGGCTGCTGTTTTAACACGTTGCGTACGGCAGGGTTTTTTTGTTGTTTTGTTTTGTTTTAAATTTTATTTTATTAAATTTATTGGGGTGACAATTGTTAGTAAGATTACATAGATTTCAGGTGTACAATTCTGTATTACATCATCTATAAATCCCATTGTGTGTTCACCACCCAGAGTCAGTTCTCCTTCCATCACCATATATTCGATCCCCCTTACCCTCATCTCCCACCCTCCACCCCCCACCCCCTTACCCTCTGGCAACCACTAAACTATTATCTGTCTATGAGTTTCTGTTTCTGATTTGTTTGTCTTGTTCTTTTGTTGTTTTTGGTTTATATACCACATATCAGTGAAATCACATGGTTCTCTGCTTTTTCTGTCTGACTTATTTCGCTCAGCATTACTCTCTCAAGATCCATCCATGTTGTCACAAATGTTCCTATATCATCTTTTCTTACCGCCGAATAGTATTCCATTGTGTATATATACCACAACTTCTTTATCCATTCATCTATCGAAGGACATTTTGGTTGTTTCCATGTCTTGGCCACCGTAAACAAAGATGCAATGAACATTGGAGCACACGTGTCTTTATCTCTAAATGTTTTCAGATTTTTTGGGTAGATACCCAGGAGAGGGATTGCTGGCTCATATGGCAATTCTATTCGTAATTTTTTGAGGAACCTCCACACTGCCTTCCATAACGGCTGCACCAGTCTGCATTCCCACCAGCAGTGTATGAGGGTTCCTTTTTCTCCACAGCCTCTCCAACATTTGTTACTATTTGTCTTGTTGATGATAGCCATTCTGACTGGGGTGAGGTGATATCTCATTGTGGTTTTGATTTGCATTTCTCTGATGATTAGTGATGTTGAGCATTTTTTCATATGTCTATTTGCCATTTGTATGTCCTCTTTGGAGAAATGTCTCTTCAAGTCCTCTGCCCATTTTTCAATTGGGTTGTTTGTTTTTTTGTTGTTGAGTTGCATGAGTTCCTTGTATATTCTGGATACTAGCCCCTTATCGGAGGCACTGTTTGCAAAAATCTTCTCCCATTCAGTTGGTGGCCTCTTTATTTTGTCAATGGTTTCTTTTGCTGTGCAGAAGCTTTTAAGTTTCATATAGTCCCATTCGTTTATTTTAGCTTTTACTTCCATTGCCTTTGGAGTCAAGTTCATAAAATGCTCTTTGAACCCAAGGTCCTTAAGTTTAGTACCTATGTTTTCTTCTATGCAGTTTATTGTGTCAGGTCTTATGCTTAAGTCTTTGATCCATTTTGAATTAACTTTGGTACATGGTGACAAATAGCAGTCCAGTTTCATTCTTTTGCACGTGGCTATCCAATTCTCCCAGCACCATTTATTGAAGAGGCTGTCTTTGCTCCATTGTATGTTTTTAGCTTCTTTGTCAAAAATTATCTGTCCATATTTATGTGGTTTTATTTCTGGGTTCTCAATTCTATTCCATTGGTTTCTGTGCCTGTTTTTCTGCCAATACCATGCTGTTTTGATTATTGTAGCCCTGTAGTACAAGCCAAAGTCAGGGAGTGTGATACCTCCATTATTGTTATTTTTTCTTAAGATTGCTTTGGCTATTCGGGGTCTTTTGTGGTTCCAAACAAATCTGATGATTTTTTGTTCTATTTCTTTAAAATATGTACGGCGGGGTTTAAATCCCTCGTGAAGATTCTCATGATCAGTACGCAACGTGTTAAGTACCATTGAATCTTTTGGGATGAGGCAGAGAAACAGGTCTTTTTTGCTAAAACTATGATTTGTTTAACATTAAAGATATCTTTGACTAATCTGAATTCCCAGATAAGACAGTTGACAAAACATACCATGCGTTCATAGGGCCTCCTGTTGGAAAGAGTTTGGCCACCTCTTGTCTCCATGTAGGAGAGGCAGCTCCCAGGGCTGGAGAACTGCAGAAATCACTGTGGAGGCTGTATTGACGATGGAAGGCCTGAACGCCCATCTTACAAGCGGCACGTGGAAGCCCTGAGGGGGCCACTGACTATACAAGGGATGAGTTTAGTGGCAGAGCCGTGCGCTCTAAGCCAAGTTGTTTTGTGGAAAATTTTTAACGTGGATGTACAGCAGACAGTCTCTGACACACGCTTTTGCTTCAAAGAGCAAGTGTTTTTATGTGTATATGTAAAATTTCCCTTTGAGGTTTTTTTACAAAAGAAATACCCTTTAATTCCTCTGATACGAGTAGATACAAAATAATGTTTTCTGCACCTAGTTTTCAAGTAATTAGTCCTATTTCGAAATCTCATTTACTTCTCCACCCTTCCTGATTAGCTGTAGATTGGGGCAGGGTATTTAATTTGCCTAAAGCTGTGTCTTCACCTGTAGAATAGGCCCCGTGACCCCTGCCTTGGAGTGTATTGAGGAGCCTGAGGAGGGGGTGGTCTCGGGCCCGTCAGTGGCCGTGTTGATGAGGTGGCGACGTCCTGAGACTAGGGAAGATGTCACACTATGGAATAGAGAGAGCCAGTCTGAGCGAGGGGGAAGGCAGATCTGACGAGAAATGAGAATCCTCAGTAAAAATGTGGTTAGTATTTTAAATGTTCATCCTATTTGCTTTTTTAAAACTATAGCTAGTTTAATGAAACTATTAACTAGAGTTGACCCTTGAACAACGCACGGGTTAGGGGCGCCACCCTCCTGCGCGGTTGAAAATCCGAGTGTAACTACTCTAGTTCTGGCAGAATGCTCATGAGCTCAAAGTGTACGTACAGCAGGGAGTCGGAAATCAGGAGCAACGTCCTCGAAAGCTTGGAGATGCCCACATGGCTGACTGGCACGGCTCCTCCCAGACGGAGTGGTTCTGGTGCCATTTATATGAAAAAGTAGTGCTTTTCTTAGGTCACCCTTTAATTAATGTGTTAAATAATTAAAACCAAAAACCAAATGATATTATACTTTTCAAAGCAGTGTCAACATATACCTCCAGCAGGAAATGTGTTTCAGATATGGGGTGATGGGAACCCATAACAAACAGGATTGTATGGATGAAACACGATAGGTTTTCGTCTAGTGGTTGGTCAGGAAGAGCCACTGATGAACAGGCAGGCCTGTGCAATACAGATGTTTGGGTGTAATACACATGTTGTTCTGCTCGGCATCAGTATTCTCTTCACCTTACCCCTTCATTAACGGAGGCCCACGGTTGGGACACATCTTCTGTGTTTCTCTGCCACTCTGCACCTTCAGGAGAGCAGTGGACAGACTCCTCTCACTCTCTGCCTGGCCTCTGGGCTTACACTTTGATATCCCTGTGGCGGCGGGGCGGGGGGGCGGGGGGGGCACTGTGGTTTGCTTCCTTGGAGACATGCCTGCTCTTCAGTCCTCTGAGAACCAGTAAGTTATTAACATAACATTTTTGTGCAGAAAACAGGGCAGAGCAGGAGCCATTTTCACAGTAGGAATCATTTTAATACCTACAGTGTTTTCCAAACAGTTGTGTAAGAGGACTGAGGGAAGTCGTCGTTCAGAAGTCCTGGCGAGTTTCTGCTGCGATGCACGAGTGAAAATTCACCAGAGGGAGGTAATTTGGAAAGCTCCCGGCCAGGGGTTAATGCAGGGTTCTCTTTCAGCCGTTTCTGTAGTACAGCCCTCTTCCTGCCTTCCTCCTCTGCTGCATGCTCAGGTCAGGTCCAGCACTGGAGATGAGCCCTGTTGGGGGCTTCACGCGCAGACGAGGGAGAATAGCACACCTCATGCTTGGAAGGACTTACTCCCAGCCCAGCACTCTTCTGTGTGCTGTCTGATTTTATATTCAAAATGTGTTGTTGTTTTTTGAGATAGGGCAGGTATTTTTTAGGCAATTTAAAAGAGGAATAAATTGAGGCAAGGATAAATTAAGTTACAAGGATTTAGCCTTCACTTGTCCATATATAGATTTGGGGGAAACACTTAAAATCTTGAAATGCACACAGGTAACAGACGCCCTTCACACCCCTGGCCCTCACCCTGTCCTTGACTCCATTCTCAGGCTTCACCCCATCCCGAGGCTCCCGATTGTTTACGTTTGTCACCTTGACCCTCCCACTCTGGTCCTAGCATTTGGTGACTATGGTTAGTTTTTCCGTCTGTAAAATGGGGATATGAGTGGTCCCTGCCTCGGAAGGCTGTTGTGATACTTACATGAGTCAGCGCATATGCAGCCCTTACGTCATCAGTGCGTGCGTGTCCTAGCTCTACTCAGTCTCCAGCATCTGTAGGGTCGTATAGGGTGGTATCGTCTACGGTTCTCATGCCATGACATGGAACAATGAAGCTGCTTGCCCTCGACCTGCCCTGCCACCCTGAGGGTGGAGAGGGTTGGCACCTGGGGAGCTGCTGAGGCCATCATTGCTCGTGGGCAGAGCGTGGCTCGGGAGGCTCTGACATGGGGCGGGCCCAGCTCAGCAACAGCACAAGGACCTTTTGAACCCATTACTTTGTCATAAGAGAAAATGCTATTGCATTTTGACCCAATTATGTTCATTCCTATTCAGTATCTCCCATTTCAAAAGTGGCTGTGTCTAAACAGCCATGTCAAGATGTCCTTTATGGGACACAGGAGCAGACTAGCTCGTAAGGCTTCAGAGTTTGAACCTAATATTCTGTCCATTCTACCAAAAATGAGGAAGAGAGCTTTCTGGAGTCTGTTAAATCCCAGTTTAACAGGAACTCACTTTTTTAAAGCCAGGAGCGAAGTATGCTGTATTAGGAACTTATAGGTAGGTTAACTCCTGACGATGAAATGAAGTTTTAGCTCAATAGTGGAAAACTACAGCAATTTGTCTAAAATCTGGAGCATAACCATGTAACAGGTTCTAATGATCACAAGGCAAACATACTACAATGTAGAAATGTATCAGATTAACATGTTGTACACCTTAAATTTACACAATGTTATGTGTCAAAATAGAGTTCACTGAATAAAAACTGGAGCACAACCACAAACTAAGTTTGTAAGACAAAGCAAAGCACAATCTCCTCGCCATAAATAAATTTATATTTATATTTGGATCTCATCTGGCTGCGGGGATTCAGAAATAGAACAGGACTTGTTTTGTGCCCCCAAGGAACACATGGTGAGGTTGACTGAAAACAGCGCCAGAGAAACAGGTGCCAACACCCCCAAGACCCTCAGCTCGTACACCTGAGAGCAGCCGGCTGCAGGTCTGTGGAGCGTGAAAAAGCAGGGCTGCTTACTTAGCACTAGGAGCAGTGACCCAGCCCAAGGTACCTACCGCCTTTTAAGGGAACACAGTCTGTTTTCTCCTTCACCCTGGGCATCCTAGCCTCCTAGTATCTGGACACCGTCAAGGACAGCGGAGCTAAGGGACATAGAAGTAATTCATGAGGCCTTGAATTTCAGCACTGGGAATGCTGGATTTCAGCTCCACTACTAGGAGGCTGAAGAAACAGACCGTGTCTATGAACTGTCATTTAGAAGCTTACAGGACAGGCACACCTCATTTTCTTGTGCTTCGCTTTGTTGCATTTTTTTACAAATCGAAGGCAAGACCCTCCAACAGCAAAAAGATTACGACTTGCTTATTACAATACTCGCTTTATTGCAGTGGCCTGGAACCAAATCCACAATGTCTCTGAGGTATGCCTATACCAGTCCATTTTTAAGTTGATAGTGTTAATTATTAAAGTCTTAAAAACTTCATGGTCTTCATTTGAAGAGACGAATTAACAGAGAAAGGAGACTACAGCGTCAGAAACCTGTTCAACATATTGACCTATTCTAATCATCGAGTGCTCTGAGTGGGTTGACTTTTTTCAGTTTTAAAGGCTACTCCATTTCTGGTAAACCACAAGGTAAAGGCTGGTCTCTGAGAAGCAGATGTTTTACCAGTTTTGAGGCCTTGTGGCTTTCCATAGAGAAGTAACAGTACAGGCCACATGAAGCTTTTACTTCCTTTTTTTAAAAAGTAGAGCCAATGGTGCTTTGCGCTTGATAGCATATAGTCAGTGAAATACATTGCCAGAAGTGGTCTGTGTTCACCACCAGATGTCCAATTCATATTTCTGGAAGCAGTTAGTTTGAAATGTCTATGAGACATTCGAGTGAGTGTTCCCATGGGCTTGGGCCATAGATTTAGCCTTAGAAATGAGAATCTTGGATGATACTTAGAGCCAAGGGTGCAGTGGGAGATAGATTGGGAGGGAGTTTGGAGAACAGAAAGCCTAGAACAAAGCGTTGGGAAGACTCCAACAGTTAGAAGTTGAATAGATAGAGAATTAAGCCAGGTGGTAGGAAAATCAGGAGCGTTTGCTGTCATGGAGCCAAGAAAGTCAACTCTGTTATCAGAGTTCAAAATGGACCCTTTGACTTTTCACAGGCTATTTCCACTGTGACCGCCCTAGCCCAGGCCCTTGTCATCTCATGGTTGGTTTCACTTATATATCAAACTTGGGAGCTCCAACTGCCTAATTCTGTAGGGAGGCAAAGTGGTATGAGATACAAGTCTTGTCTTTTCAGAGAATATAGACTCTTATCAGACTCATATCAGAACATGAGGCCTTACTTACACTCATAAACGCCAAATGAATGGGAGAGAATGGTCAGGGAAATCTCATTTGGGAGTGGGAGGGACGTATCTTATTTTGAACTTGGGTTTGATGTAAACTGGACGCATTTTGGGTAGGCTGTAGAGAGTAGTAGAAGAGACACCCGAGTCTGGTGTCCACACAGTTGCAGCATGGGCCAGTGGCATTCCTGGGCATCTGGTTGGCAAGACAGACAGGACAGGGTCCTAGAGGGCCTGGAATTCAGGGCTGAGGGATGTAAACACCAGCCTGAATAGGTCCGAGAGCCATTCGTAGGTAGGGGCTGAGAGCAGGATGGTATGGAACTCATGATGAAATCTCTGGCTTTGAAAAATTCCTTGCAGAGGCTTGTAAATGGCTGGGTGGGGGAGGTGCTTCAGAGGCTAGCTAGCAGGAGAGGGGTGAGGGCGTGGCCTGGGACCAGCACTGGAAGGGTCAAGGAAGGAGGGTACTTCGGAAGGACACTGAGGACTTGGTGATTTGACCTTGGGGCCAACAGATGATGGTACCAGGACTGGAAATCGTTCAGCTGGAGACTCCTGTCCACTGTATAGAGTGTGGCCGTGCAGGGCATGGATTCTGGAGCCTGGGCTGGAATTCTGTCTTTGCTTCTGAGGAGTTGGGTGACCTTGGTCTGCTTACTGAGCCACCGGTGCCTCAGCTTCCTCGTCTGCAAAAGGGAGATGACAATAGTACTTATTTGTGGGTTTTGAGGATTTTGAATTCATACACGTGAGGCTCCTGGCATAGAGTAGGTACTTAATAACTGTCAGTTGAATGGATGATGCCAGAGAATGTGTCCTAACAAGCAGAAGACTCGGGATCTGAACTCATTTCCCCAGCTGCCCCCACATTACCCTGACGTTCCAGAGTCAGCCCGTCTCAGTTGCCACCTCCACCATGTTGGTCTCTCTCACTGAACCTGTTGTGTGTCCTCTGGCATCAGGCCCACGTTCAGATGGCCTGGTCCTGGCATTCCACCATCTGACTCACCTCAACTTCGCAGACTCTATTCTCCTGTGACCCACTTCCCCTCTAGCTGTGTCTTTCATGGAGGGCCTTCCGACCCCCCTCCAGCTCTGCCAGGTGCCGTCTGCCCAGCTCCCTTGCTGCACTCCAGTACTTCAGGCTTGGCTGAATTAAGTCTCGGTTCTGTAATGACGTCACACACATTTATCTTACCTGCTGAAAATGAACCACAGTTTTAATAAAAGTGCATGGCTACTTTGAAATTACTCCCGGTGCTGGGTGCTCAGTAAATACTTAAAGAGTAGCTGGTGAAGCATTCGTTATGATGGCTGAGGTTGGGCTTAGGCCCCCTTTCCTCTCACACCTGTGTTATCTCACCAGCTTCTTTAACTGGTCTCTGTATTGCAGCCAGGCCGTCCCTAATCCATACCTTGGCACAGCCACGCTGCCACTGGAGCAGTCCTTAGCCAATCTTCTCATGGACCGCTCTTGCCTAAACTTCTCTTGGGTCTACAGTTAGGACCACATTGGCCCAAAAGGCGCTCTGCAACCCGATCCTCTCCTGCCACTTCAGTCTTATCTGCTGGCACTCCTTTCTGCACACCCTGTCCCCTTTGCAGTTCCCAGAATGTTCCGTATGCCCTTCCTGGCAGACTCTTCTGCTGGAAGCCCTGCTGGAGCCCACCTGGCGGGCTCCTGCTCTTCCTTGTCACTTCCTCTAAGATACCAGCAGTGCAAGTTGCTTCCTCCTCTTAGCCCCACCTACCGCCCTTTGTTCCTCTGATGCTTTTCTGAAGGGCCCAGAGATTGATCTGTTTACCTGTCTGTCTTGGAGCTCCTTGAGGGCAGGGCAGCCTCATTCCTCCATTTCACTGGTGGAGATGTCTTACACGTAGCCCCGGATGCGTGTAGATCATAAGGACGATACTTTTGTCGAGTAACAGAGGTCACTCTTCTTCGGACTGGAGGGGAGCTTGCTTCTTTTCCGCGCCCTAGCAGACATCTCCTTTGAACTATACAAATCATATTGAAAACTGACAGTGATGAGTCATATCTTAGAAAGGGATGAAAACTGAAATTGCGGGGCCTCTAGGAATGGAGTAGGAGGCTGCAGATCTGTCTTGCAGGCCAAGCCTGGCTCATCCCTGAATTTGCCCGGCTGGTCTCAAACGCGGGTAGTGGGAGGGACTCTGCTCCGGGTGGGCAGGTGATTTATTGGCTGGGAAGCTTCCGCGGTGATTTAGTTGTGAAACGGCGCCCTGTGAGGTGCAGGCTAATGCCTGGGCCGTGCGGGAGCGGCCGCCCACAATCTCGGGCCGGAAGGAACCGCGGGGGTCGTTGGGGCCAGCCCCCCATTTCGCAGCCGGGGGGTGGTGGATGCGCGGCCGTAGCGCTAGTGACTGCCCGCCGGGAGGGAGGGTGCACTGGAGACGGAGCGGCCTGGGAAGGGCCCCTAGTGCCCGCCCGGCCCCAGCCCCGCGGGCCCCCTCTGCTTACTCTCGCTGCGGTGGGAAGTTTCTGTGCTTTGCTGCCGGGATTGACTCCTGTTCGGAAGGAGGGAACCGACATACCAGCGCCCGGTCTCGTGAGGCTCCCGCGTGAGCCCGGCAGAGCCCCGGGTGGGGGCCGGAGTGCGGGGCCGGCGGGCAGCGCGGCGATCCAGGCCGTCTTTTGCAGCCGCCCGCGGCCGCGCCGGGCTCAGAGCCCCGCGCTCCAGCCTCCTCCCCCGGTGGCAGCGGTGGCCCCAGCCCCGCGCCTCCCGCATCCTGCGCCCGCGCGGCCCCGCCGCGGTCATACGCCGAGCACCCCGGCCGCCTCCACCCTGCGCTTTGTGGAGCCGGAGCCCGTCTGGAGCCCAGTGACAGGCGCGGCCTCTCGTCGCCCCAACCCTGAACACTGAGTGCGCTCGGCGCTGGTCCGGCGTACCTGTGGCTGCCGGGCCGCCCGCGCCGACCCGGCCAGGAGGTGCCTCAGGGGTCGCCCGCGCGAGACTAGGCTTCAAGCCCCGAGCCCCGAGGTAGGGGGGCCGGGGGAGCGGGAGCTGCCCCCACTGGGGCGGGAAGGGACTGCCCAGGAGGAATGGGACAAAGTGAAAGTCTCCAGATTGCTAAGGAAATGGGGAGGGGGGCAGTGAGGGGGGCATCGGGAAGAAGGAAGGGGTGCTGGTGGTTCTTTATTTGGTGCCTTGGAGTGGCTTTTAGTGGCAGAGATGGCGGGGGCAGGCCCCTGGGGTGCGGGCCCCCAGTGGGCTTCCGCAGTGTCGCTGCCTTCCCGGCGAATTCCTCAGATGAACGACAGGGCCTTTTAACCCTCTATGGTGCCCTTCTGGAGAAAAGTCTCCAGCGTTGGCTCTGTTCCTCCCTTCTGCTGGAAGCCTCGTTCTCAGGTGGAAAGCAGTTGTGCTGTTTTACTGAAACGCGCGCGGAGCAGCATATTTGTTTATACCTTCGTGGACCAGTGCGCAGACTGGTGGCACAGATTGCTTCTCAGCCTCAGACACAGGATGGCCCTTCCCTAAACCTGTGTGGGGTGTGGGGTTGGGGTTCTGATGAAGGCTGTCTGGGGGGCTGACCTGGCCCTGGGGCCCAGATCTGCTGCTGAAATACCGCCAGCCCAGTCACCATTCCCTGCTTAAGACTTTTTTGTGGTTCTGCTGATTGCAGATATCTTTGCTTTGCTGACATCCTGTTTTGTTTTCGTTTTTTACATCCCATTTGTTGTTTCTTTTTATCCCAGAAACGCTTCGTTAAGGGGCTCCGGCAGTACGGCAAGAACTTCTTCAGAATTAGAAAGGAGCTACTTCCCAATAAGGAAACAGTGAGTACAATCGGACTTTATGTAACTTGAGTTTTTTCCTCTTTGCTCCTGCTGCTTCTCCGCACTTGATCTTATGAAATGGTTTCCTTTAACCCTGTCCTGTGCTCAGACTCGCCCCGGCCTCTAGGAGCCTGTTCATTTCACTTCCTTCGCTTTTCATTTGAGCTCATGATTCTAGATAGTAAAGTGACAGATTATGTTTACCCACCCCCTCAAGAAAGTGAACTTCTGTTGTAAGAACAAAAAGGTCTTTGGCAACAGAAGAGAAGTTGTGGGGAGAGTGTGGGTTGTCGGGGAGTTAACATCTAATTTTAAATACAGTGGCTGAAATAGGAAATGTCATTTATCACTAGTTCGGATTTGGTTGATATGGCTTGTAACTCATATAGTTTGAATTCTGTTGGGACTTTTTCTATATTTAATGTCGCTGTGTTTTGAAGATTAGTTTTAACTCTTTAATTTTCCAGCCTTAAAAGATTGTACTTTTCATTTGATGGGTACACAAGGGTTCTTATAGATTGCCTACCTGAGATTTTTTAAAAATTCCTTTGATATTTCACAAAGTTGAGCATCGAATCTGTTGAGTACTCTTACTAAACTTGGGATAGGAGGGTTTGCTGAAGAAACTTCAGAGTGAAATTATATGAAGAGAATATTAGCAAGGGATTCAGTTTCGTGTATCAGTTGTGTCCTACAGGTGCTATTGGAGGAGGGTGGGAGAGTCCTCCTCTGGCCACTTCCCAGGGTCCATGGCTGAAGCAGCGTCCACTGGCCAGACCAGCCAGCGGTGCTCTTCAGGACTGGGGTGGGGGAGAATATTTAGCCGTTCTATCCAGGAGTGAAAGGGGGGCGTAGGAAGGGGGAGGTGGGTGAAGAATATTCATTCTAAAAGTAGGTGGGTGGTTCTGTTGTTTTTTCTAATTGGGTATTTATTGATTTCCTGTTACTCGGTTTTGATTCTTTTATTCTGGTTTGTATGTTGATGAGCTGTTAAAGCAAATATGGGCACTTTTTCTGTATAGTACCTTCACAGCGGTAACTCATAATAAGAAAGACAGGTTCTGAGATTTCAAGTATAGCCTCCTATAAATCGGTGGTTTGCATCAATCAATCATAATTAGATTACACTTTTAATATTTATTATACATCTGAATATGCTGTGAGATGGGTCATTTTGAGAATGTTAAAAAAGTGAAAATTTTTACGGACATTGAAATATAATATGTAATCAGTCGATAAAGCCAACTTGTTTTTTGCTCTTTCCAGAATAGATAGGAAAGGGATATTTACGTAATGTAGAACAGCGAAAGAAATACTTTTAAATTTTCTGAGGATTTCAGTTATTTGAAATTTGATATATACTTTTAAAAACCAAAATGCCTTTACCCAAGTGTAGGAATTTTGATTTGGCGAAATTTGAGTGAAAATGAGAGAAATCAATGAGTAGATATGACCTGATGTGATGGATCAGATCATAACCTCTCAACTCAGATTTTGGCTATCCCTGTGCTCTGCTAAAAGTTGCAAACTAAAGAATTTGGTATATTACTCAATAATTATTTTATCTTTCTGTTTTAAAAACTAAATTTATAATAGCAAAATTAAGCGTTAAATTTAAATTCTAGCGGCTGATATTTGGAAATGCCAGTTTTATCTAGAGTTTTATCTCCCCAGTGAAAACGGATCTGAGTAACCTTTAACCCAGGTAAGGGTCTTTGAATC
This sequence comes from Rhinolophus sinicus, assembly GCF_057876585.1. Classification (NCBI taxonomy): domain Eukaryota; kingdom Metazoa; phylum Chordata; class Mammalia; order Chiroptera; family Rhinolophidae; genus Rhinolophus; species Rhinolophus sinicus. The sequence goes on along the minus strand of NC_142514.1, from coordinate 5,456,511 downwards.
TGTTTTCCTTCTTGTTCTTGGTTATCCCTTATTCTCCCTGGTGATGTCAAACCCAGTAAGTAGCCTTTTCTCTTCCACAGTGAAGTTCGCAGTATACCAACCAACCTTTTGAGCTGGTTCTCTGCTCTATTCCAGACACCTCTTTCCTGAGACCCTTCCCGATCACTTCTCTGCCATCTCAGTTTCCCAGTCACCTGGCTCCTTTCCTCACTTTTCCTCTGGTACCCAGCAGTTTTCCTGTTTCCAACCTCTTCATCAGGGCAGGACCATCAGAGCTAATGGGAGAGTTGTTTGCAACACTGGGAGATTTATTATGGCCGACATCGCTAACTATTCCTAGTGTCCTGGTGTCTTTTGCATGGACTCGGAGGAGTTTGGTAGTAGGGTAAATCCGGAAGTCTTCTAATCAGCGGGGAGAGTCATTCCTGTTATATTTTCCTTAGTTATCAACAAAGGCAAGCTAATCATTCACAACTCATAGGGAAGAGAGGGCAAAGGCTATTTTTCACCTTTGCTGCAGAAGATGGGGAAATATACAGGCACCAGCGTTCTTGGTTGAACACTTCTTTGGTGGAAGTCTTCATATGCTCATGTCTCTTTTTATAGCAAATCCTTAGGTACATTCCGCATTCTCTTCTATTTACCAGAATTATTAACTCATTTCTTTGCTATTCTCAACTGACTTGAAACTTCAGAAGGGTGTAAGCATCCAGAAGACACGCCTGATTGGGCATGGATGGAGGGTCAGCAGACCTGTGTTCTATTCTTGGCCCTCCCCCTAACGCTGGTACTTGATGATCTCTGAACTGTGCAGTCTGCTGTGAGCTGTTCGTTGGGGAGTTTAGGTCAGATCCTCACCAGGACTGGGAAATTATCTTCTCCAAAATGGTGTTCCTTTGCATGAGAATTCATAGGTGCTACATACAATCTTTGTAAGATGTTTGCACATCTTTGGCCGTCGCTGTGCCTGGAGCAAAATGATGCTTCCTGTCTCCTCTGCCAGTTACTTGCGATGGGGCCTTGGGCAGATTGTTCAACCCCCCCTGTCCTTTCATGTCTGTCTGTAAAATGGGGTGATCCTCTTACCCCTAAAATAGTTTTGAGAGTTTAAATGAGATAATGTCTATAAAGAGTACATAAAAATGATTGTTCTTCCCATCTACCCGAAATGCTACATAGAGTGCTAAATGCTATGAAAGTACAGAATTATTTTCCACTTGTAAACAAATTGAACCTCTATAAAAAGAAATCACCCCTTTTAGTAATCTGTCTTGCCAAAAATACCTTTAATTGAAAAACTGGGTGTAGAACGGTGCCTAGTCTAAGGGGAATGTATTTTCTTGGTCTTGAAGCTTTGTTGCGGAGACGTCCATTCTTACCAGTTCATTCAGTACAGTTATGCAGACAAGGGGTCCTGGTGGGCACGGACATAAACAGCTTTCCTAGCTCTTTTGGTTTCTGGTGTTTGTTAAACAGGAGCTAAATCTGGCTTTTCTCTGAACGCTGCTGCCCACTGAAGTGGGAATAGTGGCTGTGATTGTGGAAAACCAACTGTTTATAGAGGTTTAGTTGAGTGGGTATTACATGTTAACCTTATGGTACCCGAGAGAATACCTGCCAGTCAAATATTTTAGTATCATGCTTGTGCAGATATCCTGTAGTTTATTTACTATCTTTCTCTATAACCATTTGCCTCTGTCAATGTGCTTATAAGATGTATAACAAGTAGTAAATTACAGTAAGGAATCTTTGCCGGGCTTCTCAGATTCCCCTTGGCTATGTACTTCTCTCTCCAGACAGCGTTTGGCCTAAACCACCTCAGAGTCTTGGATGTGAGTACATTTCTGTTAAATCAAAGTGAGTGTCCCATAGCTGAGATTCTGAGAAGATGACCAGGACCAGGCCTCCTGGGTTCTGCTTTAAGCACTTCCGGGTACTCTTTGGGCTGATGAGTTACGTGACCTTTGATGCTAAGGCAATGCCTGAAAACATAGGAGACCAAAGAGAGTTGAATCTTAATTAGCAGGAGGGGAACCCATGTTATGAATAATATGAAATCATGGGCGTTCCAGAAATAGTTTATTGTTTGATTTTTACACACATTGCCGTTTTCTTTAAAATCATGAGATGATTGCTCAGGTGACAGTGACATATATCTTCTTTCGCGCTGAGATCATATTTATGTTGTTTGAGCCAAAGACGTTCTGTATCTGACACCTGAATGATTGTCCCTTGAATCCTGGCTGGCCTTTGTGTATGGCCCTGTCTGCTGTAGCTCAGACAAATTTAGCCACATTGGCTCATAGACAGGGAGCACTTACTCAGTGACGTGTCTCAGAGGCAAATAGCGTTAGTGAGAAGACAATTTGATCTGCTCCAACTTGGTAGAGAGAAGAGGTGCCCCCAAAGTTGTGATTAGCCTCTGGAGGGAGAAGGTGAAAAGACGTATGTGTACCCTTAGCTATCTTTCTTACCTCTGTGCTTTTATTTTTGATCACCTTGTCCAAATAGAAATTAAGCTCATGTTATTTGTAACCCCAGTTTCTGGTCCATTAGTATTTGCTGTACTAGAAATTCCTTTTCACCCACTGAGCACTGTTATGAGTGGGGTGAGAAAGAAGCAAGGTGCCATCTGTGCCCCACAGGGAGCCGGCATTACAGCAGGGAAGAGGGACCATTTGCGTGGCTGCCATGTTTGGCAGGATGTGCGCAGCGCCCTGGTTCAGGCTCCTCAGAGTGAGCACGGGCTGAGGGCTTCTTGAAGGCTCTTTGGAGGGTGTGGTATTTGAACTGAACTTTGAAGGAAGGATATGGTTTTTGACAGGCGGTGGTTGGGAGGGAGGAGGAAAAATGACCTTCCAACTGTAGGAAATACCATGAGCAGAGGCATGGAGGCAGGAAATTGCAGACCGTGCCCAGCGCGTACATTCGTGTGGCTGGAGAAAAGGCCGCCCGGCTGATGGAGGAGGACGTAGGCCAAAGTGATGGCTTGGAGGTAGACTTTAGGGGACCTTGCACACTCTCCAAAGAGTGTGTTTGGGGACCCCTGACAGCCCAAGATTAGCAAGAGCTTGCGTGCTGACACCACAGGGCGCACCAACGCGATGGAGACCAGAGAGGAGGTTCTCAGAACAATTCAGTCTTGTGGTAAAACTGAAAATGGGAGTTAAAAGGACTTATGGACGTGGACGTCTGCCTTTTATCTTGATATTTTCTATTGAAAATATGTCACTTTTTTTGAATAGGGTGGTTTTGATGTTTAGGGATTTTTTTTTTTTTACTTTGGGTGATAGGATGAAAAGTATTAGAGATTTAAATTTTTCATTTGAGAAATAATATAAAAATCAGCCACCCCTCTCAGCCACATTTTTGGGAGTGAATTCTATTAAATATATACATAGCTACTGAATATTAATTGTCCATTTCTTCAGGCAAAATATCTTTCGCATAGAGCATATGCCCCCCCAGCAAAGAGTAACTACGGTTGAAAAAGGACTTTACTGCGTAATCAAGACTCTGTTAAGATTAAGAGGTTAAAAAGGACTCTAACATTCAATTTGAGCGTTCAGCATGCAGTTTTATTTAACTTTCGATTATAACCTTAGAGAAACAATTTTCTAGCTTCATTAGTGCTCGGTCTCCTGTTACATACCAAAGCGTGGACTTCCTGAGTGGGCTGACACCATTGGGGACACAAATGTGTCCTGGCCACGTAACAGTGCTTTAGAAGGTCCCTGGGTTTAAAGGAGAGGCCTCTACTGCACATGCCACGTGTGTCCTCCCAGCTCTCAGTGTGGTCCTCAGGCCGCAGCGTCATGTCACTTGGAGCTTGTTAAAAACTTGGGAGCCGCCGATTGGCTCTGTTGGTTAGAGCGAGGTGCTGAAAACACCAAGGTTGCCGGTTCAATCCCCACCTGGGCCACTGTGAGCTGCGCCTTCCTCAAGTAAATAAATAAATAAATAAACAAACAAACAAACAAATATAATGGGAATAAAAAATATATAAATAAATAAAACTGCAGACTCCTGGGCTCCCTCTGTTCCTGTTGAGCCAGAATCTGCATTTTAATAAGCTCCCCAGATGATTGGAATGCACAGTAAAGTTGAGGAAGCACTGCTGTTTTCCATAATGCAGACTGGAGGAATCCTGAGCCTCTATGTCACATGCAGTCTTAAAATACGGTGTTTTTATTCTGTTGAAGTTATAAATTGTTTCACTATTAGGACTTGATTTTGATTTTCAAGTTAGTACAAAGTATTTTAGACATATAAAGTCTTATTTTCATTGTCAGTAATAGAATTTCTTAATACAGTTTCCCTCTTCCCATCTCCCATTTTTTTCCTAAAAACACAATTGGAATTCCTGTCATATTTCATATAAAAACTGTTGTCTTTCTCTTTACCTTGTGACATGCAGTCACAGTATGTGAGTCAGGCTAGGCTAGACCCTGTTTGTCTCTAATAGAAACCTTTTTATTTGAAAGGATGGCCTCTTATTAACATGAGGTTTATGTATTTAATATTACAGTGTTTTCAGGTGTTACTTTCTTTGATTGGCACACCTTATATATGAATATGAAATATATTAAATACTTTGAGAGGTTGGTTAGATTGGGTAAAATGATAGACATTTGAGTGCCATACCTTTTCTCTTAGTAACTTGTCCTGGAGTAGATGCAGATAGAGTTGGAATTTCCCAAGCAAGGCAGAAGTGATTAGATAGAAACAGGCACTGCGTTTTGGCAGCAAGTATTGCGGTCCTGTAGTTATTCCAATGCAAGGGGTTTGTTCCCATTAAACTGAAGCAGAGGCTTGAATCTATTCATTCTGATAGTCTAACTATATGGATATTTGACTGGGCAGTGGTCCAGTTCTGACTGGGGTAATTAAGAGAGATTGGCTGGTTCCCTTGTGTAAGTAAAGCAGTTAAGAAATTTACATGTAAGAAACCTTTGGTGCTGATGTTGGGTGAAAAAGAGGTCTGAACAAATGAGGTGACTTTTTAAAGCAAGGACCTTGTGTATTTGCTGCTCTCAGTGTAAACGTCTCGGGCCTGTGTCTGGCTTTATCCTGTGTGGTAGAAGAACTGGTGGGGGTGGCGTGAGAGTGCTCAATTGTGTGCTGTGTGTTGTAGAAACCACGCTTAAGTGAAAACTGCTTCGGGCTTCTGAAGTGTTATATTGGACACAGCGTGGCTTATCAGGGTCAGTTACTGATTTGCTGTTGGTGTTTGCTAACCCATGTTTCTTGTGATCTGGCTGGATCTTGGTTACCTGGTGACTTTTAGATGGAGACGTTTATGATTTTTAAGACAAAATAAACTCACCCATTTTATTAACTAGTAAAACAAACGGATGGTTTGAAATTGTCTTTAAAAAGACATCTAAGTATTGATTATTGTGATTATATTCAATGAGTTTATTTGGAGCTCATACTTTATATTGTAAATAAATATTTTTTTAGCCTTAATAAAATCTGTGAACTTAAACTAACTTTGAACATCCAGTTTGCTTGATGTTTTAAAAAATATATCTAGTCCGCTCAAAGCTGACATTAAAAATAAGTTTCAAAATGAATCTGAAATCATAATTCTTGCATAATTGGTTCATTTTAATCTTATTTGAAGTTATGCCCTTGAGTGATACTTAGAAAATAGAGTAAAAATTAATTGTATTATTCTGAAAAGAAAAGGGAAACATTCACCTCAGTCTTAATTCACAGCTGCTTACTTGTGGTGACAAGACACCCCCACCCATAAACATTTTTTTCTCTTGTATATAATTTGAAAACTATTATTTGTATTATGAAAATAGGAAAAGCAAGAGAAACCTGTCTTGGGACAGAATTGCATTGAGCTAAGTTTCTTTTTAGAGGTGTTTCATTTTGAAATTGTTTCAGTATTAATGGCCTTCATTCTATTTTCCACTTTGGAAATATGGTTCTTTGGTCCTGTGTCTTCAGTCCTCTTCGGAATCCTCTGGTTGTGACCTCACTGTTCCCAGGACTTGGCCTGACTTGGCCTTCCAGCCTCTAAACCATCATCACAGTTAGCAAAATTGGGAGTGTTTTGAGAACTGTTTTGGGGAACCCTCTGTAGCCAAGGCTTCTGCTCTCTGAGGGGTGTCTGAGCTGCCTGAAAGGGTGCACCCTCGTGGAGCTCACAGGCTAGTGAAGAAGTGGGCGGGGCCTAATTTTCCGGAAGGTGCCTGAGTTAGTCCCGGACATGGCAGAGCTCAGCTGAGAGGTCCTGCTGGGGCCGCACGGCAGGGAAGCCCCACGAGCCCTTTCCTCTAAGGACCGGGCCATTATACCAAGTGCCCGGCCCTCTCAGCAGAATTCTGTTTAATTCTGCCCTTTAAAAAATAATATTTATTTTATTTTAGTCTTGGACTTTTACCCCCATGCATTTTTACTTTGCACACATACATGTATGTATGTATTTATATATAACGTAAGGACTTCTGGGAAGGAACCTCATTTTAACAGCTCTTTATGTCATGTTTAGTGCCCCATAACAGGCCCTTAATATTTGTTAAAAATGAAAGTGTGTGGGTGTGGGTGTGTGTGTTCACACACGTAAATGAAGGATAGAAATACATTGTAACCATAGATATATATGGCCCTAAAAGATTAAAATTCCTCAGTGTTTACGGAAAAGTTTTCCTCTTTTGTTCGTCGTGTTTTCATGATCTGCTTTGATGCTGTTTTAAAGACCAATTGAAACTTGGCCATCCCAGGCGTTAGACTGTTTGTTCAGTGAACAGAAAATCCTTGTTAACTCTAGTGTCCCAAGATATTATAGTAAGACTAGGCGTTGGGGTTCACTGTGCCCCATTGGACTTTCCTGTTCTGTTTATCATGGGCAGTAAGTCACCTCTACTGTTTGCACAGCAGTTCTGTTTTCTAGATTATTTATAAGATTGAAACCCTTTGTTTATTTTTCTCACCAGGTTTATTGAACGAGTCAAGAATAAAATATTGTCTTAAGCACTAGAGTAAGCCATTAGCCAATTGCAGCTTGGCTTCAAAACAGTCGTGTGTGTGTGTGTGTGTGTGTGTGTGTGTGTACGTACACGTGTACTAGAGGTGAGAGCCAAGTGAGGTGGAAGAGGTTCCATGTTGCCAGATTCTGCAGCTTTGCAAGGTTCCTGTGACTGTTTATGGATTTTTTTCCCTTTTAGTCAGTCAGTGAGTCACCATCATATGCCATTTTATTATCTTGAAAACAGTCTGGAATTTTTATCCTGTGTTCTTTGCTGTATGAGTGAAACACCACTGAGAATGTTCTGAACAATGTTAAGTTAAAGTTTTTTTTTCCCTATGGTGCTTTGCTTATGTATTTTCAGCTGCAGCTATTATCTCTTTGTTCCCATGTGCAGGAGTTGGATTTTTCTTGAGTTTGGCAAGAAGCTGTGACTCTTGTGTGCTTCTGCTAGAATGCTGGAGCAGCACAGGTCCAGCACCTCTGGGATTTGGTGATTATTGATTCAGGCAGACTCCTCCCAAGATCAGAACTTGCTTCTCTTTCCCACAAATGCTCTGTTTTGGAAATGTGCTAATGAGGTACACGGAATCAGGTCAGAGGTTTGTGGCCTTAAGTTGTCAAGGGAGTTTAAGTTTTGGAGGAAAAGTTTGGAATTTGTGGAACAATTACATTCTGAAGGAAACAGGCCCAGTAACTCTGTATACCTGGCCTGCTTCAGCAGAGTTAATTGGCAGCAGGTGAACTGGACAAACTCTGTAGATGTTCTGGAAAATAATGGGGTTAAAAAAAACTTTAAAAATAAATTTCAAAATTTACTCTGTCCTGTGGACTGAATTTACTTATCAAAACTTGAAGCTCTTATTTCTTTTGACCATGTTAAGTCTATCCAGTGGTCTGGATGCTTCTCTATACTTATTATGTCTCCTAGCTGATGAGGCAGAACAGTACAGTTACAGGATAGACGGTTTCTTATATAGTCATTATGTATTTATATTAAGATGTGCACGTTTATGATTAGGTGTATGTATCCATTTGTACTATGTTCTGCTCTACTAATTTCCCAAATGCTAAGAAAGTGCCTTACCAGGCATGTCTATAAATACTTATATGTGTTATCAGTTTTTCTAGAAATCAGTGACTTAGGGTGTTTAGACAGTGTGAATGTAAAAACTTTATGGTTTACTCCTAATACGAGTCGTTCAGCAAGCACTTAGGGAGTTCATTGAGTATGATGAGAAGAGGTTCTGCTCCCTGGGGATCTCGCCCATAGGTTACCCCTGGGTGACTTGGCATGAACCCAAGAGCTGACCTGCAAGGCGTGGACATTCCCTGGGAATGGGAGTCGGAGGGGCTGAGGGAATTGTATTCATCCTGGAAGGTGTGCAGTTAGGGCTGGAAGCTGTTTGAAGGATGGGTATTTTAAAATGTTAACGCTTGCTTGAAATACCTTGCCAAAGGAAAGTCCTCGAGGTATCCTTGTTGTCTCCTGAGGAATTTCCCAATCCTTGAATCCCTCTCCAGCATTCCTACAGACTGGCTGCCCTGCTATTCCCAAAACCCTGCTAGCATTGAACCCATTAAATGCAGCTGGTGGTTTTGGACGGTTCCATTGTTTGAAATGTCTTCCTTTTATTAAGCTGGAGTCTGAGTCACTTCACCTCCCATACATTGGTCATGCCCCTTGACGACACAGAAAATTACTGCCATGACCGTCCCTTGCAGAGGCTCTTCACGTGGGGCAGGGTACCTGGGCTTCTGGCTCCAGGCTGTCCACGCGTGCTTCTGCATCCCACACCACCCACCCATTCTAGATGAGCTCCTGAGGACCTTCGTCGTCTGACTCTCAGCAGTGTCGAGCAGCCAGGCCGTGCCTGTCCTTTGCCCTGACCCTCTCTTCCACCCATCAGGAAGGCATGTCTGTTAATTCAGTGCATGCTTCCTAGTGTAACACAAAGTCATGTTATGTTTTAATTCTACTGAGCTTAACACATCTTAAGGTTCACATTTTTAACCTACTTCTCGTTTCCTACAGTGAAAAAGTGTTAATATTAGGATTTAGTAAAAGACGTTACCTGATACAGCAGTGCAGGCTGAGACAACCATCAGTTAGGCCATTTTAACACCTGGAGTCGACCTAAGCAAAGATGGTTTCCAGTGCCAAACCCACAGCATGATGATGCCTGCAACAGTGGACTCCTTCCTCGTGGGTTAGACCGTGAGCCTCAGTCAGTGCCCCAGACCCTCCCCAGGACCTTGTCGGTGCTGATAATCTTGGCATTAAATCAGTCCCTCGGCCATTCCTACATGTTTTGGTAGACTGTGGGTGCAGATTAAGATAGCAGACATATGCCTTCATCTCTGCTGCTTTTGTTTCAACCAGCTGTTGAAAGCAAGCTTGAAGACAGGGTTCCCCCACCCCCCAAACAAAACGTCTGGGAATGGGCTCTTCGGGGACTAAACAAGGAACCCTGGATTTTAAGGAATGAAAGTATTGCTCTGGGGTTTGCTGTCAGTTTTCCAAATTGGATTTTCTGCCTTTCACCGAGCTTTTCCCTCCTTAGATCCCTCCTGCCTCTTTCTAGATTGCTGGGGAGAGTACCCCAACACTGCCTCAGTGTCAGTGTATCCTGAACCAAGTGTTGCAGTTCCGCATACCTCCCTGCGGCCTCCCCTACAGTCTAATCCCAATGAGTAGATAGTCTAGCATTTCATTCTGGATTTTCAGCATTTACATCGGATGTTTACTATTACTGGATAACACAAGAGCAAGGTCCAAAGGTCCTTAACTCCACTTCTCTGCCATTTTCTGGGATAAACACAAATCCTTAGCTATCTGTGGACCGCTTCCTGTTCTCAGATGCTGTACTCCCTCTGCTGGTTTTGAGACAGCTGCTGCTTCCTTAAGAAACGTGCAGCTCTGTGCTGAAGATGACACAGCCAGTTTCCCCTGGTCTTCAACTGCGTTTGTTGCACAAGACAAACAAGAGAACTCTTTCTGGCTGTGGGAAAATTATTTCAGTTCTTAAGGAAGGAAGGCAAGGAGTAAATGTGCTAGAAATTCCTTCCTAACAATACCATCCCCTCCCTCACATCCTGCCCCTAAAATGTGACAAAACATTTTAACTTGTTTGGGTGCCCCAAACTGAACATTTCTGTTTGGCTTTTTTGTCCACTCAGGCTTGTTTTTTTTCACCGCCACCCTGGCTGTCCCTAGACCAGCCTCCACCTCCCCCAAACGCTCATGGCAGGAGTCATTTTTTATGGCACACATAACCTTTAAACCAAAAAGAAAGTGCATTGCTTGGAACAAAATGAATCTCTTTTCTGCTTTTATTTTGAAAAGTCCTCCCTGTTGTTTAATGTGGAGGATATTCGTGCTGAAAGGCTGTTCCAAGTAGGCATTTGTGCATCCCAGAGGAACTTTTGATTTATTTCCCTAACTCTGCCCTCCTTTCTCTGTAGTTCAGAAACCTTTAATGATCTGTGAAGCTCTGAGACTTCAGTGCAAAGCAGTAGTCGCTGTTCGAACCCCTCCTACTAAATAAAAGGCCTGCCCGTTTCCACACGCTGGGGTTTTGACTCCCTGAAAGGCTGACCTCTCACAAGTTTTGGTTGTGCAGCAGGGCATCCTGGGTTGGGGCCTTGGTAATGCCCTTGTGCGATATTTTTTTCTCCTTCTCTTTGAAAAGTTGTGATGAAAATTCTGGGCTCCTGGCCAGCCTGTGGGATGTGATACAGTAGAAATGTTTCTGCTGCCCTTTGTTACTGCTGGGCTTTGATTAGCTTTATTTCCCGTAAGCTTAATTTTGCTTCTCCCCTCCCCCCGCTTTGCTTTATGGCTAAGGAGGTTAACTTAGCCAAGGCTGAGTGTTACACAAGCCGCCCCAACCTTCGTAAGTCACTGTGCAGGCTTTTGTGGCAGAAAGAGACGAGGCGAAACCACCTTTTCCCTGCGTGTTTGCATTTCTTCCTCCCAAGGCTGCCTTTTATGTTTAATGCCTGCTTTCATAGAAGAACGTAACCGGCCATGCAAGCTATGTTGGTTTACCCCATTTCTCCTACTCAAGGTATTCCAGGAAACCATTGTACGACTGGTCTTGAGATTTGGTTGAGTTCACAGTCGTGGCAGCCCTCTCTCCTCGGGGTTTCTGCCAGGTGGAGGGAGGAGGCCTCCAGAGCAGCAGGCAACACACGGGGACACTGCTTTGATCCTCCTTGTGGTTCTGCAGTTCAAAAGGCAGAAGTGGTTGCAGCTTAAAAACGTCCTGTAATACTGCTCTGGCTTTGTAGTCATCGCTCTTTTCATCCTCGCAAATGAGAGCACTTCACAGACGTTATTTCATCAGTTCTCCTGATAAGCCTGTGGGAGCTCCGGCGTTACTGCACAAGCACAGGGAAGGAAACTGAGGCACAGTGGCACTAAAGGGGCACTCACAGGCACCGCCCAGGTCAGGAATGGGTGTGAGCCAAGAACAGAGCCTCTGTGGTGTGAGTGCTGAGGTGTGGGCCACGTTTGCCTTTCAGAGGAGGGAAGTGAGCTTTTATTGTCATAGCAATCCTTTATTGGCTGTGGGAGCCCTTGGCCACCTCACAGTGATGCCGTGTAAGTACAGGTCATCCTGTGTCCTAGAGCGGACTAAGCTAGCAGAGGGCCCTGTGGCTGAAACTTTTCTTTGATCAGTGTCCCAGAATCTGCCCCAGTCTCTTTCTCTTGGGAAAAATAGGAGCCTGCTTCCTTCTGGGTTAGGTCCTGAGACTCTGTCACCATTCTGTCACTTAAGAAGATGGAATTCTGTAATGGCCAGCACAGCTTCATCGATTCCAGGTTGTGTGCTGAAAATGTGCAATTTACCAGCCAGAGTACGGCTACTGAAAGAGCCTGTGCTGAGCTGGATTTCCTAGTGCTTAGTCTGAGCCACAGGGAACTGCACACAGCACTCTCTGGACCTCTACCCTCAGTGTTCGTGAACTTGCCATCAACATAACAACTCTACCAGTGGTGTTCGTGCCTCATTTTGATGACGTTGATTTTTGAGGCTTAGGTTTTTGTTTTTGTTTTAATGTGGAGATAATGGAGGGTTCTGTAGAACATTGTGGCATGGTTCTTTTCATTCCTGCTCCCACAAACTCATGTGAACTCTAATTCTTGCCCAAGCTGAAAATTTGGTCTAAAATTATATATGTAAGCAATATCTCTTAGATTTTTAAAGAATCTATTTGGATTAAATGGAACAGGAATCTCAAAGTGTTCTCATTATTCCCAATTGTTCTCTCTCTCTCTCTCTCTTTCTCTCTCTCTCTCTCCTACAAACGTAAAAACACACACAAACATACCTAACCTGTGTAATACTGTAATTTTTAAAAGTTTGGGTTATTCCATGCACAATTACCTTTTAAAATCTTCTAGTTTGAACTAACTTCAAACTTAAAGAAAAGTTGCAAGAATAATATGAAAAATTCCCATAAGCAGCCTTTATGTGGGTTGGAAGACACTGTCCCAGCTGTCTTTGAAAATAGTTTGCCATATAATATAATGTACTGAGCAATGTAACTATCTCAATAGTTGCATAAAAAGTATTGAGTAAAATGTAATGTTCTTTTATAGCATTAAGAATAGTAGGAAATCTTACTCTGAAAAGGAGTACCTACCAAAAACCTGTTAAGCATCATACAAATATTTGAAGGTAAAACTTTTGGAAGTATTTAATTTAAAATAAAGAGCAAAAAAAGGATGGCTTTTGTCATCACTAATACCAGACTATATAGTCACATTTTTATATAATGTAATCAGACAGAAACATGCGTGCAGAAAACACCAGGAGTGAAAGGAGACAGAATTATGATTCGCGTTTGGTATGTTTAACTACATAAAAAAATCTAGAGACTTAATTAGTAGCACAAATGAGAATAGAGCACAGTTGCTATAGGTGAAAGATCAAAACTCTGTTCATATGGACCTGTAATAAAGTAGAAAATGTAATCCCTTAAAATTCTATTACCAGTGGCAACAGAAACTATAAGATTCGTAACACTAAGATTTGTAGCAATAAGTATAACGTTTTGTTTAAGGCCTTTAAAAAAAAGACTTGTTAAAACGCACACAGAAAAAGACCTTGACAAATGGAGAGATGACATGGCAATACTGAGCCTGAAATCAGAAAGGACAAGTGACGGAAGGTTGTAGTGGCTGCAGATCTGAGTGTTGGGCCTCTGAAGTCAGGGGGGAATGGAATAGACAGAAGACCCAGGACCTGGTTGCCTGTGGGGGAGGCAGGCGATAAATGTCAAAGAACAGGAATCCCCAGAACCTAGAGAACTGAGGGGAGCAGGGAAAGAACAGCAAAGTTTCAGATATGTGGAGTTTTTTTACATTTTTACTTTCACGTATGATTTTGCTTAGTTTGGCAAATGTGACAAGAAATGTTTTGTTCTGTGGGAAAACAGCATAGTTGCTAAGCACACAGAGCTGGGTTGGGTTCAAAGCCCAGCTCTGCCACTCTTTCCCTGGGGGCTTTTGATAAGTCTCTCAGATATTGTGAAATTCAGGTTACTCACTAGTAAAATGGGCACAATTAGAACCTCCTTCAGGGAGTTGGGAATTAACTCTTCCATCGGGAAAGTTGAGTGAGGCAGCAGTGATTACAGGTGACAGAAATTGAGCGCTTATGTGCAGGCGCAGGTTTAAGCACTTACACTCGTTTAATCTTCACAGCAGCTCCAGGAGGTAGAAGTACCCCCAATAAGGATGCTTTTCCTATTACATATGAGGAAACAGAGGCAGAAAGGTTACATTCGTTTGCCCAGAAGTACACACAGTTCACGGAATCAGAAGTTGAGCTTGGATAGTGTGGCTGCAGAGCCATTGTGTTACACCGTTTCTGATGCCATGTCTGTCGCATGTAATGTTCCATTAGTGTCAGATGCTGTTAGGCATTTCCTCCCAGGGAGGACGCACACTGCTCGCCACAGCTGCCTTACCGGCTGGATAGAAAGGCACACAACAGGCTGGAAAACATAATTCTCCATATTCGTCCCTGCTACTCTGAATTTTTCCTTAACTTTAAAATAAAATGTGCTATTGAAAATGAATAAACTGATAACTTTGTGGAGAAAACAATGCTGTAATTGCAATGAGTAGGATTTGGAACTAGATAGAGGTGATTTCTCTGCACATGTTGTGAATGTACTACTGTGTTTCCCCGAAAATAAGACCTAGCCGGACAATCAGCTCTAATGCGTCTTTTGGAGCAAAAATTAATATAAGACCGGGTCTTATATTATGGTAAAATAAGACGAGGTCTTATATTAATTTTTGCTCCAAAAGACACACTAGAGCTGATGGTCCGGCCAGGTCTTCTTTTCGGAGCAACACGGTACATACCTTTGAATTGTGTCAAGTGGTTAATTTTACGTTATATGAGTTTCACCTCAATTAAAAAACGTTAAGTTACTTTGAGTTTGATTTTTACCTTTGGAAGTATAAATTACAAAGAGGAGTAGTGGGTGACACTTCATACTGTTAGAATTAAACTAGATTTGTTAGACTGCTGACTGCTTTCATTGTTATCTGCAGCTGAAAAGGACACAAAAATCCTGCTTGTAGCTGAGCTGACCTTAGAATCCAGTTGCATTCCCCCCAAATTCCATCACTCTAGTCCAGACAGAGTAAGAGGATTTGGCAGTAGGGAGCCGATTCCAAGAGGGCAGGCACTTCTTATGTGAGTTTTCAGATACCTTAGGTCATGTTCATGTCACATTCTTTGATTTTACCAGCTTTTAAATGTTGGCATGGGCAACAGGCCTCACGCCGAATTCTGATCTGGAAGCTGGGGTTCAACCAGCTGCACAGACACCGCGTCATCACAGAATGAACCCCCCATGATCCCACAGCAGCCCTGCCCACTGGGCCTCCCCATACACCATGATGGGAATTAGCGTGTTCCTGAGGTGTCACCCAGAGAGCTCTCTGCCCGGTTCATTGGTGCCTGCCTGGTTGTGAACCGAGGCTCTGAGCACTGGCTTGGTGATTTCTGCTGAGTAGTTAATGGAAGGGCATCCCTTTAAGCATCGACAGGGACAGTTGTCTCGGTGCCTTGCCGGAGCAGAATAATAAATACTAAAGTGATGATACTTGGGGCATTCCTTCTCCAATCTGTGTCCCCATTTTCTCTAGGCTCCCGCTGTCTAATTCTGTCCAAATATCTCATCAGCTGACCCACTTGAGTCCCCATTCTTGCCTGCTGCACCCTCATTACAAGCATTCATCTGAAGGTTGTTGGGTTTTTTCTCTCCCTGTTTAGAAACACAGATGTCTTACATCACCACAAAAGAATTTGGGAAATTAACCTATTTGCAAAAATATCCTGACAAGTTCGACACTGTTTCCTCAAAGCCCCTTGTTCAAAGTCCTGAGCAGATACTCTCTTCTCCTAAATCAAACACACCTCCTCCTTCCTTCATCTTCCAGCCTCAAGTGTCCTCAGATGCCTGCAGAGCAGAGCAGGAAATAAGGTTCGTTTTTCCCCCGAAACTGGTAATGCAGACAAGGCCAAAGAGGAACTTGCTCATTCTTTGGTATTATTACGTTGATTTTTAGTTTCCTAGTACTTAATTTATTTTGGAGGGAGGAGAGGGGTAAAATGCAATAGCTTAATAAGGGAAATACTGGACACCTTATCTGAAGGTTTATTACTAAATTAAACTTCCTACATTGAATGCTTTTTGACTGGCCCTTAAAGTGTGTTTTCTTCTTTTTTTTATCTTATTTACATTTATTTATTCATTCAGCCAGTCACTCAGCAGCCATTTGAGCTCCTGTCTGGAAGACTGTAGGTAGATGCTGATGATATAAAAATAAGTAGGGTGTTTTCTTTTACCCTTAAAATGTTCAGAATCTACTAAGGAAAACAAATGTAACTCTGTATGGTAACTACGGGGGAATACCATAACTACACTTGTGATAGGTTTTATGGTTAGCAGAGCAGTTCCACATATTTTATCTTACTTCATATTCGTGGCAGACTTCTGAAGCAATTAGGCAATACAGCTAGGAGTTGGGATTCAGGCCTGTGATTTGTCATCACCTTTTACTTGCTCATTCCACCTCGAGGCACTGAGTAGCAGTAAACATTTCTTTCTCTTCCTGGAGTGAGATTCCATGACTGATGAGTTTGTTATCTCTGCGGTAACCTCTTCCTCCTTCTTACATAAAATTGCTGGCAAAAGAAAATGTATGTGAATTCTCTTCCACTCCCTGTCCTTGGCAATTATTTGATTGCTCTCTATTTTAGTTTTTTCATCTATAAAATGGAAATAATATGACCTAATCCTAGGACAGTTACGAGGATTGAGTACTCGATGTTCAAAATGATCTTCCTTGTATGTAGTTGTCAAACCTAAAATATTTTGAGAAACTGAAAAGCAAAAATGTTACTCAAAATTGCGTGATTTGGAATTGTATATAGTATGTTTGACTCACTTGTTTTTTGGGGGACTGGAGGCTTATTTGTAAGATAGCCATTGCACCCCTCAGATAATAATGGGGAAAGAAAGCTCTGTAAAACAGTGTTGTGTGCCCAAGATGAATTGTGTGAAGTTATGTTGGATTCTGGCTCTGTCCTGCCTGTGTAGTTAGAGTGCTTGAATTAGAAATTGAGATTTGGAATTTAGAATGTTAAGAAATGCAGTTGATTTGGTCTTCTTGAAGTGTCACTGACCATCCGTCCATCTGGCTGTCTTCAGGCTCTCAGCGGCCTTAATAGAGAAGCCAAGGGATTTCCTTGGATGGTGCTGCAGAGAATTCTGAGTGACCAGGTGTGTTAAGTGACCAGGTGGACATGGGTGGTGGGCAGTGTTCAGGGGAGAAGGCTGGGCCTTGAGCTCCTGTTAGCTCCAGTTTCTAATGGCCCTCCGGATTATAAACAGAGAAAATGAAGGGAGTGGAAAAAGATATTCTTACATTCTAATGTCTTTTCTTGAGAGAGTTTAAGCTCCAGTTTATATAGTTTTCATTTTTTCCAGGATACTAGTAAATTCATAACTAATTTGATGCCATTAAACTTCTGTTGATTAAAATGTCCCTGGTTTATTCAGTTGCCCTATTCTGGATGTATCACAGTGATGGGGGGGCAATATTCCAATAATATAGAACATTCAGTATTATTATTGAAGCATCTCTGCGTGTTAGAGCCAGAAATCAACCCCATTTTCTAAGTAGAATTAAATGGGACATGAAGAGGGGGCGGTATTTATGCAGAGCAATTTAGCAGGTTTTTAGACTGACTCTGCAAGAGAAAGCGGTCCCCCAGGCCAGTGCTTACTGTCATGCTATGGCTCCGATTGGAAGAGCCCAGAAGACACAGGTGCTGTGGCTCAGGCCTCATCCAGTAGGACTCTACATCTTCTTTGGTATTTATTTCCCTTATTGGGGATGGAGATAAGAACTGTTACATTTGAATCCTTCCAGAACAATTAGTGAACTTAAGGAAAAGGCTTAAAACTAAACAATTCACAGAAATGTCTGGACAAGTAAGATAAAGTGATGCAAAGTGATGGATAATATCCGGCAAAAAACCATCCTCGGGTAGGCTGAGTGTCTGCTGACGTCACCTAGGGCCTAGCCCTGTGGAAGTCCTGTCTGAGCGTCTGCCTGTTCCTCCTTAGGAACGAGGGTGATAAAACTTCATTGTTTTTAGTGCACATCTTCACTGGGGAGTAGCAAACTATACTTTCGACCATGTTCTCCATAGTTCAGAATTCCTACATTACTTTCTATGAAATGGAAACCCTTGAAAATGATCCCTGAGATGGCAGCTTGTGTTCTCTGCAGCCACATCCTTCTGTGCATGGCACTTGGGGTTGGTCAGAGTGCCGCTTCACAAATGGCTGAGATTTTCATCACAAACATCCCTCCAGGGTTTGTCATTTTCCAGTCAAGATGGGCCCAATTGATAGAAGTATTTTCCCCACAGCCTTGCAACAGATGTTTACTCACTGTGTACTGGCCGAGCAGGTACTGGCCGAGCAGGTACTGGCCAAACGCCTGGGGGTCTCCACAGCCCCTGCAGGTGGGCTCCACCGCTCGTGGGAATCATGGAGACTTTGGGATCACAAGTAAAGCTGCTCAAGGGACAAATGGCGGTGACGTGGACTCTGTTCAAAGCAGGTGTTCAGTGGTGACAGGGGAGAGCAAATGTTTCATAAATGTTTCATCTTTGCTGAAGTTTTAGGAAGCTGAAAATGAAGAGTGAGACCCAGGGGAGACAAAAAAGGTTCCTTCCTAAGCTTGTTACATATATTCAGTATCCAGGTTAGATAAAAATATCAGACTGAAAACATAAAGAGAGGATTTGGTTAGGTTGGACTGTTTGATTTTTTTCAATTGTATGATATTTTGTTGGTTTCTGTTTCTTACAGTGCCCCCTGTGAGATTTTTTTATCCCAAAAGACGGAGGCAGTATGCTTAACTTGTAACCTCGTGAGCATGTAAATGATTTTTTTAGGATATTTCTTTTAAAAGTTGATGTCGGATGCTCTTACACTCATTCGTTTTGCAGATATTTATTGACAATGGACAGAAGGCTAAACGCTGTTAGGTGCTGGAAGTACAGCACGCAGTTAAAGATGTGGTCCCTGTTCCTGCAGTTTAAATCCACAAAGACGACAGATTAAGTGAACAGTCCCTTAAGTGTGTACAGGACGTCCTCACTTACCACACTGTCCAAAGGCTCTTGGAAACCGCGACTTGAAGCGGACTTGAAGCAAAAGGAAAGGACATATAATGAAACCAATTTTACCACAGGCTAATTGAGATAAACAGGCGAATTCCTAGGGAAAACTTATGATCACAAAAACATCACCAAACTTCTACATAAAGACCCAAAACACTTCTAATATTAAACATTCAAATAGATGTGAGCTGTACATACATTTTAGAAACATGAATAGAAACAAGATTCTTTTCCAACGTGCTTATTCCAGTTTAGGGTGACCAGAGCCTATCCTGGCAGCTCGGTGTAAGGTGGGAGCCAACCCAGGACAGGGCACCATTCCATCCCAGGGCCACTCACACCCACGCCCACAATCAGACTGGGACAGTGTAGACACGGCAGGTCACCTCTCGTGCACAGCTTTGAGATGTGAGAGGAAACAGTACATGGGTGAAACCCACACAGGCACGGGGAGAATGTGCCAACCCCACACGTAGTGGTCCCAGCCGGGCATTGATTTTTTTCCCCCCTTCTTCTCATGAACAAAATGACGTTGAATGAAATGACATTATCTGAGGCCCTAATACCTACATAGTACTGGACACATAACTGATGTAGCTTCAGTAAAGATGTGCCTGAAGATGCCCCATTCAAACAAGATTTCAGGGAGGGAATCAGATGAGCGCCCAGGACGGGCATCAGCCTGTGCAGAGAGGCCCCGGACTAGCACCAGCTTGGGACTCGGGTGGAACTAAAAGTCTCGCAGGGGTGTATTGGGCGAGAAGGAGAATGGGGAGTGACGAGGTGAAGGGACGGGGGAAGGGTCGGATGGCGGTGCCCTGGCAGGCTCCAGCACTTGTGATCGCGTGTCCTCAGGGCCTCGCACCTGCCGAGCGCTGTCCTACACACTTTAGTGCACGCATTCACTGACCCAGTGGACACGAGGTTGTGTAACTTGCCCAGGTTTATAGTCGCAGAGCCAAGATTTGCTCTCGGGCAGTCTGGCTTCAGGACCCGTGCTCTGGAACACCTCGTTATGTTCTTATGCTAAGTAGCACGATAAGCCAGGGAAGTAATATCAGTCGTTTCTTTTTATTTAGTCTTAAGGTGCAGTATGGAAGGTGGGCTGTAGCAGGTTGAGAGTGGAAGTTGAGAAGCGGGGCGCACCCGTGGCTCTGGCATGCGTGGCTGCCCCCACTGGGCTTCACTGAAGTGGGTACGTCCACTGAGCCGCACAGCAAAAGGCATCTTGAACTAAATGAACGGGATGGCTGTGACTAAAGAGCAGGACGGTGGCGTGGCACAGCCAGGAGGGCTGGGCACGAGGGCGTTAGTACCTCGTCTCTCCATACCTGGTTTTACACAAGCGGTGGGTCGGCTGGAGTTCACAGACCTACTGTTCGTCCACCTTGAGCTGCCCTGTCCTGTAGGTTAATTTGGAAACTGTTGCCATCTGTAGAGTAGTCCTTTTGGGCCTTATTGAGAAGCACAGCTCTGCTTCTTTTAAGCTGATTTGAATAATTTTGAAGACTAGCCTAGGGGAGGAGCTTCATGTTACCCTTCTCAGCGCACCCATAGTTTCTAACGAGTCAATTGTAGAAGCGCCGCACTTTCCTTACAATACTACAACACTCAGGAGAACAGTGAGCCCAACACGGGGGCCAGTGAGAAAGGGGAAGGTCAGACCTGAGGCCCACGTTTGGATGTGAAGAGCTCGCACATGGGTAGATGCAGGAGACCAGAGTGTAAGCAGCCCCACAGTGGATGTGCCATGGGGGCTCAGACAGCACCCGCCGGGGGGCAGCACGTGGCGCTGGGGAGAGCCTTAGCAGGACCACAGTGGAGCAGGGCCAGAGGAAGCCCCCTACCCTGCTAATGACCAGGAAGTACTCGCATACGTCGTCCAGATTCTCTGGAGAGATAAGAAACCTTTTTTAAGTGGCAGAATTGGAATGTTTGACAATCTTCTGGGTTTTTTCTTGTTTGAGTAAATATGTGGCGTGATGAAAGAACCTTTATAAACGTGCGTTTGGTATGGAAATGAGGACATGGCGAATTCCCATGTACTACGACGAAGTTTACGATTGCACGGAGCGTTCTCGCCCCCATCCAACTCCTCGTCTTCTCCCCTCAGAGATAATCACTCTCTGGAATATTCTGTTACAACCCCCTTCCTTTGCTTCAGGGTCTTGCCTCAAGTATTTGTATCCTGACAGGATGTATTGTGTAGTTTTGCATGTTTCTGAACTTTGTGTAAGTGGAATCATGGAGGAGGAAGATGCTTGTGCAGCCGGCTGTTCTCATTCACCTTCATCCTGAGAGGAAACCAGGTCATGTGAGCGCTACACTGTTTCACAGCGCGGTGTGGCTACAACACGGTGGACTTCTCCTTTCTGCTGTGGATGGGCCTTTCAGCTTAGTCCAGTGTGTTGCTGTTGCAGACAGTTCTGCAAATGTTCTTGTACCTGTCCCCTGATGTGTGTGCCGAAGGAATTGTTTAGGGCATAACTAGGAACATAATTTCTGGGTTGCAGGTACGCATAGCTTCTGGTTTACTAAATAAAGCCAGGTTTTTTCCAGCTGCATAAAAGTTACAATAATCTCACGTCCTTGCCAACAGTTGATAGGCGTTAAAATGTTTGCCAGTATTGTGATTTTGAACTATCTCAAACCAGTTTTAATTTGTATTTCCCTGATTACTACTGATATGGGGCATCTTATAATGCGTTGTTGGCTATTTGTTTTCCTTTCAATGAAGGACCTATGTAAATCTCTTGTTTATTTTTCAGTTGAATTGTCTTTTTTTTTATGTGTAAGTTCTGGATACTCCTTGTTTTAAACAATGTATGTTGCAAATATCTACTTCCAGTTTGTGGCTTATCTTCTTGCTCTTTCTGGTAGAACTAGTAATTTCTTAATTTTAATGTAGTTAAATTTATCAGTCTTTATGATTTGAGTTTGTATTGTTTTAAGACGTCTTTCTACAACTGCCTGGTTGTAAAGGCAGCCTCCGCTATTTATTGTCTTAAAAGTTTTATAATTTTGTTTTTAATATTAAAGTCTTTAATACCCTCAAATTGGTTATTGTGAGAGGTAGGGGGCCATTTTTGTTTTTGTTTTATATGTAACCAGGTGTCCCAGTACCATCTTTTGAGAATCTGTTTGGGACTCTGTTCCATTGGTTTGTCTACCCTGGTACCCACAGCTTATGGTCTAGCTTTAGAATTGATTGTTGATATTTAGCGTGGCAAGTCCCCACCTTGTTCTTCTTTTTCCAGAATATCTTTGTTACTGGCCCGTTGCTCTTCTTTCAAGTTTTTAGAGTCAGTTTGTCTTCCTCCGCAAACTAACTGGTTGGGATTATTGAATGGCGTCTCTAGATCCATTTGAGTATTGGACTTTCCGTACCCCTCCCTTTCCTACGTGGACAGTCCCTCTCAGTCACATCATGAGCTATTTCTCCACACTCTTTCCAGCTTCCCAAGTTGCAGCCGTCCCTTGATAAACTATGGAATAGGTTTCAAAACCTTCGTCTCCTCTGTTATGTCTTGGAGGTAAATAAACTTTGCTTGAAACTCCAGCCAGCCTGAAGAATTTGGGGCCATTGCTCAATGTGCTGCCTCCAGGAAGGAAATTCGGGCTGTTAGGGATATTCTGCCATGGCTGCATTTCAGAGTCTAGTCCTGGGGAGTGGGAAGCCTTGCTGGTGTGGCTTTAATGTCTTTCGGGGGACAGTGAGTGCTCATGAGCTAATAGGACCTCATGAATGATCTTGTTATTCTTAGTGGCCAGAAGTGGGAAGGAGATCTTGTCTTGGAATGAGAGAGGTTCCTGCGACGTCTCTGTGGCTCGATTTTCTCCTTTAGATTTTTTACAGGATGCAATAGTAATATTTTATTTTATTTATTTATTTTTTGTCTTCCTGATTCTAAAGAATAATTTTTAAGGAGAGATTAGTTAACTAAAGTATCACAAATTTTCTTGAATATGCTGGTATTTTGACCAGTTGGGACAGAAGCACACATTTAATTCTTGCAAATTCCTTTCCTTACCTGCCAGGAAGCTTGGAAACTGCAGCTACTTTGCATTGCTTCTCACTCCTCTGAACTGGGATTTTTTGGGGGTAGAAGCTCACCAAGTAAGTAGCTGACCAAGCCTTGTTTTGCATTGTGTTGTTTTGTGTTATTTTATTTTGCCCCCAGGAGCTAGGAAGTACAACATCATCTGATATTCTTAAGGGTCCTTTTGGCACCCATAACATTCCTGTATTGACTGTGTAAATTAACATAAAGCAGGATTTAAAATTCCAGGGTAGCTGCCCTACTACCATTCAATATTCATGAATTGTACTAGGTCTTCCTTGAATCTTTTGTGACTTCGCAGGGGCTGTGCTTGACCCACGGCTTCACACCTGGGCCTCAATCTGGGCAAAAACCAAGCAGGCCCTTTGACGTTAACAGTCAACTGAACATTTTACTGTGGCGGCGGGTCGTGGTGTTATGCATTCAGCTATTCATGTATGGAATCGATTTTGATTGATTGTTTAGACAACGAACCTGTTAAATTCTAAAATACAAGTAGAGCAACGCAGGAGCTACGTTTGCCCCGTGTTTCTTCTAAAGAGCAGCACAGGCCCAAGGCCACCGTTGACTTAGTCTTGCTAGGAATTCTGGGAATGGAAGATGGGCGACCCAAAATTTCCATGGCTGGCGGAAATGGACTTGTCGGAGACTGCTTTGGGCTCTCCTTGAGATTGTTGTAGAAGTGACTGTGGCCATTTCATCCGTTGAGAAATAGGCCCTGATTGGCATATCAATGTCATTTGTGAACCTCTGTCACCCAACATGAATCACGTCAGGAGTGAGACAAAGGTGAGCTAGGACTGCTCAGAATTTCAGTCACTGGACTAAAAAATGTGTCTTCTTTATTAGTAGCCTGCCTTCTTTATTAATAGCCTTTCTGTAACGATTGAGTAAAATTGTACAGAACTGTGCTAGAGAGAGCAAAGGAAATGCCTCCAGAGCATCTGCTTGTGATATCAGAGCCTTTCTGATGCTGATCACACGTGACAAGAATTTTTCCCTAATAAAATTATATTTTTTTAAAAAATTCTTTTTCATGACTTTCAAAGCAAAGCTTAGCAATATAATGATCATGGTGCATATTTCTAATAAAAATTATCAGTTGAAAAAAAAAAAGAATTTTTCCGTGATACTCATCAGGCCCATTTCCCTCTTATCTGGGTTAGTTTATAAGCTCCTATCTCTGCTGTTGCCTGAAGCGGCTAACACTGGCCTTTCTGTTTGCTGCCCCATGTGAGTCAGTGTTGAAATGATTGCTTGAGTCCCCAGGAGAAGATCCTACTCCTATTAACCCTGTGTTAGGATGTGGGTGCTGTAGTACCCCAGTGCACCCAGGGCAGACAGCACATGACATTTCTGGACACATTAGCACAATCCTGTAGTGGGAAAGCATTCTAGAACTGACATTGTGTCCTGAGGGGGGAAAGTGGCACAGTGGGAAGAGGACGTGTACCTCGGGGGTAGACTGAACCTCACAAACGGCCCAGCTCACATTTTCCCTGAGGACACTGCACAGAGCAGCAGAGGGGGAGCCACACTGTGGGACAGAGTGTGGGGCCCCACCCCCAAGGCACTGGGCCCAGGGAGGCTTTGGGGGCCATACACTGAGCCGTACGACAGTGTTTGCATCCCAGCTCAGCATGGAAACAGACTCCTTCTAGCTTCAACTCCTGGAGACTCAGACTTTCTGCTTAAAGAGCGGCTGATCCTCGCCAGCAGTGTTCAGTCTGGGGTACGTTCCACAGACACCATCAGAAGAGAATATTTTTAAAGTTCAGTGATAGAGTTCCTTATAATTAGGCATAATTTTTAACCTAACGACATAGTCTTTGACACTGTTAAGAGTGGAGCTGTGGTGTCATGAAGTTAAATGATGGGATGTTGTGAGTCCCCCGAGCTGGACCTTTCCAGTCTTTCTATCAGGGCTCCTACTGCCCTGTTGTGTAGGCGCAGCTGCCAAACCCCAGAGGAGCCTGCTACAGATTAGATTAGCAGGACATTCTCGGGGTTTTTTCTCATTCCTCCTGCAAAGTTTAATGATACTGTGTGTTCTCATTATCTTGCTGATTATCTAAGGACAAGCCTGGGCTGGGCAGAGACAAGACTTTCGGTTGCCTCAGTGAGGCCATTAGGTAGGTATGTGTTGTTCTGGTGTGTCCGCGTGGGGTCCTCAGGGAGAATGCTGACCTCTGACCTGTGCGGCCCTTCTCACTGTGAACTTGCCCAGTATGGCAGTGTCCCTCACTGCACCTAATGTCCCCTTGTGGTTCCACTGTAGAAGGTCCCTGAAGTTCGGGGGAAGCCAGTGAAGAGATTATTCGAAAAAAAATTTTTAAAAATTTTTTTAATTATTGAACTAATACTTTTTTCCAAATGGAAACAGGATAAAAATAATAGCTGTTATTTATTGAGCATATGTGCCAGGCCTCTCTTGGGCACTTAAATCTTAACCACAGCCTGTAAAGGAGGGAACCATCCCTTGTTTACAGGTAGGGAAATACCTCAGAGCGGTAAATAGCCTTCCCACGGCCACACCGCAGTAATGGAGGACCGGAAGGCACTCAGCACAGGAACAGGGCAGCGGGCAGGTGAAGCCTTACGTGTCTCATACTGGATTCCAGAGGTAGAGCCCAGCTTGTTGTAGTGTCTCCATTCGTGCGGAATATGGGCTGCGGGCACGAGTGAGAAGCGGTCAGGTAGCAGGAGGTGCTGACCCGGGCTGAGTCGGGTTTGGCCACACTGCCGAGGCGTCTGCCTTCCCAGAGCCTGAGTGTGCCTGTGGCTCCCAGGGCCAGGTGTCGCCAGCCTAGAAACACCACCAGTGCATGTCCGGGGCCAGCGTGAGCGTTTGAACTGTTCAGACCCTCATTTCTTAAGTGTAATTGTATTCTTTTCACGCAGTTCAGCTCAATTCTGCTCTATAGTCAGAATTTTTAAAATATGTAATGCTTTTGCTGTTTCTAGAAATAGCGTCTGTTTGCTTTCTCTTACTTAGGACTTCGTGTTTTATTTGTGACAGTGATGTAGTTACTTTCCAGTCAGGCGAGAGAATAATAAGCATGGCTGCCAGCCACCACCACTGTGATCTTTTGGGTTGTTCCAGTGTCGTACATCAAATAATAATAAATGCCACCTTTATGTATCTTTTATAATACCCCAAGCACCATACCAAGTGTTTTATGTGCAGCTAGCTCTTCATAGTATCACTGTTCAATGAGTGGGGTGTATTATTTGTCCTCACTTTAAAAATGAAGAAGGCCCAGCAGGGTTAGGTAATCTATCTAAGGTTGCACAGCCAATGGCTGCCTTGCTCGTTCTAAGTTCTGAGAGAGAGTTAAGCCTCCTGTGTGAAGCACCCATTATATGTAATGTAGTAATGTATTTCTTGTCCACCTAGAGTGGTACAAGTTGAGTTCCATCCTTAAGAAATTGAGAAAAGAGTCACTTCGTTTCCTGAGTTCTGTGGTTCACGTGAGGAATGCCACCTGAGAAAGGCTGGACACTGAGTTCGCTGTTTCCCTCCCTTTTCCTCCTCAGTAGCGTGCGCCTACTTGACCAACAAGAGTGCTGCCTGCTTCTGCTGACCCGGGATACTTGTGGGCACAGAGGTGAACCTGGGATCACTGCCGCCAAGCCGGTGGGAGCATAGGTACTGCCATGGGCACTGATGTGTCACCCGGGTGCTTCACGGCCCGGCCCAGCAGGCTGTCCTGTGTTGTTTCGGTTTGGTTTCCTTTAGAAGCAAGCAGAACAGCCAGCCTAAAAGCAGAGCCTCCTAGTATCTGAGCCCAGAAAGCTGGTGTGTGCTCTCTTCTCCCGACTTTGAGTGTGGGATGTGTGTTCTCACTGACCCTGAGAGGACGGTGTAACTAGAACCATTGTATCTTACTGTCCTACCAGATTCAGTGGCGTCTGAGCCATGAAAGGGTCACAACTGAGCAAGAGAGTTGGTATTCATGGAAGGAGGCTCGTAGGAAACTTGCTCCCTGTGGGTCAGGAAAGACGGTGTGTGAGATGGCGTGTATGCCTGCGTGCCCTGCAAGATGGCTGGGATACAGCAGATGGGGCTGGGGAGTGGGCTACGGCAGCAGAGAAAGGCTGCCAGGAGCCTGCGCCGAGGGCCTGGGCCAGCAGGAAGGGAAGGAGAACTGGACACAGGCCAACAACAGGCTTTCTGCAACTGGAAACTATTACGCCTTTAAAGCTCTTAAATTAATGGAAAGTTTGTTGACTTTTTAGAGTTGTTTCTGGGATCTCAGATTTGAATAATAAGAATGCAGAGCTCATCTGTCAGTGTCCCCTTCTTTTGTGTGACTTTTTGTTAGAGATGGTTAATCCCCAAGAATGACTTTTAACACATGGGGTGTGGAGGAAAAATTACTTCCCCAGAGCAGGCCAAGAACCTTCATGTCTCAGATCCCCCTCAACATAGCACTGAGGGGGAGGGGGGGTGCCGTGCACCTTCCTGCCCCCTCCCGGGCCAGGCCAGTCCAGGGCTGGGGAGTGGCTAGAATGGGTGACATTGGTGGCTGGTCTCCAGAACAAGAGTTGCAAGGAATTTGATGGGACTGTTAGGCTTGCTAATTGTCAGTTTGTGCCGTCCTGCACTGGGGGGAACGGTCCCGGTCAGCCCTGGACTCTTCCCTACCACTCGCTCCCGGCTCTGCTGGGTAATCAGCCCCACCGTGGCAGCAGGATCTTCCCAAGTTCCCTTTGGGGTGCGGATGCTGGCTGGGGAGCAGCTTCCCTGCGCAGCCAAGTTAACAGGACGCCCTGCCCTACACACTCCACACCTGTTCCAGTGCATGTGGGGTTGGAGTGCCAACCACGCACTCCTGGGCCTCCTGGGGGGAGCCAGCCAACCTCTGGCAGGAACCCGTGGGGAGACCCAGGTGGGAACCAGGAGCAGCGAGCCTCCTGAGCCCGGATTACAAACTGCGATGAGGGGCTCCGCACATGGTTGCCATAAACTACAACCCAGAGCCATGGTGGGTCGTGTCACGTGTGTTCGCTGAACTCTGGTGTGCATGGTCATGTGAGTAACCCAGAACCATCCCCTGGAGACCCCATGCCCACCAAGGGGTCTGCTGTGGTCAGAGCGCCTCGCACGCACGTTTGCCCGTCCCTGAAGGTAGGCTGCGTGGCCTTCTGCCTCTGTGATCGCAGCCTCAGGGGGAATGCCTGGCACTTCCCTCTGGGGCTCAGGGACTTCTTCCTGGTGTCCGCTGGCAGCTGTCTGCCCATCTGACGTCCCTCTTCCTTCCCCCATGTCTGTCCCATGCACTAACTCTTCCATCCGAGGCATCTGTGAGCTGTTCCAGGCTTCTCCTGGTCTACTTCTGGGTCCTCATGAAGCAGTCGTGAGGACACCTGTGTGGAAATCTGCCATCTAGAGCTGCTAGAATCAGCTGGGAGGTTTGGCCCTCACTGGCAGGGCCTAAGTGCCCACAGGGTGGTCAGAGCTGTAAGTGGCCTGCTCTTACCATTTCCCCACACTGCTGCTCCCCTCTGGCACCTGTTCTTTTCCTTTACACAAACCGGTCCTCGCCTGCTGGCAATCAGCTCAATAGCTCTTCTCACAGTGGAGGAGTTTGTGGTCTAGTGGCGGTCACCTTGCCTGCACGTCCTTCCCTAGAAGCTGACATGAAGCCCTGTCCTTAGGCTCGTGTGTCAGGTTGCTGGGACCACCCTGACAAAGTACGACAGACTGGGCGCTTAAACAGTGGAAACGGAGCTTCTCACAGTTCTGGAGGCTAGAAGTCAAGATGTCAGCAGGGCTGGTTCCTTCTGAGGCCTCTCTCCTCGGCTTCTCACTGGGTCCCCATGTGGTCTTCCCTCTACCCATCTGTGTCCACATCGCCTCCTATGAGGACACAGGTCGTACTGGGTGGAGGCCCACCCTAACGTCCTCACTGTAACTGTTACCTCTTTAAAGACCCTGTCTCCAAAGACGGTCATATTCTGAGGTACTGAGGGCTAGGGCTTCAACATGAGTTTGGGGGGCGAAGGAGAGGGGACACAACTCAGCTCATAACAACCTGTATAGCTGCTGTCCGCTCCCCGACCTCCCCGGAGTTCTTTTGTGCTCAAAGCCAGCTGCTGGCCACGTGTGTAAGACAACAGCACATAGTACAGACTTGGTTTGCGAGCTCGTCTGATTTTTCTCAGATCTTTGTCTTCGGTTAAATCCAAAGCTCAGGTGAAAGAGATGACACGTTTCATATGTACGCAGGAGTCTTGTGGTTCTGTGTGTTTTTGTGCTTTGAAGAGTACTCTTTGCTTCTCCTTTTATTAAACAAATGTGATACAATCACAAAGTTAAATGCCCTTTTCCATCTTTTATTTGTAATGAGAGACTCTGTCCTTTATTTTAAAATTTAATTTACAGAAATGGATGGTATTTGATAATTTGCTATGTGTTGTAAAAACCATAAAATAGAAGAAGCAATGTTGCTAGAGTAGCTGCTCTCATTTCTTGGCAGTCGTTACATGCTCCCAATACAAAAACATTTTTCTGAGCTCAAAAATGGATTTCCCTCCAGCCCCTGTCATTCAGTTATCACCTCGGGAAATGCACAGGTATCACTGATGATCCTCTGAAAAGATCCTGCACCCTGCCACCCGCTGCCGTCCTTCATCTTTTGTCCTGTTCCCGTCATTAAATATTACATTGCCAATGTGTATTTTATAGGGTGCCCTGACGGCTGTCACTTTGATACTGCGCGGGGATAATAAGATTGCACGTATAATGAAAGGCCGATAAATAGAAAAATGTTTACGAGATGGAGAATGGCGGTTTTAACAGTTTTATGGCTGGCTTTTCCCCTCCCGCCCTCTTCCCCCTCCCCCCTTGCTGGTGGAATTGTGGTTTCATTACAGGAACTAGAAAACATTAAGAAGGGTGATGTGGTGATAGAACCAATGGCGGTGAAATCCCACTTGCCCTGTTGCTGAACTCCAATAAAATGAGTTCAGGAAATAATGAAGTATTCAGCTTGTGGGAAAGAAAACTGATTTTAGCGAATAAATTCTTGGGGTTTGGGAGGCCCTACACAGACAGAAAAATAAGATCCCTGGTGTTGGAATTATTGTATTTAAAATGTTGACAAGTCTTTATTTAAACAAGCAGCTGAGTCAAACCAAAAATATAGTCCTCCAAGTGGTGCTACGTGTGGGTTTTGTGTTACGTGAAGGTCAATTTATTATTATTACTGTTGGTTAAATGGAAAAACCTTCTATCTGTTGCGTGATTGATAGATCAGTTTTTAATGGAGCTGCTTGGAGAGGTGGCAGCCAGTCTGTAGCGTTCAGATACGCAGCCCAGTGGCCTGGAGCCATATCCATGGTTTTGAGCGCAGTTGGAAATCACTGCTTTAGATGCTTCTAGCTGAAGGTAATTTGGAAAGATGCTTTGTAGCGTGTGCAAAAGTCTGTTCTTGAGGGACTCCGATCTGAACTTTCAGCCTTCCTCAGGGAAGGAAGAGTCACTGCTCTGTGAAGGCCGCTTGCTTGGCGCATCTCTGACATGTAGCCAAGAGTAGCCAGAGGGCTTCTCCCAGAGCATAAGCCTCTGGCTGGCCTGAAGCCTGGTGAGCAGGTCGTGAGGGGTGCTCGTGATTGTGAGGGGGCTCCCAAGGTCCTTCCGATAGTCCGTGGGGTTTGCTCTTGGTGCAGGCTAGAAACTGTTTCTCCAGGCTGTGCATAATGCTGTCTGTGCACTTGTGCCCACCAATTGTGTTTCTGATCTTGGTGCCCTAAAGCTGCTTCAGGTTCTGTAATTCATGGGTGCCGTGGGGTGGCCCCACACCCCTACCCCGGGATGGGAGGGCTGGCTGTCCATTGGGGTCAGGGATGCAGCTATTAGGGTCCAGGTCAGAGGTTGAAGTTACTGTTGCACTGAATTCCATAGATAAAAGATAACCCAAATTTGAGCCTCTGGCTTACAAAACCACAGGTGGCTGTTTCCCTTTAGTTCATAAACAAGTAGTTAAGATCGAGTAGTTAAGATCGTAAGACTCTGGAATCAGACCCCCAGGGCAGTCACTGGAAACTGGATGAGCTTGACCGTTTGACTTGTTTCCGTAAGCCTTGGTTTTCTCCTTCCTTGCAAAGCAGAGATAATGAAGATATTTATCTGTTAGGGACCTATGAAGATTAAATGGATGAAGGTATGGAAAGTTCATATTTATAGTGCTTAGTTATCATCATTGTAGATTTCATGGCCCAGTAAAATGTGGCCTGCGGGTTTGTAAATAAAGCTGCCAAGTGAGGAAGTGGCAGCATTGGATTTCTGAGCCCACCCTCCTGCCAGCCCAAGGTGGCCACCTCAGAGCAGCTGCCCCCCGACTCTGGCAAGGGCACGTGTCTTAAGTTTTCACGGGCCCAAGGGAAATGAAAAATAAGAACTATGTAAGCCATTTTTCATAACACTAAATATCAAGCTAAGGAACTCTTCTTATAGACAAAAGATTGTCTATCTCTTCTACTTTTTTAGAGAAAATGACATTTCTTTTATGAAATAAGGGTGAGATCAGGAGGCAGTTTATTTTTTAATGACCTTACTTGGCAAAATAAAAAGTTGGCAATTTCGTATCCATTTCTCAAAAATTGTATCCTTTAGAGTTAATTTCAGGCGATTTTTATTGTCAGGAAATACTCCTTTTGTCAGATATTTACTGAAGACTCAATATATTCAAGAAGTCGCCCTGGACCTCTGTAGTACTCACAGATGGAGCGGTCACAGACTTGGGGGCGTCAGACCCGCTCATTCGTGACGACATTCCAAGGCAGAGCCTGGATGTCCAGGAGAGAGAGGCAGGAGTGGAAAGGTGGAGGAGTGACAGCGTCGTCATGGTGACCCCAGTGGTTGGGGAGAGGGGCAAAGGAAGGCTTCAAGGAGAGGATGACACCGTGATGGCCTGAGTGGGAGGCGGAATGGAGTAGCAGGGAGCTCCTGGGGCTGCATCCTGCAGGCAGAAGAAGAGCACTGAGGGCCGTGCGCCGGAGGCCGTGGGGGTGACGATGCGTGGGAAGGTCCTGGGGACACAGGGACGGAGGCGAAGCAGCTGGGCCTCCTTTGTTCTGTTGGACTTGAAGAGCCTTCGGTAATTTGGAGAGGCAAGTGCTGCCACGGTCGTCAGGTCATCAGAGCGGGGCTTTGGGAAGAGTGACTTAGTTTCCATGTAGGAGGGGACAGGCCAGCCCACGGCCTCTAGTCGGGACCTCCCAGTGGAGCTGTGGGGCCAGAGGCAGGATTTGCAGGTGGCTGAGGTCAGCAACTGGAGCTTAGGAAATCTCATTACCGTTTGGTTTACAAAAATGCACACACTAAGTCTGCTCCAGTTCCTTCACCATGTACAAATGTGTGGTGGTACTAATTGTAAAAAAAACAAAACGAAAAGCGGTGGGTGGGTAGGGGAAGTGCCTGGTTCAGGAACAGCTCTCTGAGTGTCTTACTACGGCCTCGTCATTACAAGTGAAACCCAGGAGATGCCACGTGCTTCCAGAGTCTTCCGTTTCTTCCCTTCCCTTTGCCTTTCCCCGGGAGTGGAGCAGCAGGTGGGTAGAGGGATTGCCTTCCCCAGAAGCAGCCTGTCTAGCCCGCGGGGCTCTGTCTGTGTGGCGTGTTGGGTGCCTTTTTGGCCTCGTGCACATGGGAGGCCACGACTGTGGCCCGGGCCTTCTCAGGTCGTCCCCCAGCACATGCAGTCTGAGACCAGAGGGGGCGGTAATGAGCAGCAGCAGAGCTGCTGACAGTGGTGGGGTTCCTTTAGGGACTGGGGGGGGACTCGCCTGGTTCACAGAAGGAGGAGCCCGGGAGAGCCCTGCTTTAATTACCATAGTCATGGCCGGAAGACGACCGTTGCCTGTTGGAAAAAGAGGAGTAAAGGTGGCTGCTCCCGACATGGCTGAGGGCACTGTCCAGTGCCTGGCTCCTCACCGCCCTCGTGCTGAGCAGTTGTCACATCAGCCCTTCAGTGCTCGGGGACTGACAGGAAAGAATGGCGTGCATACGAGTCTGTGCCAGGAAATTTTACTGACTACTTCACTACCCTTGGATTAGTAGTTTTTGCCAAGAAACAACTCAGCTGTAATTTCCAGGCAGGGTGGCCATGGATGTCAGAGGAGCAAGCTCGGCCGCAGGGTCACAGCACTCCAGTTAGAGCAGGTCTTCCCAGGGGACACGTCCCGTGCAGGGGTCCTGGTACCGGCTCCCAGGCAGTCTCATTTCCTCAGGGCCTGGGTTGGGGAACCAAGTCTGAGAAGCAGCTCTGCACCATCTTTCCTCCTCCATCCTGCCCCGCCCGGGTTTGGGGCCTTGTTTCATTGCTTTCTGGAACTTCTCCTTGGGAAAAAACCTCAAATTTCTTTTTTTTTCACCTCTGTTCTACCTCAAACGTACAGGGTGGGTTTCTTCACCCTCTTTACCTGGACCACCAAAGGAGGAGCCAGATGGTGACTAAAGGACTAAAGGACAGTCTTCAAAATGAAAGTTTTAGCAGAACGCCTTGATTCTACCTGATTGTACATCAGCTTGTAGACGGACGGCATTATATTGAGATCTCGCTGAGCTTTCTCTACATACTCATCTTAAAATGTTTACTTAGCGTCGGAACAGTTAATGTGTGTCTTAAAGAAATACGAGAATTTCTTCCAAATGCTCGCTTTCTAACCCGTGCAGAGTTGCGCATTTGTCAGCCCTGCCACCTGGGGGTCCTGTCCCATCACACTGCAGTGCACTCAGCTGACAGCGGTAGGTGGGCTCCACAAGGATGTGTAGATTCTGAGGCCGCCGTCCACGAGCAGCTTCCAGGCTGTCTCCCTGGCCCCCACCTCCTCTGCCCCCGTTTTAGTAGCTGGTGCTTGGCCCACAAAGGATGCCTTTTGAAACTAGTGGTGGAGAAGAAATTAACTGCAGCTTTCCCTCACCAGCACAGGAGGCATTGTGGGCAGTCTCTGCTGGGTATCTCCTGAGGCTGGCACCTGGGCACACCCTACAGGCGGGGACCCTGATTAGAGTACTTCTTTCCTGCATCCCCTTCCCATTCTTCCGTATGCAAGGAGGACGACATTGGTTTTCCAGGGCCTTCCTTAGCATAACTGGGAAACCAGTGGTCGTCATTCTTTTTTCCTGCTGGTCACAAACCATGTTGTGAGAATGGAAGATGAAGGAGCATTGCCGTGTACACTGATCAGAAAGGGGCATGTGTCCAAGGTTGTTGCTGAAAGACGAGGCCTTCCTTGGCTTGTAACAAAAAGACCTGGTAGATGGCAGCCTGCAGGCACCCTGGATTCTGAGTGGTGGGGTCCCTGGACCTCATCTTCCCCCATACACCCCCGCCTCACTGTCCACACTTCTTTGGGTGGTTGTGGCAGTAATAGGTTATAATCACAAAATTTCGGACTCAGTCTTGGGTGTAGCCTTCTGATACGGGACCAGAATAATTGCCTGCCTCTTCTTGCCTGCACATCAGCCCCCCAGAGGGCTCCTGTCTGAGGAGTTAGTGTTGGGCTCAGGCATGAGAGAACCTGGGGGTGGGGAGCCAGCTGCTGTGCTCAGTCCTGGGGACAGACGTGCTTGCTGAGAAGGAGGCTTTGACACCTGAAATGCTCACAGTGCCTTTCCTCTTCAGCGATCTGTTCTGCGCTTTCATTTCCCCGAGGTCCCTTAGAGAGAAGACATGTAGCATATCTCAACTTTAAAAAAAGAAATTACCTTTTAATTGGGCAGGACAGGTTACAGGTTCTCCTCCCTTAGCATTGCAATGCCTGAGGGAAATTAAATAGCAGTTATGTTTGTGGGCAGTTTTTTAGCTTACCAAATGCCTACAGGTAAATCGATCTGCTTGTAAGACAGGAAAGAGACCCGATCAGGTTGTCTCCTGCAGCAGGGCTGTCAGCTCCCACCTCCAGCCTCTTCCCCCTATGTCGGCTTGTACACACACACATGCTGTGGGGTGCCCCTGGAACAAGTCTACAGCCTGTTGTTTTCCCAAAGTAAGGCAGAACTGGGCCCAGGCCATACGAGCAGATCTTACCTGAAATGGGTTTATACCTGAAAAGCCACCTGTAAGACGCGAACTGGCAGGCCTGAGCAGCCTGCCCCTGTTGCTTCAGCCCAGATTGCCCAGGCAGTGGGGCCAGGAAGGGAGCCTGCCCTGACGTTGGATGCTGAGTGAACTTGCTGGACTCACAGCATAACACAGGCAGGCACAGAAGTAAAATGGCTGAGGAAGAGGGGCCTTTCTCCCTACTGAGTCCAGGGGGCCCGAGCCCAGGAAGCTTCTGGATTCCAGGAGCGGCCCACGACCCAGCTGTCCGCTGGTGGCGGGAGCCTTTGTCAGCCTGACTCTTCTGTGTCTCATTGTCTTTCCTCCCAGCCCCCACCCCACCCGTATATTGCATTGAGCTGAGAGCCTTATTTCGTCTTCCTTCTCGTTCTCCCATGCATGGCACTACCCACCCCTTGTCCCTATTTTGATAGGAAATCTGAGAAACCTAACAGTGCCTACTTCTCTAACCCCAGCTAGATGGGAAGAAGCAGCCCTGCTGTATAGAGAGCCTGCGGTGGGAGGCTGGTACCTAAATCCAGAAGCCAGTCCCTTGTTGCCAGTGACTTTGTGCATAGCATATGACCTGTTAGTAAAATCCAGGGGACCCTCCACTGAAAGAGAAGGCAGAGAGTTGGGAGAGAGACGGGGTGTGGAGGGAGGAGAGGAAGAGAAAGAGAACCTGCTAAATATAGACCAGTGGATGAGAAAGCTTCTGTCGATTGGAGATGACTTCGCCCCCTCTCCTTTCCTTCTTTGCCCAGGCACTAAACCAGTTTTGTTTCGCATGCTGTGTGCAATTATAGCCCCATGATGTGAGGGGTGTGGACTGTGAGGCCTTGTTGTGAGATGAGGTGAGAGCACGGGAACAAAATGGTCATTAGAGGCCATTCGTGTTGACAACGTTTATACCCCTGTGTTTGCTTGCAGAAGCTAATTTGCAAGGCTGCCTCTGCGGAGCCGCCGTTTGATCAATGGTTGCCTGTGTTAATGTCTCAGTAAGCTATTGATTTCTGCAGCAGCTTTTGTTCCCCGAATTTATGTGCCGCGGGGTCTCTGCAGAACACACTCTGCATGTTTGATTAAAGTTCAATTGACTTCATTCCTGCTGAGGCTCGAGCTGCTTCACTCCCTATTTGTAGAACTAAAGCTTTCCCTGACATGTTCTTTTGTTTGTGCTCAAGACCTAGCCACCCATGCAGTCACCAGTATGCTATTTCTAATCCTCCTAGATTTGCTCCATTCCAGGGTTTAATCCCTTCGTAGACATTACAGTGGCTGAGAGGCAGCTCATAAAACCTGGTCTGGATTTTTTGTGGTCAACTTTATTGATGTATGATCAGTATGCATACCATATATACCATAAAAATGTACCTACTTTAAGTGCACAGTTCCATGACTTTTGACAAGTGTATAAATCAGTGTAAATACCACAATTATTCTATAGAATATTCTCATCACCCCAGAAGTCCTTTTATAAGCAATTGTCTCTAGACGACAGGCAACAACTAATTTCCTTTTTGTGATTATAGGTTTGACTTTTCTAGAATGGAATCATACCATATGTACCCTTTTGTGTCTGGCTGCTTTCATTCAACATGTTTTTCTGATCCTTCCATGTTTTTGCCTGTATCAATAACTTGTTCCTTTTTCACTGCCAAGTAGTATTCCAGTGAATGGGTGTACCGTTACATGTTTATCCATTCTGTCGAAGCGCATTTGGATTGTTTCCCGTTTTTGGCTATTCAGAGCTACTGTGAACCTTTGTGTAAAAGTCTTTGCGTGAGCATATTTTTATTTCTTTGGGGTAAACACCTAGGAGTGGAATAATTGCTAGGCCACATGGCAAATGTTTGTTTAGCTTTGTAAGAACTAGACAAACAGCTTTACAAAGTGGTTTGATCATTTTATATTTCCAGGGTATGAGAGTTCTGGTCACTCCTCCATCTTCCTGAATTTTGAAATTTATGTTCTTTCATTTCCTCAACTAATTTTAGACTTCCAGAGGAGGGTCCTTCAGGCTTGTCGATCCTTGCCACTCAGATAAGGGAATCTCTTCCGGTCCTTATTCCTGTTTAAAAGCTGTTACTTGAATGGTGACAGAAAGTTAGTGTTGATTTCAACATTAGGTTTCTTTTTTGTGTCCTGATTTTCTCACATGTAAAGGTTTAGTGTTGTGAACCTGGGCTTTTCCTGAGCCTGTTTTCTGTCTGGTGTCGATCCAGTCTCGGAGCCTTGCTGATTTCTGGCTTCCTATGTTTTACTCTGCAAGTTATGCCATTTCTTAAAACCATTTGAAACTCTTTCAAAACATTCATATCTGAGAAACAGAAATAATCCCTGGTAACCGTGTGAGGCAATATTGCATTCCAGACCAGTGCTACTCGTATGCAGAAGTGTCAGGGTGGCTGCTTTTTAACAACCATCAGTAAGACTGAGATTTGACAGAGACCCTGGTAGCACCTTCCCACCCGATTTTCTCTCCCATTTTTGTTTCCTTCCATCTCCTATAGCTTCACATTTCCTCTTATTCCAGGCCTCTATCATCCGCTGGCCCTAAAACAACTTCCACTAAAGGAGGAGATGGGAGAGGCCACTTGGGCTTTCTCATTCTTCCTTCCAGCTTTGGGACTGGGCTCTGATTTCCTGTACCAGTTGCCCTTTTGAACTGATGAAGCACACCAACCACTCTGACAAAATATGTGAGGGTGACAGTGACCTTCCTTGGCTTCTGTTCTGTGTTTTCTCACTGGAAAACAGGAGCCAGATCAGTTTCATGCCAGCACATGTCTCTTAACCCCTAGTGGGTTAATGAGTTTGTTCCCTCCAGCCAGCCAAGTATAGATAAGTGAC
Organism: Rhinolophus sinicus; assembly: GCF_057876585.1. Classification (NCBI taxonomy): domain Eukaryota; kingdom Metazoa; phylum Chordata; class Mammalia; order Chiroptera; family Rhinolophidae; genus Rhinolophus; species Rhinolophus sinicus. The sequence continues at coordinate 5,418,833 of NC_142514.1, read as the reverse complement.
ATTCCAAGTCAGGAAGGTAGGAAGTAAAGGCAGGAGCCAGGAGGTTCTCAGATCATGGCCTTAGGGGCTCAGGACGCTAGGGTCACTTCAGGGACAATTACAGCCTACATTTGTAGAATAACATGGTAGACAAACAAGTCAGAAATTCAATGGCAGTCCCTACGTTTTTCCTCTTGTCCAGTTACCATCTCAGGGAACTGGAAAGGGGCCGAGGTGGGTGTGTGTGCGCGTGCGGACCGGCCTGTGCTCATCCTTGGTGTCTGGGTCCTGGCCTCCTTGGCCTGGGGTCGTGCTTCACCTGTTAAATACTGGCAGCCCTAGCATTTTATTAAGTGGTGCTCGGAAAGTCCGAAGCACATGCACAGCTCCAAGCAGATAACCACATGCTATGTGCTGGTGGAAGCCAGTCAGAAGTTCCTCTTGAATCACAGCCCTACTTTTAGGGTCTGATGACAGCTCCTCAGAAAATGCACACAGACTCCAACTCTGGGTAGTGAGGACTTGGCACACATGCCTTACCTGCTTCGCAGAACCCATTTTCCCACCTAAAATTTGCCCACTTCTCTACCAACTTGTCATCATGTGTCAAGGCTGTGGCTTCTGGAGTGTTTTTAATGAAACCGCGTCTGATTGGGTATGCTAGAATTTGTGGTGTGGTATCTGCGCTGCTTTATCTATTTTGGTCTCCCCAACACTAGTATTTCCAGCTAGGTCTCAGGTCACGAAGCACAAAATCTTTTCTCTTTCTTGGCTCTTCCGTTCACAAGGCAGTGAGCCTTCTGTGAGGCAGAGTGTGGCTCTGGCCAGTGAGCTCCCACGCTGGGATGCGGATTCCCCCAGGCTGACTTCCCGGGATGCGCTCATCTGCCAAGTTAACTGACTTTCCACAATATTTATTGAATTCGAGAAGATCAGTGTTATCTAGGCTCTCTCACTGCTTTAAGTGCTTATTTAAAAGGTAAGGATATTTTATCTTGGGATATTTGTTTTAAGAAATCGGTCTTTTCACATATATCAATGGAACAGGATAGAGAGCTCAGAAATAAACCCACGCCTATATGATCATTTAATCCACGACAGAGGAGGCAAGGATATACAGTAGGGTAAAGACAGTGTTTTCGATAAATGGTACTGGGAAAACTGGACAGATACATGCAAAGAAATGAAACCAGAGCACCTTCTTACTCCATGTACAAGAATAAACTCAAAATGGATTAAAGACCAAGACCCGAAACCATAAAACTCCTAGAGGAAAACAGAGACAGTAAACTCTCAGACATTACCCTTAGTAATATTTTTTACGGTATGCTTCTTCAGCCAAGGGAAGCAAAAGGAAAAATAAACAAATGGGACTATATCAAACCAAAGGTTTTGGAAACAAAAAGGAAAGGAAACCATCAACAAAACAAAAAGGTATCTTTATCTTACTGAATGGGAGAAGATATTTGCCAATGATACATATTATAGGATTTAATATCAAAGCTTTATAAAGAACTCATACAACTCAAAAGCAAAAAAAATAAACAATCCAATTAAAAAATGGGCAGAGGACCAGAACAGACATTTCTCCAAAGAGGACATACACATGGCCAACAGACGTATGAAAAGATGCTCAACATCACTAATCATCAGAGAAATGCAAATCAAAACCACAATGAGATATCATCTCACACCTGTCATAATGGCCACCATCAATAAATCAACAAACAATGAATGTTGGTGAGGATGTAGAAAAAGGGAACCCTCGTGCACTGTGGGTGGGATTGCAGATTGGTGCAGCCGCTATGGAAAACAGTATGGAGGTTCCTCAAAAAGTTAAAAGTAGAGCTACCTTATAACCCAGCAATTCCACTTCTGGGTATTTATCCAAAGAAGTCCAAACATAAAGATATATGCACCTTTATGTTTACTGCAGCGTTATTCACAATAGCCAACATATGAAAGCAACCGAAATGCCCATCAATAAATGATTAGATAAAGAAGAGGTGGTACATATGCACAATGGAATATTACTCTGCCATAAAAAAGAATGAAACCTTACCATTTGTGACAACATGGATGGACCTAGAGGGCATTAATGCTGAGTGAAATAAATCAGACTGAGAAAGACAAATACCATATGATCTCACTTATGCCTGAAATCTAAAGAACAAAATAAACACAACAAAACAAATACAGAAATGGACCGGAGCCATAGATACAGAGAACAGACTGATAGTTACTAGATGGACGGGGAGTTGGGTGGCAGGGTGACAAAGGGAAAGGGATTAAGAAGTACTAATTGGCAGTTACAAAAGTCACAGGGATGTACAGCATAGGGAATATAGTCAATAATATGGTAATAACTATATGGTGCCAGGTGGGTACTAATCGGAAGATCACTTCATAAATTATGTAAATGTCTAACCATTATGCTACACACCTGAAACTAATATAAAATAATAGTAAATGTCAATTATAATTGAAAAATATAGTAATAAAATTTTAAAAAGAAATTAGTCTTTTGTCACCCAGCGTTAGCTGAACGTGACATTCACCCATTTGTGTGTATGGTGTGCCTGCTGTTCTGGGGGTGGGGTATGAAAAGGCCGGTTTTTTTTTAAGTTGTGTTTGGGCTCATGTCCTCTTGCTGTAGTTTTTGGAAAGATGTCTTGCCTCTCTTTCTGCTGGGCCATGAACAGAGTAGCTCCTTTTGCCGTAAAGACTGATCTGTGACATAAGGCATTTCATGTGTGTGTCAGCACCTCTGTGTGTGTCCCCTCTTAGTCTTTCTCTGTCAAGCCTTTAGGACTTCGTGCCAACTTGTCCGGGTGCGGCACTCGGGTTGGGGTGGAGGCTGCAGACAGTTTTCTTGGGTTTGGGGTCTCCGTCCTTCCTGACCTCCCACCTGGCCCTCGTTCCCCAGCACCTCATTTGTACCTTGGCTGTCTCTGGAGCCGTCTGTCTGACGAGGCAGTTCCTTATCACATCCCGGTGATTGCACTGGAATGCTGGTGAGGAGCCCACGCGCACATGCACGTGCTCACACAGCCAGAGGGCAAGCACTTCTGTCCACTGGTTTTTGCTGCACCTCCTGTGCTTAGAACGGTGGTGGCGTCTGGCACATAGTAGGCACCCAACAAGTACTTGTTAAATGAGTGGGTGTTCTCAATGTCTAGAAGTTAGCTGCACTGGACTGAGGCGACAGACCCCATTCGCCCAGATTTCAGGCAGCTCAGCAGCTGTGTTTCCATTTCAAGCCCCAGGTGGGGCTTTGTCCTGGTCTCCAGTACAGCTATTTACAAACCCAGCTTCTGCTCCAGACAGGAGACAGGAGTGGCTGACATGGGGACCTGGAAAAGCCAACCCCTGTGGGCACTTCCCTCACAGCTAGCCCTTCTTTCTTGCAGGGGGAACTAATCACCTTCTATTACTACTGGAAGAAAACCCCTGAAGCCGCCAGCTCCCGGGCCCATCGCAGGCACCGCAGACAGGCCGTGTTCAGAAGGATTAAGACCCGCACCGCATCCACACCTGTCAGCACGCCTTCCAGACCCCCCTCCAGTGAATTCTGTAAGTGGGGGACTTTTCCCACTCAGCCATACACTGTCCCAGCTCTGGGCCTGCCCTCATAGACGTCCTTGTCACGGGACAGGCAAGAGCGGATGACACAGGGAACCCTGTGCACACACGGAGCCCGGCCTAAGGGTTGGCCTTGAGGGATTTGGTAGGGAGTTTCACAGATTACTCATACTTTGCAATTTTTCTAATAAACTCAACATCATTTCAGTTTTTTTACCAAAGTGTAAGTCTTGGCCTTGGCCTGGGCTGCTTTGATACTTTCAGAGCAGCTTTTCCATGTAGTAGCTGGTGTGCTGTTGGGGTTTCATTGTGCGGCTGTTGTGGCAGCCGTCGGATCAGATTAACATTTTCCACTTTGCCTCCTGGTGTACCAACACCCTCCTCTTGGTCCCAGTGCGACGTGCCGTCTGACACTGAAGCCCCACAGCTTGTTAATCCCTCACAACCAGCACAGCTGTCGTGCCGTGTGGTTCTGTCCTAGCCCAGGGCATGGGCTTCCGAGGGTCCCTTTGGTTGCACATGCAAACAGGAAGTAATCTAGTAATCCAGGGCCGGTGGGGGTGGCACTTGATGGAGAGGCACGTCCTTCAGGAAGCCTCGTGGATGCTGCTTCACCCTGTTCAGTTTCACCAGGTGTGGCTGTGCCTGCCCCCCCAGGATTCAGGTGTGACATCAGCCCCCAACAATCTAGCAGGGCAGGCCCTTGGTACCGCCTCTCACATATAAGTTCTTCCTCTGATGATTGGCCCTGAGGAAATCAGTCCCACCGCAGCCTCCTGGGCTACTCTGACTGGTGGCTCCGAGCCTGAGGCAGCCAGAAGTCACAAGTAGTCCCGGTCTTTGTCGAGTGTGACGATGTCCCTCTCCCCCCATTGTGTGCCCACCATGCCAGTGGACCTGAGCTCGGCCAGCGAGGATGATTTTGACAGCGAGGACAGTGAGCAGGAGCTGAAGGGGTACGCCTGCCGCCACTGCTTCTCCACCAGTAAGTGGGCGCTCCTGGCGGGGCTCCGGGCACTCGGGCCTGGCATTCGAATTGCGCTTCAGGCTTACTTGAGGGTTATTTGATCTCATTGCCCTGTTTAGCAGTCAGTACAGAGTACTGACCAGTGGATAGGACAGACTTGCTCACGGTTGGTCTGAGGGTGCCTGTGTTTCCGGAGAGCCTGCTGCCCGCTCCTCCTGGGTACCCTGAGAAGAGGGAGGTGGGGGCAGTAAATAGTCCTGAAACCCTCTCTTGCCCTGGGAGAGAGCAGGCAACACCAGGACCTGAGCAGGCTGAGCATCAGGTGTCTGTCCGAGCCCAGAGCTGCGTGGCCTCGTGGCACCAGGGTTGGTGGAGCCCACAGAGGGCCCCCTGCTCCGATGCCCCCAAGGACGTCGGTCTCTGAGGGCGCCACCCTACCTCCCCGGGCTCTGCCCTCACAGCCTCCAAAGACTGGCACCACGGGGGCCGGGAAAGCATCCTGCTCTGCACTGACTGCCGGATCCACTTCAAGAAGTACGGCGAGCTGCCCCCCATCGAGAAGCCCGTGGACCCCCCGCCCTTCATGTTCAAGCCCGTCAAAGAGGAGGACGATGGGCTCAGTGGGAAGCATAGCATGAGGACACGGCGGACTCGAGGCTCGGTGAGTCCCCAGGCCGGCCCCCCAAGCCTCAGGCACCCTGACCCCGTCTCCAGGCTGCTGGGATGCTGGGAGCTATGCCCACCAGGCGGAGGATGAGAAAGGTTTTGTTTGCGGTAGAGATGCAGACCCCCGGAGGTGAAATGGTTGGCCCAGAGGCACTGGCTTTGCCTACAGGCTGGGAAGACGGCTCTCCGCCACTTCTCTCCTCCCTCTTCCTGGGCGAGTCAGTGGGGTGCATTGGTCTCAGTTTCTGCCTAAGTGCATGCGCTCCATGTCCCTCAGACCTCCCCCTGGCGCACGGGCCAGTAACCTCTAGTGGGCATATCGCTGCCATTTGAAACTTGCAGGCTTTTTAAAAATATATTTGACCCACTTTTGGAAACTTTCAGGTACATTTGTGTTTTTTCTTTTGTTGTTTTTTTGTTTTATTTTCTAGGTGTTTTTTGTTTGTTTGTTTGTTTTTTTGATAATAGCAATCCTCTCATTGGTTTTGACTTGTATTTTCCTAATGAGTAGTGATGTTGAGAATCTTTTGATGTATTTATTGTCCTTTTGTATATCTTCTTTGGAGACTGATCTGATCTACTCTAGTCCTTTGCTCATTTTTGAACTGGGTCCTTGAATTTTTGAGGACAATTTTTTTTTTTTTTAACGATTTTATTGGGGAAGGGGAACAGGACTTTATTGGGGAACAGTGTGTACTTCCAGGACTTTTTTCAAGTCAAGTTGTTGTCGTTTCAATCTTAGTTGTGGAGGGTGCTGTTCAGCTTCAAGTTGTTGTCCTTTCAGTCTTAGTTGCAGGGGGCGCAGCTCAGCTCCAGGTCCAGTTGCCGTTTTCTAGTTGCAGGGGGCGCTGCCCACCATCCCTTGCGGGACTCGAGGAATTGAACTGGCAACCTTGTGGTTGAGAGCCCATGCTCCAACCAACAGCTATCTGGGAGGCAGCTCAGCTCAAGATGCCGTGTTCAATCTTAGTTGCAGGGGGTGCAGCCCACTATCCCTTGCGGGACTCGAGGAGTTGAACCGGCGACCTTGTGGTTGAGAGCCCACTGGCCCATGTGGGAATCGAACCGGCAGCCTTTGGAGTTAGGAGCATGGAGCTCCAACTTCCTGAGCTACTAGGCCAGCCCTTGTGTTTTTTTTCAATTCACTGCATAGTCTCTTCATAAAGAGACTTTGTTTTCCAGGTTGGAAATGTGGCAGGGACCTTTGGGAGCTAGGATTTTCCCTGATCAGGGACCAGGACACTGCCAGGGTCTTTTTCTGTAGCGCTGGCCTCCCTAGGGGCCCTTTTAGGCAGTTGCGTGCCACCATCCACCTTCCTCTGACCCTAGCACGCTGATCACCGGACGCTGCTCGCTCAGAGAGGCACAGGTGGGCCAGCGTGAATCACTGTACCCCCATCTCTTCTGAGCCCCCAGTGTGCTGCCAAAACATGATGAAATGCTTGGTGGTTTCAGGAACAAGTTACATTATTTGACAGCTCGTGTCTTTGGGTCACTCCCCATCTTGTCACATGAATCAGCAGGTGTTTCTTTTGTTTGGTTGGGTTGGGAGAGCGGGCAGTTACATGGAATAAATGGAAAGAGTGAGGAGACTTAAAGCCGGCTTTGTGTGTAATTGTCATTCTGGAGAATGTGGCAGAGCAGACTGCCCTCACTGACTTCTGCCCCTCAGAAAGCCGTGCTCATTTCCAGTACACGTCACTTGAGGACAGTCCCTGGAGATGGGTGCTTTGGAGTAAAGTGAGAATCGCTCACTTTTGTGTGTGAACCCACCATTCACCCCCTCCTCCCTCCGCTCCATAGTGACCCCATGCTGTGAGGGACACGGGGTGGGGGGGGGTGCCTTTGTTTGCCAGGGGCTGGGATTTGTGGTGAGGCCGATGGTGGGCTCTGCTCTTGATGCTCCTGCGTGTGGGCTGGGCTCAGGTGGCCCATGTGGAGACTGGGGTCCAGTCTCACCAGCCCCTGGTTTGGGTGGGCAGATGTCTACACTGCGCAGTGGTCGAAAGAAGCAGCCAGCCAGCCCTGATGGTCGCGCCTCGCCCATCAATGAAGACATCCGCTCCAGCGGCCGCAACTCCCCCAGTGCTGCCAGCACCTCCAGCAATGACAGTAAAGCGGACACGGTGAAGAAGTCGGCCAAGGTGAGGCGCGGGGGGCGGGGGCTGGGGGTTGCTGGAGTTGGGGACCAGCTCCTTCAGACTTGGGGCCGCAGGTCCTCTGTGGAGCCTCCCTGGCCTAGGGCTGCCAGTGGGGGCCTGGAGAAAGGGGTTCTAGCTTAGCTCCTACCACTGACCTTTGGGGGCTCCGGAGGCCTCAGAGGCAGAGGGTGGGTGGTAATTTGAGAGGCTGTCTCCTCCCAAAGTCAAGTTACCCCCATCCCCAGATACTTGTTCCTTCCTGGCTCTGGCTGGTCTCTTCCAGAGCTGTCTTGCTTCTGAAGCTGGAGCTCAGAATGCGAGAGCAAGGTGAGCTCCAGGCTGAGCTCAGGAGTCTGTCCCCAGCCATCCTGTTCCCCAAACCTGACCCTCCTCGTGCTTTCCCACCACAGAAAGTGAAGGAGGAAGCCTCGTCCCCACTGAAGAACACCAAGCGCCAGCGGGAGAAGGTGGCCTCTGACACAGAGGAGGCCGACAGGACCAGCTCCAAGAAGACGAAAACCCAGGTGAGGCTTGCAGCCGAGCCTTGCTGACTATAGCTGGCAGCTGATGCCCCTTGAGACGCCCCCAGCTGATTCTCCCTGGGGAGGCAGTGCCCTCTGTCCCAGGGAGGAGGCGAGAGTGGCTCCCGAGACTGGCTGGGTTAGGGCAGGGCCCCTGGTCTTTGGGGCCAAGCCTGGTGCTTCCTCAGCACGTGCCAGGCGCAGAGGGAGCCCTACCCTCCTAGAGCTTCCTCCCTCCCTTCTCTGGCCCCAGGAGATCAGCCGGCCCAACTCACCATCCGAAGGCGAGGGAGAGAGTTCCGACAGCCGCAGTGTCAACGATGAGGGCAGCAGTGACCCCAAAGACATCGACCAGGACAATCGCAGCACGTCGCCCAGCATCCCCAGCCCCCAGGACAACGAGAGCGACTCGGACTCCTCTGCCCAGCAGCAGACGCTGCAGGCCCAGCCCCCGGCCTTGCAGGCTTCCAGTGCGGCTGCTCCAGCTCCCGCGGCCCCCCCGGGAGCCCCCCAGCTTCCCACACCAGGGCCCACCCCCTCTGCCACTGCAGGCCCTCCACAGGGCTCCCCGTCAGTCTCCCAGCCGTCTAACCAGGCTCCATCGGCCCCTCCCCACGCCCATGTCCAGCAGGCACCCGCCCTGCACCCACAGCGGCTGCCCTCCCCACATGCCCCGCTGCAGCCTCTGACCGGGCCAGCTGGCCAAACCTCCGCCCCGCCTCATACCCAGCCCGCCCTGCACAGTCAGGGCCCACCCGGCCCTCACAGCCTGCAGGCCGGGTCCCTGCTGCCGCACCCAGGCCCCCCTCAGCCCTTTGGCCTCCCTCCTCAGGCCTCCCAGGCTGCCGCTCACCCTCACACCTCCCTGCAGCCCCCAGCCTCTCAGTCAGCGTTGCAGCCCCAGCAGCCCCCACGGGAGCAGCCCCTGCCACCAGCACCCTTGGCCATGCCGCACATCAAGCCCCCACCCACCACGCCCATCCCCCAGCTGCCAGCACCGCAGGCCCACAAGCACCCACCTCACCTCTCAGGGCCCTCACCCTTCTCCATGAACGCCAACCTCCCGCCCCCTCCAGCACTGAAGCCCCTGAGCTCCCTGTCCACACACCACCCCCCTTCAGCCCACCCTCCACCCCTGCAGCTCATGCCTCAGAGCCAGCCACTGCCCTCCTCCCCTGCACAGCCGCCTGTGCTGACCCAGAGCCTGCCTCCTGGCGCTGCCTCCCACCCCCCCACAGGACTCCACCAGGTGCCCTCTCAGCCCCCGTTCACCCAGCACCCCTTTGTCCCTGGGGGCCCTCCTCCCATCACCCCTCCAACCTGCCCCTCCACCTCCACCCCACCTGCGGGGCCTGGCCCATCAGCCCAGCCACCCTGCTCTGCTGCTGTTTCTTCGGGAGGCAGCGCACCTGGGGGGACAGCCTGCCCGCTCCCCACTGTCCAGATCAAGGAAGAGGCTCTGGATGACGCTGAGGAGCCCGAGAGTCCCCCGCCCCCGCCTAGGAGCCCGTCCCCCGAGCCCACTGTGGTGGACACCCCCAGCCACGCCAGCCAGTCGGCCAGGTACTGGTCCCAGGAGCCGGGACGGCGCGGGGCCGGGCTCGGCTTTGGCAGGGGCCCCAGCGAGAGATGTGGCCTCTTTCAGGTTCTACAAACATCTGGATCGGGGCTACAACTCGTGTGCGCGGACAGACCTATACTTCATGCCTCTGGCGGGATCCAAACTGGCCAAGAAGAGGGAGGAGGCCATTGAGAAGGCCAAACGGGAGGCAGAGCAGAAAGCACGAGAGGAGCGGGAGCGGGAGAAGGAGAAGGAGAAGGAACGAGAGCGCGAGCGGGAGCGGGAGGCGGAGCGGGCGGCCGTGAGTGCTCGGCTGGGCGGGCGGCCCGTGTGCGGGAGGGGCCTGGTCATGCCAGGCTGGGGCCGCTGGGGCCGCCCTGCTTTGTGTGACAGTTGTTCCACAGTTCATTTCCACAGCAGCTGGAGGGTCAGGTTGTTTGAACCCCATCCCCAGGCTTTTCTGAGTGCCGCTCATCCCTGAGCGACTGGTGTGACCCTGGTGCCCACCAGAGCCAGCCCTGGGCCCCCCCTTGCCCAGACTCGCGCCATGCGACCGCTTCCTTGGCCCTGGCAGGTCCAGGCTGCCTCAGAGCAGGCCTGCACGCTTGTGTCTCACTTACTCGAAGGAAGGAACGGAAGAGAAGCTAAGGGTGAGGCGAGCCGGGCACTGGGGCGATCCCCAGCCACCTCAGATCCCTCTGGCCGCCCCACCTGGGTGCGCTCCTATCGGCTGGGCCACATGGCCCCTGCCTCTGCAGTGGGGAGCCGCCCACACACACCCCCTCCTATGCAGCACCTTGTCTCACAGATACACGAAGCTATCTAGGGCACCAAGGAGACTGTCACAGCTGGGTCTGGACCATGGCAAGGACATGGTCCAGGCCATGGCTGGGAGACAGGTCTCGGTGCTGGTCTGGAGGGACCGAGTTGGCAGGATGGCAGTAGGGTGGCGCTTCTCTCCTCAGATCCCTGAGCAGCTGACATCACCCCTCACACCCTCTTTCCTTCAGCAGAAGGCGTCCAGCTCGGCACATGAAGGCCGCCTCAGCGACCCCCAGCTCGGTGGTCCCGGCCACATGCGGCCATCCTTTGAGCCACCACCCACCACCATCGCTGCTGTGCCCCCGTACATCGGGCCCGACACGCCTGCCCTCCGGACTCTGAGCGAGTATGCTCGGCCCCACGTCATGTCGCCCACCAACCGCAACCACCCCTTCTACGTGCCCCTCAACCCCACTGACCCCCTGCTGGCCTACCACATGCCTGGCCTGTACAACGTCGACCCCACCATCCGGGAGCGGGAGCTCCGAGAGCGGGAGCTCCGGGAGCGGGAGATCCGGGAGCGCGAGTTGCGGGAGAGGATGAAGCCGGGCTTTGAGGTGAAGCCCCCAGAGCTGGACCCCCTGCATCCGGCCACCAACCCCATGGAGCACTTCGCCAGGCACAGCGCCCTCACCATCCCCCCCACTGCGGGCCCCCACCCTTTCGCTTCTTTCCACCCGGGCCTGAACCCCTTGGAGAGGGAGAGACTGGCCCTGGCGGGCCCGCAGCTGCGGCCTGAAATGAGCTACCCTGATAGACTGGCGGCTGAGCGGATCCACGCCGAGCGCATGGCGTCACTGACCAGCGACCCTCTGGCCCGACTGCAGATGTTCAACGTGACTCCACACCATCATCAGCACTCACACATCCACTCACACCTGCACCTCCACCAGCAGGACCCCCTCCACCAAGGTGGGTGGCTAGTCGGGAGCGCTGGTGTGGAGGGGTGCGGGCCGAGATGGAGATGCGCTTTCCTAAGCCCGCCTGATTCCTGGCAGAGCTGAACGTTCAGCATCCACCGAGGAACCGCGTTGTCAGTTGACGCACGTTCAGCCTTTGTCTCTGCTCAGCCCCTCAGCTCCTAGAGCTGCGGTGAAGCTTAGGATCTTGGCCCCATGCCTCGGGTGGGCCAGGGTGGGAGGGCAGCAGCCTTTGCTCACTGGGGCAGGTTTAGGGCAGGAGGCAGGACCGAGGGCCTTGGGGCACCCTGGGTGGCGATAGGTTGTCACTGAGCGGGAACTTAAAGGAGCAAGCCTCCTGCCCCCGTGGGGAATGAGGCTGGGGCTCCTGCTGGCTGGCCTAAGGCAGGCGTGGGCACAGCTGGAGCCCCGCTCGCTCCGAAGCCCTGCAGACCAGGTAGGTAGAATGGGAGGAGGAGAGGCTGGCCTTGCTGTCCACCCAGGAACTTCCTCGTGCACAGACCTCCATGCTGGGGAGAGGGCTGGCAGAGCAGGGCCCAGAGGGAGGGCCGCAGCTGGCTTCTTACCTGTGTCCCCAGCCCTGATACAGGGAACCAAGGAGCTGTCGCATTCACCCCCTGGTCCTCACACCTGGAAGTCTCATGCCACCTGGTGTGGGCCTTTTAAGCCCCAGTGTAACCAGCAGATGTGCCTCAATGTGCTGCAAGCGGACAGCCATTCACTCATATAATATTCATTCGACAAGAATTGGCTGAGCACTTGTGATGTGCCAGGCTCAGTTGCAGGTGCTAGCAGCACCCCATCCCCGTTTACCTTCCATATCTGGGAGGCAGGTAGTAAACGTGTCTGGGATTGTGAGAAGTGGCCGTGTTGTGGAGGACTAAGCGGGGAGCGGGAACACGGCCAGGGCGATCCTAAGAGACCACTGGAAAACCTCCCGGGTCGGTGACCTGTGAGCAGACTTAGGGGGTGAAAGGGCTGCTCACTGGAGACCTGAGGAAAGCATCTCCAGGCAGAGGGAGAGCAGGTGCAAAGGGCCTGGGTGCGCTGCTCACTCAAGGCAACCAGCAGAGGAACAGCCAAGGGAGAGCGGAGAGGGCACTGTCAGCGGCCAGTGGTGCCAAGCCCCGTCCCTGCCCACAGCGTGCTCCTAGTGTCCTTTGGGTTCTGTAAGTGGACGGCCAGGGAGGCATCCCTGGGCAGGGCGCTAGTCCAGCCCCCAGCTGAGCAAGGAACACTGGCTGAGGCAGGCCTGGAGCAGTCGGCCAGGGGGGCTCTGCTGGTCCCTGGTTCTCAGCACAATGGGGTGCCAGAGACTGCCTGTAGGGGGTGCCCAGGGGAGAAGGAAATAAGTCAGCTCTTCACTTCTTGTCCTTTCTGGAGCTCTACTACAGGTGTGTGTGGAAAGCGGGGGGGTTACTAGTGACTGGATCAGGGTTACTGGTGGGCCTGGTGACCAGGAGCCAGCGCTTCTAGCCGAGAAGGGCAAACGCTGAGAGCCCCATGACCCTGCACCGCCTGTATCCGGATCTCTGCCCTTTTCTAGGTTCCGCAGGCCCGGTTCACCCACTGGTCGACCCTCTGACCGCTGGCCCTCACTTGGCTCGTTTTCCCTATCCCCCTGGCACTCTCCCCAACCCTCTGCTTGGACAGCCTCCCCATGAACACGAGATGCTTCGTCACCCAGTTTTTGGTAAGAATGCACCTGGGATAGGAGGAGTCCAGTGTGAGAGTCGGCTTAGGGGTCTGGTCTGAGGTCATGTTCCTTCACTCATGTATTCAACAAATAACCTCCTGTGTGTCGGGAATCCACTTGGGAATAAGGCTGCAAACCCCTGCCCTCAGAGCTGGGGGTGGGGTAGGCAGTGAAGGAGTTACAGGGGCTCAACATTCAAACTGAGGGCTTAGGAGGTAAGCCTCTCTGAAGAAGGCTGAGGTGCAGGGGGGAGGCCCCCCCAGCAGGGGAAGGAGGGGCACTACTTAGGGCATCTCTTGCCCCTCCTCTGGGAGGCTCTCTCCTGGCCTTTCTATAGCAGATACTGCTTTGTGTTTGGCAGGCACCCCTTACCCACGAGACCTGCCTGGGGCCATCCCACCCCCCATGTCGGCGGCCCACCAGCTACAGGCCATGCACGCCCAGTCGGCTGAGCTGCAGAGACTGGCCATGGAGCAGCAGTGGCTGCATGGACACCCTCACATGCATGGGGGCCACCTACCAAGTCAGGAAGATTATTACAGGTGATTCGGGAGGGGCAGGCTGGCTGAGCCCAGGGTCCCGCCTACCCCACCTGTGGGCCACTTACCCACAGCGCCACTCCCCCTTGGCCCCATCAGGCCTTGGCCTGTGGCCCTAGAGGGCAGCCCCCTCGAGGAGCTGTCGTGGTAGGAGGGAGGTGGGGGTGGGGTCAGCTGTGCAGGGAGCTGCCTGGGACAGTTGGACCCTGAGCGGATGCTGTGCTCCTGCCCAGGCCGGATGCTGACTGTTCTTCCCTCTTTTTTTTTCCAGTCGACTGAAGAAAGAAGGTGACAAGCAGTTATAAGTTATTTATTTGTTAATGCTGGCTGTGGAAACCCCAGTTCTTGGGGGAACAAACAGGACTTTTTACATACAATAGGATCTGCAAAAGCAAAAAGAATATCTTCTAAAGATTTCTTTATATATTTAAAAACCCACAACTAAAAATGTATCAGCATAATAGTGTTTGTTTGTAGAAAGGATTCCTTGAGACTGGTTTGGGTCTCTGTGCATGACAGTCCCCCAGAAACTTAGCGAGTCCTGGACTGGACTGAACATTCAGAAAACTTCCTGGCAATCTTGGGGTGCGGTGCGGCTTTCGTTTTCTTTTCCTTCGTTGACTTCTCAGTAGGTGCTAGAATCCAGCTCACACCCTTCACTGTGCGTGCAGACACACAGCCCCGTGTGTTTCAGAACCCACAAGGTTGGCAGATAGGCGGCATCTGAGTTGGGAATCCAAGAGCTATAATTTTTAAAAAATCTTTTATTTTAATACATTGTAGGAAATCTTCATAATTTGAGAAAGTTCTGCAGCATGGCTTTTTATGTCTGTAAATAATTTTAGAACAGCCTTTTTTTCTTTTCACAAACGACTATTCTGATCTATTTTTTTCCAGCCATGTCACTAATTGTGAATTCCTACCAGCTATTGACAGAATACAGAGTTGATTTTTTAATAAAAAGTTATATATAATTATCCCTTTAATTAAAGGGAACAGATGGGCGTTACTAATTACAAACGGGCAAAGCTTGGGACGAGATTTGGTCGCAGCGGTGATCATCCAGGGGTTTGCAGGAACCAATGTTCCAAACTGTTTCTTTGTTTTGCTGCTTTGATTTTCACTTCTGCCTGTTCCGAGCTTGTGCTTTGCCAGCGGTGCAGACATCTGTTAGGGTGAACCTCTGTCGTTTTGCACCAGGAGTTAACAGTCCACCCGTTGTCCCATCTCTGTGGGATAGAAAGCACATGTTCTGTGTGTCTGATTGTAGGTTTCCTTGTAGATTTCTATGCACATACATTTGACCTGGATGAACTGCCTTTCTTAATAAACATTCTAGAAAATTCAAGAAAATGATTCCTTACAAATAACAGCACATCTGCTTGCCAAAGGAATCTGTTAGAAATCTCTTCCGTGTGTGTTGCCACGGGGTTCTTCTGGTGGGGAGGCCCGGCCATCCTCGTCACACCCTGGGGCTGCTTTCCAGGGGGGGAGACCCTGGGGTTGGCTCAGTTCTGGGTGGTGGCCTGTGTGTCTACCCCAGGAGCGTGGTGACTCACGTCGGACTGGGAAACTATTTGATTCCCACTCCATCCAGGAGTCGCAGCCACAGACGTGGAGTGGGAGGGCACACTTGCCCCGGGAGGTGCCACCCTGGGGGGCTCAGGCTGTCTGCACCCGTTGATCAAGCTTTCTGCCAGGATGTGACCTTTTCCATTCCTCTTCTCCAGACTTGAGGGCTGTTTCTGCCGTTGGATGTGGTGGCCACATCCAAGAATTGTCAGACAACGAGATATTTCTGTGGGTCAGTGGACGTGAAGTGTCTCCAGGACCCAAGCCACATAGGGATAGGAAGAGAAGCTGGCGCTTTGACCCAGAAACCAGCAGGTGTTAGCTCAAGTTCAGTTTCCGGGTTCCAACCTGATCAGGGGTGTTTCCGTTTCTATTAAAACCATGTTCGGTTTCAGTTGGGACAGGTAGAGGATCGTTTTGTCTGTTGAAAATGTTTGTAGTTTTTTTTCTTTCGTTTTCTTTCATTCCATTTCTGCCTTAAATTTTTAACTCCTCATTGGGGAGACGAGCTCAGATGAGCCCTTTGTTACCACACTGTGGCTGCATTGGCAGGGGCATTTGTCTCCTCTGGGGGCGGTGATGTGCCATCGGGGCTGCTCTCCTGCGGGGCACCCCACAGGCTGCTGAGGCCGGCATGCTCCCACACCGAACC
This sequence comes from Rhinolophus sinicus, assembly GCF_057876585.1. Taxonomy (NCBI): domain Eukaryota; kingdom Metazoa; phylum Chordata; class Mammalia; order Chiroptera; family Rhinolophidae; genus Rhinolophus; species Rhinolophus sinicus. The sequence continues at coordinate 5,403,215 of NC_142514.1, read as the reverse complement.
CCACCTTCTCTCCCATCTTTTGTTTTCCTTCTGGTAGAACACAATGCCTACCATTCAGTTAAACCTTCTTTATCTCCTCTCTATCATCCATTTTTCCAAAGAAGAGAGAGAGTGAAGTACTTTGAAGTCTGTATTGAAAATTGTCTGAAGGTGTTTTCCTGTTAGGTTTTGGTTTTCCTTCCACGTGCCAAGGTGAAGCACTGAGTCTTCATTTAAAAGCCCGCAGCCTGAAACCCTCACCTGATCAGCTCCAGTGTAGGAGGCCCGCACCTTCACGGCGTCTCCGAAGCCCGCCCCCTTGCTTTCCTTTTGGATTTTCCCTCTTTTTGTTGGAAGTTCGGTTTTGCTTTTCCGTGTTTCGTATGTGTCTTGTTCCGTGTCGTCAAGATTGAGCGTCACGTCTCACTCGGCAGAAGCAGAGCAGAGTGTACATTCTGATTTGCTCCGTTTATATATATCTTGAAGCTAAATGTATATATGAGTAGTTTGCCATGAGATAACACAGTGTGAACAGAGTAGACCCAGAAATCGTGACTTCTGTGTTCTCTCCATTTGAGTATTTTGTAATTTTTTGGAAATATTTGTGGACATAAATAAAACCAAGCTACACTACAACAGCTGGGTGCTGACCAGCGTGCTGTGTCTCCTTCCTGGGACTGGGTGGGGAGGGGGCCTGCCGCCCCTGCCTCGGTCCCCCACGGTGGGCCGGGACAGCACCAGTCTGTGCTCTGCTGTTGCCAGCACACTTTCCTTTCAAAGCAGCTTCCAGAAAGATCTACATTCGTGCTGTCGGGAGGAAGCGTTTCTCAGGTGAGTACATCTGCTCTCGTGGACCCTCCAACCTGCTGACTTGAGAGAGTCGACCGGCAGTGGGACCAAGAATACCCTCTTCTCCCCAGATCCTTTTCTCCCCCTGCCACGCACCCCACACCTCTGGGGGACACTTTCCAAGGTGTATGGCCGTGCAGCTCCTCCTCTGCGTAGGGGAGGTACAGTGGCCACCTCCTGGCTGCACCTGCCGCCTTGTCCCTAGTCTGCCTCTCCCCCCCCAGGATGCAGCCTCGCTCAGGTGGGGTGGGGGGAGGGGTTCTTAGCCACCGAGGATGCCGCAAGTAGTCTGCAGGGTGTGGATGTGGCCTGAGGGACAGCGGTCATCAGAATGGATTCAGGCTTCTTCCAGAGACCAACAAGTGTGTTTTCCTGCAGCTTCAAGACTCCCTGGGAATCCATAGGGTTGTCTTTCCATCTGGTATATGTCCGTGAGTTTCCAGATGTGTTGGGAGATGGAGCCATAGCACCCCAGAGCACTTACTATTGATAAGCCAGGCAGGGCTCCTTGCTCGCAGTAGTGGCCCGGGGAACAGCACGGTGACACTACCTAATACGGGGCACAGGAAAGCTTGGATGGCCAGAGGGGTGGCCCGAGGGGCATACACATCAGTGGCCTTGGAGAAAACTCCATTGGCAGGATTCCTGCTCAGCAACCTGGCTGGTCAGGGAATGAAATATAGGACCTGCAGACCAGCTATGGGGGCACATGCAACTGTCATTCTGGATCATGGACAAGAAGGGATGGGGCAGCAGAGGGGACAGTGAACAGCTGGACCCAGGGGCCATCTTTGCTGTGGATAAAACTGCAGTTTTTAGTGGGCATAAATTTATGCACATTTCAAAGTTAAACTAATAGACCAAAAAGTCTGAATGGACACATAGACTGATGCTGCAGAAGAGGCCCTCATCAGAGCTGTATGGGTTGTAATTGCTTCTCCGGCATGGCCACTGTCACCACCCTGCCATGTACCCATTCTGAGGCAGAGGTCTGCCCTGATGGACATGGATTCGTAAGGAGGGGACAAAGGGTCTACTGTCCAGCACCTGTGCCCCCAGGCAGGCCCTCACCTCTTGGACCCCAGATGAACTGGCATGGGTGCCCCTCCATCCTTTGGTCCCTGTGGTGGCCCCTGGGCTTGGGCTCAGCAGCTCCTGTGGTTCCAGTGCAGCACAGGCTAAGAAAAAGGCGCTTTCAGGGCCTCCTTGGGACTGAGCGGTGTAGCTGGGTGCGTGGTGCCAATGTGATAAATGGGACCTCAGTTGGGCACCACCTAGGTAAGCTGAGGTCAGCCACTGGCTAAGATGCACAGCAGGGGAATCAGCGACCTCCCACGTTGGCATGGAGTTAGGGGAACCGTCATGCCTGGCCTGGTCCGCGGAGCTGTGCAGTGTGGACACCAGCGACTGGTGGGGAGGGGCAGGGCTGCATGGGAGCTTGTCCGGGCCAGGAGCCCCTCGCTAGCCTCAGGCCTTAGATCCCCAACCACACAGTGAATCTCAGGGACCAGCACAGGCTCAGAGCTATGGAGTCAGAGCGGGACCAGGCTGGAGTGCAGCTAACAGTCCCCAAGACCAGTGGAAGTGTCTGCACACTGGACCCCTGAGCGATCCCTTGCCCCTGAGCCCGTAGAGACCCTAAGGGACAAAATCAGCCAGTCAAGCCTGTGGGGGGCTAGTTCCTGCTGCAGGAAAACGTGAGCCCTCTGCATGCTTGGAGCTCCCTCTGAAGTCAGGGCCTGGCTGGAGCTGGACCACGCAAGCTGCATGGGCCACTGTGGATGGAGCACATGGCCCCTTTGTGGCCTGGGAGCAGCCTCCTGCAGCAGCGTGGGCTTTCCCCTGAGGTTTGCCACCCTCGCTGGTTCTCTGTCCTGCATTTTCGGTCCTTGGTGCTCTCAGGATCTGAGGTGTCCTCGCCCTGCACCCTCACTGGGTTCCCAGCTGCCCCGGAGAGCTCTGGCAGCTCCAATGCCGGGCCCTGGAAATTTATTTTGCTGCAACCCCAGGTGGTTTCTCTAGTGGCTGTCTCTGCCAGGAACAGCTTCCAAGTCACCTGTACTTACTTTTGGCATGTTCAGGGACCCAGTCTGCAAAAGGGACTCGGCTTTGCCATCATGGACCCCTGGCTACTCCTCCCCAGCACCAGGTTCCAGCCAGTGCAAGGCATTAGCTCCAAAAATACTTGCTGAAAGAACAAACAGCCCCCGCGGAGGAGGCCTCCTTGGTGAACACTGTCCAGATGTGCTGCCAAGCTGGCCTGGGTGACCAGATACAAGGGCCTTTAGCTGCTCTGGGGAGCTGGACCCCTGCTGCAGTGCCTGGAGGAACTCCTCTTTCTCCTGCAAGTTTCTCGCAACCCTCCCTCCCCCCATCAGCTGTGCCTGCTGGGGGTCCTCCAGCCCTGGTTACACCCGGGGTGGGGGTCGGCTTTACCATTGTGGCCTCTGGTGAAGCCCTAGGACCTGGACACCCAATGTTGTTAGATTAAAACAGAATTGTAAGGCACTTAGAAGACCCTTTCGGCCCAGGGAGGATTTCTGAGATGGATGAAGCTGCCGAGCTGTTTCAGGGCCGATGTCTTCAATGATCCTGACCACCGTTTGTCACACTCCCAGGCCCCAGGTTCATCCCACGTCTTGCCACAAAAGATTTGAAACTTGGTCCTCGCCGCCACTCCCAGTCCTGGCCACCAGGTGGCAATATCGACAAGGCCCAGGCGCTGCTCTGGGGCTGCTGACCTGGGTAGCACTTGTGCCTCAGGCTGCAGAGTCGAGGTAAGGTCCCCCACCACCACCCCGAGATGATCCGGGACAGCCGTGTGGATTTGATGAGCATTTCCTGGAGGCAGAGAGCCGGGCGAGTGGGGCGGGTGTTGTGAGCAAAGGGCCACTGGACCAAGTCAGACCACAGAGGAGAGAGATGGCAGGGGGAGGGAGCTGGAGGCTACGGTGGGGCGGGCAGGGTGCAGGCGTGGGTGTCGTGACACTTTCTTCAGGACAGGCTTTTCTTGGCTGCATGCCCAGCACCTGGCCTAGTGCTGGGACACACACAATAGGTGCTCAGTAAACGCTCACTGAGTGGAAGAGGATCCCATGATGAACCCTCAGCAGTGAGGGGTTTCCAAGTGTGATGACCTCAGTCACCTCCCGTAAGTCCCCCTGAGGCCCTGTGTGCCCCGAATGTGGCCCCCAACTCAGGACATCTGCTCCTGTCCTGCACGTCTTCCAGGAGGAGGGTGCTCACAGCCGGGACGAGGCCACAGCCCGCACCGTGCAGAGCAGGCAGGGCTGAGTGGCCCCAGCAGCTGTCGGTTCTGACGTTCCGGGGAAGTCACCTCCATTCCCTCGAAACCCGTGGCCCCGTGGCCCAGTATGACGGGTGTCAGATGTCACCTTACCCAGCCCCCGTATCCCAGACTGGTCCAGGGTTTGTCCAACAGCCTAGGAAGATAGAAACCGAACTGGTGACAGCGGGGGCTTTGCCATCTGTTCCCTCAGCCAACATGCCATCCTAAATGCTGTGACCGCTGCGGAGGCAGAGGTCATGTTCATTCTCAGGAGCACCAAGGAATGGGAGTTGATTTTCAGGTTTACTGGGGACAGTCAGGAGTGGCTTCAGAATCTGTGGCATGGTCTTTGTTTCGCTTTAGTGGCTGAGGGCGCGTCTCATCGCCCCGCAGCAGAACAAAGCTTTCTCTCCCTCCTCTATTTCCTCGGAAGGGAACCAAGCGCTCCCTCCAAGCTGAGTCCCTGGGAGCAAGCTCAGAGCGGGGACGATAGTAAGGCCATGGGAAGAAGTGTGGTGACCCGACACGTGTGTCAGATCTGGAGTCAGATTTCCCTGGTACAGGCGTGTGGCCCTGTGTGGCCTGGGCCCAGGACCTGGTGTGCTGTCTCAGGGTCCAGGTCTGCTGAGTAGGTAGTGATCCCACCTTCCTTGCGATGGGAAGGATGAAGCGAGAGGTTGTGCAGAAAGGGTTTAGCTCACCACAGGGTGCATTATCGTATCACCACCATCATCACAGCTGTGTAAGTCAAGAGAGAGATGCTCTGAGATGTGGAAATCAGGCAGGTGTGCCTTTCAGCAAGTCCCAGGCCTCATGGGGGCTCCCACTGCCATTTGCCGGGGACAGACCTGAAGGTGAAGGGCAGCTTTTTGGAGCTGGCCTGAGGGTGGTCTGATGCTCTGCTTAGTCCCCTGACCCCCCTCTCCCCAATAGCACGCCTGACTCAGCAGATTCTTAGCAAGAGAGGCCGATGACAGCCATTCCCACATGTAAAGCGATCTTTGTTTATTTAGAAAGTTCCAGGAAGAGGGTCTGGGGTTTCACAAGCCAAGAGTGAGCAGGAAGACCCCATCCCACAGATTTGACCATTCTGGGGCAAAAACAGCCCAGACCAGGGGACTGCCATTCAACACCGTATGTTCTAGAAAATCTAAAGCTTTTTCTAAGCAAAGTATATGTGGGGGAGGATTAGTCTAGGGTCCCAGAAAAGCATGGGGACCCTGTGTGACTTTGAGCTTCACGTGGAGCAGGAACGATGAGACCTGCCTCACTTAGCTCATAGCTACAAAGGGTCAAATGACATGACATGAAGACACAAGGAAAGGACTCACTGATTCCTACCACGGTGGGCCGCACGGAGGAGGGTAGCGTTTTAGATCTAAGTGGATGAATCCGAAATAATAGGCAGAGAAGCGATGGAAAGACTTCCCCTGCAGAAAGAGCTGGAGCACAGGCACAGAGTGTGTCTGCAGCTGGAGAGGGCTCTGTGGCTGCTTACAGAAGGCTGGAGCCTTGCCGAGGCAGGTGGGCTCAGAAAGACACGCAAGGCTCTGGTTGGGCACGAGGAGGTTAGAGTTGGGTTTTTAGGCACGGGCGAGCCATGGAAGGTGTTGAAAGGGATAGGCTCAGACCTGCAGGGTAGAGGGTGGGCGGTGAGGGTAGACTGGAGCCAAGGACATGGGCAGAGATCCTGGACCAGGCAGGGGGCACAGAGAGGAAAGGCCTGGACCCCACAAGCCCTGCAGGAGTCACCTCAATTCCAGGACGACAGCAGGCAGCGGTACTGAGGGAGGCCTGGGGCAAGTTGTAGACCAGGTGGGGGTGCCATGGACGAGGTGAGAAGGCTGCAGTCCCAGTGGGGAGGTAGCCAAGGGGCCCTGCAGAGGGTCATGGTTTTTACACCCAAGTGTCCCTGACTGCTCAGAGCAAGATGACCGGAAACAGCTGCCCATAAACTCCAGACTCTCCTCAGAGGCTGGTGATAGACCCAGGACCACTGTTGCATTTGGGACTTGTGGTCAGTGTGTCCCATATGTCCCCAAACATAGAGACCATGCAGAGAGGGTGCTGAGGGCCAGGCCTGGTTCCAGTGCAGTAGATACAGCAGTGACAGACCATCTCCCTCCACTCATGGTTTGCAGCCAGTGCTCACAGTATGGGATGGATGGATAGATGATGGGTAAATGGATAGGTGGATGGATGGATGATGTGTGGATGGATGGATGGATGGACGGACGGACGGACAGACGGACAGATGGATGGGTGAATGGATGGATGGCGTGTGGATGGACGGATAGATGGATGGATGATGTGTGGATGGATGGATGGATGGATGGATGGATGGATGGACGGACGGACGGACGGACGGGTGGATGGATGGATGATGTGTGGATGGATGGATGGATAGATGGATGGATGGATGGATAGATGGATGGATGGATGGATGAAATGAGGCCTGACCCAAAAGCACTATATGCTCTAACTCTTCTCTGGGATGCAGTGTACAGTTAGACCAGGTTCTCTCCCCTTCGGCACTATTGACATTTTGGCTGGCGAATCCTTTGTTGTGGGGTGCTGTCCTGTGCACTGTCCTTTGTTGTGGGGGGCTGACCTGTGCACTGTCTTTTGTTGTGGGGGCTGTCCTGTGCATTGTAGGATGTTTATTGCATCCCTGGACAGCAGCACCCACCCGAGCTGATAACCAAAAACATCTCCAGACGTTGCCAAATGTCTTGGGTGGGGGGGTGGATATCATCTCCAGTTGAGAACCACTGAGTTATACTTTTCAATAAATGATTGTTGCAGCCCCCTCCCCAAGTTCTCATGCAGAGTGGCCCAATCCCCAGGTGACCTCTCACCCTCTGGAGAGCTACAACGAGAAACCATGGGCTTTGCTGCTGCTGCCATTTATTGTTTTATCACATATTTACATTCCAACAGGAGACCTGTCCCAGGCCCACCAAGGGCCTTTGGTGTGTCTCTGGTTCCAGACCCCCGGGCACAGGCCGAGGACCAAAGCTGGGGCTCCTGGTGTCAGACGTTCAGCAGGAGGGGCCGGTGCTCTTCGTCCGCAGCGTCGCCGGGAGGGATTTCGTAAACAACGCACAGTGAGGAGTACAAGCAGCCCAGGAAGGACACCAGGCTGGAGAAGTACATCACCCCATTGGCACTGCCCACGGCCGAGGTCAGGGGCCCCAGCACCAGCGAGACCAGGATCTGCGCCAGGAAGTACTGGCAGCTCAGCAAGGAGATGTCCACGCCCATGCCACGCCTGGTGCCGTCTGCACTGGACCCTGCAAACTGACCCAGGGGGAGAAACAACTCAGCGGCGACGGGCAGGTGACCAGGCCCGTGTTTCCTGCAGGCCCAGCGGCCCAAGCGACCCACGCTCAGCGGGCTCACATTTTCCAGACCCGACATGCACAGGGAGTTCAGCCAAGAGTTTAATAATATTTGTGTTCAGAGAGATGACGACAATGAAAAGAATCCATGACTAATAGTGGCGGGAGGGCTGCGTCCTCACAGGCCCGGGTGGCACAAGGCGCCTCCCCCACTTGGAGCGTTCTGATCTTTTCCCCTCCATGCTCACTGAAAAGAACGCAAGCTGCCCGGCCAGCTGGTGGCCCGTGTTCTGGCCTCTCCCCTTTCTTAACTGCTGTCAGCTACAATGCCCATCACGCACTCTGAAATACCCTTTCACGGTCCACAGCGGCTGGGCCTTTGGCCCAGGTTTCTGAGGCCCTCGTGCCTCCAGCCTGGACACATCACTCTGCCTCCCTCCCCACCCACAGCACCGCTCTGGGGATGGTGGTGAAACGTGGCCCCTGAGCAGAGCTGCAGAGGCGACAGTGGGAGGAGGCGGTGTGTGTCCCCTCAGTCTGCTCCCCCGCACAGGCCACCCTCACCCAGTGGCCACCAAAGCAGCAGGTTGATGCCACCCCCACAAACCTCTGTGTGTGTACTGCCCGGGGGCCAGCGTGGGCTGGCCCTGCATCTGGGCACAGATGTGGTCACCTCTGGCATGCTGCCAAACCCCCTTCCTGGAGAAGGCTGTGTCCTTGTGGACACCTGCACGGTGTGTGTCCTGGGGACCTGTGACTCCTGGTGACTGCACACATCCAAACCCTAACCCTAACCCGAACCTGAACTTTAACCCTAATCCCTAACCCTAACCTGAACCCAAATTCTAACCCGCAGGGGCACCGCCGTGGCAGGGAAGCCACAGGTTAGCCCTGAGCCTGCAACCTGAGGAAGACTGAGATGAACTGAGTGTCCAGAAGGTTCTATGGGCAATAGAGGCCCAGGCCTTCCAGTCAGCTCTGACCGAATCCAGTTAGAGTGGCCTGTGGCCCAGGGTGTCCCTGCCTGTGGGGCAGGCCAGCCCTTCGCCAAGAATGGCACATCCGCTTACCCCAGTGAAGAGGTCTCTGGGCCGCAAGGAACTGATAGGGGGGGTGGTAACTGCAGAGGCCTGGGCAGCACCATCAAGCAGGGATGTTGCCACCCAAGCCCCCTGGTCCCTTGGGTGCTTCTGGCAGGTGCAGTGGCCGTTCTGGCAGGGCTGGCTGGAGGCCCGGGGTGCATGCACGGCTTCCTCTCAAGCCTTGGGAGAAAGTACAGTCCTCTCGGCCACTGCCTGTCTGTGTGGCAGTGTCCTGTGGCTGCCACCCAGTGGCACGGTCTGGCTCCAAGCTGATCTGATCTTTCATAGAAAGTATGGCCAGTCCACTGAATTCATCAGAAACCCCAAACTCCTTTAATCAGCATGCCTCCCGGGCAGGGCCTAGGGCGGGGGGTGACAGAGGCCCAAAACTAAAGGGGGTGTGAGGCTCAGTTATTGAGGTGACCTTTTGATGCACTATTTAAAACCTCAGCATTACTGCAAAAATGTCAGATGAGAATATGATTCTCCCGTGGCCAGAATGAAGCCCTGCCTCACGCTGCGTCTGGAGGAACCTGAAAAGGTGCTGCTGAGTGAGAGCAGCCAGGCAGGCACGTCCACAGAGGTAAAGCCCTGGAGAGAGAACGTAGAGCCGTGTTGCGGGGGTTCGGGGTGTCGGGGGACTGAGGGTGATGGCTCCTGGGTGCAGGGTTTCTTTCCGGGGTGATGAAAATGCTCTAAAATGGATGATGGGGATGGTTGCCCAGCTCTGTGAACACACCAGCTACTGAACTGTGCAATTGAAATGGGTGAACTGTGTGGTGAATTACTTCTCGATAAAGCTGTAAAGGGAAAAGTCGTGCTGAACAAAATACCAAAATTTTACATACAGGCAGGATCGGTGTTCCTGATTTTTCCTTTTGCCTCAGACTCCACTGTGACTTGGCCCCGGCACTGTTATGTACCGGTCGTTATTTAAAGTTCTGATATTTGGGGCATTAGTTTTCATTTTTACATATTACTGCATTAACATATTTCTGATCTTGATGCCTGGGGGTTTTTGTGCCCAAGGTGAATGCCTCACCTCGCCCGAGGGCCCACGCTAACAGGGGACCCCGAACCCTGACAGAAGGGGATTCAGGGGCCAGGTCTCCCCTTCCATCCTCCCCACCCAATTCCCCAGCGAATGGGGCAGTGCAGTCAGCTACCTGCTCAGGGCTGTGACCTGCTGTCACCATCCTGACTATCTTACCATTGGAACAGGGCCCCGCATTTGCCCTTTTAGCACCAGCCCTCAGATGGCATGGTGGGTCGGGGGCCATTTCCTGGGGGCAGGTTCTCCGTGAAGCTGGGTGGGGGAGGCAAGGCCGAGAGCAGCCTTTCCAGGACCCGAGGCCAGAAGGGACGCACCTACCTTCTTGCTCTGGTAGTAGTCGCACAGCAGCGAGTAGGGCAGGGTGCAGAGGGTGGAAAACAGGATCCCGTAGGTGACGCAGAGGGACAGAACCACACAGAGGTTCCGGGACAGGGTGGCGAGCCCGGTCCCCAGTCCAAAGGCCAGATATGCGATGAAGTACAGGGTGCGGACACTGAGATATTCTTCCAGCTTCTCCAAAATAGCTGCAGGCCGGACAGGGGGTTGAGGACACCACACCCCCTGGGCCTTCCAGGGACTCCGTCCCTGGGCCCCCTCCCCCGGGCTGACCCTAAGGCTGGAACCAGTGTGTCAGGCAGCTTGCCCTGGACCAGGCAACCTGCGTGGGGGCCCCAGGGGCCAAGGGACCCCTGATGGCTCCTGTGGGGCCAGACAGACAGCAGGACATGGGGTGGCCCTGTTCATACTGGCCCGGCCACCCCCCAGGTGCTGCTGCAGGTGTAGGGGTTTTGGGGTAGAGCTACCTGAGGCCCAGGAATGTGGGGTTTCCACTAGAGCCCCCTGTGTTCCTGTGCAGATCACAGAATTCTGTCTCTCTCCTAAAACAGGACGCCAACAGCCCATTGCCCACACGCGTCCAGAGGGCCGGAGAGCGCTTGGCACCTCAACTACGCACAGCACTGCTTCCCAGCGCCCGGTAACTCGGGGCCGCTTCCCCACATCCTGGGGAAGTGGGGCTGTGGGGAACCAGACAGGCCAGGTGCCGCCCATGGGCTGGTAAGCGAGAACTAAGGACTCTTTCCTAGCACGGCCTCTCGACTCCCACCAAAGTCACATCCTGTACCTGGAGCTGGAACTCGCTAAGATGGGGACAGATAAAATAAAACAGGGGCCCACAAATAACAGTTCTCGGGACCAGCCTTGCCGCAGCCTGTGTGTGTGCCCCTGGAGCTCAGAATGGTTTTTATTTATTCAAAGGTTTTATGGAATTCAAATTCCCATGAACGTAAATGAAGTTTTACTGGAACTCAGCCACACACATTCATTTCCCTCTCACGAGGCACAGGCAGTGTCGCCTCGTCCAGCAGAGACCGTCTGGCCCGCGAGGCCCGGTGTCTGCTCTCTGGCCTTTTACAGAAACTGTGGGCGGACCCCTGAGGTAAGATTTGTGGGTTGCACACCTCCAGCTGGGTTCCCCACTGGGATGGCACCCTCATGAGTGCACACGGCTTCCTGTTTGTCCTGGGTCACCCAGGCACAGCCTCGGGGCCCTCTCGGACTCTGGCCCCGGCCCACCCTGTACATCCACAATCCGACCCCACCTGCCCCTCCTTGCTCCCTTCCCCGCACCCCCTCCCTCTGGACCAGCTGCCATGTGAATCAAAGTGGGAAGGACACAGGGGACATACCCGCCTGAGGGTGGTCCCTGGGCCTCCACTTTGCCCTCACTTACGGGCCTGACCCTCTCTGCCCAGCGGCTTACTCAGGTCTGGACACACCCAGCCCCGCCACCCAGTACAGGCCAGTGCACCCCACTGGTCCCCGAAAGGTTGTTAAATGACTGAAAAAAGACAGTGCTAGGATTGTGTGCCTGCAATTTTAAGACACACACCTGCCTTCATCCCACGTACTCCATCCACCCAGCCAAAGGCCATCACGACTCCCATGACGGCGCCTGACCCATGTCCTCCCCAGTGGCGGGTACCTGAGTAGAAGGCAGCGCTGAAGGCGTAGATACACATCCCCCAGCAGCCCATGGTGACTCCACTGTTGTACTTCTGATACTCCTCCGACGTGTGCGGGGCTTTGGGGTCTCCCTGAAACACCACCTCGCCCATGAAGTCCGTGTAGAAGAGCAGCATACCCTCAAACGACAGCCAGCCTGGGAAGCGGGAAGGGGCCGTGACCGCGGGCGCGGGTGCAGGCGCTGCAGCGCAGCCCCTCCTGTCGCTGCGCCAACAGCCGGTTTTGCCTGATTCTCAAAGTAAGACGTGTTTTTTGCAGATTTAAAACTTAAAGAAGGAATCACCTGTCGTCTCACCACCCAGGAATCACCTGGCTGTTCAAATTCGGTAGGTTTCCTACTAGTCTTTTTAAAAGCAGAGACATATTCGTATAAACATAGGCTGTATTGCATGAAGGTTTGATGTCCTGTTTTTTTTCTCTAAACATTTATTGCGCGAGGAACGCTGATTCCCCCCTCCTCCTTCTAAGACAAGAAACTGCCAGTGAGGCTCTGGCCACGGGTCGGGGCGGGTGGCATTTAGTCAGGAGACATCGCTGAGGAAGCGCAAATGTGGATACAGATCCCACTGGCTTTATCACCAAGTAAACTGCCGCGCTCACTTCCTCTGCATTCCCTGCCAATTTCTTCCTTGGTAGAAGGGGGGTGGGATTTATTGGCCCTCCTGACCCCCAATACTTATCATGCACAACTTCCTATTCCACTAAATATTCTGAAACAGCCCCGTTTTCGTGGCAGCAGAACATTTCTGCGCGCTCGCATCATATTGTGTTTAGCCCTGCTCCCACAGTGTATACCCATCCCCATTCCAGTTGCTGCCTATGATAAATCATGCTGTGATAAATACCTCGCACGTATGGGCTCGTTAAAATCTCTGATTATGTCCTTGCAAAGAATACAGAACAGGATCGCAGGGATAAAGGGTAGGGACATTTTTAAGATGTTTGCCTGTTGGCATATTGCTCCCTAGAAAATCATCTGGATTTACATATGTCCCATGAGGTTTGAGAGCCCTGGAGTCTCTTGAATTCTTAATTATCCTCAGATGTTCAACAACCCAGCGGTGAAGGGATACCAAGTAGAATGAAACACATGTCGGGGCTTTTCCATGATAATTTGAACGCCACGCCTCATGGACTTGAGACGAGTGCTGGACACATGTAGGCACGTGTGTGTCTGTCTCGGCTCAAAGTGAGGCCCCAGCTGGTATCAGACACAAGTCCCACCAGTGGGAAAGTGACGTCTGTCACTTACCTATGAGTTGTCCTTGGTAATGAGGGTTTGAGCTGTGTAGACACCAGGGTGTCTGGGCTCTCATCTGAGCACCTGCTTTAGTCTGGGGCTGACCCACACCACGACCTGCCTTTGGTGGCATCTGGGAGCTCACAGAGCGTGAGGGGCCACCTGGGGAGCGAGGTTCTGGGGCATCCTGGGAGGTCGTTCAGGCGAGAGCCCTGGGTCAGGCAGCCCCTCCCCACCACACAGTGTGGCCTGAGCAGGGACAGGGACGCACGGGGAGGCTTGTCCAAGAGCTCACCCAGGAAGTGGTTGACACACAGGTTTCGTAGGGCCTTGGGCATGTGGCAGATGGTAGAGCAGAGGTGCCTCATGGACAGAGCCTGTCCCGATGGCTCGCCGGAGCCCGTCAGCTCACTCTCGTACTTCACACCGTTCAGCAGGATATTCGCCACCTGGAAAGGAAGCCCCGAAGCCCCTTGTCAGAACACTGAACTCGGCCGCCCTGTGGAAACTCACACAGACACAGAGCTTGCAAAGGTGTGTCTTCCTAGGCGGTGTTAACCCAGCAGCGAACGCCACCCAAACGAGAAATGACTTTAGGTCATCTCCCCAGAGACTCAGCGCTGCTGAGAATAGAAGCTCTTTCACTTGTGCCCACATTTTGGCCCCAGGATGCGAGATCTGTGCCACGAGGAGTAAGTCAACACCTTGCCAAATGGGAAATACGTTTGAAAGAAAAGAAACATGGGTCAGTTCAAATCCAGACTTGATGAAGTCCTTTCTCTTCCATAAGAGACAAATGTGAAGGGCTGAGTTCAAGGGGACGGGAAACCTGTTCGCACTGCCCTCCGGACAGGTGGAACCCCTATCTACAGGGAAGATGTCGGCCAAGTGAGCGTGTGCAGAAAAGCAGACACCCAGATACCCCTCCACCCATCAACAGAACTGGACCGACGGGGGCTAGCTTGCTTTCCGGGGCTCAGGAGCGACATGCTGTAACGACTCGGCTCACTGACTCCATTGAGAAGGCCTCGGTCCACAGCCACTGCCGGTGGTGGGGGAGGGGGCAGACACCAGCCGGATAAAAGGTGGACGTCTCAGGAGTTAAGGAGAAGCTGCTCTGGTTCCATTGGGGGTGGGGGGTGGGGAAGGGTGGGAGCTTGTGCTGTTGTCGGCACCTGGGTCTTCCGGTGGGAAGAGCAAAAGGAAGGAAAGAGCCCACAGTGCTAGTTCAAGGGCAGCCACACCACAGAGCTCGTCACCCACAGAGCTCGTCACCCTTGGCCGCTGGAGGAAGACTGCCAGTGTCACACCTGCAGCCCCACTCCCCACCTTTAGCCAGGAGTGTTTATATTTAGCTCAGCTTAGGATGTTCCTTTTCCTCAAAGGACAGAAATCACACTACATCGAGAATGGAAATTTTAAAGAGGGTTAAAACGAGATTGTCAACCACATATAGAAGTTTAGTTTAGATTTTCAAGCGAAGGCCTGTAACTAGAAGGCAGTCGGAATGTTTTGAAAGAAGACAGGACGAGCCAGCGTTGACCAGAGGCCTGAGTGACGGCTCTGGTGTCATCAGGGAGGAGGAGGGTAACAGTGGCCTTGACTCCTCAGTTGGAGAAATCTTTGACTAACCGGGATTTCCTGACCCTGCCGTGATTTTCACTTCTTCTGACCCTTTCCAGACCTGAGCTCGTGAGATGCCCACAGGCAGCGTCCACACCGCCCCACATGCACCTTTGCCGCGTCCTTCCTGGAGATAAGAGGACAAGCACCCTTAAGTGACGACAGCGGCCCTAGGACTGACCAGCCACGGCGCACCAGAGGAGAGCAACCAAGACAGTCACACTGAAGAATTCCACACCAGAGAGAAAATGAACAGCCACCTCAAAATGTCTCCAGTTCACTTCCCACAAAATCGGGGTCTTCCCACCCAGGCACGGAGAGGAGACACCTGTCCGAGGACCCGCCGTCCCAGGGCCTCTGGGTCAGGACAGGGGGGCGGGACCAGGTTTTGCTTCATGGAAACACACAGCTCAGGCATGTCTGTGGCACTTGGGTCCGTGGGCTGTGCTTCCAGGTCACCGGGTCCTTGCAGCTGTCTCCCTGGGGGGCCTGTGCAGACTGAACACGGTTTTATAGGATTCCTGCTCAAGAAGCTCCAAGTTCTCATTGACATTCTCTGTCCCGCCCCTGAGGAGAGGCAGGCCACAGAACTATGACTTTCAAGGGAGACTAGCCTTTCTTCTATTGAAAGCAGCCTCTTCAGGATCGCAGACTGAGAGCTGCTAAAATCCCACATGTCAGTCTGTGGACTTTCAGACAATCCCATGGATACTGCCTATGACACAAGCCTTCCAGAAGGTTCTTGGCCTTCATGGGACATGCTACTGTAGAATCCAGAGTTTTGACAGCCTCTGGGACGGTTGTCTAAGTTTAGACACTAGGAGGGAAAGGGAGGCAGGGGTCCCAGGAACACCGGCCAGGGTTTACGTTTTGTTTTGTTTTTCAGGAAGACTTAGATTGTTGGCACCCAAGTCCCATGGCCAAAATGGGCTGTGGACATTGGGGGTGCAGAGAAAGCTAGAAACAACTGAAACACACACAATGCTTGTAACAGGCTCAGGAATGGTCCAGCTTGAATTCCCTTGGGGCAAACGTGACGGTGTTTGAAAGAACCTTCCCTTTCATTGTGCCCCAGGTATGGAAGCACCTATCGCTCCCTGATAGGCCCCTATGCTCGCTCCTCCACACGCACACGCCAGGCCCAGAATCTGTTTGCGGATGTGACTGTCTCTGCGGCTTGTCTGTCTACATCCAAGGACCTCTGCTATCCCCGGATGGCGGGGAATGTCTTTCCAGACTGACAGTCCCTCTTCGTCATCTAATTGATGAGGGGGACACTGCACGGTGCCCTCTGACCCTTCCCCCACCATGCGCTTTTACCTGTTGACTGAAGGTCACGTTCCTTCTCCTGCTGGTTTCAGGACCACCTCCTCCCACCGCATCCAGGAGGGCCAAGGTCTGGGGCCTTTTCAGGATCCCGGTGGATCGTGGCTTGGAGGTGTCCAGGGAGCCCACCCTCAGGACGTCGCCATCACAGCCGGCCGTCAGGGCCACCTCTGGCCTCTCCCCGAGGCCGCAGTCCTGGCGGTAGAAGCCATCAGGGGCCCGGGGGAAGCTGACGCTGACGGCCGGCCTCGGGACGCTACCCGGGATGGCCAGGTAGTTGTCGTGGCCACCAGTGAAGCAGTCAATGAGGACACTATCAATGTGAGAGGTGGCGAAGGACGAGGCGAAGACGCTGAGCCCTGTGGGGGAGCTGTCCCTGCTGGTAAAGCTGCCGTACTTGGGGGTGAGGGGGCTGAGCGGCGAGATGGGGCTGGAGAAGCTGGCATACAGGCCGGTGTCCACGTGACAGGCCAGGGTGTCGCTGGAGCCCTCCTGGCCCAGGACGGGCGGGGAAGGTGGCAGCGGGAGGCTGGGGCTCTTCATGGCCGGCCGCTTCTCACCCAGGGGCCGCAGGGGTCTCTCGGGGATGCTGAACAAGGTCAGGATAGTGGTGACACTCAGGGTAACCGCGGTAAAGATGTAAATGACCCGCAGCTGCCCGCCCAGGGCTCTGCCGAAGCTGGTTCTGTCCCAGTGGATGCCCCCGACCACATAACCAAAGCCACCTCCAAGACCTGGGGAGAGAAGCAGGGTTTGGAAGGAAGTGCTGAAGGAAGGTGGTTCCAGTTCTCACTCAAGGTGCTAAGTCCACTCCAAGGACCCGGGTCTATTATCCGTCCCAGTGAAACCTCCCCCAAATGACGGTGAGAATGGGATTTCCAGGGACCCTGCGGGGACCCCCAGCCCTGCCCTTGAGGGCTGCCTGCCAGCCCGGCTCCAGGGCAGGTAGCGTGGCGACCACTTGCCTATGTTTTGTTCCACTTTATACGTAGCCTTTTAGGAATACCGGCAGTGAGCGTCTACACCAGGCCACATGTCTACACTGGGTCCCGTCTCCCCTTCGAGTGCCCATCCCCAGCTTCAGTGCCACATAAACATGGAAGATGGCATCTCCGACACCAGTGTGCATGCAGGAGTGCCCATGGCCACCCAGCCTTGCTCGCCTGATGACATCGTCCTCAAGCGCGAGTACCATGAGGAGAGTCACCCCTACTGGTGACCCAGAAGGCCCACCCCTGTGGCCCGGTCTCCAGGCCATCAAGCCATCGGGCAGCAATAGGGCTGCAGGGGTCCGGTCCTTTCCTCTGTACCTGCTCGCTGCCTTGCACAGCCACAGGGAACTACTGGCCAATGCCCAACTGGTTCATGCAGACAAGACAGAAATGTGGGCAATGCCACACTGCTCTCGACCAGCAGCAATGGACACACTTCCCTCCACGTGCTGCTTCCTCCAGCCTGGCTCTGTGCCTCCAGGGGCAAGAGCAGGGAAAGGCCGGAGCGTTCTACCGGCCCAGCACCCCGGCCCCCTCCGCGGCCACATCCGGGGTCTGGCGAGTGACTTTGGGTTCAGCTGTACTTTGAGCCAGTCTGTGATTTTGGCTGTGCTCCACTGTGGGGAAAACTGGCCACGTTCGGGCTTTGCCTCTTAAACAGTAACGTCACTGGAAAAGCCTGGGCTTCAGACTCATTCAGTTCAACCTGCCAAAGCTCAACCCACCGTGTCCCTATGGTGGGGTGTGACCCTGAATCCAATCAGTAATGGTTTCACTGGAGAGCTTCCTTCATTTGGCTCAGACTGTCCTCACGGGCCTTCTGATGTCATGTCTCCCCCTTTTATTGTTCTTAACTAACCACACTCATTGCCCTCGTCAGCTTCACCCCACCCCTTTTGAAGACACAAGGTCAGATTTGAGGTCAATCTTATTAATAAGTTATCAATAGATTCTCACAGTTAAGAAACCATTCATCAACCCAGCAACAACAGCAAACACCCAATTCAAAAATGGGCAAAGGACTTGAATAGCCATGTCTCCAAAGCAGACATACAAGTGACCAATAAGCTCATGAAAAGACGCTCAACATCACTAATCACTAAGGAAATACAAATCAAAGCCCCAATGAGACAGCACCGCACACCCATTAGGATAGTTACTATCAAAGAAACAGGAAACAACCAGTGTTGGTAAAGATGTGAAGAAATCGGAACACTTGTACGCTGTTGGGGAGGATGTAAAATGGTGCAGCCCCTGTGGAAAACAATGTGAAACATAGGACTACCATGTGATCCAGCAATTCCCGTTCTGGGTGTGTACACAGAAAAATTGAAACCAGTGTCTGGAAGAGATATTTGCACACCCACGTTCATAGCAGCATTATTTACAAATAGCTAAGATGTGGAAGCAACCCGAGTGTCCATCAACAGATGAATGAATAAACAAAATGTGGTATAGACACAGCCTTGAAAAGGAAGGACATTCTGACACACGCTACATCATGGCTGAACCTTGAGGACATTACGCTCAGTGAAATTAGCCAGTCACAAGAGGACAAAACCGTGTGAGTCCACTCATATGAGGTGCTTCATAGAAACGGAAAATGGATGGTGGTTGTCCAGGGCTCGGGGAGGGGGTTGGGGTGGAGAACAGAGAGTTATTATTTAATGGGTGTAGGGTTTCAGTTTTACAAGATGAAAAGAGTTCTGGAGATGGGTGGTGGTGATGGTTGTACAACTATGTGAATACATTTAATACCACTGAACTGTGCACTTGAAAAATGGGTAAGATGGTAAATTTTATGTCATATGGATTTTATCATCATAATAAAAAGAAATAACGCAGATTATACAGTAAAAAAACCGAAGTCCTTCTTCTTACCCTCCAAAGCTCAGCGCTGGCCTGACCGAGACCTATGCAGAAGTATGCTGGGACCATGTCCACACACGTGTGTAAGTAAGGATGAACAATGGCATTTTCTAGAATAAGTGACTGAGGTTTGAAGAGGCTGAACAGTTTGCCAACGTCCCACAATTAACGGGAGGAAAAGCACAAAACCCGTTCAGGCTTTCGGATCCCAGAGCCAGCCCGTGCCTCTAACCACCGGGCACCCTGGCCTTTGCATGCAGGTCCCGCGTGTGTCTTGTTGTCACTCCCCTGATTGTTAGAAATCCTTTTCCTTGCTATTTTACCTGAGATTGTTCACTTCCACTTTATTTTGTAACAAGGTAAGTGTTTTACATATGTTGGAATGCTAGATGTGCTGATTTTTATATAAGACTTTGATATGCAAACATCATACTGAATTTCCTTACTGTTTCAGGTTAACTCTGTTGAAGTTTCCCTATGTGCAGTCACAGAGACCTTTGGTGACAGCCGTCAGCCTGCACACCTCATGGTTATTTCTACTGTCTAATTGCAAAGTCTCTGGGCGGGTAGTGGTCAGCCTGCCTTGTTCCTCACTGATGGTAACGTCTCTCCTGCGTGGCGTTAAGACAACACAAGTATGTGCGCAGGCGCGCGTGTGTGTGTAGCCATGTGTGTGACACACGCATACACACACATCCAGAGTTGATTCTCATTATTTTCAGATCCCATATTTGCGGATTTACCTACTTCTGAAAATTGATTTGTAATTCCGATCAATACACCGACCCCAGTACCTTCAATACCCGGTCACTCGTGGATGTGTGCAGAGCAGCAAAAACTGTGAGTCGCTCAGCCTACATGGTGCCAGTTGGGATTTGAGAAGGTGACAGTCTGTGCTTTTGTGCCAATTCTCACACTGTAAATAACCATCTTTTTCGAAGTCTAGTTGGTGCCACCTGTTAGCGTTTTTGTGCTTTTTTTGTTGGTGGCATCGCCGTTTGAAACAGCCCCCAAGTGTAGTGCGGATGTACTGCTGTCTAGTCTCCTGAAGTGCGAGGCACCCGTGATGAGCGTCATGGAGAAAACGGTGTTAGATAAGCTTCGTTCGGGCGTGCGTTTCAGTGCTGCTGGCTTGGATTCAGTGTTCCTGAACCAGTGCTGTGTACTAAATAGGTGTCTTTAAACACAAACCAGGTTATGTATCGCTCAGTTGCTGATAACGTTGTGATGAGGAGCTCGTAGGAGCCTAACTATGAGTTCCTCCAGGGGGCAATAACCCGGCAGCGGCCCATTCGGGAGTCACAGCCGCTTTGTAACACAGCCGCGCAAGTAGCAAGACCAGCTACGCACAGCACTGTATACATGCAGTTATATGTACACGTATAGGTGTATATACACCGGGTGCAAAACAATGCATGCAATTGGACACTCTGGTCAGCGCCGCTCAGGCAGGAGTTCGCCATCATCAGAAGTGTCTGGACGCTGATGGGAACACTCTGAGCACCTCTTGTCATTGAGAAGTCAAACATGACTTGTATTCATCTTTTGTTATTGGTATATATGGAGTACCCTGTTTCCCTGGAAATAAGACCGAGCTGGACAATCAGCTCTAATGTGTCTTTTGGAGCAAAAATTAATATAAGACCCGGTATTGGATTATATTATATTGTATTGTATTATATTATACTGGGTCTTATATTAATTTTTGCTCCAAAAGATGCATTAGAGATGATTGTCCGGCTCGGTCTTATTTTCGAGGAAACACGATATTATAATTTTAATACAGTTTTCCTTTCTTAAAATGTGTATACATTTTTTGGCACCCTCTGTACTTATGTACACACATATATGCAAATTATCAATAGTATCGTTGATGTATATTGTTTGGGATATACATCTCAATCACTGCAGTGTTCCTCCATGCATTCGAATTTTACCAACTTGCTTTTTAAATCAGAGCACGAGGCAGGGACTTGTAAGCGCACACAGTGAGACTCACAGCCTGCAGCGCGCTGGCCACGCGGGCGGACACTCACCTGCCAGGAGTGCGTGCATGTTCAGGCCCCGGTCCTGGTCGGCAGGGCTGCACACGTCCATCATGTAGGCGTGACTGGGGTTGTCCGCCGAGTCCGCGCTGAAGTCCATGAGCACCACCCCGCACACGGTCAGCAGGATGCCCCACTTGTGGTTGTCGGCCGTGTCGGCCAGTGCCATGCCCAGGTCCCTGCCGTTGAGCAAGAGCGAGAGGCCCAGCAACGCCCCTGAGGACAGAGACCCAGACTCACCGGGGGACATGCAGACCAGCTCTGCCCCCCGCCGCCCACGACATAAGTCTAGACTCGTTAGGGCCCAAGGATTCCTTTTTAATTGAATTCCACACAGAGCCCATTGGAAAAGCCACCTGGTGACTCACCGTATTTTCTTTCGTGCTTGGATCAGGGTTTTGATTTCGTCAAGCAGAGCAGGAATGTCATGAACTTAACTCATTTAAAAAAACGATCAAAGCGATATAGTCTCACAGTTAACTCAGGTGAGGTTATGGGGTACCCCTGCCACGACACCACTGAAATTATCTGGGTATTTGCTGTGGTCAACACTCTTTTAGATTTTCCTAAGAGGAAGCAGTGGGGGCCTTTTTTCTTTTGTTCCACTTTATTTCAATTCCAAAACAACAGACCTATAGCCAGGACAAGAATGAAAGGGCGTCTCCTTCCAAACCTTGAGGTACATCGGTCACTCCAAGCACCCAAGAGTGGCTGCAGTAGGAATCCTGAAACAGAGCAGGCCAGTGGTCATTGCTGGGGTCCCCACGGCACATCGGGACGAGCACTGAGACAGCCTCGTCACATTCCTGAAACACCTTCACTCAAATGTCCCCAAAAGAAAAAGATGATGAAACTCAGAGTCAGCAATAAAACCCAAAGCTAGAAAACAAAAGACAAGCAGACTCTTGGAATCACTCAGCTTCTCCCTAAATTTTCTGCTGTGGCCCTTGTAAGGCACTAAGCAACCACGAGCTTGAGAATCCAAGAAATGCCAGGACCTCCCAGATCCAACCCACATCAAGCTTTATTGGATCCTCCAGTGACAGCTAGACGGCCCAAGATGGCGCTAATCCTCGGGGGCTGCTAAATTCCTGTTCTATAAACTGGTTTAGACAAAGTAACTTAAAACATGGGGAGCAGCCCGTCATACCTGTTGTCCTGCAGCCCCAAACTAATGAGTGGAACTTAACTTCTGCTCCTCCCTTGACCCTTAAGTTGTTTCAACGGAGGCTTCCAGAAGCTTCCAGAAGCTTCTGAAGGCCATCCACCATCGGGGCTGAGCTGGGGCTCACCGAGGATGGGGCTGATGAACCACACCAGGCTGTAGAGCTGGTCGGGCAAGCCCATCTGCAGAAGTACGGGGGTCACATATGCCGTCTCCATGGCGTAGCTGAACTCAATGCCAAAGAGAATGCAGCCATTGAACAGCAGCTCCCGGAAGGACCTCTGGGGGTGCAGGTCCCCAAAGTCCACTAGCTCGATGGGACATGGGGTGTTGGGTGGCGGGGGTGGGGAGGGGCGAATGCACTTCCTCCTCTTGGGGTGTCGTTTGAAGTTGTTGGCCCGGTGGCTGATGTGCCGGGTCACGGACCCCGCGTAGCCCGAGATCTGAGACCTCCAGAAGTCCTGAGGAGCCAAAGTGGGCAAGAGGGCCTCTCCCGGAGGGGTTCTGCTCGCCGGGGGGATCATCGTAGGGGGGGCCGGTGTGCGTTCCTGTGGGGAAGCCCATTGGGAGCATAACAGTGACTTCATTTTTCCAGGTGGCTCTCCCCCTGCCCTCCCCTGACTGGCACCCACTCGCCCTTTTCATATGGGGAAAAATTGAGTTCACACCGGGGACCTCTTAGAGTCACACCGTGCCCCCCAAAGTAGAGCCTACTGCTTGTGGATGGTGTTACCAGCCTCTCTTGAAACAGTGCACCTCATGTGTCCCTGGAGACCAAGCCAGGTGCTCTCTCCCTGCTCAGAGAGAGGACGCACAGTCCTTCAGGTCCCCGCACTCAAACTCAAAGGGACCTTTCCCCACACAGGTGGCGGCAAGAGGGTTAGGCAAAGAACCTCCCGAGGACTGAGAGCGGCAAGAGCCTTAGGGTATGTCAGGCTGTTTTAGAACCTGCAGCCCATTTCCAGGTCCCAGAGGAGCAGGGAGGAGGGGAGACAGGCATGGGGCAGGGCCCACCTCCAGGCACCCTAAGTGCCCATGCACGGTTAGAGAACAGCCCTTCCTTCACGGGATGCAGTCACAGCGGTCACCTTCCCTGGTACTAGGTTCACTCTTCACAGTAGGCTGGGGTCCTTGCCCAAAAGCCGCTGAATGATTTTCATTCAAGTTTTTTCAGTATCCACAGATGAGTGAATTTTCAGTCAAGTCAGGACAGATAATTTTTAAGTGTTTGAAAATGCTGAACGAATTCATAGAGACAAAAGAAAGACATACGTCTTGCCCTGGAGCTAAGTGAAAAAGTGGAGGAAAGGAGCTCTAAGCAGTGGGAGCCACCCATGTAAAGAAGGCGTGTGTGACATTTGGGCGGAATGGCGGTGGGATGAGAGAGAAAGCCATCAGAAGGGCCCAGCTGCTCCGGGAGGGTCTTGAAGATGTGCTACGAGGTGGATTTCATGCCGAGATGACAGGGATTGACATGACCAGAGACTCAGGCTGCTCTCGCTTCTGTAACTGGCTTATCTCATGACCTTAGAAAAATCCCATGCTCTCCTCTAACACAAGAACTCAATGTATCTGAGAACTCTGTCCACAAGCAACACTTCATGAAAAACAGAATTCATATACGAAGATTAAATCAAGACTGAAATATTTAAAAAGCTAAGCTCTTTGTTTATGTTCCTCTCAGTCTAGCTCAGGCCCTAGTATGTAGTAAACACTTCAGAAAAACCTGTCCATCAGCTGGTCTTGACCTCAAACACCCAGGTGACTGTCAGTGTTCTCTGGGGCTTCACTTGTTAAGATCACAGAAATAAGAGTGCCCCTTGGGACACTGCGTAACTGGCTCCTGACAAGTCAGAAGGAAGACTGTTAGCACAGGTGTGTGGAACAGCGTGACCTGAAGACCTGTCTGGTCACAGCCCCACAGCTGCCTCCCTGTCTGCCTCGCTACCTGCCCCCTTCAGGCACACAAAACCTCTCTTTCCTATCAGCGTTTTACCCCATAAAGTGAAACCAAGTGCATGCACATTAGACACCGTCCTTTTCATTTTGGAATGAAGCACCAGGGGCCCGCTTTGGAAGAATTGCAGATTTAAACAGCATTTGATGGAAGCGTACTTTTGAAATGGGGAACCTTTGTGACTTAAAATGAACTATGTAGATAGCCCAGGTCTCTGCCCACGATGTGATGGCTCCCTCATCACCGACCCACCACCCCCAGCTTTAAAACACAGCCTGCAGTCTGTGCGCGCAACAGTGAAACATCCCACCTCCACCTCAGCATCTAAACCAGAATTCAACCGGAACTAGAAAAAGTCCTCACTAAGGGTTCACCTTCACATTTGGGTGTCAGTATCACCATTTTTATTTTAAAAATACCTTTGTTAAAGCTGCCCATGAAAGGTTATTCTAAGAAGAATGTTTACAATTCATTTTGAAGGTTATAAAAATGAAAGTGAAATTTAAAATAATGAAATAGAATTTTAATACAAATATTCTCCAGACCATCTTACTTATACTATAAGATCATTGACTCAGTCCAAAAAAAATGCACGCTTATGCCTGGACCCCAAGGTTATACACCAGGCCCACTGTGCTTCTGGAATACAGAGGATGTTTCAAGTAACAGATCCCTCAAATGCACTATGGGAAGATTAAGTGGCAAATGATTAATTTAAAAAAATGTCCATGTAATTTGAATGTTTAAAATTATACTAGTATGAGCCAAAATAATTTCTTCATGTCTTTCTCCTCTCTTCTGTGTGAAACCAGGCTTCCCATCACGGGGTCACATGGGGCTACAACACCTCCCCACTTCCTTCTGCCAGCTCTCAAAGTTAATACTTCAAGGAAATCTCCCCAGACCAGTCAAGGTCTCTGTGGGCTTGAAGGGATGTATTTAATAAGTTGGTTACTGAATTGTGGCCCCTACCTGACGGCCAATTGATCCTGAAAGCCCTTGTCAGGTGCATGTGGGACAGAGGTTCCGTCAGCACCTGACTCAACTTCCCCGTAAAAGCCAGAAAACACATTGTGGGAACCCCAGAGATAATTTGAGAAGTTATTCATTGTCGAGGACAGTGAACTGAATTGCTGTAAGTCTCCTATTTCAATCTCAGCGTCTTACCCCTGGTAAGAAGGCAGGCATCCTGGATGCTCGCGAGAACCTTAATCCTGGGAGGCTGAAAGAGGTTATACCATGGCCCCTGGCCATCAAGAGGGTTCAGCCTGAGGCGGGAAGTGAACCGGAAGCTGATGACACCTGCCCAGGTGACTGGGGAACGGAAGCTGGTGACACCTGCCCAGGTGACTGGGGAATGGGGAACAGGGCCTCTGGCACCAAGAAGCACAGCAGACAGGGGCAAATTGCGGTATTTGGTTTTCTTTCCAGCAAGGATGAAATACATTGTCACCCAACTGCTACTCTCCTCAGGGCCAGAGGGGTCCAGAGTCTCCATTTACAGTTCAATTAATTAGACATTCAAGAAGAACAAAGGTCTCCGTGCCAACCTCCAGCCCCAATCTTGGCAGTCTGATTACTCTGGGGCCTAAGCCGCCTCGCTCCCAGCACAAAGCTGGAAGCTGTGCGGAGAGCCCAGGAGGAAATGGTGGTACCTGTGGTTCCAGCCAGGAGGCATCCCTTTCCGAGGTCGGGCTGCTGCCTGCCCTGTGCTCGGTCCCGGCCCAGCCGCCCTTGGCCCGCCGCTGCTACTGCTGCAGCATCACCCCGCGGGGCGGGGCCGTGACGTCACGGCTGCATCCTCGCCGCCCGCGGCCGGTACCCGCAGACCATCCTTAAAGCGGCACCGCCCGGTCCGCCCCCACCCCTGCCGGCCGCTTATCCGGCTCAGACCTTTAAGGGTCGGCAGGGTCTGCGCGAAAGCCCCAGAAACAGGCCCTCTATGGCTTCCGTGGGCCTGAGGCACGCTTGCCATGGAGAGCCCCTGTCTAAAAAAAAAAATTAAATTTTATTTTATGACTGTGTTGGTCTAAAGATGAAATATGAATGCTGTATGTTAGAACATTTCTTTGGCCTTCTGATTTGTTTTTCCTTCTGACTTTAAAAGAAATGAACTCATTTCGTTGACACTTAAAAGCATTGTGTGCTCTGGACACTGTGCCCATTGTACAGGGTGGACAAGTTGATCCTGCCTAGAGCTATTGTACTGCATTCACTTATTCACTTAACAGACAGATCAGGTGCCGGCACTATTCTAGGCACTGGGAATAGGGCAATGAGAAAAACAAAGTTTTTGCTCCTGTGGCATGACATTGTAGAGAAGAGAAGCATTACAAAGACAACATAATTAAGTGATATGTGAGAAGATAGTAACTCCTCAGAGAAGGAGCTCAGGTGTGTGAGGCTGGAGGAGGGGGTGCTGTTACCAGTTTAAATAGGGTTGTTGATGAGTCCTCATCTAGAAGTGACATCTGAAGAGAGACTTGGAGGAGATGAGGGGTCAGCCATACTGATATGTGGGGGAAGGTCAAGCTGGGGAGAGGAGAGAGTCAGTGCAAAGGCCCTGGGGTAGAAGTGAGGTGGGCTGAGCCAATGACAACACAAATGATTGGACACTTTGTACTGAAATCACGACCTCAAAAGTGCTGAGGGGAGGCGTGTGTCTATGAATGTTTATAATACGGGGATTTGACCTCGTTGGGAGAGTCAGGTATCCCTTGAGGACAAGTGAGACTTGAGGGCTGCACCAAAGCTGAGTAGGGAGGGCAGTGTACTCCAGGTGGAAGGTCAGCATGTGCAGAGCTCTTGGGACAGGAGAGGGCATGGTGAGCAGAGCTGAAGGAAGCCAGTGGGGCTGGAGGACGGAGGCCCAGCGTGAGTGGCGGGTGGGCTGAAGATGCAGACCGGGCCCAGCCTACAGCCTCGTGGGCTGCTCTCATCCTTAGGAGCAAGATGAAGCTCAGAAGTGTTCTAGGCAGGGGAGCAGGTGACATTAATCATACTCGTATTCTGCAAAGATCGTATAGCTCAGGGTGGAGAATGGATTAGAGGGGGTCAGGAGGACCAGGTGGCTGTACTGATGGAGGAATCTATTCCTGTGAGTCCCCAAGTGGTGTAGATGATGTTGGATCTGCCGGCAGTTTCTGGGTGTGGGCTGGATCGTGTCTCTTGAGACCAAGGAATGGAAAGACGGACCCAGGAGAGGCAAAGAGTTTTAAAAAGAGGATAGTTTATTGAAAGCAAAGAGTCAGAGCTCCAGAGCGGGAGGGGGTCCCGAATGGGGGTGCCCGTGACTGAGGCAAAAGCTCCTATTTTTATACCTTCCCTTGCCTGCTTGGGGAAGGAGAGCTGTTTGGAGAAGGGAACTTCTAATGAAATTCGTCTACCAGGTTTGGTCGGCTTGCCCATTCTAAAGGAATTAGCAAAGTAACCCACTCTTACCTATCAGATCTGTTCCATTTGTCAGGCCAAAAAGAATTTTATGATTAACCTCAAGGCCTTGTTACATTATGTCCTAGAGCAGAGGAGTGATTTCAAAACCTGGAGTTCTAGGATATGGCTGTCTTTGTTTATTCCACCAGGGACCTCCCTGTCTCCCTAGGGACATGCTTAGCTAACCTGTATCAGTACCAGGTCGGAGCTTAGAGAATGGCCCAGGTGGGAGAGGATAGGGACGATGGTGGAGGGAAAGAGGTGGTGGATGGGCGAGGCATCAAGGAGCAAGGACCAATAGGACTTGGCGATAGACTGAAGGTGGGGAGCTGTGGGGAGGAGGTGGGGTGGCGCCAAGAAGTTTCTAGCTTAAACACCTGGGTGTAGGAAGGTAGGCTTATTGAGAGGAGAGCAGCTTGTTGGGTAGGGTGAGAGTCATAGGCTGGCTTTGGGACAGGAGAAGTTTGAGGGGCCTTTGGGGCACTCGGGCCATCAGAGACAGAGTCTAGAGCTCAGAGATGGTCCTTTGCAGATCAGCTGCCCAAAGGTGATAACTGAAGCCAAACTGTGGACAGTGACATCAACAGGGAGATGTGTGATGCGGGACCCAGACGAAGCCTGGAGGAATTACAACAGTCACTGGCCAGAGCAAGGAGATGGAGCCATCGGAGAACCCGTTCTACCTTATTTTTCTCTAAACAGAAGTAATACAGCAGTTTGAAAAAATGTCAATGTTTTTCTGGTTTGCATTTACACCCAAATGACCTGCTATTTAACTGATAAACCCTGACATCGCAGGGGCTTAATGCCATAGACACTTATTTTTGGCCCATGTGAAGTCCAAAGGGGGTGCTCCTGATGGGTGGGGGACCTCCATGCAGTCGTGCAGGGACCTACTGTGTTTCCCCAAAACTAAGACCTCGCCAGACCATTAGCTCTGATGCATCTTTTGAAGCAAAAATTAATATAAGACCCAGTCTTATTTTACTATAATATAAGACCGGGTCTATAATATAATATAATATAATATAATATAATATAATATAATATAATATAATATAAAATATAATATAATATAATATAATATAATATAATATAATATAATATAATATAATATAATATAAAATATATAATATAATAAATACTGGGTCTTATATTAATTTTTGCTCCAAAAGACGCATTAGAGCTGATTGTCCGGCTCACTCTTGTTTTTGGGGAAACACGGTAAGCTCCTTCCATCTGGGCTTTGCCAGAGCCAGGCTTGCAAGAGGCCCACATTCCACTCACATTCCATTGTCTGGGACTCAGTGACAGGGCCACACCCAACCAGAAGGGAGGCACCAATGCATGGCCTCTGTCCAGGGTGAGGAGGAAGTGGGGGGTGGGGGGAGTAACTGGTCAGCTGCTTCTTTAGCGTTTATCTGCTTGGGGGAGGGAGGGGAGAGTGGGAACAGTTGGGAAAGTTAAGGAAACAAAAGTTAGTTATCTTGCTCCTGATATTCAAAATAGGATTTTGCAGAAAGAGAAAAGGCTTGAAATTTAGGCATTGTTGAGAAAAGACTTTAAAAAGATTCCTTTGTCCTTTTTAACCTTCCAAAGTGTTAACCTTCCCAGATGAGAATGCTCCTTTCTTAACCCTCCAGGGCCAGACCCCACGCAGAAGTTTCTCTGTCTTACCCTTAGGTCTGGACTGAGGCCAGAGCAGACGGAGACCCACAGAAGGTGGAGGAAACACATAACAGGAGCTGTGGGAGGCAAGTAGAAGCAGGACATGGGAGATGCCCAGCTGATGGGGCATTGTGCTGGGGG
Organism: Rhinolophus sinicus; assembly: GCF_057876585.1. Lineage (NCBI taxonomy): Eukaryota > Metazoa > Chordata > Mammalia > Chiroptera > Rhinolophidae > Rhinolophus > Rhinolophus sinicus. Next base: position 5,374,138 of record NC_142514.1, on the reverse strand, counting down.
CACCCCTGAGGGTACAGGCTCTGGTGGGCTTGCCCCTGGCCAGGAGGAGTTTGTTTGGAGCTGAGCTGTCCTGCGCCAATGTGGTGGCCTCAGCCGGGCTGGGGGCAGAGGGTGTGGTGGTGTCTCTGCCCTACTCAGAGCTAAAAGCAGCAATAGCTCCTTGGGGGGATGACCCGAGGGGGAACACCCTTTGCCCCAGCGTGGAAGGACAGTCAGGCCAGGAGGCAGGTGGAGACTGGCAGAGAGCCCCAAAGGGGTCTACAGGGCCAGGCAGGGCTCCATCAACCTCACGGCTGAACCCTGCAACTCAGGAGCCCTGCAGGGCACACGGGGAACCAGCATGTGGTCTGGAGCCTCTGCCCACCGTACCTGGAGGTCACACAAGCCCCGCCCAATGCCCTGGATAGGATGAGGAGGACGGAGACTGAAGGGTCGTTTAGTATCAAGAGACCAAGTCAGACCCAAGGGGACTGTTCAAATGACCCAATTGGACTCAATTTTGTATCAGGTTTGACCAAAGCTAGCATCCCCTAACACACCCTCCCAGCCACACAGTGGGCATAGCTCGTGAGAATGCTCAGATCAGGAACAGATAAATAAGTGAAAGCCAGTTCCTTCGCACCCAAGTGCATTGTGAGACCGGCCAGGAGAGAAGAAAGCGGAGAGGAAAGTGTGGGCGCTGATTTCAGCGGCTCACCGGCCTTCCTGGGGTGTCCACAAGGTGGTGGAAGAGCCCCACCTTTCGCGGCCTGCGCCTTTGCTGCCGGAGCGCAGGGAGAGCCGGCTGAAAGAGCCCACAGCAAACATCTAGTATTTCTCTGGCACCAAAGGGAAGAAATGGTGCTTTGTAAGCACTTTGTGATTTTGCAAAGTTTTATGGTCCTAAGGCCGAATTTTTCTTTTTACTTGGTGGCCACACTTTCTCTGCAAAGCACACCGCCACATGATTTAAAAAAACAAACAAACATTATTTTTAATAATACGTCTCGTGCCAGGCCCTGTGTTCAGGTTTTAGTGTACTTTAAACCTCATTTAATCACCCTAACTTTATGCAGGGGGTGTTGTCCCTGCCATGTTTTCTATCCGGAAGCCTGAGGCTCCCTGAGAGGGTAAGGCCACGTCATGGTCATGGTTCCAGCAGGGACTGGGACCCAGGACTGTGACCCCTTAGGCCCACACCTCCTGCAGCAGCAGTGGTGGGAGGGCCTGGGGCAAACTGTTTGCAGTCCTGCACGCGTTCATTTAGCAATTGTTTACCGAGCACTTGCCTTCCACCAGGCACCAGCTGGGACCTCACACCCTTGGCTGTGGCCTCCATCCTTAGTGTCCCCAGGACTGCGGCCTCTGTCCTCTCTGACCACCTCTGCCCATCCATTGTGTGTGTGTGTGTGTGTGTGTGTGTGTGTGTGTGTGTGTGTGTATGCGTGCGTACTTACACAGATGTTGTAGAAAAAGGTTCCTTTTCTTGTTTTATGTGGAATTAATGAGTCATTGATGTCCTCTGGTCAATAATGCTTTTTACTCTTCAGGAAAGTCTCTGTGGCTCTGACATGCCCTACACTCACTCATGCACGTGAGCATATACACACATGCATTGCATACCTGCCTGCACATGCTCGTATGCACGGGCACACCTATGCAGGTTGCATGCATGCACACTCACACGTGTGCGTGCTGGTGAGTGCGCGCTCACACACCCACACACACACTTCCTATTGCCACAGCTCTTCCTGCTGGGGGACAGCAGCCGCTGAAACCCTGCATTCAAACCCAGAAGGTATGTTTCCACAGGGAAATAGTCACCAAGTTACAGTCCTTTAACTGCAAACTGCAGGAAGGACAGCCCAGCTCGTTTTGTACCTACTGCAGCACCTGGCAGAGGGCCGAGCACATGGCAGAAAGACACCCAAATGTATTTGATCTACATATTAATACAATGGGAGCAGTTGAAGTTGTGCCATTGTACCTGCGTCCACACAGGTGCATTATGGGTTAAAACAGATTGTCATGGGCTGGCTTGAAAACGTCATCACGCTGTTTCTGCAGGAACGTGAATTCTGGTTTCCAAACATATGCCCGCCCTCCTTATAGAGAGAGAGCCTGTGGGACCAAACCCTGCACGCTGGACAGTCCAAATGGCTGGGACAAAGCGGGATGAGAGCCGTGGGGTACTGGTTGGCGTCTGAGCTAAGTCAGAGCAGAACCCAGCATCTGGAGGTCCAGCAGTACTGGATCCAAAGGGTGTTGGGCTCAGTTTCTAGAACCAAGATGGTGGCCCCCAGGGTGGCTGTGGACTCCTTGTCCCGGGGCTGAGAGAGAGCCTCATGCGGGCAAAAAGTCACTAGAGAAAATGCAGGATGCCCAGTTGCACTTGAACTTCAGATAAACAGTAAATAGTTTTTATGTGTAAGTATGTTCCAGGCAATCTTTGGCCTCCTGTATTTTGATGGGCTCCCTCCAGCAGCCCTCCTGGGACAGCTCCTGGAAGCTGGCAGAAGAAGCCACCCCAGGGAGCCCGAAGCCCTTCTTCGTGAAGCTGGGATGACCAGAACCTCCTAGGCGCTGGCTGCTGTCCGATGCCTGGGAGCCATCCCCTGCCAAGCTCAACTTTGATTTGCTGTTCCCCTGAGGGCGTAGAGAACACCCAATGCTCGTGGAGAAGTCCCAGGCAGCTTCTGGGAGGCTTTTCAGAGAAGAAACTCCTGGGTTGTACCCACTATGCTCTTTAAAGTTTCAGTGGCTTTTGTGCTTTATCTATTCAATTCAATTTATTACAATTCAGAACCTACTAAACAGAATTTTCTGACACTTAACCGCTGTTTATACAGCTAATGCATTTAAGAGAAGTTTCCAAATAATTTCAATCTTTTATCTTAATAATGCCCATGAATTATTAAAGTTTTACATTATGAGCTATAACACAGAAAAGTGCAGGAGACAAAATGAATAGCTCAGTGATTTATCGCACGCGTGTAACCACAGACAGGTCTAGACAGAATATCTGCCAGCTCGCTAGAAACCCTCCACATGCCATTACTCTCACTACCCCTTCGTCTCTCAACCCCTGCCAAGAGGTAATCACTATTCTTCTGAATTTTATCTTCATTGTTTTCTGGCTTTTTAAAATATATATATGTATGGCTGTGACACATGTCTTCGTTTGACTTCCCCCAAAGCCTGTAATTTACCGGAGAGATGATCCTAGGAAGTAGGAGTCAGGTGAGAGAGGGGGAAGGGAAAAAAGTTCACAACAAATACGTTGAAACGACTGGGTCCCCAGTGTGGGCCACCGGGAGCTCAGTCCTGTTGGGACCCTCAGAGAAGCCATATGGAACAAGCTTTGTCATTGCCCTGCTGGAGGATGGGGAGCTGGGCGTCTACTTACCCACTTCCTGCCCCCACTGGTGGAGGGGTGCCCTCGGGCCATCTGCAGCCTAGTGGCGTCTGTGGAACACAGAGCACACTCTCAGGCTGCTGGAGGTGGGAAACTGTCTACTGCAGCTACAGGTGAACGCAGGTGAGCCCAGGAGGTACAAGGGCTACCCTAAGAGCCAGTCCGCTGCAAGAGGGGAGCTTGCACCAGGACTTAGCACACTGCTTCCTTCATCTGGAAAGTCTTACTACGAGAAAAAAAAAGGCAGCTAAGCAGTGTGTTTAGTGACACCCTGGTGCAAGCTCCTTGTCTCCTGGAGGGGGGGGGGGGCAGGAAAGTGTACAGACCGGCAGCCCTGAACAAGTCCGTGCCACAGTTCGCACCCCTAAACTCTAGGGTTGCGTTTCGCCTTTTTTTTTAAGTTTGTGTAAATTAAATCAGAAGTATGTGTTCTTTTGTGTGTTTTTTGTTGTTGTTGTTCATCATTTTGATTTTGAGAATTGTCCGTGTTGTTGCACGTAGCTCCGGTTCATTTCCAGAGCTGTATATATTCCATCGTGTGAATATTTACCCATCTGTTGGTAGACATTTGGGTTGTCTCTATTTCAGGGTTATTAAAATAATGCTGCTTTGAACATTGTAATACATGTTTTTAGGATGCATATGTAGGCATTTCTTCTCTCACTATTCTACACTGCCATCTTTGCCAAAAACCAAGTACCTATATAGGAGGGGTCCGTTTCTGGAGTCTGTTTTGTTCTTTTCGTCCATTCGCCTGTGTGTACATAGCTTTATGGTAAGTCTATGTCTGGCAGAGTATGCTCTCCAACTTTGTGCTTCTTTAAAATTTTTATGACTATTCTTGGCCCTTTCCTGTACATGTTTAAGAATCAGTCTTTTATTTTTTATGTTTTTCATAGTCATACCATTTTTATTAAAATAATTGCTAATTTCTTTTTTTTTTAAGATTTTTAAAAAATTAAAATGCAGCTAACATACAATATTATATTAATTTCAGGTGTACATCATAGTTATTCAACAGGACTCACCTGGCTCTATCCGGTGTTATTACCACATTATTGATTTTATTCCCTGTGCTGAAGACGTGATCACAATGATAAGTTCAGCCACCACCTGACGCTGCACCACGTGATCACAATATTATTGATCTTCCCCCCCTTTTTTAAATTTTCAATGAGAGTTGACATTTAATATTATTTTATATTAGTTTCAAGTGTATAGGATAGTGGTTAGACATTTATATAATTTAGGAAGTGATCCCCCGACCAGTACCACCTGACACTATACATAGTTTTTACCATATTATTGATTATATTCCCTATACTTTACATCCCCATGACTATTTTGTAACTACCAATTTGTACTTCTTAATGCCTTCACCTTTTCCACCCTGCCCCCAACCCCATTCCCATCTGTCACCCTGATAGATCTAATACCTGTCTGGCCCCATACATAGTTATTACAATATTATTCACTATATTCCTTATATTATACCCTGCATCCCCATGACTACTGTGTAACAACCAATTTGTACTTCTTAATCGGTGATGATGAACTCCTTTAGCTTTTTATTATCTGAGAAGCTGTTTATCTGTTCTTCGATTCTAAATGACAGCTTTGCTGGGTAGAATAATCTTGTTTGTAGGTCCGTGTTTTTCATCACTTTGAATATTTCCTGACAATCCCTTCTCACCTGCAAAGTTTCTATTGAGAAATCAGCTGCCAGTCTTATGGGGGCTCCCTTGTAAGTAACTAACTGCTTTTCTTTTGTCGCTTTTAAAATTCTCTCTTTGTCTTTACACTTTGCATTTTAATTATGATGTGTCTTGGTGTTGGCCTCTTTAGGTTCATCTTGTTTGGGACTCTGTGCTTCCTGGGCTTGTATGTCCATTTCCTTCACCAGGTTAGGGACGTTTTCAGTCATTATTTCTTCAAATAGGTTTTCAATTCCTTGTTCTCTCTCTTCTCCTTCTGGTACCCTTATAATGCAAATGTTGGTGTGCTTGATGTTGTCCCAGAGACCCCTTAAACTCTGCTCAGTTTTTTGGATTCTTTTTTCTTTTTGCTGTTCTGGTTGGGTGTTTTCTGCTACTTTGTTTTCTGCATCACTTGTTGGATCCTCTGCTTCATCTCGTCTACTGTTGATTTCTTGTAATGTATTCTTCATTTCTGTTATAGTATTCTTTATTTCTGACTGGTTCTTTTTTATGTTTTCTATCTCCACTTTTCTGTTTCCTATCTCCTTGTTAAAGTTCTCCCCGAGATCAGTGAGCATCCTTATAACCAGTGTTTGAAACTCTGCATCTGATAGATTGCTTGTCTCCATTTTGTTAGTTCTTAGGCCCGGTCTTATTTTACTATAATATAAGACTGGGTCTATAATATAATATAATATAATATAATATATATAATATAATACCAGGTCTTATATTAATTTTTACTCCAAAAGATGCATTAGAGCTGATGATCCAACTAGGTCTTATTTTCAGGGAAACACAGTAGGTTCTTGATTTTTTTTATGTTATTGTAAATGGTATCATTTTCAATTTGTTACTAGTATCTAGAAATAAATATTTGTATATTTTCCTTATATCTAGCTACGTTGCTAAACTCTTTAATTTTATGGGCACCTGTCTTATGGGCACTTGCTAAACTTTTTAATTTTGATCATTTGTTTAGATCCTTTAGTTCTTCTGTATAAACAGACATGTAAATAGAATATTTGTATATTTTCCTTATATCTAGCCACCTTGCTAAAATCGCTTTTTAATTTATTTTTCTTCATTTATTTTTTAAAGATTTTATTGGGGAAGGGGAACAAGACTTTATTGGGGAACAGTGTGTACTTCCAGGACTTTTTTCCAAGTAAAGTTGTTGTCCTTTTCAATCTTAGTTGTGGAGGGTGCCATTCAGCTTCAAGTTGTTGTCCTTTCAGTCTTAGTTGTGGAGGGCGCAACTCAGCTCCAGGTCCAGTTGCTGTTACTAGTTGCAGGGGGCGCTGCCCACCATCCCTTGTGGGAGTCGAACCGGCAACCTTGTGGTTGAGAGCCCACGCTCTAACCAACTGAGCCATCCGGGAGCTCAGCGGCAGCTCAGCTCAAGGTGCCTGTTCAATCTTAGTTGCAGGGGGCGCTCCCCACCATTCCTTGCGGGACTCGAGGAATTGAACTGACAACCTTGTGGTTGAGAGCCCACTGGCCCATGTGGGAATCGAACCAGCAGCCTTCGGAGTTAGGAGCATGGAACTCTAATCTCCTGAGCCACCGGGCCGGCCCTAATTTATTTTTTTAATACATTTTTATTGGGAATATTGGGGAACAGTGTGTTTTTCCAGGGCCAATCAGCTCCAAGTCATTGTCCTTCAATCTAGTTGTGGAGGGTGCAGCTCAGCTCCAAGTCCAGTTGCCATTTTCAATCTTTAGTTGCAGGGGTCACAGCCCACCATCCCATGTGGGAATTGAACCAGCAGCCTTGTTGTTGAGAACGCTTGTGCTCTAACCGACTGAGCCATCTGGCTGCCCCTCCAAAAGCTCAGCAGCAGCTCATTGTCTTCAATCTAGTTTTGGAGGGCGCAGCTCACTGGCCCATGTGGGAATCGAACTGGCAACCCTGTTGTTCAGATCTTGCACTCTAACTAACTGAACCACCCAGCTGCCCCACTTTCTAATTTTAATAATTTAGCTTTTCTGTATAAACAGACATGTAAATAGAATATTTGTATATTTTCCTTATATCCAGCCACCTTGCTAAACTCACTTTTTAATTTTAATAATTTGTTTAGATCCTTTAGCTTTTCTGTATAAACAGACATGTTGTCTGTGAATAATGACAATTTTCCTTTTTTTTCTGACTTTTATGTCTTTTTTCTCTTTTTCCTGCCCTATCGCATTATTTAAGACCTCCAAAACACGAAAAAAGCAGCAGAGTTAGCAGAAGTCCTCATCCATCCACTCCTAATGTCGGAGGATAAGCTTTTAATATTTCACCTTAAGCATAATGCATGCTGTGGGTTTTTGTAGACATTTTGTAGACAATTTCTGTCATATTAAGGAAGTTCTTGTCTATTTCTAGTTAAGAATTTTTTCATGTACGAGTATTGAATTTAATCAAAGACTTTTTAAAAAGCCATTGATAAGATCATAATTTTTCTCCTTTTTTCTGTTTACATGGTAAATTGTATTGCTTGATTAATTTTGAAATGTTAAGCTGATTTGCTTTCTAGAAAGAAAAACACAACTTAGTTATGATGTATTATCCTATTTATTATATGTATTGATTGATGGACTGATTTGCTTTGCTGATATTTTGCTTAAGACAGACTAGCCTATAAGTTTCCCTTTTAAAAATGTCTTATCAAGTTTTGGTTTCAAGGTCATTCTGGCTTCCTAAAACAAATTAAAGAGTGCTTCTCTCCCCCCCACTCCCACCCCCTTCGTTCTATTTCCAAGAAAAATTTGAGTAAGATTGGCATTATAGTTTTGTTAATGCCAGCTGGGCCTGGAGTTTTCTTTGTGAAAAAGTTTAAAATTGTGAATTCAACTTCTTTAATAGTTAGAGGCTATTCAGATTTTCTATTGTTGTCATAGTTTGGGCATATGTGTTTTCCATTTTATCTTAATTCTAAAATTCTTTTTGGCACAAATTTGTTTATAACATTCTCTTATGACCTTTTTGATGTCTATAAGATCTGTAGTAATATCCCTGTTATGAGCTGAATTGTGTTTCTCCCTCACCACTTCCCCAAATTCGTATGTTGAAGTCTTAACCCCAATACCTCAGAACATGACTGCATTTGGAGACAGGGCTTTTAAAGAGGTAATTAAGGTAAAATGAGGTCAGATGGGTGGCCCTTATTCCATTAGGACCGGTGTCCTTGTAAGACGAGGGTAGGACACAGACACCCATAAGGGAAAACAATGTGCAAACACAAGGAGAAAGTGACTGACTACAAGACAAGGACAGAACTTCCCTCAGATCTCAGTGGGAACCAACCTTGCCAGCACCTTGATCAGACTTGCCAGGGGTTTATCAATTAGTCTCATCAAAAACAGACTTTGTTGATCCTCTTTTTATTTTATGTTTACTTTCTATTTCATTAATTTCTGCTCTTATCTGTATTATTTCCTCCCTTCAACTTTCTTTGGGTTTAATTTGCTGTTTGCTTACTAACTTCTTAAGATAAATACTTAGATTGTTGACATTTTGGCTGGTCCTGTTTCCTAATATAAACATTGGAAGTTAGGGATTTCTCTCTAAATATGGCTTTAGTTGCATCCCATAAATTTTGACACATTGTGTTTTCATTATCACTGAGTTAGATGTTTTGGCAAGACATCCAAGTGAAGAAACAGGGCTGAGAGTCAGAGACATGGACCTGGGGCTTAGCCATGTTTAGAAATTTGGATTTTGGTATTTTGACATGGATTTTGAACGAGGAAACAGATGTAACTTTCAGGTTCCGCTCTGCTCCTAACCAGTGGAGTTGGAGTAGGGCAAACTGAGGGGGTCCTTGATGCACTAATTGCCATGGAAATACTATGTCCATACTATCTCTTCCCCTGATGGCCTCTGCCTGTTCTCTAGGCTTATATCCAACTGCCCACTAGATTTCTCCACTTAAATATCTAACACGCAACTCAGACTTATCAAGTCCAAAACCCAAACCCTTGATTTCCTCCCCCAGATCTTTTCCTTGCTTGGTTAATCACCAAGGAAAACTTAGACAACATACGAGCCCACTAGAGATTTAGGAAATAAGTATTGCTTCTTTCTATAGGGTGTCCCTAAGTCAGAAGATGACGTGTTCTCTACAGCACAGATAGACTATCGCTTCCTAGTATCTGCCTGAAAATATTCTACAGCCACTTCCCACATCATGAAACCTCAACTTTCTGCCTCATTTTCCAGGCCTTCCATCATCCGCTTCCTTCTGTCCACTCACATTTGTTTCTCTCCTCAACTTGCACAGTCCACTCTCATAAGCCCAGACCGACTCTTGTCTGTCAATAGACTGTGCTCATTCCTGGTTCTGTATTCAAATCCTACCAATCCATGAAGTTTTGCCTAACTCTTCTCACCTTCATCTGTCTCCTGTGAACTTGTTTGTCTATGCCACATAATTGAGCGCCTAATTGTACAATGGCTTAACACGGCTTAATACTGTTTCATTTCTGTTTGTCTTCGGTCCCTCGCCAAGTCTGTTGGCCCCAGGATGCTTAGTACTTTCTCAGTTCTCAGTCCATACTCCCCACTTGTTACCTGACAGGGACTGATTTGCAACATCCAACACTGCTATTCTAGCTTCAGAAACCCTCATGCCCTCTGCACAGGAGGTCTTGCCCTCGCACTTGATTTCCGCATGTATACAGTGGTTGGCCAAGGCTGTGAGACCCCTTGGGACCATTTTTCAGCCTAAATGTCTTCTTTACCACACGGCCCAAATAAGCCCCAGGGAACAGAGGGTTCTGCCATCTTCTTTTCTTCTGTTTTCTTGGACAATGGTTTTCATACTTTGGTGCGACTAAGGTCCAAAGCCTTAAAAAAATGCTTGTTCCTATTCCCCCAGAGATTCTAATTCAGTTATGTCTGGGACGGCAAGATGAACAAGCATCCTGGTGCTTCTGGGCAGATGGAATTGCAACCACACTTTGAGGAATCAAACTCCTGCAAGTGTTTGGATGGGTTGAGAGACTCACCTCCCCTTGGTTCTTGGAACTTCATTTCACACACAGTCTCGTTTGTCTTTCTAGTTTCAGATGAAATGACTGTACTCCATTTCTTTGCAGGTTTCTCTCAAAGATCATCAAAAACTTGAACTGGTTTGAAACAACCACCTTTGGGTTCATGGGCCTCCCTACGTCCCAGGTCTATGCAGGCTCCTAAATATCTTCTACGTTTCCTCTCAGTGACCGATGGAGTTGTAAGATTCTAACCAGGTCGGGGGCTTGGTTCTCTAACCATAATCACTTCAACAACATGGGGTTGAAAAGAGTTTAAGACATGGGTCTCACTCCAGCCTTTAGCATTTAGCCTGGTGATTTTCCCTGAAAGGGTTCTGGCTTAGACTATGGTTCACACAAGCACTTAGCTATCAAATACAGCTCAAGAGAAAGGAATGCTTGATTTTTCTATCTAGAAGCTTACAGGGGGAAGAGGTACATGTTTACATAACTTGTATATGCAAAGGAAGGGCCTGGAATAGCACACACTGAACTACAGCAGTCTCTACCCTTGGGCAATGGTATTGGTGTGGGAAAGGTGACAGTTACCTTTTACTTCAACCACTCTGTACTCTTTGAGGGGGAGGTTGACGTTTTACAATGAGCATGTGCTGCTTTCGTAATAAAAATAAGTTAAAGAGCAAAAAACAAGCACAGTCTCTGAAAATAAAATATTAAACACAAGTAGTGTTCTGTGTAATAAAAGTAGGGTAGCCAGAGTCAAACTCTCTCTCGGGTTACTTACTGCCTTCAGAATTACGGGGATATTTTAAAATACAGGGTCGTGATTTAAAACTGTGTTCCACGATGTCTCATGACTAAAGAAGGATCTTTGAAGTGATTTTGAGCTTGGAAAGATCCTATTAAATGGTCCTTGTTGTCCAGGAAGGGATCGCCTCAATAATTTACAGGGCAGCAGAACTGAAAGATTTCTGGGTGCCTCTGGACTCCTATTTCTATTTTTGCACAATTTAGAGCATTGTTTCCTGACTTCTTGTTTCCCCAACAGTGTCAGTTAGGTGCTTTTTGAACTTCAGCGGAACAGAAGTTACAGCTCTCTTGCATTGTGTCCACATCAGAGTTTGAATGCAAAGGCTTTGTCTTCATGTACACTTGACCGTCAAGGGCACACTGGGATCCTCCCACCGCCACAAATCTCCACTCTGCCCTCCCACCGTGATGTTTCTTCTGTTGGTGAGTAGCTTGGTATTAATTAAACTGCTTTGTTTCCTCCTTCAATGAGCCCGCCTCTTACAGTGCATTCATCCTTCCCCTCACTTTCAGCTTCCCTGGGACCCAACATCTTACTTGCCAACAGACAAACACCTCATTATTTACCGAAGTTGAATCAGGGCTGTTTTTCTGTTTCTTGGAAGCCTCCCTCAAGAGCGCCATAATCCTTTCTCTGAGGAAAACAGTTGCTCCTGCTGAGAGAAATTCCGCTTATGGCCCCAACACAGCCTACGTTGTTCTCGCTCTTGAAGAGATTTTTTTTTAGTCCATTTAACTTGTTTTTCAACAGGGCTCAATGGATCAGACTTCGCCATTCAGCAGGCACCTGATCAGCAGCAGTTGTCTCTTTCAGATAAAATGAGATTCTTTACTTGAGGGCCTCCGTTTAGAAGCCGCCAACTTAGTAACCTTGAGGGTTGACTTTGGCCAGCTATGGGATGTAGAAGAATCCTGCCCAACTTGGGGACAGCCCCGTGCCCCATGCTGGCCAAGACTGTAGAGTTGCCTGGAGAAGTTGGTAGAACAATTTGCTGGCTCCTTTCCAGGCAGAAAACAATTCTAGGGACTGGTGAGAGAGGCTTCTGAAGGTGGTAAGGACTTTTGTTAAGCGCACTCACGAACTGCGGTGAAGTCACCTTTGATTGCAGGAGAGCAGAGAACGTTCTTTGTTAGGGAAGCCACTGGAAGTGTCCTCTCCACATAATTCTAGAGGTGGAATTAGTCTTCAGACACTCTCATTGGTTATAAAACTTCTCTCTTGGAAAACAAATAGCATTCCAGGTGTTTGGTGAAATACTGAGGACACACTCCATTCAAGTCATGAAGACAATGGGGGAACCTTGCTTTTCATCATGGTTGATGGTTTTTGATCACTATGTGCCTGTTCCTTCTCCAGATGCACTCATCGGAGAACTCATTCTCTGGCCCGTGGGGCTGACCTGGAGTCCCTCCCAAGAGACCAGGTGTTGCTTTCCTTGCGGAGCCTCAGGGCGGCTGCAGAGTCCTGAGATCTGCTTCACGGACTCCGCAGACTCTCCCACTCAGAAGGGTGTGGCAGACATTCTTGGCGTTCTGTAAAGTGCAGACACTGGAAATGGCAACCCCACCACACGCAGTGTGAGTCCCCGTGCCCCAAGGTCCATAAGGATGCTTTCAGGCCTTTGTAAGAGCCTCCTCTCCCCGCCATAGGGGGGGCACGCTGGAGCTCAGCTCCCAGCTCCAGCGCAGCTCCCCCTCTTGGAGGCTGTCTTTGGCCGCCGCCCGGGTTCCGTTTTCAGCCCTGCAGAGTGGGTGTCTGTCAACCTGCCTATGTTCCTGGGTAGACGGTGAGCTCCTTGAACTTAAAGAATGGCTCTTGTGTACCTCTGTGTCCTGAGACTCAGAACCATGTTTGACACATTGTGAGGGAATGAACTGATTTAGAACTTATTTTCTTGTCTGTGTGTCTTCGCTCTAGGAGACCAGTTCTAAGTAAGGAAAGGGTTTTTCCTCCATCCTTGAAGCACTCTGGCCAACTCATATGGCGTCCTCTCTCCATCGTGACTGTTTTGTGACTCAGACGGGCCAAATCCATTCTACTTATTTTGTCAGCTGTCTGCATACTTCCTATAAATACTGTGATGTTCTAATATCAGATCTTTCTGGAAAGGGATAATGCTGGGGAACGTTTGCTTTGGAAGTAAAGTGTCATGGGGAAAGAAAAGCAAACAATCATGACGGAAATGAAGTACACCTTCCCCCTCCCCCCATCCGAGAGTGCTAAACCTCACGGTGAGAACTCTCCAGAATGAGAGTTCATCTCTTAGTCTGTGCAGAATTCCAATGTGGAGCCAAGTAAACACAGCCCTGGCTCTGTCGTTTTATATAAACAAACTTGTAAACGTCCCTCATCTTCAGAAGGGTCACGTTGCCAACTCGACACAGACTTTCCGACTCACTTCTAAGCCACGTGGCTGCCAACTTTCCAGTTTAGAAAGAAGGAAACATCATAAAAGGACTCATTTCCATTTGCTCTGTGGAGGTGGATGGAATAGATGGTGAGTCGGAAGCTATGAACAAAACAAGTTTATAAAAATTCCAAATAAAGCGGCACCTCAGACGAAATTAGGCTGTCTTAACGTGGCAAAGTCACCAGCCCTGTGTGGGTTGCTGTAATAGAACCACGTGGGGAGAGGCTGGGCTGGGATGACAGGAGAAACCTGAGGGGATATGTGTACTCAGAAGAGGACAGCTCGTGGGCACCGTGAAATAAGAGATCCTCCAAGAAAATGATTATAGTAAGAGAGCTGAAAAGCCCCTCGCCACGTTATTGACTCCACTCCCCTGCCTTCCAGAAACTCGGAACAGTGAGAAAGTGGATGCAAAATAATACTTTCTATTTAGATTTCATCCTGTATATTGTTAGTGAAGGAGTTCAGGACATATCAACCCAAAATATGTCACATTGGTATATTGACTATTTTGAGCAGAAAGCTCTTGAAAATCAGCCAATGCAGGGAGAGGCTTTCTGTGAACCCCTTTCTTGGCCCGAACACAGATCCTCCAGAAGGAGCTCAATGGTCATACATCCCCTCCCGCCTGCCAGAGTTTCATCAGCCAGGGAAGATGGACTCTTGTCACAGGACGGGAGACCGGAAGTCGACACCACACCAGACTTTGTCACAATCGATCCTACCTCCCATCCACTCTTCTAAGGCCCAGTTGCCTTCCCTAAAAACCAGTCCCTCTCCCGAGAGGCCTGCCTCCCCCACCCCTTTCCCTACTAAGGTTGTCTACAAGCTTTCAAATCTTACCTCCTGTTTTTCACTTTTTTTCTGTGATGTCCCGTGCACACACTATTAAAACTTAATACATTTGTATACCTTTTCTCCTCTTAATCTGCTGGTTGTCTGTTTATTTCATAGACCCAGCTATCGAACCTAGGAGGGTGGAGGAAAAGTCTTTCCTCTCCCACAATTAGAATGGTAGGGTTCTTTGAGGGATCTTTTTTTTTTTCTTTTTAACAAACTTTTAAATGAATTACATATGGTCAGAGAGAGGTCTGTGTTATATTAATTCCATGTGATTTACTGAGATCTCATTACAGCCCAATAGTTGGTCAACTTTTTAGAAATATGTGCTGGAAAGAAGGTGTGATCGCCAAGAGTTGAGGTCCAAACTCAGGCCCCGTAGTGAAGGTGTGGAGTCCAGGGGGCCAGAGGGGGGTCGTGGGGGGAGACCTGACACAGGCTGAGGAGCAGATTTGCAGAGCAGGAGCAGACGCCTGGCGCAGGCCCAGGTAGGTGGCACCTCCCAGCATAAGGCCACTGACTACTTTTCTTATAATAGGTGTCAAGCACGTCCAACTTCTTTGAAGTGTGTGGAACCTCCCTACCAAGTTCCCCCCCAAAGCAGGCACAGAAGTCGGGAGGATGAAACTCTCAACATCAGATGTGGTATTGATAAAGCTGTTAGAGAACAGGCTTCAGGTCTGAGGCCAGTGGGTTCCCTCTGAGTTAGAAGTGCCCTCTAGTTCCAGTCAAGGTCAGAGGCGTCCAGAGCCCAATTAAGAGGTAAGCCCAGGGTCGCCTAATTCAAAGGAGGAGGCTGGGCAGTCGATGTGTTTACACGAGCAGTCAAGGAGCTGAGAAGAGAAAAATGAGAGGTTTCATATATGAAAATTTTGTCATAAAAAAACCAACAATACCAAATTCATTAGATTTTACGTCATCTAATGAATAAAATATAGTCTCTACTCTACCCTAAGCTGAAAGCATGGAAAAAGTTTTTAACCAAATATATCAAGATACCAAATGGACAAAAAAAAAAAAAAAATAAGGATGAGACTTTGACTAATATCATTAAGATTTAATATATATATACATATAGTATATGATATATTATACATACATATTATATATATATATAATTTTAATTTTGATTACTATACATCCTTTTCAAGTATATACAAAACATTTATAAAAGTTGACCAACTATTAGGCCATAAAGAAATATCAGTAAAATGCATGGAATTGATATAACACAGACCCTATTCCCTGACCATAGGGTAAATAATTTAGAAGTTATTTTTAAGATAACTTAAAAAAAAAAGCCTCCACCATCTTAACAATATACAAAGTGAAATATAACTAGAAACTATTAAATAATCAGAGTTAACAACAAAAGCACCACATCTCAAAGCTTTTTTCAGTTAAAATAATACAGGTAAATTTATTATCTTAAATGCATGTATTACAAGGAAGAATGATTGAAAACCTAATAAAGGAAGACAATCCTCTTGTAAGAGTTATGAAGAAAAAAAAAGAGAAGGCATCGATAACAGCATTAAAAATCAAAGGGCTCATAATTGCATATAAAATGAAAAAATTCAGGTCATATTATGAACAAACATATACCAGAAAAATTTTAAGTTAGGTGACTGACAATTTTTTTAGAAGAATACAAATTAATAAAACTCAAGAAGAAATAAATATAAAATATGAATCCACTAGTGATAATTAAAGAGATAGAAATGATGGTCAGAGAACATAGCCCAACTCTCCACCTCCACCAAAGGCTCAAAGGGCAAGTTTTACCAAATGCTCAAGGAACAGGTAATTGTTATTTTATAGGAATTGTTCAAGAGCATAACAGAAGAGGAAAAAAATAAAAGAGAGGGAAAACCTGATTTTTGGTGGTTGAACCTTGACACTGAAATAGGGCAAAGACAATATTATACATATAAAAAAATTATAGGCAAGTCTCAGAAATCAATGAATAAAATAAAGTGATATGTATAACAGTGTATTGAAAATATCCAAGAAATGCAAGGATTTGTTTTTCAAAATTTTCAATTGAGATGCAAGTCACACACCATAAAATTCACCCATTTAAAGTGTACAATTCAGTGGTTTTAATATGTTCACAAGGTTTTACAACCATCACCACTAGCTCCAAAACGTTTCCATCACCCCAAAAAGAAATCCCACACCCATTAGCAGTCACTCCCCATTCTTCCTTCCTTTCATCCTCTAGCAATTACTAATACATTCTTTGTCTCTATAGATTTGCCTATTCTGAACATTTCACATCAATGTATTCATACCATGTGTGGCCTTTTGTGACTGGCTTCTTTCACTTATTGTAGTGTTTCCAAAAATCATCCATGTTGTAGCAGGTGTCACTACTTCATTCCTTCTTACAGCTGAGTAATAGTCCATTGATTGGTAGGCACATTTTATTTATCCATTCATCAGTTGATGGACATGTGGGTTAATTCCACTTTTTGTCTACTATGAATAATACTGCTATGAATATTTGTGTACTAGTTTTTCTGGGGACATATGTTTTCAATTCTCTTGGATATATACCTAAGAGTGAAATTGATGGGCCATATGGTAACTCTATATTTAACTTTTGAAGACTTGCCAGACTCCTTTCCAAAGAGACTGCACCGTTTTACATTCTCACTAACAATGTATGAGGGTTCCAATTTCTCCACATCCTCACCAGTACTGTTCTTTTCCATTTAAAAAATTACAGCCATCCTAGTACATGTGAAGTTAGCATCTCATTGTTTTCCTTTGTATCGATTTGCATTTCCTTAATGACTAAAGACGATTTTTAAATTGGGTTATTTGTCTTTTTTTTCAGTTGAGTTGTAATATATTCTGGAGCAAAGACCCTTATCAAATATATGTTTTGTGAATTTTTCTCCATTTCAGTGGGTTGTCTTTTCACTTTCTTTATAGTCTTTTGATGCACCCAAGTTTTTAATTTTGATGATGTCCAGTTTATCTATTTTTCCTTTGTTGATTTTGCTTTTGGTCATCATATCTAGGAAATTGTTGCTTAATCTAAGGTGATGAAGATTTATGCCTGTTTCCAAGAATTTTATAATTTTAGCTCTAACAGTTAGTTCTTTGACCCATTTTGAGCTAATTTTTGTAGATGGTGTGAGGTAGGGGTCCAAATTTATTGTTTTGCAGTTGTCCCAGTACTCACCATTTGTTGAAGATATCATCTTTCCCCATTGAATAGTCTTGGCGTCCTTGTTGAAAATCAATTGACCATAGATGTATGTTTTTATTTTTGGACTCTCAATTCTATCCATTGATCTATATGTCTATCTTATCTCAGTACTAGTGTCTTGATTACTGAAGCTTTGTAGTAGGTTTTGAAATTGAGAAGTGTAAGCCCTCTATTTCTGTTCTTTTTCAAAAGTGTTTTGGCTATTCTGGAGCCTTTTGAAAATCCTTATGGATTTTAGGATAAGTTTCTCTTGTACAAAAGGCTGCTGGAATTTTGGTAGGGATTGTGTTGAATTCTATACCCAGAGAAAACATGCTTCAAAAAATGAAGGTAAAATGAAGATATTTAAAGACAAAATAAAAGCTGAGATAATTTTACACCTGCAGATTCACTTTAAGGGAAATATTAAAGAGAATTCTTTAAACAGAAGGAAAATTACTTCAGAGGGAGGCATGGAGATACAGGAAGGACTAGAGAACAGCAGAAAGAGTGAAAAGTGGGTAAATCTAAATGAATGTTGATTATATAAAACAAATAACGGTAAGTTATTGGTGGTTACATATGTGGAAATATATACAGAATTAAAATATGTGACAACAATAGCACAAGAGGTGAGAAAAGGGTGAATACAGTTGAAGTGTCATGAGGTCCTTGCACTATGTGAGAGGTGGCAAAGATACAATAGATATTAGACTTTAATAAATTAAGGCTGAAAAATGTAATCTCTAGTTTGGTAAATCAAGAAAAATAAAAGATATGAAGATTCAAAGCAGGAAGCAAACGGTCATTTACAGATCTTCTAATTGGTTAAGTAAAAAAACATTGTTTTTAATATACTGATAAACTATTACACTTGATAAGTGAATTTAGCAAGGTCGCTGAATGCATGGTCAATGTAAAAATTATATTTCTACATTCTAGTAACAATTAGAAAATAAAATTTAAAGATAAGATATAATTGACAAGTTTCAAAGAACATCAAAAACAGAGGACTAAATCTAACAAAAGGTGTTCATGATTTCTACATAGAAAACTACAGAATATTATTGAGACTAATTAAAGAAGGCCTAACTAAATGGTCATGGCTTAAATACTCAATTTTGTAAAGATATCAGTCAGTTCTGCCCAAATTGGTCTGCAGATTCAGTGTAAAGCCAGCATAAAATCTCAGCAGGAGGGTGTGTGTATGTATGCGCATGCACAAATTGAAAAACAGATTTAAAAATATGCATAAGAATACCGTGTTTCCCCGAAAATAAGACCTGGTCTTATATTAATTTTTGCTCTGTTAGGGCATATTTTCAGGGGATGTCTTATTTTTTCATGTACAACAATCTACATTTATTCAAATATAGTCCTGTCTTCTAGAACATCGTCATAACGTACTAACTGTGTCCGTCTGGCTGAGATCTTAACTAGGGCTTATTTTTGGGGTAGGTCTCATTTTGGGGGAAGCACGGTACAAACATCTAAGAATATCCAAGATAACCCTTGGCCTTACTCTGGGACATCTGAGTCATTTCCAGTCTTTTCTTATTGTACATGGTACCGGACGGAGTTGGCTTTGCGTGTACCTTTTGGGCATGTTTGCCAGGTATCTTTGGGATAGATTCTCATGTGTGCTAGAGCATCTTTTCATATGGCTGTAAGCCACTTGCTTTTGTGTTTTGTAAATTGTGCATTCATATCTCTAGGCCATCCTACTATGGGAATATTGCCCATTTTATTTTTAGAAGTTCCTTACATATTAGGTATTAAGTTGAACCATATGAAATTGCTATTTTGTTAGGTCAAAAATGGTCAGATACCAGCAATTTCAGATGGCTCAACCTAGTGAATGAATCCCTTTTGTCTGCAATAAAAATTGTAAATGTTTTCCCTGCTTTGTTGTTTGTGGTTTTACTTAGCTTATGGTGCTTTTGGCCATGCAAATTTTATACTTTTATGTAAACACATTAATCAATCCTTTTCCTTATGGCTTCTGGGATTTGAGTCATAGTTAGGAAACTTTCTTGGCTATAACTCCTAGATATAAAGGAATTTCCCCATGTTTTTTTCATTTTTACATCAAAATCTGTGACCCATTTGGAATACATTCTGGTGTATGGTCTAAGAATGGGCTCAATTATATGTTTTTCTATGCCGTCTGGGTATTTCACTATCACATTAAATTTTTCCACTGATTTGAGATTTTGCCTTAACTTATACTAATAGATTTCTATATTCAGTTATGTTTATTATATTTCTGGATTTTCTATTGTTTGGTTTGTCTGTCTATATTTGCAGGTACTGATACCATGATACACAGGCTTTATAATGGGTATATCTGGGTATACTAGTCAATATACCCAAAATTGCATATCTTTTTGGGGAGGTTTTCCTGGCTATTCTTTGCTTGTTTATTCTTCTAAATGACCTTTATAATCTGTTATAGAAACTAACATGATGATATTCTTTTTTTTAAATTAAAGTTTATTGGGGTAACAATTATTAGTAAAGTTACATAGATTTCAGGTGTACAATTCTGTATTACATCATCTATAAATCCCATTGTGTGTTCACCACCCAGAGTCAGTTCTCCTTCCATCAC
This sequence comes from Rhinolophus sinicus, assembly GCF_057876585.1. Classification (NCBI taxonomy): domain Eukaryota; kingdom Metazoa; phylum Chordata; class Mammalia; order Chiroptera; family Rhinolophidae; genus Rhinolophus; species Rhinolophus sinicus. Next base: position 5,354,193 of record NC_142514.1, on the reverse strand, counting down.
CATCTATTTGATCCCCTTTAACATGATGATATTCCAATTGAGATTGTGTTATAAATTAATTTATAGGGGGTTTGGGTTTTCTATTCATCTCCAGCTGATTTTGACAAGTTTATATTTTTTTCTAAAAATCTGCCCACTTAGTCTCAGTTTTCATCTTCATTGGTATAAAGTTTTTATAATATTGTCTTACTTTATTTTACATTTCTGCTGATTTAGTAGTTTTGTCCTTTCTTTGTGTTGTTTATTTTTTCCTTATCTCCTTTTCCCCATGAGCAATCTTTCCAGAGGGTTGTCAATTTTCTTTGAATTTTGAAAAAAAACGCAAACTTTTGTCCTCTCTTGTATGCGTGTCTTCTATTTTGTGTTGGGTGTTTAACTCATTCATTTACATCTTTTTATTTTTGCTGGTATAGGTATTATACGTTATAATTTTCCTCCACGTTTTAGCTGTGTTATGACACAGCTAAAGACATTGTACAATTTCATTTTATATTTTTTTGTTGAGCGTTGTTAGAAGTTTTTAAATTTCCAAGTGACGGGTCTTATCTTTTTTTTTTATTTGTCATTAATTTCTAGTTTTATTGTATTAAGGTTTTTCACAACTGAGGCCCAGAGAGGTTAAGTGACTTGCCCAAGGTAACACATTTGGTAAGAGATGTGACTGGATTGGAAACTTAAAGTCCGTTTCCCTTCCCCTGACCTCCCCTGCTCCTATGGTTCATAGGTAGATAAGCTACTTAATCATCACCAGCACAATTCCAGCAGGTGTCATCATGAGACAATGAAGCGTAACTGACAAAACTGTCATGGAATATTAAAACTTCATTTCCATGGGTAGGAAATTAAAATGTTAGAAGTGAAAATTAAGTAGAGGATTTTTCTGGAAATAAACTCAAGTTACTCTTGATATGGGTTCCCTCGAAAGCAAAGCCTGAGAAAGGCTTGTGTGAAGGTAGTTTACTTGTGAGTGTAAGCCCTGGAAGCAGAAGTGAGGGTCAGAGAGGCAGACATAGGAGGAAGGAAAGCTAACTCAAGGATACAGTATTGAGTTGGCCAGGGGGGTCCATTTGGTGGGACCCTCTGAGGAGCCTTCGGAAACTATTTCAGAACAGTCTTCCTGGAGAAAGATGGGGGGAAAATGTGTCCACTGGTTCCTTCCACCATTGGTCAAGGGTTAGACCTCAGGCTCTATCTCCCCACAGCTCTGGGCTGGCAGGAGTCAATGCTGATTGGTCCCCCTGCGTCACCTGCTACCAGAGATGCCCCACACGGCTCGAGACAGGGATGCCCCCCTACGCCCAGCCAAGATGACAGAAGTCTGCTCAGAACTAACTAGAGTAAGACAGGAGGGGGAGAGGATTGACGTGACAGCCAGAAGTGTCTGAAACAAGGAGACACTTAAAAAAAACACATTTTGATGCAAATCTTCAAAATTGTGGCTCTACTGAAAACCATGGATCTCTGTTTTGAAAGGGAAGACCCATTATTGTAATGGATATGGGGAGCTTAGAATTTCATTATGACCAGGGAATATGTCCTATTTAACTACATTTTCTTTGTTCTTATAGATATTTGCTTCCGTGTGTGTCTATATCGGAGGTGAGAAGTTCAGGCCACCAGCAAAGACCTGATTACAAATGAAGGAAGGCTAGCATGAAAGGATTAAAATCTACCGTGACAGAGAACTTGAAACATGGGAGCTAAGTTATCATTTTCCTATAAGCATTTCCTTCTAAACTAGTTTATCCTTTTAACAACATGCAGAGACCCCATAAACAGAGGACTAAGTGACATTTATATATATTTAAAATAGAATCTCTGATTCTATAAGTTTATCCTAAACCCATGGTTATTCTAACTTTCGAATTCTAGGTTAATGTTTACAACTATACATATCTCTACAGCACTGATGACTCATTTGTTCTGTTCACGTAGGCAGTGAAACAAATCACATCCAGCAAATAGCTTAATTCACACCCTATCGACACACATTTTTCCATTCTCTACTCAGAGACTTAATGCAACCTGTGTAATTCTTCCCAAGAAATCAATGGCTGGGGGTCATTTCATTTGCAATAAAATGACTTAATACAACCTGCGTAATTCTTCCCAAGAAATCAATGCCTGGGGGTCATTTCATTTGTAATAAAATGGCAAAGATTATTTTTCCCCTTTCACAGGTATCCTCAGGGGCCGTGGCTTTGTGTGTGCTGAAATGTTTAAGTTACTCTATAAACGCAAAGGGCTATTGTGATCAGCAGATGGCCCAGCTGAGAACGAACTGCTGTGTAAGCCTTTTGGGGATACCCCAGGCACAGCTGCAGCTGCTGGGACAAGTGGAAAATCATTCTTGGTTTAAACTTGAACCATTCAAGTTCTACCATGTTTCAGAAGATACCATTTTTTGCTCAGAGCCTTTCAGGGAAAAACTCGCATGCTGCAAAATACAGGCTTAGGTTCATGAATGTGTGTGGACTCCAGACTACATTTAAAGGCAGGGGAAAGGTTTTCTTCTCCCTTCCTGGGCTCCCTGTGGAAAATTCCAGAAGACCTAACTGGGGACATCACTGTGAGGAAAAACGTCACTGTTTTTGTCATTACTCTTAATATTTTAATAATTATTTCTCAACAACTTGGTGCTTTATGGAAACTGGATGACTAAATGAGATGCTCATAAGAGAAAAATGAGTCTTTGGTTGCACTTGACATGTAGCTGGTGAACTTGGTTAAACCCAGGAGGAGAAAAGCATATGGGAAACCCCTGTCCAGCCCATCCTACCACCCGTTACCCCATTAGCTTCATCTGGAGAGGGTCAGAACAGCAGAGCTGGCCTCCAAACAGCCCTGGAGGTGACTGTCCTAGAACTGAAAGGGTCACAGGGCCTCTTTAAGTCTCTGGGTGACACTCACTCATTGACTCATACGTGTCACAGTTCATATGAATAAGACTTTCCTGGGTTAACTGGGATATAACTGAATAGCCCAGTAGGGAGGAGCAATTGCATTTACAGAAAGCTATTATGGACCATAAAACTCCTTCCCTGTGACGCTCACCCGTTACTGATGACCCAGGGCTGGCATCACATCCTTCCTGTGCTGCTCCCACACGGCAGGGCACCAGCCTCTCCCCATCAGTGTTTGGAGCCCACAGGGTGGCCACTGCTCCTCTTCCAGCAGCTTTCTAAATGGAACAAAGACGATCTCTTTTTGTCATGTTAATGAATGATGCCTGTCATTTGGAACCATGCATGTGTTCATTTAAAAGGTCTAAGTAATAAAACAACAGAAGTTTGACGTTATGGAAGTGTCAGTTCTCACCAGTACTCTTCCCCAGACTAGTACTGCAAAAACAAAGCATCTTTTTCTGTCCTGCACCTGGGAGACACGTTGAAATGATTGTGTGATCATTCCAATAAAAGCATCGTCATTTCTTGCCTCGTATGGACTTGGAGAAACCCAACCGTCTGCTTTCTCGAAACGTGTACCTGGTTTGCTTTGCAGCCCTGACCCAAATCTCCCAGCCACCAAGATGGGGGTTTCAATCATCAACTTCACCTGCATTCCCAGTCCTGCCAAGAGAACCCGTCGTGCTCACCTCATCAGCCCTCTTAACAAGGACTATCTCTAACTGTCTCCCTTCTCTCAAACGCCAAGCTGTCTTCCTTCCCACTCAGTTTTAGCACAAGACTTGGTTTTCTATTTTACACCGAAAATGACAGCCAATGGACTCCCTCGGCCGCCAGCCACCAAGCCTGCAAACCTCCTTATATTTTCTCCCATCCTTTCCTCTTTTCCTTCATCCTATCTGAGGCCAACTTCTCCATCTATGCACTGAGCTATGGGGCTGTGCTTTTCTGAGATCTCCCCCCATTGCCGTCTCTTACTCTGGTATCTTCAGCATCTCTCTTACTGCCCCCCTTGGGCCTGGGACCCCAGCGGCCTTACAGCGACTGTTCCATCTCTTTCCTTCACCAGTCACCTGCTTGCACAGTTGTCAGTGGCAGTAACTGCCATTGACCCCTATAGTTCACTTCCCTTTGTTTCTTTTGAAAATAAAACCCCTTTGGTTTGGCTGGCCACATGCTGGTGACTTTCTCGCCAGACCCTCTTGCCAGCAGTGTGGCCACGTCACTGAGTTCCAGCCGGTGGATCTGAATGGGGGGGGTCGTGTCTCCCAAAGAAGCTGCTCACTGTTGGCTTCCTCTTTCTCTTCCTGGACGACAGGCACGTGGACGTGAGGGTGTTAGCTGGTTTGACCAGGGGCACTTAGACAACACCTCGGAGAACAGCAGAGCAAGTTGTAAAAGGAGCTGGGTCACAGGATGAGCTCAGGGGAGAGAGCCACCCACCTAATGCACGCTGGGATTTGACAGGAGAGAGAAGTAAACCTTCCATCCTGTCTGAGCGGCTGTTATCTATATGAAAACAGCCCAGCCTATTGTCTTAACTAAGATACTGTCTGTACTCACTCTCTACCCCTCACTTCCATTTACTCCCCAACCCCCTGCAATCAAGTTTTCCCCACCGCTAGGCTGAAAGTGCTCTCATCAAGGTCCACAATGAAAAGCCAACAGTAGATCCAATGGACACCTATCATCTCTTGGCCTCCCAGCCACCCAGATGCCCCTGCTGGTCGTCATCTCTCCCCTTGGCTTCCATCTCACGGACTCTCCTGGCTTTCCTCCAGCCTTCTTTCCCCTTCTGTTCTCACCACATGCCCTCCCAGGGTGATTCTATCCGCTGCTATGCATTCAACCCACAGAGACAATGGCTTTGGCCAATTTAAGCTAAAATGGAATTCATTAGGCATCTATGGAGAAGTTTGAAGGATCAAAGTAAAAGGTGAAGAACCAGACTTAGAATGACCAAGAACAGGGATCTAGGGGACAGGAACCATGTGACAATTTCACCAGGCTGTCCCCTCTGGAATAACCCAGCCATTATAAACCTTTACATGACAGTGCTAAAGATTTCAATTTCAGGAAGAGAGCGTTTGCTCCATTTAACTTGTGTCACAAACCCAGCCCCTGGCGAGGGAGGGAGGAGCATTGTAACTGACAGTCCTATGGAGACTGCATCCAATGGGGAGGTGTGGGTTCCCATCCAACACTGCCCTGCTGTATCAGAAGACAGCAGAGTGCATTCCAGGCCAGCAAAACTAGGTGGTCCCAATGCTCCTTTGACTGCTCAGCAGCCAGGCGTTCTGCTTGACATAATTCGAGAACTTCTTGAAATAAAACGCAACTATCATGTATGCACATGACAATGAACCTCCTTAGCATCCACACGCACACGTATGTAGGCTCACACACACATTCCTGCTCTTCCCTTGTCCCGCCCCTTTCGCTGGCTCCCAGTTCTGTGAGGGCAGAGGTGACTCAGACCTTCATTTGTGAGAGATCTGACCCTGTGGTTATGTCGTCCTTCTAGATGGATGAGGTGGACTCCTCCGCTGGGCTCTCCAGACACAGTGCTTTGTACCTAACCAACCTTTCAAGAGTCTTTGGACATGACTGAGATCTGGAAGACATACTGGCTGTAGAAAGAGAAAGGGAAGATGGGAAATCAACATTAATAATAATATCAAAAGGAAAACTGTAAGATGCTCTTTGGAAATGTAACAGCAAAGGTACGTACAGTCATGTGGGATGAGTACAGGTGAGTAGAATCGCCAGGTTGGAAGGCAGTGGGGCTTCCTGCAGGAGGAGGGTGGGGCCTCGGAGGCGGGGCCTGCAGAGCTGGGGGCGGGGCCTGCAGAGCTGGGGGCGGGGCCTGCAGAGCTGGGGGCGGGGCCTGCAGAGCTGGGGGCAGCCCCGAGTGGCGCTGCGGTGTTTGTTGCCGGCGTGGCAGTACAAGGGGGAGATCAGGTTCCAGAGTCAGGGCCACATGTGCCCACCATGGAGCAGCAACCTTGTCCTCTCCAACAGAATCCATCATTTCAGCCAAAATTATAACCCCCACCCCTTTTTTGCGGGGATGGGACCGATGCATCCAAAGGCATAAGATGTTAAAAATAGCCTGGTGGGAGTGTCAGGTAGGACTATTATTGTGTCTTCTGGAAAGTGAAACCTCGAAACCAACAGAACCCACAATAGAAGGGATCGGAAGAAAACATTTTGAAAGAGAGCCGTTGGGTGACATCAGAAGAGGCATTACTCTCACCTCCACTCTTCGGTCCCCAGACACACATATTTCAGCCAGCATGGACCTCTGGGTGGAGGCAGAACCTTCTGCTTGAAGGACATCTCTCGCTTGATGGCAGTTGTCCCTTCACTTTGGAGGGGAAATCCCAGCATTCCCCAGACCACCAGACCCCCAGAAATTTCACAGACCCTTGCACCCTCACAGGACCTAATCTTCCACCATCAGACACTCATGTTTCTCACCAGGTTACCTATGACACCTGCTACCTCCTACAGTTACTGTCCAAACTGGGAAATTTTGGGTTCCACCTGTTTACCTCCCATCCCCCCAAACCACCACCAATTCCTAGATGAACCGTACTTTGTAATGCAGGATGCAAGTAGTATATTACAAGGCATGTTTATCAAAAGAAGAAAACCTGGAAATTGCATTGTGAGTGAGAAGAAAAATCAGCTTCGTTATTTCATAGCCACAGATGTGAAATACGGGTGCCTCCTGTGCATGGGGCTTTTGAGAAGCCCTCTGTTCTGTCCCACTGACTTGAGTTAACGAGGATAATGAACTTGGAAACTGAAAAGAATTACAGCCTGGGCAGCTCTTCCAGGTTCCCAACTTTCTTTTCATGTGGTCTGCTTCCTGGTGGCAATAACATTTGTTTACTTTGAAAATGAGAGGAGACACTTTTATAGCAGAATGTCACCATGGTGCGAGCTCCTTGCTCACGAAGCTGTGAGCACCCCCTTTCTGGGGGGCAGGGGGGCTGGGGAGCGCGGTGAAAGCCGCTGACTCCAACAGAAGCAATGTTCAGTTAGAGAAAAGGGACAGGGACAGATTTATCCCCTGTTCCACTTGTCCTGCAGAACAGTTTCATCAGAATGCAAAGGGTAATCGCCCCAGAAGAGAAGTTTCTACTGCATTGAATATTTGGTCTGGGTTTTGAGTTTGGGAACATTAACTCCTATTATGTGATTCTGGCAGTCAATACACTTGCGTTTTTTCAATTTTTAATGTTTAACCTATGAATTTATATCCCGCCCTTCTTGAAATAATAAAGTTCTCATGAATGATCATATGTTAAACATTTTTTAATTTCCACAATGAGACTATTCATATCCTACAAATCAAACAAAAAACGGTTCTCAAGGGAGCAGGGGGAACCAAATTTCAAATACAGGCTCCATGCTGAAGCCATTGCACTAACATCACACAACCACCGGTCGCCCCGTGTCCCCAGAGAAACATAAATGTCATCCACAGTATCCTCGGTTCACATCATGTGCCTGGGACAGTTGAAGACTGTCATGTTTGGTTCCTGATTCTATAGATGTTGTAAAGATGTGAGTTTTCGTGATGAATATCTTTTTAGAGACTGTAATAAAAACCAATAAACCTGTTAAGTTTTCTGCTTAAATCTTTTAAAAAGGCTTTTTGCTCGAAGGGTCCAAGCTCCATTTAGAAGTCCCAAGGACTCTGATTTCTAAAGTAGTTTATATCTGTGACAGTCGATACTTTTCTGGGGAAAACGTCAGAGACTGAATATAAATCCTAAGCTGTACCTAGCAGCGGATAATATTTGTTAAAAGACAGCCATGCTGCTTCTTTTTAAAGAGCAAAGTGGAAATCTCTCCCTTTAGACTAGAAAAGCAGCCTGCAGACCTTCCCCATTTTGTGTGGTGACACACTATAATTCTTCTTATTTTGGGCTTCTTTCACATCTTGGAAAAGGGGCTAAGGAAGGCCAGAAAGGAAAATCAATGTCTTTTCTCTGATTAGTTGGGGACACTTGGAGAAGAATATTCTTACTGAAGAAAAGAAGATACTTACTGGCAGATTAAAGAAGCTGCCTGCAAAGACTGTTCATAGCAGCAAAACCCCCCAAACTGTTTTTGGGAGAGAGAACAAAAAAACAAAACACTCTGGTCAAGACTCAGTGAGGTACAGTGCTAGAAATTAGGCGTGAACGTGGAGAAACCACACTTCTTCAAAGATTTTTATTAAAATATAGCTGACATACAATATTATATTAGTTTCAGGTGTACACCATAGTTATTCAACATTTATATACCTAAAGAAGTGATCACCATGATAAGCCCAGCAACCGTCTGACACCGTCCCAGCTGTCACAATATTGTTGACTATATTCCCCATGCTGTACGTTGTATCCCCATGACTTATTTATTTTATACCTGGAAATTTGGACCTCTTATTCCTCTTTACCTTTTCCCCCTTTTTTAAATTTTCAATTACAGTTGACACCCCATATTATTTTATGTTAATTTCAGGTGTACAGCATAGCGGTTAGACATTTATGTAGTGTAACAAGTGATCCCCCGATTACTATCCACCTGGCACAATGCAGAGTTATTACCATATCGTTGACTATACTCCCTATGCTTTACTTTATATCCCTGTGGCTATTTTGTAACTACCAGTTTGTACTTCTTAATCCCTTCCCCCTGCCCCCCAACCCCCTCCCATCTAACACCCCAACAAATCTAGTACCTATCTGACACCATCCATAGTTATTACAATATTATTGAATATAATCTCCTTATGTTATACCCTATATCCCCATGATTACAACTAATTTGTACTTCTTAATCCTGTCCCCTTTTCACCTACCCCCAAACCCCCTCCCATCTGGCAACCATTAAAATGCTCTCTGTATCTATGAGTTTGTTTCTGTTTTGTTTCTTTATTTGTTCTTTAGATTCCACATATAGGTGAAATCACATTGCATCTGTCTTTCTCTGTCTGATATACTCCACTCAGCCCAGTACCCTCCAGATCCATCCATGTTGTCGCAGATGGCAAGGACCCATTCCCTTCCCTGGATGAGCAATATTCCATTGTATACATGTACCACCTCCTCATTATCCCTCATCCATTGACAGACACCCAAGCTGCCTCCACATCTTGGCCTTTGTAAACAATGCTGCGATGAACATTTGATGCACATGTCTCCTTGAAGTAGCGTTTGGGTTTCTACAGATAACTACTCAGAAGTGGGATTACTGGGTCCTTCTTTGTCTCTTGTTATAGTCTTTGTCTTAATGTCAATTTCGTCTGGTAGAAGCATTGCTATCCACCTTTTTTTGTTTTGTTTTGTTTTCATTTTTATGAAATATCTTCTTCTATCCCTTTACTTTCTCTGTGTGTGTGTCTTTCAATCTGAAGTGATTCTCTTGTAGGCAGCATATGTAACGGTTTTATTTTCTTATCCATTCAGCCCTTGTATGTCTTTTGAGTGGAGCATTTAATCTATTTACATTGAAAGTAATTGTTGATAGATATGTAGTTATTGCCATTTTATTATTCATAATTTTGATCATTTTTTTCCATCTTAAAGAAGTCCCTCTAAGAGTCCTTGTAATACTGCTTTGGTGGTGATGGACTCATTTAGCTTTTTCTTGTCTGGGGAGCTCTTTAGCTGTCCTTCGATTCTAAATGATAGCTTTGCTGAGAAGAGTAATCTTGATTGTAGGTCCTTGCTTTTCAACACGTTGAATATTTTTTCGTGCCCATCCCTTCTGGCCTGCAAAGTTTCTGTTGAGAAATCAGTTGACAATCTTATGGGGCTCCCTTTTAAGTTACTAGTTGCGTTTCTTATGCTGCTTTTAGGATTCTCTGTCTTTAACCTTTGCCATTTTAAATTATGATGTGTCTTGGGGTGGGCCTGTTTGGGTTCGTCTTGTTTGGGACTCTCTGTACTTTCTGGGCTTGTATGTCTATTTCCTTCTCCAGGTTAGGGAAGGTTTTGTCATTATTTCTTCACATAGATTCTCAATCCCTTGCTTTTTCTTTTATCCTTCTGGTACCCCTGTGATGCGAATGTTGGTACACTTGATGTTATACCAGAGGTCTCTTAAAATATCCTCATGTTTTTGGATTCTTTTTTCTTTTTGCTGTTCCAATTGAGGGTTTTCTGCTACCTTCACTTCCAAATCGCTGATTTGATCTTCTGCTTCATCTAGTCTGCTGGTTATTCCTTCTAGTGCATTCTTCATTTTAGTTATAGTATTTTTCACTTCTGACTGGTTATTTTTTATGGATTCTATGTCCTTTTATTATACTTGCTATATCTTTGCTGAAGCTCTCACTAAGTTCCTTGAGCATCCTTATAACCAGTGTCTCGAACTCTGTATCTGGTAGGTTGCTTGTCTCTATTTTATTTAGTTCTGTTTCTATCCTGTTACCCCAAAAATAAGACCTAGCCAGACAATCAGCTCTAAAGAGTCTTTTGGAGCAAAAATTAATATAAGACCTGGTATTATATTATATTACATTATATTATATTATAAAGACTAGGTTTTATATTATAGTAAAATAAGACTGGGTCTTATATTAATTTTTGCTTCAAAAGACACATTAGAGTTGATTGTCTGGCTAGGTCTTGTTTTCGGGGAAACACGGTAGAGTTTTCTCCTGTTCTTTCATTTGGAATGTATTTCTTTGTTTCCTCACTTTGCCTGCCTCTCTCTTTGTTTCTATGTATTTAGTAGATCTGCTGTGTCTCCCAGTCTTGGCCAGGTGGCCTTGTGTAGGAGGTGCCCTGTGGGGCCCTGGCACATTCTCCCTGGTCACTTGCTCCAAGTACTCCAGGAGTGTCCCTTGTGTGGGTTCTGTATGCCCTCCTGTTATAGTTGAGCCTTGATTGCTATTGGCACATCAGTGGGTAGGACTGATCCTCAAGCTGATTGGCTGTGGGGTTTGGCCACATCCACAGCTTACACGCTGACGTACAGAGTAGGATTTGTCCCAGTGGCTCTGGTGCCTGTGGAGACTGCCCTTTGGGTGTGCTGCTTATGGAGCTAATTGGGCAATGCTCTGCTGTGGTCTGAAGCCAACCTCCAGGTATGTTGGTTCTGGGGCATCTTGGGAGGGGCTCTGGTGCTGGCCCAGGTCACCCACTGCCTGTGACTGCTTGGGGGCTACAGAGCAATCCACAGTTGTTTGCTGCCTGTATTAACCTTGGAGGCACATGGGAGAGGCCATACTATGAACTGAGGATGTCTGCCACCAGTACAGGGCCTGGGGTAGCTCCACAAAAAGCCAGGACACACTGAGGCTTGCTGCCACCTGCAGCTCTCTTAAGGTTCAGCCCCCAATAAATACACAAGTTCCATATACAAGTTGGGCGAGGCAAGGTCTCAGGGAATCACTAGAGTGAGAACAGTTGTGGTTAATCTAAATTAACCACAGGTTAATAATGTAACTAGATTAATGCAAATTCTGGTTTGGAGCCAGTGCTGAGCCTGGAGCTACTTAGCAAAAGTCTCAGAGCTCACTGAGGCCAGTCGTCACCTGCCTGGGGCCTTCAGGATTCCGACAGTTTTTCAAGAAATAGTACAATGCAGGCGGGGCTGGCTGCTGGCTGAGAAAGTGCCTCTGGTACTGGGGGAGTTGGGTAGAGTGGGTCCCAGTGAGTCAGCAGGGTGGAGCCCCAGAGCTCATCTGACCAATCAGATTTAGATTTGTCTTTGAGGGGGCGGGCTCAACACAGGAAAGATGGCGCCTGCCCGCCGGCTGCACAGGAGAAGGACCCCACAGGGAAAATGGTGAGTGTCCTCCAGCTCCCCACCTTGAAGCTACACACCTCTCTCTGTCTCGTATGCCTCCAGTGTCCCCCAAAATTACTGCCCCTCGGCCGGAGCCCAAGGGAGTACCTGCGAGCTAGTGAATCTGTGCATGGGCCATTTATGAGGACGTCTGGGTTTCCTGCCACCTTCTGTCCCACCCGGATGGTCAGAATCCCCAGTTTTCCCAGCCAGAAGTTGTGGGGGCTCCTCTTCCTAGCACCAGTACTCTAGGCTGAGGAGGCTGGTGTGGGGCTGGCGTCTTTTGCTCCTCTGGGCGGAACGTCTGTAGCCGAGATATCTCTCCCTGTCCTCAACAGCCACATGCAGGTGTGGGGCTGGCCTGTTTCACGTCTCCGCCCCTCCTACAAGTTTTGGTGTGATCTCTTCTTTATATCCTTAGTTATAAAACTTCTGTTCAGTCAGACTTGAGATGGTTCTCCAGGTTGATTGTTCTATAATTTAGTTGTAATTTTAACGTGTTCACAGAAGGAAGCAGGCACAGTGTTATTTACTCTGCCATCTTGGATCTCCTCTCTGAGAAACTGTATTTTAAAATCTGTTGAAATATTTAAAAATTTTTACTCAGAAAAATCTCAAACATATAAAAAGAAGAGAAGAGGGCCGGCCCAGTGGCTCAGACAGTTAGAGCTCCATGCTCCTAACTCCAAAGGCTGCCGGTTCGATTCCCACATGGGCCAGTGGGCTCTCAACCACAAGATTGCCAGTTCAATTCCTCGAGTCCCACAAGGGATGGTGGGCTCTGCCCCCTGCAACTAAGATTGAACACGGCACCTTGAGCTGAGCCGCTGCTGAGTTCCCAGATGGCTCAGTTGGTTGGAGTGCGTCCTCTCAACCACAAGGTTGCCGGTTCAACTCCCACAAGGGATGGTGGGCTGTGCCCCCTGCAACTAGAAAACGACAACTGGACCTGGAACTGAGCTGCGCCCTCCACAACTAAGACTGAAAAGACAACAACTTGAAGCTGAATGGCACCCTCCACAACTAAGATTGAAAGAACAACTTGACTTGGAAAAAAGTCCTGGAAGTACACACTGTTCCCCAATAAAGTCCTGTTCCCCTTCCCCAATAAAATCTTTAAAAAAAGAAAATAAGAGAAGAGGGTCATGATCCCCATGTGCTCATATGTATCTTCAACAATAGCCCCCACCCCCATTATTACTGAGAGGCAAATCCCAGACGTTATTTCTGTGTGTATCTCTAAAAGATAGAGGTAAAGATTCTGTTTTTTAAAAAGCGTTATCACACCAGAAAATTAATAAGAATTCCCTATATTATCAGTGCTCGTATTTACCATTGATTTATTTGAAGCAGGATTTTCAAATAAGGTCTATACATTGCAACTGGTCTCTTAAAAATGAGAGGGTTTGGAGGGGTACATAGGGAGAGGGGGGTGCTTGTCTAAAAACACTATGTATAGGCATAGCAGGACCCTGGTTCTCTGCATGGATTCTGGGTGAATGGGTCAGAGGTGACATGGGTATGGGTCTTAGGCTTGGATGTGGCAGAGCAGGTGGCTTTAGCAGAGTTGCTCAGGGTCCCAGGTTTTTTCTGGTCATAGTGGAGTTGTTGTAAATACCAGCGACTGGCAGCCACTTCTGGGGCGAGGGTAGAGACGATGCTCCTTCTTCCAGAAAGGGGCCAGACACAGCACAGACCCTGTGCCCTGTTCCCTGTCACCTATCAGGGAGCAGCATGGCCCCTGCCAGGGGCACTGCCTCACCGGGATAACGGGAGGCTTGGCTGGAACAAGGGTGCCATCATGTATGACACCAGCTATTCCCTTGGCCCCGTAACCCCTGGGCCAGCATGGCCACTAGAGTCCAAAGGACACAAATGTCTGGCACCTGCTGAACTGACCATCCCAGGTCTCCTTCTTCATACACGCCATATTCAAAACCTCATCCTGGAGTGATGGCCCCAGAACAGTCAGTGACCTCGGACTCCTGCATGGACAGGAGAAGAGACAATCTCCTGCGTGCCCTTGAGCTCCGTGCTCTGGGCCGGGTGGCCCAGCCTGGCAGCTTGGACTCCATGCACCTCCCACCCCCACCCCCTCCAGGCCTCTGCTGCTGTTACAGCGCCAGCCTCACCTTCCACTTGCTGTTTTCTTGGAAAAGAAGCTGAATCTGCTTTTGAAGTTCTATTAGGTTACGGTTCTTGTTCCTATGGTCTCTTCCTCTTCTAGTTTTATCAGTTCGACCACTTCATCATTCATTGCGTCCATGTCGGCTTTAACAACTGAAACATTGATTCCTTATAAACCTGAGAAAAGCATTGAGGTCTCTTAAGATACCATCTATTAAACGAAGCATCTAAATGATTTTTTCCCAAACTGTTTACATCCGTGTCTCAGTTTATTGACGCTCAAGGCTTGCTACAATTTCCAAGTTGCCCTGCAGCTCTAGGGTATCCAACTAGTCTCCCAATTGTCATTATTTCGTCTCCGCCCTTTTCAGATTATTTGATTCTCTTTGACAGTCCCTTAGCACATGGTAGAAAATACTTAAAGGTGAATTGTCGGTGTGCCTCTTTCATTGTACTGACCCCAAGTAACTGAAAAACTTCTGGTTGTTACATAAGAATTTCGTTGTGTGTTCCTTAAAATGGATTGGCAAAGCTATCAAATGAATATATTGAGATCACATCGGCGATGTTTGAAAGAGTCACGAAAGAGGTGTGTTTGTAAACGTCTCCATTTATGGTACCTTCGACATTACCTCCTCGTCCACTTTCAAAACTTAAGGTGAAGTAGTTTAGATGTCAAATTGAAAACAGGCGAGGGGAACATCGTGTTTCAAACTCTAGTCACGGGACATCCAAGCAAACGCGTTGGAGCCCCCAGCCTTGTATGACTCCACAGGAGGACGTTTAATGATTTGTTATCTTTGACCAGTTGGGTGGATGTTGAGGTTCTTGCCAGTTTTTCACTGTAACAAACAACACTGCCAGGGCCTTTGTGTGTGTCCACAGGCTCACTAGCAGGAGTTTCTCTAGGTCTCACTCTAGGAGGAATTGTGGAGTGAATGGGGTGGGGACTTACTACATATTTTTGACGTGTGCCTAGCATGCTTGCCCGATTTACAACTGACCACAGTGTCTCCACGCTCGCGATTCCCCCCGTCCTCGTGTGCACCGGGCCCCGTCGCGTGTCTAGGTTTTGGCCCATCTGGCAGCTCTGGATTGATAGCCAATTGGTGGTCTTTGTCTGGTTACTAGGTGCTGTGCAAGGCCATTACAGAGGGAGATGGCGCCATCCCAGAGCTCACTGCTGAGCAAAGGGACACAGTGCAGGATGACTTCCCAGTTTGTGTTGGGGTCACTGTAGTCTCCCGTCTTCCATTCCAAGCGTCCTGGGGGCAGGTGGCAGAAGTTACCTGGAAGTCACCTTACTCCTTGTGTTCCAGAAAAGCCAACTCATTGGGGAGACACAGCTGGCTGCCTCTCGATGGGAGGCATCGCCGAGACTGGGAATGAAGAGAGTGGACCTGTGCCCACACCTGAAGGCAGCTTGGGCACTGGGGTGCCCACTTGGGCCAGGATACCAGTGTCCAGGAATGTCCAGCAGCAGAGTAGACTGGGGCAAGGGTGCCCTGGGTTTCCACGTGTGGTCCTCAGATTGGGGGGACTGCCTCCAACGTTTCACTCTGGACTGGGGCATGGAGAAGGCCAGGAGCTCCAAGAACCAAGGACATTGACTTTCCCACTTGCCTGGTAGGGAGGAGGCTGGGAGTGAAATGTGATAAAAAAAGAAACAGGGAAACGGATGTTTCAGGCACCTGTGAGTGGGTAAGACTCAGGTTGGAAACCTGCCTCGATGCATTGCAGCACGAGCGCCCCCCAGGGCAGCAGAGTGCCCAGGCTCCACAGCAACTCAGCTCTGCCCCAGGGTCAGGGGAGACTGAAGGCGGAAGGTTCCTTGGAAGGCGAGGGGGGATATCCCGGGTGTCCAGTTAAGGACATCGGGCTTTACCTGTGGCGTAGTAAACAGGGAGATATCAAAGGGTTGTTTTCTTTCTTTTAAGGAACATGACACGAGCAGGCTTGCATTCTTGGAAGATTGTCCTGGTAGCAGTGCTGACAGTGGGTAGGTGGGCAGGAGACTGGGCTGAGCCAAGGAGACCTGGCAATGATGCAGGAGACAAACGATGGTGGCCTGGGCTGTGGCCTGACAACGGGATGGAGCGCGTGTGAGATGGTTGGGAACAGAACCACTGCAGTCTGACCCTGTCCTGGAGGGGACGGGGCGGAAAGGCAGGCAACAGGTCAGAGGCGGTGCCATGTGTACTCCGGAGGAATTCGGAGAAGAGCAGGTGTGGGTGGGAAGATGAGAGTTCTGTTGGGGCATGTTCACTCCTGGAGCCTTTGGCTTTAATTAAAGACTCAACCGGAAGTGGGGGACCCCATCTGAAGCTCATGAGCAGGACCAGGCACTAACCATGCAGGTTCTGGGAGTCACCAGACTATGTGGATAACAAATAAAGCCCTGGGGGCGATGACATCACCCAGGGAGAGTGAGAAGAAAGGGGGACCTGGAACAGACACGATTGTGTATGTGGTTTTAAAATATAATAAAGTTTTACATTTGAATTGGCTGACTCTACCTCCTTATTGTTCACCACACACTGTCCCCCTCATCCTCTCCCCGGGCTTTATCTTACAGAGCATTTCATATATAAATGGCTGCCACACAAGCTGATTCCCTCTTTCTAGTATCACGCACATCATTACAAGTCTTAGGAAACCTGAGTCACAAGCTAAAACAGCCAGATGCATGGCGGTTAGGAACTCCCGTCGTTTCAGTAATGAGGCTCTTAGCTCACAGTTAGCTTATAAAGTTCCTAATTAACTCAGAACGGGAAAAGACCTTTCTTATTTATTTATAAGCAAACAGCCTTTGATAATGAAGTTAGGCATCTGTCCGACATGTGCTGACACGATCTTTTCAAATCTGGGCTCAGAAGTTATGGCTATAAAGAAATGGGATCGACTGCTTTTCCAAACGCATGAGAACTTACAAAGGGAATAGTCCTCTTCAAAGCAGGATGATTCGTCCATGATTGCACCCTTTGAAAGGACGTAATTAAACTCCTTTTAGGGGGCAAGACGCTCTCCGGAATATCTGCCTCAGGGGTGCGCGCATCTCTTTTGAGGAGGAAGAGGGGGCTTGCAGTTTGGAATCAGCCAAGTTGTTTGGAGCCAAGTGTGATGAGTAAGAGGAAAGACTGGGCCAAGTAATATCAGATCAACAAGGCATGTCCCCACCCCCACCCCACCCCCACCCGCCCCTCCCTAATTCTCCCCTCTCCCACCAGCCAGCAAACTAACTTCACAAAAGCATTTATTTATAAGTTAAACATATTAGTGTGTTCCTCTCCTCTCAGCACCTAATTCACCCCCAGTCCAGGCAGCTTTGTTCTCTAACATGTATTCCAGAACCTTCCATAGCCACCCTCTCACTGCACCATTCCAGTGCGGGGGCCACCACCTCCGGATGCGGTTCCTACGCTCCTGTTCCCTTTGTCCTCTCAGCTTTCTTCTTCCACGGCAGGCTCTGCCATGCGCCTGCCTGGCACCTGCCACCATCTTCCTTCCCTGTGACTAGCGTGCAGACAAAGTTCCCATGTGGAACTTGTCCCAGGTGGGGCTGGGCCTCGTAAGCTTTCTTTAGGTTCCTTGAACTTGCCAAGGTTTTTGCCTCCTTAGAGCCATTGCAAATGCAGTCCCCTCAGCCTGGGGACCTTCTTCCCCCATTCTTTGTGTGCCTGGCTCCAACGCATTGGTATTAGTTTCCTGTAGCTGCCGAAACAAATGACTGCAAACCAGGTGGCTTAAGACAACAGAAACGTATTCTCTCACAGATCGGGAGGCCACGGTCCCTCTGAAACCTGTAGGGGAGGGTCCTTCCCGCCTCTTCCGACTTCTGGTGTTGTTGGCAATCTGTGGCTTCCTGGGCTTGTGGACTCCAGTCTCTGCCTTCATATTCCACGGCCTTCTCCTCTCATTTGTGTCTCTCTTCTTCTAAGGACCCCAATCATCCTGGATTAAGGGAATCGCGCTAGTCCAGTACGACCTCATCTTAACTAACTACATCTGAAATGATCTGATTTCCAAATAAAGTCACACTCACAGGTGCTGGGGGTTAGGACTTCAATATATCTCTGGGGAGAGTGGGGGAGACACGATTCAATCCGTAAGAGCAGCCTGTAGGTCTCAGACTAGCCATCCTTCCTCCAAGGTGACGGAGCTAGCCTGGGCTGCCAGCCGTCAGCTCAGCCTTTAGCTGGCATCCTTGGCAGCATGTCTCTCACCTTAGACGAACTTGTGTGCTCAGCTGACTTGCCTTTCTGTCTGTCTCTCACTGACACGTGAGCTCCTTGAGCAATGGAGCCCTGTGCCCACTGTTTCTCCAGAGCCTGGCAAAGGAAGCACACAGTAGCTGCTCAATAAGCTTTTATGACTTGAACTTCAACATGAGTTGCTGGAGAAAGCAGCAGTGGCCTGAAGACACGAAGGAACAAGTCCGGGACCGACCTCCGTCTCGTGCTTTATCATTTTCAAAGCTATTATTTCATGGAGTCGGCACAATAACCCAGCAAGACAAACCAGGCACAATCCGAACATCCCCATTTTACAGAGAAGAGACAGGAGTCAAGCTCACAAGGAAACAAAAGCTGTGGCTAAGACAGGACCACCGATTGTTCGAGCCAGGAGGAATCTGGGAAGACACTGGGTCTGATTTCCTCATTTGACAAATAAGAAAACAAGGGCTGAAGAGGTGCGGGGATTCGTCTGTAATATCTTAGCTGCTTACGGGTCGAGCTGGATTAGATTCTGAGTCCTTCAGTTGCTAATCAGATTCCAAGAGGGTAATTCCAGACTCACTTAGGGAATCGCAGCATCACGGCAGTGAATGTGCCTCCTCTCCAAATGATGCCAGGGTAGGGAACCCTCAGTCGGAACATGAGTGGATGGCACCAGACTGCCTGGTGGGAATCCTGACTCCACCCCTTCCGGGCTTGGTGAACTTGGAATAAATCGAAGAGGGACCTCGATTTATAGAACTGGAAAGGTAATCTATAAATTATGAGGGGCCTCATATATGAATTCACACCAAGGCATCCCCGGTTGAACCTACTTTTTAAAAGAGAGTGCCTGGAAATTGTTAGCCCCAGGCACAAATCTCTGCTGCTGGTGCCTTGTGTAATGCCTGACACAGAGTCAGCACAATAAATAGTAAATGAATGAAAACAGGTGGCACTCCGGTGCAGTTGAACTTGAATGTGGGGGAAGTTTTGAGCAAGACGGACCCTCCCGGAATTCCTTAGTTCACTCCACAGACTTGACGCATTGCCTAGTCCCCAAGTGTGTAGGGTTTGCATAGTCATGAAGACTCGTTTTGGGGGGGACCAGTACAAGCTAATGGATTAGGGAGACTCGGCATTGTAATACACATTAGAATTATAGGCGAACAAGCTCCATTTCATCAGTTTTCAGGGAGTCCGAGTGGACCATTCTAAGCAAGACACTGGCTAATAGATTGCTGTGGCCAAAAGCCCATAAAATACATCAAGAAGGATTTTGGCAGCAAAGCTGAGACTATGTCCTTTTGTATATGGCCTGGGATACCGTATTTTTAACTATTGTATGTCAAGAAAATGTCTTGGAGAAGAACCATTAAAATAATCACAGGAATGAGAAGCTGATGCTGGGGTCAGAATAAAAGGTTAGGTTTTGTTGCTGTTATTTTGGTTTTGATTTTTCACTTTTTAGCTCATGGTTAGCTTATAAAGTTCCTAATTAACTGAGAATGGGAAAAGACCTTTATTATTTATTTATAAGCAAACAGCCTTTGATAATGAAGCTAGACATGAGCTGACATGAAAGAGGATGGTTCAGGGGGGATACACGGTAGAGAATAATTTCTGCATGGATATTCTGTCCGTTAGACAAATATTTATCAAATGCCTGCTGGTCCACGTACCACCAGCTACAGGGGTTCAAAATGCACAAGGCAGACCAAGTCTTGCCCTCATAGGTTCATTGGAAATTTGTTTACGAAATTCTGGGCAATTAGTTGGAAGAATTATTTCATGAAGCTTGAAATTTAGAAAAAATAGAAAAACCCATGCAAAAAAAAAAAAAAAAGAGGAAAACCCACACAGCGCTCAAGACAGGATAGTTGGTGATTTTATACAGCAAAAGAGTGTGGATATTCTTAATGTGATATGAAAACTCCTATAGAAAACATAGGCAAAGGACAGCAGGCAATTCAGAAAGGAGAGATACAAATGGCCAATAGAATTATATGCAAATTAAAATATATGCAAAATTAAATGCAAATTAAAATAGAACAAGGCAGAGTTGCTAGCAAACCTTTAGAGGTAGAAGCGCTGCAGTTAGAAGAGACATGAGTTGAGACTAAGAGATTGGAAACACATTCCAATAAATCCCCACAAGATGAGTAATGATTGATAAGTGAGAACCGGATATTGGAAGACGTGAAAACCAATGTTTGAAAACTAGTTTATTGTCAGATGTTCCCTGCACATCAGCTCGGTCCTTCTAACCTGCGATTTCTGTTCCGAAGGTTCACAGATCTATTCCTGGGGACCACCGTAGCGAGGCAGAAAAATGCCGAGTTGAAAGCCAGGCTGGGCTTTCTTATGTAACAGTTGCCTGAGCTAGTCAGTAGGAGAACTTGCGAAATAAAAGCGAAGAGTGGCCAAAACAAATACACCTTGTTTCCCCAAAAATAAGACCTAGCCGGACAATCAGCTCTAATGTGTCTTTTGGAGCAAAAATTAATAGAAGACCTGGTCTTATTTTACTATAAGAACTGGTCTTATTTTACTATAAGACCAAGACTCATATGATATAAGACCGGGGTTTATATTAATTTTTGCTCCAAAAGACTCATTAGAGCTGATTCTCCGGCTAGGTCTTATTTTCGGGGAAACACGGTATGGCCAGATGAAAGCCAAGTTGGCTGACGTTCCTCCAACATTTGCGTTTTATAAACTAGAAAACAGTAATAAGATGGAAGGCTACGTTTTTGCCCCAAATCACGTCTGTGATCACGGTCTGCCCAGAACTGTGTTACATCATCTTCATGATAAAAGCTTGAACATTCCATGAAGTCCAGTGAGAGTGTTCGAAGCACTGACCCAAACCAGCAAAAGTCAGTGGTGGAGAAACGCATGCTCCTTGTTCTCTCGTGGGCGTAACACCCGTTTTCTGTTTCATAACTGTTGTCGGATCTTTCTAGTGAACACCTAGAACTCTCTTCTCTCTGGAAATCAGGTGTGTGTGGACCAGGAGATGTTTAGTACCCTGTGCCTTTATTCCCAGAAGAAAGAGAATGGGACAGAACACTCTGTCAAATAAACAATCGCCCAAGGTCTTGGGCAAGAGAAATTGGGACAGGAAGCAGACAGTGGACTCTTTGCCCCAGGTAACTACCTGATAAGGTAAACACGCCGTGTACAATGAGTTCCTGTCCTCCTGTGATAAATATTTATATGCTGAGCCCTGTGTTTGAAAGCACTAAACCATTTCTCAGTCTGAACATTGACCTTTGGATACAAAACACAAGGCTAATTTTGCAGGTGATGTAATTAATTTTTGCGGCTCAGAGCTGTGCTGGGAACAAGAGAAATTGTTGTTTTGTGATTGTTTAAAAAGTGATTCAGCAGGTGTGTGCAGCTTTTAGGTAACAGTGTCAATTTACCATCTGAAAGTTTTCTTTGTCACACCTGGAATTTAGTCACACCGGCCATGTTAGGAAGTTTATCATAAGCAAACCCAGGCTCTCCAGACACTACAAGTGATGACCTTAATTTCACACTTGGCTTATGCGTGGCATTGTATTATTTCTCAAAGGACACAGAGGGCTTTCTTATTAGGTTGCTGGTCTGGAATGGCCCCACATTGCTGTGACCCAGACAGACATCACTTCAATGTTAATAAAATGCACAGGCAAACCATTGTCTCACAGGAGCTCAGTGAACCCGCCCCAAACAAAAGTAAAAGGCAAATGACATGCGCAAGGTATTTGTCACCAAACAGCACGGCCTTCTTTCTAGGCGGCAACCTGGCTTCCATGCTTATCGCTTCCCCCTCCCTCACCCAGTGTTCCATGGATCTGAAGACCTTGTTGTTTCACCCCTGAAACAGCTCATATCCACACACTGTCCCCACAGCCTTTTGCCAGTTCTCTGCCTCCTCCAACTTGCTATTTGCAAAGGTGCCTCCAGGCACTAACTCACTAAAGACCAAACTCGAGGCCTTCCCCCACAGTGGGGCCCTTCCGGGTTCCGTTTCTCATTAAATGGCGCCCTCTCCAGCATCTGGACAGCACCCTGTCCCCCTTCCCTCCCCTCATTCCCTTTCACCGGGTCTTGTGAACTGTCCTTCCTGAACACGTTGGACCCATTTGTCCACGTCACTCCATGTTCACTGCCACCACGCTTTCTCAGGGCACCCTGGCCTCCCACCTGGACCACTGAATGGCCTCCCACGACCTCTGGAATCCACTCTGCTGCCCCCCAGCAAAGCCAGAGGGACCTTTCCTGCCCACAAACCTGCTGGGGCCATTTCCTGGCTGAAAACAATCTCCCTGGGGATGAACGTAAGGATCCCATCTCCCTTGCAGGGGTCACAGCCCCACCTGCCAGCCTCAACATGGCTGCTCAGAGCTGGAGCCACATGGCCTCCACCGCACAACCCCGTCCCCTCCCCCTCCCCCTCTTTAATTCACTGCTAAGAACTTGTCAGTATCTGAGATTAACTTGTTGAGTAGCCTGCTCATTGAATATCTGTGGAATAAATGAATGGATGAAAGAATGAACCAATCAAGGAAACCTCCAGGGTGATGGGTGGTGAATTCATCCAAGAAAATGGCAGAACTTAGAGTGGAGAAGATCAGGGGCCGCAGCCATCGGATGGCTGTCTTCCTTAGTTGAGAACAGTGTCTAGAAAGGTAAGACATTCACTGACTGACTGATTGAGTGCCTCACCTCGATCTGGAACTCTCTAGTTTTCATGCGTAACTCCCGCTTCCCTTTACTTCTCATCCTTCATATTTCAGGTCAAATCACTTTCTTTCATGTCCTGTACACACCCCACTCCTTTGGGCCTCAGGACCTTTGCAAGTGCTAATATCTGCCAGGAATGCTCTCCAACCCCCACCCCCCACACACCATCTTATTTCCTACTCATCTTTTGAAGCTCAGCTCCAATGTCACTTTCTGAGAAAAGACTTTCCTGAACCCTAGGCTAGATCAGGTCCCTTCCATAGCACTGCAGTCTTTGCCTCTATATCACTTACCCCAATTTGTAATTACGTATTTGGGTAACTCTTCCACTACTGTCCCCACGAGGGAAGGGATTGTGGCTTTTTCCCCAACTCATCATGTAAGCCAACATCCAATACAACACCTCATTTAAATTGGTGCCCAATGAATATCTGATGATTTTATATAACAAAGGAAGTGTTATAGTCTTAATACCCTTTATATATGTGATGGTAAAACTCCAATAGGAAAAGTAGGCAAAGGATAGCAGGCAACTCAGAAATGAGAGATACAAGTGGCTAATTAATCTTATTAGCAATAAAAGAAATGTAAAATAAAATATAACAAAATACCATTTCAATATTTCACGTTGGCAAACATTTAAAAAAATATATTAGTGATATCTACAGATTCAATGCAATCTCCATCAAAATCCTAATGATGTTTTTTGCAAAAATAGAAAATCCATCTTAAAATTCATGTGGAATCTCAAGGGACTCTGAATAACCAAAACAATCTTGAAAACTAAGAACAAAGTTGGAGGTCTCATATTTCATGATTTCAAAACTTACTACAGAGCTGTAGTAATCAAAACAGTATAGTATTGGCTTAAAGACACATATAGACCAATGGAATGGAACAGGCGGCTCAGAAATAAACCCTCACATATATAGTCAAGTGATTTTCAACAAGGTTGCTCAGACCGTTCCATGGGGAAAGGACACTCTTTTCAATAAATGGTGCTAGAAAACTGGATATCCACATGCAAAAGAATAAAGTGAAATGGTTACGTAACACCATATACAAAAATTAACTCAAAATGGACCAAAGACCTAAAGGTAAGAGCGAAAACTTTAATTTCTTAGAAGAACACATAGGACCAAAGCTTCATGACATTGGATTTGGCCAGGATTTCTTCAATATGACATTAAAAGCACAGCCCACAAAAGAAAAAGTAGAAAAAAAACTGAACTACACAAAATGAAAAACTTTGTTGATAGAACACTACCAACAGAGTAAAAAGGCAGCCCATAGAATGGGAGGAATATTTGCTAATCATATATCTGATAAGGGATTAATATCTAGAATATATAGAGAATGCCTAAAACTCAACAACAACTAAAAAACAAACAGTCTGATTCAAAATCAAGTAAAAGACTCGACATTTCTCCAAAGAAGTCATGCAGGTGGCCAACAGCACAGGAAAAGACACGTAACATCACTAATCGTTAGGGAAATGCGAAACTACAATGAGCTACCACTTCACACCCATTGGAGGGCTATTATCAAAAAAATGAAAAACAGGTGTTGTGAGGATGTGGAAAAACTGGAGCCTTTGTGTATTGGCGGTGAGAATGTACAATGGTGCAGCTGCGGTGGAAAACAGTACTGCGGTTCCAGAAAAAGTTAAACATAGAACTACTGTATGATGCAGTGATTTCATTTCTGGATGTACAACCCAAAAGAAATCAAAGACACAGAACTATTTGCACACCCGTGCTCCTAGCAGCAGCATCCACAGTGGCCAAGAGGTGGAAACAACCCAAGTGTCTGCCAAGAGGTGACTAGATAAACTGTTGACTATACATACAGAGGATGCTATGGAGTCAGTCGTGTCCGCTCAGAATTCATATGTTGGAGCCCTAACCCCAGTGGGATGCTACTTGGAGGTGGGGCCTTTGGCAGGTAATTAGGTATAGACGACGTCATGAGGGTGGGGCCTCCTTGTGGGATTAGTGCCCTTATGAGAAGAGACACCAGACAGCTTGCTCTCTTCTCTCTCCACCACATGGAGCCACAGAGAGAAGGCGGCCTCCACAAGCCAGGAAAACAGCCTTTCCCGGAAACCAACTATGCAGGCGTCTTGACCTTGGACTTTTGACTTCCAGAACTGTGAGAAAAATCACTGCCTGTTGCTTAAGTCACCCAGTCTATGGAGTCCTGAGTTGACTAAGACAATGGGACCTTATTCTGCCTGAAGAGGGAGTTTTGACACTTGCTGCGACCTGGATGAACCTTGAGGACATTATGTTCGGTGAAGCAAGCCAGTCACAGAAGAACCAAAATTGTTAAGCTACCACTTATGTGAGGTACCCAGAGGAGTCAAACTCATAGAGACAGAAAGTAGATGGTGGTGCCAGGGGCTGGGGGAGGGGCATGGGGGTGAGGGTTCCGAGGGGACAGAGTTTCAGTTGAACAGGATGAAAATAGTTCTGGGCATGGATGGTGGTGATGGCAGCACAATAATATGAATGTACTTATGCCACTGAACTGTGCGCTTACAAATGGTTACAGTGGTAAACTTTATGTTATACTTGACCACAGTTTAAAAAAATAACTAATATATTTTAAAAGATAGTAGTAGCTCACACTGCATGATACTGATTATCCAGGCGCTTCATTTGCTTCAGCGACGAGTCCCAGAGCAGCCCTGTAGGATGGGTAATATTCTGCCCATTTGTCCTCTGGGGGAAGGTGACACACACACGAGGCTCACAGGCCCAATCCCGCCTGCGGACGGGATGTACAGATGAAGTTTTTTTTTTTGTTTTTTTTGGTGTGTTTTTTTTTAAAGATTTTATTGGGGAAGGGGAACAGGACTTTATTGGGGAACAGTGTGTAATTCCAGGCCTTTTTTCCAAGTCAAGTTGTTGTCCTTTCAATCTTAGTTGTGGAGGGTGCAGCTCAGTTCCAGGTCCAGTTGCCGTTTTCTAGTTGCAGGGGGCACAGCCCACCATCCCTTGGGGGAGTTGAACCGGCAACCTTGTGGTTGAGAGGATGCATTCCAACCAACTGAGCCTTCTGGGAGCTCAGCGGCAGCTCAGCTCAAGGTGCCGTGTTCAATCTTAGTTGCAGGGGGTGCTGCCCACCATTCATCCCTTGCGGGACTCGAGGAATTGAACTGGCAACCTTGTGGCTGAGAGCCCACTGGCCCATGTGGGAATCGAACCGGCAGCCTTCGGAGTTAGGAGCATGGAGCTCCAACCGCCTGAGCCACCGGGCCGGCCCAGATGAAGTTTTACCGGAGCACAGCTGTGCCCTTCCTTATGTGTTGTCTCTGCTTCTTTCACACTATCTAATCAGCTGCAGACTGAAGTAGCTGCAACAAAGAACGTATAGTTCGAAAAGCCTAAAATATTTACTGTCCAGCTCTGGATTGGCTATCCGGTTTGCAGGGCCCCATGCAAAATGAAAACATGGGGCCCTTCCAAGCTAGTGGCCCTGCTGACCGCCCAGGATGAACGCCCATGAAGGCAGTCCCAGTCTGACCCTTTACAGAAAAAGTTGGCCAACGCCTGCACTAGAAAATCTGGTAACACACCCGGAGCCACACTGGCTGACTTGCAGAGCTGGGATTTGGGGCTAAGCAGGGGTCTAGGATCTGTGCTCTTGATCTCTCCGCCTCTTAGGGGCTCACTCCAAGTATTGGGGAGACAGCCAGAGCAGTGCCCTCAGAGACCACTATGAGGACACAGAGTGCTACAATCTTTCCAGAGAACAATCTGGAAAAGTTTGCCAAAAACTTCAAACATGCTTGTGACTCAGTCTTAGAATAATATTTAATATGTGCAAATGGTCATGTTATAGTTAAATGAAGAAAGAGGCAAAAAAGTAGCATATGTGACACGATAAATCCTGCAAAGAGATATATATATATATATATATATATATATATATGTGTATAGAGAGAGATACAGACCACAAGATCTGAAAGATGCACCCAAATGTGGAAGGTGGTTCTCTCTGGGAGGTGGGGTTGTGATTATTTTTTTCTTCATACTTTCATATCATTTACCCACTTTTATCGTGAGCATACATTATTCTTACAATTTTTTAAAAGTGGAGACAATAAGATACAGAAGTCTCCTATAAGTGTACTTTTAATCTTATCTGGTGGTCTTCTAGAAGGGACGAGCAACGGCCTCCAAGGCCACAGTTGTCCCTTCAGAGGTGCGTCTTCCTGGATGGATGGATGGACGGATGCGTGGGGCAGATGGTTCCCATCCCATCCCAGCCAAGGATGGTCCATGGGACCCAGGCATTTGATGAAGGAGAATCCCAGGCACCCGCCTTCCCCTTTGATGTCAGAGCTGGCTTTTTACTTCTGAATGTTAGAAACTAAGCTATTTCAAACGTTTTAATGAGGCTAAGAAAGTATCTGCTCCGTCTAAACCATAACAGAAGCTGAACACATGCAGGGATGATGGTTGCTTAGCAGAACTGTCTGCTTTATGCACAGCCCGGGGGCAGTGGCTGTCCTGGGTCTCATGCTTTAGGGGGTCCCATGCTGGCCCCCCCACTGGCTGCACTACTCCCTACAGAGCAAGGAGCCCAGGCCCACTTCTAGGTTGTTCTTTTGTTTTCTGGGACCCCCTTCCACACTGGCCCCAAGCCAACCCTTCTGAGGGTGGCCTAGATTGGTATGTGTATCTCTAGGCAAGAGGGCTGGCCAAGGGACAGGTGGCAGTGAGAGAGGAAGGCAGGAGCAGAGCCTGGGTGCGAGGCTTGGGTGGTGTGGGGCAGAGCGGGGGGCGGGGAGGCAGAGGGGTGGCCAGGGCCCAGGGCTCCATTTATACTTCCTGGCCCCACAAAAGTCCTGGGTAGGTCTCCGTGCTTTATTTTATTTACCACAGTTAAGAGATTTAGAACGTTTAAATATTTGCAGTAAATGTGAGTAACAAGCGCCTCCATGGGTCCTGTTCTCGGGGGCCCCCAAGTCCTCTGCAGCCCGATGGTCAGGGAGAGTTGGGCTGGGGGGGCTTCAGATGGATCCACTGGGCAGCCACAGGGCAGCGTTTCCTGTCAGTTGTATCCCCACAGAAAGCCATTATGCCAATTTAGTGGGTTGCAACCTGCGTTTTTTAAAAACCAAATAGAGCAAGATAGAAAATACTGGAATCGAGCACTTATCGTACATAACACATTTTATGTACGATGTACGATGTTCTATGTTTATGTCCGATGTATGTAAATGCTTGACAGACAGGTAGGAGGACAGCCAGGTGGCACGTGCCCACGGCTCCTCCAGGCAGACGCGAGAGGTGCCGGCAGGCGCTGTGTCCACGCGGCCTTGAGACCCACTGGCCGAGGTGGCCGGGCTCTAATCAGCTGCAGCCAATGAGACCTGAATCTGTGCACTGCTCTCTAGCCCCACCCTCACCTGAGCCGCGGGGGACTCACCTGCAGGAGCTCCTCCCCTCTGTTCCTCTCCTCTCCACCATCCACTGTGCTCATCTGCCACTCTCTCTCTCTCTCTCTTTGTGACACCCACCGTGTCTTCCAGGCAGACATCTCGTCCCACTGCCTCCAGGCTCTGTCCCAAACCAGCCTTGCTCGCTGTCCTCAGCGTCCAGTGCAGGCTGGTCCTTGTGTCTTCCGATCTCAGCTCAAATGTCACCTCTTCAGTGGTTCCTTCCTGAACCCCCCTAGTTCCTGCCACAGCACGTATTTGTTCTGTGGACCTGCTTGCTCATTGCCCACCTCCCCCACCTTTCCCATAAGAGGTCGGCTCCAGCTGTCATTACAGCTGGGATCACAAAGCCTAGGCCCCTGCCTGGCACATAGTAGGTGCTCAATAAATGCTTGTTGGATGAATGAATGAGGTATCACAGGGACCTTCTAACTATGAGTTCATGGTCTTAAATGCATAAAGTCATCAATGAACCTTGATGTGTTAATTCCCTAGGGGCCTGAAACTGTGACTATGGATAAGTCATTTGATCTTTCTGAGCTTTGGTTTCCTTTCCTATGAAATAAAAAGTTGAACTGGTTGGGATGGTGGGGAGGGGTTCTTCCTAATTCTAAAATTCTACAACTGTATCAGAATATAACTACTTACTACCAACTTTGTATTTCATTCTCCTTCCACTGGGGAAGGAATAAAAAAGGATATGTTTATAGTGTTTAGAGAAAGAGATGAAAGCTTCCAACCCTACAAATAAAAAGTGAAAAATCTTTTTTTCTCATTTTAAAATGTTCTGCCTTTGGCATTTCTGTCTTAATGCTATAGCTTTTAATGTTTTGAAATATAATTTATAGCCTAGACCTGTTCTGAGATTCCTAACGGAGCTTTCCTCAGTGGGGCTGTTGGATGACAAAACACAAAAAAATGACAACAATAACAAAAAAAGAAAATACCAGCTTTGCTGGTATTGAAGTAACTTGAAAATCCGACTTCTAAAGAGTGACCATA
The DNA here is from genome assembly GCF_057876585.1 of Rhinolophus sinicus. NCBI lineage: Eukaryota > Metazoa > Chordata > Mammalia > Chiroptera > Rhinolophidae > Rhinolophus > Rhinolophus sinicus. The sequence continues at coordinate 5,324,965 of NC_142514.1, read as the reverse complement.
TAAAGATTTCTTTTAGTGTTTTCAGTCTAGACTCTTCTGAAATGTCTGAAAGTCTGTGCATAATCACTAACTTTTATTACGGACATACCAGGCTCTATAACAGAAATAACGTAATTACTCGCTAACCCTCTGGCAACTCTCACTCCTGTGGGCAGACGGCTCTACAGGGAGCACCTCCCCGTCTAGATTTCAGACAGAGATTTTCCTCGGGCACTTTCCAAATTGATACCCGGCACCAAATCACTTTTACAGTTGGAAACACACTCACTTGGTGGTGAAACAGCCAACTACAACATCTCAGCATCCCATTTCCTACCCATGTTGTCGTTTGATTTTTTTTTTTTTTCTGCAATGACAATCACCAGAGTCAGAACTTTATTGTCTCTTCCCCCTGTTGTAGAGGACGGCTCAGGCACGCAGATGAGTAGGGCCCTCCACTTTCTAGTTCCCTTCATCAAATTGCCCGGGGACTCTGGAGCTCCTCTTTGCTCCCCGATACCCAAATCTGTGCAACTGCAAAAGTTGCCTCAGGTGTAGTAGGAGTTTAAACATCAGCACCTGCGTTTCCTAATAAACTGTCCCTAACTTTTCTGAGAGGCTCGGAAATGCGTGTCGGCTTCGACTGGTTTGTGGGTCCATGCTGCTGCGGAGTGCACAGCATGGGTCTGGGGACGCTGGGATTGTCTTCTTTTTGGAAAATGGAACCTTTTCTTTTTCACGGCTTTATTGAGATGTAAGTCACATACCCTGAAGTCTGCCCATGTAAAGTGTACAATCCTGTGGTTTGTCGTGCATTCGTACAGTTGTGCAATCAATTTCGGAACATTTGCCTGTCCCCAAAGAGAAACTCACACCTCTCAGCCATCCCCTCCTATTCCCCTCACCCCGGGCAGCCGCCCACCGATAGAGTTCCTGTGCCTGCCTGTGCGTTTGCCCATCCTGGGAACCGTACGACAGCTGGGCTTCGTGACTGGCTTCTTTTTCTCAGGATCATGTTTTCAGGGTTCATCCGTGTTGGGGTGTGAATCAGGGCTTCATTCTTTCTCCTGCTGAATAATATCTGCTGCTGTGGGTCGACAGCATCGGGTCGAGCCATTCATCAATCTCTGAGTCACTGGAAGGGACGTGGCAGATTCTCTAATGTACCTGTCAACTTTACAAAGGAGGAAGAGGCACAGAGAGGGAAGGGACTTGTCCGAGGGGACACAGCCACACTGGGACGCCTGGCATTCGAGCTTTGGTTTTGTCTACTTCATTCTTTTCCATGGCTGCACAGTATTCCACTGTATGGGTGCCCATGATGGGTTTAACCAATTGCCTGTTAAGGTACATGTCAGCTGCTTTCTCGTTTATCAGTCTGTGTGTTGCCTATAACACACACTGCCTCAGTGAGCACCCTCGGACATATATCTTTGTGCGCTTGTGCAGGTACATCTGTAGGAGAAAAAGGTTCCTAGATGAGAACCACATTGTCTAACCCCCAAACCCTTTGCTTCAATCAAGATCCTTCAGGACACTTGGGTCTTTGTATCCGCTTCTCTCCCTGGCAAGAAGACAAACCGGGCACAGAGAGCAGACATTCTGTGTTCTGGCACTTGTCCTGAGGTCCTGCTTCTTGCCCCAGGCCCATCTTAGCCTCTGCAGACTTTGGACCTAACTATGGACCTAGACTCATGGTGTCTCCTCCTTCCTCCTCCTTGGCCGACCTGCTTGGGGGCCTGGACCCTGTGGGCTCCCTCCCGCCGTCGAGGACGCCCTGCGTCTTGGGCTTGGCTCTGTCACAGCTGCTTGTTCTTCCCTAGGCCAAAGGTCTCTAGACTCTCACTCTGTGTCTCCGGCATCTGTGATAGTTGTTTTCTTCTCCCTGTCGTAACTGGCCTCCCCTGACCCTTGGCCTGCCTGATCTTGGCCCCATGCCTTTGAAGGACATCAGAATATGCCACCTCAAAAATACGCTACTTTGACATAAGGATTATTTGGGGCTGAAGGCACAGGAAGGGCTCTCTGCCCTCCCACCAAGCCTGGAAGCAGAGCATCAACTCCCCTCATGAAGGTGTCCTCTCACCTCCCGTGTTAGAAAAGCAACCCTACCCCCAGAGATGAAGATGGTACCAAGGTGAATCTGCACCAATACATCCTTACCTAAGCCCTACATAACCCTTCTGTACCATTAGTTCCCCCATATATTTACCTGCCCACAATTTACTGCCCTAGAAACCCCTTTACCTTTGTCTTGGCACTTTCCCACAATATGTTGCTTTTTGTTATAATGGTATATAATCCCCTCATTAAAAAAGGGTTTTTACTTCTTTTCTGTGAAGTTCCCATTCACGTAAAAATAAAATCTCTCTGCCTGTTCTCCTATTAATGTCTTTTGTCAGTTTAATTTGCATACCCCAGATACAGAGTATAACAGGTTAGAGGAACAGTTCATCCTCTCCTACACATTCCATGCTCCATTCTCAACCACACCAGTGCTGATGGAGCACCCACAAAGTAAACTTACTCTGTTGAGCACACACTCCACTATATCATCTACCTTCCAGCCAGGACAGTCTTTTAAAATGACAATCAGATCATGTTACTTTCTTTTTAAAGACGCTTTTATGGCTTCTCAACACACTTAGAAAACCCCTGAACAGCCCATAATGTCCTGCCTCTCACTCCCGTCTTCCAGCCCCTCCAACCCTGGGGCCTTCAAGTTGTGCCTTTCTCAGCTCTGGCTCTTTCTCACTTCATGGTTGTGAAAGTGCTGCTTCACCTGCGGGACACGCCCCACCCCATCTGTCTGCAACACTCAGCTTCCTCCCCAATATCTCACCAGCTTCTCAAGTGTGGGTCTTATTCTTGATCACAGCACCTCCCTTCTTCCTTTATCATGAATTTATCATTCTCCCCATAAGAATGGAACTGATTTTCCTGAAAGGGATTACCTATGCCCATAATACGGTGTCAACCAATATGCTCCACCTTCCCAGAGAGTGTGGCGAAAGCCTGACCAATGAAACACCTCCCTCTGGACTTTGACCCTTGACCCTTACGGCATTAGACTTTACAACAACAAAATAATTGGAACAGGTTTATTTCAGAGGCGGTGCCCTGAAGAGAGCGCCCCTCAGCGGCTGTGCTTTCCACAGCCTGTCCTTGCCTGCCCACTCCCACCCCTCTCTCCTGCCCACCCCGCTCCATTCTTTATGACTCCTGAGTGTTGAGCTTTTCCTTAGATTCAGAGCTTCTGTGTCCTTCCCCAACCTCCTTTTCTGCTCAATTTAGCCAGCTTGATTTCTGTTCTTTGCACTCAAGGAACCTTGCCTGACACTCTCCACCTCCACGGTGCCCCTCCTCCAGCCACCTCCACCCCCATTCACCTGGTGCCCAGCTCGGAGTCTGCACACAGAAGCCCTCTATAAATATTTGATGAAAGAATAACAAAGGCACTTTTTAAGGGGGAAAGGGGCATATTGAAAGGAAAGGAGTGAGGCGTGTGGAGAATGGCACACACACGATTAACTGCGTCCTGTACTTCTGTGTAGGCTGCTTCCTTTGGCTTCCAGGGCGCCTGGGAGAGAAGCATCTGCACCGTAAATTACAGCACTGAAACCTCCAATCGAACCCCCTTTACCAGTGCGGGTTTTATCGGTGGTAAATATATGGAAAGTTTATTTCTTTTCATGGAAGGGGAAGTTTTGCTTGATGAGGGTGTGGAGCCACTCCGCATCTACTTAACTTTCTAATGATTTTCTCTGGGCTGCAGACCATAGACTAAATGTGTTGGGAAACGGATTCATTCTTTTTTTCCACACTGATCTTTTGTTACCCTCTGGTGACCAATAGGAAAATGTGAAAATGGTCGCGGACTCGCACTTTCTGGATAGAAAATAAACGTGCACACAAACAGGAAGCTGGAGGCTGCACGAGGGCAGGCAGCTTTGCTGTGGCAGTTGTCACACGTCCCAGTGCCCAGTACACTGTGGGAGTTCAGTAAATATGTCGAATGACTGGGTTTAGTTACTTACGTTTTATAAAAAGGCTAACTTTGAAATAAAGCAAATTCTTATTTTGTCCCTTGTTTCAGACATAAGCGAGAACTCAAATAATAAAATGTCAGAGCTGGAAGGACTTCTCCAAGTGCCCAAATTCCCTCCTGATCATTTTGACCATCTCTGCACACTCTGGATTTGGGCAGTTTTTCCTTCTGTTGAGCCAAACACCGTATTGCACGTGTAGACAGGATGAGTCTACACTCTTCTACTCGGATATTTAGAGGCATTGCCTCCTTTTCTCCAGGGCCACCACCTCCACACACAGGTTTACCCGAGGAATCTCACCCCCACCGAATCTCACTGTTTCAGCTGCTCCTCCAGACCCTTCACCAAAGACCCCTCCACCTGTTCTCTAAGAGGGGGGTCCTCAGTGCTGGGTCCCAGGCTTCCTTGTCTGATTCTAAGTTCTCCTGTCTGCCCCGTCTCCATGACTTTACACATCTTCAGGAAGCTCATGTTTTCCAGACGTACGTTGGTTACCTGACGTGTGGTCCACGCTCCACACCCACATCTCCAATCAGCTACTTGACATTTCCCTTTGGTTGTCCCACTGCCTGTCAAACTTCACCTGCGTCCACCGGTCCCTCTCTCCGTGAGCAGCTCCCCCTTCACCAGCTGCTCAGACAGAAACCTGGGAGGCCTGCTTCCTTCTTCCTCCCTCACCCCCCAAATCCAATCCATCACCAAGACTTATTGATTCTACGCCAAAAGATTTCTCAGATCCCACCCATCTATCTTCCCAGCCATCATTCTACTGCAAGTCACCAGACTTTCTCACCTCTAAGTCTCCTCTTACTCCTTGTTGTAAAGTCTTTGATGACATCCCCTGGGACTTAGAATTAAATCCAAATGTGATCCGCCCTCCCTGACTCCAGCTTTATCCACCATCTTTCTCCTCTGTGATCATGACTGGACCTGGCTTCTCAGGCCTTATTCTGGCTCCCTGGGCAGACCAACCTTTCTGTCACAGGACCTTTGCATGTGCTTTTTGGGTCCTCTCCTCTGCCTGGAGTGCTCGCCCCTCCTCTGAGCTTCTCTGTGAGACACCTTCCCTGAGCCCCCAGCTGTCAGAGCACTTCGAGTAATTTGTCGTCACATATTTACTTCCATGTATTTTTGTTGTCTGTCTCCCCACTGGATTCTACACTCCACGCAGGCAGTGATCTAGGCAGTTATCTCCCGCCCATGCCAGTCCCAGCACTTAGGAAAGCTCTTGGCACATACTCGGTGCTGGATAAGTATCTGCTGAGTGAATGTGCTGATGACTCAAATATCCAGCCAGTTCCTCTCCCCAGTGTCTCACTGGGCCACACATCTCTGACTGTTCGAAACGAACCTAACTCTCCCTGAGTGACCTGGGTCTCAGTGAACAGCCCCATGACCTGGGGGCCACCATCACCCCCACATCTAAAGAGTCAAAGCAAGTCTTGTCCACCCTGTGTCCTTAATAACAGCTGTCTGTCCCCAATTGTCCACCTTAACTGCTTGGGAAGTTGTGTTCAAACCTCAGGCCTCACATGTGGTTGTCTTTGCAGCTTCTGACCCCGAGACGCCCTCCATCCAGCAGTACTGTCTGTGCATGTCAGCAAAGCACCATACTCGCCTCCTGTGAAAACATCACCCCTTCTCTGTCCTGGGTTGGGGAGACAGCTCCCCGCGGGGGTCCTGGACCTGTCTCTGTCTCACTCACCCCTTCCTCAGAGAGGGGCATCTTCCCCGCCCAGTGTGTCTGGTAGAAGGGCCGTGCCCTGCTCCTGGGTGCAGGCAGCTCTCTAACTTAGGAGGGGAACCTACATGCCAAGCCGTGTTCTGTGACAGCCTTTGCTCAGTGATGAGAAGGATGCTTTGGGCTCCATCTGCCTGACTCCTCTATTTCTCTGTCACCCTGGGAAACAGGACCCATCCTAGTGCCAACCTAGAATAACGAACGTTATAAGTTAAAAGCTGTGGATTAGAAAAGCCCCTGGTGCAGAGGCGCTTCGGAAACGCGAGGTATCACGCCGTTGTTATGAGAAACTTAGACTGGGGAGGAGAGGATTATCAGCCCCGGGAAACCTCCGCAGTCCCACCAACCGCTGCTGCGGTGCCCCACACAGAACCAGTGCCCACACTGGCCCACCGCACGGCTCACGCAGGAGGGAAAGAGCAGCGCTTCACAAGTGAGCCCTGCAAACCAGAATGATGCCCCCAAGAAAGCCAGGGCCCCCAGTGTCTGAGGGGCCTGTTTCCCATTTCCCTGGTTCCATGCAATTCATTACATCTGCAGTGACTCAGGCTGTGACTCAAAGCCCTTGTCTACTTCTGATTAGTTTCTCCTTCCTCAGCTTCTCCCTCCCCCTCCCTTCCTTCCCGCCCTCCCACCTCCTCTTTCCTCCCTCCCTTCCCTCTTCCCCTTTCCTCCCTCCCCCCCCTCCCCCTCTGCCTTTCTCCTCCTAACCAAATCCAGACCTGCCAGGTCTACCCCTGAAAGATTCCTAAACTGCGTCCTCCTCCCACCGCCCCTGCCCCCTTACTGCTCTGAAAGATTTATTATCAATTCCCAATTCTACAGCTTCCCCCCTCCCTCCCCCGCTCTTGCTCTTGGGCCAGAAGGCTCTTTGTTCTTGGCTTCCCCACCTTGGAAATGGCAAAACTGACTCTGGTTGATTTAGACAGAAAGAAGATTTTGGGGACGATATTGGCTGGAGCAGCAACCAGTAGGCAGACTCAGAACCAGACTTTAAAACAGGCCCATTTCTGGGTCCGGGTATCATTCTGTGGCGACGTGTAGCGTAACCTCAGCGAAGGGTCCCAGGACCTCTCTACAATCTGTCCCTTGCTGTGCATCTGTACTTATTGCAGAATAAAAAGTTTTAAAGAAAGGAAGACAATACCGCTGGGGAGGCAGGAGACAGAACCCCTGCCATGCTCGCCCACGGATCCTGGGTGGTCGTGATGCTGCTGCCCGCCCCATCTCCACTGGCAAAACCTCTCAGCAGTCCCTGCTTCACACGTGCCAGTCCAGGCCTCAGACCCGTGGCCTAGCTGCCAGGAAGGGAGAAGTCCCATCCCTTCATGTGTCTGTGCCGGAGGGTGAGGGCTGCCTCCCATGCAGAGGCAGCTGATAGATGTTGGGACGCCAAGGAAAAGGGCCAAGTCCTCTTCTGGGAGAGTCTATGGTCCCCCGGCCTGGATAGTTCGCACGTATCTTTAGCATAGCAGCACTCTAATACCCTCATTGCCGTTCATTCATTCATTCATACAGGCACGCATGCATGCATTCACTCAACAAATGTTGGGTGCCTCTCTGGGGCCAGTTGTGCCGATAGCAAAGGAAGCCCTGCCTTCAGAGTCCCCTCCTCTTCTGGCAGGTTTCCTGCCTCTTTGCCTGAAGAGATCCTCTTGACACAGAAGTACAGAAACGACATAGATGAGGAGACCCGTCTCCCCAAGGCTTTGTCTGCAGTGGCCCCAGCATCTTTCCCTAATCATTTTTAAATTTCCCTTCCTATTGTGCTGTGCATTCCTGGGACGATTCTCAGCAGTGTTATCAGTGTCTCGTATTTGTCCAGCATTAGGTAACTCTCTTTCCTGGTAGGTACCTATCCCTTAAAAGTCTCAGCTTCCCTGTGGAATGACATGTGCAATCACTGCTCGGTGTTCCCTCGGTGGGAGAAAGTCATTTGTAATTACAGTTAGAATTTCCAGCTTTTCAAACTGATCGCCCCTTTAGAGATGCACGTCTTAGAATCATAACATTCCTCAGTGTCCTTTGCAACCTGCCATGCTGAAGATTAGAAAACAGGCCAAACTGTGTCATCCTTCTTGGATACCACGCACCCTAAGGTTACATAGTTGCTTACTTCTGGGTTTCTATCATTTCTACTTGGCTAACAGCCCCTCCATATGTTGGCTGTTCCTGGCAGTAGCTCCTCTGAGACATGAAATTGTTAGTAAGTTAAGTATTTGTCAGAAGCCCCCACGATCTAGTTTCCACATGGCAGCAAAAACGGCCTTCTTAAAACATGAAGATCACGTCACCCATGCTGCATACACTGAACGCCCTGCCCTTCTCACCAAGTGTGTCCTGTATCGCTGCTGCTTGGTTCTTTCCATCCTTTGAACAGGGCCAACTCTTTCATGCCCCAGGGCCTTTGCACCTACTATGTCCTCTCCCCTTTGCTTAACTGGCTTCTTCTCTTCCTTTAGGTCTCAGGGTGAATCTTACATCCTCCATGCGTCTTCCTCTGATTATTACCCTCCCCTTTGTGGCCCCCCCCTGCTATTCTCCATCTTAGCCCCTTGTGTCTTCAGAGTACCTAGGTCAACTTGCAATTATTGTATGAGTCTATTTACTTTGGTTTTGGTTTTTGCTTGCTTCCAGCCATTGCAAGGTCAGGTCCCGGAGAGAGGGGACTGTGGCCTCTGTCTTGCTCACCACTGTGTCCCCAGTACCCACCCCAGTGCCTGGCTAATGGCTGATGCCCGATAAACTTTGGTGGGTGAAGGAAGCGGATTTACTTACAGCAGATGTCACGGCTAGACTCTGCTCTCTGTCCGGTTAGGGCGCTCTGTCTGAAACGGGATGGAATTCCCCTGGGCCGGGGGCCTGTGGTAGCTGACTGTCCTTCTCTCATTGTCACCATTAGTGCCCCTTCACCCGCCTGCCTCAGCCTTCGGGCCAGGCTTCTCCGTTTAGAATGGGCCCGCTCCTGCACGGCCCGCTTCATTCTGTGAAACCCTACTTCCGGGCCACAAGTGTGATTTCTGCCTGTCCACTGTTCCCGGTGAATCACAGGACACTTCCTGACCTCTGGTTCTGTCCCTGTGACACCGCTGTCCACAGCAACCCAGACCATTGATTCCTGGGACGTTCCCTCCTCTGTGATATTCAGCTTCAAAGTCCAAACTGGTCGGTCCTGAGCTGGTTCATCTCTTCTTTGGACCCGGTGACCAGCTTGCATGTGTTGCTCCCCTCAGACAGAGAGAGGCACCCTGCTCGTGGGCTGTCCCTGGAGCTGCCATCATGGTGTCTGCACAGAAATGCACCCAAGCGGGATTTTGATCCCCATGGCTGTGAGGTGCACATGACGTGTCTGCTTCGGAGCTGGGCGTGGTACACAGGCAGGTACAGGACCACCCACCGTGATGGCCACAGTGGGGGGGGGGGGGTTGGGAGAGCAGCAGGATGACAGGGCCCAGTGGTGACAGGTGGTGCTGAGACTCTCTGGCAAGCACTGAGCTGGAATGTGTTTATTTCCCAGGCTCTGTCTACTCCCACCCCTATCCTGGGGAAGCTTTAAGCCACTTCCTTCGCACCATTTCACATTTTCTCCTACCTGGGATGAGAAATAAAGGCTTGGCTCTATCAGCAAATGATGACCAATTAGCACAGCCAGTGTGAGCAGCCAGGCAGGAAATCACCTGGCAGATGGGACAAAAACCCCCCAGAAAGAAAAGGATTCACATTTGTTTTCAACTTGTGAATCTCTGCAGTATCTCTTACCTGTTTGTCTCCAGAATGAAGAAACGGATATTCTTGGGGGTGCTGGGGTAGCGGGGGGGGGAGGGGGGGGATATGAATATGTCTCTAAAGAATTTTTCAAATGGCTCCATGCTATGGTGAGAAATGGGATCTTTCTTTCTCAAAATTATTTATCATATAATAAAACCTTATAGATCAGACTAAATTATAAAACCATTCATCTTAATTTAATTAGACAATATTGTAGGGAGGAAAAAACATTCCTCTTTCCTCTTAGGTTCTGCTCCTGAGGCCTGCAAATTAGACTGACAAGACAGATTAACAGAAGAGGCATATACTTGTTATTTGATGTTAATATTCTGACACACACAAAAGCCTTCATAGAAAAGAAATAAAGATCCAAAGAAGCAATTAAACTTGGGGGACTTATATACCGTTTTAACAAAGGGCCATCAATTTTTGAGAAGTGACAGGACAAAGGAAAAGGAGATTAGGCTTCTAGAGGTGGTGAATTGTGGGAAGGTAAACATATTGGAGAAACTAATGGCAGCTAAGGGCTATTTAGCAATGTTTTGTTTATGTGGACCCTTCCTGGCTCTGTCTCCAACTCTGGGAACAAAGACTGTTCTCTTACTGGTATGAGAAGGGGGCTATCTTCCCAAGAAATATTCATGCCCTGCTTTTAGGCAGATAGCTGGAGGGTACAATGTGTTTCCTATGCCTGCTTTTTCTCAATGGCCCCCACCTCAAAGTAATCCTTATGCCAAAGTGGCATGTTTTGGGGTGGCATGTTTTCATCCCTTTCAATATTTTAAACAAAATTTAGAGTATCCTCAAAACTGTACAGAAAACCAAAGTAGAGGAAAATAGAATTTTGCCCTCTAGAGACACCGGCCAATTTATTTGGGGAATCATTTAAACCAACCTTAAAGGACTGATATACAAATGAGAGCTTCTAAAATCACGACAAACATGTTTTTTTCTTACATAAATTAAATGTTTTCCCTCTGATCTTTCTTGCTTAGCAAAACATTTTTTTACAATGTGTATGTAAATTATGACATTCTTCAAACCAGTAAGATTAGAATAAATTATGGTTGATGTGACTGTCATTATTTAGACCAGAGTAAATCATTTAAGAGGAAGAATATACAATGGTACCTCAGTTTTCGAACGCAATTTGTTCCAGAAGACCGTTCAAGTTCTGAAACATTCGAAAACAGCCGACAGCTGGCCATAGGATCTTGCATTCGGCGGAAGCTGCGTGACGTGTTCGACTCTCGAGAAATGTTCGAAAACCGAAGCATTTACTTCCGGGTTCGTAAACCAAAATGTTCGTTAATGGAGACGTTCGAAAACCAAGGTATTACTGTATCTTATTTCTAGGTTTCCTTAAAAGCTTCGTTTTAGAACACCCATGAATGAGGGGATCGGGTGCCCCAAACTTCCAGGTGTCCAATCCCATCACACCTCTGCTTGGCCAGTCACAGTCTGGGGAACTCAGCCCCAGGGTGAGGTGCCAGCTCATTTCAGAGCTAATGCCCAGGCCGGCTTTCCCCTCTGGAATTGTGTTTAATACAGAAGATAAGGGAGTGTCAGCTCCAGGTCCGGTCACCTTGTGCAATCCAGTCATTCATGGGTTTCAGGGGAGCCTAAGACTGATGCTCCTGTATGTCGAGGAATGGAATGAGCTTGCTTATTTAGAACACGTCCTTCTAAAAGCCCAATGCCTTTACAAAGTTACATTCCAAACCGACTCTTCCCATCTCCTGCCGCACAAAGGTGAGCAAGTGGAATTGAATTAATTAGGCCAACATCACAGAAGACCATCCAGTGAAAGCGGAGAGTTATACCTACTGTAACATTAAAAGTACTTCCTGCCTTTTTGTTTTTAGGGGCGCTATAATTTTCAGCATGATTCTATACATAACTTTAAAAAAGCATAAAGGAATGAAATCAAGAGAAGAAAGTATTGTATTAAATAACCCAAAGTTCAAGTCAGATTTCAGATGGGTGTTTGCCTGCTCTCCAACATGCCAGGTGCCCACACAGAGAGGAAGCGTTCAGGAAGGACCCAGCTGACCCAATAGGAGCCATTCTCCTTCTGCAAGGTAGAAATTAAGAAGAGAAGCATGCACACCTAGTGCTAGCAATCTGCCAGCCCAAATCGTCTCCCAGGCAGAGGCTGTGACACGCCAAGGTCACTGAGGGCATCAAGGATGAGGTGGTCTCAGCAGGAGCTCTCCTGGCCCCCACAGGAGACCAATTTCAGCAGTTAGTCTTTCCTGCCGCAACTCTCTGTTCTCCTGCACTGTGCTGGTCCACCCAGGAGGGTGGCCCTGGGCTACTGGGGCAGGTGTGGGGGGGATGGCAGGGAGAAGTGGAGCCCCACCAGCCACCAGGAGCTGCAGAATCTCTGCCTGGGACTGTGGGTCTGAAATCCCTCCACTCCCACCCACAGACCCATTTTCTGGGAAGAGTAAAAGCAAAATCGAACAAAAGGGCATTATACTCTGATCCTTTCTTTTAAACACAACTGCTGGGCAAGTGGGGCTTCACAGTCTAGAGCTGAATGGGGGTGACTTCAGCCAAATCCGGGCTGCTTCAGAACAAATGTAAAATAAATTCAGAGGCCCTGACTCATGGCAGATAATGGGCCAGCTAGCTGCTCCAGGGGCCAGTAAACGATCCAAGATGGGGTTTGCTGGATGCTGAGCGGTGCCCAGAGGCCTAGAGCCCAAGGACTGCCCTGAAAGTCTCCTCCGCCCTGAACAGCCAGTCACTCTGTAAAGGCATTGAACAGTCAAGTCCAAATGCAGACCTTTTGCCAGAAATGTCTTCCGGGACTGGAAATCCACACCCTCCCCAGGCAACCCCAGGGAAATTTCTGTAAGTCAGGGTGATTAATACGAGGAGGAGGACAGGGCAAGTGACAGCTCTGAAACTCATCCTGGACGGCACACCTGGTCTTTCTTACGTTTCTGAACCGGCTCTTTCCTTGGCATAGGGTACAGCCCCACGTGTCAGGGTGGGGGACAGGGCGCAGCTCCTCCGGGACCTCATCCCACCTGACTTGGGGTAACTCGGTGACACTTTGGGAACTCGACTCTGTCTCTGTGAAGTGTGGTTCCAGGGCCCCACACTGAGCGCAGGGGAGAGGAGACAAGTTCCAGAGGACGTGTCAGCTTCAGGGTGAATCAAAAGCTAAATCATTTTCCTCAAAAGTGTGACATGGCTCTGACTTCGGAGGGGAACCGCCGAGGGCGGAGGAAGACGGTCTGATTCTGCACCTGGAGGGGACGCGGAGTGGCGGGGAGGATGGGTGGCCCATCTGGCTGTTTGCCTGGGGGGGGGGGGTGAGTCCCCGACAGACCAGCTCTTAGCTCCTAACTCCGGTCGTCCCTGTTCTCAGCACACAGGGGCTCCCCCAGGTCACAGACAGCGCAGGAAAGTCCACCAGGCCCTGTGCTGGGTCCTGTGGCAGGACAGCCAGGACTCAGTCGCTCCGACTAGCACTTAGCGAAGCTCAAGTTGGGAGCTCTGCAAAAATAAACACCGGCTATAAATACGCGGGTAAATTTCTTCACGGCACACGCGCGACAAGGACGAGGTGCCACCGCACAAGTGCTCACTTGAAAAATTCTAAACGCGTAAAAATCACTTTGATCACCGAGGTGCCGCCAGCTCAGGGGGAAGGATTTGCCGAGCTGGGAGCCCACTTCCTGCGCCCCGCGGCCCCCCAGCGGGCTGCACCCCCACCCCGGCCGCCTGACTCACCGCCCGCCCCTTAAAGGGGCAACCGCTTCCGGGGGCCACCGACGGAGTGGGCGGGCTCGCTGTCGCCGGGGCAAGTGGCCCCAGCCCCGTTCTGCTCCGAGGCTGACCCCTGGGCTCGGGTCTCCATTTTCAACCCGGTTGGGCCTCCTCCCTGCCCCCCTCATCTGCCTACCAGCCTCCCCTCTTTCCCCACCCCTTGCCCCTCACCCTCCCTCTGGGACAGTTGTTTCAGCCCTAAATTATGCTCAAGTACCCACTCCTCCTTCCTGAGCCTCATCTTAAGAAAAGCCACCCCTCCAACGGCCCGCGCCCTCCTTTCCCTTCACCTGCCTGACTCCCCAGAGCTGTTTGCACGGGCTGAGCCACCACTGTCTGCCTCACATCCTGCACTCACCTCCCAGTGTCCTTTCTAAACAAGGGGATTTTTATGTTTATATCATTTCAAACTTAAAGATGGTGCAAGTGTAGTAGGAAGAACTCCCTGCAGCATTCGCCCAGGTTCTCCACTTGTGAACGTTTTACCACATTCGCTTTATCGATCTATTTAAATACGTATGTTCATGGGTATAAGTATATATTTGTGTTTCTGTGTGTTCTGTATGTTGTTACATATACGTATTATATATATTATACCGGTGGCCAAAAAAATGTATACAAGTGGACACTTTGGTCAGCGTGGCTCAAGCAATAGTTCGCCGTCATCAGAAGTGTCTGGACGCTGATGGTAACCACTTTGAGCACCTCTTGTCATTGCAGAAGTCAAATGGGCCTTGTATTCACCTTTTGTTATCGGTATATACTGAGCATTACAATTTTGATACCGTTTTCCTTTCTTAAAATGTGTATACATTTTTTTGGCCCCCTCTGTAAATATAATATTTTTTTTTCCCCTGCAAGTAAATTGCAGACATCATGTATCCTTATCTCTAAATACGTGGCTGTGTCATGGCACAGTCAGCAAAAGAAAGGCTCTTTGAAGGCTGTCCAGTGACCCCTGAGCTGCACGGTCCAGAGGCCTTGCAGGGTAGCTTGTCTGACTTTCGGACCCGTGGTCTCTCTGTCGCCCTCTCCTCTTATGCTCCCTTTTTGTGGGCTGCTCTCCTGCCTCCCGTCAGAGGTGGGTCTCTCCAGGGCCTTGCCTTCGCCTGCACTTTACAGCCTCTCTCTGGAGGAGACCATGACTCCCACTCATTATCTGTCAATCACCGCACTCAATGAGTACGGCAGCTCCATCTTGGGCCCCTTCGAAACTTGTACCTGAATGTCCACAGTTTTCTGGGAATCACTACCTGACTCCTTCCACTCATTATTGTCAAGGGGACATGTCAAAGAACTGGAGGCACTGTCCTTGCACCCTCCCAAGCTGGCCTCCAAGTGGGAAACCTCTCTCATCATTGAATTCTGCCCCTTCCAGACTCTTGCCCAGTTACTGGTCACACATCCTGGCTTCCTTTGTTCTGACGCTCTTTCATCTACCTCCTCCATTCCTGTGAGGGCCCCCTGGGTCCGACCTCCATCCTCACTTGCCTATTAGCTGGCCTTTCCCCCTGGAGGGCCTTGCCCATGGAGGGGTTCAGAACAGGCCTCCCCAAAATGTGCCACGTTGGCATGTGAATTATTTTAAGCTAAAGGCAATTGAGACCCTATGGTCTCACGAGAAACTGACCTCTCCCTTAAAGAACTTAGATGAGGGGCCTTGCCTGCAATACGAGTTATCACCAGAAATAACGTCTATTTTGATGTATCCATATGGCTGAGCAAACCTCTAATTGCTGAATGTCTGCTCTTCTTCATCCTGCAATGACCTTCCTCTCCTCTGCAGCCCTGAGCCAATCCTTACCTCAGAATGTCAGGTGTACCTCGTGTCAACTTTCTGTCTTTGAATCTCTTGTGTATGTGGGATCTCTGACTCTCTCATGTATGTGGGGTTCCCACGCGTACGTATGTAGTTACATTTGGTTGTTTTCTCCTGTTAATTGTCTCACAGATTTAATTATTAGACACTGGTTACCACACTGCTCTTTGCTGTGATCAGGTCCCTGTCTAGATTGAAATCACGACCCCCAAGTTTCTTCCACTGGTGTCAAAGAGTGGATTCTTGGGTACCTGAAAAAATATTCCAATGTCAGGGGAAGAAGGAGCATTTTTCTGGGAAAAGGGTTACACATTTCATCAATTTTTAAAAAGGATGTGTGACTTCTCCCCCAAAAGAAGAGAAGTAGACTGTGTGTTAAAGTTCAAGTTTCTTGTGGGATCCAAGGCCATTGACTTTTGGCTCAATCCAGCTTTCCTAACTCAGTCCCCAGTGCATCCCTTGCAGCCTGTGTGCCAAGCTCAGCACTTCCCAAACTTGCTGGTCAGAATGACCCGGGCACTGGGTGAAAACAAATTCTTTGGCCCGTCCCCTGCAGATGCTGATTCAGAGGGTCTGAGTGGTGGTATTGGGGTTGGGGTGGAGGGAGCCCCGGGAATCTGCATGTAACAAACAGGTTTTCATGGGGGCACAGCAGGCTAGAATCAGCCCAGGCTTCCTTGCCTCCAGACTTTTGCATACAACACAGTTCCCTCTTTCTGGACTTTGCACCCACCTCACCCCTCCATTGACAAATTCCTATTTATCCTTCAATGTCCAATTCAAACATCAGCACCTTGGACAAAGTCTTCCCCAATTCTGTGAGAGTGAGGTAAAGGCAATGTTCCTATAACAAAGAGACCCCCCCCCCCCACCCCCAAATGCAACGGCTTACCTGTGAGAGATGTTTCCCGCCTCCTTTCCCGTAACAGCCAGGAGGGTGGGCTGGCGAGGAGGTGCTGCTCCCCGATTGCACCCGTTTTCATTTCTGTCATGTTCCAGGACACTGATCTCCTCGCTGTGGTTGAAACTAAGTCCCTGCCAAGCCTGTCAGCCCAGAGATGGGGAATGGGGAGGGGGTGCATGCCCAGTGTTTTGAGGCCCTGCCAGGAAGTTGCACTCCTGACTGGAGCGCACACGAACCAGAACTTGGTCAAACAGCCCACCAGCTGCAAAGGAGGCTGGGAAATGTTGTTTCTAGCAAGGTGGTCCTGTGTCCACCACCCACAGTTGCCTGCCCTGGTAGAAATAATTGCTGTTCTCTCTGCAAGAAAAGTGAAACAAAGATTTACTGGGCACTTACTAGGTGCCGGGCTTTATCATGGCCATTTTCCAGCATCACCCTTTGAATTTTCACTGTATTTACCAACACCGAGACAGCTGGGACAGGGCTCAGTGCCGCGACCTCCCAGGGCATGTGAAGTCCTCTCTCGGGGCACAAGCTCAGGTTGGTTTTAGCATGTCTGCCACGCCCAGAGTATGTGCTTAATAATAATAAATGTTATGCTTAGTGGTGAATCAGAGAGGGATTATTAAATCAGCTCGTGAGAATTACATAATGTCACCTCACTGTCTACGTCTGTCTATTCCCTCTGTGTCCCCTGAGCGATAATTAGCTCTCGGTCCCTGCAAGAGGTCAGGCCGAGTCTGGATGCCCCCTCAGGGATGCTGCACGGATTAGATGGACCCTCGCAATCCTAACACGCTGCGTTTCTCCTCCACCGCAGTCACACTGCTTGTCACTGGTGATAATTCAGAGTGTGTCTTCTTCCAGTCGCCACATCTGTGCTAAGGCTTCCGGGTCCCAGGCACGCTCCAGCTGCTGACACTCAGTCACCTACTTCTCAGGAATGAGCACCCTGGGGGGAAAAGACGAGCAAACACATCAACTAGAAAAGAAACGACTCAGACAAGAGTTAAGAACCAGGAAGAAGCACAAATAGGACGAGACGAAAACTAAGTGTCTGAGGCCCAAGGAAGGTCTCTCCAAGGAGTGACAATTAAATGGAGACTTGGATGGGAGACGGAACAACCATAGAGAGCTTTCCCAGTAGAAAAAACAAGCTTCTGAGGTCCCCAAAGCAGCCAGGGTGGCCAGAGCAGAGCGGGTGAGAACCAGGGCGCACTGACCAGGGACTGGGACCTGTTCTAACGGGACAGTAAGTCACACCAGCTGTGAGCAGGGCCGTGATGCAATTCTATCTAGATTGTTAGACAATTATCCCAGCTGCTATGGAGAAGGTAGATTTTGTAGAGCCGGAGTGGGAATGAGGCACACGATGGGAAGATTTTTCAAGAGGTCCATCGGAGAGCTGATGGAGGCTTTGACAGGAGGAAGGCAGCAGAGACGAGAGGTGTGGACCTGTGTTTCGTAGGTGGACCACAGGCCTCGCTGAAAATACTTCTCTCTAGTTAGCTACCATCGCCTTTTCTGTGGTATTAATACTTATTTATTACATCCCCTAGAATACAGCGATGGCAGCACAGGACCTTTTCAGGGGTCAGTGTGATCTCCCACCTGCCAGGTGCTCTGAGGCGGCATCTCACCTTTGACTTTGCAGATCATAGTCATGGTTCGATAGCAAGTATCCCTGGAGACAATGGAGACATTGGCCGTGTGTTCACTAGCCTCAGTCCCACTGCAACACATAAAGGCACAAATAAATCTAAAAAGACACCTGTGACAGGTACACAAAGCCAGGAGGACACACAAGATGGGCTTGGACCCTCCAAGAGCAGTCAAAGCAAGCTGTGAGGAAGGACTGAGGAAAGCAGAGGTGGGGCGGGGTGGGGCGGAAACACGTGAGCAGAGTCAACAGCATATGCAAAGGCTCTGAGGCAGGAGGGTCAGAGTTCCTTCCAGGAATTTTTATTGAGCAGATAGCGAGGAAGGTAGGATGGGGACAAGTGTGGGTGGCTTGGTTGGTTTGTAGCTAGCGGATGCCAGAGGCATTCCTTTATCATCGGTGACGATGAGAAAGCAGGTCAGAGGCTTGGAGAGCCCAGAGCATTTGATAAAGGCATTTTTGAAACAGCCTTTCCCAGACTATCCCTGGTTTAAGGAAAAGCTATGTCACTGAAAATGCGTATTTAATCTAGAGATAGTAAGTTTTATTTAAAGTCAACAGTTTATATTAATGACCCAAGTTCTGCTGAAAGCTCTCCATTAGCCCAGTAAAGATCAAATAAAATCAGCCTAGCATTTGTCAGCACACTTGGTTCTGACATTCTGGGATAGGATTAAATCCAGAGGCTAGGAGAAGGTCCGTCACTTATTCAGCTATCGTTTTATCCTGGTGAAAATTCCAGGGCAGCCAAAAGTTTGTCAAACCTGCTAAGTCAATTCAAACGAGTTCTTCTGTATCTCCAGATCCAGGGACCTTGCCTATGAAATTTTTCTTTATTAAAAAAAAAGAAAACAGCTCATTAAGTTAGTGAGTGAGTTATCCACTAGAATGCAGATGTCCCACCACGCTTAATTTTTATTTATATAATTTTTACTATAACTTGGAGCATCTAGAAGCAAGTAAGCCCAACCTCCCACTCATCCCTGACCAGCTTTTTAAAATAATTCACTGGGGAGAAATCGCCATATTGCAAAAATTGTGAAATGCCTGCCATTTACAGAAAAAGGTTTCTATAACCTGAAATTGAAACGCAAAATCAAAAAACAAAAAACTGGAAGGAAGAAGGTGCTTAAAGACAATGCTTTAAAATTAAAATAATTTTTCTCAATAAAAAGGTAACTTGGACCTGATGTAAAAGAGAGGAAAAAAAATAGAGGCAGAGTCAGGGCACAAAAATTAAGAATTTTTTTTCTACAAACCCTAAAAACATTTATGTTGGAGACGAATGCGGGGGCAAAGGGCTCAATTTCAGGAGTGTGGAAGTGTTGATACAAGCCCTTCAATCCTGAGAATTTATCCCAAGGAAATACTTTGAATGGAAAAAAAACCCAGTTGTATGAACACAATGCTTATTGCGTCACTATTTGCAATATTTTAAAGAAGTGAGACTTTATTCTGGAGAGAGTGGGAGCAGCGTGCTATGTGTGGGTCAAATGGTCCTGCAGCATCTGGAATCCGTGAAAGTGAGGAGGATGGGGAAGGAGGACCATCACCGAGCTGGTGGTGAGTTGGTCCAGGTGAGAGAGGAGGCAGGCCTGACCAGGCTGTAGCCTGAGGTTAGCGAGAAAGAGAGCTTAGTCAAAGGGATGTGTAAAGGATCATTTAAATGTGCATCTAAATGACCCTCAGCTTCGAGTGTTTGGTGGTGCGACCATAGAACATGGAGAACCCAGGTGAACGGGTCTGGTGTCTGCCTGTCTGTTTGGGGGCTGGAGTGAAGGGGTGGAGGGAGTAGGCCGTTCTGACGCTAAGTCTAAACTACCCAAGGAATGGAAAACGTGGTCTGGACCGAGAGGAAAGTGGCTAGAGATAAGTAACAATAAATCAACGTTTCCCATAAGACACGTGAGGTCCCTGTTGGTCTATAACTTGCCGGGTCTTTCAGAGGCACCTGCTACTGCTGACTGCTTCTGGGAGGTCTGTCCTCCATGACTTCTGGAACTCACGCCATCTTCACCTTTTCTTACTCCGGCATCTGTTTCTTGCCTTTCTATTTTAAAAATTATTTAAAAGTAAATATCTCTTCCCAAGAAGTCCGTTTTTACTGTAGGAAAAAAACCTAGAAAAGACAGATAGTTAAAAGGAGAAATTAAAGTCACAAAGCGTTTTTGTGTATATCCTTCCAACCCTCCTAATCCTTCAAGAGCCACTTGCTCACCCGGTTGGGTTTCCTCCCCGTCACACACACTCTGTGGCCTCTTCCTACGAACATGGGTCTCAATTATTTGCAGTTACTTCTCTAAAAAGCTGAATTATTTAATGAATGTATTCATATAAATGCATTTTTTACCCAAATGAAACCAATTGGTGGATAATGTTTTATAGTGTATTTTTCCTTGGGTATGAATAGCTCATAAACAATCTTTACATCCCCATGTAAATCTGTGTGTGCCTTTTGAATGCTACTTGGTATTGAATTCAACTATAAGACTGAGTCAAAATGTATCTCAATCCCTTATTATTGGACATGTAGGGTATTCCCAGAGGTCTGCCTTTGATGTCTTTACACATACGTCTCTGCCTGGTTGTGTGATTATCTTCTAAAAATGGAATTGCTGGGTCCAAGAATATGCGAGATTTTCAGCTTTTGATGGAGGATGGCAAACTGTCTTCCAAAAGTCTACCAATTTACATTCCATCTTTTTGCTTTATTAAAACATTTTTGTCCTATTACAAAAAAAAAAACACAACAGTGCATATTCACTACAGACAGAATGCAGATAAGCAAGCAAATAAAGGAAGTGGGGCGAGCCTACAACTCCAGTTTGCAGCTTTATAGCCTCTCGGGTGAATTCTCCCCATATCTGTTGATTGTGGATGCGCTCGGGAGTCCCAGCTTTCCTAGATGTGAGACCTTAAGCAAGTTACTTAATGTCCCCAAGCTCTTGTTTTCTCACCTACAAACAAACGATGGCAATAGTAACATGTCACAGGTTGTCCTAAGAACGCTGGGCAAGCAGCCCATTGCCTGACACATGACGACCTTTCCAGCCAGGGAAGGCTGTTTGCACCCTGCCTTCTCAGGCCAGTGATATCTACAAACACCTTCCCTCTGCACCCAGTCGACACTTCTAGCTGGTCTTTTACACGAACCTTGGGCCTGTAGCTCCAGTCACAGACTATTAATGCCGCCCACAGCACTTGGCTGGTGTCAAGTATTCATTTGGTCCCAACCAACCTAAAGTAGTTACAAGTTCCTCCTCCCCACCTGCCTGTCCCCGTCTTAGACACTGTCATCTGTCCTCTGCGGTGCCCAGGCACTAGCACCCAGAACGTGTCCCTCCCCCTCCCACAGTTAACTGGGTTTCAAGCACTTCTGTTTGTCCACTGTGCAGACCGTGGCTGGAGTCACAGGGGCCTCTGCTGAAATCCCAGCCCTGCTCCTTATGTACTGCGTCGCCGTGGGCAGGTTCCTCCCTTCTGTGAGCCTCAGCAACTTCATCTGTAAGATGGGGTGATCGCAGACCTGCCACTTAGGGCTCTGACTGTAAAACAGAGAGCTCCCGTAAGTGCTTCGCGCCATGCCCATCCCAAGGGCAGCTCTCCAAGGGGAAGCTGCAATGCGTATCAGTACCATCCTTGTTCCCTTTGCTGTGGTTCAAGCCCCGCCCCCGTACTGACACGGCCTCCTAACTGGTCCCTACCTTCAGCCTTTCCCAGGCCAAATTTCAGTGTGCCGCCATAGCACGTCTGGAGCTTGTCACTCCATCAAGACTCTCAATGGCTCAAACCACCTCCAAACTAAAGTCCGAACTGTCCTAGCACGTTTCCAGCCTGGTCACTCCTCCGCCCACACCCCACCCGCCCTGACTTCTGCCTCTCCCCGACTCTGCGTCAGCCTCCTGTCTATGTGTTCCCTGTACTTTCACACCCCTCTTTGTGCTGGTCCCACCACCGGACGGACAGCATTTCCCAGAATCCCAGCCTCCTCTCAGCCCAGCTCAAACATCCCTCTGGGGCTGGTCTTCCCAAATTCTTTCCTCGTGGCATCCCACTCCCCTCCCTGAGCCCCACGCTTGGCTCACCCTGCACTGCAGGGCGTGGAGGGTATAGTGTCCACCATGACACTGTTCCCTTGACAGCAGGTTCCCTCTGTGTTCATTTCTGCACTCACCTGTCCCCCCCCCCACCCCAGCTCCCCTCCACAAACCCTCAATGTTTGTTTGTTAGCTGTGTTAATCAATAACATTCTTCTGGGATTTCGATGTACAGAAGTTTACCCACAGGCCAAAGGTTTGACAGAGATCATTCACCTTTTGCATGACTTATTGTGACACGATGAGGGCAGAGAATTTCAAAGACTGCAGGACCCCTCACCTGCACCGATGGATCCAGACGCCTGGCGATCATGTGCTGTGACAGGAGACATCTTGATCCTACTGTAACTTTTTTTCCATGATGATGACATGAGCACAGAAAATGCATAACGTATGTCCTTCTTATCCCCAGCAAGAGAAGGCGGCCGAGAGCGCCTGCCCACCCTCCCTCTGGGCAGGATAACGGGCTGCCCTATGCAGGGTGGGGTGGGGCTCTCACACATTCTCCCCCTTTCTCTCCTAAAGGCATGTAAGTTTCAAGTCACTCTGTTCCATCCTGTTCAGAAAGATGATGCAACATGACTAGAAAGGAAGTGGGGAGTTGCCTTACGACTACAAGCTAAGGAATGTCACGTTGCTGGGGTGTTCTCCACATTCCCAGAAATAAGTTGAGGTTGAGAAGAAGGCGGATGACTCAGTCTTCTCCCAGCTTTCAACACCTCCACTGCTGAACCTAAGCAAGCACTGCTAACGAGCACAGGTGGGCGGAAAGCGTGTCCCCCGTCTGGGGGCTGCCATGGCACCGGGGTGTGGACATGATCCAAGTAAACACAGCACAGTTTTCTCAAAGCTGGAACTAAGGGGTCCTGAGGGCCATGCTGCATCCATGTGAAGGCTTAGCGGCCCAGATGTGCCAGACCAACCCTTCAAGTTCAGCTGTGGTTTTGAGTCTTTGCTTTGCGGAAGGTGGGGCCAGGGGGGCTCTGTCCTTCCAACAGGCTCCTAGAGTAAAATTCCTCTCTTCAGAATCCTTGGAGCTTTATTCTAACCTGGCTATTCCTGCCCAGTCTTCATATTCTCTCTCTCTCCTCCTTATTCTCCAAATTAAATCTTTTTTCTGGTAGAGAGACCTGGAGAATTATTTCAAGGGCAAGACTTTGGCAATCGTCCCTGCAAACGAAGCTCATGCTTTGCAGGGGTTTCATGACGCTCCAGAGAACTGCCACCTGCTCCTTTTCACCGAAATCCGGGCGCCAGGCCCCAGCCCCAGCCTGCACTGCAGAGGCCCTGGGCTTTTCAGAGGTGTCCTCTCACCCACAGTCTCCATGCACCCCATCCTAGCAGAGGCTCCCGTCCTGCCAACCTGTCGTAAGTGGTCGCTGTTCCAAGGCCAATAGCCCAAAGCAACGCTGACATGTGGACATGCCCCAGCTTTTATTTCCAAACACATATTTACTCACTTGGTAGAGAGAAAACTCAGGTTTCCCAAGGTTGCTAATGAGAACCTCACGTCCTCCAAAGGCAAAGGAATGCACTGCCAGCTCTGAAGAATCCCTGAGATTCTCCCCAAACACAACTTAGTTCGTGATGAGAAGCCTGGAAGGAGGCAGGTGGGCGTCACAGCCTCCCCACCCCACCCCCGCCCTGCAGCCAGTATCTCAGTGTCTCCCGAACTCATCACTGAAACTGCTCTGCTCTGACTCAATGCTTTTTTGTCCATGTGGCAAACTGATAAGGAGACAGCTCTCCCTGCATCGCCCATCTCATAGGAGGCAGTGGAGTGGAGGCCAGAGGCTCCGGAGCTGGGCAGACAGGGACCAGCTCCCCCTCCCCATTTCCTGGCCGTGGCTCATTAGTTAACCTCTCTGGGTTTCACTCTCCACACAGCACTCGCCTCATATGGTTGTGATCAGGACAGAAGGACTCCCTATTTTCGTAAAGTGCCTGGGACTTTACATCACGATGCTCGATGGATGAATAAATGCCAAGGTTCCCACCCAGAGAACGTTTGTTACCAGGTGGTGCTTTCAGATGTGGGGCTCACCACCTTAGGGATTCATGGCCCTGCGTCTTGCCCCATGGGGTCTCTGTGGGTTAAATCCCACGGCTCCACCAGGACCGAGTGTTAACAGAGCCCAGCAAAGAACAGGGGGTCAGAGTCCAGTGGAGACTCAGAAGACACAGAAAGGAAGGTCTGTGCCATCAGAAGATGCCGCCTGAAACGTTTCCCAAATGAAGGCTCCGGATGCACTGGGAAGGGGCAGTTTGCAGCCCCTTTTCCACATGTCTCAGAAGAATTCTCCTTCTGAGGGTGAAATCAGCTTTAAGAAACTGCAGCACTCACCTTCTAACCTGAGAATTCTTTCAGACACCAAATCAAGGTCTTCCATCATCAGGGTCGTTACACCCAGGAGCTGGCGACCCTTCAGAAAAGGCTGTAGCCAAAGGCTGCAGGTGAGAAAGGCTGACACTCAAGTTTGCATCCCTGGCTGACCTGAGCCTCTGTCACCTGGGGGCTACCTGAGAGGTCCCCACTGGCTGCTTACCTCCTTCTAGGCCCTGCTTTCCGGGCGAGTGGCGGTGCAGACACACAGGACCCTGACTCACCCCAGAGTGTCATCTAGAGAAGGGAGCCAGGCTAACGCGTTCCGGTTCTTGCATTTTAGAGTTTTGTGTGTTGCAAAGCAGGACAAGAGGCCCCCAGTCACCCAGAGGCCATGTGGGTGGTAGAATGAGCCCTCTTGGCCCATTTGCTGGGGTTTTCGTCATCCTGTGGGCTTGGCCACCATTGCCCCAGGCTAATGTCACCTGCTCCAAGCATGATTTCCTCACTGTGAGAAGAGGTTAGGCAACATGATTCTCCAGATCGTTTGTATCTTACGATTCTGAGCACATGATAAGGCCCGTTTTCTGCTTGTGAAAACCCACTGAGATAGATAACACAGGATCCTCCAGTTTCCTGGACAAAAATGTTATAATTCTTGTGGTGGAAAACAGTGGAAAGGGATCTATGTGCAAAGTGCCATTTCGTGATCCAGACTAATTGTATGAGAAATTTCACAGCACCTCAGATCCTGGGCTTGGTGGACAGTGAAAGGAGAGGTCACTAAACATTCCTTCTGCCGTTGGCCAAGGGAGGCAATGTATAAGTCAGGAATACACAAAACTACTGAAACCCTCTCCATGACGATGCTCTGTAATTTTCGCTCTCTTTCAAAAACGTTATTATAGGGAGATGGATTGAAAACATGAGGCTTAAGTTAGCATCATATCTTAAATTAGCTAAGGTCGTGTTGACCCCAGGGCCCCCCATGGACGACAGGTAGAGAGCTGCATGAGGTGTGTGCTCACTGGAACCTACACTGTTGGTATTTTCTCCAAAAGACCACGGAACTACGTTTAGGAAAGGTATGAGAAAGTTCCAGATTGGTGGCTGAAGTCTCCCCTTCCAGATCATCACGTAAGTCCAAAGTCACCCAGGAGAGAAGATAGCCACCCTGCCCACGTCCTGGATACTGTCAAAATCCCCAGCGAGGAATTCTTCAAACACTGAGATCCAGGCAATCGCATCCTGGCAAACCTTTCCTGGCCTGGAAACAAGTCCCTTGGCCCATCCAAACCGACGCAAGACCTTTTTCTCTCCCCAAATCTGAGACAGACAATTTTCCACCCATGAGAAGGAGACTCATATTCAAAATTCCCTAAAATTACTTAGACTTTTCTCTAAAGTGGAACAGAGCCAAAGAAATGCTACTTATTAACATATCACTAAGTTTTAAAATTTGGGAGAGTTAGCCGATACCTGGAGACCTGCAATGCTTGCTTGTGCGATTTCCACAGGATGACAATGATTTCCTCCCTTGAAGACTGTTTTTATTTGAATATTTGGAAAGAGGTTTTGAGGAAATGGAGGATGGCAGTGTTTCCATCTGGTGTCTTTCCAATTTGATAAATTATCCTTCATTATAAGAGCATTACAGTTCTTTCCTTTGTGACATGCCAGAGCCCAACATTCTAAAAAAAACTCACTGGGCCCCATGGAGCAAAACCATCATTTGGGATAGAGAATTGTTGGGATTTCAGAAATCCTGTTATTTCAGATGATCAGGCTGGCCCAGGAAAAGGGCCAGACAGCTGTGGGGAAAGAACATGGGGGGGAGATAATCGTCAGGAAAGTTCACAAAAGGCTATAAAGATTGTGTCACAATGACAGATGCTTAAAATGGTTAAACACACACACACTGTTTTTCCTTCTGGCCCAAATGATTTCCCAAGGCAGTGGAATTAGCAATAAAGGATTTCCTGCTTTATTCTGAATGAAGGTTTGGCTGCAGGTCCAAGGTGTCTTGAAAGAAAGAGAGAAGACAGAGCCTTCAATTTCAAGCCTCACAAATCTCTAATTTTACAGCAGGTGCAGCAATTTGGGGCAAATATTTGGTGGAGAGCAAGAAGCGACTCTCTCTTCTTCAAAGCTGTGATTGATGGAGATTCAAGGCTTGCTTAGCTGGGAAGGATGCAGCTAATCTCAGAACTGAAACTTTCCCCCCACCATTTACACATTCTGGAAAAATGACTAAACCTTCTAGTACGTCAGTTTTCCCCATGTACAAAATCAGAAAAATTCTTTTAACCCACTTTATAGAATTACTGCTAGGAAAAGCCCACCGTGGGTAACGCTTGTGAGGTGCCTTACTTGTAGCGGTCACAGAAATGCTTAAGACGGCCAGGCCCTGGGAGGCCCACACTGTGTCAAGCAGCAGCCTCTAGACCAGTCCCCAGATCGGACTCCACTGTGGGGGCATTTGTAAACATCCCCTTTTGGGGGACTTTGTGACATAAAAGCACAAGGAAACCAGAACACAGATTGGGCAGGAGCCTGAACTTTCAGTAGCCTGGGGCTGACTCTGGAGGCAAGGGCCTGTGCCCTCTCTCCCGGCCCACTACACAAAGTATTTTTATCTCATTCCATACCCATTTTCCTCTTTCCCTTGGTCATGAATCAGAACATTTCACAGCTGGAAAGAGTTTTAGGGATGTTTTAGTCCTTTCTCGTCCTTGAGCAGGTCCTTGAGCTAAGTGGCACCAAGTTTTCCAACTCAGAGCGTTATGCGAAGGAATCACTTTAGCACAACTGACGACAGCCGGGGGCCACAGCCCTGCTCACTGTTTCCACCGCAGGGCAGATTAACATGTAAGAGCTTTCTCCCTCGGACAGTGGTGAGACGTGTCTTCTGTGGCAGGGACCCTGGTGGGCGGAAAGCCAAGGGGCTACGCTCACCACGGGCCCCTCGGGCTGTGGCGGGAGGAGGCGGGAAGCCAGCAGCGTCTGCAGCGTCCTGCCATGTGTCCGCGATTTCGCGAGCTGGCACGCTGTGATCGTGACCAGTCGTTGGAAATGAGCATCGCATTCCAAATGGCCGTGGAAAGTGTAGATGAGAAGTATGAGGAACGTCTCCCGGGGGTGGGCGATCCAGGCATCCAGCCCACATTCCAAGGCTCACCTCGCCGCTCCCCCTCCGCCATTGTCAGAGAAACTGTGTCCTGGGCAGAGGACCAAGGCAAGGGCTCGCCTCGGGGAAAGTCTGGGTGGGTTCCTGAAACTGGAGGATGAGCTTGAAGGAACAAGGCATGAAGCCAGCTCAGACTCGGGCACAGGGTGGGCAGAGCGAGCTGGATGCCAGTGCCAGGGGCTGGGACATTTCACTGGCCCCCTGCCCTGAAGCAAGCCCAGCCGGCTACTCTGACTGGGGCGCCCTGACTGGAATCTAGCAGCCCTCCTCATGTCCAGCTGAACGTTTTATGCAGAGTCATCTGCCTGTAACTGCTTTTAGCAACGACAGCTGCTCACCGAGCAGGGCCTGGGACCCCTGGACACCTGACGATCAGATCAACATCATAGGACACAGGGGTGACCAGCAGGGGTGTCCCACCACCCGCTGTTAGCCCCGCCTCCCTCCCTTACGGGGAGGCTCTCTAAGCCTCAGTGTGGCTCAGTTTCCTCATCTGTAAAATGAAGGAAATAGCAGGCCATAAGAGTACCCATCTCATAGGGCTGTTTGAAGATGACATGGGTTAGTCCATGTAAAAGTGCTTAGAACACTGCCTGGCACATAGTAGGTGCTCCAAAATGATCTGTGCACTCATCTTCACAGCACTGAGTGGCGCTCCCCTGAAGGGACCTCACCAGGCCTTACCCAGGCTGGGGACACACTGTCTTGTGAGTCAGGCCCTTCCGTTTTTGGACGGCTCTGACTAAGAACATTCTTCCCTTGTGTTCAGCCAAACCCACCTCCTGCGACTCCCACTCATTCGTCCCAGCTCTGCCAGGAGGCAAATGTCAAAAAAATATTCTTGAAAGAGAGAACACAGAATGTAAATAATAATGATAGAATCAGGTTGAGGAACTACCGTTCCCCTCACAGCAGCCGTTCCCACAGCCCTTCACCCAGCAAAAGTTCTTAGCTCTTCACTGCGTCCGTCAGAAAAACATAAAACCACTTCTTTCTGAACCATTCTTACCAGATCTTGGCGTGCTATGGGGCCACCATGAGAACACGTGAAAGGTCACTCCATGTGTGCACAGGTGGCAGTCACAAGGGTTGCAGAGCCAAGACCTCAGCTCACTTTATATGTGCCGTCCAGCCGGCTGTCATCGTGCGTCCAGGGAGGGTGCCCGACAGGCCATGGCACGCAGCAGACCTTTTGTTCACGGAGACTTTTTGGTATCAGGTGTAAAGTCGCGACCATGCGTCCCTTCCCTGTCTTCCATGGTATGCACTGTGACAGAAGACGAACACACACATCTTTTTTTAGACAGATTTGGCACGGTAGCTCTCCAACCACTCTTGTTAAAAATGATTTGAAACAGAGTTTCACTGTTGCCAGATAACGAAGTCTGGAGTCTGTTGCACAAAAATGTGACTATACTTAACACTGCTGAGCTGGACACTTAAACATTGTTATGATGGTAAATGGAAAGTTATGTGCTGTTTGCTGTAATTAAAAATACATATATAAGGATGAAATATATAGATGATGTAATATGACTAAGTTGCTTCAAAATGATACAAGAGGATGCAAATGTTCAAGTTGACTCACGATTTGTACACTTTTCTAAAATATTCGTTTTCATTAAAAAGTTTACATTGAAAAAACAATAATAGAGAAGTCTAGTTGAAACAAGATTATCTAAGTTGGCAGCTGTTAAAGTTGGATGGGCCCTAGCCGTGTGTGTGTGTGTGTGTGTGTGTGTATGCAATTTTTCATAATAAAAAAACAGAAATCATAAATCATTTAAAATGTTAGAAAAAATGATTTGAACATTGCAAGTACAAATCAGTTAAAACGGGACGCACGTGTGGACGCCTCCAGTTGCTTCAGGGCCCAGCAGGGGTGAGTGGCACACAGCACTGCCTGCTCATCTTTCTAAACCAAAGGTAACCTGGCTCTGGTCCCCTAACCCCCTGCAGGGCAAGGTAGACACCAGTCACCATCGAGGCACTGTTGTTCCGTGTCCAGAATCCGGAGCAAAAAGGAGGGGCCCGTCTTTGGTGCTCAGAGGCCAGGGCCTCCGTCTCCCCGTCTTCTCTGGCTGAGCATCGCAAGGCCCTGTGGATCCCAGCTCTTAGAAGCTCTCCAAGGACTCGACCTCAGAGACCCTCATGCCTCTCTCAAGGACAAGTGCAGCCCCACCCTTCCCAATAAAGGTGGTGTGTGCAGTGGGGCCCTCTCTGCACCCCCAATTCCTCCCCTGAAAGCCCTGCAGTTCCCGGACACACAGACACTTTCTGCCCAATTGCCCTCTGTCACCTTGGGCGAACCCCCTCCCTCTCCAAAGGAGCAATCCAATTAATCTCCCTCTGCTGGCCTCCCCCACACCAGTGGGCACTGTAAGGAGCTCAGGCCTCTAAAATCTACAAAGGGTTTTGGAAGGAAATGGTGTGCACTTTCCGTGCCTTCACCAGGGCGGAACCACAACAAACAAACACCCAGGACGGATATGGCTTTTCCTTAATCCCCCCAAGTCCAATTAGCTGAGACTGTCGATGCCCAGGAGTACATGGGGTTACGCTGTCTCTGGGTCCCCAGGGACCATCACATTCCCCAGACTGTAACTTGTAGGAGGGACGGTTCCACGGGATGTCAGCACATCCCACGGGACCAGGCCTGGGGTGCAGCCACCTCACCCCCTCCTGCTCCTCCGAGTCAGGTGAGAGGTTAGGGCTAGTGACTGGACAGGGGCAGATGGCCTGGGTTCTTCACGGCTCAGAAAGGAGGAATTGTGTTTGAGACAGTTTGTGTTTCCCGTGTTTTAAATAGTAACTACTGCCAATGGCCATCTCCTCACTGCCCGTCAGTCCTTCATCCCTTGAAATCAGGCAACAGCCTCCTGACAGCCAGTGTGGCCTTGTCTCCCGGGCCCCACTGAGTGACTCCTGGGACTGACCCCAGGAGCTGACCCCCTCGAGCCTCCGGAGCACAGCAGCTGCTGCTCTGGACACTTCTTGCTGTGCCCTCGCTGAGGCCCCCTCCCCCCTCCCTGCACGTAGATGCGTCCAGAGGGTCTGGCCTCCGCCCTTCCTCTCCAACCCACATGGTCATAACTCCCTCCTGAATTAACAAGGGGCACTGACTCAGTGCAGGAGGCTGGCCTGGGTGGGGATGCCAGACCCTCCCCCACCCCGGGCTCCACCCCTCCTGCCTGCTGGGGACCCTGCTCCTTCACCAATCCCCACCCTGGGCCCCACCCCCAGCTCACAAATCACAGAAAGCTCCGAAGGACCCAGGCCCGGCCTTGTGCACCACACCTGGCCTGTCCTTTCACACACCTCTCAGTTTCCTTCCTAGAAACACTGCCCCCCACCCCAGCTCTACTACAGGAGGCCTTCCATTCCCTCCATCCCCTCTCAGAACTGCTGCTTCCCAGTCCTTCTGGCCCAGTTTCAGGGAGAAGCTTTCTCAGTTCCCCTCCCTACAGGCTCTGCCCTCACCATCCGGGCCCTTTGCTGAGTGTCAGCTCTCCCATCTCCTACCTGTGTGGCCCTACTCTCTCAAGCCCTAGACTCAGCTCATGCTCAGGTGGGAATAAGCATACCTGCCTTCCAGACACAGAGCCTGAAATCCAGCGAGTGCTCAATTCATGGGAGCCGTGAAGGCCACAGTGAACCTGCCCGCGGATCAATCCAGAAGGTCCCTGCCCCAGTGGCATGTGAGCACCCAGCACCGCCACAGCAATCCTGCCACATGCCTGCCCACACCGCTGTGCTCGCTGAGTCAACTTCTAGTGCATCCCGCCTCCTCGCGTTTCCTTCATTCTCCCCTGTCGGTGCCCACGAGTCTCCTAACTGTGGAATTTGCAGGGCGACGGGGCTTGATGATACAGTCGGTCCAGCTCTAAACACCCTCCTGGAAGCCGCCACTCTTTTCCCGGTGCCCCCCCATCACCTCACATATTACCAAATGTTTGCTCAGCCTAAACTCAGTCGTCGCACAAACCTTTCACTGAGCACCTACGACCCAGGGGCCAGTTGACAGTGACAATGTTGCTGATGAAATGAAGATGGAGGAGGAAGAGAGTGGCTCTCATTTCCTGAGCACCATCTGTCACTTAATGCTCCTAACAGATCCGTCCAATCCCCAGAAAACCCCAGGGAAATGGGCGCATTCTAGTTTCACAGATGAACAAATGGGCTGAGCTGCCCAAGGTCCCACAGCCGGGCAACAGAGAGGCCACTGGGAGTCCCTGCAGAGCAACTGACGGACATGTCCCTGGAGATCTCCTCTAGGGCAGAAAGGAAGGTAAAGGTGGCCCTGACAAAGCTAAAGAGCAACATGCGGTGCCACCGTGAGGAGGGCTCACCACCCACTTCACCAGGAGCACGAGGGGGGCGGCGTTTGCTCTCAGGCCTGGGACACACGGAGGCCCAGGCATGTCAGGTGTGGGTGGAGAAGCCAGTGGCGAAACACTCTCTGCCGTCCTGGATACGTCCCAGAACCAGGAGAAAAGCTACAGGGACAATATTGGGACAGTTGGTGAAGTGTGAAGATGGCTTGTGGTTTGGACAACGGCTTTCTGTTCATATCAAATTTGGTGATTTTCATCACTTTGTTGGGGTTGTGTACGAGGATGTCTTCACTGTTGGAAAACATGCACTGAGTTAGACACGTACAAAGCGTCCTACTGACCCTCAGATGGTTCAGATGTGAGCTCAGATGTGTGGGGGGCGGGGGAGAAAGAGGGAGCTGGGAAGAGAGAGTGAGAATGATGCACAAATGGGGCAAATGACTGAATCCGAATAAAGGGTATACGGGGAGTTCCTTGTACTATTCTTGCAACTTTTCAGTAAATTTGAAATTATTCCAAAACAAAAAGTTACCAAAAGTGGGGCCGGCCTGGTGGCTCAGGAGGTTAGAACTCCATGCTCCTAACTCCGAAGGCTGCCGGTTCGATTCCCACATGGGCCAGTGGGCTCTCAACCACAAGGTTGCTGGTTCAACTCCTCGAGTCCCACAAGGGATGGTGGGCTCTGCCCCCTGCAACTAAGATTGAACACGGCACCTTGAGCTGAGCTGCCTCCCGGATGGCTCAGTTGGTTGGAGCGCGGGCTCTCAACCACAAGGTTGCCGGTTTGACTCCCGCAAGGGATGGTGGGCTGTGCCCCCTGCAACTAGCAATGGGCAACTGGACCTGGAGCTGAGCTGCGCCCTCCACAACTAAGACTGAAAGGACAACAACTTGACTTGGAAAAAAGGCCTGGAAGTACACACTGTTCTCCAATAAAGTACTGTTCCCCTTCCCCAATAAAATCTTTTTTAAAAAAAATAAAAAAAAAGTTACCAAAAGTATGTGAACTTAAAGAGCAGTACATAAACTGCAAGACCTTATAAAAAACCAAACACCACCCATCAAATACATTAGAGGACTGACAGTGAGAGAGAGGGGAGCGCAAGCAGGAAAGGGAGAGGTAAAAAGAACTTTTTAAAAAGGGGGGCACTGGAAGAAAGAAAGAGAGAGACAGAGGAAGAGAGAGGGGGGAAGGGGGAGGGAGGTTGGGGAAAGAGAGAAATATAGAAAGGAGATGAAGGACGGAAGGAGGGAGGGAGGGAGGGAGGGAGGGAGGGAGGGAGGGAGGGAGGGAGGGAGGGAGAGAGTCTGGGTCCTTGGGGCCCTCATCCATTCTCCTGACTTCACCTTTTCATTTCCAGGACGATGACTCTGAATCCTTATCTGCAGCTTGGTCACGCACCCCAATCCTGTGTTTCGAATTGCTTGGCACGGGACGCCTCTTGGGGGCCCCGCGTGCACTATAACTCAGGACCCACGTTTGCCCTGCCCCGTCCCTCCCAGCCCAGCCCGGCCTGCCCAGGCCCATGGCAGCTCCCCCAGGCTCCAGCACTTCCCTCTCCTTCCCAGGTGCAAGCTGTCTCCATGTCTTCTTTTCCCTTCCTTCGCACTGTTCCTCTCATTCTCCTCTGGTTCAAGCTCTCATAGCCTGGCCCTGGGATGGCTGCAGCGGCCTCCTGCGTGGGCTCATTCACGCCACTCTGCGTGTCTTCAATTCCACAACATCTGCGGCCCAACCTTCCTGTAACGCTGCCACTCTCCCATAACTCAAGAATAGACTCCCAACCAGGCCACTGCTTTCTTGTCTCTGAGTTCTTTCACAAGTATTTGTTTTAACATCCAGCTTTACCCCAAGCCCTCGGAAACAGGCTGTCATCCTGTCTCGGCCCTCAGCACACTCTCCTTGGTGCCTTGCTAATGGTACAGCAGTGGCGGTGGAACAGATACGAACGGTTATACCACCAGATACGAACGGCTCAAGCCACCTAGGACCTCACCCTGCTTCCTGTGGCGCACCTTACCTATTTGGAGCGACAGCAGATGACACTAAAAGGACTAGGGCCTTTTAGGGTCTCTCCTGGGGTGTGCCGCACAGTCACAGGCAGCAGCCCTGTGATCCCCCACGAGGATGATGACCAGACTCTGCCGAAACCTGCACCAGAAACGAAAGGCCGATTCTGAGTGGCTTTGTATTGTCATGATCCCCAGAGAAAGGATTTAAAAAGCCTGACATTGATTGCTTTTAGAATGCACATGGATTGCTGTAAATGTTTTGAAGCGTAACCGACTAATACATACTCCCCAATCGTTCGCTGCCTCTTTGGTTTTCTCGTTTCCAGCCCAAGACACATGTTCTTCCTACCTCAGAATATGGCAATTGGTCCTATTTCTAGTTGCTTCCAAAACATCTTGAATGGCCCAGTCACTGTCCAAACAAGGGAAGGGCTGGGTGAATAAGCCTGCTCATGTCATCACCTTATGTAAGGTCATCGTAGCGAAACGTCTCACAACCCCTAGTCCCATCTACTTAATTCCTTCTTTCTTGATATTTCATAATTTCAGCTCATGAAAGAGAGAATGATGTAATGCCTAATAAATGCCAAAGTCGCCTTTTTGAGAAGCGACACCAAACACGAGCAGGACGGCTCAGCCCAGTTTGCTCAGGCAAGCGTTCAGATATCTGTCATCATCTAAGTTTTCATCTGCGATGCTGGCTCATAAACAGGGTTCAGCGAGGTTTCGATCCCCCTGAACTTCAAAGCACTGTAGTTGGAGCCCACCCAAGATGTACGTGCTCGAGTCTCTCTGTCACTGGGGGAACAGGTACCAAAACATGTGTGTCCTCCCCGAGCCACAGCAGAATCATCTAGGACCCCTTCCTGTGGGTGGACTGTTCCTTCACTATAATGTAAACTTCCTGGAGCGATTCTAACCAGTTCCCCCTTGTCCTTAGCTCAGGGGAAATGGTAAGCAGAGCACCATGAGTCTCTGAACGATGCATTAGCCTTTCGATGTGAACACAGCACGACTGATCTTTGGTCTGTGGACCACCTGCTTTGCCTTGTTTGTCCAGGGGCGATGCATTTTTCTCGTTCATTCCCAAGTTCTTTCATTTTGAAATGAGGACATGTACTGGCTATTCATGGACCCAGAGCAAAGAAAAGTGTCTTGGCCAGAGAAGGTGTTCAAACTATGATTTACGCTCACCAGACACTAGACTCAGAACAACGGGCTGGGCGAGCCCATGCCATCTCCCTTCAGACTCAACAATCACAGAGGAGGAACTCAGAAATTCTCAGGTCTGGCTTTTTCCCGTGTGGGTTTCCGTGGAAGCCAAAATCATCCACAGATACGGTCTGTAAGGACACAGGTGAGAACTGCATCCAGTTTATCCACACGTCTGACCCTTCTTCCTCCCGAGTTTCTCCTGAAACAACCCAACAAATGTAATTCCCTCAGCTCCAGAGACCCCTGGGATCAAAGGCCACTGCAGGGAGTCAGGCAGGGGCTCAGCAGAGGGGACAGTCACAGGAAGCAGGGTGAGGTCCCAGGTGGCTTCGGACTACCATCCTCACACCACCTCCCTCTCCCATCATCTCCCCAGACGGCTGAAGAAAAATTAAAATGCAGCATTAAAATAAACTTAAAACACCCCTGCCACTTTTGACTAAATCTAAATAACTGACCAGTGACCCACACCCATGGCTTCTAAACTTTGTTAGTGGGTCCGTTCAGTTGAGGGCCTAATGCTGGACTGCGTTCTGGGACTAGGGACATGATACTGCTTTCATGAGCCCCGTCCAGGAGAGACAAGGCTGCCGGACCAAATACCGCAAGGGCAGCCCAAAGCCAACTGGGGATTTAATAAAATGTGTGTGTGTGTGTGTGTGTGTGTGTGTGTGTGTGTGTGTGTGTGTGGCGGAGGGGGGGATTGCTGGGGATGAATCTCCCTTACAATGGGTAAAAATTGTTTTTTTACCTTTCTCACCTCAACTTTGACTAAGTTATGTGCCGATGGCCTGAGATTGCAAGGATGCTGCTTCTGTTGCCTTCACCCCCGAGGCCCACTCTCCATCCTGCCCCATCCTGCTCTGAGGTCCTTTGCCCTCTGGCTTTGGTTGCGTCTGGCCAGCCAGAGACAGAGGTCAGGAGAAGAGAAACGAAAGGCCACTGTGCCTGCCAGGTGAAGTCACCATACAGCTCTTCCTTCTCTCCCGGGTGCCCTGGTCCCTTCAGAGCTGGGGGAGGCCACAGTCACCCACACCCAACCCCACCCCTGCCTCACTTCCGAGCCCCAGCAAACGTGCCAGGCCTCTGTAAATAAATTCTGGTGACATTACCCAGTTTGACGGAGCCACCAATTTCCTGCAGAGAACTGGACTAATACAGCAGCTATCCATTCTTCCCCAAAGTAATCTATAACTGTAACTCAAGTCCATTCAAAATCCCATTAGGATTTTTTGGTTTTGTTTTTTAATTAACTAAATGATTAAAAAATTTGTTTGGAACAAATATATGAAGAATAGCCAAAACTTTTCTTTCTTTCTTTTTTCAGAAAAACAGTATTGAGGGGGCATTTGTCCTAAAAATTAAAAAAACCCATGATGAAGCTATGGTAACTAAAATAACAAGTGACAGAATAGTAAGTTCATAAACTGACTCAAGTAAACGTGGGAATTGAGCATATGACAAAATATAGCATGTTGAATCATCTTAGAATGATTATTTACCACATAGTTTTGGGACAACTGACTCATGATTTGGAAAAAAGAAAAAAGCTAGATCCCTACCTCACATCTTATACAAAAATAAATTTTACACGGATTAAAGAGTTGATTCTTAAAAATATATTAAAGTATTTGATGAAAACATAAGTAAATATTGTCGTAATGTAGGGCTGAGGAAGAACTTTCCATTCCAGAGCAAGAAACCATAACTTCAAAAATCCTGAGATTTGAATACATAAGTATTTATGCAGCTGAATGCAAAAATGCCATAATCAAAGTTAAAAGACTGATGACAAACATTTTCTGCAAACATAAAAAAGCAGATTAAATTACATAAAGAGGTCTTACAAATCAATAAAAAAAGATG
Source organism: Rhinolophus sinicus (assembly GCF_057876585.1). NCBI lineage: Eukaryota > Metazoa > Chordata > Mammalia > Chiroptera > Rhinolophidae > Rhinolophus > Rhinolophus sinicus. The sequence continues at coordinate 5,288,227 of NC_142514.1, read as the reverse complement.
AATTTTTCAATAGACAAAGATTGCCACTAGATAATTTTTAAAAAATTGTTGATATGCCACAAAAAGATGTTTTATCACATTAGTAATCAAAGGTATTTGAATTAAAATGAGATTTTTTTAGATTATCACATTAAAAAATTTTTAATATAGGAACCACTATGGATTAGGATATGGGGGGATACATGAGTGGAATCTTTCTGGAAAGATATTTGGCAAAATATCAATCAAAGATCTTAGAAAGGCAAGCATTTTAACATACAGGAGAAATAAAGGAACAAATGCACAAGATATACACGAAAGTGTGAGGCTGGCTACTGCAGCGCTGTATATAATAGCAAAAACTGAAAGGAAGTGCAATGCCCAACAACAGAGGTTAACTACATAATTATTAGACTACTTTTTAATGGAATACCATGCAGGTTTTAAAAATTAGTATATTTGTTGACTTGGATTGATACCTACCATTAAATGTTACATGAAAAAGTAATAAACAAAAATGTGCATATTAAATGACCTCATCTCTTTTTCTCCTTTTTTTCTTTTCTTTCTTTTTTTTTTTTTTCCTTTCGTTTTTTTTTTTTTTAAGAAGGACGCAGCTGAAAGTGGCCCATGTGGGGGATCAAACCCACAACCTTGGTGTTATCAGCACCAAGCTCTAACCAACTGAGCTAATTGGCCACCCCTCCTCCCCCTTAAAAACCTATTTATGTGCCACTTCTCAACCACTAGGATGGCTATGACCAAAAATAGTAAGTGTTGGTGAGGATAGGGAGAAACTGGAAACCTCGTACTTTGCTGGTGGGAACATAAAATGGTGCAGCTGCTTTGGAAAACAGTCTGGCAGCTCCTCAAAAGATTAAACAGTCACCATATGACCCGGCAATTCCACTCCTAGGTATATACCCAAGAGAAATGAAAATGTATGTCCACAAAAAAACTTTCACACGAATTTAATAGAAGTATTATTCATAATAGTCTCAAAGTGGAAACAACCCAAATGTCTTATCAATTAATCAATGGATAAATAAAATATTGCCTGTCCATATAACGGAATATTATTTACATGCTACAACATGGAAGAATTTGGAAAATTTATGCTTAGTGAAAGAAGCAAGATACAAAAGACTACATGTCTAATTCAATCTAGATGAAATATCCAGAACTGGTCAATCCACAGAAACAGAAAGTAGATTAGTGGTTGCCTAGGGCAGGGATGGGAGTGGTTTGGGGAGAAATGTGGGGTGACAGCTGATGGGTACTTTGGTTTCCTCTTGAGATGATAGAAATGTTCTAAAATTGATTTTGATGATGGTTGCACAACTCTACGAATATACTAAAAACCACTAAACTGTACACTTTAAATGGGTGAATTAAATGGTGTGTAAATGATATCTCAAAAAGGCTGTTAAAAAAACCTGTGTATGTGTATTGAGGCCTCAAGCATAGAAAAAACTTTAGAAAGTATTTTTAATCAAAATGTTAATGGTGGTTGTCTCTCAGTATGGGGTCATCTTAAATTTTCCTATATGTACTTTCTAGCATCTTTTGAAGTATGCAAAAATTGTGTGTTTATATAATCAAGGAAATTTTTAAAAATCTCTTATGTGTCCTAGGACTGTTTTCAAAACCCTTAGATCTAAAGACTCTTTATGGAGGGGGCCCATCCCACATTGTATCAGACAGGTCCCCTAGTTAACTGTACTTCTTTCCATGAAAATATTTGAAACTTTTGCAATTTTGCCTTTGAAATTATTAGGCTACATGGAGATGGATTGCACACAATGTGAATGTATTTAACACTAATGAACTTTACACTTAAAAACGATTAAGATGCTAAATTTTGTTATGTGTATTTTACTATAATTAAAAATAAATATAACTTTAAATAAAAAATGTTATTAGGCTACAAATAACTAATTTATGATTGTCTATGACTTTCTCAGTAAGCATCATGCAAACTTGGAAATTTGTGCACGTGGGAATAAATGTGTAACCTTGCACGTAGCTGTCCAATGCGAGGAGACGTTTATGGATTGTAAATTATAAACTAGCAATATTGATATGTTACATTTCATAGATATTTAAACACTAATTTTATTTTTTCAGGGGTTTTTTCTTCTTCTGTGTTTAGCAGCCAGTACAAATGCTCAGGTCCTCACTGTTTTGGTTTGCCTGAGACAAACTCAGAGGCCCCCAGCCGAGGCCCGTGGGGTGCCACCATCTAGGGAAGGCCACTTCTCCACTTCATCACCAGGGGTTACAGCCACTGTCCATTTGCCCCCAGTGCTAACACAGCGCCTGGCAAAGCATCTGAACTCACTGCGATGGGTTGATTGATTTATGGAAGCTTACCATCTTTCAACTCTTCCTTCAGAGGCAAGATTTTATTTTAAAATCTTCCCTCTTTTTCAGACCTCCATAGACTAGGAGAACATATATTGACATTCTTCCATTAAAACCCCTTCCAATTCTTGAGGCGGCCGGTTAGGTCAGCTGGTTAGAGCGCGGTGCTCTTAACACCAGGGTTGCTGGTTAGATCTTCGCTTGGGTCAGTGTGAGCTGCGCCCTCCACAACTAGATTGAGACAACTACTTGACTTGGAGCTGATGGGTCCTGGAAAAACACACTTAAAACAACAACAACGACAAAACCCTTCCCATTCTTGAAAAAGTACTCAAGATGCCTCTTAGTCAACGGTTTTATTGATGAAACAATTGCAGCTCGTTTAACTAGTTACTAAGAAAAACTAGTTTTGTTATCAGTTGTATAGCCTGGCCACTGTCTATGTCACTGTCAGCTCTTCATGAGTGTAACATTTCATAAGCGTTTGATTAAAAAAGAAAAAGAAAAAAGAGAAATAAGGGAGACAGAGAAAAACAAAAACAAAAAAAATGAAGGAAAGAAAGCAGAGAAATCAGACAAGAAACAAGTTCTACAGATGCCTTCTAGTGTTTTAAAAATGTTATAAGAACATAAACAACAGTTTATCATAATGCCATATCACTCTTTATCCTATAGAAGGGCCTTTTAATTATCTGAGCAAATGTTTAAAAACTTTTAATTATGGAAATCGCCAAAGAGATACAAAGGAGAGAGATTAGGAACCGATGTGCCCATCCGACCTTCTACAACGAGCCACATGCCACTTCTTGTTTCACTGGGTGCGTTTAATATGAATCCCTAACTCCCTAGTGCCACTGAGCATGTGACAGACAGGACAGACCAAGCGAGCTGTTCCACGACTCACACTTTTCAGGTATGACAACTTGAAATCAATCTGAGAGATTGAAGGAGAGAGTAGGAATTCACTCCCTAGTACAAATGTTTACGTTAAAGAATCATTTTTAATTCAAATTATATTCCGACTCCTGAGAATAGCAGAGGCACAAATCACTGCAATTGCTTTTGGTCTTAGAGGTGCTCACAAGTGTCAACTACTTTTGTTGCCGACAGATCAAATAAAAGCTCAAAAACCACTGAGGCCAATAGACCAAATACAGACTCTTAACGGGGGCCTTGTCTTGCTACACAATGCATTCATCTCCCAACACCCCTCCCTCAGGCCCAGAGAACCAGACCGCGTGCGCCCTCCAGGCTTTGTCTGTCACGGCCCTCAGAGGAGATGCGATGTTTCAGGCACACGGGGTGTAGAGGGGATGCTCATAGCCAGGAGTGCGGGGCCAGCAGTCTGTCACCCACTGGAAACCTGTGTGCCCTGCACGTTGGTCGGGAAGCTCTAGACACAAGTGCTTTACATATCCTGACTCATTTAATCCTTACATCTACTCCATTAAAAATATACCAGCACCCTCTATTCAGGACTGAAGCAGCTTGCCCAAGATCACACAGTCAGAGAGTGGCAGCACCACTGTCACAAGATTTTGGGCACCAGCAGTGTCTCTAATAACCCTTTCCTGATGGTCCCATGCTTCCACCTTAGCCAAACCATGACATGCGTAAAAAAGCTCAAAGTTGATGGCCTCGCTTTTGCATGTATTCAAACACATCCTCTATTTAATCTTACGTTTTGAGATCCCATACTAGACTCCAAACTGCTAGAGAGCATGAGGAAAAACACACACAAAAAAACCCAGTACTAAGCACATAGTGATACATAAATACATTCTGGCCAAATGACCAATCACACAAAAACTATCTAATTCTAACACCCACAGATACTCAAAGTATTTGGTGACGATAAAAAACAAGGGAAGAGGAACAAGACGAGATCTCTGATAGATTGTTAATACTTCGTTTTATCAAGATTTGATGGGTCAGAAGAGCTCAGGAAAGAGACCACTAAGTTCCTCGTCTGTACAGGATTCAGACTTTGGGTGTTTTTTAGCTTTCTTGTGCTTTTCTACTCTTACACACTGGGAACTACTTATTCTTCCTGGCACCATTACAGATCTGTGTTTTGATCTCTGTGAATTCCTGAGGATGCAATTATATTACCTAAGTCACACTCTAACTACCCTAAAAAAAAAAGCAAACAAAAAGCTTCAGAAAGCTCAGTAATGGCTTGAAATCGAAGACCAACACAGAATAGGCTGCTGAAATGAAGCTGACATTGTTTTTACAAAGCTTTTGTCAACCAGAACAACACAAATCTCTCTTTGGGTTGAGATGAATTACCTGACTCAGGACATAAAGTGATTTTCATAAGCAGTAATCGCACGGACACATCTGATTTGTAATATTTACAAAATAGTCTTCACGTCATCCAGGCCATGGCCCTGGAAAGAGGAAGGAGAAGAAGACAGTGCGTGAACATTTGTTGGGCACCTGCAATTCTTTTCACGTGGTAAAGATCTTAGGGAAGCAGCTATGATCATTCTTGATTTCCAGATGAAGAAATAAATTCAGAGAGAGTAAGGAAACTACCCAATCACACAGCTAGAAAGTGGCCGAGCAAGGCGAGCAGTCAGCTCTGCCCAGCACTAAAGCCCATGCTTTCTCCTCAACAGTCTGCTACCGCTTCAAGTTTCCTGAAAAAAAGCTTTGAGAAATTATGTGGATTCATTAATTTCCCAAAGATTTGGTGGCATCCCGATCTCTAATCAGAAAGGAACATTTTTTTTTTCAAGATGAAGTAGAAACATGTTGAGGAAGAATCAAAGACAATCAACACGCCTGGGTTGTCACATGACTTGGTTTGATTACTGACAAAAATATATCACCCAGGGGCTCATCCTCTCCAATGCCCTTCATTAAGACAGTGGAAACTTACATATCACAATATTCACGATCCTCCCAAATAGAAATGGGTTAAATCCGTAAGTTAAAAGGCTGACATCATCATACTGGGAGAAATCTTGTTTGGGAGACACCTAAAGCAAAAGGACTTGGAAAAGTGGACAGTAAAAGGATGGAAAAAGATAGACCAGGAACATATCCTTTGAATTAACCAAAGGAGAACTGGCATGACTATATCAATATTGAAAAAAATAGGCTCTAAGACAAAAAATGTTGCTACTATATAATGATAAAAATTCCAATTCACCAGGAAGACACGAGAATTCTAAATATACTTGTATTTGTATACACCTAATTTAAAAGTCTCACACCATGTAAATCAAAGACTGATAGAATTACAGAGAAAAATGGACAAATCCACAGTATTTCTCAATTACTGGTAAGTTAAGCAGCAAAAAAAATTAATAAAAAATCATATATTTGGATAATTTGATTAATAACCTTGATCCAATGGACTTATTTATAACCCTGAATGCAACTATTAGAGAATATCAATTTTTCTCTAATCCATCCCACTGCTCTGCATCTTTTGATTGGTGAGCTCAGTGCATTTACATTTAGGGCAATTATTGATAAATGAGGACTTACCATAGCCATTTTATCTTTTGCTTTCTGGTTGCTCTGTATCTCCATTGTTTCTTTTCCCTTGTGATTCTGTCTGCTATTTTAGTTCAGCAGTTTTCTATGATTTTTTTCCTCCATTTCCTGTTTTTTATGTTTCATGTCTCAGCTCTGGGTTTTTGTTTTGCTGTTATCATTAGGTTTGCATAAAATATCTCATGCATACAACAGTCCTTTTTTTCTGCTTGCCTCTTACCTTCATTCACTTGTACTTCTTCAGTCCTTTTTCTCCTCACTTTTTATGATTTTGTCGTCACAAAGTATCCCTTTTTATGTTGTGCATTTGTTACTAAATTGCTCTATATAGTTATTTTTAATGCCCTTTCCCTGCCTTTAACTTTTATGTTATAAATTAAGTGTTTAATAACCTATTCTGAAATAGATTTGCAATTTCCTGATTCTGCCTGTCTGCTAATCATCTTACTCAAAGTTTTGGTTTCTGGTAGAAGAGCTCCTTTCAACATTTCTTGTAAGCAGATTTGTGGTGTCAACTTTCCTCAGTTTTTGTTTGTCTAGTAAAGCCTTTGTTTTCTCCTCATATCTGAAAGAAACTTTGCTGGATATATTATCTTTGGTAGATGGTTTCTCTCTTTCAATAATTTGACTGTTTCCTTCCACTCTCTCCTATCTTGTAATGTTTCTACTAAGAAATCTGATGATAATTTAATTGAGTTTCCTTTGTAGGTTACAGTCTTTTTTCCACTGGCTATCTTGACAATTCTTTCTTTGTCATTAATTTTTGACAGTTTGAATGAAATGTGTCTTGGAGAAGGTCTTTTTGCATTGATATAATTAGGTGTTCTGTTACTTCCTCTATTCAAGTCCCATTCTTCCCATAGGTTTTGGAAGTTCTCATCAATTATTTATTTGAGTGGGTTCTCTGTTCCCGTTCCCTCTCTTCTCCTCCCTTTGACCTTTGTAATGTAGTCAGATAGTTCTCAAAGAGTTCTTTCGTTTTTCTTAACTCTCAGTTCTCTTCTTCCTCTTGGGTCACTTCTAGGTTTCTATCTTCAAGTTTGCTAATTCTCTCTTTCCATCTGTTCTGCTCTATTTTCAATGCTCTCTACTGCATTGTTCATCTCATTTATTGAGTTCGTCAGCTCCATAACTTCTGTTTGGTTCCTTTTATAGTTTCAATCTCTTTGGTAAAGTACTCCTTTTGTTCATTAATTTTATTCCTGAGTTAATTGAACTGCCTTTCCGAGTTTTCTTGTATGTCATTGAGTTTCTTCATAACTGCAGTCTTGAGTTCTTTGTCATTTAAATCACAGTCTTCTATGTCTTTGAGCTTGGTTTCTGGAGATTTTTCATTTTTTTTTCTCTGTGCTCCCAAGTCTCCTTGGTTGTTCATGGTATTTGATAGATAAATGTTTCTCTGTCTGCACATTTGAGGTAGTGATCTCTTTTCTTGTGTAGATACTGCTTTGCTCCCAACAATTCAGCAAGTTGATAGGTAGTCTACTTACTTTTGTTTTCCAGTAGACAGTAGCCAACTTCAGGTAGTCATTCACCCAATAACAGATTGAATGAGAAACAACATCTGATCATCTCAATGGAGGCACAAAAAGAGTTGATAAATTTTTATACTCATTTCAATTTAAAAAAAACTTTAGTGAACTAATATTAGTTTAGTAAACTAAAATTAGAATAAACTTCCCTAATCTGGTAGAGAATATAAGCAAACAAACTGTATAAATATTAAAATGTTCCAAGTATTCCCTTTAGGATTAGGAAAAAGACAAGTGTGCCACAATCACTAATTTTCCTCAAAATTTACTGGCATTCTACTGAATAAAATAACAAGAAAAATAAGTTCAAGGCATAAGGACTACAAAAGAAGAAACAAGACAGTTATTATCTGCAGATGATATCATTTTCTATATACAAAATCCAAAAATACAATAGAGATTTTTTAAAAATAGTATGATCGTTTAACAAGATCGCTGCCTGTAAGAGCTATATTTAAAAATCAGTTGCATGTCATAACATAGATTAATCCTGGAGAAAAAATGTTAAATGGGGGAAAAAGTTCCCAAACATTACATACAACATGATGCCATTATTACAGAGCTCAAAACCCAGCAAAACTAAATAATAAGCAAACACATATACATTTGAGATAAAACCCTCCTCCTGCCCTATATATTTAAAAAAATAATGATGTATAAAAAAAAATCCCCCATAGTATTATTTGCAAAAGCCTCAAACTGGAAACAATGTGCATGGATAGATCAACAAAGACAGGCGTAAACAAAGTGCAGGATATTCATACAATAAAATACTACTCCACAATAAAAATAAACAACCACTGATACTCTCAATCACATGGTGAATCTCAAAAATGTTATCATGGACAATAATAAGAAACTAACACAAAAGAATAAATATCATGATTCCATTTATACAAAATTCTAAAACAGGCAAAACTAATTTATGGAGAGAGAAGAATGGATAGGTATTTCTGGGGTAATGGAAATATATTTTTGAATGGGATAATGGTTCTATGGATGCAAATATTTTTCAAAGCTCATCAAACTGTACACTTAAAATCTGTGCATTGTTGGGGTGGCCGGAAGGTTCAGTTGGTTAGGGCGCGAGCTGTGGACAACAGGGTTGCCGGTTCAGTTCCCACATAGGCCAGTGAGCTGCACCCTCCACAACTAGATTGAAGACAACAAGCTACCACTGAGCTTCTGGAGAGGTGGCCAGATGTCTCAGTTGGTTTGAGCGCGAGCTCTCAACAACAAGGTTGCCAGTTCAATTCCCACATGGGATGGTGGGCTGTGCCCCCTGCAACTAAAGATTGAAAATGGTGACTGGACTTGGACCTGAGCTGCACCCTCCACAACTAGATTGAAGGACAACAACTTGGAGCTGATGGGCCCTGGAGAAACACACTGTTCCCCAATATTCCCCAACAAAAAAATAAATAAAAATTTAAAAATCTGTGCATAAATTACACTTTGCTTAAAAAAACCAAACATATGAAAAGAAATTACATAATCTAAAAAAAAAAAAGGCAAAGCCTTGATAAACACAAAATTTAAGGTCATGGTTACCTGGGGAAAAGGAGAGTAGAGACGGAAAGGGAAAAATGACATAGGAAGACATACAAGTTATCAGTGATATTTCAGTTCTTGGTTTGCATGCTGGGCTCAAGGATTCTTTACATTATTATACCTTAATTAACATAGATGTTATGTTTGATATTCTGTAGTATCAAATAATATATTTTTAAAAATACTGAAAGCAAATGATCACTTTGGGATGGGGAAAAAAAAAGATTCATGGAAGAAGTAGCACTTGAAGGAGAGAGAAGATTTTTATAGACAGAGAGGGTTGGCGATAGCAATTGTAGATAGAATGCCAATTTTGGCACTGGCACACTCACGGCCTTTTTGAATGGCTGGAGCATGTGGTTACAGCCTGTCTCACATTGTTCTTGTTTCTAGTATGGAGATCTTATGTCACCAACACGATTGACTGTGTTAAGCAGATGGCCCAGGTAAAATACTATTTTTTTAGCATCTCTCAAAGAGCCAAACATAGATGATAGTTGGTCAATAAATGGATGTTGCATCTGGCTGGATTGTATGATGGGTTAAAAAGAACGCTAAAAATTAGGTGAATTTTCTTTCTCTGGTGGTTATTGAATTAAATTTACACACCAAGTTGACGAGGTAAAAGTTTCAGGTATGTTTGTGTGTATGTGCAGGTGTGTGTGTATGATGAGGGCACATACATGGTACTGGCTCAAACAATACTGCCACTTTAGAGAAGCACATGGAATTATTGAATGTTGTGACTTGCTACAAAATATTTAACAACAGTGGAAGTCCTAAAATCTAAAGGGATTAGGACCTTCAGTTGGTTGGATGATTGAAAATTTGGGTTTGAGCAAACGATCATAAAAAGTGCTACAGGGCCAGCCCAGTGGCTCAGGCATTTGGAGCTCCATGCTCCTAACTCCAAAGGCTGCCGGTTCGATTCCCACATGGGTCAGTGGGCTCTCAACCACAAGGTTGCCAGTTCAATTCCTCGAGTCCCGCAAGGGATGGTGGGCAGCGCCCCCTGCAACTAAAATTGAACACGGCACCTTGAGCTGAGCTGCCGCTGAGCTCCCGGATGGCTCAGTGGGTTGGAATGCATCCTCTCAACCACAAGGTTGCTGGTTCAACTCTCACAAGGGATGGTGGGCTGTGCCCCCTGCAACTAGCAACGGCAACTGGACCTGGAGCTGAGCTGCGCCCTCCACAACTAAGACTGAAAGGACAACAACTTGACTTGGAGAAAGGTCCTGGAAGTGCACACTGTTCCCCAATAAAGTCCTGTTCCCCTTCCCCAATAAAATCTTTAAAAAATAAAAAAAAAGTCTTACAAATGATTTCATTAATGCGTTCAGAAGCCACGACTACATAAACTTCTAAATGCTTACAGCCTTCCTCGCAGCTTCCTGCACCATTTCCGTCTCTCTCCACCGTCTCCCCCTGGCTTTCTCGCCTTGGTGCAAACCTCTGCCACCTCACCTGCACGGTTGGCCTGGCTGTGCCTTCCTTCCACACGCACCACAGGAGCCTTTGAAAGCATGTATCTCACCCAATCAATTCCTTCCTTAAAAGCTCCAGCAGCTCCTCTTAGCCTGGAGATAAAGACTTTGATGTCACACAGTTCTTGGCAAGCTGGCTGTGATTCCCCACCCGGCACTGTGTCATGTGTCACCCCTTCAACTCCAGGGAACTTCTCTCTGCTCCCTGGTCGCTCTAGGCTCTGTTTTCCATCCCTGGCCTTGCTGGTCCCTTTCCTTTCTTTCCTGGTGCAACCTGTAGCCCAGCGTCCCCACACCGTGACGCCTCCGTCCCCAGGGTTAAGGTGGGCTCCTGGGGAAGGAGTCCAGCTCCGGACAACTACGTTCACCGGTGTGGCCGACACTGGCCAGGGCCTCACCTGCTCTTCCCACTGCTTCTCTCACGGGGAAAGCACGGTCACAATCCCACAGGTGAGCACACCAAGCCTAACTAGTAAGGTGTCCCCCCACTTGTGGGTGGTGGAGCAGGGTTTGGGACAGAAGGTTTTTGAGCCCCAGGCACAGAGCCCTGACCATGGCCTCATGCTGCCAAGAGCAGAGTGGGGCATCCGTGACACCCATGCCCTTTGGTCCCAAGTTCCTACGTGGGCTCCTCAGCGACTATGGTTTGGCCCTCCTGGCCCTCCTAGACTCAGCTTCTGAGAAGCAAGGTGACACCTGACACCTGCCTGTGCATACTCAGGACTCACCCTATGCTTGGCCTGGTCCTCTGAACTCCCTGTGGCTTGCACGTGTCCCCTAAGAGGAAGGGGGGCAGGGTCTGTGCCCTGGGGCTGCCCCATCCCACCGTGTGCTGCAGAACCACAGGTCCGATATAGGGGGACAGCCGGCTGCAAATCAGTCACACTTTGCACATGAGTGGGCCTGCGTTCACGGGCAGCCCCTCCGCATTGCCGAGCTTGAACAGGACGGAATTCAGCCTTGGCCACTTTGTTTTTTATGTTTTTAATTAAAGTGCCTGGGTCGCTGACACCCTGCAAAAACTACGAAATGCAGCCTTGCATTTTGTTAATGATGCACCATCTGTTTGTTCACACTGTGATCACGTGAGCTGTGCTCTGCAGAACATCCTGTCTCACCGGCCTAAACCAGTTTATGGGTGAAATACTTGGGACGAATGCCAGAGTGTGTGTGTGTTTGTCTCTCTCTCTCTCTCTCTCTCTTTCATCTTCCTCCCCCACTCCCCCAACTCTCTCACTCATTTTAAGATTGGCTATTGACCTCAAATTAGTTGGCAGAATTTGTGTCACTGCTTATAGCATCTAATCACCCCATTTCCTTTGCAGTATTGTAGCTTGACTTCTTCCAGATAAGGTGGAAATCATGAAGGGGAGCCCACAGGAGGCATTCGAGGACAGTGCCACCCACCCAAGGCTCAGAGGTTGCAGAAACATCAGCTCAGACCCCCCAGGATAGTAGAGGCTGAAGCTAGAGACCCCCTTGACCTTGCTACTGAGTGTTGCTGACTCATTTTCTCTACTTAGAACATTCAATGTGATTGATTCAGCTTACGTGACAATTAGATTAAATCCCTGAAAAGTGTTGCATTCTGGGTATTTTTAAGAGTTTTACATTGGATTCATTTCAGTGAAGACTGGGCCCCCAAAGAAAAAGTAATGGAGGCACAGATTCTGGTGGAAAATTCCATCACTCATTGAACTACCCTCTTGGAGAGGCTACCTGCGCACAGGTGCAGTGGGGACCACACGAGGAAGGACCGATGCTGACCTCGAGGACGTGGCAGTCATGTGCTGGGAGCTGTACGACCGTGAAGTATTATTTATAAGACGTTCCGATTTTTGAAAACTCCCAAGTGTTGGGAGACCCACCCTCACGCGCACACCTGCGTAGCCTCCCTGTGAGAAGCCACGCCTGTCACTGTGTTACACTGTGTGATAGGTGACAAGCCAGCGCGAGAAGCCAGTTTGTCCTGGGAGTGCACTTCTGAAGGGACCAGGTGACCGGAGCCCGAGGAGGTCGCAGGTTGGGTACAAGGAGGTAGCTCAACCCACCGGGATGCTGATACCACACGGACACGGCCTCACTGTCTCACGGCTGCTTCCTTTTCCTTCTCTCCTATCAGATTTCACCTTCTGGTTATAATCTGTGAGGGCGGGAGGGGTCCTCATATTATCTGTCTGACTTTACCACTTCCTGGGGCCCTGATTACAAAGTTTAAGGTGTGTGTGTGCGCGCACGCCTGTGTGTGTGCGCCTGTGTGTGTGTATGTGTGTGTGTGTTTGTTCCCGCCTACAGATAGTTTTTTTGAGCAGAGCATCACCTGTGTGGATGAGTCACCCTTAGGTGTCTCACACTTAGGCCTTATGAAACACTTCTCCAATCAGCAGAGGACCAATGGCCTAGCACCTCTCTTATCAGCTTCTGATAGGAGTGTGCAGCCCATAAACCCCCTTGCATCTCCCTGCAGAGGAAACATCTGCACCTGGGCTACTTGGCCCAAGGGGTGTGATTTAGTCACTTCCTGAGTAAAGTGCGCCCATTGTTCCTCCTCTCCCTTTGTCACCAGAAGAAAATCGGTCCTGCTCCCCAGGTGGGCAGCTGCAAGGGACATCAGTTTCCCTGACCTGTCTGATGGCCTCCCCAGGCAACATAACTATGATGGTTTCCTCACAAGCAGGAAGTGAGGCTCATCACAGTGTTTTCCTGTTGATTGAAACCCAATCAACACCTCTGTGCTGACGGTCTTGGTAAATTAACTCACACGGGTGCTGAAACGATTCCCATCATCTTTTTGGGGCTCATGAAACTTACAGAAAACAGTGAGGCGTGGCTGCAGCAAGAAAGAAACATGAAAGCCTTTCAAATGTCAGGTCAGCATCCCAGCCCCGCTTCACCAGGTAGCATGAGGTTTCTATGCATAAAACAGAGTGTGCTGCAGGAACCCGGTCTCAGGGGGGCTCTTGGGGCAAGAGCTTAATTCACTCGGAGAGGCCGCGAGCACGGGTCACCTGGAGTTGTGCCGATGGAGCCTCCCTCCGCCCAGGCGACTCTGGCTCCCAGAACCTCCCCGACCATGCTGGACACATCGCGTAGGATTCGGACATCAAGGAGACTAGGGCCTCCCCTCGCCCATCCTAACCTTTTTCTTTCTTTCTTTCAAAGAAAGAAGTAGAATAAAACAACAACAACAACAACATGCCAAGGGTCGCAGTTTACCAAGCCCTGGAAACAGCAGGAGGAAATGTACACAGAGCTTTCCTTAGTCTTGGAGGTCGTGCTAAGGGATGGATTTGTCCTCCAGGGAATGGGAGGAGCCACCCAAGGGCCCGGCCTGGAAGATACATGACAGGAGATGCTTCGGAAAGGCTGGAGGCAGGAAGACCACCCAGGGGACTGTCATGACGCAGTGAGAGGGATGACCACAGACCGGACTTGGCAAGGAAGGGCAGGCAAGGTTCTTGAGGTGTCCAGGTGGAAGAAACAGTAGACTTGGGGACAGCGTTTCCGATTGGGATGATGGAAAAGTTCTGAAGATGAGGGTGGTGCTGGTTGCACAGCATGTGAATGGACTTAATGCCACTGAACCATACACCTAAAAATGGTTAAAATGGTCTACTTTATACTATTTATATTTTACACAAAGAAAAAAATTTGGAAAAAAAAAACAAGCTTGTAGCGTCAGCTCTATCCTACTGGCCTGCCCTTCAGACGTCCGACTTGCCAGCCCCATGAGGACAGGGGCCGATGCTGAAATACATCTCTTAGTGTTTCTGTCCTATTGGCTTTGTTTCTCTGGAGAATGCTGGCCGTTGTCGTCTATTACAGTTCACCTCAACCATTAGCCATTTGGTAGCTGAACACTTAATGTTGCAGTCCAGAGTAAGTTGGACACGTGGCTTAAATTCAGTTTATTTTGTGTAATCAGCTACTCTGGTCAGTTTGGGATTCTCCCCACCCTCACCCCTTTCCTCCCCTAGGTGGGACCTGGAGGTGGGGGACATTGACGCAGCATCTGGGGTCACAGACAGAACCGTGCACACCTGGTCCATGACCCTCTGCTCTTGCTGGCCCCTCCCATCCTCAGCTGTTGGGAACCACCGTCCATCCCCGTGGCCACTGTGATGAGGCTAAGAGTTCAGTGAGGGTTCCTGCGGTCCAATCTTTCGCTCTTTGTCCCCACCGACCAAATCTGAGGCTTCTTCCAGCCCACCAGTCCTTGTAGTCACTTCCGTGTCCCTCTCGGGGTCTCGGGCCTCTCGTCTGTGTCTCCCCAACCACCCTGGTGTGGGGGGCTCTGTAAGGCCCTTGAGTCCGTGTGCACAGATAACTTCCATTGCCTTTGCTCCAGGAGCCTCTCTGCGAGACCTCCCCTCTCCAGGGCCAGAAGGATGCTGGGTTGGGGGAGGGCATTTTCAGGGTGTGTTTAGAGTTGAATATACCAGACTATGTGTGTGTGGCACAGGTAATGCCACAAAGCATCATCAGAAAATTCTTATCTTCCGAAAAGCCCCGATTCCCTAGTCCTGCTTTCTTTTGAGAAGCAATGTGTGCAAAGAGCACGGATTAGCAGGGTTTTCGTCCCAGTGCTAGAACTCCCATGATCTGAGCAAGTTCCCCAGACATCCCATATCTCGGTTTCCACACCAACAAAACAAAAGGAAGAACAGTGTGGTTTATTAATTTGTAATTATAATTTGTATTATTACAAATTAATAAACCAGAATACCTACGACAATAGAATTACCACACGAGCTGTTTTTACTCACATTGAATGTGTGGGTTTTTTTCTCATAGCCAAACCAATTAGGTGTTCAATAATTCAATTCAGTTCCGACACCACCCGGAGTTAGCGTCAGACCTCTCCAGGTTAAGGGCTCAGTCCTACAAGGCTTCTGTCACTTCAGATGCCACCCATAGTTCAGACTGACTGGTTATAAATCAGGGGTTCCCGTGACCCACTCCTCAGGGTTGACAATTTGCTAGAACAGCTCACAGAACTACTACTGGTCTGTTACAGAGGAGACAGCCCAGGAAAAACCAAATGGAGGAGATGCACGGGGCTGTGTACATGGAAAGGGTGTGGACTTCCGTGCCCTCTGCGGGCACAGCACCGTCCCAGCACCTTGAAGCTCTCTGAGCCCATTAGGGTAGGGTGTTTATGGAGGCATGATGGATTAATCTTTGGCCATTGATTAGTAACTCAATCTCCAGCCCCTCTTCCCTCCTTGGAGGGGGTGGAGGGCTGAAAGTTCCAAACCTCTAGTCGTGCAGTGGTTTTCTGGCGACCAGCCCCATCCCGAAGCTCTCTGGGCGCCCCCAGCCCCCAGTCACTTCACTGGCATACAAAAGACAGTCTTATCACTCCCTAGATTCCAAGGGCTTTAGGGGCTGTGTGCCAGGGACACAGACCAAGTATCTAGCTCCCATTGTGCCTCACCAAGCATATTGAATATTTGTGCCAACCGCTCTGCACCTCCCTTGCCGTCAGCGAAACCTAACCCAGCCATCCGACCTGAGGCTGCTTGGTTAATACGAGGAAAGTACAGGACTCGTGGACTAGCATCCTTGTGCTGGAATAACAGAGGGAACCCCCTTTGCTAGAGATAAGCCCAACCCCCAGATACGATTCCTGCACTGTGAACCCCCAGAGCTTCCTTACAATGCAGTCAATTATGTATAAAACAACATAAATTTACATCGATGACAGTGGTCGGAGGCATGGGCCTGGAGGACTGGGATGGCGGTGAGGCCCCCAGGAGGAAGACCGGGCAGCGGCTGCTCTGGGGCGCGGGGATGGAGGCAGAGTGACAGGGAAGAGGAGCGTGGGGAGGTTCTCTGGCCCTCGGAGCACAGCATTGCTGTGCGGGCTCCGGAGGCCTCCTCCCCCGCTCACCTCCTTCTCTTCCTCCACCAAACCGCATTCCCAGGCAGGCGGAGACTGAAACCAATTGTTCCTGTCAGGACCGGGCAACCAGGCCATTGCCTTCAGCTCCCGGTTCTTCCAGGTCTTCCAAGAACCAGAAAGGCCTGGCTGGGAACAGAGCAAATGCAGAACAGCACGCGAAACAAGCGGCTCGTGAGTTAATTCCGTGTAAACCTCATTGCAAACCCCACACTGCCTCAAAAAGAATCTTTAAGCCACCTGGACACAGTACACTGCACTGGGGAATGCCAGCTGGGCTCTTTAAAAAGATGGAATAAAGACCCATGGATCTTCACCAGTGCCTAGGATGCAAATTTCTCCAAACCTTGTCTTCCTAGGGTAATAGATAGATGAGGTCATTTCCTTCTAATAATCAAGGACTGTCATTTTACTGCTTTCCCCCTTTTTACCCTGTTTTCCTTTTTTACTTACTGTTATTGAAAGAACATTTCTACTTTGGAATAAACATGTAATTTTTAAAAATTTCTGCTACACGTAGCCCACCTATTTCCCTTTGAAAAAACAAAGGCTTTTCCAAGATGGAGCACAAAGAGGCATCTTCCTCCCTCATCTAAAGGCACGGGAGACCTCAGAGAGCAAAGTATAATCATCTCCATTGGTTTTTGTTTTTTAGATAAAAATACAATTTAGATTTCTCACTTCTGACAATGGGACTATTTAATATTTAGCGTGGGTTTAGTTTTTGCAAGGTGACGCCTGCATTTATGTGATGTTTCCTCCCGGGCTGTCAGTCCTGGAACAGAGTGAGCACTCCAGTAACCACTGCCTGAGCACTGAGCTCCCGGAGCGGGCAGTCACGGAAATGCCACCCATGGAGCACCCAGGCCTCCATCATTCCTGGCCACTCAGCCCACCACTAGCGGCCGGCCGCAGAGGCTCACGACCAAGTCCTTTGTCCTGGAGGAATGAAGAAAACCCAGGCATTCGTTTATTCTAGAGCTACCGGCAGGAAGGGGTTCCGCCATCGGAGTCAGCAGACTTCAGATCAAACTGCGGGAAAGTCGCTGATGGAGAGTTCCTACTACCATACTTGAGCCCTTAGCCTTAGAAGTCACTTAGCTTCACCTTCACCGCCCGTTAGTAACAAAAACATGTTTTGAACCATCATCAAACCCAAAGTGCCCCCAGTGAGGGCTGTGCTCAACCCAGCAAAATAAACACAGCCACCAGGAATGTCAGCTGGGCCACAGAGTGCAAAGAGCCCAGTCTCAACATCTGGGGTTCTGCTGACAGAGCAACGGCCGCCCCTCCCCCACCAAGCATATTCGTGACACTTAGTAGTCGGGCCAGCAGAAAGCGCGGCAAGATTTCCTTTCAGGCTGAATTCTAGAAAGCTGTTGTTGTTGGGGGTGGAGGGTGTTGAGATGGCCAGGGGATCAGAATTCCCTAGACCTTTTAAAGAGTGACCTTAACCCAGCACTCCTCTCTCCACACCTAGGTCAGCAAGCATCCTGCAAAATGGGGCTTTCTATGTGGCTGCTCAAACACCTGCAAGTCCCAATAGCACACACCTTCCCGAGGAGGCGGGCAGGTTGCCTGAGCAGGACGGCGTGGTCGTCCAGATGGCAGTCAGGTAGCCTGTGTAGAGTCCCATGGGCTCCTCCTTCTGGGTAGTGTCCCCTGCCTGCTGACATCATAATGAGTGCCCTAGAATCTGGCCTGACCCAGGGCAGTCATTTTATGCTAGTGGAAGGATCAGGCATGTCACTTAACTGATATCAACCAGAGCCTTTGAACCAGCTCTGGTGTTAACTAGCTGTGGGCCCCCAAACCAAGCAGTTACCTCTGTTCGGGCCCCTTCATCTGTAAATGAGGGAGACCCCCTAATCTTCAAAGCCCCTTCAGTTGTCACGTCTATGGTATTGTGATTTCCTGGGCTAATGCAAGGAAGGAAACATGAGGGTTATATCTTAAAGCCCTAAATCTATAATAACAAGAACACTGCTTGCACATGGATTTTCAAAGCAACCCTTCCAAAAAATTTTGAGCAGATAAGCGTACAAGATACATCTGGCCCAGCCTTGACTCAGCTTGGAAGCTGAGGGACAAATCAATATTCATAAAATTTGATCACGATAAGCAGCCATCCAGGAGAAGGATGTCTCCGTCCTTCACTCCACCCTCCCCCACAGAGCTGCCTGTGTGAGCTGCGAGGTACCAGCAGGCCCTCCCCGATTTCTTAAATCAGGGGCTTGGTATGAATTGGTAACATGTAGGACTTCTAGTGAAAGTCCAGTCAAAGTCATCACCCTTCTGTTGTTTGTCCCTCAGGAATAAAAACTGTGGGACAGGTTCATCTCCGAGTTGGTCTGCGTCTCCCCACAAGCTGGTCGATTTCCTGTTTGCAGGCAATGCACTGGATGTAATCCATCCCCTTGGACCTGCCTGTATGAGAATCCAGAATAAAGGTCTGTGTTCCACTGAGTGCCTTTTCTTACCCTGAGTTCGCTGGTGTAATTGTACCTGTGACTTCATTCTTATTCTAATGGTTTTGGGGTTCACTGAGATACCGATTCTTTAAGTGAATTCATTCATTCATTCGAGCAGTTTTAGGTTTACAGGAAACACTGAACAGAAAGTACACAGTTCCCATCTACTCCCTCCCCTCGCTCTCTACAGCTGCCCTCATTATTAACGTCTTGCATTTGTGTGGTACTCTTGTCCCTGTTAGTGACCTAGTATTGACACATTATTATGAACGAAAGCCCCTCGTTTATGTCAGTGTTCACGCTTTGTGTTGTGCTCTAAGGGTTTTGACAAACACATAATGACATGTATCCTATCCCCCACTGCAGCACAATAGAGTGGTTTCACTGCCCTAAAAATCCCCTGAGCTCTGCCTATTCAGCCCGCCCTCCCCTGTAACCCTTGGCAACCCTGATCTTTCTGCTGTCTCCATAGTTTTGCTTTCCCAAAATGTCATATAGTTGAATTATACAGTATGTTGCCTTTTCAGACTGGCTTCTTTCACTTAGAAAGATGTGTCTGAGGCTCCACCACAAGCGGTATGTCTTTTTTGTGGCTTAACAGCACATTTCTTTTTATCGCTGAATAATATTCCACTGTCTGGATGTGCCACAGTTTGTTTATCCATCACCTACTGAAGGATGTCTTGGTTGCTTCTCATTTTTGGCAATTATGAATAAAGCTACAATTTCTACGGGTTTTGTTATTATTATTATTTTACTGTAAGCTGCCTCAAAAACCCTTTTGGAGGCAGATAGAAATACAAATTAGTATTGAAATACGCTTGAGAGTTCACACTACAGAACATTCATTTTTAAAACCCTGCCAACCAGAATCAAGTTTACCACAGATGTGGCTAAGACAACGGAACGTGTGCCCAGACTCAGCTACACAGCTCTGGGAGTACAGGATGCCCCATGTGAGCTGATGTGGACCGAGCACCGCTGTGTGAGGTGAGGAACTCAGCAGGGGTCTAACTCAAGACGACATGAATTACAGATGCTGGAATTCCCTTGCTTCCTAACTAGAATCAAACTCATCCAAAATAAGCAGAGAGAAGTGCACTTCCTGCTATTAAGGACATAACAGAATTCTTAGTATATAACTAATTGTTTTTATTATTAACGACACATTCTAATTGTGCATGTGCAGTGTGCATAGCTGGGTTACATGCAGAGATACAAAGGGGCAGAGGCTGTCAGTGGGGCACAGATTGGGTTAAGCTTGCCGTCCTCGGGATGTGGGTCGGAGCAGAGAACCGAATAGAAGCCCAAACTGGATTCTTAATTTGTATTTTTCTCAAAGTGAAACACGAGTGTCTGGTCCTTTGGGGGCGGTTCTGCATGCTTGTTTTGGCAAGCAGTGTTAGCAGGCTTATTGCAACACAGAGACAAATCAGAAGAGCAATCTCTTGCCCCACGGAATCTCATTAGATACTTTCAAGTCTTTGCTGATTCTTGCAGGGGTGACTTCCACATTTTCAAGTACAGTTATATCCCTCCGTCTTGGTTAATCCATTTTAGACACCATCTACTGCTTTCCTGTTACGGTAGCTGAGGATGCATGTTCTTGCAATGTAGTTAGTTAGAGCATTACTTTGGGTTAGATCATGTAACCGTCGTTCACTGCTGAGTCAGGTAATAAACTGTGATTATACTTTGTTTCTTCTACTACTTTTTGTTTGTCCTAAAGTTAATAGTTGCTTTATATTTACATTGTCTTTGTTCCTGTGCTGTATCCTCACACCTCTTCACATGCCCTCAGCCCACATGGCTCCACCCACCTGATAACCAGCCGGCTCCATTTTTGTTTCCAAGAGACTCCTTCCTGGGCTCCTGATCCCAGCCACACTCTGTTTCCTTGGTGGCTGCATAAATCTGCCCTTGACTTCCCACCGCCATCACCCTGGAAATCCCACATGCTCCTTGAAGCTCTCCTTTCTGGGATTTCCTGTCTCCCTTGTTCTGGGCTATTCTTAGTTGCCCCTTCACCCTGATGGACCACGTCTTCCAGTGGCTTCCTGAGAAAGTATGCAGAGCTAACCGAAAGCTGGAGTCAGAGAGATGGGGATCAAAAACCAGCTTTCCCATCGCTGAGGCTGTTGGGAGAAGGCGGTTCCTTGTCCACTGGCCAAGGGAACCTCCTCCCACTACACCCTGGAATTAAGTGCACCCACTCAGCTGTGCCGGAACATGGCAGCCTCCCCAGATGGGCGAGACTGACGGGACACCTGCTCTCTGCAGGCTGGCAGGCACAGAGAGCAGAGGGGGAAGGGCCCAGGGTGGAGCCCAGATCCTTCTCCTCAATACAGCCCTGGGGAGGGGGGAGGGGGGGAGGGGTGTGGGTGCCTGGACATCGCCATTTTTAAAGCCCCTTAGGAGATCCGACGCAGCTAGAGCACGAACACTGCTACAAGTCTGGTCTAAGCGAGAGAAGTGAGTAGGCCGTTCTAATTGCTACCCACAGAACCCCCACTGTCAGCACCCCTCACCTCACCCTGGCCTCCCCTTCTCCACTTTAATCCGCAGGCTCTCGGCGGCTTCCTCACCGCCATCTGCTGCTCTTCCTCACAGGGGAAGCTCGGCTGGATGATTCTGTCCCAGTTTCATGTGGGACTGAGTCTGTGGTTCTGTTTTTTGTTCTTTGTTTTGAGGGCTTTCTAAGAGTTGATGGAGGGGAAAAAGCAAACTATTGCTCAAAGCCACATTACATGGCTTCTTTTACCACGAGTTGTGCATAAACGTTTTAGAAGTGACCCAGAGAGATAACAAATGGGTATATTTCTATAAAAAAATTATTTTTGCTGTTTTGAAAAGAAGTTACACATAAAGGTCATGCGAGTTAGAGCCAAGAGCAGATGGCCTTCAGCCCACACATGACCACTGGGACCCAGACCTGCACACGTCAGCATGGGGTGGACGGGGCCACCACCAGACACTCTCTCCTTATGGAACTTCTTTAAATTATAGGATATAATTCCGTTTGTTATAGCAATTTCCCAAAGTATTCCTTGTACACAGCACCACACAGCACAAACACCCTCGTCTTTACCACGTGAGGGGGAGCTCTGATTCTGACACTCACCTGCAGCTCTGTGACCTTGACTGGGCATCTAACTTCTCAAGCCTCAGTTTTACCATCTCTAAAATAGACATAGTATTATCTGTGCTCCATGCCTCCAAGAGTTAATATGAGGCACCAATGCGATCACATATGGGTGGGTGTTGGTGAACTGGAAGGCATTAACCAAAAGTGTCACCATATACTAATCTGCCCAATCCTTTTTGCTGTCAAGCCACACAGGCAATCTCAACTGTCTGCCAGTTTCCCCTCAGAGCACACACTTCTGCATTATTATTATTATTATCATCATTATTATTTCTTTTTTACTTTCACATTCAAATACAATTAACAAGATAAGGAGAAAACAAAACATAAAGCCGAACATGAAATATCCTGTTTTTAAACCAGTGGGACAGCTAAATTCTTACAAAATATCTTGGGAAGGAAGAGTTTCGGGGCGCCTACTCTAGATGTAAAGGAGAAGTGAACGGGGAGGCCAACCACACCGTAGCAGGCTGCTTGGGCCGCCATCACAAAATACCACAGACACGACAGAAATATATTGTCTCATCATTCTGGAAGCTGCAGGTCCAAGATCAAGGTCCAGCATGGTAGGGTCTAGTGGGAGCCACCTTCCCGGCTTGCAGACAGCCTCCTTCCGGCTGTGTGCTCACACGGTGGGAGAGACAGGGCCCTGGTGTTTCTTCCTGTTCTTACAAGGACACCAGTCCTGTTGAATTAGGACCCACCCTTGTGACCTAATTTAATCTTAAACATCTCCTTCAAGGCCCTGTCTCGAAATACACGATGGGGGTTAGGGCTTCAACATATGGATTTGGAAGGTGACACAATTCCAACCATAGTGCACACCCTCCTCCCACACGTGTGTTCTGAGTGGTGACGGAACAGGTGAATGTCTCACGGTGGTGACAAGAGCCCAGTCTAGACCAGAAGTTGAAATGAACTGGAATTCACAGAGTTAAGGCTATGGCTTGCAGCCAGGCTGGCCTCTCAGGCTTGGTAGAGCTTTCTAGACTCTGGGATATTGATAAACTGTCTTCTAAAAGCCCCAATATCTGCTCTCTGCACATGAACGCTCTTGTGTATAGTTTGAAGCCCCGTAAATGTCCAACCACTATTCTGAAGCATAGCTGCCCTCATGCTGATGGTTCTGGAAGGATTTTTCCTTTGACAACTCACAGGAGAAGGGCTGTGGAAAGACTACATTTCTGGATCTGAAACCACAAGACTATTTAAGTCTCCGTGTGTTGGTGGAGAAGTCAGAGGACCTGCCACCACAGAATTCAGAGTTCTTTGTGGCTTCACATAATAGCTACTTATTAAGTTTGCCTTCTGCTTCACCAGTGCGACTGCCATTTAGAAAGGGAAAGCGTCACCCATCATGTGTCTTTATAAACAACTTCTTTGAACTTATGAAACTGCTTTCAGAATTACTGAGCTTAGCTTGGTTTCCAAAGCACTGTTCTAGATGTACAAACAGAGAAAAATCACAACCATCCAGGATCAGGTCAAAAATTCCTTCCAAACGAACAAGAATAAAAGGGTTTTGTCACTCTTTTTCTTTAAAAGGTTATAAGTTCTAATGAAATAAGCCCAAATTCAAGATCTACTTAAAAAAAAAGAAAAGAAAAGAAAACTTCCACGTAATTTTCTGGTGTTAGTGGGTTATTCATTCCACAGGCCTCATCCTACATCCTATGCCCACCCCCCTCGACAGTGTTAACCACAACTCAGAGTGCCGCTTCGAAGGCATAGTACAATCCTGAATCACACATAATTCATCATTCGTTTGCACTGGAATACACAAAAGTGTATCAGAATCTTTGGTTGTCGTTGGTATTTTGCTGACTTTAAGTCATATAAAGCCATAAAAACCATGGCTTTACGCATTGTTTTCCACCTTCATCAAGCTCGGAGGACAGAATATATTTTGTCGAACAATTGATTAGCTTGGTGGACAGTTTTTCAGATAGGGACACAATGTGTAGGCCACCATCTCTCCTCTTGCCCAGGCTCCGCAAAGGCCAGGGCAGGCCCACGCAGCCCGACATGCCGCCCCAGACTCCTTCCATCTTTCTGCTTCACCACCCTTAGCAGGTGCTTGTGGCTTCATGTCTTTTTACCTCTTGGCCTCAAGACGACTGCTCCAGCTCCAGCCTCACGGCCACATTCCCAGTTGGAAGACGCAGACAAGGGAGGAAGTACAGTGGTACCAGATCACAAAAGCACGCATCTCAGAAAGCGCTGGCAGACTTCCCGCACGCCGCAGAGCCACGTCATCTGGCCACCCCTAGCTGCAAGGGCCTCAGGAAAGGTGGGTGTTTAAGCTGGACACGATGCCACCCTGAACAAAATCGGACTTCTGATAATTAGGAAAAGGGGAGAATAGTGATCATGGGGGCAAGTAGCCGTGTCTGCCACACACGAGGTGCTAGAGGCAGAGACTTCTCGCAGCACCTGCTGTCAGGGTTAACGGGTCACAAAAGAGACAGAGCGGGTGAGGCTGGCTGATCACGCCTGCTGACCTGTCCACCCCAGATGCTCCCAGAAGCTCAAGGTTCTGAGGGCTCTGAACATGAAACCTGGGCTGCAGCTGAGACCATCAAGGAGCCTCTTTGGCCTGAAGCAGCTACAGAAGGAAGAGGCAAATGGACCAAAGCCCAAGGCCCCCCAAATTGTTCTAGAAGGCAGTTCGGCAACTCATAGCAAAAGCTTTGAGCAAACGGGAACCCCTGCTTCCAAAGAGGCCACGATTCTTTCCTGCTCCCCAGATCCCACGTGACTCAGCATTTCCTCCCATTCTTTTCCTCCCATCACGACCACCTCACAGGTGATTTTGTGCCTCAACTGGCAGAACTGGTTTTATCGGCAGCCTCAGATTTTCCACCATCGGACTGCTGCAGCTTTGTGGTAGACAGTGAGGCAAAGAGACGGAGCTAATGTTGCTATGCAGGATTTGCAGAGCAAAACGCTGGCATTTTCAGATCATGGCTTATTTAGGTTGTTTGGGGGTGGTAGTGGTGATGGAAATTCCAGAAGTGTGGGGGGAGGAGTGTGTGGCAGGAACTAAAGCCCACACCATCCTTTACTGTTGCAGTTGGTCGATTTCTACACAACCCAAAAACCTCAACTTATATAAAAATCTTTATTTCATTTTATCATATTTAAGGAGAGACCTATACTGTTTAATTTACTTTAAATTAATCACATCAAAAAAAGTTATGATTTATCAACACATTTTAAAGTGATACGTTTTGTGAGAAATGTAGGTTCAAAGTTATGTATATATTATGGCATCAAAAATAAAATTGGTTCTATGAACTGTTTGGAATTTTTGCATGTTTTTTTAAACTGAGTTTTAATAATGGAGGTTTTTATATACACATAAGTTCACATTTTGCTTCTAAATGACAAGAGAGAAGGTTCCAGATTGCTCCTTGTAAGGGCTTCTTAGCAAAAACAAAACGTGGGTGTAATCTTTATTCCTAACAAATGACGAGTTAGATTGGGTAGCACTGTCATTACGTTTTAGCTTTTAATATTGGATAGATTTAATTTTGATCCAATGAATATGACTAAGAAATCTGAGAAAGCTCGTGTAACAGCCAATTTGTAGAAATTTTATCATTCTATTCTCCTTTTTAGCATTTATTTTAATCGTCAGTGTTCTCTGAGTTTCCTTGGGTATAAATTTTGAAATGAAAAGGATTTCACAGTGTGTGTTAGCTGCCCATAGGGGTCGGGTGAAGATCCAGAGTGAGGACCCCAAGTGTCAGCACCACTCACCACTCAAAGGCAATCAAACCATTCCACTTTGAAGGTTAAAAGAAGTTTAGTGATTGTTCTACTTTTAAAAAAGAATGAGAGATGGAAGCACTTTTCTGCCTTTATGACATGAACGCTTCGGTCCACCAGGACAAACTTAATTTCCTCCCAGATTCTTTTCCACTAATATCTCAGGTCTCCAAGCTGAGGGGCCGCCCTTTACAGCTGACTGGCTCTTCCTCATTCTAACTCTCCTCAGATGTCCTGCAAGGGACGCTGTTATTTCTGTGACCAGAAATTCAGCCATGCTGTCCCTTGGCCAAGATGAACTAAGCCTGTCATCCCCAGAGAGCTGGTTAAGTCGGCAGCTGTAGAAACATACAGTTCTGGGTTTCAAAACGCAAATGACCACATTTCCCTGCCCCTGGGTGTTCTCTGAAACATTCCCTGCCAGTGACTATAAATCCTGCCCTCGGAATGTGGTAAGTTGAGAAATTAAACACAAATACCCTAATCTGATAACCTTCCTTCTGGCCTTTCATGGTATTGTTTATGGAGCTAGAGTTTAGGAAATAAATTCCTTTATGCTCAGGTTTTAGACCTACTTTTTTTTTAAAGCCCAGAAACTGTCCATTTTTTCCACACTAAAAGGAAGCTGGCCGGGCTCCTCTTACTTTATATAAAGGGAATGTGGATCTGTGTCAGGTTTGAGTCGCCCTGTAACCATTCTCTCGTTCCGATGGCACCTGATCCTTTTATGGAATCGCCTCTTCCCTTTGGGGCCAATCTGATGAAATCGAAAATCCTAGGACCTGCCTCCGACTGAGGGTGTGGAACAGGACAATGCTTCGAGTTTCCTGGAAGCTCGTTATTTCCACTTCTAAACCCAGTGCTTCAGCCACACATCCTTTCTAAGAATCCCTGAGACCCTCCCGACCCAGTCCCTTTTGCTGAAATTGGACACTGACCGGTGACCTTCGTGTATGCTCACCCCTATCCGCTCAGATCTGCCTCCCTGGGCAGGACCTTGTTTTATCTCGAAAATACGTTTTCTTCTGTCAAAATGCGTTTTCACAGATCCACGAGGCCTTTATAAAAATATTTTAACTGTTTTCTTATCAATGAAAAACTTTGAGGGGTTACTACATTCATCTTCTGGTGGGATTACGGTCTTCACACCAAACTGTCTCAAACATTCATATTAAGGTGCGTTAATGCAGAGCCTGAGGGGCGACGGCTGCCGGGAAATGGACATTCCAGAACATCAGGAATCTGGGGGCAGGGATAGAGTTCAGGGAAACCCTGGCACCAACTCCGATTTCTCCTCCCTAGGGAGGAAGTGACCCTGCGGAAGCTGAGTTTGGTTCAAGAAACAGGAAGACCCAGTGTTGATAAAAAAGTTTTGTTCTCTTGAACAAAAGCCATTGATTGCTAGAGAGCAAGTTCTTGAATAGTGATAATAAGCTCAGAGGACAAAAGTTCAAGGGCATAGTGTAGACAGTATTGATGGGCCCCAACGGGGAGTCCACTTTGGTCCCTGGGGAGCTACCCTGAGATATGTTGCATCTGCTTCCACCCTGGAGGGGGAGGGGACACCCCACTTCCTCTAAGCCTCGGTATCCTTGTCTAAATAAACAGGGAATTCAATCTAATCCTCTAGCGAAGGGGTATATGTGGTCTCTTCCTACTAGATGTTGATCCAACTGACATGCCGTATTTTTCCGTGTATAATGAGCACTTTTCACCCAAATTTGTGAGGGAAAAATAACGATGTGCATTACACATGGGTAGTACTAATTCTGTATCTATGTAAATGTTTTTAATTCTTTTATTTATGCATATGAGTTAAAAGTGTAACTCTAGAAATCAAAACCGATATCCACATGCAAAATAATACCCTGGAATACGACCGTCGGTTTTGTTGAACTTACGACGAACTTGAAACTTCTTGACCTTCTGTGATGTATAAATATCGTAAATTTGTCACCGGTACATAAAATTTCTTATATCTTGTATCTGTTCTTGTGTTTTGTAAATATTTGTTACATAAACTTTTTTGTACCATAATATGCCAAAAAAAAATGCTAAAATTCCTTTATAATACAAAAAACAAGTACCTAAATGTAAACAAATAAAAATTTGAATTAAAAAAATTAAAACAAAAGATTCTTTTTCCCCTGAAAGTTTGGGCCCAAAACATGGGTGCACATTATACACGGCAAAATTTGGTTCTACTGTTGGTGGCAAAGATGAAATTGGCACCCCCATGCTTACAAGTCCAGCAAGACGAAAGAGGAAACAGTGAACTAAGTAAGTACTGCGCACATGAGACAGGCTAGCCAGCCCGCGGCGTGAGGCTGGGTGGATGAAGGAATTACTCGAGTGGAGTTTATCCAGCTTCCCTACATGGGACATTCACGCTTATGGATTAAGGGAAGAAAGCTGAGTTTAGGGCAGGACAGCAGCCCTGGGCTGTGTCCTGGTGTCTGTGTCCTGGTTCAGAAGCCCAAAGGGAGTCAGAAAGCTAAGGACCTTCAGGGATTGTTGCCAAAACAAAACAAACAATAACAACAACAAAACCCTGTCTCAGCCTCTAGAGCTCACAGCCATTACGCCAGGAGGACAGAATGAGCCAGATGCACAATGTAGGGAATTTCTGCAGAAATTCCAACGACCCAGGCTCTTCAACAAATAAATGTCATGGAGAAAAGGGGAAGAGGAAACAATTCTAGATTAAGAAAGACATAACAAATGCAATATGTGGATCTCGTT
Source organism: Rhinolophus sinicus (assembly GCF_057876585.1). Lineage (NCBI taxonomy): Eukaryota > Metazoa > Chordata > Mammalia > Chiroptera > Rhinolophidae > Rhinolophus > Rhinolophus sinicus. Next base: position 5,259,773 of record NC_142514.1, on the reverse strand, counting down.
TGGACCCCAATTTGAAGAAATCAGATGTAAAACCCATTACGGAGGCACTGGGGGGAGTGGGAACATGGACTGCTTATGGATGAATGTGGTGGTTTGTACGGTGTCATCTTGGCTAAGCTGGAGCTAGACTCCCCCAAATCCCTTTCCTGCGATAGTCCTGGGTTAGAAGTTGTCGAAAGAGCAATTCTCAGGAGACTTTGGAGGTGGCGTGAAGCAGCCATTCCTCTCCCAAGGTTGTTATGATTCGATGCGTGACACACACAGAAGGGTCAGTGCATTACAGTTTGGCCTCCCTCTCCTCCGTTCCCACCCAGCCCTCATCCCCAGCCACCAACTCTGCTCACCCACGGCAGCCCTAAGCCAGTGCAAGCTTGGCTGTGGTCCACTCCGGCCCAACCAGTCATTAAAGGATTTTTGATAGTTGTGTTAGGTCGGCAATGGTATTGTCCGCAGATTAGGACAAAGACGGAGTACACACTGAGGTATTTATGGGTAAAATTATGTCCTGTTTAGGATTTGCTTTAAAATAATTCTAAGGAAAAAAGAAAAAAGGTGGTGGTGTGGAAGATGAATGAAACCACATTGAAAAATGGCAATGATTGTTAAAGTTGGATGGTGGGTATAGGCATGGCCACGGTTCTATTTGCTCTATGTATCTGGTATGTTTGAAAATGTTCATGAGAACAAGTGGGGGGAGAGTTAAGGAAATGCAAAAGATCCTGAAGACTCCATGAAACTCCCCTTCCTTCCCCCCCAGCCTATCAATAAGCAAAATTGCATAATGGCCAAAGCATAAGATGGGAAGGGGGGAGAACAGGAAAATTCTTCAGTTTTTGAGGATGTGGGTTAAAAAGAGCGAGGAAAGAACTAAGGGTGGTGAGAGGCTGATTAACACACACCCCGGAAGAAAAAAAAACAACTGAGTCTTACTGTCACTGTTGTCTGTAATGCATTTTAATATTTGTGAGTTGGTCTTGTTCTTACAAATCAGTTTAAAAAAAAAATCTGTGACTTTGGAATTCTGAAATGTATGCAAGCTCTGGAATTTTTAAAAAATAATGTTTGTGGGACAGGGTCTCCAACGTAAGTATGTACTTTTAATAAAGGTACCTTCTGAACTGAAATTTAAAATATTTAACTGAGACATAGAACTCTTAATTTTTTTGTTTGTTTTTAAGGAAAAATGTAGAAATCCTCACTATTTCAGGCATTGTTTTGGTCCAGAAAGAAGATGACATTGTAGGACTGGGGCCAACCAAAACAGAAGGGCGGAGGATGGCAGGGGGCCCGCAGTTTTGTTCTAGAATGTTCTTCAAGGCTAAACTTCTTGGAAAGGGATTGATTTATTTATTTCACTCTCCCCTAGCACCACTCTTGGGTCATTTTAGGTTCTCAGCTGGTGGCCACAGCTTTTGAGGCTTTTGAGCCAAACCCTTTCATTTAAAAAAAAAGGGGGGGGGGAGGGATTTTTAAAAAGTTTGGTGTTTTTTTGAAGTAGGAGGATGTGCTATGGACAAAATTCAACATTAGGAAACATTTTATGTTGGAAAAATTATCAGTGTTCACAAAATGTGTAATGTTAGTACATTCAGACAAAATGTGAACTTGACAGAGAAAACAAAGGCAAGAGGAAAAATACTGCATAATGTTTTAAAATGGATAAAAGCTATTTCGAGTGTCCTATCTCAGGATGAGAGGGAGAGGGAGGAAGTGGGAGAGTCAGCTAACACAGGGGGCCCCAAGGCAAGAGAGAGGGAGGAGCATACAGACTGACTAAAATGAGGAGATAATCAAAATGCAAAACGCCCAGAAGCCCCTAGCGGGCCAGCGCAGACTGACCTGAGGTTACCCCGTGCCCCCTGGCCCCACGATGAAGCGACAATAAAATGGTTGGGGAGTCAAGTGGGAAGCAGAGGCAGAAAGTCTCCTAAAAGATTCAGTTGCTGCTGATTTTTCTGTGAAGGGGATGAGACTACATCACCCCAAAATACGCATATGGCATAAGGATTATTTTGAGTTGAAAGCAACTGAGAATAAACAAATGGAAGAAGAATTCTCTGTCCTCCCCTTAACTACCCAAAGGCAGGACATAGATATCCCTTTCTGAAGACGTCTCCTGCCCCCCCAACCCCCAAATCCCCACTCCAGACCCACCCCCCATACAAGGAAGAGAGCGTTCTTATCACTGGAGATAAAGAGGGACACCAAGACAAGTTTGCACAGACAGGCCTTACTAAAATAACCATTATCTTCCATTAGTTCCCCCATATAGTTCCTAGTTACTTCCCCATGCCTTATCACTTCTTGAAACCCGAACCCCCTTTCCTTTGTTAAAATTGTATATGAGCCCCCAAGTCTACCACTTCTTTGAGTTTCACTTTTTTTTTGGTCTGTGCTTATTTAAATGACTAGGTAAATGTCAATAAAAATTGTGTACCTTTTTCCCTATTAAACTGCCTTTTTTTTTTTTTCAGTTTAATTCACAGGCCCTCCATTACTGAACCTAAGAGGTAGAGGAAAAGTTTTTCCTCCCTGAAACCTGCATGCAAGGCCTAATTAATTAAAAACACAAAAATAGAGACCTCTGGATTAATTACCTGCCCCCATGAAAACAATTCACTCCAGGGAGATAAGCTCCTTGAGGGCACCTGTGACCTAGCAAGAGCAGGTGGAAATTACTGGCCCAGGCCCTTCCCAGGTCCAAGCAGAAAGCCTCATACCAGTTTGTCCTATTTAAATTTTGACACAGGTCGCAACTATAGTACTGGTTTGCGCATTCTTGTCACCATGTACTCTTTAAAGAAACAGCTTTATTGAGACACAAAATAAGCTGCACATTTAAAAGTACACACTTCAATAAGTTTTGACATATGCATACACCATTACTACAATCGAGAAAATGAATATACCCATCACTCCCCAAAAGTTTCCTCCTGCCCTTTTGATGCCATATTTTTAGGTACAAGAAATAACAGAATGTTTGTGGATATAACACTATTATTGTAGACTTTTGTGGCATTTTGCTTAGATTTCTCTCTCTTCAATCTCTCTTCCCTCTGCACCTCTCCCAGCCCTCATCTAATCCTGATCCCCTCACCCCAAACCCTCCCAGCCCTCAACACCACTTACCTCCTGCAACTCCCCACCAAATTCTCTTGTTATTACAGTGGCATTTTGGTATTACTTGAAATGATTACTAAAATAACAGTATTGTCATTTTGCTGTGATACTGACAAAAGCGTATTGCACCAGGATTAAACCGTCAGATTACCCTAAATAAGGTAACTTGTGGTTTGACGTGTTTGATCTCGGAGGTGCTCATACAGTTACCCCAGAATATAAAACTGGGGTGCAGCCCTTTTGATCCAGGTAAGGATATGGATGTTTCTATTAAAACTTTCCATGGTTGTCCTGGTCTTGCTTCTATTTTAAAAATCTCTAAAATACACCACTTCCAAAAGGTACATATAATGTAAATTAAAATTTCAACCAAAATATTATAGCTCCAATTGTCCTAGGGGTTTTTGGTGGTGGTGGTGGTGGTGGTTTGTTTATGAATTAATTCTAATGGGACTAGATACTGGCTCGAGCTTACTTTTGAAGGAAGTAACTAATGTTACACTTAAATTTACACACTTTTAAAGTCTCTAATGATTCTTAGTATGAACTTAGCTGTATTTTTCTAACATTCTTAGTTAGCTTTGGGAAAGTTGAATTGATACAATACTGAGGTAATGAGTATCTGTATTTCTCTGAAAACTTTCTGAATGAAAGATAAACAATGGTGCTAATTCCCACTTTAAAAAAAAACAGACAAAACCTTAGAAAGACACATTTATCCGTATTTTTCCTTCCAGAGATATGACCTCATAATTGCCTAGAATTATATCAGGTGTCCTGAGTCTGTGCTCTTTCTGCGTTCCTCCACAAAGAAGTTAAAATTCTCCATTCCTTTCAGGCAACTGGCTCCTCGATGAAGTGGACAGACTGGACGGTCTAGAACAGCAGCTCTGGACCTGGTTCCAAGATGGCTGCGGACAGGACGGATGGACTGGTGGACAGTCAGGAGGTAGAGAGAGGAATGGAGAGGTGGCTAAATGAGGGCACCGTGCCATGTAAGCGTGATTTTGACGTGACAATATATCATATGATACGGCAAAGGTGTGACCAAGACAAGGGAAACTAAAATACTGTAAATGGCCCTTCCTATCCTCTTTCGCATGCCTCCTCCCCTGTTTCCTTTCATTTTTCCCTTTCCTCCTGCTTTTTTCTTTCCCTTCACGGCCCTTCCTCAAAAATTCAGTCCCAAAGTCATGAAGGTGGTAGAGCACGGGAGGTGGGTGTCTGAGGAAGGCAGCCCAGCATGGGGAGGCAGAACCCAAATCAGGCAGAGAAGGCCTCTGGGCGAGTCGTGGTCCAGCTAGGGCATCAGAGCCGGGCAGGGTTAGGAGGGGCTCCACAGGGGGCAGGAGGTGGTGATGGAGACTGGTTATGCACAGGGATTGATCAAATAAGAAAGCGCGCTCAGAATAATGGGAACCAGGTTTCTCACTGTCAGAGAGAAGAGGTACAAATACGGAAAGGGAGAAAGCGAGAATGACCCTGTGGTATCGGGTTGGAACCCAAGGTATCGGTGTGAATTCAAGGACTTCCATCCAAAGAGATATGGAAACAAATGTATATATTTACATATGTATATTTCTAGCTGTCGACCAAGACAGCCTCGGAGCAACAACAGCTCGACAGCAATGAACACACTTAATGCTTAGATCTTGATTTCTAAATACCATTCTCCACTAAAAGCTCCTTGGAGAAACAGCTGATTCCAGAGCTAGGACATCTATCTGTGTCAGAAAAAAATAGAAATGCTCAAAGAATGATTCGGATGTATCAAAAGAACACAGAAGTCAGCTTGAAGAGGCAACCAAAGATAGGACAATTTGAACATTAAAAAAAAAAAATCGGAACAGATTATAACCCATTGAATAAAATAGGAAATCATAAACCCATACTGAATTAAGAGTTTGATGAGAAACGGATGTTTCCCCCTCAAAATACATATTCATGACAGAGGGCATAAGGGTCACTTCACCGTGAAGAAGCCCAGCCGATGCCACTTTATCAGGTGATCAGGAATGGGGTGAATTGAAATCCTGCAGCACGAGTTACGAAGCAAAGAGAAGAGCACAGCACCTCCTCTGAGATGCTTCTGCCAAAGATTCACACTGTGAATCTAATCACGAGGGACCATCAGACAAATAAAAACTGAAGGACATTCTACAAAACCACTGTCCTTTTCTCTTCAAAGGTTGGCAAGGTCGTGAAGGTCAAGGGAAGCCTAAGGAAGGAGACATAACAACGCAATCAATGTGTGACCATGGACAGGTTCCCTGCACCGTAATGAACATTCTTGGGACCACGGGCACAACTCGAGTGGCATCTGAGGATTAGATGGTGGTGATGAGTCACTGCTAATTTCCTGATGTTGATGGTTGTGTGGCGCTTATGTAGGAGAATGTCCTTGTTTGTAGGAATTACACACCGAAGTGTCTGGGTTTGATGGGCCATCGCGCTGGTAACTTCCACTTAAATGGCTTGGGGAAGAAAAGGGTTTTGTATTACAGTTGCAACTTCTCTGTAGTCTGTGGCTGTTAGTAAAAATACAACAACAAATTAAATAAATAGGGCATAATATTATTTTCTTTTAAATATATGCCTTAAAGGGGTTTATGTACCACCTCAAAAAAGTCAGTCTAGAGGAGACAGACAGTAGGACGGAGACACCCCCTGGCCTGGATGACTCTCTCCATTTGCCCTTCCTGACCCAACGTGCAGGTCAGAACTCTCCTTAGGGGTTTCTATATGACCTTCACCTTTGCCCATCACAGCATTCATCATACTGATTGTAACTGCCCATTTAACTCACACATTCTATGAGATTAGGGATATAATCTGATTCGTTTACTGCTGTATTCCCAGAGATTAGCACAAATCCATGTTGTCTAGGAAACACACACCGTTTTCCTCTACTCTCAATACTTTACTTCTGCCACCAGATTTGGGGGGGTGGGGTGGCTCCCCCGCCAAACAATCCTGCAAGCCTCCTCCAGACGCCAGCTGGCTGTCCTACAATTAAGCACAATCCTGACGCTGCCTACCTAGAGGCAGCATCACGATCCCACAGGTGAAGGCCCACAAGACGGCCCTGACTTCAGGTGCCAAGCACATGTGCGGGCTGTCACCTATGCTTCTGTCTGACCAATTAGAAAGCAGGATGCCCACAACCCCCTTCTCGGGCTCAGTCATATGCTAGAATGGCTCAGGTACTCAGGAAAACAATGGCTTATGTTTACTGTTTTATTACATAATGAAGGAGAATGAAGAGGAACAGCCAGATGAAGACGTACATAGGGTGAGGTCCAGAAGCGCCCCAAGCCCAAGAGCTTCTGTCCCTGTGGAGCTGGGGTACGTGACCCTCCCTGCCCGTAGATGTGTTCACTGACCAGGAAGCTCTTCACATCCCATACTTTGGGGTTTTTGTGGAGGCTTTGTCACGTAGGCATGATGGAGTATTGACTCACTTCCCAGCCCCTCTCCCCTCTGCAGGGAAGAGGGGAGGAGGGGAACGATGAAAGTTCCAAGCTTCGAGTCACGGCTTGGTCTTTCTGGTGACCAGCCCCTATTCAGGAGCGACCCAGGAGCCACCTCATTAGAACAAAAGACATTCCTATCACCTAGAAAATTACAAGGGACTTAGGAACTCTGTGTTGGGAACCAGGGTCACAGACTAAAATATTAGAACTGGGGCAGAAATATATATATATTACTATTATTTCACATGGGTACACAGTAGTTTCTGAATAAGCATTTGCAAAATGAAGCAAAGGATAGTATATACGGACTCCAAAGAAGTCTTTCCCCATAGTTTGGGAATATTTTTTACCAGATAATTAAAAGGTAAAGACCAAGTGACACAGCTGAACACGTCGCCTGTTCCTCAAGTCTGATGGAGCCGTTTGCCCTCCTTCACGGAACTCTTATAAGGTCTTGCTGTCGACTGGAGTCTTTGCAGAGGAGGCACAGAAAAGCCTGGCGTGAGTCACAGCCCTGGGTCAACATGACCCTGTTCTCTGAAGGGCTCCCTGTGGGGAAGCCTTAAAAGGAAAAAACTCAGAGAAGTGGAAAGGCTCCTGAGTTGAGGCAAAGGCCACCCCCATCACCAACTCGCAGGCTCTTAGTAACTCAGGTCATCAAGTGGGCCGAGTCCTCTGCTTGTCCCTTCTCACCCTGCAGGATAATGACAGGCCTTCTGAAGCATTCAGGATGACTTCCTCTAAAGAAACCTACTGTTTTCTGAGTAACTCGAGGACGTTCAGCCTAAACCTTGAAAATATCTACAAACTGCCCACAATGCAAACCTTGCCGGATTTTCTCCCTGCAAAGTTGGGCAGCCTAGAAAGCCCACGACGGGACTGTCTTTTCCTTCTGGTTAGCCTCTCCACCGGACAGAGTTTGTGTGAAGAGGAAAAGAAACCAGTATTCTCTCCACAATAGGGGCAATTGTTCTGAACTGCAACATTCATTACATGCTTACTTTTTCATTTCACAATCTCACAGGAAATGAGGGGTCAGGATTTTGATTCTCCACCTTCCCCTCTGGTCATGACTAAAGGAGGAGACCAGTTGTTTTCCCAATTGCTCCAAAAAAAAAGGAAATGGTAACAGGTAGGAAATTAGCCCTTAGCCAAAGACTCCAGGTCACAACTCTCCATTTCCACCAAATTCTCCAGCAACCAGCATGACGTGTTTCACAGGAATGACAGGACGACGGGCCGTGGTCAATTTCTCCTACTTCCAAAGTCCCTCGGGGACACTGAGCAGGTGGGGCTGAGTATTTCGATCATCTTTCTGTTTGATCTATTGAACATTGATGACCAAGATACAAAGCTGGACAGAGAGCCTGGATTCCTTACTAACCAAAAGCAAGGCGGAGAAGCGATACAAAGTTGTGAAGAATCGGGACGGAGGCCCCAGGAGAGCGCTGGCCTCCTGGGCTTCAGATTCATTCTTTAAGACCAGACCACTGCCCAGCTTTTGCTGCTGGGAGAAGTCGGTATTTGCTTAAAGACCCATTCACAGAAAGGTCCAGCAGGAATGGAAATCAGAGCTGTGAATTCTAGTACCGGCTCTAACGCTGAAAAGCAGAGTAAAAACCTCCCAGGGCTGAAGTCTCCTAAAACATAAGTTCCAGTCATGGAGCCGAATACCTTTTCGGGCATTTCCAACTTTCTAATTGCCTTGAAAGACAGCAAAAATGATTGCAAACAAATAAAAACGTGTAATTCAGTTTTAAACAAGATTGCAATAACTAAACAAAATGAGTGGTTTTCAATACTTCTACAAATCTCTATATTAAAAACCCAGTCTCTGAACTTGGAATGCTTGGGTTCAAATCCTGTCTCTGTCACTTACCAGCTGTGTGCCCCGGGTGAAAGCCACTTAATTTTTCTGTGCTTTAGTTTCCACATCTACAAAATGGGGGAGAGTAACAATATGTGTTTCATTGGTTTTTGTGAGGATGAAAAGTGTTAACACAGCAAAGTAGTACCTGGCACACAGTGAACACTCAAGAAATGCTAATACTCACCATCACCATATGGATACAACGTTTTAAGAAAGAATTTTGTATTTCAGAAAGAACATGAATGTGTTAAAAAAAAAAAAAAAAAAAGGAACACACACGCTAATATGGACAAATCCATACACAGACCAAAGATTTGCACTTTCTAATTTCAAATAATTTCTTATGAATACTGAAGTTCGGCCTGCTTTTTCAGACTACAAAGGGGAGTTCACTATTGCTTTCCTAGTGAGGTACGCTGTATTTTTACGATTCTTTTTCCATTGTCAGTGATGCAAACTGAATGCAAACTAGCTTAGGCAAGAAGCAGTGCAGCTGGTCAGGAAAGCGCAGTGCAGAAAAGGCAAGGATAGCATTTGCATTAAGAGGCAGATGGCACTGATGGCTCTCTGTGCCCCCTACATGCCACTTCACTCTTGTTTACTGGGGCGACACAACTGGCATCAGTCAGACCGCCTGGGTTTGAAGCCGCCTGGGTGCTGTCTTTCTGGAGACCCTCTCCCTCCACATGGCAGGAGCCCTGGCCACCAGCAGCTTTCAATCCCACATGCTAATAATTCCAGAGCATGGAGAAAATGGACTTTCTCTCTGAGACCCAGGTTCAAAATTCTTGAGAAAGACTGACTGGTGTACTCTGGCTCAGCGAGACCCTACGCCAGGTCCTAGAACTGGTCTCTGGGGGAGAGGAAGGTGGGCAGAGGAGGGAGACTGATCAGAGTAATGGCAGAAGCGGACACACACCAAAGCATCAGACAGCCAGCAGACATTCACTCCTCTCAGAGACCAGGCCCGCCTGTAGAAGTGCTTTATGAACCGGCGTGCTTGTGAATGAAAAGGATTTCACATAGTCGTGGTTTGTAACATGTGTTAGGCTATCCTGGGGCAGAGCCTGTCATGACCGTCCATTCATCACTGTCCGAGAGACCGAACGCATATAAAGTTTTGTTCATCCGACAACCAGGTGGTGCTTCCCGCCCACCAGACCCCGTGGGCACTGGGCATAAACCAACCAAGTCATACCCTCCTGGGAGTGACTTTCAAGAGACAGGGACACGCCAAGAAGGCAACAACCATCCGGATCCTCAGAAAATGACTTCATTGCTGAGCTGGGAAATCGATGAAAACAAACCAGTGTTTCAGATCCACTTCAAACCACTGGATTTCAGGGGACTTGATGTTTATAAAATTTCCACTATCTAAATCAGTTATAAAGTTGGGTTACTTTCTTTCTTTTTTTTTTCTGGTCTAAGCGCTTACTCTGACTTCCTCACACTTCAAGTTCACTTCTAGTCCCTCAGGTCTGTCTGGAAGTTCTAAGAAAGACCTTTTTTATAAATTGTGCTCCACGTTGCAAAGGAGCGACTTGTTTTCACTCGTCATGTACTGACACAGGCCCACGTCCAGGCCTCTGGGGAACTGCACAAGGCATTTTCCAGAGTTATTTCCAGAATAAACAAGGCTTGAAAGGCCGGCCTCGCTTAACCACTGCCCACAGCTTCACGTCTCTACTCCTTGACCTTCTGTAAATATTTTAACACAACCAGCTCTCTAAGGAATTAGAATTTGTATTTTTCAGTCAACTCTGAAACATCCACAGAAAAGGCACCCTTTTATTGCTGTGTGCACGGTATCAATGGTCAAAGTTTCAATATTATATTTTTACAGCTATTAACAAAAGAATTTCATATTCCAAAACTCTCAGGCAAAAAGAAGAATCGAAATACTCAGACTGCAGGGGCTGCTTTTACCCAGCCATAGAAATGGAAAGAGTTCAGAAACAGAGTAAGTGATTGAGAAATAGTTCTGGCCACTGGTGCCACCTGCTAAATTGGAAACGCCATCCACCCTAAAAATAAAACTTAAACAATGAAACCTCAGGGATGGTATGAGGCTAGAATGTTACATATTAAAAGGACTTAAGCTACTCAGTTTGTCACTGATGCACATACCTGGGGAGAGGTGGTGGCCTGTGCTCAAAAAGAGATTCCTAGACTTTCCACTGGTCCCCTCTATGTCCACACAGTTGGAGGAAGGAGTCCTTAAATTGACTATCACAGGAAAGGAAAACCCAAGGTATTTCGAGACTAGAGTTCTGGGTGTTGCAAGAGGTGGGAACCTGAACTTTGCCTTTGGGGAACACTCAGTGAACCTCGAGTGCTGCAACCAGAAAGACCATTTGGCAAATGGCGTTAGCCTCCTGGTGTCAGGAAGGCTGTGGGGTGTGGAGGGGACTGGGGGGAGCCGGGGAGGACACATCTGCCCCAAAAGACAGCCCGGATCACCTTCAGACAGTTGTGCCAATGCACTATCACTGCAGTCCCTCCTAGTTTTATAAAGAAAAATCAGAAATCTCCAAGTTTTTATTATTAGAAACTAACTCAAATTTAAACTCATGTAACAGGCTGTGAGCTAACACTGAAAGAGTAGCGAGATAACCAACACAGTTCTGATCTTCTCATGATGACTTTTTAACTCTGAAATCTCAAATACAAAGTTTCTACAAAGAATGCTTGGTACTCAGCCTGCGTGTCATCTGCACCATCCCACGTGGGGCTGACCATGGAATACGCAGAGGCACCAGAGCGGGCCAAATACAAAGAGGGGGCCAAAAGAATGTACACACATTTTAAGAAAGGGAGAAAACTGTATTAAAATTGTAATACTCAGTATATACCGATAACAAATGATGAATACAAGTCCTGTGAATACATTTTTCTGGCATCCTCCAATTTGGTCTTTGTCCCAGGTTCCTAAAACTCTTGGAATTTCCTGAGTGATAATTCTTTTGTTATTCATAATAAGCCCCTTTTGATCAGGCGTGAGTTTATGCTAATGTGGTGACTTAGGGTGGAGGCCCTAGATAGCTTCTGACGGGACTGGCTGGTCACCAGAATGACGAGGTGATTAGATGGTTGGAACTTCCAGCCACCCCATAAATCTCCAGGAAATGAGGAACGGGGGCTGAAGATTAAACTTTATGAAAGCTTGTGTAACTTTACTAACATCTGTCACCCCAATAAACTTTAATTTAAAAAGAAAACACTTTATGAAAGCTCTTGAACAATAAGATTTGATGAGCTACTGAGTTGGTGAATACACAGAAGTGTGGGAGGGTGCTACACCAAGAGATGCGCGGGGGGACCCACACCGGCCCCCCGCCCTCCATAGCCTGCTCTGTGCATCTCTTCCTTTTGGCTGTTCCTGAGTTGTATCCTTATAATAAACTGGTAAACATAAGCAAAGTGCCTTCCCGAGTTCCGTGAGCTGTTCTAGCAAATGATCAAACCTTAAGAGGGGGTTATGGGAACCCCCGATTTATAGCCGTTCAGTCAGAAGTATAGGTGGCTCGGGACTTGCAACAAGCATCTGATGTGGCGGCAGTCTTGTAGGACTGAGCTCTTAAACTGTGGGGTCTGCATTAACTCTGGGCAGTTAGTCGATTATTGAATTGAATTGAACTGAATTGAACTGAACTGAACTGAACTGAACTGGATTGAGTTGTTGGACACCCAGTTGGTGTGGGAGAATCCGAGAATTGGTGGTTGGTGTTAGAAAACACTCCAGAACACCCAACTCAAGGCTCACATCTCAAGATTTACCAGTCAGCGCATCTGGCATCCAGTTTTAAGCTCTGCAGTGTCATATTCCATTATACCAAAGCTTTCAGCAAGGTTTTACTGAGAGTCTCGTCTTTGCTAACCCTGAGAGGAATTGAAGGAAGGGTCTGGAAAGTCAGAGGCCCTACAGGAATCTACTGGTAGCAGGAGAAGCCCAGTCACAGCATGATGGCTGACTCAAGTGGATTTGTGGACCTGTGGACTTGGGAAAAGGACCTGGTAACACACAGAGCTTCCTGCAGTCAGGCAGGTAGGAACCGGGATGACTTTAATTCTGGCATTAAAGAAAGTGTGACCTCCAGGACAGCAAAACGCGAAGCCACGCCACACTGTGCAAGCCCCCAGGCCAACGCGGCTGCCCTGTTCCCTCCACTTCCTGTCCTTTTTCTCATTCCCACCCTCGTCTCACCTGCTGGGGCCACGCTTTCCTCACGCAAGCTCTGGACTAGTCGATACACGCTGATGAAGCAAGAACGCACCCCCAAACATCCTCAGTGTCCCATCGTGGCCTGAAATATTCATACATATACTCTTCACTATTTCTGAGCTTTTCCACTTTTCAATTATTTACTTATTTTTAAATGAGGCTATTTCTTTAGCAGGACCCCTTCGCCCCCCCCAATCTCCACTGTTATTGACATCTTGCATCAGGGTGGTATATTTGTTGTAATTGATGAGCCAATCGCTATGTTGTTATTAACTGAATCCCATAGTTTACATTAGGTACATTCTTGGTTTTGTGCATTCCATGGGATTTTACAAATGTATAATGACACGTATCCACCATTGTAATATCATACAGAATAGTTTCACTGCCCTAAAAATTCTCCTATTTGTCTCTCACCTCATCCGAGCCCTGGCAACCAATGAACTTTTCATCATCTCCATAGTTTTGCCTTTTCCGGATGTCACACACTTGGAATCATACAGTGTGTATCCCTTCCAGACTGGCTTTTTTCACTTAGTCATACGCATTTACGTTTCCTCCGGATCTTTTGGTGGCTTCAGGGCTCCTTTCTTCTTACAGCTGAATAATACCCCATTGTCTGGATGGACCAGTGTGTTTATCCATCACCTACTAAGGACATCTTGGCTGCTTCCAAGTTTTGGCAAAGATGAATAAAGCTGCTATGAATGTTCATACGCAGCTTTTCGTGGGGATATACGTTTTCAGCTCATTTGGGTAAATATCGAGCAGTGCGATTGCTGAATCATATGGTAAGAGTATGTTTAGTTTGGGAAGAAACTGTCACACTGTCATCCCTACTGGCTGTACCTTTTGCATTCTTTCTGTGTATTTTTAAACCATAATGTCTTTTGGATTTATAAGAGCTATAACTACCTACATGTGGACTTTTTGTTGTTGTTGTTGTTCTAAGATATGGGACGGGCTGCCTTGCTTTAAAACTTCAGTAATTGCAAAGAATTTCATGACGTCCCCTCCACGTTGTCATCCTCATACTCCAAGCCATTCTCTGGACCATCTCAGTCTCCTTTCCTCTTTCAAGAGTGCGGGTGTGAAAGGCCTTCCTCCCTTGGCACCACCAAATCCACAAACCCACTTCCACGAGTTTCTCCCTCCCCCCTGCAGTCTCAGCAGAAGTGTCCCCACTCCTCCGTCTCCTCCTGGTCTTTGACACTTTGCTTATTCCATCTCTCTCCTCCCCCGTCTGCAAACACTTCCTCTCTGCAGGATGGGACTCAGCAGCCCTTTGAGTTTCTCTACTATCTCCTATCGTAAAACAAGATGAACAAATAACACACCAAAACGTCCTGGACCCTGCGTCCTCCTTCAGGAACCTTCTTACTCTGCTCTCTTTCATAGCCAAGCTCCGTAAGGTGGATTACGCATCTTCTCATTTATTTTTTTTTATTCTCATTTACTTTTTAATATGATTTTTAAAATCTCGCCCGCTGTCATTGTACCTCCTCTCACCTCCAACTCATGCATCTATTTCAGACAATATTACAGATGAGTTTTTAACAAATTTCCAATGACAGAAAATCCCTCTTAGGCAAATTGTTTCAATAGAAAGGAAGAAAGGCTGTCTAACTATTACATTGCTTTGTACACCTGAAACTAATTTTTTTTAAAAAGGGAAGAAAAGAAAGAAAAGGTACAAGAAAAAATTGAGGTAAAAAATCTGCCAAACTGGTTTAATGAAATTAGTAAAACTCTGATTCCCCAACTGAAAACTGACTGAGAACATTAAAAGGAAAAAAAACAGCAGGCTAATTTCACTTATAAATAGAGATGAAAAACATGGCCGTGGAGATAAATATGTGAATAACAGAAGAAGCTTAACTAGTTAAAAAGCAAATGAAGGGGCCAGCCCAGTGGCTCAGGCGGTTAGAGCTCCATGCTCCTAACTCCTAAGGCTGCGGGTTAGATTCCCACATGGGCCAGTGGGCTCTCAACCACAAGGTTGCCAGTTCGATTCCTCGAATCCCCCAAGGGATGGTGGTCAGCGCCCCTAGCAACTAAAGATTGAACATGCACCTTGAGCTGAGCTGCCGCTGAGCTCCCGGATGGCTCAGTTGGTTGGAGCGCGTCCTCTCAACCACAAGTTTGCCGGTTCGACTCCTGCAAGGGATGGTGGGCTGCGCCCCCTGCAACTAGCAACCACAACAGCAACTGGACCTGGAGCTGAGCCATGCCCTCCACTACTAAGACTGAAAGGACAACAACTTGAAGCTGAACTAAGATTGAAAGGACAACAAGTTGACTTGGAAAAATAAAAAAAAGTCCTGGAAGTACACACTGTTCCCCAATAAAGTCCTGTTTCTCCTTCCCCAATAAAAAAAAAAAAAAAAAAAAAAAAAAGCAAATGAAAATTTACTCTAACTCATTAGCAGTCAGATACTTTTAATAATATTTTAAAAATAAGGGGCGGCCGGGTGGCTCAGTTGGTTAGAGCACAGTGCTCATAATACCAAGGTCACCGGTTCGATCCCCACGTGGGCCAGTGAGCTGTGCCCTCCACAACTAGATTGAAAACAACGACTTGACTTGGAGCTGATGGGTCCTGGAAAAATACACTGCTCCCCAATAAAAATTAAAAAAAATAAAATAAAATAAAGCACAGTGCTCCATGAATGTAAGGATGGTTTAACATCAGGAAACCCACCTATATAATTCACTATATTTATTGTGTAATGGAGAAAAATAATATTACTACTTTGCTACACAGAAAACATTTGATAAAGTTCAACAATTTCTGAATCAAAAAATCAACTTATGTAGTAAGGCTGTGTGCCAAGAACATAAAATAAATATTATGCTGAATGAAGAAATTTTATATACGTAGTAATTTATGGAAACAGATTTTCACGCCGTGCCTCCAGACAGAAACCCCACCCAGTCCATATCTTGATTTCAGCCTTGTGACATACTGAGCAGAAAACTCAGCCGCACCACGCCAGACTTCTGTCCTACATGACCGAGGTAATAAATAGGTATTGTTTTAAACTGCTAAATTTGAGCTAATTTGTTACATAGCAATAGAAAAGAAATATTCCCTCCATCCAAAATTTACCCAGAGCATTATGCATAGAGTGAATACGTTGATTTTCCTTTTACGGAATGATATCTTGTTGTACTATTTTATAACCAGCAAATTAAAGATGCGATTTGTCAAATTCCACCAAAACAAAACATAACAAACAATTTGTTGGAATTTATTGGAACCACACTGAATCTCTAGTTCAGTTAAGGGAGAACTGATACGTTTAGGAGGTGTGGAAATGAGCCAGAGAAAGACAAATACAGTATTTGTATATGTAATATAATGGAAATGTAACATAACATCATTAAGAACTTTTGGTTTTATTCTCATGAAAACAGAGAGTAGAACGGTGGTTACCAGGGATTGGGGGTGGGGAAATGGGGACGTGTTGGTCAAAGGTACAAACTTCCGGTTATAAGATGAGTATAAGATAAGTTCCGGGAATCTAAAGCACAGTATTGTATATTATAACAATACTCTACGGTCTATTTGAAAGTGGCTAAGAGAGTAGATCTCAGATGTTCTCACCACAGAAGGAAATGGTGATGATGTGACATGACAGAGGTGTTAGGTAACACTAATATATTCGTGGTGACCACACTGCAATCTATACGTGTATCAGATCAGCACGTTGTACACCTGAAACTTATACAATATTATAGGTCAACTATAGCTCAATAAAGTTGGGGGCAGCAAAAAAGGGGAGTTAGAGCTTCAAAGGCATGACATAACTCTCCATTTATTTAGGTCTTTAATGTCTGTCAGGCAAATATAAAATTCTCAATAAATGTCTTGCTCATTTTTATTGCGTTTATTTCTAAGTACTATCAAAAAATAGTATCATTTTCATCTCCTATTTTTCACTGACTGTTGTTGATGCAGCAACATTGTAGAAATGTCATTGATCTTTCTGTTTTGATTTTACAGCAACTGCTCTAAAAATCCTTTATTAATCTGTCTTTATAATCTTTAGGATTTTCTAAGACGCCTGTCAAATACATCTCTGAATGGTTTCTGTTTTACTTCTTCCTTTCCAATTCTGTGACTTTCCTTCCTTATCTTGCTGCGTTGACGGCCATTCTGTCACCATGTGGACTAGAAGGGGTCAGATGGTGTCTGAGTGGTTCCTAATTTTAAAGAGAACGTTTTCAATAGTTCATCATTAAGTTTAAGATTTGCTGTAAATTTGTTTGTTTTTGTAAATAAATGGTCTTCATTATTACAGATATTCTCTCCTTGTGGGCTGTTAAGATTTTTTTTTAATCGTGCATGAACGTTAAATGCTATCATTTGCTCTTTGCACTGACTGAGGCAACCACGTAGCTTTTCTTTCTCACACGTCCCTTGATTCCGTTTACCCATATTCTGCTTAGAATTTTTACAGCTATCTTCACGAGTGAAACTGGTCGGGAACGCTCCTTTCTTGTACCATTCTTGTCCGGATTTGGGGTCATGATGATCCGAATTGATTTGGGTTTCAATAAATGAGTGAAAGAGTGTTCCTTGCATCTCTGTGACTTGGGAGAGTTCGTATTGCAATTATTTCTTCCTTGACTGTTTGGTAAATCTAATCTACAGAGTCATCTGGGCGTGACATTTCCTTGAAGGAGATTTTTATCTTGTGTTTCCATTTCTTTAATGGGTTTAGAACCAATCAGGATTACTATTTCTTTCTCTTCTTTTTTTTAAGGAGGGTGCAGCTCACAGTGGCCCATGCGGGATCGAACCAGCAACCTTGGTGTTATCAGCACCACGCTCTAAACACCTGAGCTAACTGGCCACCCCTAATATTTCCTCTTGAGTCGCTGTTGGTAAGTTAAATATTTCTAGAAATTTATCAATCTATAATCTTAAAGATGTTCATATATCCTGTTATCATTTTAAGCTCTGCTCCATCTATATTTATATGCCAATTCAGTCTTAGTGTCTATTTGTACCTTCTCTCTTCTTGTTTTGATCAATTTTACTGGAGTGTGAGTTTATTTGTTCTTTGATCTTTTCAAATAACCGATTCTTCTCCTTATTAATCCTTTTATGACCTATCTTTGTTTTCTATTTCATTAATCTTCTTATTTTGAGGATTCTCTTCTTCCTACTTTCCTTGCATTTATTCTTCAGCCCTTACTCTAACTTGTCACCCTGAACACTTGGCTCACAAATTAACATCAGTTCTTGATTTCTAATGTAAGTGTTTATGGCTGAAATGTTTACTCTAATTATTGCTTCAGTAACATTCTTTCCGTTCTAACATGTAGTATTTTTATCAGTCACTGTCAAGTAATTCCTAATTTTCATTATTATTTTATTTTACATTAAGTTATGTAGAAATCTTTTTTTAACTTCTCAAAGTACAGGAGATAGATACATTATTTGTTATTCATTAATAACTTATGGGCCGGCCCGGTGGCTCAGGTGGTTGGAGTTACCTGCTCCTAACGCTGAAGGCTACCGGTTTGATTCCCACATGGGCCAGTGGGCTCTCAACCACAAGGTTGCCAGTTCAATGCCTCGACTCCTGCAAGGGATGGTGGGCTCCGCCCCCTGCAACTAAGATTGAACACGGCACCTTGAGCTGAGCTCCTGGATGTCTCAGTTGGTTGGAGCGCATCCTCTCAACCACAAGGTTGCTGGTTTGACTCCTGTAAGGGATGGTGGGCTGCGCCCCCTGCAACTAACAACGGCAACTGGACCTGGAGCTGAGCTGCGCCCTCCACAACTAAGATTAAAAGGACAACAACTTGACTTGGAAAAAGTCCTGGAAGTACACACTGTTCCCCAATAAAGTCCTGATCCCCTTCCCAAATAATAAAAATCTTTAAAAAAATAAAAATAAGAAAAACTTACTATTGTGATTAAAAAAAAAAGTGGACCGTATGATACCAGTCCTTTGACGTTTACAGAGATTTACCATGTGGATCAGTATCTTCATTTCACACTCATCCTTGAAAGATCGTTTCACTAGAGCTGCACTTCTACAGAGAAAGTTATTTTACTTCAGCATACCAAAGACGTTATTTCACTCACCTCTGGCTTTGCTGTTGCTAGTCTCAACTAGCTCTATTAGGGCAGAAATTGCGTCTGTTTTGTTTACTCATTGTCTTTTAAAAAAAAAGAACCTAACAGCTTTATTAAGATATAATTCACATTCCACACAATTTACTTGTTTAAAGTGTACAATTCAATGGCTTTTAGTATGCTCACAGAGTTGTACAACCATCACAATCACTTTTAGACCCTCTTCATCATCCCCAAAGGAAACCCATGGCCATTAGCAGTTACACCTTATTCCCAACCCCCCCAGCCCTAGACAAACACAAAGCTACTTTCTGTCTCTATCGATTTACCTATTGTGTACATTTAATACAAATGGGAGCATACAATAAGTGTTTTTTTTGTGACTGGCTCCTTTCACTTAGCATGTTTTCAAGGTTCATCCATTTTGTAGCGTGAGTCACAACTTTATTCCTTTCTGCTGCCAAATACCACTCCATCACGAGGATACGCCACGTTTTATCTATCCCCTCATCAGTGTGGCTATTTGGGTTGTTCCTGCACTTTGGCTTTTATGACTAACGATGCTATGAACATCCATGTACAGGTTCTTGTGCGGACATATGTGTTCATTTTCCTTGGGTTTCACTTCCCTAGTTGTGGAACAGCTGAATCATATGGTAACTCGACGTTAACTTTCTGAGGAAACGCCAAACTGTTTTGCAAAGAAGCTGCACCATTTCACATTCCCACCAGCAACGTATGAGGATGCCAACTTCTCTACAACCTCAACAGCACTTATTATTATTTGTCTTTTTGATTATAGTGCTCACGCTTCTCTGCTCACCATCTTGCACAGTGCTTGGCACAGCATGCACTCAAATATTTAATGAACAAAGAACGCACGCTCCTCTGATTATAGCATATTTGTAATTCTCACGTGTATATTATGGCTATATACATTAGGGTTAGGTGTGTTACGTAAAACATGACTAACGTATTATTGTATCTTGTCCCAGTCATTAAATATCTTATTTAAAGCCACACTGCTATTTGGGCAGGTGTGAGGGGGGAGGATTGGCACAGGTCACTGGTGACAGTGATAGCCAATACCCTAAGCCACACAGGGTTATATCCATGATGCAGAGGCTGTAGACTAATTCTTGTCATCACATAGGCCACGATCTAATTTCTGGGTAAGAGATTAGAATAATCTTTCATTTTACTACGTACCAACTTTGCCCAGATCTTAATACAGTCCCATTTTACTGGTTGACATTTTATTACTGAATCAGGAAGGTAATGTAAATTTTAAAAAGTCTACCTATATGCCATGGGTCTCAAATCTATTCTGATTTTAAATGGGGGGCAAAAAATCCCAGAATACATTTTTCTTTTCCCGGACTTGACCTCATGTAAAATAGGTTATCACCACTGGGCTAGGTGATTCATTTATTAGTCAATTATGGCCTTCCAGGCAAAGGGCCTCCTACTGGAAACCAAACTTAAGAAGACAGACTCTACATGCCTGAGAGTCTTGGGTCGAGGTGGGGTAGGGGGGTGGGGGTGGTTTCCGTTTTAAATAGAAAGGACGTTTTTTGTGTTTGGCTGGGGGCCAGGAAGACAAGTCATTGGCTAAAGGTGTTCGCTCATTTACCATGCTCCCATTTAATGGCATGATCATATAATTTGTTTGTTTCCAACATCCTTCCAGATGACCCCAGCATTCTGTTGGACTTGGTAACTATGAGTTATAGCTCTCCTTCCTGGGTTATAATCAACACTTTGGACTGCACCTGCATCCTAAATACAGTTTAGATTATATTTCCTTAAATAGATGTAGCATATGCTTCTCCACATGACGCTTTTCTACTGTTTGTCCAATCACTCACGATGCCCTTGCAACTGGCCCTTGAAATTCCCTTGAAATTGCAAGTCGCTGTGGCCACATCACTTCTCCATGCTGTGCCTTTATTTGGTAATCTTAATAAGTGCTTAGCACATTAGGGAACTCGATAAACATTGAAATAATAACAGATTCCATCCTTGATAACCACTGACTTCAAAAAATTAGTGTGGCAGCTGCCTTTGTACCTCAATATGGTCAATACAAACTATAATTACTCACTGCTAGGAAACCTCTGTGCCAATGACAATAGGGACTTAGACGGCTGGGAACACGTGTCTTAGCTGCATGTCAAGCTGTGAATTCAGGCATATCAAGGAGTGTCTGAGAAAGCAGACGACCTGGACACAGCACTGGAGGTCACTGAGTCCCCGAGGGCCTAATCCTATCTCATTCCTTTTGACTTGCTCGTCCCCTAGTAAAAGGATTTCTTCCTCTTTCTGTCTGATAGGCATTTTCCTTCCCTTATGTCTCCTCTGTCTTCCCAGCCTGTGGACTTCGTTATACTGCAGCCAATTTTCAACTCTTGAGGGGGAAAGAAAATGTCCTCCCTGCAAGACAGCAGTGGTGAGAGCAGACGAGTTGTGATGGTGACACCAGGAAATTACAAGAGTGATAGCGAATACCACAATGAGTGATGTCAATGCAGGAAGTGGGAAGAGTGCAGTGAGGGACACAGCAGTGTGGCCGAGAGGAAGTCACTCTAAGGGCCCCTCAGAGGGGTATGTGCATGGGTGAATCTTGATGATCTCATGCTAAGTGACATTAGCCAGTTACAAAAAGACAAACACTGTACGAGTCCACTTCCACAAGGTACCTGGAGTAGTCAGATTCAAAGAGACAAAAGTAGATTGGCAGATGCCCAGGACTGGAGCGGTGGGGGATGGGATGTTGTTATTTAATGGATATCGAGTTTCTGTTTTGCAAGATGACAAGCGTTCTGGAGACTGAACTCATACAGTAGGTACGCTTTTGTGTCTGGCTTCCTTCACTCAACATGTTTTCAAAATTCGTCAGTGGTCCTTTGTATTGCAAAATAATATTGCGTTGCATAAATATATCACAATTTATTTATCCATTTACCTGTAGATGGACATTTTGGTTGCTTCTAGTTCTTTGGCAAGTGTTACGGATAAAATTGCTATAACGTCCGTGCACAAGACCTGTTTCACGTAGACCCGTTTTCATTTATGTTGGGTACACAACGAGGAGTGGGATTAAATCACATGTATACCTTTACAAGAAACTGACAAGCTGTTTTCCAAAGTGCTTTTACTGTGTTCCACGACCAGTAACAATGTATGAGAGCTGCAGTTGTTCCACATTCCTATCAGCACTTGATGTTATCCTGCTCTATTTTAGCCTTGCTCAGTGTAGGTACTACCTGTGGTTTTCGCTTCTAATTCCCCGATGCCTAACGATGCCGAGCATCTTTTTATGTTCTGGCTTATTGTATTGTAGATCCTGTCTCCTTTTTATGTTCTTGACACTGTCTTACCAAAAGTAAAAGTTTTTAACTTTAATGAAGTTCATTTTTTCAATTTTTTATGTATTGTGTTTTTGGGTCTAGTTAAGAAATCTTTGCCTATCCCAAGGTTTCAAAGAGTTTTCTCCTATACATTCATAAACAAGTTTTTTAATTACGTAAGAGATACGATCCATTTCAAGTTAATTTTGTATAGAGAAACTATCAAGATTCCTATTTTCCATGTGGATATCCAGTTTTTCCTGCACAATTTGTTGAAAAGGTCTTCTTTTCCCCAAACTAAGTTACCCTGGCCACTCTGTCAAAAATCAATTGCCTATATATAGATGGATCTATTTTCAGTACTCTCCATACTGTTCCAGTGACCCAGATGCCTGTTTTTATGCCACACTGTCTTTATTAGTATAGATGAACATTAAATCCTTAAATCCAATAATGTGAGTCTGCCAACTTTGTTCTCCATTTTCAAAATCATTTTGGCTTTTGTAGGCTCTTTCCATTTCCATATAAATTTTAGGATCAGTTTGTCAATTTCTATAAAAAGACTGCTAGAGCTTTAACTGGGATTGCATTGACTCTCCAGATCAATTGAGAGATAATTGACATTTTTTAAAATATTGAGTCTGGTCTCATGAATATGGTCCATCTACCTATTTATTTACATCTTTTAAAATGCCTCCCAGCGATATTTTATAATTTTCTGTGTACAGGTTTTATAAATTGTTAAGATTATCCCTGAGTAATTCATGATTTTAGAAGCTATCATAAATGGTATTTTCTATTTGAATTTTCAATTGTTCATTACTAGTATATAAAAATTCAATTGATTTTTGTATAGTGACCTTGTATCCTGCAACCTTACTAAATTCAGCTATAGCCAAGGAACATTTTTGGTAGATTCCTTAGGATTGTCTATGTACAAGATCATGTTGTCCGTGAATAAAAATCATTTTATATCTTTCCAATATGTATACCTTTTATTTATTTTTCTTGCTTTATTGCACAGACTAGGACTTTCAGTATAATGTTGAATAGGAAAGGTGGGAGTGACATCCTGTCTTGTTCCCAATCTCAGGGAAAAAGCACTGTGTTTCACCATTAAGATTAGTGCTAGGGATTTTTACAGATATCCTTTATTAGGCAGTTCCTTTCTGTTCCTAGTCTGCCAACAGTTTATGAATAGGTATTAAATGTTGTCAAAAGTTTGATTTTCTTTGGGGTAAGGGGGCATCTGTGGAGGTATTGTGTAGAAAAGAGTTAACATAGCAGGCCTGAGACTGTTATCCTTGGAAAGGCCTGTTTGCAAGGTTGGCCTTTGGCTGCCATCTGGGAACTTAGATTTTGGGAGGGTCCCCATCATTCCCAGAACTCAGAGAAGTGGCTCAATGTGCCTAAACTGTTTGTACGAACAATGTGGTTTAAGCTGAACCCTGATTCCGTTCTTGGAGTCTGGAATTTTGGTATGTGCCAAGCAGAGGTTGCCTATGTGACCAGCCTCCAATAAAAAGCATTTCTAATGAGCTTCTCTGCTAGATAGCATTTCATGCCTGTTGTCACAACCTGATGCTTGCAGGAATCTAGCACAGGGAGAGGACTTTTAGAAGCTTACACCTGGTCTATCCCAGACTTTACTTCATTGCTGATTTTGACTTATATCCATCCTCTCACTGTAATAAATCCTAGCTATGAGTATGACTATATGCTTAATCCTATGAGTCTTAGGGGAATGATCAGAAAGAATCATTGAATCTGGAGGTGGTTTTGGAATTGCCAACATTAATATCACATAGTTCTCCTCCTTTATTTTTTGAGTTATATTGATTTTGAAAATTAAACCAATCTTGAATTCCTGGAATAAACCTCACTTGTTGTATAACATCTCTCTATATTAGTCTCTCTCTATAGACATAGGTATAGATATTATTGTATAGATATTATTATACGTTATATATAATATATTGTTATGTATGTTTATATAACAATATATGTTTTTAACATGTTAACGATTTTGTACCTATACTAGTAAGGGATACTGGTCTATAATTTTATTAAAATAATAATTTTGTCTGGTTTAGGTATCGGGGTATTACCACCCTCATAAAATGAGTTGGAAAGTGTTACCTTTACTTCTATTTCCCGAAAGTTTGTGTAGGATGGGGATTATTTCTTTCTGAAATATTTCCCACAATTCTCCAGGGAAGTCATCTGGGCCTGGTGTCATCTTTGTCAGAACTGAAATGACAAATTTAATTTCTTTAATAGCTATAAGGCTGTTGAGATTTTTCAGTTCTTCTTGAGTCAGTTTCAGTAATTTATGATTTTTCAAAGAATTTGTCCATTTCAGTAGTCGAATTTATTGGCATTAATTGTTCAAAATACCTTATAATCTTTTTAATATCTGTAGTATTATGGTGAAGTCCTTTTATTCTTGACATTGGTAATTTGCACTTTCCCTTTTTTCATGACCATTCTGGCTAGAGGTTTATCAATTTTATTAACCTTTTCAAAGCACCAACTATTGGTTCCATTGATTTTTCTCTATTGTTTTAATATTTTTTATTTCATTAGTTTTCACTCTTGTGCTTATGTGTGCTTTAATTTGTTTTTGTTTTTCTGGTCTCTTAAGGTGGAAAATTACATCATTAATTTTAGACACTTCTTTTTTTCAAATATATGTATTTAATGCTGCAAACTTCCCTCTAAGCACTGCTTTAACAGCATGTCACAAATTTTGATATATTGCCTTTTCATTTCTATTTAGTACAAAATATTTTCTAATTTTTGCTGTGATTTCTTCTTTGACTCATGGGTTATTAAAAAAATGTGTTGTTTATTTTCCTAAGATTTGGAGATTTTTCAGAGTTTTTCTTTTTTTTTTTTTTTTTTGTCCTTTGTTGTTGTTTATGTGCTTAATTTTAGCAAAGTTCCAGATGCCAGGATACTGGTAATAGTTGGTACTGTCCTTTGGCTGAAAGTTTCCCAGACACTTAAACTATTTAATTTACTAAGCCAGCAATTTCAGACACATGTTCTGAATTAATAAAATCTTAATACTAATGTTGACATTTAATATTTAATATTGTATACTTTAAGCAAAAACATTAATGATTTTAAACTACCATTAATTTTAAGTTAAACACTTGGGTCCCTGTGCTTTTTTTAAATTTTTGGATTTTAATTCAGATTTAGATAATTTAATTTGAAACAAGAAAAGGTAAGATCTCTAAATGGGCAGAGCACAGAGGTTTTTAAGGGGTATGATACTATAATATTATATTCAAGTCTTTATACATTTGTTAAAATCCATAGAATGAACGTTGGACTCTGTAATGTAAACTATGGACTTTGGGTGATGATGGTGTGTCAATGTAGGTCCATCGATTATAATAAAGGTACCACTGTAGTGAGGGTGTTGGCGGGGTCTGGGCCTGTGTGGAAACAGGGTATATGGGAACTCTGCAGTTTCTGCGCAGTTGGCTGTGAACCTTAAACTTAAGATAAAAATAAAGTCTATTTTTAAAAAGTAACAATAATAAGATTTGGTGACATTCCAAATGCTAGATTAATGTTTAATAATATTTGCACATTTGTTGCTGCTACTAAATTACTTTAATTTCTCTAATCCCATACGGTTTCAAGTGTGATTTTCTTAAATCCCCCTTGAACAGTTCATAAGCTTCACCAGGTGACAGTAAAATTACTCAGATTAAGACTACATTATTTTAGAAATGAAGCACTTTGAGGAGTCCATCAAGTCCCCAGGGGATGAGGCAGCTAGTACATTAATTTGATCTTAGAGAAAATGAACCCCTTTACTTGTCACTCACAGCCTTCCCTGCTGAGAGGATCAGATTAGCGTCACGTGTCCAACAGCTGCCTTTCCTAGGAGTTCAGCAGAGCGTGGTAAATAATATCAGAACTGAGTCATTTATGGTTGAATGACACAGAATGAAAAGAAATGCCTTTCAGGCAGTTCCTGTTGCCTAATATGGACTATGAAATAGACACTTTAAGTAAGGGCCCCACCTGTGACCCAAATGAACCTTGAGGACGTCCATCTGATTTCCTGATCAAAAAAGGAATCCGAAAACACTGTAACTGATCTGTCTAGGCCTGAAGACCGGCTTCTCTCCTCTTCTCAGAGGCCTTGCCACCTGCAGTCCCCCAGAGCGCGTTCCTTACTAGCCGAGGGTGTTTTGTTTTGTGTTAAAGTTGCTCTTGCATCGCAGTGAAAGGCCGTAATCACCCCGCTGTCCTACAGGTGGCCAGAGTTTCATTGCATTGGGAAGCAGAACCAAGATAACTGAAAACAGAATTCATATTTAGAACTTGGAAAATTACGACTTGTACTTTGATAGTTTGTTCAAAAAATTAATATAACTATTAATTCTACTGTGACTTACTTATGAGTCCAGAATAGTGATGTCTTAAATAATTTACATCACTATTCCCTTAAAGATGAAACTGGTATCTAACATCCTCTTTCTTCAAGAAGTAGGAAAAATGCAGTGAAAATGATAGCTTTCAGATCACTGAATTCAACTTTAAAAAGCCATAAGGAAAGGGAGCCCTTTTCCAAGGAAGTGACAACAGATTCATAAACTGAATGACTCACACGCTGCTTTCAAATTGCAAAACTGATTGTGAATCACTGAAAAAAAACCTTAAAATCTCACAAAATCTGAGTTGTCTTTTAGGAATCAACACATGTAGCCTTTGCTGTTCATTAGCATATCCTTTTTCACTGACCTGAAATAACCTTTTGGTGACACTAAAATAGGTCAACTTCTATAAAACACTACTTAGAAACATTTGTTTTAAAAAGCCTGATTTGCTTTAGATTTCTTTTGAATGTACCATCAGTCTCGATGACATAAATAACTATATTTAGAAAAATGTATTAGAAACAGGTATTACACAAAAATACAGAAATGTCTTATAGTAGAAATGTATATTTCGGAATCCTTCTTTAGAAGGTAGCTCCCTTGAAATAAGACTCTGGTTGAAAACCAACCTGACAGAGGAAGTGTCCTTGACAACACAACCACTAATTAAGAGGGAGAAATGTTCAAAGTAGAAATCTACAAGGTGGTGCATTATATAAACACCATTAACAATGGGTGGACTTCTCTAGAAATCAGAATCTATATAATGCTGCTTTAGAATCTATATTCTGGGATGGGGGTGGTAGATGAGGGTAAAAGGGATCCAATATATGGTGATGGAAGGAGAACTGACTCTGGGTGGTGAACACACAATGTGATTTATAGAGGATGTAATACAGAATTGTACACCTGAAATCTATGTAACTTTACTAACAATTGTCACCCCAATAAACTTTAATTTAAAAAAAAGAAAGAAAAGAATCTATATTCTGCTGTTTCAGAACCAGAAACTAATAGATAACCCAAGAATGTTCCCAAGAAATGATAACATCCACCCCAAGATTTTAATCATTAACTTCAGAACAAGCTTAGACTTACTGTACAGTCTCAGGAACAAGGGAAGAAGGACAGTAGTAGCAGAGACAATACATTTTTTGAACTGACTGGAAAGCTTGAAGATAGTGAAAGTAGATACAAAATAATATTTGAGTGTTGGGAATTTTTTTTCATGTTTATGTAAGGGCCGTTTTACTATAGGAAATTGAAACATAAAAAAGCAATAAAAATTTATCTAGACCATGTAAACATTACGGGTTTTATAATTTAGTCTGAAAATCTCCTAGGATTGCTTGCTGGATTTCCACATGATAGTCTCGTTGAACATTAAACCCCAAAATGAGAATGGTACGTGAGAAGGGATTATGAATCTTGTCCAGAGGATTTTAAATTCCCTTCACTTCAGGGTAGAGGTGAATTTCTTTTCCATAGGCCTAGAGATGAGTCTGTTTCAGGTATATTTTCTCATGGGGCAGCAGCTTTGGTACAGTGAAGAAACAGAGAACTTACAACCTGAAGACCTGGGTTTTAATCCCTTTTCTGCCACTGACTAGTATGAAGTTGGGGAAGTTATTCAACCTCTCTGAGCCTCAGTTTCCTCATCTCTAAAATGGGGGTGCTCAAACGACAGCACAAAGTTGTAGTTACTGAGTAAGGTAAGATATGTTAGAGCATGATGTGGGCACGCCATGGAGGTTTAGCCAGTGTGAATCTTAAAGCTAATGAGAATCATTCTTTTCAGGGTTAAAATTATTTTGAAATTCACAATTACTCAGAAAAATAATATTTTCAGTGTCATTACCAAGGATACTGGTTTCGAAGACTGTATTTGTAAAGACTGCATCGCACATCAACACATGATTCTAAATACCTACAGATCCTTCCAAGTACCTCAGAAACTATTATATGTAAATAAATAAATTTATTGTACGCCAAGAGCAGGAACTGTGTCTCCTTGGTCCTGAAAACAATCTTCTAACCATCGCAAACACTCAAAAAAACTTGGTGAGACGAGTGTTTACAGCAAGGGACTTGAAGGGATTCCAGTGTTTTCCTGCCTCCTTCACTCTGGCTCTCTCCCTGTGGAAAATGTCGCTTCTCCAGGCCACAGGATGAGCGTCGGCCTCCCCTGATTTATAGCCTTTTCCTGTGAGCTGCTTCCCTCAGAGCTCAAGGCAGGATGTTCTGTTTGTATTTGTTTTACTTTTCCGCTCTCGCCGGGCATTTAGATTGACTGAGATTAAGAAACCAAAATTTCCACAATGCTTTCTGATCTTTGGTTAAAGTTCAATGTGTCAAACATACTCACTACCTATGGACCCTTTGCCCTTCTCACCTCCAGCGATGATGTGGAGATCACCCAGTCTCAGTGAGAAATATAGAACCAGCTCATGTTTGGGGAGCGGATGTGTCTCCCTATGAGTACGTGGTGGCTCTCATGAGAGTGTGGTATCCAAACTTTTGGATTGCTTTCCAAAAAAAAAAAGAAAAGAAAAAAATGTCATATTAAATTTCTTGCCAAGATTTAAAAAGTGAAGTGGATGAAGTGACTTCATATGTGAAGGAAAGAGGCAGTTTCATTGGGTGGAGTTAATGAGGGCAGAGGTGAGTCATGGAGTCCTGAGCTGTGAATATAATTACAGCTCATTTAGAAACAAACACGTATGTACATGACCTTTATTCTCTACAAAGCTGCATAAACGTTTACTTCCACGCTGACACACACAACCAGGGGGAATAAATTCAAATAGCCGGAGCCAGACATCTGATCACGTTCACAGAGATTAGATGGCACTGAGTGGAAACACTGTCCTTCCACTAACCACACACCTTGACAGAGGTCAAGGTACCCAACCGCCAGGAGGCTGGTCCCCACCACTCTGGTGGTGGGAGGTGATAATGACTCGCCAGAGTGAGATTCCACCTATGAACTTTCCTTTCCTTTCCCACTTACCGTTTTCCAGCTTCCCACTGATCAACCCTTTAGGAAAATCTCTGCCTCCCCCTTCCCTGGGATGATCCCTGTATTTGGGTTGCTTTTCATGGTTCATGGTCCCCAAGTCATGCTAATTTTTTTCTTTAACCCTCATCCTTGCCTGTCTCTCTGTCACATTATGTTCCCATGGATCCTCTCTCCTCACCTCATTGTACTACTGCGATAGCCAACTCATTTCTCCTTTCAGTGTACCCTACACAATACTGCCAGGTTAATGTCCCTAAACTCCCCTTTGCAAATGTCACAGCTCACGCAGAGATCTTGAGTACCGGCCTGCAAACTCCCCAGCCTGACTTTCAAACATAAAATCTGGCCCAAATCTACTTCGCGGGGTTTTTCTCCCTTGCTCCAGTCTAACTGATGGCTACCCCGCCCCCATCACACACCCAGCAGGTTTCAGGCCTGGCGCTTGGCCGTACCGTCCTCCTCTTATCTCCTTTGTGTCTGTGAAGTTCTACCTGGCAGGTGTGCGTCGTCCTCCGAGGAGCCTTACCCAACCATCCCTTGGTTTTTTTTACCCCAACTTGACTGCACTGCCGCCCCGCCCCCCCAGAGCCAGCTCCTGCACAAAGCGCCCCTGTCCTGCGAGCCAGGACCCTCCCCACTCCCAACCTCCCTCTGCGGCACCTTCATGACGGCTCCTGACACATTATCACAAAGTGCCTGATTTTACAGTTATTTCCCTGTTAGATTATAAACTCATTGGCGATAGGGATGGTGTCTTCCTCATCTTTTTATGCCCCGCGGCACCCAACACAGGATATTATCACAGAATGTCTAGTGGATGAATACACAAAGCTGTGAAGGGCCCCTATCAGAGCAACAGACACTTTGACCCCAACTGGTCGAGGTCCTTGAGCGCCCTCCCCTTGGCCAACAATCATACCAATCATCCTGTGTCTTGGAGAAAGATCCCCGTGGGTTCACCGCGTTAGTCACCAAAAGTTGTGACAAGTCCTATGCGATTTCACAGTTTTGTGTGATACATTAGTGTGTAATAGGAAAATAAATAGCACACGTTGTAATATGCCTACCATTACCCACGACATCTGCTTCAGAGGTCAACCTTGCCAGCCTTTGGAAACGCTACTTAAAAATTCAAGATAGTCAAGTCAGATATGACACCTGAGGATTAACAGGGTAGCAAAGTGACACATGTGCTACGCGCCAGCATCTGGGTCCAGAAGGGGATTTGCGTTAACACACACGCTCTCTTTTCCCCCCATCCTCCCGAAGTATGCGTCCCTTCATTAGGTAGCACTGCAAAATCCCTGTTCACAAACATCAAAATGTCCTGAAATTAAATGTCATTCTCCTCACCACTCATCTCTTTCCAAGTTCACACCAGTCTCCTCCCGCTCGCCCACAGTTTTTCCTGTCTGTGAACTTTTTGGTGCTCAAGTGCCATGTGTTTCTTGTAATGGTGACACTAATTGGTCACCACCACAGGTTTATGTCATGCCTATTTCAAAGACACTTTATGACCATCAGATTATTAGCATGTCATTAATTGACATAATAATTCCATAATGTAATTAACAATTATGCTCTCCACTGAGGAAATTAAAGCTCAGAAAAATTAAGTAACTAGTCCTAAGATTTTACAAGGTCAAAATCAAGACCAAAACTGAAAACAAGGTCTTCTAATTCAGTGCTACACTTGGAAGGGCATGCCTCCTTATCTTTCCTTATGGTGTGCTCTAAAAGATACAACGAGAAACCAGCAACAAGGCATTAAAAAACAAAAAAATGCCAGATTCTAAAAATAACATCACATATTTAATCCCCAACTGCTCACTTATCTGAACAATTGCTGTGCGTTCTTATTTGTTTTTGAGGAGAACTGACCTGTCTCTAAAACATTGGAAATGGCCTTTCCCTCCCTCAAAAGAATTTCTGGGCTGCAGTCTCTGGTTCACCAGAGCTTCTCAACTTCTGTCTCTGCTTTGGGTACTTAAAGACACAAGTCAGATCATGTCACCTCTCACCGCAAAACCCTCTGGTGGCTTCCCCCACGACTTGGAGGAAAAGCCGAAGTCCTTACTGCGAAGGCTTTCCTGATGTGGCCCTATTCCCACTTTACCCTCATCCCCAATCACCCTCCTCCCATTCACTACGTTCCACCTGTGCCCTCACGTTCCTCTGGCACACTCCTGTCTCAGGGCCTCCACACACACCCTTTGCTGCAATGTTCTTCCCCAGATGTCCACATGACATGTTGAGGTCTCCACTCTAATGTCACCCCCTCAGTGACCACTAGAGCTGTAGATCCCACCACCCCCACCTGCCTCCACCCCCACATGGTCCGATCCCGTCTTTGCCTGGTTTTCTCCCTCGGACCTGACGCTCTCCAGCACATTTGATTTATTTATCTTTTCTGTTGTCACTACCCGGTACAGCAGCCCAGGGAGCACAGCGGAGTAGCAACATACATCTCTGTGTGTGTGTATGGGGTGGGGGTGTGATGTGCAGTTGTGACTAATGCTATCATAAACTGTGCTCGATCACTTTTTATACGACTGCTAAGCACTATTACATACTCACTGGTGGTTTGAATGACTTTAAAACTCAGAATACTATTAATTTCCGGTGAGTAATTCCAAGAAACATGGTACTTGAGGGAGAATTAAGATGTTTTCAGAACAGCACAAAAGGCTGCCTGCTGTGGATCTTGGGGAAAAGACCATCCTGCTGAAGTCATTTTCCTGTTTAGTAAACCACAGCAGACAGTTTAGTGGATATTTTGAGATTTACTGTACTCTGATTCATTTAAAATGAGATTCCACATGATAATATGTTTCTTTAAAGTGTTTTGGAAGAAGTTCATGTCCATTCCAGTTCATAGTTTTCATTAAAAAAAAAAAAAGCATTTGTCATTTCCAAGTTCAGGAGTTACTGTATGATACCAAAAAGTTTCTTACAAGGTACTCAATAAGATGTTAAAAAGAGCAAGAGAGAGATTTAAAATAAACACAACTATTCAACTAATTTCACCATGCATTGAGTGCCTTCCGTGGTGTGAGCCTGGGGAAATGATTTAGCCATGCTTTGCCTTATTTTGTGCACGTATAAGAGGTGAAGGGGCATGTCTACTTATACAGACACGGAAAGCGCGCCCCTCTCCATCCCCATGAAATCCAGGGGGGTGCGGAGGGCAGGCAGCTGTGCAGTGCTCCGTTGCTGGTTCAGCACCAACTCTGCTCTACCTGCCTGGCAGCAGCTGCCCCCAGAGGTCAGAACTGGCGCCAAATCAACAGGAATCGCTTCCTCACACCATCACCCATATGGCAGCAGAGCTCTGGCCCCTGTCAGCTTCCATTGTGTTCTCACTCTTGCTGGCTAATCCCTCTCCACAACCCGAGCCCACAAGACAAGTACAAAAACCACGGTTTTTACTGTGTGCATGGTTTTACTATCAGACTACTGGGTGTTTTTTTTCAATTACAGTTGACATTCAATATTATTTTATATTAGTTTCATGTGTACAGCATGGTGGTTAGACATTTATATAACTTACGAAGTGATCCTCTCCCCTCCATAAGTCTAGTACCCACCTGGCACTAGCCAGAGTTATTACAATATTATTGACTATATTCCCTATGCTGTACTTTATATTACATGACTATTTTGTAACTATCAATTAGTACTTCTTAATCCCTTCACCTTTTTCACCCAGCTCCTCAATCCCCTGCCCACCTGGCAACCATCAGTTTGTTCTCTGTATCTATAAGTCTATTTCTGTTTTGTGTGTTCATTTATTTTATTCTTTAGATTCCACATATAAGTGAGATCACATAGTATTTGTCTTTCTCTGTCTGACTTACTGCACTCAGTACAATACCCTCCACGTCCATCCATGTTGTCACAAATGGCAAGATTTCATTCTTTTTTATGGCCGAGTAATATTCCACTGTATATATGAGTATGTACCACATCTTCTTTATCCAATTGTCTATTGATGGGCACTTAAGTTGTTTCCATATCTTGGCTATTGTAAATAGCAGGGCAATGAACATAGGGATGCATGTATCCTTTTGAATTAGTGTTTTGGGTTTCTTTGGATAGATACCCAGAAGTGAAATTCCTGGATCATATGGTAGTTCCATTTTTAACTTTTTGAGGAACTGCCACACTGTTTTCCACAGTGGCCGCACCAATTTGTAATCCCACCACCAATGCACGAGCGTTCCCTTTTTCTATATCCTTGCCAACACTTGTTTGTTGATTTATTGATGATAGCCATTCTGACTGGAGTGAGGTGATATCTCATCGTGGTTTTGATTTGGATTTCCCTGATGATTAGTGACGTCGAGCATCTTTACATATGTCTATTGGCCATCTGTATGTCCTCTTTGGAGAAATGTCTACTCTCCAAAGGTCCTCTACCCATTTTTTAATTGACTGTTTGGTTTTTTTGGTGCTAAATTGTATGAGCTCTTTATACATTTTGGATATTAACCCCTTATTGGGTGCATCATTGGCAAACATCTCTCCCATCCAGTAGGTTGTTTGTTGATGGTTGTCTTTGCTGTGCAAATACTTTTTTAGTTTGATGTAGTCCCATTTGTTTTTTTTCTTTTGCTTCCCTTACCAGAGGAAATATATAAAAATATATATGTATATCACTAAGAGCAATGTTTGAGAGTTTACTACCTATGCTTTTTTTCTAGGAGTTTTATGGTTTCAGGTCTTACTATTTACGTCTTTAATCCATTTTGAATTTATCCTTGTATATGGTGTAAGAAGGTGGTCCAGTTTCTTTAAAACTACTGGTTTTGGGTCCAGTCTGGTGGCTCTGGTGGTTGGAGCGCCGTGCTCCTAACGCCAGGGTTACGGGTTCAATTCCCACATGGGCCAGTGAGCTGCGCCCTCTATAGCTAAGATTGTGAACAACAGCTCTCTCTGGACCTGGGCCGCGGTGAGCAGCTGGAGGTCAGCGTGAGCTGCGGTGGGCTGCTGTGTGCTGACGTGGGCTGCTGTGCTGCCCTAGGGACTAGACTAAGAAACAATGGCTTGAACCAGAGTGGGGTGGGGGAGGCGAAGAAGGGGGAAAAAAGAAAAACAAAACCTACTGGTTTTGAAGATCACTGTATTTCTCATAAGATTTGCAGGAAACACATGAGATGATGATTGAGATTCTTTACAGAAAATTCTCTCTTTGACGTCATCCTAATGTATCTTGAATGCACTAAATATCTACTAACCAGGCTGTTCTGCCTTCTTCCTGCCTGCCTTCCCAAACGCCTGATGCAGTAACCTGCATATAATAAATGTTCAAGAAATAATTACTGAATTAAGGTTTCTGTGGGATGAATTTCTCAACATTAGATATCTTAAAGGACATTTCTTTGTCTGCATAGAATCTGTGTATTAATACTGAGCTTTTTGGAAAAGAACACTACGCATAGGTGGATACACTTGGCAATGGGCACAAGGCTGAATTATTTAAAATAATTTAAAATGCATGTCGCATGGCCATTGGAATATCAGAAGAATCGGAAGCATCAGATGAAAAACAGGCTAACCGCACATGAACAGAAAATCTTCACTTTTCGTCCCCGCATCTCAAAAACTGATTGCATTACTCGTGCAACGGAATGCTACAGACAATAAAAAAGAATAAACTAGTGTCCCACACCACAAGGCGGACGCATTTCAAAAACATTAGTCTGAGTGAGAGGCTTTTCACAGAAGACTACACATTGCACGATTCCATGTATATGAAATTCTAGAAAAGGCCAAACCACTCGATGCTAGAAAAAAATCAGAATACAGGTAGTCTCGGGGGCTAGAGCAAGAAGCAACTGGAAAGGAGTGTGAGGGGATGTTATAAGGTTACGGTAATGGCCTCCATTTTGTCAGGGGTTTGCATGACACAAGTTTATACATTTGTCAATACTTATCCCATGGTACACTTAAGGTTCATGCATTTTATTGCACACGAATTTTACCTTGAAGAAAAGGTAGAATTTTACCAAAAAGGAAAAAAAATCACACACAAAAATGGAACTCTAGTTAATGAGAGGTATGCTGAAGTGTCTGGTGCAAAGTGTACTGATAGCTGCAACTTACTGTGAGATGCATAAAAAAAAGGTGGATTCACGTAAGAAAAGAGATACATGGAAATGTTCATGGATCTGCTAATGTGTATAAAAGAAATACAAGAAGGATAAATCTGAAACCAAGGAGATTCGTTACCTGCAAGGAGTAGATGGGAATATAGTGGGAAGAATGGGGGAAAGGCAGCCCTTCCCTGAGTGCACCTCTCTTCATAGTTCCAACTTTAGAATCGGGCAATGTGTTTCTCATATCGATCCCTTCCCCCCCCCCAAACAAAGTTAATGTAAATATTTAAAATCAACCAAGATATGGAGGAAACCTACAATGAAATACAAACAGTAACAGATGAACCTAACTGTATTAGAAATGAGGAGCACATCCAACCAGAAGAGGGTGGGGGAAGCAAAGAACTAAGCCAAGTGACTTGGGGAAACAGTATTTTGGCTGTACACTACAATGCTAAAAAACAAAAGAATTGTGTACAAATATCATACTCTAATTCGCAAATTTGTTTCTCACCGGGGTATGGATTAGCGATTCTGAATCTACTTTGCATGTACACTAGGACTGACCAAATAAGCAAATATGTTGTGGATAATGAGAGCTACGTTTTTCACTAATGGAGGCAGAAGTTACTAGTAGAGAAAAGGGATGGTCCAGAATGAACCCGTGCTGTTGAATTGGTCTCAAAGGCATCAGTATGAACTCATGATTTCATGTGGCTATGAATACATATATGCACATATATCCTCACACCAGATGGAGAAATACAGGTGTGTGTATGGATGTGTATAGGTCTTAGTAAACACACGTATTTCCCAGCTCTCTACGAGAGCCTGAAGACAGTGACACCCCCGTAGCAATAACCACACTTAGCGCCCAGATCTTGGTTTGTAAGTACCATTCTCAAAAAACAAAAACAAACAAACAAAAACCCCAAAAACAGGGCTCCTTAGAGGAAAAAAAAACTAGGGAAAATAAAAAATGAGCCTGCAATATCTCATAGTGCCAGCAAGTAAGAAAGTACTCAAAAAATGATGGGGCATGTCAAAAGGACTTGAGCTAATCTGAAGAAAGCTTCCGGCGATCAAACTGCGACAATCTGAGCAATAACATAAATAATGATAACACTGGATTTTAACCCAAAGATTAAAATAAATATTCCTGACTCTATGTGTTATGAATAAATAATTGAATAAATAAACAAATGGGGAAGAAGGGACACCTCTTCCTTGCAGTTTAATTCCAGCTAATGAATGTAGAAAGAATGAGGGACGCAGGAAAGTGCCATTAGAGAATTAGAAATAATTGCTGCAGAAACAACCCTTCAATGCTAAAATTAATTAAGCGAAAGTTTAAGGAGAAGCGGCATATTTGCATGGTCTCAAAGTATCTCCTCCAAAACACTTGCTATTTACAAAGTGAAAAATAGTAAATTTACAGTGGAGAAACCTGGCGCACAACCCCTTATGCAGTGATAAAAGTAATTACACGGTAGTAATTACACAGGGTGACATCACATAACCCCCCTGATTCGATGGACTGAGAAGGGCATAGTCTCACTTCTGTGCTATTTTTGTAAAAGATGCACAGTCTCAATCTAATCACGAGAAAACTTTAGACAAACTCAAATTGCAGGACAGCCGATAAAATATGTGGCCAGTACACTTCAAAGGAGCCACAGTGGTCACAGACAAAGACTGAGAAACTAGCAGAGATTGGAGGAGACTGAGGAAACCCAACAGGGGGGCCCTGGGTTGGATGCTGGCCAGAAAACTGACATTAGTGGAAAATGCATGAAATTTAAATAAGATCTGTAGATTCATTAGTAGTAAT
The DNA here is from genome assembly GCF_057876585.1 of Rhinolophus sinicus. Taxonomy (NCBI): domain Eukaryota; kingdom Metazoa; phylum Chordata; class Mammalia; order Chiroptera; family Rhinolophidae; genus Rhinolophus; species Rhinolophus sinicus. The sequence goes on along the minus strand of NC_142514.1, from coordinate 5,222,293 downwards.
ATTCATTTTCTGGTCTTGATCATTGCATCGTGGTTTCTGTAAGATGCTAACTTTAGCGGAAGCTGGTGGAGGGTATTTGTGAATGCTCTGTATTACTTTTGCAACTTTTCTATAAGTCTAAAGTTATTTCAAAATAAAAAATTACCAAAAATGAGATGTGCTGATGGGTGGATAGATGGTGATGTGATAAACAGACACATTAAAACGCTACTGGTAGATTCTAGGTACTGGGTGTTCACTGCACAGTTCTTTCAGCTTTTCTGTATATTTGAAACTTTTGCAAATAAAATGTTGGAAACATCCAATTAATAAACCAAATTTAATTTTGGTTCTGGTGATAACTTATCTACTGCTAATGGAACATAAAGAGCAAAAGTAATCAGGAATTTGACACAAGCAAGGTGAAATAACGTGACTTTTGCCGCGTGGTGTGACACTGGGACGAAGACCCTGCCCTGGAGTTGGGAATCAGAACAATCTAATCTAAGCCACAAAGGGTCAAGTAAACAATAGCAAGAGAAGAGCTCTCAAAACCTGAAGTGAATGTAATTATTAACAAGACAGGGTGGCCTACATGTTTGGGTGCATAGAATCTGCTCGGTGCTAGCTGTCCTCTGGTAGAGATCCGGCCTGTGAAGGTGCTCGTTCTAGCCTCCTACTCAAGGCCTGATGAGGGGAACCTTATCAAGCTGCTGATTAGAAGAGGGAGGAGGTGGTGGAGTCAGCTAAGCCAGGGCTGGTGCAAATTGGTGCAGTCGCCTTACTTAATATTAGTTAATTGCTAAACAAACTGATTTAGTGAATCAGCCCCACAGTAAAATGATGATGTAACAAGCAATAAACGTGCACTGGTAACCTTTGGTGTGCTGCATGAATGTACACACTGTAACCCACATGTTTATCATTGAATGCGGGAAATGGTGGACTTGTAATGAAATACACACATGTTCCTTGGAGATTGAGAGTCAGGGCAATGATGAAGGGAAAAACATGATCTTCATGCACTAAAGATTCACAGATCAGGAAACGTCCTATGAGATAATTCAGAAAGCTTCTGGTTCCCAGTATAGAACAGGAAACGCCAGAAGTCCGATTCAGCCCTAGGAGGATAGACATTTAGGGAAAATTCCAAGACCTCGTCCTCTGGGGAACTCTGAAAGGAATCAGACCCAGAAGGTGGAGACTTCATCGGCTGCTAAACTTATCTGGTTCTACAAGTAAACTGTGAGGGCTTGAAAACTTGGTAACACAGAAGTCAGTTGCAAAGCTGGAACAGAACTAAAAAACACTTCCCCAATGACGAATAGTCTTCTTTGAATGTGTAGCGCACGAAACTTGGATATCTCAGTCGAGAACCGATAGGCCGTATGTGGAGAGAAGGAAATTTGGTCTGTGATCAAGGCCCTTTCAGGTACAAATTGAATCCTGGCAAGTTAATAATTTTACATAATAATAACTCTGAAAAACATTAACATAATAATAACTCTGAAAAACATTAGTGGCTCATATCCTTTAAACACTTCAGTGTACCAGGCCTTATGCTCTGCAACTAGATGGAGTAACTCAATAATAATAATTTCTTCCCAGAGGCTCACTGAACCCCAACAGGACCGGGCTAACCTACCGTTTACTGGCAATTCTAAGAGACATGAGGATGACTATTTTGAGCCTCCTCCACAGTATTCTCTCTCTCTCTCTCTTTCGTACACATTGAAGGTTTGCCAAGGGTTGAATCAAAAATGATTCCAGCTGTATTTATTTCAAAATTGTCAGGCAGAACCAGTCCTCCAGACAGCACTGGACTACTCATGTGTAATGCGACAGGGCACACGCATGCTACATTTCTTCTCTGATCTTCAAAGGGCAGGCATCTCATAGAGAAAAGTCCTTTTGTGGCAAATTGTACTCGTGCCTGGAAAAGAGCACAAGATGCCACAAACACATAAATTCACGCAGAGGTTCTGCAGTAAGAATCTGATGTGTTAAAAACAGTCAGTTTCAGAGCATACTCCATTCTGACAGATACTCCACAACCATATTTTTAAAAAGAGGGGAAGATGAACATTAATCCCTTTAGATAATTTTTTAAAAGGTCCGACGTCAATTCTGATTTTTTTCTGAAGTAGGACACGAAGTTAGCACATTATTTTCCTAGATCCGACACAACGGTTTTTTACTGCATCTTCCATATTCAACTTAATAAAGACAACAAGTGCCTATTTTTAAGGACTGATTGATTCACTGGCATTCCAATGGCTGGATGGCATTGTTAGTATGAAGATGCAAACCATTGTTTTACAGAACAGTGATTCAGTTCTCCTGAGTAAGACAGCAAAGTCTCTGAGCAGATCTCTTCTCTTCCTCACTCTGCGGGAACCGCCCAGCCAACCCTGATCTCAACAGTAGAGCAAACCACCATGCATTCAGGAAAAAGAAGATTTCTTCATAGAGCTCAAGATATCTGCTTTGACCTTTGGACGTTTAAATGCCCTGACTCTGTTTCTAATTATAAAATTGAAATATGGACTTTGCAAGGTACAATGAGGGCCAGGTACCATTTGTGCAACACAAATGGCCGCTCCGTCCCTGCTGTGAGCCATCTCAGACCCTCTTGCTGCTCTTCCTCCAGACGCAACCCTATTATTTGGGGGTTACAGTCTCACCCCCACACACATCGTAGTCCCCCTTTGTGGATCAAGGCTGCAAGCCTCACCTTGCCTCCTCCTTTCAACCTATAAACGTCCCTGTCTTTCTTTTCACCTTAGAAGACCAGTGTTTCTGAGTCTCGTTCCCCTATGGCCCCTGCTGGGTTTTATTGCTTCAAGCTCTCTCTCTCCACTGCTCTCTCCCTTTGCCTACACAGAAGCTCCACTATTCAGCACCTGAAGAAAAACTTGACCTCTGACCTCTTGCAGGAGCTCCGATGTCCCTGTGCTCTCTCCTACCTGTTGGTGCTCTTTCAGCATCTACATAATTCTTCACCCATCTGCTTCTCTTCTTCTTCGCCAGGATGCTGGGCCAAGTGATCATTATGTCTCACCTGGATTCTTCTACTTTATTTGAAAATGCAAAACTGACTGCCTTAGCAGTTAACGTGTGTTAACGTCCACACGTCAGCAATTTCCTCATTGTTCTTAGACTCAAATCCTTATGATCGTTCAGAAGACCCAGAAGGGACTCCTGTCACTGTCCCCTTTGCTCTCTCCACGCACTAGGTTTCGCATTTGCTTTCCCCATTGCCTGGAATATTCTGCTTTCTACGCTCACCCCCAACTATTTCATTCCCCTTCACCCTTCAGGTCTAAGCTCCAATTTCACATCCTCAGGGATCCTTTTCTGGCCCCCCAATTAGCACCATATTTCTTCCTGCCAAGGCACTGCCCCAGTTTGTGATGACACATTCACTTTGTGTCATCATTTGATCAGTGCCTCTCTCCCACGAGACCCTCAGATCCATGATGGAAAACCTACGTCACCTTGCTCACATTTATATCCACAAAGAATGGCATGAGTTCCAGCCCTTCTCAGGAACTCAGTAAACACTCACTCTTGTCAAAGTCTAACATTCCAGAAAGAGAAGGCTAACCTTGTTCCTGCTCCCTGGTTTCCATTCTCCGCTGAGCACAACGTGCCTTCCAGTCACTCTGCTCTTCTGAAAGTCGCCAATGGCTTCCTCACTGTCAGTCCACCCTGTTCTTTTAACCAGACCCACAGTGAAGGCACCATTGAGCCCTGTTGGCCACGCTCTCCACTGCCTTCCATGTCCTCCTGACCTCTTGGGTGAACTGCTGTCCTCCTTGTATCTTTGGTCCATTTCCCTGGCTCCTCTGTCCTCACTCCTTAAATACTGAGGCCCCTCAGAGTTCTGAACGTCTTGCTCTTATCTCCCAGTCCATCTCACTGACTTCTTCACCTTTGGATACCTCTGAGAATCTGATCAAATTTACGGACGCACTCCATCCAGCACACCAAGTGGAAACTCACAGGAAATATTGCTTATAATTTCTGGTGGTTATAGAGCCGTGAACCCCAATTGTCTGGGCCACCCTGGATCCCACTTAAGGAGCCCAGACTACCTGCGCTCCCTAGGCACCGTCTCCCACTTCTAACTACTACTTTTGTCTGCTAACTCTCTTCCTAGCCCCAACTACTCTTGAACTCTAGTCCTATTTTCAAATAGCTATTTCCAGCTCTTCCTAGATGTCCCACCAGCACTGTCCAAGGAAACTCATTTATTTCCCCAAACCTGCTGTCTTTCCCTATCTCTAGCAAGGTGTCTTTCTGATTTTAAGGAATTCCTATGATTCATCCGTGACATCTCTATAAAGTTATCCAGGTTCCTTCCCAGAAAAATAAAAACGAAACTTTAATTTTCTCAATCCAATGTTCAAATAGTCTTTCAAAATGCACTCAACCTCTTTCCTGAAAACAAACCAATTCCAGAACAAACTAATTAAAAATAAAATGTATACACTTCAAAAAGAGGGACAATGATGAGGGCCGGCCCGGTGGCTCAGGCGGTTGGAGCTCCGTGCTCCTAACTCCGAAGGCTGCCGGTTCGATTCCCACATGGGCCAGTGGGCTCTCAACCACAAAGTTTGCCAGTTCAACTCCTTGAGTCCCACAACGGGTGGTGGGCTCCGCCCCCTGCAACCATGATTGAACATGGCACCTTGAGCAGAGCTGCTGCTGAGCTCCCGGATGGCTCAGTTGGTTGGAGTGCGTCCTCTCAACCACAAGCTTGCTGGTTTGACTCCCGCAAGGGATGGTGGGCTGCGCCCCCTGCAACTAGCAATGGCAACTGGACCTGGAGCTGAGCTGCGCCCTCCACAACTAAGACTGAAAGAACAACAACTTGAAGCTGAACGGCACTCTCCACAACTAAGATTGAAAGGACAACAACTTGACTTGGAAAAAAGTCCTGGAAGTGCACACTGTTCCCCAATAAAGTCCTGTTCCCCTTCCCCAATAAAAAAATAAAAGAAGAGGGACAGTGACGTCAGATTAGCAGCCCCAGCCACCCCTCAGCGCCACCACAGGTGTAATAAATGTGCTAAGGGACCAATGAAGAAGACATGAAACAGGGAGGAAACAGAGCTATTCATTTGGCATCGATTCGAACCACAGCACCTGTGTACGGCCCTCCTATTACATGGAGCCACCCTAGTATCCCAATTATTCTCCAAAACAACAGCTTGGCTGGCCTCCCCCCTGACCTCTAACACTCAGCTCTGCTGGAGTCATTCCACCACCCTGGCATGCGTCTCCACTCTGTTTTGACTTTTCAAATTCTTCCTCAAGGCCCAGAACAAATGACTCATACATGGGCAGTATGTCGCCTCTCTATCTGCGAGCGGAGCCCAAGCTGTACCTTTTCAACAAAGCCTTCTCCAATGCAATTATGTCAGCAAATGCTTACAGGCACATGTTACGTGTAAAGTGCTGTGTCCCGTGTCGGGCGAGTGTACTAGAACAGGGAGGAGGTAGAAAGATGACAAGAATGTGGCCTCTGACTCAGTGTGTTTATAATCCAGTAGAACATTTTTTAAAAAACAATACTAAAACTAAGTAAAATGCTGGGCTGAAACACACAGGCATTAGGGTACAAAGTGAGGCAGAAAGGATTTCTTTCCTTTCTCTGAAATTGCATCCTGTTTGTACTCCTTCGTGGGTCAACGGCACTCGTGTGCTAATCCATACTCACAAGTGGTGTGGAAGCCTCCTACACCCAGGTGAACTATATTTCGCCTGCCTCTAGTGAATCCGCAAGAATGAGCCTTTGAGCAGAGGCGAGGTTTGGCAGAGAGCAGAAGAGGCAAGAGGACATCCTATTGAGGGAACAAGTTCTTGTAAAGGTGGCTCACCGCCTATTTATCATGAAATAGCAGCAAATAATAACCAAGCTTTGAATTAACCAAAACTTTTACCCTCCACAGAATGAGTCATTGACGCACCAAAGTATACGCTACTGAACGTTCCATTGTGTTAGCCTGCAAAACTCCTAAATTTGAAGTAAATATTAAATATGTCTTCCCAAATGTTTTCAGAGCAATCGAGAAATGCAGTTGAGGACAAATGAATCGCAGGAACCAGTCTAAACCCCACCCTGATGATCCCGTTAAGATGAGAGCAATGGTCAACAGCAAAGTGGAGGCCAAGTTCAGATGCTGCTGTGCCGCAGCCGGGAGGCGGTTCGCCGCCAGCCCTTACAGTACGTGGTTTGCTGGGGCCTGTGAGTCACCCATGAGGGGAGCTGCAGTTCTCGACCAGTGCTGTAGGCACTGAGATCCGGTATTTGCTTTTAGACCGTGGGAGCAAAGACTAATAAGGAAAATGCAGCACAGCAGCTGGAAAACCAATTCCCTCCGGACTGTCCCAAAGTGCTCCTGCCAAGTCATTTCCCATCCTCGGGACAGGGGAGGTCCCCGAGTATGTGTGCGTTTCTGTCCTTCAGACTCATTTCTTTTGCCTCACTTATCACTTTACAGCCCAGCTGAAAGTGATACTAAGCTCCAACTCCTTCTTGTAACACCAAACATGACAAAAACCCATCATTAAACACACAGCTCAAAAAATTTCATTTCAGGGCCGGCCCGGTGGCTCAGGCGGTTAGAGCTCCATGCTCCTAACTCCGAAGGCTGCCGGTTCGATTCCCATGTGGGCCAGTGGGCTCTCAACCACAAGGTTGCCAGTTCAATTCCTTGACTCCCACAAGGGATGGTGGGCTCTGCCCCCTGCAACTAGCAATGGCAACTGGACCTGGAGCTGAGCTGCGCTCTCCACAACTAAGACTGAAAGGACAACAACTTGAAGCTGAATGGCACCCTCCACAACTAAGATTGAAAAGACAACAAATTGACTTGGAAAAAAAAAAAAAAAGTCCTGGAAGTACACACTGTTGCCCAATAAAGTCCTGTTCCCCTCCCCCAATAAAAAAATGTGTATACCTTTAAAAAAAAAATTTCATTTCAGTATATTCCTTTGATCCTTTCGAACACTGCATATTCAGCCATTTTGAGATTCCAGATAACAGACTATGCTAGTGTTAGTTGATATGGTGGCAAGATTGTGCCTCGTCCAACCAAGACAATGTCATAATGTCATTCAGTCTTGTCATCTGTGTGACTGAAACAAAAATTCGGACCTCACCCAACACCGCTGGACTGAGCAAGAATTCTACAAGACTAAGAGAAAGCAAATTAACACTCACCTCCTTTCTTGACTTCAAGAGAGTGTGAACAGCTTCAGCAGGAAACCGGCGATTTCCTTGGAAAAACCACTTGGATTCTAGCAAAAATCCTGAATGATCAGCTGTCGGAAGGATGAATACATTTTAGGGACTAAGGTTTACCATTCAATGCTTAGAATCAAAAGTAATGTTTTGACCAGGCAATATTTTTTTTTTTTTTAAGATTTTATTGGGGAAGGGGAACAGGACTTTATTGGGGAACACTGTGTACTTCCAGGACTTTTCTCCAAGTCAAGTTGTTGTCCTTTCAATCTTAGTTGTGGAGGGTTCTGTTCAGCTTCAAGTTGTTGTCCTTTCAATCTTAGTTGTGGAGGGCGCAGCTCAGCTCCCCGTCCAGTTGCCGTTGCTAGTTGTAGGGGGCACGGCCCACCATCCCTTGCAGGAGTCGAACCAGCAACCTTGTGGTTGAGAGGACGCGCTCCAACCAACTGAGCCATCCGGGAGCTCAGCAGCAGCTCAGCTCAAGGTGCCATGTTCAATCATGGTTGCAGGGGGCGGAGCCCACCATCCCTTGCGGGGCTCGAGGAATCGAACCGGCAACCTTGTGGTTGAGAGCCCACTGGCCCACGTGGGAATCGAACCAGCAGCCTTCGGAGTTAGGAGCACGGAGCTCTAACCGCCTGAGCCACTGGGCCGGCCCACAATATTTTTTTTTAAAGTTAGCTCAGTGGTAAATCCATTTCTCTGGATACAAATATCTAGCAACATATCTTAGTTTATTAACATTAATTTTTGTGGTATGCACAGTCTTTCTGTTTCAGTAACATTTCCTCTGAGCTGTTTTTTTCTGTGACATGTTAGTTATCAACAACAGGTATTGGGGCGTTCCTATGTAAAGAACGCTGTTCCTATAGAGAATATAAGCAAAATTATAATCCAGCTGAGAAAAAGTCTACAAACTAGTGTGGGGGCTAAAAACATAATACTTTTCCTCCCACCTTCTAAGTTCTTCTATCTGGGCTCATCATCAAATTAACAGAGAGATTCACAGGAGAAAATCATATTTTAATACATGTGCATGGGGAATTCACAGACCCATGAAAGTTCCAAAGGCAATGAGGCAACACTGGGTCCATGAGATATATTGGACAAAGAAGAAAGGGGGAGAAATGGGGTCTTAGATTTCAGAAGGAAGAATGGGAGATTTACAGGTAGAGAGGAAGAGCAGAACACACCTGGCAGGTAAAGTCTCGCTCGGCAACTCAGAAACAATAGGACACGGTATCTGGCTAATAGGCCCCTTGCCTAAAGCCCCGCTATTTACCAGACTTAATTCAAATTAGGCTAACGGAGAACATCCTAAGGTTTCCTTCCCCAAGCAAGTTTCTCTGTCTGAATCTCTTGGGCAGGAAGTGGGGGAGGGCCAAAGGTTCTTTCTGAGCCTTGTTTCTTAATAATCAGCTGAAAATCAATATCCCAAAAAGGCAGCTTTCTGGTGGCAAAACTTTGATTCCCTTCCCTAGCTATGCACAGATGTAAGTAATGAATACGCTGTTTTGATGATTTTCACCCAGTCAGATCTGTTCGACTAGCAGCTCTTCAGCATGATCCTAGCCCTGTAGCTTCCTTGGCCGAAACATAGGAGGGAACGTGTAAAATCCGTAATATCTCACTTATCTGAGAATCATTTACATGACAACCTTAGCTAAGTGGAACTCTGCTGAGAAGGCAAAGGGAAAACAAAAAGATATTCAAATAGCAGTGACAAAGAGAATGCACCAAATGGCATATGCACAGAGAAGAGACATAAGGAGAACAAGTGTAACTGCCTGGAGAGGAAAAAAGCTACTCATATAAAGCCAGTCTGGAGGCAAAAAGTTCTAACACTCTCAAGAGACCTCAGACACCTACCTCTCTGTAAGGGGCTAGAAAAGCTGCCAGCACACGATGCTCTCAGCATTCGTTGATGGATGATGGATAGCTGCTGCTCTAAATGATGACCCAAGACCTCAGTTATTAGATAAATTGCACTTCATGTAATTTTACTTAGGTATGGCTAGAAGTAGAGTAACACTGTACAATTTTGTTCAAAAAGCTTACTGTAAAAATAAGCTCCTTACATAATAAAGCAAGCATCAAACAAGGACAACGGTTCTATTAGTTCTAAAATGGAATCCAGAGTATTTGTGAGTTCCCGCCAAGATGGCAGAATAAATAAACACTGTGCTTACTTCCTCTCACGACCATATCAAAATCACAACTAAACTACAGAACAACCGCCATTAAGAATTCCCTGAAGTCTCCTGAACTGAAGCCCTACAACTAAGGACCTTCAGAAGAAGCCACCTCGAGACTGGTAGGAGGGGCAGAGATGCAGAACGAGCCGGTCCCACACCCACGTGTGACCATTAAAAATCGGGGGGGTATATCTCAGCTGCGGAGGTCCTCCCCTCCCCTCAGAGGAGCAAGGGGTCCCAGTGCCACACCAGGCTCCCAGCCCAGGGTTCCAGTGTCCTAGAGAGAGGTCCCCATAATTTCTGGTTGTGAAAACCAGCGGAGATTGTGGCTGAGTGAGACGGAGGGCAGCTGGGGTCCCAGGCGCTCCTCCTAAAGGGACTGTGCACGGACTTACTCACCGATGGACTTACTCACCAACAGAATCACTGGCTTTGAGCTCCAATGCTGGGGCAGCAGCTGGAGAGGAGACAGGGACATATGGGGATTGGGATGGTGGGGGTACTGAGGTATCTGGCTTCAGGAAGAGGGTGGGAGGGGCAGCGTCATCCCAGAAGGAGGAGCTGGTGGAAGTTTCTTTGTTGAGCTCTCCCCCATTCCTGAATCTCCATCAAGCTGGCCCCACCCTGGTGATTCTGAGACCACACCCCTGCCCAACTTTCAGGTACATTCAAGCCACTTCCAGTGACTTTTTCGTACAAACCGCCTACCTTGGCTCAAGCTGCAGACTTTGCCAGGGTCTCTCAAAGCTTCATGGAACCCAGACGAGCAGCAGCTGCTTGAGTATGTCCTGTACCTTGGGCTGAGCAGCCCCAAGCCCAGCATTAGCGGCAACCGGCCTTGGTTTGTAGCTCGGCCCCTTCAGGCACTTACAAGCACTGCACAGGCGGCAGCCATCTGCAGGATTGCTTTAAGGGGCCACCAGGTGGCCCCAGCTGGGGCACGAGCTGTGGTTGAATTTGACATCCCAGGTGGCCCTGGGGCTGGCATGCCCAGGGGCAAGCTTCAAAACAAGCTGGAGCACCCAGCCACCTCCAAGGAGGACACACCCAAGGGGCAGATTGGGCAGGTACCAGAGTCCTGCTGAGGCAGATCCTGCTCTGTAGGCTCAGCCCCTGCACCACAACTCCTCCACTGTAGTCAAGGCCAATCCTCACAACCAGTGAGACCAAGGATCAGTCCCTCCCACTGATGGGCAAACAGCAACCAAGGCTCAACTACTACAGGAGGGCACACACAACCCACACAAGGGACACACCTGGAGCACCCAGCTCAGGTGACCAGGGAGACTGTGCCACTGAGCCCCACAGCACACCTACTACATAAGGCCACTTACTAAGACCGGGAGACACAGCAGCCCTACCTAATGCATAGAAACAAACACAGGGAAGCAACCAAAATGGGGAGACAAAGAAATACGTCCCAAATAAAAGAACAGAACAAAGCTCCACAAAAATAACTAAACAAAATGGAGACAAGCAGTTCACCAGACGCAGAGTTCCAAGCACTGGTTATAAGGATGCTCACAGATCTCAGGAAGAACCTCAACAAAGAGATAGGAAAACAGAAAAGTGGAGACAGAAAACAGAAAAAGGAACACAATAACAAAAATGAAGAATGCATTACAGGGAATAAACAGTAGATTAGATGAAGCAGAGGATCAAAGCAGCAAGTTAGAAGATAAGGTAGCAGGAAACACCCAATCAGAACAGCAAAGAGAAAAAAGAATCCAAGAAAAAAAATGAGAGTTTAAGGGGCCTCTGGAACAACATCAAACATACCAACATTCACATTATAGGGGTACCAGCAGGAGAAGAGAGAAAGCAAGGAATTGGAAACCTATTTGAAGAAATAATGATGGAAAACTTCCCTAATCTGGCAAAGGAAACAGATATATACAAGCTCAGGAAGCGCAGAGAGTCCCAAACAAGATGAACCCAAACAGGCCCACACCAAGACACATTATAATTAAAATGCCAAAGGTTAAATACAAAGAGAGAATCCTAAAAGCAGCAAGAGAAAAGTAGTTAGTTACCTACAAGGGAGTTCCCATAAGACTGGCAGCTGATTTCTCAACAGAAATTTTACAGGCCAGAAGGGATGGGCACAAAATATTCAACATGATGAAAAGCAAGGGCCTACAAGATTACTTTACCCAGCAAAGCTATCATTTAGAATGAAAGTACAGATAAAGAGCTTCCCAGACAAAAAAAAGCTAAAGGAGTTCATCACCACCAAACCAGTATTACGTGGAATCTTAGAGGGACTTCCTTAAGATGAAAAAAATCAAAACTATGAATAATAAAATGGCAATAACTACATACCTATGAACAATTACTTTTAATGTAAATGGATTAAATGCGCCAATCAAAATATGGGGGAGGGGCGCTGAATGGATAATAAAACAAGACCCTTACATATGCTGCCTACAAGAGACTCACTTCAGATCGAAAGACACACAGACTGAAAGTAAAGGGATAGAAAAAGATGTTTCATGAAAATGGAAACAAACAAACAATAAAACCTGGGGTAGAAATACTTATACCAGACAAAACAGACTTTAAAACAAAGACTATAATAAAAGACAATGAAGGACCTAGTAACCCTACGTCTGGGTATTTATCCAAAGAAACCCAAACGCTACTTTAAGGGGATGTGCTCATTCATATGTTCATTGCAGCATTATTTACAATAACCAACACATGAAGGCAACCTGGGTGTCCCTGAATGGATGAAGAAGAGGTGGTACATATATACAATGGAGTATTACTATGCCACTAAGAAAGAACGAAATCTTGCCATCTGTGACAACATGGATAGACTTAGAGGGTATTATGCTCACTGTAGTAAGTCAGACAGTAAAAGACAAATGTGATATGATTTCACTTATAAGTGGAATCTAAAGAACACAATAAACACACAAAACAGAAACAAACTTACAGATACAGAGAACATTTGGATGGTTATCAGATGACAGGGGGGTTTGGGGGTGGGTAAAAAAGTGAATGAGATTAAGAAGTACAAATTGGTTGTTACACAGTAGTCAGGGAGATGTAGGGTACAGCATAAGGAATACAGTCAATAATATTTAATAACTATGTATGGTGTCAGATGGGGACTAGATTTCTCAGGGTGATAGATGGGTGAAGATAGAAAAAGGTGAAGGGATTAAGAAATACAAGTTGGTAGTTAGAATATAGTCATGGGGATGTAAAGAAAAACACAGGAAATATAATCAATAATATGGTAATAACCATGTATAGCACCAGGTGGGTCCTGCTGAATGACTATGACGTACACCTGAAAACAATACAATATTGTAGGTTAGCTACATTTTTATAAAAATCTTATAAATAAATGAAGTATTTATTACAAATAGGTCATCAAATAAAATAAAAAAGTGCAATGGAATGGAATCCAGGTTACTGTCTACCTGAGGAAAAATGGAATTCTGTTGTGCTCCAGGAGGAAATGGTCAGGTGTAGAATGCTACATACAAAAGGGCAATCTTAATATTCACTCCTCGGGCAACATGTGGTACTCCTTTACTACATGTATAAATTAAAGAAAATTGCTCCTTTGGATTTATTATCTTAGGATTCAAAAATAGACTGGACAACTAATCATCATCTCAAGTATGGGGGAACGGAGCTCTTTATCTGCCCCTCAAAACTTGCTCTACCCGTGGTCTTCCCAGCTCCTTACTGGTGACCCCATCCTTCTGGTCACCCAGGCCCACACCCTGGGAATCCACTTTCCTTCACATCCCACGGCCAATCCGTCAGCAAATCTTCTTGGCCTTTCCTTTGAAACAGTTCTACAATCTGTTTCTCAGCAGCCCCCTTACTAACACTGTGGGTCAAATCACCACTATCTTGGTCTGAATTACCACGAAGCTTCTCAACTAGCCTCCCTGCTTTCTGTCCACTCCCTTAAGCCACTTCTCCACATACAGCTCAGAGGAATCCTTTCAAAATGTAAGTCAGATTTACATCCGTCCTCTGCTCAGCGGCTCCCAAGGTCCCCTTCTCCTGCAGAGTAAAAGCCAGGGTCCTCGCTTCCTCCTCCTGTCTCCCAGCTCACTCTGCTCCAGCCTACCAGCCTTCTTAGTGCTGCTTGGACACTGCTGTGCACTGCTGTTGCCTCTGCCTGGAATGTTCATTTTCCCCCAAATATCCCTCTGGTTTATTCCCTAAGGAGCACTCTTCCCAATGAGCATGAAAACCTCACTCCAGAATGAACTCCCAATTTGGATGCACTTTCCTGCCTGTCTCTTATATTTTCTTTCCAAAATGATAATTACATATTACTCTTGGAGAGAGCTTTAGAGCTTACAAAGTGATTTTGCATATAGAATTTCATTTGATTCTCACAACCATCCTAAGGAAAGAGGCCTCACAGGTGTTATAATTCCCACTTCACAAGTCATGAAACCAGGGCTCATAAGGTTAAATGAAACTGTGCAATTTCACACAACTGATAAGAGGAGAGCTGAGTTTAAAACCCGGTTTTAGATTCCTGGTCTACTACACTTTCCACGAAATCACAAATTTATTATTTATTTTACATTCCGGTTTATCAGCCTCAATACTCTTTCCCTCCTTCCCAACCAGTTCCTTCTCTTATCTATTTTCTTCCCTTCGGGCATTGTACAGAGACTGGAGAACTTAAGAAGCCCAGGAGCTAGGGGTGGGAACATTTACAGAATGATACACAAGTGAACAAAAGATCAGTTAGGGCTGAAGGGGACCAAAGTTTTGCCACCCTAAAGTTGTCTTTTTGGGATCTTGATTTTTAAGCTGCTTATTAAGAAACAAGACTCAGAAAGAACCTTGGACCCTCTGCGCTTTCCTGCCTCAGAGATTCAGAGGGATAAACCTACTCCAGGAAGGGAATCTCAGATGTTCACCGCAGCAGCCTGACTTGAATCCAGTCAGATGGATGGGAGAGCGTCAAACAGGGGCTTGTTTACTAGATTGCACCCTGTGATTCATTGTTTTTGGCTGCCCAGCAAAACTTTACCTGCCTTGTGTGTTTGGCTCTTCCTCGACAAGCTGCAAATCACCCATTCTCACTTTTGAAATCTAAGATCCCGCCTTCCCCCTTTCTCCTTTGTCCAAAATGTCGTATGTACCCAACGTTGCCTCACTGTCTTTGGAACTTTCTTGCCTATGTGAATTCCCCATTGCATATATTAAAATTTGGTTTTCTCCTGTGAATCTGTTTCTGTTAATTTGATTATTAGCCCAGCTAGAAGAACTTAGAAGGTGGGAGGAAAAGTGTTATTTTTTTAGCCGCCCCCCTCAATGCTTAGTAGGTGAACTCCTAAAGGAACCAATTCAAAATAAACCTATACAGGGCTCGCTGTAGATTAATTAAGAACTTTCCAACTGACTTTTGATGATGATTTTGAAGGAAGGGGAGGGGTAAAGAATGACAGGAATGAAGAGTGCAATTTACTCCTTTTTATCAGGCCTAGAACAACATGTACTCCTACAATTTAGGAGGGTTTTTTTTAACCACTTAGTCACAGGTTAAGTGAAGCAACCACCAAAAAAAAACCTGCAAGTAGAAACCCCCATACGCATGCCGGTCATCAGAGAAATAAATGAATCTCAAAATACGAAAAGTAAGAAAACGAAATCATCTGAAAGTAAAAACGACAACTTCAATATCACTTTACAAAAAGTTCATCTCACAATAAATGTGAAGGAAATAAACAGCTCTGAGTCAAGAAAGGCGAACACTCAAACATGTGTGGACTATTCGCTACGTTTCCAGATTTATTCCCAGCGTGCGTGGGTGCGCTGTGGCACGAGGCCTTAGCCTCGGCTATCGGGCTGTGATGATGTGTGACCTTAGGAATTCAGAGATGCCATCCCGGACTCATGGGGTGAGGTCTGTTCCAGCCACTGCAAGGCCCCACCTGACTTTCTTACGCTAGAAAGGTTTAGGATTCATTTTCTACAAAGTCAACCTCCCAGAGCACAGCCAGATCTAAAGCACTTTTTCTCTTAAACAAAGGAGCAGCCATTCCCAAAGCCCAGTCTAACCTGAAATACCAGATTTCCTAATGAGCAGTCGCTCAGACGCCTGTCCCAGCTCCCCTACCATGTTTAACCCCTTCCTTCCCCTCTCTGGTCTCCAGAATTCCACCTTCCAACACCATGAAGGTTATTTGAATTTTAAAAATATATATTAATATCTCTGGTGAAAATCCTCACGTCTAACTGCTTTCTAGATATAAGTACGCATAACATCCCTTTTTACATCCATAATCATTCCAGAGAGTACCTAAAAAGAAAACTGTGGGAGGTAAGCGATAGAGACACCGAATCATTACAAAGTTGTATATTAATCTTTCTAATTCATAGGCCTTTTTGGATAAAAAGAGGAATGAAATTAGTAGTTCTGGTCATTTTTCAAACTATATCACCATGAAATTTGGTCCACAAACAATATCTATCAGATGTCTCTTCAGTTATCTAAAGTCTCGCTATGATTCATTAAACTCTACACACTCCCACCAGTCAATGAAAACATTAAGTTCCAGACTGAGTTTCTTTGATATAAATTGTTGTCCTTTTCAAAAATCAGTCTTTAGATTCTGGAGTCTTGTGATTCTTCTTAATCATACTTAATACATTAAACAGGTTTTTTTTCCTCTTGTGTTTAATGTATGTAGATGTTTTAAAACATTAGGTATGAAAAGTTTTAGTTATTAAAATTTCTGTGGTCTGAAAAATAGTGACACCTGAAACATAAATCTGGTATTAAAAACTAATAAAGAAATGCAAGTGGGCATGCAGGTTTTCCTCCCCTACAAGAGCAAGAGATAAGATAGACCGTCCCCATTTCCCCTTTCTCCTTCTTCTTTTTGCCTATGAAGTTAAGAAAGATAAACAAGACAAACACTCACTGATAGCGAAAGTATGGAGGAAACAAATGCTGTTGATAAGGGTGTAAATGCACACAACCTATTTGGAAGGTACAGTAGCAATTAGTACCCAAAGATTTCATCGGTTATTTCCTTTAATCTGATAATTCTGCTTTGATCAGTGTGGTCTAAGGAAGTCATTAAAGATGCACAAAACTTTGGGGTAAAGGAAGTTCATTTCAGCATCATTTAGAATGGTGACAATTGGACTCAACCATGGGAAAACTGGACAATTAAACTGTAATTCCCTGGTGACGATGGTCAAGGAACCAGGCTCCAGAGTCTTGACGCGTCAGTCTGGGTCTGCCGTGTGCGTGAACGTGACGTCACACGAGCAGGGGATTCTTCAGCAACCCAGCAAATGAGTTTAATAAATTATAGATAATCTACCAATAACTAAAATTACTAAAATTCAAGAACTGCAGGGGGCCGGCCCGGTGGCTCAGGTGGTTGGAGCTCCATGCTCCTAACTCCGAAGGCTGCCGGTTTGATTCCCACATGGGCCAGTGGGCTCTCAACCACAAGGTTGCCAGTTCGACTCCCACAAGGGATGGTGGGCTGCGCCCCCTGCAACTAGCAACAGCAACTGGACCTGGAGCTGAGCTGCGCCCTCCACAACTAAGACTGAAAGGACAACAACTTGACTTGGAAAAAAGTCCTGGAAGTACACACTGTTCCCCAATAAAGTCCTGTTCCCCTTCCCCAATAAAATCTTTAAAAACAAAGAACGGCATTGAACATTTCTGCCCAAGGGTATAAAAGTTTTTCATTTTCCTGAGTAAAACTCTACCAACGAATAACAATTTGTTACAATTGATTTTTAACCTTATCCCCTTCTTTATCTTACAAATGAATTCAGCAATAACAAAAATCATGAAGTTTTAAAGCATTTTCTCAAATAAAATCAATGAAACTCACATCATGGCGTCTTCATGGAATGAACAAATCGCTCAGTAAACGTCAGCTGTCACAGCCAGTGTTCCAAGAGCTTTCTGTGCACTGATTCACTGACTCTTCACTGAAGTGGATAGATACAGTTGTGATCCCCATATTCAGATGAATGACCTGAAAGTACACATTGCGTAAGCAATGTGCCCAGACAACGCAGCTAGGAAATGGCCAAGCCCAATTTGAAACCCAGGCAGTTGGCATCAGAGCCCGAGGTCTCAACCACGGTGCCACACCGCTATTAAAATACAATTATTAGATACAAATGTAATAATCAAAGCTTAAGTAACCTAGATTAATATTGAAACTGCACTGAGATTTTGGTTAAATAGAAGCAGGGAGAGGGGAGGAGAGTTTATCAAGGAGGTGATGGAGCCTCGGGGAAGGCAGGCAGGCAGGCTGATGAAGAACATTCCAGGCCCAGCTCTCAGTGTGATCCAGAGGTCAGACCTAGGACCAAGAGGCTTGTCCCTGAGGCTCAAATACCAGCGATAATGCAGAGGGGAGGGTGGGCAAAAGTTCAAAGGTGAGGCCTCTGTGTTTCATCTTGTCCTTACCCTTATTTTGTGTCTATGTTTTATCTTGTCCTTTTCTGTTTCTTCCCGTGAGAAATGAAGATGGAAGGAGGTTAAGTGGAGTGAGGTGATGAGCTTTATGTTTTGGAAACCACCATCAGTAGTTTGGATTGGCAGTGGTGTGGACTGGAGAATGGAAGCTCCTGGGCTCAAGGAGACCAGTTAAAAGGCAAGGGATAAAGTGGCTGCAGGGCAGTGGGATTGGAGAGCAAGGGACAGGTTAAGAGCTTCAGTTAGCAGATGGAACTCAGGCTAGGATCACCAGTTAGATGTGAGGGATTAAAGGAACAGTGACGAGCAGATGATTGACTAAATTACTTAACTCCTAGACATAAGAGGGACCACACTAAGTAACTAGGTTTTGGCAGACCACTTAAATTTCAAAGAGGAAACTTCACTTTTTTCCTTCCTTCTATCTTCCCTCCTTATAATAACATCCTGAGTCACATTTATTCTGTTTTCTTTTTTAATTACTAGATTGCCTCATAATAAACAAAAGACAGAATTTGATTCTCAACCATAATTAAACTTCTTTTGAATTTGTTAAGGACCCAAGAACTCAACTGAATACAGACAACTCCTGGTACCCTTGTTTTTGAAAACATAAAAATCATTTTTAAAGGATAGACCTGATTCTGATTTAGAAATTCAAATACCATTAAAAAAAATCTTCACTTTACCCCTAACCAACTTTATCCTTTAAGTGATCATTTCAATTTTATAAAATACACTTAAACGTATACAATTATAAATGCATGTTCTGGAGGATAATTAAATGACCAGGTTGACTATCTTAGTCGATAGTAAATGTGCATTTGTCTTATCAAAATGGCGATTCAATTCTAACTCAGGACAGCAAGTTGTCAAAATAATTTTCAAAGACAGCCTATTATGAACAAATAAATATACATTTAAATTAAATAATAGAAGCCTTGGAAACTCCTGAAAACACTAAAAAACAATTATCCCCACAGAACCCGAAAGCGGCATCTGAAAACCCCATACTAGAAACAGTACGATGACACACCAGAGAGGCATGTAATGCATACTGTTCTCAATGGCAGGACTCAGATCTCTGCTAAAGCTGCATGTCCCGACCTCCCTGGCGAGGAGGCTGAATTACAGCCTAATTACACCCAGAGAAGAAGCCTTTGTCTCTCTCTACTCCCAGGAGATTCCAAGGTAAAGCTGGAATTGTAATTTGCTAGATGGCTGAGACTGAGCGTAGCTTTTGCACCATCCTCTGAAGTAAAAGTTAAGTATATGAAGGAAAAGCTTTAATGGAAATATAAGACATCAAAGCAATTACAAAGAAAGCTGTTTTTGAAAAAAATGAGAGAGTACATTTAAAGTATAATCTATATCCAGTAACATTCCCTTTTGGCAATAACTGCTGTGCTAATGGGAGTAAGAAAAGGTGTTTGAAGTCAGACAGACCCCTACTATTTAGGGGCTCTGTAACCTGGGGCAAGCCTCCCAACCTGACCCCTCACTTCCTTCATCTGCAAAATGGGGGTAATTATACCTACTTGTAAGAGATGGTATAAAGATTAAATGAAATAATGTGTGTAAATAAATCCACCACAATGCCTGGCACACAACCGGCTCCCATAAATGGTTATTACAATAGTTTGTCTGAAGGTTCTTTATTGACCTTGTATTTCTAAAAAATTAGTTATTAGGGATTTTTTTTTTCTCTTTTAGCACCAAGTGAGGCAAAGTAGATTCTTCTCCTTCTGCCTGCCCAATACTACCTCATCTTATAATCTGAATCATAGTAAAAGCAAAACACCATGAGTGCCTACTGTATTCAGACAGTATCGTGCTAAGTGCTATGGAAACACAAGAGAAGAGAAGGGATGGCGTCTGCCATCAGAGGTCCTGCAATACAAGCAAGGAGGTGAGGCCTCCATAGATGAAACAACTAGAATAAAGTATATATATATGTGTGTGTGTGTGTGTGTATATGTTGTATATGTCACATATATGTGTCATGTGTGTCATATACATGCGTCATATATGTGTGTCATATGTGTGTATCATGTATGTATGGTACAGGGTGAGATTACATGATACCAACTGAATTACCAGGATGAATCACAAGTGGGAAAAACAGATATGGGTTAGAGCAGTGATTCCAAACTATCGATGGCGAGGATCACTTTTAATTTTCTATCCATCGTGAACCAACAAGCGGCCCTACCGCCCAGACAGCGGCACAGCTCATGCTACATCCAACTCATCATGTCAGTTCAGCTGCTCCCAGAGCTATGCCCTGTCCACACACTCACTCGTGGACCATGTGCCTGGATTTTCGGGTAATGCTAAATTGTCCAAAAGTCTCTAAATGCTTACTCTTAATACCTCTACTCATCTTGTTGCAGACCAGTAACAAACAGTTTTTGAACTAATTTTGAACTAGTAGTCAGTGGATTACTCTCAGAGTCGTCTCAAGCTGGACCTAAAGAGGTAGGTTTAGATTATTCGAGGGGCTTCCAGAACAAGGAGTGGACGATGGACAAAGCAAGGGTCTAGATGCTGGAATAAGCTCTGCATGAACTGGGATAATTGTTTTTATCAGAAATGGAACAAACCAGTAGAATTTGAAGCAGGGTATAGATATATCTATAGGAATAGGTATAGACATACCTGCTTTTCAAAATGCAAGGGAACAAGTCTTTCAGTAGGCATCCCAAAAGCAATAGAAAGGAGATCTACGTGAAGTTTTCCAAACCCACCGCCTAGTTGGCTTACTGGCTACTGAGGACCAGAATCCAGAAGTACACTCCTCTGTCGGAACAGTCAACATTTCCTATGTCTGTGCACACATCTCAGGAATCCTGTTCGTCATCGAAGGGAAGGACGCAGGAACGAGTTCAGGGTTTGGGTCAAGCTCTGCCTGTCATGAACAAATGAGCACAGGCTCTTGAGCCCCACAACTGGGGTCCACCCCTGACCTCTCGTTGACCAGCTATGCCACCTGGGGCAGTGTCTTCAACTCCCTTTGCTTCCAATTCCTCAACTGCAACATGGGGACAACTACAGCATGTTCCTCAAAGGGTTGTTGTGAGGACTAAATGAGTAACACGTATAAATCCTTGTCTGGCACACTGCAAGTGTTAGCAAGTGCTGCTGCTGCTGCTGCTGCTGCTGCTGCTGCTGCTGCTACTGCTGCTGCTGCTGCTACTGCTGCTGCTGCTGCTGCTGCTGCTATTACTACTGCTGCTGCTGCTGCTGCTGCTGCTGCTGCTGCTGCTACTGCTGCTACTACCAGACTTTTCTCCCAGCAGGTCATCCCCCAGGCCAAGTTCAGAGGTGTTTAAGAAGTCCTAATCCAATGCTCTCGAACTCGGACAATGAACCCGGGTCTGAGCAAAGCTCTTGGGAAGTACTCTTTCCTTGGCCCCCTTTTCCAAGTTAGTTGCTACTCAGACCTTTCAAAGCCTGGTTCAAATGTCACATCCTCAAGTAAGCTGTACGCATCAGGAATTGGTTTGACTGTGTGTAGTAGAAACCCATCTCCTGTGGCTTAGTCAGAAAGGGGCTCATTGTCACCAACAAACAAGAAGCAGGGACAGAAAATCCAGGCCAGGTGCAGTAGGTCCTAGATGTCACAATGCCCCGGGCTCTACCATTGTCAGTACGTGACTTCAATCCTCACGTCACTGCAGGGACATCTCCTAGCAGCAGGAAGTGGAAGGAAGAGCTGAGGACGGAAAGGTGGTACCTATAGCAAGAAAACAACACTCACCCAGCACTCCGTCCGCTTCTCCCATCTCTCTGGTTAAGCCTGGGTTATCACTGGACGTCCCCAGGTGCAAGGGGGGTACAAAAACGGAGTTTTTAAGGTGGCTACCCTGCTGATCCAAATAAAATCGGGGTTCTGTTGGTAACAAAAAAGGAATAAATGATTATTGGGAGGCAACCAGCAAAGCCTTCCTTGACCCCTAAGACTAGCTCAGGTTCCACTGTAAGATAATTTCACAGCATTGTATGCTCACTCTTCCTTTGTGTGTCACTTACATGTAAGTTGTAATTCAATAATTTCTTATGTAAATAATTTTTAATACCTATCTCACAACAGAACATAAGCTTTGGGGAAGCAGGAACTGTGTCTCTCCAGCTCGGCTCACCCCAGGCCCCCAGTGCCTAGCCCAGTGCCTTGTATATAGTAATATGCAGAAAATAAATAGGTGCAAAATCAGTAAACAAACCACTTCATAAAAGCTCCTTGATATACTTATTAACTGTAGGCAATTAACTTCACTTCTTTCTGGTTTAAGCTCAGACTAGAAATATTTACATGCCTTATAAGGTTAATGTTATGAAGAATATGTGAGAAGAAAATCAAGAAACACTAGGAAAATATTTTGGATAAAAATTTGATACATGTGGTAAAGAGAAAAACAGAGCCTTAGTATTCATAAGGGATATGCTCTAAGGTCATGGGAATCAAGAAATGTCACATAGGAGAATGCCAGAAATATAACCATATTATTTGGTAATAAATATGGGAGGTAGGGACATATTTAGACATGGTTGCCTTTTTCTTCTTTCTTTCCTCCCAGTAAAAGAGAGACAACTTTTTTATAAACTGAATTAAACTACTCAGGGGAGCTCATTTATCAATAGAAGATTATCTCCATTCATTCATTTAACCAATGCTTGTGGGAACATGCACCACACTAGGTCCTAGAAGCCCAACGATTATCGAACAAATATGGTCTTGACCTGCATGGCACTTATGTGCCGGTTGGGGTAGTGGGGCAAAAAAATTAAGAGTAAACAGATTTACTGCTGGTAATAAATGCTGTATGGTGCTGTGACACAGAATAACGAAAGGGAGGTCACATTTAAACCAAAAATGAGAAGACAACGATTAGAACAACCAGGGAAAGAACACCAGGTGGCCTGACGTGATGGGCAAGAGGAGAGTGGCTTGATTATCGTCCCCTTCTCGGATTACATCTCCTGCTACTTGCCTACACTCCCTGACCAACCCCACTGTTATTTGAACATACCAAACACACTCTTGCCTCAGGCCCTTTGCACGTACTGTCCTCCCACAGTCTACTTAGTAAACACTCTTCCCCTACATTTTCCTGTTCCCTCTGATTCAGATCTCTGCTCAATAAAGCAACCGGGAAATGGGTGATGCTACAATCATAGTCATTCTTGTATTAATTCAGCAGCTATTTATTGAGTGCCCTGTGGGTGCCAGGCACTGTTCTAGGCCCTGGGAATATAGTGGTCGGATGCAAGATGAATTTCCTGCTCTCATAGGTCCTACATTCTAGTTGGGGAAATGGACAGTGTTAAACAAACATAAAATGTGCTAAAAAAACAACAACAGTGTAAGTGGAGGAGAGTGGTGAGTAGAAGTCTCTTTGAAGAAGCAAGTTCTGAGCAGAGCTCAGTGATCTAAGTAAGCCACGAGAAGATTAGGGGAAGGAGACAGAAGCAAAGACAAGCAAATACTTAGGTCTTACGGCAAAACTATCTCAAAAAACCACAAGAAGATAGCTCAACAAAGCTGTGAAAAATTATATAAACCTTTTAAAAATTTTTATATAAAAACACTTTATAGAATTTTATATTAAAATTATATAAAAATTTTGTGTCCTCCAAAAAGAGATATTGCAGTCCCAGCCCCTAGTACCTTACCATGAGATCTTATTTGGAAAAGAGGTCTTAAAGAGGTAATTAGTTAAGATGGGATCACACTGGAATAGGGTGAGCCCTAATCCAATATGACTGGTGTCCTTATAAGATCGAGCATTTGAAGACGGAGCAGAGACTGACGCAGCTGCAAGTCAAGGAACACCAACGACTGACAGCCACCAACAGAAGCTGGAAAGGGCAAGGAGGGATCCTACCTGGAGTCTTAGGGAGCCTGGCCCTGCCGACACCTTGGTTTTGGACTTCTGGCCTCCAAAACTATGTGACAATAAATTTCTATTGTTTTAAGCCATGTGGTACATTGTCAAGGGAACTCTAGGAAACAAACAGAGATGCCTATGAGACATCCAAGATCTGGAGTTGAGGGGAGAGTTTAGGGCTGAAGATATAAATTTGGAGATATAATTATAACACCATAAGCAAATAGACTGGACTTCACTACACAGCAAAATTCAACAATCTGTTGTCAACAGGAGTTATGTAAACATGGACTGATATCAACTTTTGAAATAACAATGTGGTCTACATTCTAAGACACCTGCACAAATTTAAGAAGAGCAGAGCAGGTCACCATAGTATCAGACTAAATCAATGCCACAGCAAGAAGCATTAACAGATAAAATCACTGTGTAATGGCAGACCATTAAACAATAAAAACATAAAACTCATTTCATAATCCGATTAATATAATAAAAATGTCATAAATGGAGGAAATACAGCAACTAGACATATATAATGGTAACCAGTGACCTCAATATTTACCAATGCGATAGAATTAAATATCAAAGAATTAGACAAAGACAGTCGCCCAGGACGACACAATAAGTAGGACAGAATTAGCAAGTATGAAAGGAGAGAACTAAAGAGCAGAACAACGAACTTCCTTTTCGAGCACACAGGTCTCTCTAATAAAAAGTTGTCAAATTCTAGAACAGAATTTGGTCATTTTCTTAGATCCAAACCACAATAAAAACAGAAAAAGGAACAAAAGGGAAAGTTACCTTGAAATAATTAAAACTTACAAACTATAAAACATTGAAGATGGGATAAAATTCAGAACACATTGGACCATTTTTACAGTGATAAAGATAAATTTAATACCTCAACTTACAGAATTCTGTCTTAAATTCAAAATCATTGGATTGTTTGTTTTTTTGTTCTTGAGTTGTGTGAGCTCTTTGTATAGTTTGGATACTGAAGGAAACTGGACTTTGGGTGGGGAGCACACAGTATACGGATGTCAAATTATAATCTTGTACACCTGAAAATTATATGTTATTAACCAATATTACCCCCAGTAAATTTAATTTTTACAATATATAAAGTAATAATTTATAAAATTAATAATCATGTGCATGAGAAAAGTCAGCCTGGGAACCCCGCGGTCACTCTGATTGCTGTGGTTGGCTTGGCTGATGGGTGAGGCCCAGCGTGTTGTCCCTGGAGCTGAAGCCCCATCCGGAGGGAGCAGAGCCAGGCTTTTCATGGAGAAGCCGTTGCTCCCCTTACAGGAACTTTACTAAGTTTCTTTTCTTTGTCTAAGAAATCCGTTAAGATGACCATTTTAAAAGAAACCTCAGTGCATCTCAACTCCGGGCCCAAATTTGTATTCCAGGAGCCTGATAATCAAATTTAAAACTGTGTAGAATCCATTTTTAACAAACGATGGTCCTCAGACTCCAGTGAGTTTAAGTGGGTGTCTGGCAACGGTGGGGATTTCCTGCCTCCTCTGTTTGATGAAATCTCTAGTTATGACATTGTTATGTCACCAAGAGGCATAGCTTGCCAAACCTCATCTTAGACATTTATGTGGGTTTTCCCGAATTCCCTTTAGCAACTTAAATCCTGGATGTTATTGCCAGCTACCAGGGAAATTAAACAGGGAATATTCAGGAAATATAAAGTGACTAACAGTGAGCAGTTGCACGACTCTTTCTCATGGGCAATTTCATGGCTGGGAAACAAACTTAAGGGTACAGTGGAAACAGTAAACTGTTCACAGACATCCTGAGGTTCAGTCTACAGACATATGGAGAAATTTCTGGTCCTGTTCCTGGAAGGTCTGAATGTTTTTGTGGGAAACGCCTCTGCCTGGGGCTTGCTCAATTATATCTTAGCAGTGATGATTAAACACAATCGGACTCGCAAGTTAGCAAAGGCCACTTTCAAAAGTTTTATGGGTATATAATCACCTTTCTCTTAAAAAGAATGAGTTCATAATCCTCTGAAATCAGGACGAACTGTCAAAAGGATCACACTCAGACTTCCTATTCAAACGGAATATGCCACAATCATTGGATCTTGCATTATGATGCCTTCATGAAAAACAGAAAATCTAAACCATAAGTGTGACTCTAAGCACACAGCAGGGAAAATGGTAAGAGATAACCAAGTGTGGACGTTACTGAACAGTGGGACAGAACGACCAGAAACAAGGGCGCCCAAGAAGAAAGCGTGATTCTTAGGGAAGTGCCTGGACCATGTCGTCCGTCTAAGACCACATGCAAGTGGATGGAAACTGAACAACTGAGGGCCTTTAAACGCAACATACGCCTGCTTGAAAAAGATACATGTGACAACAGGATTTTTTGGCCAGGATCCGAAACTTCTGGAATCCCCTGTTTTTAGGTAGAATAGGTATCAAAACATTCAGTGGAAACTTCACTTTTATAATAGGCTTATTTATCTTAGATATTTCTGTGGTGGTTGAGTTTAGTTATTAGTTCCAATATTAGTGTGTGAACGTACCCAACATAGGGAAGTTTTGAAAGTTGAATAGGTTCTCTCTCTGACCCCTCCCTTCTCTCTCTCTCTACATATAGATAGAAAATAAAACTCTTTAAACACATGCTTTTTACTTATGCAAAATGCACTTATCTAAAGTAGATAAAGTTTTGTGCCTTGTAGTCCAGAACAAGGAAACATTTCTATCTGCCAGATATCTAGGTACCTGTAAATTTCCAAATTCTCTAGAAGAGAAGACGTCTATCTACCATCCATTTTTGTGACAGTCTTTCTTATTTTAAACTATTCATATTAAGGTTTTTTAATCACAAAATAAGTAGCACGTGCCCTCTCTGTCCCTGGTCATCCTGCCACTAACAAAATGAGGGAAAACATTCAATTTGTAAAATCCTGCTTGTGTGGAAAGTCCTTTGTGCCTACTGACCCCATCTCACAAACTAATAAACTGTTTAACTCTGTTCTAGTCAAACCCTCCAAAATACACATTAGAGCCAGATGGAAATTCCACTGACTAAATTAAAACACACTAATTGGGCATCAAATTTCTCCTGAAAGTATTCCTTCCCAGCACCACAGATGAGGTATCGTGTGGGTGTCGGATGTGCGACTAAGAGGAAATTCATTCTTTCTGTACAAATAAATCGTTCAGATTCACTTTACTAACCTTTCTTATTGGCTCCTGGAAATGATCAAATGGAGGATGTGGGAAATTTAACTGCTCAAGCATTCAAAAGTTTTATTCAGTGGGTGGAAACAAGGATAGTTAAAACAAGACAGCTAGATCATTTCTAGATAAGATGTGTTCCTTTGCAAAACAATCCTAGAAAATCAAAGGCCCCATCTGGGATACAGACACACAGACATCCCTACCTCCATATGGATGCAGGCAAAAATGTGTGCAGTTCACGTAATATGCTACGTGTATTAAAGAACTGATCTTAAGACTTTCTGTTTTAACATTAATTCCTAGATGGTAGCATTACCAAAACACACTGTATAAATTTAATCATACAGTGAGGGAATTCCCATCCACATATTATTCAGGTTCATGAATTGCAATGAATACAACAGTTCTCTGGCTACTGTATAGTTTTCATGATGATTCAAAGATAACTTGAACCTCCAACATTTGTTCAGAATAGCTGACCTGACCCAAATACTACTGATTATGTCTATCTAGGCCTTAGAAGACTCTGTACCCGTCAGGTCAAGGTAAACATCAACAGTGACAAATCACGTCAGTAGCATGCACCTTGATGTGATGAAGATGGCACTCTGCCTCTCTGGTCTGCCTCCCCAGAACCAACAACATCCTAAGGAAAAATATTAGGATGGGACATTCAAAATATTAAGAGGGACATTCAACAAAATACCTGACCAGCACTCCTCAAAATTGTCAAGATTATCAAAGACAAGGAAAGTCTG
This sequence comes from Rhinolophus sinicus, assembly GCF_057876585.1. Classification (NCBI taxonomy): domain Eukaryota; kingdom Metazoa; phylum Chordata; class Mammalia; order Chiroptera; family Rhinolophidae; genus Rhinolophus; species Rhinolophus sinicus. The sequence goes on along the minus strand of NC_142514.1, from coordinate 5,194,560 downwards.
AGAAACTGCCATAGTCAAGAGGAGCCTAAAGGGACATGACAACTAAATGTTACGTGGTGTCCTGGATGGGCTCCTGGAACAGATAAAGGACATTAGGTAAAAACTAAGGCAATCCAAATAAACGATGGACATTAGCTAATAGTAATGTATCAATATTGGTTCATTCATTTTAAGTACAATGTTAAATAGAAGGAACTAGGTACGGGGTATGTGGGAACTCTGTACTATCTTCTCAGTTTTTCTGTAAATCTAAAACTGTCCTAAAAAATAAAGTCTATTTTAAAAATCCTTACAGCTACTTTTTTAAATGTCATAGCTTCGTGACTACAACTTATTTGTAAATAGTTCAAATATATACCAATAGATAGAAACAGAGAATGATACCAATAGATAAAAATGGAGAAGGGAATAAGACAAAGGTAATAAAATGTTAACATTTGAGGACTCTGGGTGAAGGCATCTGAGAATTCTTGGTACTAATCTTATAACTTTTCTGTAAGTCTGAAATTATGTCAAAATTAAAAAATTTTTAAGGCAAAAAATTGTCTTAAACAAAAAGAAAAGACATATATGAAAATGGGAAGATATTTGTAACCTATGTGATAGACAATGAATAAATTCTTTAATATATAAATCATAAGAAAAAGACAAATGTCACAATAGGAAAGATAAATGAACAAGTAAGTAACAAAAAAAAAAAAGTATAAGGGTTAGTTGACGTGTGTGTGTGTGTGTGTGTGTGTGTGTACATATATATGTATCAATAAGAGAAACGTACATTTTCTTAAAACTGTAATCAAATTTTACCTGATAAATTAGCACTCAAAAACAAATAAAGAAAAAAACTGAAACTAACCAAAAAAATCCAAAGCTGGAGAGTGTATCATTAAATGGGCACTGTACTGCTGGTGGAGGTCCCAATTGGTCCAATACTCTGGTTGCAATTTGGCAAGAGAAAAAGCTTGTAAAGACCTTCAGTCCCTTTGACTCAGCAGTTCCTTCACTTGATAGAATTTATCCTGAGGAAATAAGCAGAGAAGTGGAAAATTACGTACAAGGCAGTTCATTATAACATTATTTATAATAATACGAGGTATGGTTAAAAAATACCGTGAATGTTGACATTAAAAAAATTTAATACAGTAAAAGACACATTGCCATTAATTCCCCTCAAAATACTCCCCCTTGCTTCGAACACACTTATCCCATCGTTTTTGCCACTTTCTGAAGCAGTTCTGGAAGTCCTCTTTTGTGAGTGTCTTTAGTTGTGCTGTCATGGCTGCCTCGATGTCCTGAATCATTTTGACTTTGGGAAAGAGCCAGAAGTTGCACGATGCCAGATCTGGTGAATAAGGTGGATGAAGACACACCGTAATGTGTTTATTTGACAGAAATTTCCGTACCAGAAGTGATGTGTGACATGGCGCCTTTCTGTTGTGATCAGAAACTACGGTGACTGCTGCTGAGTGCCATCCAACGGAAAGGCAGGGATCTTCAATACGGGAAGCAGCGCATCGAACCTTAATAACAGTGTGTGACAAGTTTCAACTTGTTCAGTGCAGTCAGTCGGGTGTGAGCTACGGTTGAGAGAAGGTGTGTTTTAAAGTGCTGTAAATCATCCTCCATCATGACAATTCTCCATGTCACACATCGCTTCTGGTACAGCAAGTTCTGTCAAATAAAAACATTACGGTGTGTCCTCATCCACCTTATTCACTGGATCTGGCACCATGAGACTTCTGGCTCTTCCCCAAAGTCAAAATTATCATGAAAAGTAAACATTTGGAATCAATTCAGGACATGGAGCCCGCCACAACAGTGCAACTAAAGACACTCATGAAAGAGGACTCCCAGAGCTGCTTCAAAAAGTGGCAAGAAGTGTGTTCGAAGCGGGGGGGGGGGGGGGGGTGTATTTTGAGGAGGATTAAGGACAATGTGTCTTTTACTGTAATAAATTTAATGTAAACATTCACTGCATTGTTTGATCACATCTTGTATTATGTTAAAAGTCTAACATCGGGATTGGTCAGACATGAATCATGCTATATCCGTATGATGGATTACTAAGTAGCCATGAAAACGTCATATTGTGAAAGAGTGCTTATACAATGGGAAATGTTAACAATATGTACACTGTTAACAGTAGTTATCTTTGGGTGTTGTCACTATTTTGCCAGCAATAACTTCAGACACCATGAAAAGAGATTGTACATGGGTTGTAGGACATAAGCATGACTGTCATTCTTTCTGAAGGAATGTGATGGGTGTAATGAGTGACTGATAAGCCTAAGGAAGAACTAAAGATCGACCTTTGAAAAATAACATGGGCCTTACAATAAAATATTGAGTTTTCCCAAGTGGAAAAAAAAAGTTATGTATTCATTCATTTTGCAAATATTTAAGTACATGCTATTTTTAAAATATAATGCTAGGTACTCTGTGAGGGAATAAGAACATCTACAAAGTTGGGTAAGGAATGTCCTCTGTCCTCAATGAGCTTACAATTTAGCAGAGGTGGTCAAAACAATTTTACAAATGATCATAACATAGGACAGAACACTGAGGAAAGACAGAGTACATCCAACTGAGATGAAAATGAAGGAGGTGGTATCTGAGGTGAGATCTGAACATAAAAGCGTCTTTGAACTGGCTACTGTTGCCATGGAAAACAAACATGTAAGGATAGTACAGCGTACAGCATAAAAATGGGAGAGATGGGGAGAGAGGAAGGCTTATTCAAGAAAGCGTGAGTATTCTAGTTTGGCTGAAAACATGGTAATTGTAAGGAAACTAAGACTTGGAAAGATAAGCTACAGACAGATAATCAAAAACCTTAAATGCCCACCTGAGAAATCCGAACTCAATACGTTAAGCAAATGTGTTTATTAAAGGTCTCTGAGCAGCCTGACAGTCTGAGAAAATCTGTACTAATGGTGGAGTAGACATCCAGAGAAACCCTCCTGGCCCAGAACAACTCAACTGCATTTAAAACATCTTTATAAAGGCATGACTGGCAAAATTGTAAGTAAAACCCTCAGAGACCTGACCTAAGAAGAAAGCACGATTCTAAATAGGTAAGGAAATTGGCATCCGTCAATTGAGAGCATTTGCCAATTCCTGATGAACAAGAGCAGAGGTCAGCGAATCACATATAGCTTGCCACCTGTTTTTGTAAATAAAGTTTTATTGGAACACAACCCCACCCATTCATTTATGTATGGTCTATGCCTGCTTTCATGCTACAATGGCAGAGCAGAGTAGTTGCAACAGAGACCACATGGCCTGCAAGGCCTAAAATGATTATATCTGGTCCCTTATAGAAAAGTTTGTTGACTCCTGGCCTTGAGTTTTAGTGGGCTGAGTCTGTGGGATTGGTGAGACAAAGCCAGGTACCTGCATGGGGTGAGGTGCCATAGAAAAGACTGCGTAAACTTGAGAATTTCCTAATTCATCTACTGAAGGTGTCTGCCTGAAAGGTGACACCTTCAGTAGATGAATTAGGAAAATGTTTGAAGAGGGAGATGAAGGGGACATAGTCAGGAGCCACATAAATGACACTTTGGTCAATCACGGACTATCTATATGATGGTGGTCCCATAAGATTACAATGGAGCTAAAAAATTCCTATCACCCAACGACGTCGTATCCATTGTAACTTCATAGTGCAATGCATTACTCATGTGTCTGTGGTGATGCTGGTATAAACAAACCTACTGCCATGCCAGTCGTATAAAAGTATAGCACATGCAATTATGTACAGTAAATACTTGATAATGGAAGTAAACACCTATGGTACTGGTTTGTGTATTTGCCAGACTATGCTTTTTAACATTATTTTAAAGTGTGCTCTTTCTACTAATAAGAAAAGTTTGCTGTAAAATAGTATACCCTGTTATGCTGGCAGCAACCTCATACAGCTCATGTTTATCACGTCTCTTGATGGCATCATTTTCTCTTGTGCTTGATTTAATCTCATGTTGTTTTGTACAGTAACATGCTGTACGGGCTTGTAGCCTAGGAGCTATAGGCTGTATCATGCAGCCTAAATGTGTAGTAGGCAGCATTTAGGTTTGTGTACTGCAATCAATGACGTTCACACGATGTCTAAGTTGCCCAACGACATAGTTCTCAGAACGTATCCCCGTCCGTAAATGGCACCTTACTGTACTTGCTTGTTCATATCTTGGCTGAGGTGGAAAGGAAGAAAATTTCCCCTGAGAATTCACAAGCCCTTTCTTACACAGGTCAAAACCCACAGTTTCTGTGTGGTAGCCCTACAACTCCTAGCCAAAATATAGTTTATTCAAGTGATCCTGGCTCAGTAGTGCTTCTAGGTATCTAGCATAAACAAACACCAACCTTGAATTCCCAAAGATAAAGTTCCAAAGAATATAAGCTTCGAATCAAAAAGCACAAAATACTTGAGGAAACAAGTTATTAAAAATAAGACTAAGTAGAAAAACTAACAGCAGAAGCAGACCCACAAAGACTGCAGATATTGGAATTATTAGATGCCAAATACAAAATATTATGTTTACTATAATTTAAGAAATAAAAGAAAATTTTAGAGACGGAAAAAAATTATAAAAAATGATCAAGCATATTTGAAATAAAATCAAATGTAATATCTAAACATGACAGATATAATAATTGATGCTATAAAGTCAATTAATGTTAAGTAACAGATATAGTTAAAGAGAGTAATAACAAATTGGAAGATAAATTTGAAGAAATTGCACAAAATCCCCAGAGAGAGGCAGGAATAGAAAATGCAAAAGAGTTAAGATGCACAAAGGACAGAGTAAGAAGGTCTATTACTCATCTAATCAAAGTTATAGAAGGAGAAAAAAAGAATGGGGAGGAGGCAATAGAAATAATATCTAACAGTTTTCTAGAACTGATCAAATATAATCCTCATATACAAATGAAAGAACTTTCATAGACCAACTGTAAACAAATTGCAATTCACCAATAAAGACAAAGACTTTAAAGACAGAGAGAAAAGATAATACCTACATAAAAGGACAATTTTAAGAAAAGGACAATTAGACCGAAAACAAATTTTTCATCAGTAGTGATATTAGAAGACAGTGAAATAATACTTTCAAAATTCTGAGGAAAAACTTGTCAGCTTAGAGTTGTATATACATGAAGTTATCTTGCAAGAAGGAGGGTAAAAAAAAGACATTTTCAAGCAAGCAAGACCTGCTAGTTTTTGAGTTTTCAACCAACCAATTATTCCTAAAGGAACTTCCAAAAGAAATATATTGTAGAAAGAAAACTAACCCTAAAATAATACCTGAGGGATAATATCTGAGGGGATGATGAACAAAAATGATATATGGTTAAATCTAAATAAGTATTGGCTGTCTATATAAACAATAATGATAATGTCCAATTAGTGGTGCTAAAAAGATTAAAATTCTAAACAAGAACATGAAAATTGGGATGCAGTGATGTGAGTTAACATGTTCTTATAGTGTTTCTTATATTTTTTCAGGAGGGTAGAGATATTAGTTTTAGACTTTGCTGTGTCAAATATGGATTTCACAGTTTCTAGATAACCACTAAAAAAATATATATATATATATATATTTATATTGGGCCTGCATCACAGCTCAACTTCTGCCCAAATCTGCTTTCTCCACTTCCCTTCAACAGAGCCTAAGAGCACACTCTAATAACATACTCCATCTCAAAGCCTGCTTCCCAAGCAAGCCAATCTGCTACAAATATCCAAAGGAGAAGCACTGGTAAAAAACGGAAAATTTGTTATTAAAAGTTGAGAAAGAAGACAGGGCTACAATTAGACTTGGGTGCAATTCATATAGAGTAATAATAAAAGTTCAGGAATTTAATGAGATGGCTAACTTAGAAACACATACGATAGCTTCAGAGAATCCATACAGCTAAGCACCCAAGAAAGAGAAGGACAGACGACTGAAAAGGACAGAGGAGGCATCAAAAAGGTCTAACAGGGCAGTGTCATCGGGGTCAAAGAACAGAAAAACTTCAAGAAATTTGTAAGTTCACAGTTTTAAATGCTTATCTTATAGATTTTTTTTTTAAATGGTTGTTGTGGATACTTGATGTATACTAAAAACATCTCTCTTTTCCCCAAATCCATTCTTCAGTTTCACTGTAGGAAACTAACACTTCCTTACTCTCAATGTGCTTCAGATGGAGCTGATTCTACAGTTGGTTCCAAGGGTGGGCTTATGCTCAGGCTGGGCCAATCAGAGGCCTGCATTCTCTGGCCTTCAGTTTGTACTAGGGAGAATCCCGCCCAGGTTTTTGTTCAAACCACTAAATGAGATCTTTGTTGTTGTTATTGTTGTTGTTGTTTTAATTGAATGACCCTAGGGTTTCCCTACAGCCATCTAACCTCTTGTTGCTGCTGGCAGCCAACACGCCACTGAGGAATCACAAGACACAATCAATACAAAAGAGGACAAAGCCACAAGTTAAAGAAAGTCCTGATCTGGGGACATTGAGCATCTGAGTAAAGCAATACATACAGCTACACACCCTTAGGCTTTTCGGTTACTGAACCACTGAATTCCTTTTTTTTTTCTTAAACAAATTTGAGTTGGGTTTTCTGTGACTAGCAAATTTAAAAATCCTAATTGATTACATGTGAATTGATTCAACTCACAAAATTGAATTCCATATTCAATTTTGTATTCTACTTTTTTCACTATACATGATACTGTGAGAATTTATAGCTGTGAAAAGTAAACTAATGGCCTCGGTTTGAATCCACAGTTACCAGCTTTGTAACTTTGGGCATATTACTCAACCTCTGTCGTAAATTGGGCATAGTAATAGCATGTACCTCATAGGGTTGTCGTGAAAGTTAAATTAATTCATATACATAAAGCCTTAGAACAGTGCCTCGTTCTTAGTAAATGCTATAAAAGTGTTAGCTATTATTAGTTACTATTCCTAATTACAAAATTATTATAAGCATCATTATAATAGCTGAATAGATAATCCGTATTTTACTTGACCAGTTGTCCTGCTAACAGGCCAGTTTTTCACTATTATGAATAACTGCATTGTACATCTTTGGGAAAACAGCTTTCTCTATTTATGTTTATTTCCTTAGTTTAGAGTACTAGTGAAAATACTGGTTAGAGAGTTTGTTTGATTCTTAAAGGTTTCTAAGGAGGTAGAATCTACAGCCTTGCTCTGAAGTCTCTTTGGCATTTCTGTATCAGTTAGGCTGTTTGCACTCACCAAGCCTTCCCTCCTACAATTTAAGCTTGTACCTATGACCAAGAGAGTCAACAACAGGAGACAGAAAATAAACAATAGTAAGTAAAGGATCAGATACTCTAATGCGATGAAGCAAATGCGTATAAAGTGTTAAAGAAAACTTGAAATACAAGCAACCAGAAAGCTCAAATGAGTGGAAATTGTTCTGAATTTTACTTTGAAAACGTAGAAACCATCAGAAGTATGGTAGACTCTTGGCAAGAATGTGTTGAATGAATATAATGCTTACCCTGGATATCATGAGATGCCCTCTAATGGACATGCCAATATGCATTAATAAGGGGTAGATTTTATTAAATTTCTTAATCAGTGAAAACTACACTTTTGTCACATTTTTTCCTAAACAGCTTTCATTAATCACAGCATCCTCAGGTTAATGATATAATCACACATGCTTTACAACAGAAGGCTAGGAACTGTCTTAATTACAAAGTCAAATATGCTTTTTTATAGGGAAAAAAAATCCTCCACCTTTAAAATACGGGTCATTCACAATCATTATTTTAAGAAAAGTATAACCTGGAAATTAAATTCCATAGTCTTTGACTGACTAAGGAAGAGGTCAGAAACAACTCAAAAGAAATTCTGGTGACAAATGTACTGGCAAAATTTAACTAAAGTATCAACCAACATTCATCTAACCTTTGTAACAGATTTAACTTCATACCCTCCCTGATAAAAGGAATATTAAACCTAAAGCCCTGAGTTCTCGTGGTGTCTCCACTGGGTATTTGTAACTTGGCCAATGTTGTGGATACCGAAGGATTAATTGCAGACCATGCACATCAACCTGTATTTCCCCAAACAAGCCACAGACACCACTCCTGTTACCCTAAGTGGGTAAAGATGAAGGAGCTGACTAAACCCTGCATTTGTTTCTCTTTCTCTCTATCCCCCTTCTTGTCTTTCAACTGCTTCATAATTACTTCAAGTCTCCATGTCCCAGAGTTAGAACCAGTGCCCTAGCCAAAAATGATAAGTCAGAACTAAGAAGGCAACGTAGCACCCCCAACCCAAAATTACAACTCTTTTGGTCACACAATACCTATGGCAACAAGAGTGACCTCTCTAACTCAGAAACTTAAACATGTCACTGTCCACTTCAGACTTTTTCAATGGCTCCCCTACTTTTAGCACAGAGTCTGAACTTCTTAGCATGGCTTATACAGTCAAGTAAAACCGGGCCTCTGTTTAACCTGTCCAGCCTCATCGCTTACCTTCTTGTCAACCTCCTCCTCGTCCCCCTTCACCTTCCCACTGCTGAAGACATCACTTGGTCTGGAAGGCTCTCCTGACTCCCCCAGGTCTGGGTTGATGCCTGTCCTAATAGCATACCCATAGCATACCACCAGCCCCCTATCCCACCCTAACACCCCACTTCCCCTGTGCTTATCCATAACCCCCACAACTGAAAGTTCTCTGAGGACAGTAATTGTGTCTCTCTTGCTCACTGCTGGGTATCTAACATGGACTGGCATGTAGTAGGAGTTCAATAAATATTTACTGATGGATGAATGAATAAATGTATGAATGAAAATACCAAGAAGTGTTGGCACTTGTTCAGTTCTTTTCAATGCTACTGTATCTAGTCGCTGCGTAGGTCTCTTTGTCTTGGCATTCCAGAGAATGTGGGAAAGCTGTTCATATTGAAAAGTTCTTCAGGCACTTTAAGTTTATGCACAAATTAAATCTGCTTTTTTTAAAAGGAAACATGCCTGTGGGTATTTATAAGTATGGGCTTATACGTAAATGCTCTTAGACATAAGGCTACTTGTACCTTCCCTTGAGAGATACTAGAAGATTCTCCCTGCTCGTAGCATATCTCCCCAAGAACTGTTGGTGCCTGAAATTTCACTATGACAGGTGCCTTTCTTTGGCTTAAGATTTTATAGCCTCTTAAGTGGAAATACTGCAGATAAAGTAGGACATTTTATCTTTTAAATCATTTATGCTCCTGGAATTTAATGAAACAACCTCCTTGACAAATCATGCATACTAATAAGCAATAGAGAATTTTGGAATCTTGCAGTGAAAGGTGTTCAAAAATCTCTCAAAGAATACAGAACAGTAACAATGAGAATAACAATATTGATAAAAACAACTAACAGTTATCGAACCCTGATGGGGGCCAGGCCGTGTTCTAAACACTCTTACATGTATAATCTCATTTATCTGTCCAGTAGCCCTGCGGAGTAAAAACCCGTCATCCCCAGCTTACAAGAGGGTAAGTCACTTGCCTGAGTCTTACAGCCAGTGAGTTGGGATTCACACCCAAACCCTCTGATTCCAGGGCCTGGGCTCTCCATCACTGCCCCATTTTTCTTATTCTTCTTTTTCTAGAATGAAGGAAAGTATCTGTTACCAAGGGGTCCATTTGGTATAATAATACCAAATTATTTTAGAACTAAATTCAAAGAAGTAAACATCTCAAAGTTTCCTTTTCTTAATATAACAATTTTACTTTCCATACATATGCTGAACTATTTGCTTGTGTCTATATAAACATATTTCATCTGTGTTGGTGGCCATGAAGGAGTGAAATATATTTCTGAAATCTCTTATGAAGAGTTTACATTAATATGTTTAATTTATTTATTTATTTTGCAAGGGACTAGAGCACCCCCTACTGGCCAGCTAATAGGAAATACAGCACTTACTGGGGAGAAAATGTGATGTTAACATTTGAAGATAAACTCAGGTTAGTGTTTAAAAGAAATTTGAAAAAAATGTCTTGTAAACATCTACATATTAAATTAATGTATCTATAGGGCCCTAAAAATTCTGATGGTTATAAGTTCTAGAAACGGAATAGAACTAGAAATACAATAATCTCCAATAGTATCAAATGTGTATTGAGAGAAAATTAAGTGTAAAGTGGCTTAATTAAAAATAAGCAACTATACAAAAAGCCTCTGTAAAACACATACTAAGAAAAAGTAGTTAAGCTAACACTTAAAACAATAGACAATAAAACAATAGATAAATTAAAACCAGCCTGCTCTTGCTCTCTCTCTCTCTCTCTCTCTCTCTCTCTCTCTCTCTCTCTCTCTCTCTCTCTGAGGAAAAGTGAGGAAGGGGGTGTAGTATCCCTAACTACATAAAGGAAAATGGAAATTTTAAAGAAATCTTTTTCTGTGCCACTTTTCAAATGGCTGCTAAAGTTGAAAGCTCAGTAGAGACTTAGGTTGTGATGAGGCATTCCTCATGAATGAATCTTGGCTCTTATCAGCATGTGTGTCTGAAAGTAATCCACAAAGTTTATTGGATATACAAATATATGTATCTGTGCCCAGATGTTTCCAAAACAGAAAGTGGCATACTAACAAACTGACCTCTAAGAAATGCAGTTCTTCCATTGTCATGTATTTCTTTACTGCACACTTATTTATAAATTAGTAAAAAAAAAAAAAAAGTGCATAGTTACATTTATATTGTGAATGAACAAAAGTAAAGGCTCTAGGACTAAGGGTAATGCAGAAAGTGTCTCACTTTAAAATATTTCTTTGCTCAAAAGGAGGAACACAAAATCATTTATAATCAAGAAGAATAAATACCAAAATGTGTACACGCCTGCGGGATTCAAATAGTATCAAAATATAAATTTGGAAGCGTTGAAAGGTCCCTGTCCAGCATGTTTATGGCTATGCATGACTTGTGAGATGACTGGGAGAGGAGAGAAAAGAGCAATGTCCTTAGGAAAGCAGAGTCTAAGGTTTCTGAGCCAGAACCTCCCCTTGTTCTCACTCCAAGGACAGCTTCTTCTTACACTGAAAGAAGGGCAAGTGCAAAGTGACAATCTGGGTCAATGTGATGTAAGTCTAACGTTTTAGATGTGTGAGGGGCTTCAATGTGAAAAACAATCAGCTAATATAAATTCCTTGTAAAGTGGCTTCAAAATTAAATGGACTACGAGAGATATTTTAAAAAAAACCATAAACATTGTCCGACTTTAAATTTCTTTCTTACTGGAGATAATTTTTAAAAAGTTAGGTTCAGCACAAAGAGAATATTTTTTTCCCTAAACCTCCAAACTAGTATTCTAATCCATTAGAAGTCAATAAATGATCACTTGATAAATGCAATTTGCTAATATTTCAAGTTGCTTAGCATTTTCCTTTCAATTCCCTCCAGATACTTTATTATTGATATATTAATAGTATTACAAAATATCCTTAGTAGACTATTAGATAAAAGACTTGTGGGGTATAAGTTTCCTCATGTAATTCATTCACAGCTGAGAGAGCCACATTATATGACTATAATTGTAGGCAAAATTCAGTAGGCTATCAGCTACAACTGGATTTCCCCCCCAAATGAATAAATCATGATGTTTATTTTGCAAGATTAAAATAGAGCAGAAGAAAAAAATCGGATTAATCACATATTACTCATGTGATTTCATGTTTTTTGACAATTTACCCAAACATTAGCACATCACACAGCTCACAACCATATAGTAAGTATCCTGTTGATCTTCTTTCTCTAAAGAAGGGGTGTGTTTGATGGTTGCTCTGGTGATTATCACTTTTTATGAATAGGGAGATGTAAAAGCATGCCAATAAGGCCAGCACAAATTACCCCTGTATTGTAGCAACTTGAAGTAGCGTAACTAGGGTTCCTTTCCGAAGAAACTTGAGCTCATGTAGGTCCCCATTCAGTAAATGCTGCACTGTGAAGTCTGAAAAGATGTTCTCTGGCAGCTTTTCCCGCTGATCCTTTTTTTACACTGATAACAGCATATGGGTAAGCCGTCAACATAAATGACACCAAAGGGGGGGGGGGGGCGGGATTTTCTGTGAATTCAAAAACCTAGTTAATTGGGTAAGAAAACCAGCAATTAGTTGTGACTAATTTCCATCATCCTAAAATAATACTAAATGAATGGCAGTAAGAAGATAAGTTAACAAAAAGATGAAATTACCATTGTTGATAAGTAGACTAGGCATGAAAATGGCCCAAAGCCTCTCTGCAGTCCAGAGGAGCCCCCCCCCCACCCTCTGGTCAGAAAGGATAGCTTATCTCTGCTAAACATTCATTTATCTTGCAACTGAAAGAGGGCAAAGGGATACTTCAGAGGAGTGTGTGTGTGTGTGTGTGTGTGTGTGTGTGTGTGTGTGTGTGTTAAGGACTTGGATTCAAAATTAGGCCTTTGAATTAAATTCAGGAGAATGTAAGTAAATAATAGGGTAGAAAAGGCAAATGGTTTCATGGAGTGCGAAGTTAATAGTTAACCTGATAATGAGGTTGGAATCTCCCATTCAATATGTTAAACGAGCCCCATTAGGCAGTGCGAAATGTACAACTATCAGGCGTTATTGCTGAAATGCAAGGAGGGGCTCCTCGGAGACTAAAGAGGTCAGCGAGAGGTCTCTGGCCTCCACTCAATAGAGGACAATTCAGGGCATTTGTTCTAGTTAAAACTGGAGGGTTTCTGTCTGTTTGCTTTTTTTCTTACTTTAGTTACTCTTGGTTTGTTATCATTTCTATTATTTATTTTACGGTTAAACTATAAGCCTAAGTTGCATCACTGGCGCGCCAAGAAACCTCCTCCCACGGGCTCGCTGGCGTTTTGTCCTGGGGCATCAATGGCTGCCCCTATGCCAAGAGATGTTGAGGTCGGCATGGGTCAGCTCAACATGGGGAACTCAAGGGAACGCCGGGTCGGGAGTGAAGGTGCTCCTTCTGGAAGCCCGTGGGCGGCCCTGGCCAGATCAGCTGCCACGAGGGTCTGGCTGAGATTTTCAAACGTGTGGTCAGAGGGGAGGTGGCTGGGTTGACCCTCCCCACTCTCCAATGTGGCCTCGCTGCCCGGCACAGTCTCCAGCTGTCCCACACGGCCCCTTACTGTCCTGCTCTGTACTGTGCTGTCCCGCACTGTCCCGATGTCCCAGGCTGCCGCACCGCACTGTCACACTAATTGTCCCTTGCTACCCCACACTGTCCCACGCTGCCCCCTCGCTGTCCCTCCCACACTGCGGCCCGCGGGCCTCGTGGTGACCGTGGGGCCTGCCGAGGGGCAGACACGGCCCTACTAAGACCAGTCCGAGAAACCTCCACTCTCCTGCTCCCGGTTCCTCCGCCCACCCACGCTGCGGCGGCCCGCGGACAGGAGGAAACACGCAAAAACCGTCCCGGCGGCTGAAAAAGACGGGAAACTCCGTGCGAGGCACGGCGCCGCCTTGGGGTGAGGCAGGAACCACTGCCGAGGCCGGGCTGCCCGCACACTTCGGGGGGAAAAGTCCGTGTGAGGCGTTCCCGGGCTCGGCAGCGGCCGCTCGGAGCCCGCGGAGGTGAGGCGCGGGGCTGCGGCGCCCCAGAAACACGTCTGGGGAGACAAAGGCGGCCCCGCAGGGCCGCGCGACGCGGGTGGACCCCACGCTCGAGCCCGGCCGCGGCATCGCCGCTTTAAGCAGCTGGCGGCCCGGATTGGCTGCGCGGGGGAGGTGGGGCGGTGGGAGACGACGTCATCACTTACTTTAAAGCCTGGCGGCCGCGGTCGGGCGACGGCGGCCGAGTGCGAGCGAGGAGCGCGAGCGGGGAGCGAGCGGCTGCGAGCGGCGAGGCGCCTGCGCGGTGTCGGGGCCCCTGAGCCCGCGGCGCTGAGCCAGCCGGGACGGACATGCGCGGGAGAGCGCCGTGGGGCAGCCGCGGCTCCGCGGGGGTAAGGGGCCTGCGGGCTGAGGGTGGGCAGGGCGGCGCCGCGCCCCTGCCGCTCGGGGCTGCGGGCGGCTCCCGACGCAAGGCGGGTTCTGCGGCGCGAAGAGGGTCGCCCGACGCGGAGTCTCCCCGGGACGGACGGAGAAGCGGAGGGAGGGACCGGCCTGGGCGCGCAGATGGGCCTGGGGGCGCCCCTCGCGTCGCCGGCCGCGCACCGAGACCGCTGCGGAGGGGCCGGAGCGGCGAGCCGGGGTCCTGTGCCCGCGGGCTGGCGGCGGCCTCGGGCGGGCGCCTTTTTCACACTGGGGGCTGCGTTACCCGGGCGCGCACCGGGCGCCCTCACGCCCCATCCCCGAAGCTGCGGTGGGTGATTGCCGGCCGGTGACCGGCACCAGTTGTGAGCCGCGGCCCCACTGCTCCGTCTCCGCGACGACGGTCCGCCGCAGTCGGTATTCCCTAATTCATCCGGTAGTTCCGTGCCCTCCTCCTCGCTCAGAAATGTGACCTGCTGTGAGCTTCCTAAATGCTGCTGCAAAAGGAGGGGAACCGCGGAATTCTGCTCCAAACGTGAGCGCTCAATGGGTATTTCTCGTGTGTACGTGTGTATTTATGTGTGTATCATAGTCTTATTACAACCGAGATGACTCCTTAACCGTGATTGGTGTTGTATTGGTCCTTGCTAAGTCTTTATTAGGGTTTCGTCATTGCTTGAAAGAAACCAGTCTCCTACCTGATAAAAAATATGAATAGATTGTTAGTCATAAACTTAAGTGCAGTCAGAATAGAGACTTGTAGCTTTAAAAGAGATGTGTTGGTGACTTGAGGTACACCTGCAACACAGGTAGGGCAGGACTGGTTTCTAGGCAACTGTCAGGGGTGAGGAAAGGTGAGGTTAAAACGCTTTTTTTTCTTTCTTCTTTTCTTTCTGGAGAGCAAGTGTTCTGCAGACTTTTAAGCTTTTACCGATCTGTAAGAATGCAGTGGTGTACGTTTGTTGAAACTGGAACATCTTAAGTTCATCATACCTAGTCTTGCTGTTTGTTTTTTTAACTGCTTTTCTTTTTTTTTTTCTTTCCTTTTTTGCATGTCTGTAATTATAGTTTTAAGTGAAGCTTTATTTAAACAGACCAAAGACCAGCAAGGTACCCATTTCAGGAAATGACCAGATTTTGCTAAGACCAAAATAAAAGTTGGTTTCTTGTTAACATGCTGACTGATTGTTACCAGTATGTTAGCAACCAAGCTCTTGTCCAGATATTAGGAAATATGTACAGAGAAATCCATACAGGTTTTAGCATGGACTTCAGACACTATTTGCCATCCTCCTCCCTTCACTTGAGTTTATTTTCATCTGTGTTCCAGTGGCTATTGGCTGCTAGGTGATAGAGATGCTGGACTAATGATTTATATAACCTAATGTGTATTAGATTGCAAACTTCTTAAGGGCAGGAACTCTGCCTTGTCCAGCGTCTATCTTATGCACCCTTGCACATAGTTGATGGTTGATAAATAATTGCACGAAAGCATATTTTACACTTTAAAGCTCAGCAGGATTGGATCCGTCACTGATAAGGGTTGCAAAGCAAATCTGTTTTTTTTATGACTGTTAGGAAATGTCTGAATTATTCATATTTTGACATAAAATTACTGTTTCAATGAATTGTTTTTCCTACTTCCAGTTGGCAGAAGATACTGGCAGAAAATCTTTCTATGAGATTTAAAAATTATACTGTATTCTTGAGTTTTTGTGTGAAAAGACTCTTACCTGCTGCTTCTCAGAAGTTGAACCAGATAGTAGTAGTTCCTTTCTGCTAATACTGATGGGAGCTTTTAAAAGCAAGTTGCTAAATTACAGGTACACTCTCACGTGCTTGAAACTGACCTGAATGTCCACATACCATCGGTCGCTTTAGAAAGGTGAGCAGAGGAGGGAGGAGGTGGTGCCAAGGGTAATTCCAGGAATCTGAATGTCATAGTCTCCCTACCAGAGAAACAGCTCTGCTCTCAACCTGAATAAATGTGAGTGGCTGCTTATCATCAGGATTCCTGTGCATCCTTTGGTGCTGCTGTTTGGCCATACTTGATAAAAGCTAATGAATAACTCCCTAGATAAAATCCAGTCGTGGCGTTCTAGCATTGTTTGCACAGTATAAACACATGTGTTGTGAAGGGAGATAAAACGGGGGAGTTTCAGGGTTCTGAATGTAAGTTTGAAAGAGTAGTTTTAAGGTAGGGAAAAGTTAGTGTGGAGTTCAGACTTCAGAAGGGAAACAAAAGATGCTGCGATTCAGAGTCATTGATTCTTTAGTCCAGTCCCTTATACCATAAAATTGGGCAGTATTACTAAAAGGCCAATCTTCCAGGCCTCAATATTTTTAAAATAATGGGGCTCTGGCTACATGAAGAAGCCTTTTCAACTCCAAAGTGCCAACAAAACATTACAGTTTAACAGAGGAAACAGGAAGGTGAGGATTAGAAGACTCCAATAGCTTTTATTAAAAGCCCACGGAATGGGAAAATCCACGAGTTACAGGTTGTCTTTAAAAAATACTACTCTCTGTGCGTGGAAAGCTCTCCTGACTTCCCATGGCTGCCTCTTTTCCGTGCTTTGGATTTCAATATAAAAAGTCGCCTTGGAGAGGCCTTCCCTAACCACCGGGGTAAGTCTGTTCTCCTGCCTCCTTACCCTCTTACTGAATCTGAAATGACCACCATCTGAAATTGTTGTTTGCTTCTTACTGTTGTTGCTCTCCCCACTGGACTAAGCTTCATCCGGCCGCAGCCATGTCACTGTCACCAAGCATAGTATCTTGTCCAGAATAAGCATTTGTGAAAATAATTAATCTTTGCCCACTAAGAATTTGTCAGTTAACTACTATGAGTTGAGTTCCTGTTTTTCTCTCTGAAATTGACTAACGCTTACGTCTTGAGCATTTCACTTAGCCATTCTTTGCATCAGTTTCCCCATTTATAAACTGTTAGGAGGAGAAATGAGGTGGTTGCCTGAAATGAAGACCCTGTGGAAAGGAGAGGCAGTGGAAGTTTAGTGAGGAAAATGCTGGGTTCTAGGGCAGAAGAGCTGGGATGGCCTTTTTGCTAGTAACAGGAAGCTGTTTAACTTCGCTTCATTTCCTCATCTGCAAAATGGAGATTATAATCCCTGCCTCTTACAGGGATGTTGTGGGGATCAAGTGAGATAATGTATTAGAAAGTGCTTTGTAATTTGTTGAGTGCTTGACAAATACAGAATATTTGTAATGGCATCATTGGGATGCGTGCTGTGAGAGTGACGCAGGAGGCCTGTGGGGAGATGTAGTAGCCCCTTTTTCTGGTCAAGACAGGCTTATGTTATGTCAAATACGCCCGTGTAATGGATACATGATGGTGGGGCGTCGGGGCATTCAAGATTGAGGGCTTCCGAAGAATTGTTTGAAGTAGGCATGGAATGTAAAAGTAATACTTTAACCCACCCTTTTTAGAGGATACATAGGCCAAATCTGCAACTAATAACTTTTACAGGAGAATTTGAGGGAGTTGAAGTAAAACAGGAACTTTCATAGTCTAAGGATCACCCAAGAAAAACTATTACCAAGCTGCAAATCCCCAGAGAAGTCTGTCTGAGGTCCCCTCAGAACTGGAGCTTTGTAGCGGGTCAGCTCTTCCCCTGGTGTAAGTGTGTGGGGGCTTGCGGAGCTGGTGTGGCGGTGAGAGGCCTTCTGCAGTTTAAGCAGCCCCACCACTCGACCTTGACCAAGCTAAGTTACTTAACTGCCTCCAGTTCCTCTTCTGTTAATGAGGGTAGCAATAGTAACCCATCTCATAGGGTTGTTGACAGGATTCAGTAAGTTAATATATATAAAGCACTTAGAACAATGCCTGTCAGATAAATGTCAATTGAACTTGCTATTATTCTTACTGGTTATGTTCATTATAACAATCTAGAGTTACCCATTGGGTGACTTAACACATTTTTTGCGGGAAACGAGTAAACTCGTCATATCGCTTTTTATACCAAAGCGCGGGAGACGAGAATAACACATATTTTGCACCTCTTTTTAAACTAAAACACTGAAAGTTTCATAGAAAAATATCAAATAGATCGAAAGATATGAATATTTTACGGAAAGTCTAATTTTGGCAAGAAAATGTGAAAAAAGCCCCGCGTTACGACGCGATTTGGCGGGAAAATGCCTGCTTACAAAGTGTTAAATGTTCATTAAGTAAATTAGAGATTTTAAAGACCCGATTTCCATCCATCATTAGGCCATTGCGCTTGTTGTTATTAAAATTGGAACAGAATTCACCTGTCTTTTACAGTGAGAAATCTATTATGTGTGTCTAAAAGGAATAATATTTTTCCATCATGTGCGCGTGCGTGCGTGCGTGCGTTGCTACTGGTTGTAGTACTCTGTAGGAAAACTACAAAGGACAAAAGAAGATACCTGCTGTCACACTAAAATTGTGTAGACTAAGTGAATCAAAAGGCTATTGATAACTATGGAAATCCAACAAATAGGCTTTTTGTCAGCTTGCCATTTCTTAAAATACTTAGCAAGAAAATAGTCCAAATTAGTCAAGAAATTATGTCACTTAGCTTTGATTTTGACAATCTGAAGATAAATTATTTTCCCTGTTGCCTCAGTTTTTACCACGTACAAATGGGCTGTTGTGTACTAGGCCTGTTGAAGAGGAATGAGGGGTGGAGCTAAGGAGGATAAAAATGCCCCTCCGCACCTGCTGGACTCTTCCGTCTTTACTGAAACCAGCAAGTTTAGTTTGAATTCATGCAGGAGGATTTTAATTACAATTTATTAACATAATATAAAACATGTTTTAAGTCACCTATGCTTTTTTTTTAATGGATTATATTAAGTCACCTATGCTTTTAATGTGAAGGCTGTTTATGCTTTTCACAGTAGCAAGGTACAGTGAAGGAAATTTTTCTAACTTGCCTGACCCTTTTCCCCTTCCCCAAGTCATAGCCTGTTAAAAACCCTGGGGAAAAAACCAAATGGGGGCCTTTGATTTTGAAGTCTTTTGCTTTCAGGAAATAGGTCACACAACACTACAACTCATAAACACTGAGTATGTAGGTGAATATCAAATCAGTAAGTTTTCTTATATTATTAAGAAAAATTGAAATTCTGTGAAACAGCTCAGTTGAATATTCAGCTTGGGTACTAATGCTTTAGACATGAATCACAATAAAAATGGTGGGGTTTTGTTTGTTTTTTTTCCAAACGTGATTATTTTAGACATTTTCAAAAGGAAGGTAAGCAAGCATGCACGTGTTGGTTTATTTGGGGGAGGATCTAAAATCATGGGATTGATTTGTCAGTAAAATAAAACTCCACTAAGGAACATAAAAAAATAAAATCAGGATTTGTCATGTTTCTAAATCGTTTCCTTTTTACAAATTTTGGCTCTAAATATAGTTACCTTGCATCTCCCTGGGTATGGGAATAGTTAGGTAGGTAATTGTTAAATGCCCCTGAAAAGACCATTTATCACCCTGAATAAACAGAAATCAGGTTTTAAAACCAGATTGAAAGAAGGAAATTACATCACACTTTTAAATAAGGAAGCACTGGGCAGAGCTGGATGAGTTGTGTGACAAAAATGTGCCCCTCCTCCTCTTGTGGATTGCTTCTGACATTTATTAATGAGATCTGGAGGCAAGGTGAGCAGATCTAGGTTACTGTCTTAAGGTAGCCTGGTTCTTTAAAAAAAGTTTCAAAGAGACTGGCCTCAAGGTAAAGGCATGTGATTTCACCTTAATATGGAATGTGCAAAAAAAATCCATTTTGAACATTAAAAAAAAAAAAGAATGTGCAATGTGCTTTTTTGTTTTGTTTTTAACACCAAAAACATAGTAGGTGTATTATATAATCCAGAAGGAGTAGTGTGTAAGAGAAGGTGAAATTTGTAGTTTTCAGAAAGCACTCCCCTGATTGCCTTAAGTAAAAATATACAGTAACAGAAACCAGTTTAGAAAGTTACATTGTTAACCATTTAAGCTTATAATTTTTACCGTGTCTGCAAACTGTCCACTTTGGATTTTGGAAATGAATTTAATGAAAATTCCTTGCCTGCTACATATCCTAAACTTGTTACAGCACACATTAAGTTTATCCCTTACAATCCTTTGTTTTTATCCCTTAGTTCCTCACTGATTTACATACAGTACATGTGAAGTTTTCATTGTAACTTTTTAAAATTTTAAAAATGAGATGAATATTTTCTCAATATCTGTTTAATAAATATTGGTTAGAAATGAATGATGCCAGGATCTCCAGGGACAAACAGGTTCTGTCCTAGGAGTTTTGGAGGATGGGAAAGGAATGGGGGCACAGCACAGAATAATCCAAGAACAGAAGGCTTTGCTCCGCGGGTTTGTGGAGAAAGTGTTCTAAGAGATGGCCGTAGAGGAGTGGCGTTCTGACAGATTTGGGGGAAAGAGAAGCAAGAGCTTTACAAGGGTAGATTGGGGCCTCATAGTAGAGGCCTCACTGCCAGACTGAGGCGCTTTTATTTAGCTATTAAGCAGTGGAAGATCTTAGCTCTTCCACTGTAATTCAGGAGTATTGATCTGGGACTGGTGTGTGGGATGGATTGGCTGCTTTCAGACCCAGGGCAGAGCGGTCCAGTGAACAGAAGGAAGACAGATTGGAGAAACCATGTAGCAGTAGGCACAGGACTCAGGAAACTGAATGTGTATTGGCTGTAACTCAGGTTAAAAATGGTGCCTCCAGGAGAAGTGTGGTCCTCTTGGACCCTGAACTGGTTTGGGAAGGGGGTGGGGGTGTGAAGTCAGTGACAGGAGTTTGGTTTGTAGAGTTGAGGATGCCAGAGGACCATCCCAGTGGAAAAAAGATCACCAGACAATAGGAAATGCTAAGTGGAAGCCGGAGCCGGGGCTCAGGGCTGTCGATGAAGAGCTGGAGCTGTACACGTGGATCAGAACCCAGGGAGGTGATGGGGGTAAAGAGAGAAAATAAAAGGACCATCTCAAGAGAAATGGTTTTGGGGTGGTTTTTTTTGTGTGTTTTTTTTCCCTTGAATCAGAAAAAATCAATCAATCAAGTGATGTTTAACAGGAAAAAGTAGTTCACATCTGGGATTTAACTGTTTCTGACACACTTAAAGGTGAAAGATTAGTTTACACATTTTAGGAAAGTTGTTATACCCAAGGTGAGTTAGATCCTGGTCTGCCCCATGCTGTCTGGATTAGCAGTAGCTCTCATGTTTGCATTTCATAACAGAATCCCATCCTGTACTGATACTGATTTTTCCACATCGATATATTTTTGCAGTTGTTGTCCTAATGAACTATAAGGCAGAGCTAGGCTTACAGTTAAGAGGAAACTATTTGAAACAGTGCAGCAGTAGTTAAATGTCACTTAAGCAGTGTGTTTCTTTTTAACTTGAGGTTGACCAAACTGGTTGATTCCCCCAGCAGCATACATGTTAAATCCTTCGAGTTCTGAGAGAGGTGTACAAGAACTTCAGGTGATTCCATACCCTTCATACACAATCTGAGGGATACATTTTAAAAGTTTGCTTCCAAACCTATGGCAGGTTACCCTTTTTGAGTGTACAGTTTGAAGTTATTTTCTAAAAGATGAAAACATGCAATTATAATGCCCTTCTCTCTTCTCCCATGCAAGCAAGTAGGAAGTTCCGATGGTTTCATAACATGGCCCATTCACAATTCCCCATTGAAATGGTAGAGGCAGGTCACCTTCTATGAATACACAAAGACACTATTGTGGTCAGAAGTGAGCTGGCTTAGTGAACACAATTCTTTTTATACTAAAACAATTTTTTTTCTTAAGAAAGCTAACAAGTAGGTGATGGAAACAATGAATAAAAAATAACTTTTTTCTAGACCATATAAATAATTTTAAGGGACCATTGAAATGTAAGTTTAGAATTCTGAGGCAATTTCAGCAGAGGCGATAGTTACACAATCGTTCTGTTGAAAGCTGAGATTTAGATGGCATTAGGAGGCTGACACAGTAATTGCTGGTAGTACTTGTTAGCCTGCAGACAGGTGGGGGTTGGGCCTCCAGAATCCCCCGCAGCATTTTCCTGTAATCTGGATGAACCATCTTCAAACGTGTGCTTTCAAACTACTTAAATACCATATTCTCCTTCCTATCTGGCCTTTCATTTTTGTATTACCACAGATCCTTTCCCTACAGCCTTCCAGTGTTTGTGGGGTGCTTGGGAAACACCACCGGGAAACACCCTCAGTACACAGAGGGAGTGCCTAGCGATCTTTTCTAAAAATTGGTTTTTAAATTTTTGTGTAGCTTTACTTGATTCAAGAAGGGAAAAATACATTTGCTTCATTTCAATAATCTAAAAACCGACCTTTAAAAAAAATAAAAGACCTCCCAATAACTTAGATTTCTTAAATGATGGGCTTTTCTCCCCTCCTTTTAATCACATATCTGAGAGACTGATTAAAGAAAAATAATGTTTGACTATCTGAAATATTATTTTAAACTTATTTATCTCTGCCTAGTGTGTCAAAACAGCTGACTTTGAGAGTAAAAACCTGAGACTCAGTAATTGGGACCCATCCCTACTTTGTCACTGAAACATTACTATCTCTCTGTTCCTTCTTATGTGGAAAAAACAAATAATAAACACTTGCAAAGTATTTGTTTAGATCTTTAGCTAAAAGCAAAAACCCTATGCCTTACACATTATATACATGCAATTGCTATCAGTAATAGGTAGTACTGTACAAACATTCATTCAACGAACATTCCCTTCTTGAACTCCTGCTAGTGTGCCCAGGGTAATTAATGATCGGGACGGAGCCTCTTATCTGAGCTCACAGTCTAGCAAGAGGTGACAGATTTGTCCATAAAACAAAACCAAACCTGTGCACAAATGTTTGGTGAGAATGAAAGCGTTACCAAGTTTATGTGCACACATCTCAGAAGGGGTCAGTGTTACACAGATAGCTGACACATGATGTCCTAACCGTATTCTAAGCAAACATGAATTACCTGAAGACAGCCAAGATGATGCTAATTAACATTAGCATTGATGCTATAATGAGTAATAAAAGGAGAATTTAAAAGGCTCTGGGGGCCCCAGACAGGTACATCTGACTGGAGGAGGGGGTGATCCCTAAAGTGGAGGAACTACTAGATTAAGAAAACTTGCACTTCCTTAGCCTTTGTTGTCCAGGCCTGGAAGCAGCCAGGTACTTCAGATGACAATGTGAGGAATGTACCTTTAAGATTGTCTCTACAAGGGAGGAGGAAGCTGTCCCAGGCCTCCACCGAAGCCAGTAATCTTGCAGAACTTGATTTTTACAAGATAATGGAAATTAGTGTCTTCATATATTTCTTTTATTCTTGTGAACAAGTAATAACTGGAGAATTTGTCTTCCCAGGGCCAACCCTGAAATAGAGAATCCAAATAAATGCTGGGCTGCGGGGGAATCAGGTGCCAGCTGGAGAGTCTCCTCTGATATAAGTGTCGTCAGGTTTCAGTGAATAGTAGTTCTGCAGTACGGGATCCAGTGGTTTCTGAAATTCCTTTTAGCTCAGGGGAAGATGAGCTCCTTTCCCAGTGCAAACACACACTGGAGGTCGGTGTCGGGAGGCTGGAGAAAGGTCTGTGTGCTTTGGCAGGCCAGCAGGGTTTGCTGTGCAAGTGTCAGTCTGCACCAGGAGGCCTGCTTTTGTGGGCGGTCGGTCGATTATTTCTCGCTTTGCTGAGCACATTATACATCTTGGATTAGTGTTTATGAAAAACAGTATTTTCAGTGTCCTCCTTCAAACACCCTCACGAGAAGTAGCAGTGAGTGTAAAAATGTCAGAATGAAGTGAAAGTCTGTAACTAAATTTTTCTCTCCAACATCCCCCCAAATTCTCCAATATTAGCTATTCGTGGGTATTTCTGAGTTGTTTCCTTCATGCTCTCATCTCTTCTTTATCCCTCTAGGGGACGAAAGCTACCAGTCGACCAACAAGCCCCTAGGATCCCAAGTGTGGATTCGACCCAGAATAAGGCACGATGTCCTCTGCGGGAGTGGCTGCTCAGGAGGTTCGGGTCCCGTTGAAAACGGGGTTTCTCCACGATGGCCAAGCCGTGGGGAACATGAAGTCCTACTGGGCCAGTCGCAGGGAGTTTGAAAAGTATGTACGGGACCCCATGCCCCCGGAATCTTGGGATATTGAAATGAGATGGAGAATAGGACCACGACTTGTTTATGACCAAGATGTCTTTCCTTTCCTTTCAGTAACTTTTTCAATATTGACCCCATAACCATGGCCTACAGTCTGAACGCTCCTGGTCAGGCGCACCTAACATCTCTCGGTATGTGTTCTGCAAATCCGGGAAGTTGGCCCTGGGAGCAGAAGGTGGCGTGGTCTGGGCTGTTAGCTTGTTCTCCAGCATGACTGTTTAAATGAGGAAAGGACCTGAATTGTTTCCAACAACAGTCTGACCCCTAGTGGCAACAGATCCTGGGGATGACCAGTTCTCAAACCACCGGTACCAGGTCTCCACTCACTGATCTGTCTGTGGAAGTGTGATCTTTTCAAATCAAGAATTCAGTTCTAACCCCACCTATGAAACACACGTAACTTGCAGGAACTGGACTTTGTTACGAGTGTTGCCTGTTCGGAAGTGATGAAGTAGTGTAAACGTTTATTTGAAAAACTTAGAAAAGTATATGATACACCACATAGTACTTTTAATGGCAACATTATGTGCCTTAGATTTTTATCAAGAGCTGCTTATCACGTGGCAAACAAGTCCACTCACTCGCAGTACTCAGATGGCACTGAAGTGAGGCCTTAGGCCGCACCTCGTGTGGTCGCACAGTAAATGACTAGGCTGGCCGAGCCTGCTAGTCACGTAAATTACATGCTGTGCATCTTCTGCGAATTTTGCACATGTCACAAAACCTGCCCGCGGTGCGTGGGTGTGTGGCGTGCACATGTCCGAGGGAGACGAGCTAATCTGTTCTTTGAACCAGATCGCTGTTAACAATCTCCAGCCTCTAATTACGCCTGTGGCTGTTGCATGGGTGTTCTCGGTTCCAGCCGGCACGTCGCTCTATTCATTTAGGCAGACGCTGCAGGAGCACACATAGCGGGGCTGTGGTCACGGGTGGGCGCCGGCGGGTCCCTCACTGACGTCTCTCGTTGGTTCCAGGGCGCGCTTCCACAGCTGCTGCGATGAACGGCCTCTGCTCCGCAGAAAACGGCCCCTCTCAGAGGCCCAGCTTGCCCCCTCTTCTCATTCCTCCAGGTGAGAATTTGGGGCCACATGAAGAGGATCGAGTTGTGTGTGGTCTTAAGAAACTCTCGGTCAACGGGGTGTGTGCTTCTCCCCCTCCGCTCACTCCCATCAAAACCTGCCCCTCCGTGTGCCCCTGTGCGGCCCTGTGCGAGCGGGGCTCTCGGCCCCTGCCGCCGCTGCCCGTCTCCGAAGGCCCCTCTCTGGACGACACGGACTGTGAGGTCGAGTACTTCACCAGCTCCGACACCGCCTTGCTTCTGGAAGACCGCACGCTGTCTGACTTCAAGTACGACGTCCCCGGCCGGCGGAGCTTCCGCGGCTGCGGCCAGATCAACTACGCGTATTTCGATGCCCCCGCGGCGTCCACCGCGGGGCTCAGCCCGGCCGCCGAGCCGAGCGCCGGCGCGCACAGCGCAAACCCTGCTCTGCCTCAGAGCCACCGGAGACTGAGAAGGTCTCACTCAGGACCGGCTGGGTCCTTTCACAAGCCCGCCATTAGGATATCCAGCTACCTACACAGAGCTTCTCCCAACTCCGACGAGGACAAACCTGAGGTCCCCCCCCGGGTGCCCATACCTCCCAGGCCAGTGAAGCCAGATTACAGGAGGTGGTCGGCCGAGGTCACGTCCAGCACCTACAGTGATGAAGACAGGCCTCCGAAAGTGCCCCCAAGGGAACCTCTGTCCCGGAGTAACTCCCGCACACCGAGTCCTAAAAGCCTGCCGTCTTACCTCAATGGGGTCATGCCCCCCACACAGAGCTTTGCCCCCGACCCCAAGTACGTCAGCAGCAAAGCTCTACAAAGACAGAACAGCGAAGGGTCTGCCAGTAAGGTTCCCTGCATCCTGCCCATTATTGAAAATGGGAAGAAGGTCAGTTCAACACATTATTACCTACTACCTGAGAGGCCACCGTACCTGGACAAATACGAAAAATTCTTTAGGGAAGCAGAAGAAACAAGCGCCCAAATCCAGCCGTTACCTGCTGACTGCAGTGTCGTCTCAGCCACAGAAAAGCTGGACTCCAAAACAAAAGTGGATCTGGGGGGGCACGTGAAGCGGAAACACTTGTCCTACGTTGTGTCTCCCTAGACTCTGTCTGGCTCGTGGGTCAGCAGACGTTCCGCGGGAGGTTCTCCAACGATTTTCCAGTGTGGTTGACGTGCACGGGAAAACGTTTCAGGTTACAGAACAAAACAGTTGAACTCTCTGTTAAGGAGCAAGGCCGAGAGCCGGTGTGAGGTACTGCTATGCTGAGGATGCCTGCTTTCGTTAGCGCTGGAGAAGAGTCTGTCCCAGGCTGGGCCGTGACGGCCGGGAGGGCAGAGGGAAGCCTTTCTGTACGCATACATCGTGTACCTTCTGTATAAACTCGCGGTGTAACCGGAGACCATAGTTGCAGGTTAACCAGTTAGTTACTGTCTTAGAGTAATATATATTTAGAATGATAAAAACTCAAGCTGGAGAATGGCTCCTGATAGACTGAAAATTGAGCAAACGGAGGAAAATGCAGTGTTTAGATCAAAATCATAAAAAAAAAAATTATTTTTGCTTAGTAAGTTTGAAGATTTCTGGCTCTTTGGCCTGTCATAGTTTGTTTCATTTATTTTTGCAAGTTGTCTTTTCCATGGAGGGCAGAGTGTACGTTCTCACTGTGGCTCTCTACCTACCTAGTTTAAAAATTGTCCCAAGACCGAAAGGCTTCCTGTTTGGTTGAGGGGAGGGATAGCGGTTTATTTGGCAACCATATTTTTCACCTGTACATGTCTCACATCTTGAAAACTGAGAAGATCAGAGAATTAGTACATTTTCCTTACAGTTCCTGCTTTGTTCCACCCACTGAAACGGCCCACTGTCTGTCACATGCGCCTTACAGAAACGGGGCACCCGAACTGCTCGCCATTGTTGAGAACGTCAGGCGTAAGCGAGTCACTATGATTGAGAGTTACTGTGTGGGGATGTGTGTTGTGGTTTTTTTGTTTTTGTTTTTTAGACTGTATTAATAAACAAGCACAACACAAGCTGGCCTTGTGTTGCTGGTTCCTGTTCAGTATTTCCTGGGGACTGTCTACTTTTTCAGTAAAACACTTCTGACCAAGAGCGCAGTGTGTCTTAATACCAGAGGTCACATCAGCATCGTTTGCTTTGAAAACTCGCACAGCTGGCCGCTCCCCTTGGATGCAGCAAGACACGGCTGGCGCTCCCACTCCCACAGCTTTGGTGTATTTATCTTGTATAGTTAAGCACAAAAGAGGAGGTGCTCACTAACAGGTACATTACTGCAATGTTCTCTTAACAGTTCAACAAACTGTTTACAGTTTAAACTGCTGAATGATATTATTTGAGCTATTTAAAGCTTATATTTTAGTATGAACTTAAATGAAGGTTAAAAACGTGCTTTAGAAAAATGCACTGATTTCTGCATTATGTGTACAGTATTGGACAAAGGATTTTATTCATTTTTGTTGCATTATTTTGAATATTGTCTTTTCATTTTAATAAAGTTATAATACTTATTTATGATACCGTTAATAATGTTTCTTGCCTAAACTCTTAACAAAATTTTATGTCTCAAGTAATTTGACAACGTTATATCTGTAAGCAGAAGGGAAGATTTGTTTTTTTGCAGTTTAACATATTAAACTTGAAATTTACTGTCATTCCCTAAAATGACAAATAATTTGAGCAATTTATATTTAAATATACAAATGCACAGTGAAAATGAGCTATTTGTATTTACCTTTAATAAGAAAGTGAATGTGAATTGAGGCTGGTATATTACTATCAAAACAGGTGTCATCTGGGGAGGGCGGCCCCATCCAGGGGAAGGAACCGGAAGAAACCGGCTCTGATAGACTTGATGTGACTCATTTGGTGTTTTAAGACTAAGTCCGGATGACTCTGGGCTCTTGGGAAGCTCTGCTTCTTGCCTGATGTGAGGCCATCCCCATCCTGCCCAGCCTCTCACAGAGCTGGCAAGTCCACCTGGCAGCTTTGGGATGCAGGAGGAAGCTGGAATGCCTCCCGTAAAGGCACTCAGCAGGTCGCCCAGTTCTCGGTTTCCTCTGTCCTAAAATCAAGCTGCTCTCCCTCCTGCTGTCAACAAACCCGGGGTTCCTGGTGACGCTGAAGCGCTTGATGACCTTAAATGAGCATGTGCAGGTGCTCCGTACTCTCCAGAGTCCAGAATGAGGACTCGGAAATCCATCTGGGCTGAAAGTCCAACTCTACCTCTTTCTGATTATGTGTTGGGCAGATTCTTCAAAATCTCTGCACATCAGTTTTCTCACTGGTAAAATGGGGGGAGGGTTAATACCCACAATAGGACTAGTCTCTGACAATGGCCTATAAACCACAGTAATTACTGTGGTGATCATCTGTTACTCTCCATTATCCTGAAAGTCAGATGTCCTTTCTGGCCTGTTACAGATGAAGACATGGGCTTGGGGAGCTCATTCAACAGACATTTGTTGAACACCAGCCACATGCTGGATGCTGAGAGAGCAGACACACCCCTGCCCTTACAGAACTTAAAGCAGAACATAATTACAATGTATGGTAAATGCTAAAAAGCAAAGTACGGCCGTGACAAGGGCCCCTACCTCTCTGAGGCGGTAAGATTTGAAGGCCTGGAATGGACACTGAAGGAGGCGAATGAAGAGGGAGGAACAGTAAAGTAAACAAGGGTAAAACCCTGGGGCATCAAAGAAAAGGCTGGGACTTTTCCAGAAGCTGGAAGTTGTTAGGGCAGGAGTAGGATGGACAGTGGGAAAGGGTAGTGGACGCTCCTTAAAGATTTACACAAGGGAGTGACGTGATCTGGTTTATTTCAAAAAGATGCCAGTGGCTGTTGCGGAGAACAGATTGGAAACGGGGAGACTTCAGGACAGGCTATCCTGAGATGAGTGTTGGGCGGTGGAGATGGAGGAAAACTGGCTTTGAAAGATACTTAGAGAAATGGCAGGTTTGGGACCTCAGGTGAGACGCAGACCAGCAGCGCATGACTTGAGAGCCCAGCTGTGCGTCCTCCAGCTCCCAACAGCGGAGAGAAAGTCTGAACGAGTGTTTCCACTACTCTGCATCTCGTTTTGCCTTTCCCCCTCCACTGCCTTTCTGCATTGTGGTCAAGACTATCTAGTTCCGTATCTTCCCTCTTACCTTGGGGCTTTTCTTTGATTTGGGAGAGAATATACACATTCCTACTTTTTCCAGGCCATGCTAATTTGTGCTAGTAACAAAGTACTGTCCTGCAGTCAGGACATCCTGTGTGAAGGATCCCCTTAGCTTCCCTGAGCCTCACTTTCCCGTCAATGTGGGACCCTGCTGGAGCACCGCACAACACCATACGAACCCAGAGGCTGCATTATTAGGGACTTAGGGCAGAAAGCAGGCGTTACGGTCAGAAAGACTCCTTTGTAAGTCAACTCAAAATTTGGATAATGCTACAGTTTAAGTCTGCCCAGGTTGCAATAATCAGAATGAGGAGCCTATGTTTTTATTACATTCCACTTGCTTGTGGAAGTTTAATCTTGTTTCTGTGTTGACTATTTATCTCTAGGTCTCAAGTGATGTCTTAACTATGTAGAAAAGAACCATCTTTAAGAGGATGTTTCTTCACTGCTAGGGGTCCTATTCTAAAAAAGGCCCATGGATTCTTCCAGAGTGTTTCATAGTTAAAGAGAACTCCATCCGTCTACTGGTTCAAAAATCACAATATATATTAAATTATTTTAGTTCTAATTTCATCACATAATTTATAATTTTAGGGTATATGGAGACTTTTTCTTAAAAATAAGCTTCTAGCATGGTTATTGCATATAGTTTTCTTTTTTTTACCTTTTTATTTTTAAATAATTATAGACTCCCAAAAAGTTTCAGAGAAGTCCCCTGTACCCATTATCCAGATTCCCCCAATGATAACATCTTATATAATTATAGTCCATTATCAAAACCGGGAAGCTGACATGTCGTAACACTCAAAGTATTTTATCTCGAAATAGTTACTATCAAAATGGACTTGGGTCCTACCTTTTAAAATTAATTTACAAATTAATTTTGGCATTGTTAGGTATTCTGTGAAAAGCTAACAAAGCTTTAAAAACACGAGGTATGATCAAACAATATGGTGAATATTTAACTTTAAAAATTTTGTTACAGTGAAAGACACATTGCCATTAATCCCTCTCAAAATACTCCCCCTTGCTATGAACCCATTTATCCCATCATTCTTGCCACTTCTTTTTTTTTTCAAGGAGGGCGCAGCTCACAGTGGCCCATGCAGGATCGAACCAGCAACCTTGGTGTTATCAGCACCATACTAACCAACTGAGCTAACTGGCCGCCCCTCATTCTTGCCACTTTCTGAAGCAGTTCTGGAAGTCCTCTTTCATGAGTGTCTTTAGCTGTGCTGTTGTGGCTGCCTCCACGTCCTGAATCAGTTTGACTTTGGGGAAGAGCCAGAAGTCACACGATGCCAGATCCAGCAAATAAGGTGGATGGTGACAAACCATAATGTCTTTATCTGACAGAAATTGCTGTACCAGAAGCGATGTGTGACACGGAGCGTTGTCATGATGGAGGATGATTTACCACATACTTTAAATACACCGTCTCTCAACCATAGCTCACACCTGACTGACTGCACCGAACAAGTTGACACTTGTCACACACTGTTACTAAGGTTCGACGTGCCACTTCCCTTATTGAAGATCCCTGTCTTTCCGTTGGATGGCACTTGGCAGCAGCATGCACCATATTTTTTTTTATCACAATGGAAAGGCTCTGTGTCACTTCACGTCCGGTATACAGCAATTTCTGTCAAATAGAAACATTGCGATGTGTCCTCACCCACCTTATTCACCAGATCTGGCATGGTGAGACTTCTGGCTCTTCCCCGAAGTCAAAATGACCATGAAAGGAAAACGTTTTGAATCAATTCAGGACATCGAGGCAGCCATGACAGCACAAGTAAGGACACTCATGAAAGAGGACTTCCAGAACTGCTTCAGAAAGTGGCAAGGACGATGGGATTAAGTGTGTTCAAAACAAAGGGGAACATTTTGAGGGGGATTAATGGCAATGTGTCTTGTACTGTAATACATTTTTTTAAACATTCACCATATTTTTTTATCACACCTCGTATGTTGCCATGTAACTATACGTTATGGTCATGGTGACTGAGAAGATAAACTACGTGTTAACTTTGATCTGCCAAGATCTTCTGCAAGATTAATCTGCATTAGCTGTAATAAAGAGAGTACTTCAAACTCTGAGGGTTTGCGAATGGTGTGTCTTTTAAAGGCCTTTAGAAACACACAGCCTTGAGTGTCCACATCTTTCAATCTGAAATGTGTAAACAAATCAGGAGGAGAACTGAATTTCTAAACCGGGACTAGAGTTTTGAGGTGTTCTTGTCCTGAGGAAAACAAGCTTGGTTCGAACTAAAATACACTCCGAGGCACGTTTTCTTTGTAGACTGGATCATTGGACAGACGCTCTGGCCCTTCTCCACGTGGACATCACAACTTTTAGGAGAAGCTTTGGGTTTTATTTGGGGAAAGGAGAGAGAGGAGATAATAGGGTACAAGGTCCCAATGCATCCAAACTTGGCCACCCTCGCCTCTTACTCCTTGTCACTAAGTGAAATTTGAGGGGGGTATTATGTCAATGCAATTTGAGGGACGTGCATTTTCATGCTTTCTTTTCACTTGAAAGTATCAACCTTTCAGCTACTTCTGCCTGAGCTGCTGAGAATCACTTCACCAGAGCGTGTTTAAACAAGCTCAGCTCTGCTTTCATGTTATCAGGATTCAGTGGCCAGCCCACTTGGCCTGGATGGATCTCTATACCTGAGGGAATCCTTCCACCCTGCACCGACCCTTTGTTCCACCACCTGGCAGGGCAGCCGATGAGGTCTGGAGATGGGAGAGGGTTGGGAACAGACCCAAGGACTCTTCCAGGTCCTGGTGTTCACCTGCTTAGAAAGAGCTGCCTCTCAAAGCCCATCATCCCTCAGCCTGTGATTCCAGAAAACTGCCAGGAACCCCAAGCAAGTTAGCCTGCAGCAAGTTCACTAAAACTGTATCCCCGACAATGCATACAACTGTTGCTTATCCCCTCCCTACGTAAAAAGGTGAGGGGGAGGGACCAATCCTTGGGAATATGTGTGTATCAGCCACCTCGACTTGGTACCCTTATGGGGAAAGACACCACCTTCATTCCTCGGAAATAACTTTGGAGCACGTCAAATAAACATCTAATCACACGCTTGGTGCGTGCACATTTCTTCATTTTACAGTGGGAGGGTTTAGCCCAGTGCCTCCCTCCTGGGACTGCACGACTTCTGTACACTCCCTTCTTGTGTAAGGCTAATGAGTCTGTCTTTCTGGCCTGAGCCCTGAGCGGCCTCGGGCACAGCGCGCAGGAAGCTGCATTTTGCATGTGCCAAATCCCCGGCTGGGCCAGTGTTCGTGCAGGAACTGGTGTCCTCGCGCAGTTTTCTATTTAGTGATCGATCACCGTTCTTGGACAGTTCCGGCAGTTCAGCCAGGCTGGGGCGCCCAACTCCCCGGTGCTGCGCAGGCAGCCGCGCAGCCACGGCAGCCGGGCGCATGATAAGACTTGTCTGCGCATCACCCGGGCCCGGAGCCTCTAATTACACGTCTGGTGCTTGCCGGAGCCCAGGTGGCCGGCTCACATGATCCCAGAACTGTGAAGATAGCGCGGGCTCGGTTCTCACTGCCCGCGCAGCCGGGTGGGGGAGGCGCCGAGCTCCGTGCGTCACGTTCGTACACATTATAATAACCACATTCCAAAGACAACAAGAGTCCATTGAACCTGGCAGTTCTTTCTGCTCAGAGCATTGCCACAGCTTTATCTTGCCATCAACGTTCCAGTCCCTACCTTTTGGGAGTTTTCATCTCAACCTTCCACCTGCCCCCTAACTCAGCACAGCAGCGACCGCGTGGCGCCGCCCGCGAGTGCGTGAGCAGAAAAGCACAACATCGCGTCCCCAAGCCGCGTGTGTGCCTGCACGCAGTGCAGCTGCGGCCTGCGAGCTGTCTCGCGTGGTGGAACTTCGGCTTATTGAACTTGCTCGCAGGTGTTTACCAGCTGCCAGTTATCGGAAACCGGCTATTTGCCAGGCGCAGTGCTGGGCACCAGGAAAGAATCGTTGTTGTGTGACGTCATCCAACTCAGCCTGAGAAGCAAGAGGCTTCGTTCAAAAGAAAGGACGCTTGTACAGAGCCCAGCGATAAAGTCACTGTCACTAAGACCAAACCTGCGGCGGGCACATGCCAGTCGGCGGCTGAGGGAGGACAGTAGCGCTGTGGGAGAGTGGAACCCAACGGCTGTTGGTCCTGTCGCTAACCAGCTGTGTAGGAAGACTTTAAGGACAGCGGCCAGAAATCTGTTTTTGTTTGTGAAGCTACACTTTTCTCCCCCTTCCAAGGTGAGTGGATGTTGAATCAGTGCAATTGTTCCTTTTGCAAGGACCCACCAACTTGAATAATAATACATAGATTGCCACGTGTCATCTGTCATTGATAAGGATCTCATAAAGAAATTGATTTACGGATCTGAAATGCTCACTTACAATGCTTTCCTCTAAAACCTGCAGTGTCAGTCCGTAGATAACTCCTACGGACTGTAAGTCATGTGATTTTTTTTCTTAGATCGTATTCCCAAGGAGTCTAAGCACTCAGTATTCCCAAAAGGCAGTTTTCTGGATACAGTTTTCTCTGAACAGCCTTATAGGCCAAAAGAGGTGTTACCATCCACCCGGCATGCATTATAATTCCGTCCTTGCTTAAACCCCACCCAAATGCCCATTTCCACCTATACAAACTCATATTATTCTTTCTGAATCATACATAAACGCCACACCCAGAGTTGCACATAAAACTTTGCCATATTATTTATACATCAGTGTCTGCTGACACAAGCATGGCTGACTGAGAAGTCCATGTGCATTTCCCTCGACTTGTTTATCACCTTGCTTCTCCATAACTGGTTTCAGGTGGGCATTTTACTTCTAAATTTTTCTTTTAAAATTTTCTTCTGAAATTTGCTAACTTTAAGGATAAGTTTTCAACTCCTTTTGTGGTTACAAATCCTGAGGTTGGCAGGTCTTTCTCCTTCAAGTTTGAACCTCAACCAAGACAAGCAACACTATTCAGAGTGGGGCAGCTCTCCTGTTCTATAGTTTGTAGCCAGGAATGTAACTGAATAGTTACGGAGAGTCCATCCATAGCCAAATGCATGCAGGCCTCCTACCTCCCTGCTAAACAACTGAAATCTTCTGATATTAAGAATAAATCTGGGGGGTGGGGGGTGGGAGATGAGGGTAAGGGGGATCAAATATATGGTGATGGAAGAAGAACGGACTCTGGGTGGTGAACACACAATGGGATTTATAGATGATGTAATACAGAATTGTACACCTGAAAGCTATGTAATTTTACTAACAATTGTCACCCCAATAAATTTTAAAAAAGAAAAAAGAAAAAATAAAATAAATAAATAATTTTTAAAAAGAATAAATCTATACGTAAAAAACAAAAATGTCTACTGGCACACCAGGCCATTTCAGGAATTCGTGAGAGATACAAAGCAGATAGGGGTGGTTTGATGGAGAAATAGGATCAAAGGAAAAGAAAGGCTAAAACATTCGTAGGACATGACTTCTGTGAAAGCAGTTCCAAGACTTCTGAGAAAGATCGGTGTTTATGGAAACGGAACAGGACAGAGCCTGGGGCGGTAGTCAGGTTGACTACCTAGAGAACCAAGTCGGAGTATCAGCCAGCCAGCGCCTCCCCCAGCACACCCCACCCCACCCACCCCCACCTGTGCCCAGCGGCATCAGTGAGTATGCCTACAGGCTAGGGCATGGGTGTTAGCGAGATACAACAAGGCCCCAGGGAGCAAGAACTCTGGGCACAATGGGAAGCCCCCCTGGATGAGAGCCTCCAGCCAGCCCTGCTGCACACTCTGTCCAGATGCACGGGCCTTCCTCTTCCCAGCTCCTGTCATCAGAGCCTGCCTCCACAGACAGGGGGATGGAGTTTTGCAAACACAAATAAGAACATAACACTTAAAATCACCAAACATTTGAGGAACGTTAATACCGAGAAAAGCAAAAAACTCAATGAACAGCGACCAGCACCCATGCAAACATTTCACAAACAGATGTTAAAATAATCCTCAGAGATTAGACAGAATATTTCATGCATGAGACAAAAATAGGCTATTTTGGGGGGGAAAAGCCAAGAGATAGGAAATGTGAAAAAAAGTTAAAAGGCATTTAGAATCTGAAGACAGTAATAGAAAGTGGCATAAAAAAAGTAATTAAAACATAATAGAAGAAAAATTCCCAGATCTGAAGAAAGACACAGGCTTTCACGTGGAAAGGACCCTCTGATGCCAAATGATTCACTTGAAAATAAGACCAACCCAGACACATTTCCCAAAACTTCAGAATACCAAGGATAAAACAACAAAAACAAGAACAACAACAACAACAACAAAAAACCCTCCAAAGGGAAAAACAAGCAGAAAGTGACCTTACAAAGGAGTAAGAATTACATGAGCTCCAGCAACATAGGGCACTAGGAGAAAATAGAGCAATCTCATCAAGGTTCTAAGAAAAAATGAACATGAACTCAGCCAAGTTCACATACAGATAAAAGGTCAGAATAAAATATCTGGGGCATACAAGCCTCAGAAAGTCTGTCACTCAGATTTGCTCTCTGAAAAACTCTCAAGGATGGAAACACAGCCAGACAAAGAGACCACTAAGAAGGAGGAAGATGCAGCGCCTGGTGGGCAGTGGCAGACTGGAAACCATCACAACTTCCAGAGACATTTACATCATTGTTCACGCTTAACAAAACTAACAAGTGAATAATAATAGAGAACTAAGGTTCCAGGTTAATTCAAGGAGGAGGAGAAAGAGGAGGGAAAGGAAAACAGGCTAAGATTTTTGTCTGTTTGGACAACAGGATAGAATTGGTTGATTCTGGATATTACTGAATACTGTTAAGTGTACATTAAAGCTTTAAAGGGTAAGGTCCACTTCAGGTAATAGCACAGAAACATGTATCAGATTAACCATCCTGCCTCTGGCAATTATAAACTCAGGACAGACTATAAAGAGCAACTAAGTGAAGGTACTGGAGAGCAAAGAAAGGAAACAAACTAGTGGAGATCCACGTGTAACCCACTTTCCCCCAAGAACGTTCCTTAAGTTTCCCAGACCACAGGAAATACAGTTCAAACACACAGTGGCAGTCTTTTTAGGCCAAAGAAAGAGAATTTGGATTTCAGGGCTGCCAGAGTAGCTGGGCAATGGCGGGGGGCGGGTGCTGTAGACACTGGAAAGGATGAAGTCCTGAAGTCTGTGTACAAACACCCCTAAACCCTTGGCTGAATCCTCAACTGTGCTTGCACAGGTCATTCCTCCAAAAGGGCTCGGTGGCAAGTGACAACTGGAAAGCCAAAAGACTGAGACATTTTAGCAGCTGCTCAGCTGCTGACACAAAGCTTGGCACTCAAGTTAAGCCAAGTTAGAGATGTTTGGTGAACCTCCTAGGCTATTGACTAAGTCCCCAGAAGGGCCACATTTTAGAAGTGAGGGCCACATCGTAGATTAAGGGCAAAACTGAAATAAACCTGCCCTCACAAAGCCTAGAAACAAGCTGCCGCAGGGGCACGGTTATCAGCCAGTAGTGTAACGGCCTTCGGGAACAAAATTCATCATTTTTCAGAGGAAGGTGACAGAAATCATTGTACTACAGTGTATCATCCATAATGTTCAGATCAAAATTTATGAGACATGCAAAGAAGCAGGAGAATGCAATGCACAGTCAAGAGGAAAAAGCAATCAATAGAAGCAGACCCACAGAGAACCCAGATGCTAGAATTAGCAAACACTCTAAAATCATTATGATAAATGTGTCAAAGCTGTTACAGGTAAAGATGGATACTGTGGGTAAGAAGGTATAGGGAATTTTCAGGAGTGACATAGAAACTGCAAAAAAGAACCCCATGGAAATCTTAGACCTGAAAAATGCTACATCTGGAAAAGTTTTTGTGTTAGAGAATTGACAGCAGATTGGATACTGCAAAAGAAAAGATTCTAACATGGATGTAAAGACAGATAAGGGGAAGTACTCAAAGTACAGCACACAAAAGGAAAAAAAGGTCGGAAAGTTATCTCAGCTGGGATAGTGAAAATTGCATGTCTACTTCTAAACCACCTGAAGAAAAAGATCGATCTAATAATTGGTAAGAAAAAGGGGGAAATCTAATATTTAAAAAAAAAAAAAAAAACAGAGAAAAAGACTGCAGGAATATGTCAAAACATATCAGTAATCCCAAAAGGGGACTGAATTAAACTCCCATTTAAAAATTCAGAGGCTTTCAGTTTAGCAAGCACAACAAAATCTACGTTATTCATAGAAGACACATGTAAAAACAAAGTTATATATTTTAAATACAAATAACAGAAACACCAACTAGCAGTTGCTAACAAAGTGGGTTTATTTTCCTTGTAGAAGTCTGGAGGCAGGTGGCTGCTAGTATTGCAGGGTAGGGATGGTATCCCAGCAATTTTTCCTCATAATCACACAATGGCTGCCAAGGCTCCAGGCAGTATGTCCACAATGAAGAAAGGGAAGGGAATGAAGCAACAGTGGTCCCATTGCTTCCTTTTTCAAGAAAACCAAAAACCTTCCCAGACCTCTCAATAGACTTCTGCTTGTGTTTCATTAATCAAAACTGTTGTCACCTGGCAAAAGAGGCGGGTCACCCGCAGCCTATGTAGTAAAAGTATACAAGTGAGAAGGGAATTAGAAATGAGTGTTCAGTAGTAGCCAGTGACTAGTGTCTCCTGCAGGTTTAAAATAAGGGGATGGAAAAGATACACTAGGCAAATGCTGACAAAAGGCTACCCAGAAA
Source organism: Rhinolophus sinicus (assembly GCF_057876585.1). Lineage (NCBI taxonomy): Eukaryota > Metazoa > Chordata > Mammalia > Chiroptera > Rhinolophidae > Rhinolophus > Rhinolophus sinicus. The sequence goes on along the minus strand of NC_142514.1, from coordinate 5,156,395 downwards.
CACGCTGTTACAGAACAGCAACTACTGGGAGTTCCCAGGACTCGGCGCACCTCCGACTCCTGTATCACAGAGACTGGCAAGTAAGAGCTTAGTTTTTGAGGCTCTTTTGCAGCGAGCTTCTACGTGTGAGTTTGGTTCTGCCAATTGCTCAGACCTGCATGAGATTTGGTAAATGGAAGTGAGGCAGAGGTGCTCTTTCTACTGGCAATCAGGGTGTGGAGACACGTGTAAGAGACAGTTGTGGCAGAGGCCAGACGCAGCCTTTCAGGGTTTCAGCCGCAGCTTTGCGGGTAGATGTGGTTGTTATGGTCACAGCTGCGGTAGCGGCAGTGGCCTCCCAAGCCCAGCTTCCTGAGCCAAAACTATGGTCATGTGGTTTTCAACAGCAGCCTATGACCACTCCTCCAGTTTTTCCAGTGATTTTATAAACACCCAATTCCCTATTTTAAACCCCTTTCTGCTTCATTCCACACTGAGTGGTTTCTAGTCCCCTAAAACTGAAACCACACACGACATGTGTCATGGAATGATAGGGCCTTCAGGTGACATTCAGCAGCAAATGCAAACCCTCTCTGAAAGAACTTAACCACAGCCCAAACCTCAGAGAATTCCTACAGAAAAAATAAAATAGAGGAAAATGAACATTTCCCAAGCAAAAGCCACAAGGAAATACAGCACCATAAATAGGGATAGCAAGAACCACGGAGGCCTGTTTCTCCTCTCTCTTTACTTCCTCCATCCCTCTCCCACTTTGTGTACCTCTCACTCTCCTCCCGTGTTCTGTTCTTTCCCTCCTGCTTCTTCCACTTGTCTGTTTCTCACCGTCTCTGTCTTTTCTCTTCCTCACCCTACCTCCCTTCTGCTCCCTCTGTCTCTCTGTTCTCCCTTCTGACTTTCTCATTCCCTGTATCTTTTTAAGCTCTCTGTTTTTCACTCCCTTTCTCTTTGTCTCTGGATCTGCCTTTCCCACTGTCACATTCTTTTGCTTTCCCACTGTCTCTATTTCTCCATGATTTTAAAGCTTTCATGCTCAGTTTTTGTCCTTGTTTCTCTCTCTCTCCTTTGGGACCCGCCCCCATGCTGCCCTGCCCCGTCTCCCTTTCCCCTCCTCTCTTCTCATTCCCTTGGTCCCTCTCTCTCCCCAGTAATTACCAGCTCTGGCTGGGTTGCCACAACCTGTTGAGCATGGAGACACAGCACAGTCTGTCCAGGTCAGTGAGCGCTTCCCACACCCTCACTGCAACCTGGCCTCTGAGGAACCACCCACCTATCCAGGAGAAGACTCAGACAGCCACGACCTCAGGCTGCTCCACCTGGCAGAGGACGCCAGATAACAGACACTGTGAAGATCCTGGACCTGTCCCCCCAGGAACCCCGCCTGGGGAGCACCTGCTATGCCCCGGCCGGGGCGACCTCAAACTGGATCCATTGGTCTGAGCACCCAGGTGAGCTCCAGTGTGTGGACCTCCAGCTCCTGCCCAACGATGTGTGTGCCAATGCCGGCCTCCAGAGGTGACAGATGTCATGGTGCATGCTGGCCACTTGCAGGGTGGCAAGGACACCTGTGTGGGTGACTCAGGGGGCCTGCTGATCTGTGATGGTGTGCTCCAAGGAACCACATCCTGGATGTGAATCACATCCTGGGCCCGACCCAGTACGCCCGGCGTCCTCACCAAACTTCCGCCCTTCCTGGAGTGGATCAAGGAGACCACGGCAGCCAAGCCCTGAATGTCCCCGCCCTGTCCCTGACCCCCTGCAAAACTAAATACGCATAAAAAAAAAAAAAAGAAGAACCACGGACAGCAGAAACAGAACCGCAAAGACTTCAGATTTTAGAAATACCAGACACAGAACATGAAATCCATGTGTTTAGTATGTTTAAATAAATAAATATGTATATAGAACAAATAGATTTGAAAATGAACAAAACATTTTAAAAGAAAATGTATATGTAGTAATTAAAATTAATAGTTCATAACCAGGGATGTGAAAAGACCTATATGCTGAAAACAATAAGAGATTTTTAAAAGAAATTGAAGACACAAAGAAATGGAAAGACATTCTGTGCTCATGCATTGGAAGAATCAACATAGTCAAAATGGCCATATTACCCAAAGCGATATACAGATTTAATGCAATCCCCATCAAAATCCCAATGGCATTTTTTCAAGAAATAGAACAAAAACCCATCAGATTTGTTTGGAATCACAAAAGACCCCGAATAGCCAAAGCAATCTTAAGAAAAAAGAACAATGCTGGAGGTATCACACTCCCTGACTTTAGCTTGTATTACAGGGCCACAATAATCAAAACAGCACAGTATTGGCAGAAAAACAGACACAGAAACCAATGGAATAGAATTGAGAACCCAGAAATAAAACCATATAAATATGGACAGATAAGTTTGACAAAGAAGCAAAACAAAACAAAACAAAACAAAAAAAAAAAATGGAGCAAAGACAGCCTCTTCAATAAATGGTGCTGGCAGAATTGGAAAGCCACGTGCAAAATAATGAAACTGGACTGCTATCTGTCACCATGTACCAAAATTAATTCAAAATGGATCAAAGACTTAAACATAAGACCTGAAACAATAAACTACATAGAAGAAAACATAGGTTCTAAACTTACGGACCTTGGGTTCAAAGAGCATTTCATGAATTTGACTCCAAAGGCAAGGGAAGTAAAAGCTAAAATAAATGAATGGAATTATATCAAACTTGAAAGCTTCTGTACAGCAAAAGAAACCATCGACAAAATAAAGAGGCAACCAACTGAATGGGAGAAGATTTTTGCAAACAGTGCCTCTGATAAGGGGCTAATATCCAAAATATACAAGGAACTCATCAACAAAAAAACAAACAACCCAATTGAAAAATGGGCAGAGGACCTAAAGAGACATTTCTCCAAAGAGGACATACAAATGGCAAACAGACATATGAAAAAATGCTCAACATCACTAATCATCAGAGAAATGCAAATAAAAACCACAGTGAGATATCACCTCACCCCAGTCAGAATGGCTATCATCAACAAGACAAATAGTAACAAGTGTTGGAGAGGCTGTGGAGAAAAAGGAACCCTCATACACTGTTGGTGGGAATGCAGACTGGTGCAGCCGTTATGGAAGGCGGTGTGGAGGTTCCTCAAAAAATTATGAATAGAATTACCATATGACCCAGCAATCCCTCTCCTGGGTATCTACCCAAAAAAATCTGAAAACATTTATACAGAAAGACCCGTGTGCTCCAATGTTCACTGCAGCTTTGTTTACGGTGGCCAAGACATGGAAACAACCAAAATGTCCTTCGATAGATGAATGGATAAAGAAGTTGTGGTATATATACACAATGGAATACTATTCGGCGGTAAGAAAAGATGAAATAGGACCATTTGTGACAACATTGATGGATCTTGAGATTATAATGCTAAGCGAAATAAGTCAGACAGAAAAAGCAGAGAACCATATGATTTCACTGATATGTGGTATATAAACCAAAAACAACAAAAGAATAAGACAAACAAATGAGAAACAAAAACTCATAGACACAGACAATAGTTTAGTGGTTACCAGAGCAGAGGGTAAGGGGGGAGAGGGGTGGTAGATGAGGGTAAAGGGGATCAAATATATGGTGATGGAAGGAGAACTGACTCTGGGTGGTGAACACACAATGGGATTTATAGATGATGTAATACAGAATTGTACACCTGAAATCTATGTAACTTTACTAACAATTGTCACCCCAATAAACTTTAATTTAAAAAAATTAGTAGTTCAATGAACGTGTCAGCCACCAGATTGGACACAGGTGAAGAATTAATGAACTACATGATGGACCTGAAGAAATTACATTGAATAAAGGACCAAGAGAAAAAGGATGGAAAACATGAGGGACAGGTTAAAGATATGAAAGATAAAATAAAAAGATGTAAATCAGATTATCTGGAAGGAGAGCCCAGAGAGAATGCGGAAGAAGCAACATTGGAAAAGGCAATAGGCGAAAAATTTCCAGAATTGTTGAACTATACCAAGGCTCAAATCTAGAAATCCTAATAAATTCCTATAGATTAAAAGGAAAGAAGGAAAGAAGGGAAGAAGGGAAGAAGGGAAGAAGGGAAGGGAAGGGAAGGGAAGGGAGGGAGGGAGGGAGGGAGGGAGGGTGGGAGGAAAGAAATATATTCACAAATCGTGGATTTGCAGTGAGACTGAAAAACACCAAAGGTTTAATAAAAATAAATTAAAAATTCTATGGCAAATGTTATATTTAATTCTCTTTATAATCCAACATGATGTGACATGCCCATTGTAATCACTTGAATTTATCATTCTACTAGAGATCCTAACAAGGGTAGAACGGCAAGAAAATAAAACATTTAAGGATTGGAAAGAGAGAAATAAATTGTCTTTACTGATGATACGAATATCTATACAAAAAATTCAAAATAACTTATAGCTACATTATATTAGAATAAGAGAGTTTTAAAAGGCTGAATACATGATCAGTATATAAAAGTATCTGCATGTCTATATACCAGCAGCAACCAGAAAACAAATTTTAAAATGTATTTACAATATCAAAAGGGAGGGAGGGAGGGAAAGGAGAAAGAAACCTAATAATAAATCTAATAAAAGATATGCAAGTCCTTTATTAAGAAATTACAGGGGCCGGCCTGGTGGCTCAGGCGGTTAGAGCTCCATGCTCCTAACTCTGAAGGCTGCTGGTTCGATTCCCACATGGGCCAGTGGGCTCTCAACTACAAGGTTGCCAATTCAATTCCTCGAGTCCCGCAAGGGTATGGTGGGCTGCGCCCCCTGCAACTAAGATTGAACACAGCACCTTGAGCTGAGCTGCCGCTGAGCTCCCGGATGGCTCAGTTGGTTGGAGTGCGTCCTCTCAACCACAAGGTTGCCAGTTCAACTCCCGCATGGGATGGTGGGCTGCGCCCCCTGCAACTAGAAAACGGCAACTGGACCTGGAGCTGAGCTGCGCCCTCCACAACTAAGACTGAAAGGACAACAACTTGAAACTGAACAGCACCCTCCACAACTAAGATTGAAAGGACAACAACTTGACTTGGAAAAAAGGCCTGGAAGTACACACTGTTCCCCAATAAAGTCCTGTTCCCCTTCCCCAATTAAAAAAAAAAAAATCTTAAAAATAAATAAATAAATAAATAAAAAGAAATTACAAAACTTTATTGAAAGACATTAGCTCTTAAAGACCTAAATGAATGGTAAGTATACTATGTTCTTGGATAAAAAGATTCAATATAAGAAAGATGTCAACATTGCCCAAATTTAATGCAATCCCAATAAAAATTCCAACAGCATTTTTTGTGAAGACTTGATAAGCTGATTCTAACATTTGTCTGGAAGAGCCGAGGCTACGAATAGCCGAGATACTCCTGAAGAAGTTGGGAGAATTACCTCCACAGGAGAAGTTAGCCCGTGTGGACTGATGCCAGCAGAGACCAACAGATTGATCAAACAGCCCACAGATGAAGACAAACTATGGAAATTTGATTTAGGACAGAACCAGAACTGCAGATTAGTAGGGAAAAGAGGGACCACTCACTACTTGGCACTGGGACGACTAATGAACTCTATGTGACAAAAATGAAACCAGATCTCTATCTCACACACTCAAAATTAAGTCCAGGAGGCATAGACTTAAATGTGGGATGCAAAACTAAGTAATTTAGTAAACAACACAAGTGGACATATTTATGATCTTGAGATAGAAAAGAATTTAGCACAAACTATAAAGACAAAAATCGACAGATTCTACTACATTAAAATTAAGAATTTCTGTTGATCACAGATACCATAGAGTGAAAAGGCAAACCACAGTCCCGAAGAAGATATTTGCCACACATATCAATAATAGTGATTAATATCCAGAATATATAAAGAATTCCTACAAGTCAAAAAGAAAAAGACAGAAAAACAGAAATATGAGCAAAAGATATTCAATGCACAGACAAAGAAAAAATATGAAAGACGCTTCGCGAGTAATAGGGAAAATGCAAAGGAAAGCCTTTCACATCCGCCACACTGGCAATAATTAAAACTTTGGACAATAGCTAGCATGTCAGGATATGGAACAACAGTCAACCTTATTCACTGCTCATGGATTGTAAATTGCCAACACCGCTCGGGCAATGGTCTAGCATTTCCTAGTACAGGGATTCTTAACCTGGGTGCATGGAAAGAATTCAGGGGGCGCTGTGAGCTTGAATGGGAAAAACTATCTTCAAAAATCTCTAACTGAAAGTTGGTATTTCTTCTATTAGGAACCAAACTGAAGTAGTATTGGTGAAGCTGGTGAAGTAGACTTGCACCAACAGAACACAGATTTTTTGCATATCACGTTAAACTTGCTGCAGATATCTCAAAATATCATTTATGCTCATCACAACTTCTAAATCATGGTCGCTATTAGACCAATTGCTAACATACCATTTAATCGAGGAAGAACATAGATTGCTTAACATAAATTTGTTTTTTTGAACTATTTTGAAAACTATATTCTAATATAATTGATTCCCCTTGTATTCCTATGTATTTTATTTGACATATTTTTAAATGTTATTCTAAGAAGGTGTCCACAGGCTTTACTAGTGTGCCAAGGGATCTTTGAAACAAAAGCAGGTAAGGGCCCTTGTCACTTCTGCAATCAAGAACAAGTGATCGAGGGCCGGCCCGGTGGCTCAGGCGGTTGGAGCTCTGTGCTCCTAACTCCGAAGGCTGCCGGTTCGATTCCCACATGGGCCAGTGGGCTCTCAACCACAAAGTTTGCCAGTTCAATTCCTGGAGTCCCGCAAGGGATGGTGGGCTGTGCCCCCTGCAACTAGCAACAACTGGACCTGGAGCTGAGCTGCGCCCTCCACAACTAAGACTGAAAAGACAACAACTTGAAGCTGAACGGCACCCTCCACAACTAAGATTGAAAAGACAACAACTTGACTTGGAAAAAAGGCCTGGAAGTACACACTGTTCCCCAGTAATAGAGGCCCGTTCCCCTTCCCCAATAAAATTAAAAAAAAAAAAAAAGAACAAGTGGTCCATAACCAGGTGTGCACCCTGGAGAAACTCTTACACACGTGCATCAGGAGATCCATGCAAAACACTGGAAACGACCCAAATGTTCGCCAACAGTACAACGGAGAAACTGGACGATTCGTGCAGTAACTCATGAAAGGGCTTACTTTGGGGTATTAGGTGGGGGTGTTGGGGAAGACCACCCAATCAGGCACCGGTGAAGCTCCTTTCTTTAACATGGGTGGTGGGTAAACAGGCATGCATTTAAAATTGTACCTCTGCATTTTCACCTACTCTCTGTCTATACGCTATTTCACAATGAAGATTTTTAAGTAAGAAGATGGCTAATAACCAGTATTGTTGAGCATGGCGGAAATGGGCAGATTGGAGGGCAACTTGGCCATCTGTATCAAAATCAGTGTGCCTGCTCTTTGATCCGAAAAATCCTCTAAAAATATTCACACTTGCACAAATGTATTCCTGAAGACATTTTAAAAAATATTTAATAACTGTAAAAATACCTTAAAATCCATTAATATCAACAAGAAAACTAAACCCGATTAAAAAATGAACAAAGGACTGAACAGACATGCCTCCAAAGCAGACATACAAATGGCCAATAAGCACATGAAAAGACATCGTCACTAATCACAAGGGAAATACAAATCAAAGCCAATGAAATAGCACCTCACACCCATTAGGAAGGCTACAATTAAAAAAAAAAAAAACACAAAAAGTTGTGGTGAGGATGTAATAAAACTGGAACCCTTGTATACTGTTGCTGGGAATGTGAAATGGTGCAGCGCTGTGGAAAACAATCTGGCAGTTCCTCAAAAATTAAAACGAGAATTACAATAAAATCTAGCAATTCCACTTCTGGGTATGTACCCAAAAGAACTGAAAGCAGGGTCTCAAAAGAGAAATTTGTACCTCCATGTTCATAACAGCATTATTCACAATAGCTAAACGCGGATGCAACCCGAGTGTCCATCAACAATGAATGGAGAAACAAAATGTGGTATAGACATAGAATGGACTATTACTCATCCTTAAAAAGGAAGGAAATTCTGACACACGCTACAGCATGGATGAACTCCGAGGACATTATTGCTAAAAGAAATAAGCCAGTCACAAAAAACGAATACCATGAGACCACTCACATGAGGTACCTCGAGTAGTCAAATTCATAGACAGAAGGTGGAAAGGGGTTTCCCAGCAGCTGAGGGAGCGGCAAGGGACAGTGAGTGTTTAATGGGGACAGAGTGTCAGTGTTATTAAAAGATGAAAAGAGTTCTGGAGATGGATGGTGGTGATGGTTGTACAATATGAATGTAGTTAATGCCCCTGAACTGTACACTTAAAAATGGCTAGATGATAAACTTTGTTATGTGTATTTTACCACAATAAAAATCGGGGGGAAACGCATTAGTAGAGGAATGGTTAAATCATTTCTAATCCAGCTGTGCTGTGGAATCCTGTTCAGCTGTCACATGAACAGCCAACCTGACATGAGCAGATCTCTAAGACATACCAAGTTCTTAAAAATTCAATTTGCAAAAGAATGTACACAATAGGACCCTATTTATCTATTTTAAAATATTTAAAACTATAATGTGCATATTTATATTGCAACATAATGTAATGTGGTGGGTATGGATGTGTATGACTACACAGTTGTAAGTTCATGGAAAACAGACTGGAAGAGCAACCCCAGAGTATGAATTTGGGGAAAGGGAGGGGCTCTGGAAAGGGAGGACATGAAACGGAACTTTCAAGTGTTGCATTCACGTATCATTTGAATCTTTTCCAAGGAGCTGGTATTGACTTGATGTAGCCTTTGTATAATTAAATTCCTAACAGTGTTTTAAGACGCAGGTGGCAGTGAGCTAGATGCCTCTTGGGTTAACAATTTCGTGTTATCCACAATCCGGAGATGATTTACTCTGATGTAAGCATGCTGAGTGGCAGTCATTCTTGGAGAAGGGATGCAGAAGCATAACCAAGTATTAGAAGAGGGTGATCTCATCCTGCTGGTGAACTTGCAGTTCATTTTTGCATTGATTCACGGCTTACTGCCAATCGGAGGGGATGTCTCAGGCTCTGAGGCTTGCCCACCAGTTTCCATATCATCCCCTTTTACCTGCCTTCCACCTGGCCAGGTATTCATGTCAAGGCTGCCACTGACCCCCCTCCGTCCCCAGGGCTAGTCATTCTGGGTGAATGCAGAGAATTCTGTTTCTTGTTTGAAACTGACGACACACCTGGGGAGCAGAGGCTCAAGTCAGCCAGGGCCAAAGCCTCACCCTAAGTCCTGGAGGGGAGGGTGGCTGGAATGACAAACCCTCGGGGCAGGACGCTGGACTTTAGGACGCTGGCACCAGCTACGTCCCATTTGGGTTTAAAAACAAAGCACAACTTTCTCTGCAGTAAACTGTGAAATATTATTCTCCCTTTGAAAAAAGAAACCTGAGCCAAGCACTCTGTACCGCACACTCACTCTGCTTGGCGTTTAAAAAAACCGCTCCAGCAAAGATGAGACAGTTGTGAGGCTCCAGCTGCCTCACTCAGGCTCTGTCCTCCCACCCAAGCTCTGTGCCTGCTGTCGATGACTCCTCCGTCACCCACGACTTTTTTCTTCTTCATTTTTGAAGACAATGAACTTTTCATTCGAACGTTACTTTTAAGCTCAGCAAAAATCTCCAATAGCAGGCTGAATTCAAAAACAAAATACTTTTTTAAAAGAGAAGACCTGAGGATGTCACATGAGGAAAAGGCAACAGAAAGCAGTTGAGCTGTGAGGCCCAGTGGGGGGCGGAGGGGTTCTGGCTGGCCTGGGACCTGTTTGGGGACCTGAAACAGCCCCTGGGGGCTGCAGGAAGTGAAGATGATGAGGAGGAGGATAAGTGATGGTTTTGCAGATTGAAAAGGGGTTCTCCGGAAAGTAGACTCCCAGGGTGATCCCATCAGAAATTCCTAACTGGGCCGGTCAGGTGGGTAGTCACGCCCCAGGCAGGCAACTTCTTTAGTGAAAGGTTTATCTTTGTCTTCAGCCAGCCCTGTCCATTGTTTCTGCCCACCCAGGTTAACACACCTTTGAAATAAGCCCTAACCACCGCTGAGGGAGCAGAGGATCTTAACTCTCCTGTAAGCCAATCCCCCCTTGCTTTCTCCCCCCTCCATGTCATCTTCCTTCATTTCAAATGTATAAAAGAAGCTGCAAAACTGTTATTCTCAGGGGCATTTGAGACCTTGCTCCCCGGCATTTGTCACTTTGGCTCAAATAAACTCTTATAAAAATTCTCTACAGGTCTGGACATCTTTTGTCGACAGGTGGTGATGATGACAGTGATGGTGACAATGGTGAATACTTCCTCAGTGTGTGGTCCCAGGGGATCCCAGGTCCTGGGGAGAAGCACCAGCTCCGAAAGGACCCCACACTAGGAGCTAGCGGGGTGTGTCCAGCCCAGATGCAAACAGGATTTCCTGTGGCCCCTTCCTGGCACCTCACTGACTCTGATCCCACGTGTAGTGGGGAAGACGCTGTGGCTAGAACGAGACAGGTGAGTGACAGTGGCTAGATGCAGTACTGCTTCTTGGACACCCAGGTCCCTAAGGGTAGACAGGGGTTTTCCAAAAAAAAAAGCAGAACATTATGCAAAGATTCTGCAGGAACATTTAAATTTTTTTTGGTTCCCCTCACTCCGTAGGGAACCAACACCCTAGGATACAGAACACAACTCCAGGATGATACAGTTGGCCACACTGAAATGCCACTTTTCATTTAATGCTTCACAGTTTACGAAATGTGCATCCCCCTTTATTGTAGCCTTCGGTCCTTCCCACAATCCTATAGCACAGGACAGACAGGTTCTTTCTTTCTTTTTTTCTTTTTTTTGACAGACAGGTTCTTGACCTTTAAAGAGACTAGGTTTTTCTTTTCCTTTTGACAATAGATGACAATGGTCACTTTGTAAGGTTGTTACTGATGGCTGAGTTGAATGATGTATTAGGTTGGTGCCAAAGTAATTGCGGTTTTTACAATTATTTTTAACCTTTTAAACAGCAATTACTTTGGCACCAACCTAATAGCTAAAAGTACCTCTCCACATGTCCGTAGAGGAAAAAATTCTTAAGATACAATAAGTGAAAAACCAAGGGGCAGAACAGTGACATATAATCCTTTTTGTCAAGTGTGAAAGCAATTAGCTACCTAGCTGGATGTTTTGTACACAGCAGGTGCTCAATAAGCCCTGACTCCCTTCCCTGTTCAACTATCTTACACCTGGGAAACAAATCGCTCCAAACCCTTCATTTGTGTGGCTTTGACCTAGTATCTGAAAGTCACAATTACTAACGCTCCCTTCAGAAAGGCAGTTCGGAGGTCACTTCCCTAGAGCAACACTTGCCAGGGCCTCAGGGATTGGAGCCTGGCCGCTCCTGCCCGCAGTGGGAAAGCCACGGCCAAGAGCCGGTCAAGGGCTCTGAGCACATCCTTTAAGAGGAATTCTCCTTTCAGTGGAGGGGGCTGAGCTCTGGGCTCCAGACGTGATTTCTAAACATGATCTCCCCCCTAACACTCCAGGTGGCCACGGGCAAACAGGTGGAGCTCTAGAAACAAGTGTGAAGAATGGAATGATGCCCCAAGTCCCCCGATTTGAGCCATCGAGGCTCAGGCAGAGGACAGTCAAGCTGGAGGGGCCACACACCTCAATTCCTACTCCGGGTCACTTTCAAACATAGACAGCACCCCTCCTATTTCAGTTCCCAAGTTTTCCTTGTTTGCGTAACAGCCCGCCCCCAAGCCCCTCACTTCCTAGAAGGAAGTGAGCAGGTGTGTTTAGCATAGAAAAGTGGGCAGATAGGGAGCGGAGGCTTTTAAACGTTATCGATATGCCTAAAGCCAGTAATTCTTGACCTGGTCAGAAAGGGCCCCAGGTGTAGATAAAGCGGGTCCTGGGGCCCCACCCCAAACACTGTTATGGAAAAAAATACTCACTACCACACCAGGGCTAAAGATTCTCTTAAATGCTTTCATCTTGCCCAACAACCTTTCCTGGCTGCCCCAAGGGCACAACAATCCAAAGAGATAATGAAAATTCAAAGAGATAATGGCTTTCAACAGCCCCCTTCCTGCAGATCCCTCTAAAATTCCTGGGAGCTTATTCAGAGGCAGGGGCTGAGGGGGGAGAATCACCCTGTAATTTGGGAGTTGACAGATGCTCACCTTGAACACAAAATTGACTTTCAGGGGTCAGCAGTAATTTGTGACTTTCCATGTAACAGGTCTCAAGTTTTTCTTCCTTTATTAAAGGTGTATTTTATAGACATTTCAAATCCATCTACCTGAACTCTAAACCCACCTACCCCGCCTTGCAGCTTGTGGAATTTCCGTTTGACCTTGTGTTGAAGAGATGTGGGGACTGTGCGTCTCACACGCACATGGGCGCCCCCCCTCTGCCATCCCCCTGTGCCTCCAGCCACCCACCCTGGGCCTCACCTCTGAGCCTTTGAACCGCAGGCCCAGGGCCGCCTCCGGTTGCTCCCACCCCCAGTCTGTCCCAAAGTCTGGGTTCCGGCTCTCCTCCAGCTTCACCCAGAGAGTCCCCCTCAACCTGGCCCCCTGGCTGTTCCTCCACACCCCAAACACTCCTGCCTCAGGGCCTGTTTCTTCTGCTTGGAACGCTCTTCAGCATTCCAGACACCTGCCTCGTTCACACCTAAATCTCTGCATTTCCTCTAAGGTCCCCTTTCAGAGAGGCCTTCCCTCAGCACCCTGAGAACATAGCCTCGCCACTGCCTTCTTACCCTACATCTTTTCCTAGAATGTAGATATTCTCAAATTTGTATTTTTCTCTCTCCCACAATATAAGCTCTACGAAGACAGTCTCTCTCTCTCAGGGGCTTATTCCCAGTCCCAGGAACAGGGCTTGGTACAAAGAAGGGGCAAAACAGAGCTGCTGAAGGAATGAAATCCAACCCCCACTCCCACCTCAGGTCTCAGCTCCAATGTCCCGTCCTCAGAGACCTGCCCTCCCACCCACCCCACCCCCACGCGGCCACTCCTGCTCTCTGCCCCTTAGCATTCTTTGTATTGTGACAACGCTTATCAAAATGTGCAATAACATGTTCACATTTTAAAAAATTAACATCTGCCTTGCCTTCTGGTCCAGTGGTTGGCAAACTACAGGCCAAGGCCCCCCACCTCCACCCCCGTTTTGTACAACGAAGCTGTTGGGACACAGCCATGCTTATCACATGAAGTATTTGTGGCTGCTTTCCGGCTGTCAGGGCAGAGAAGCTGTGACCACTAGTGACTTTAGGGCCCGCATGTCTGAAATATTCCCAACCTCGCCTTTCCAGAAAGTCTGCTGACTCTGGTACTATCACCGGAGGGGGGTGGGGAAGGAACAAGAGGGGGGCAAGAAAGGGCAGCGGTGACTAGGGGGTACAGCAGAGTGCCACTCTCCGTGCTGTGCTTCAATATTCTACTTACCGTGTTTCCCCAGAAATAAGACCTAGCCGGACCATCAGCTCTAATGCGTGTTTTGGAGCAAAAATTAATATAAGACCGGGTCTTATATTATAGTAAAATAAGACGAGGTCTTAATTTTTGCTCCAAAAGAAGCATTAGAGCTGATGGTCCGGCCAGGTCTTCTTTTCGGGGCAACACGGTGGTAGTAGCTCAGGTGTTCGCAGCAGCCTGACCACTACTTAACTCCTCCGTCACTGTCAGTCACAAGTAAGGTCTCACATACAAAGCTGGGAATTTGTTGGCTCCTGTCCATAAGTCCAAAAAGTGTTCTCACTCAGGTCCAGCTGGATCTTGGGTCAAGGAACGGCCCAGCTGTCCACCTCTCGTGATGGAGCCATCGTCACAGTGACCAGGTGGCTGCCAGCAGCTCCAGGTTCCCAGCAGAGAGAACAGCGCCAGGCTGGGCAGAGGCCAGACCTGAGTCCCCCTGGCTGACTGGTCTGTGATCGGGGCAGAGAAGGCTCTGCCCTGCCTGGTGTGTTTTATCCACTGCCGTGGGAGCTGGGGAGTTTCACCCAGTGAACAGCTGGCAGCTGTTACCTGAGGAAGGGAAAGAGAGGCTGCATCAGCCTCGAAAGGCTTGAGGACTTTCTACTATGGAAAAAGAAGTACTGGCTGACCAAAATTCACCATCAAGGCCAACTTCATTGGTTGAATGGGAGAGAAATCACAAGCCTCTTAAATCTCTGCTTTCATGCTTTTTGTTATTGATGTGTAAAACGCGTTGGAAGAGGTCTCCGGAACCAATTCCCATGGGTGTGTGCATGCGTGTGTAGGCCTCCCCACACCAGGCAATTCTTAGACAGCAGCAGGTGTCGGAGGAGCCACAGGATTCTGACGCTACCCAGAGACAGACCGTGATCCCACAGAAGAAGGGCTACATCCAAGACCGCCCTCTACTGCACATGCCACTGGCAAGCCCAGGCTGTCACCTGTGCTTCTGACCAACCAGCTACAGGCTGGGGGTCTGACCCCCTCCTTGGGTTCAATTAACTTGCTAGAACGGCTCACAGAACAGAGGAAAACCCGTTTACTCACTAGATTACTGATTTATTACAAAAGGTGTTAAAATTAAAGGTTATGAATTAACAGCCGATTGAAGATACACGGGGGAGGTCCTGATGGAAGGAGCTTCTGTCCTCGCAGAGCTTGGGGCCCAGCATGGTGGCATGGTGGAAGCCTTCTGGTTCCCCAATGTGGCAACTCTCTGAAAAAGGGGCCAATCACCTAGCTGTCCTTTTGGGTTTTTATGGAGGCTTCATTACACAGTCATAACTGAGTCACTGGCCGTTGGTGACTCATTCAACCCCAAGCCCCTCCCCAGAAGTCAGTGTGGCTGAAAGTTCCAACCCTCTAACCACATGGTTGGCTCCACTGACAACCAGCCCCCACCCTCTGGTGGGATCCAAAAGCCACCTTATTAAAATGACAAGAGACACTTGATCACTCTCAAGGCTCAGGAAATTCCAAGGGTTTGGGAGCTCTGTGCCAGAGGCAAGTGGAAGACCAAATACACACAGAGGGTGCCAAAACAAGGGATTCGCATTTTAGGAAAGGAAAAAACTATTAAAATTGTACTACTCGATATATACCGATAACAAAAGATGAATACAAGTCACGTTTGACTTCTGCAATGACAAGACGTGCTCAAAGCGGTTCCCATCAGCGTCCAGACACCTCTGATGACAGCGAGCTCCTGCTTGGGCGACGCTGACCAAGCGTCCACTTGTGTACATCTTTTTGGCCGCCGGTAATTACTACAAAGCCCAGTAACACATGTTCACTGTTCTTTTATATCAGTAGCTGTGTCAACACTTAAGAGCTGCACATGAACCTGATAATGAGTTTAGTGTCACAAAAGAAACGGGAGACAAATGAAGGAACAACCAGTAGTTTGCTAAGTGTTATTTATTCTGCAATCAAGGTTCAGAAATGTGGGGACACAACTGTAGGGCGAGGAATCTGTAGGTGTCACTTCACGACGGGGCTCTGCAGAGTAACCACCCACTTCTGTTTAAAGTGAACTCAGTGAAAGTGGTGACAAGCGGCCTATTTGTGACCCACTGCGGGAACTTGTGCTCTAGTCTCTAAGGACCAGCGGGGCCTTCACCTGCTCGGCCACCTCCTTGCCGCTCAGCGCCGTGACAATGGCGAGAGCAAACTCGAAGCTGGTCCCCGGCCCCCGGCTCGTGATGATCAGGCCGTCCTGCTCCACGCGATTCTCCGAGTAGCTGTAATGACCTTGGACGAGAAAAGGGTTACATCCTGATGGGCTGCGCTGGCCAACAGTGACTCCCGCTTACAGCCAAGCCGGCGCAGCGCGTCACTGGCCTCACTTAGATAAATTAGAAAACACACACCACTGCAGGCAGCCATTCAGAAACAACCAGGCGTTCCCAACCCTTCAGAGGGCAGCATGTGGGTACGAAGGAGGCTGGTACAGCAAAGGGCCAGAGGAACCAACAACTGGGACAGGAAACAAACACACACACGAAAGGCGAGAGCAGCTGCTTAATAATTCCCAGTAAATGCGAATTGCTCACACTTCTATCATACAATGAACGCTCAGCATCAATTCTGTAAACCGAAGGGCAGCAGTGACTGTCGAGTTCAGGACACGACACCGCAAATACGTGACTTTGACATATTATTTTGAGAGGAAGGCTCTTGACAACCAGACAATGCAGGGAGAGGCTTTCTCCGAACCCCTTTCTTGGCCCGAACACAGATCCTCCAGAAGGAGCTCAACGGTCATACATCCCCTCCCGCCTCCCCGAGTTTCATCAGCCAGGGAAGATGGACTCTTGTCACAGGACAGGAGACCAGAAGTTGACACCACACCCAGATTTTGTCACAATCGATCCTACCTCTCATCCGCTCTTCTAAGGCCCAGTTGCCTTCCCTAAAAACCATTCCCTCTCCCGAGAGGCCTCCGTCCTCTTTCCCTACTAAGATAATATCTAAGTCGGAATTCCAAACCACCTCACGAGCCCTCATTCTCCCTGGGTATCTCCCATGGATTCAGGAGGCAGACATGTCAGTAGACTTCTGTGTGTTTTTCTCTTGTTAATCTGTCTGTTATTACAGGGCTCTCAGCCAAGGACTGAGAAGGGTCGAGGGAAAATTGTTTTTCCTCCCTACAAGACGCTGGAGGGAAAGAGGGATGAGGGTGAAAGTGCTGAAGGCAGAAACTACCTGTGTTATGCACACACACGCTCTACTGTCTCAAAAACAATTACAGCGTAACTTTTTTTGGGGGCGGGGGGAATTGTGTGGAGGGAGAAGCCACATTCCCTTCTCAGGGACTAGGTTCCCTCTGTGTCATCCCTCAGTTGGCCCCGCTGTTGTAAATACAGTAATAGGAAACATGCTTCTACCACATTCAGCAAGTCTCCTGCCACTGGGATTCCTCCAAGTGGCCTCCCCAGCCCCGGCCCCAGGTGGCCCACTGCACAGAGACGCCCCACTTGTGCCCATCACTTCCCTCCTGCAGCTCTCGGTTACTGAGCAGCCTGGCCGTTCCTGCCCCAGGAGGCGCTGCACTGGCTGCTTCCTTGCCCAGAAAGCTCTTCTCAGCAATGTGCTCCTTGGGTTTCCACACCAACGCCTGGGAGGTGGGATCTGTGACCACCCTTGAAACCATGTCCCCCAGATTATAGCACCCCCCAGCATGGACACAAGTCTATACACTATGTGCCAGTCTCCTTGTTTACTGTCCACTCTGTAAAGGCTGGGCCTTCACCTGCCTCTGCCTGGCCTGGAGTATCGACGGCACCAAGGAGAGGCGCCCACGCATCAGGAGGATGACGGCGAATGCAAGTCCGTTCATTTTCTCTGCGCGTGCCCAGGCCGGAACGACGATCTTCACCTCACAGCCCCTCTGCCTTGCCTTCCTACCACTGCGTGCTCGGCGTCACCAAAGAGGTGACCTTTCCCAAGTGCAAATCAGATCTTATCCAGTTCTCTCCACCAGATCCTTCGCCGACTTTCCCCTGCACCTAAAGACTGAATTCCATGTCATGGGGCACGAGCTCTCTGGGTCTGGCCTGCACTGAGGCTGACTAGAAGGAACCGGAAGGGAGACAGAAGAGAACCTGCCATCCAGGTGGCAGCTAACTGTGACCTGGATGGGGACAGTGGCAATAGAGAGGAAATGAAGGTTTGGCGATAAAATGCCCAGAACTCAGTGACGTACTCGACACGGGAGGCGTCAAGGATGACTCCCAGCTGTCTGCTCCGGGCAACTGGTGGGTAGCGGTGGCACGCAGTGACATGGGACACGAAGGACAAGCAGGTTTAGGGGAGGGGTTAAAGCTGAGGAGGTTCCTCTATGAAATCCTGCCATGTCCTGTCACTGCAGGTAGAGCCAGGCAGGCACTGTGTTGACCACTTTCCGTCCGGCACCCCAAAGGCAGTGCAGACCACGGCTATGCCGTGTCCCACAGCCTAAGGAGCACCTCAGGAAAGCCTTGTTCAATCAATACAGGCAGAAAACGTCACCTAACGACTGGTACGATGGGCTCTACAACCCACGCACTGGTGTCTACGTCTTTCAAAGTGGATTAACACCACCTGTGATAATTTGTCTTACTATCATGAATAACCAAGGGAAAAAAATTGAAACACAGTATGTCAATAATTTCCTAGTCACTACTGTGGAGAAAAAGAGGAGCCCTGCTTTGAGGGGGAAGGTTTTCATAGTCTAACCTCATTGACTGATGGAGAAAGCAGGCCAAGGTCATTTTAAATGCTAAACTAGAAAACCAGCTGAGCTGGGTCTGCCAGAGCTGTGGGATGAGCTGCCTCAACTGGGGCAACACCAGGCACAGCTCGAAAGGGTTCACTTAACAACCTCTTTGTGGGTAAAACATTACAAATACAGCTTAAACTGGTTAAAGATGTTTAAAGATGGTCCACAGTTCTTTTCAAAATTTAAACCAGGAAGAACAAATGGTCTGCACTTATCACCTACCGCCTCCTAGTGGCGAAGACAAAGAAAAGCAACGCACACGCACTCACCACAGAGCCGGGTTCATTCCAACAGGGGAGCTGGGCACTCACACCTCATATTCCATCTGGCACAGGGCGTTCATTTCTTCTAACTTGAAGCAAACACTCCCAAACCAGAAAGCCTCTTCAGAGAAAAAGCAACTGGGGAGGCCAGGGGCAAGTGGTCAGCCACTAACATGGGTACCCCCACCGATTTGGTCGGGGGCTCCTTCAGAGCTCCAACAGACCTGAAGTCCCAGAAAGCCTGAAACACTTACTATTCGGCCCTTGAAGGAAAGGTCGCTGACCCCTGAGCACAGTGGGTCTGGGATCAAATCCCAGGTCTGCCATTTAGTAGCTGCCTGACCTCTCTGAGCTTCACTTTTCTCTGCTGTAGAATGGGGATGTCACCAACCTAACAGGACTCTTGTGGGAATCCAGTCAAACCAACGCTGGCACAGAGTGGCAGGGCGAGAGCAGCCTGTCCCCACTGTGTCCCAGCACAGCCAAGCGCTGCAAGGCTCTAAGTGTGTTAAACCCATTAACTCTCCGAGCCCATCAATAACCCTGAGAAGGGGAGAAAGTGTATCGGTTGCAGTTTTCTTCAAATCAGCTTTGGTATTATTTCATCTTATTGATTCACTGATTTTTGGTTGGTTGGTGTTTTAAACGGAAGCAGTGACTCAGTTTCCTCACTAGCTGAACGCCAGGTGAATCACTTTTGGCTTCTAACTAGAAACTTCTCATTCTCTTGCAATTATCCACACTAGTGTGATCTTCTTTCCCTCTGCAAGTCCCAGGGTCTCTGCCTCTCTGTTACGTGCACTCCAGACTCAGATGGCAGAGGAAGACACCACCTGTGTGACAAAGATGCCACCGGGTTGGTGCTCTGAATGTCAGGAGCTGTTACCGGGGAAGCCCTGATCATTACATAGCTGTACACTCAGTGCTCGTATTATACCTTGTTTTGCTGTTAATTATATGCTGCCCTGTATTTTAAAATTTGATGGATATGTCTCTTCAAGCTGTTAACTCCTGGAGGAAACAATATCATGCTTCTTTTATAGCCTCAAATAATAAGCCACACAAGAGAACTAGAGAACTATTTGATAAATTACAAAAAAAAAAAAGATCTAAGATTTAGGTTAAAAAAGCAAGGTGTAGAACAATGTATTCAGTAGCTGTCATTTGAGTAAAACTTAAACCATGAGGGCTAATGAGTGTGTGCAGAGAGAAGTGTACAGATACACAAGGAACCTGAACAGAAGTTACCGCTGACAAGCACAAGGGGTGGCAAGTTAGAGAAAAGGAACATGTATTTACTTCACCCGCTTTTACACTGTCTGCATTTTTTACCATGAAAATAAGTTATTATAAAAATAAATTAATAGAAGTTAAATGTCTAGCTGGTATTTAGAAAAGAAACATGTCACCAAGGCCAGCAGGCCTGCCTCCTGGGCACTCTCTGAAGGAAGAGAACAATGTCCATTTTACTCTGGACTGGGGGCAAAAGGGCACTTTCTGAAACTCGGGTGAGATTTAAAATTTATCCTCAGGCTGCCAGCAAAGCATTTAGTAAAAATACTAGTTAAATGCATGTCATAATCACTTCAACCTGTGCCAGTCAGGAATCCGGCTGGCCTCTGGCTGAGCACCCTATCCCCACCAGGGCACAGCCAGACAGGCCTCTCTATCCTGCCGCTTAGCTCCCTCTCAGGTTAAAATCCTGGCAAAGAGAGTAAGGAACACACCACACCTCAGCCGCAGAGGATCTCTACAAATTAGATTACACCGGGCGGGAAACAATGCAAAATTATAGCTTTTTGAAAAGGTCTTATTAAAATATAAGCATATACTTACTTCCATTCATCATTTTGTCTTTCGCAAGTGGGTGTGTTGTAACTTTGCTTCCAAAACCTATTTCATGAGCCAACAGAGCCGTAGGACCTAAAAAGAAGATTAATAAAAAGATTTAAATGTAGATATAGAAAAACCTGTGTGTTAAAAATTACAACAGCAAAGTATTCTGTGGGGACAGAGCCCCAGAAAGCAGTTGCCAGGCTCTCGGCCTCACATAGAAAGGTGCTGGCTCGGGTAGTAGATGGTCATCAACTGGGACTAGTTGGCCATTGGCTGTTACCGGTTAGCCATTAGCCACTGATATAACCGCCGTGGGTAAGATAGCAAAGGGTGGTGTAGTGGTGTGGCGTGGCGTGGCGGAGTGTGGATTACGGGTTGGAGAGAGGCAGACTGCAGCTGGCCAGTGAGGTTGCTTGGCAGGGACAAGTGGATGACGGGTTGAGGATCATGTGGCTCCTGCCTCCTGTGTCTCCAGCCCAGCCGCCAGCGAGACTATAGTGGTGTGACTCCCCTACCTGTGGCTCCGTGGGTGTTCTTGTTTGGCCTCACCATGTCCTACGTTCTTGTGTGGGGAGCGGGAGCTGAGACCCTGCATGACATCCCGCATGACACATTCTTCAAAATCAGGAGGCTTGGGCCGGCCCGGTGGCTCAGGCAGTTGGAGCTCTGTGCTCCTAACGCCAAAGGCTGCCGGTTCGATTCCCACATGGGCCAGTGGGCTCTCAACACAAGGTTGCCGGTTCAACTCCTCAATTCCCACAAGGGATGGTGGGTTCCGCCCCCTGCAACTAAGATTGAACACGGCACCTTGAGCTGAGCTGCTGCTGAGCTCCCGGATGGCTCAGTTGGTTGGAGCACATCCTCTCAACCACAAGGTTGCCGGTTCGACTCTCGCAAGGGATGGTGGGCTGTGCCCCCTGCAACTAGCAACGGCAACTGGACCTGGAGCTGAACTGCGCCCTCCACAACTAAGACTGAAAGGACAACAACTTGACTTGGGAAAAGTCCCGGAAGTACACATTGTTCCCCAATAAAGTCCTGTTCCCCTTCCCCAATAAAATCTTTTTAAAAAAAGTTCACGAAGCTCTTACCTAAAATATACTCACAATTTTGAAATTAAACACTTCTTAAAATGAGAGCTAAAGTATGGAATACATCATTTGCTGAGTACTTCTGGCAAAAAGGTACAGACTCAAAACACTTCAGTAACCATTTAATCATAAAGATTGACCATGACCTCCAAAGAGCACACAGATAAACAGACTGTGGCCTCCCCTCAAGGAGCAGGCAGTACATGTTATCAGTGTACTAAAGCGGGAAACCACCAAGGGCTAACCTCTTAGCAAATGAAAAATTAAGTTCTACATTAGAGGCAACTGGTGCTCTCCAAACTTCTGGAGTTGACTATTTTATGGACTAACTTTATTTTTTTACTTGAAAGTAAAGCTAGCACTAATCCATCCATCCAAACATACCAGGTGGTAAAATTATTAAAATGAACAGAACACAGTCTAGCCCTGAAGGATATACCTGTGCAACGTTTACGGGTCTGAGATGGAGGCACTAGCGTTTCTTTATTAAAACTACTAAGTGAGGAGCCGTGAATAGCCACTTTGCGATCCTCTATGCCTTCCCTCGTAAAATGAAGTTTTTAAAAATAAGCATTTGCTAACTTGAGGTTTTTATCAAAATGTGTTCACTAAGAATGGTCAACTTCATTGACAATCACAAGCATAATTTTCTGTACGTAACGGTCCTCAAATAAAGACTAAAACCGAAAAGGTTTTAACCTTTGTTATATTATCTTAAAACTTTTTTAAAAGTAGTCATTCTACCTTTTTTTTATCTAAGCCACACACAAAAAATATAAGACCTCATGTCACACCTAGAAAACCATGCGTTAGAACCACACCCTGACCTTCTGAGTGGTCAGCACTGTAGCCAAGACCCTACGGCCGTCTGTGCACTTGAGCTTCAACAAATCCCAGCACTTGCTCTTACTGACCTTTCATTTTTCAACATGACCCCAAGTAAAAAGCAGTTATGTAATGTACCAACAGGCTGCTCCAATGACAGGCTCAGAGCTGCTACAAAGGAAGATCATATAAATATGCAATTACACAAGCTTTCTGCCTAGTATTAGGTGTCAGCTTCAGACCAAGTGCTGACTTACATTTCTTTTTCTTTCTTTTGTTTTAATTGGGGAATATTGGGGAACAGTGTGTTTTTCCAGGACCCATCGGCTCCAAGTCAAGTCGTCGTTTTCAATCTAGTTGCAGGGGGCACAGCCCACCATCCCATATGGGAATCGAACCAGCAACCCTGTTGTTAAGAGCTCGCGCTCTAACCAACTGAGCTATCTGGCCGCCCTGACTTACATTCCTTAAATCAAAAGCCTCAAATACATTTGATATCACTCTCCACCTAGTTGTTTTTATCCTCAATATGAGACAGCTATGCACGGCAGCAAATTTAAAAGTCCATAAAAACTGCATCATTATCACTCAATTTTAACTTGAACGAATACCACAAGAGACGACTGTACAGTGAGAAGAGCGATCGCACAGCGAGTCAGGAATTTCTAGGCCGCTCCCCACAGGTGAGAAAACTGCTGCCTACAGTCACGTATGTTCCAGTTGAAAGTAGGAATTTACTGGTGATGTCTTACTCATATGGTAAGCTCATCATTACTGCTTTCTGAGGCTTAAAAATCCAATTTGGAAAACTAGAGAAGAGATAATTCAGTACTATTACTTGAAATTCTGACGGATGAAAACACTGCTGAGTCTGCAGCAGGAATCCAGCTCTGAGCAGGAGGCAGAGAGCACCGAGGACAGAATCCCTCCGGCAGCTGAGAAAGCCACCAGCGCCACCATGTGGTGACTAACAGAAAGAACACCGGGGCCACCCCTCAGCCCCTCCAGGCGTCCCTGAGATTGTACTTAGACTCACCTCTGACAACCGCTGGCTCCTTCACTGCCAGGCTTCCTTCCCCTTCCCATTTCCCACCCAGAGCGAATCTCATTTCATTTTCTTCTCATGAGAGTCTCCCTTCCAATTCGGCCTCTCATTCACTATTAGGGGCTAGGCTAATATTCCTTCAGTTCAATGAACAGCTACCGATTCCTAACTGCAACACTTCAGAATTGCCATCTTAACAATCACACTTCTTCCTATCCCAGAAGAGCAGTGCAGGATACTCAACAATACAAACACTGTTTATTTTTTAATGATTTAAATGATTATAAGTCTAAGTATTCAAGCTTGCCTGGGCACAAAACAGTGAACCAGATGTGGGTGATAATTCTGCCACCCTCGTGACACAGGACAAACTGACTCTGGTTTTCCCTTTCAGCAGTCCTAAGAGAAGAGCCCCGGCCCAAACTCCTCTCTTCCTTTGCTGAGAGCATCTAAGAATGAGGCTGGGGCGGGGCAATTGGACTCAGTCCTCACACAACGAACAGGCACTCTGACTTCCTCCCCACCAAGGGGTGAGGGGCTTGGGCTACACTGACTGGGGTGCTGTCAGCAGAGACCCATCCCTGTGTCCCACAGGCTGCTGCTGAGCAGGACCCAGGGACAGGGCCTGGAGGGCGCCCACCTCCTCGTCCTTCCCAGTCAAAAGCAGTGGTTCCCAAACATTTAGGTCTCTGGACCCCTGTAGCGTTTATGTGGGTTGTATCTATCAATAATTGCCCCGCTATAAATTAAAACTGGGAAATTTTTACGACACAAGAATACTCAAGCACACATGCCATGCCCAGATCATGGCAACGTCACACTCTGTGGACACTCCTGTGAGAACAAGGACAAAGGCCAATAATGTCTTAGTATCTGCTTTGACCTTGAGAGCCCCTGAATGAACAGTGAGAACCCCGGCTCTAATGCACAGTCCCCAGGATCCCTAGTCTGTAACTTCTTTTAAAAAGCCTACAAGACAACACCGTGCCATCTTATCAAATCCATCCATTCAGTCATTTATTTATTCACTCTCTTGACGAACATTTAATAAAGACCTATATATAGTAAGGCAGGCACTGGTCAAAATTACACTATGGAAAGAATGCAAGATGGCAGAACACCATCTGATATTAGAGCAAGAACGGATTTACTCGTAAAATGGGATCAGAAATCAAAATGTTACTAAGTTGCAAGATGTGGGGACACCTACGAAACACCAACGAGCTTACCCCAAATGATGTGGCAGGTAGTACAGCGCCTCAATGCAGCCCTGAGCACAAGGCCCGGGCAGAAAGTACCCAGAGGCCTCTGCAGCCACAGGGCAAGCACAGGGCAGACCTGTTACGCTTACTCCAGCCGATTCTTGCTGACTGGGTGCTGGCACAAATACTTTCTGGCACAAAGATTTGCTGTAACAAGCTGTTTACTGATTTCCAGAGGGCCTTATTTTCCTCCGAGGTCAACCAAACACAGAAAACACGACGTTTCACAGAATGTAGACCAGACGCACGGAGAGAAAGAAAACAATTGTAGTCATTTCTGAAACGACACTAGCTCATGCCACCCAAACCAAATAGGCCGACCCAGATGCCCTTCACACTTTATGAAGGGCGAGAAGTATTTGGAACAAAGTCTTGCAGTATTTTTTTAAGAAAACCGACGACACACTTAAACACGAATGGTCTGCACGTTACCTGCACAGATAGCAGCTATGAGGCCCTTCCTCTTCTCTTGTTCCTTCAGTATCTCTTTCACAGCAGCAGACTACTCAAAGAAAACCCAAAACACATCGAGTTAACATTAAGCCACAAGCCAATCTCTGGCTAGAACCTTTGGTAGAATCAGATTCTAGCTTAAACCACAAGATCTTAAATTTAACCATTTTTCAACAATATTTCTAAATTACTAATGTAAAATTATCAAACTCATAATGTTTCTACATTCCTAAACCCAATCAAGGCATTTACTGGAAGAGAAAGGCATCCTTTTCTTAAAGATGTTTAAGGATGAGATGAGAAAAGCAATTTTCCACACTGACTCCTGCCATTTTGTATCTAAGGAGAAAAGACATGGAAGTGAGGGAATGTGGTGGCTGGGTGTTTTCATGGCAGTCAGGAAGGGTGACAGTCCGAGATATCCGATTTGACCTGCTTCTGAGCTGGTCAGCCCTGCCCGCCCTCCTCTCTCTCTCTTCCTGGAGGCTGACTCCTCACCTAAGGCTTAAAATGAAGAAGCAGCGGTCTTTCTGGATGCCAGTTTTCATTCAAGTTGGCAGTTCTCGCTCCTGCAACCACCTCCCAAACCCCATTGTTGAATAGACAGCCAATCTCTTATCTTTCTATGCTTAACCCTTCATAAAACACATAATTTTCTTCTGCTGCTGGGGGCGGTGGGGAATAGTCTAACATTTGGATTGTATTCACCAAATCTGTTCATATATACCTGTTCCACCGATTCAGCTTACTTCTAAATGCCATTAGAAATGTTTTTTTAAATTAAGTTAGAACACCATTTTGTTAATTTCACCTAGTCCTATTTTATTCACAGCCTCCTTCCTGAAATATTTTAATAACAAAATCAACAGAACACAAGCAGATGTAGAAATACTTTATACAGTTTTTACCTCAGATAAATTCTGTGCACCCAAATTACCTCCTGGCAGAACCACCACGTCATAAGGTCCCTGCAACAGTTTAAAAAATAAAAAAAATGAAAACATTTTCATTTGAAATGTGCACTAAAGTGACAGTCAGTAACACTTCCATATTTTAAGTATGGTTCATAGCAAGAAATTGTTCATAGAACAGTTAAATAAAGTGCATCTCTATCATGGAATATTGTTGTAACTAGCAAAAAAGGCAGAATATTTGTCTGCAGTAACATGAAAGGGCGTCCACATTGCACAACTGCAGGTGCAGCATGATCTCATTCTTGTAAAAAGAAAAAAACTGTATGCATGGAGATGTATGTGTCTATTGCATACACCCCCTGATGTATGTGCACAGTATACAGACACTCAGAGACAAAGGGGTGTGGTATAGGATGGAGGGGAGGGGGGAATGGGAAAGAGACATTTAATATTTTGACTTTATGTATTTCTATACTGTATAAATTGTTTTTCAACAAGAATGTGCATAATAATAAAACATAATCAAAACAAAAACAAATTTTAAGAGGCACAGAAAAAATTTTTTAACGTGATGAAAAATAAAACTTAGGGAGGAGACAATATTTCAGTATCGCAAACATCTAAACATCCTAGAAACCTAATAATTTCAAACTTTCTGAAATTACAAGATGGAATTGGTTTAACAATACTTTCAGATATTAAAAAAATTTTGTTTTAAAAATTTAGTCACGGGCTGGCCCGGTGGCGGTTGGAGAACCATGCTCCTAACTACGAAGGCTGCCAGTTCGATTTCCACATGGGCCAGTGGGCTCTCAACCACAAGGTTGCCGGTTTGACTCCTTGAGTCCCGCAAGGGATGGTGGGCTCTGCCCCCTGCAACTGAGACTGAACATGGCACCGTGAGCTGAGCTGCCTCCCAGATGGCTCAGTTGGTTGGAGCGCGGGCTCTCAACCACAAGGTTGCCAGTTCAATTCCTCGAGTCCCGCAAGGGATGGTGGGCAGCGCCCCCTGCAACTAGCAACAGCAACTGGACCTGGAGCTGAGCTGCGCCCTCCACAACTAAGATTGAAAGGACAACAACTTGACTTGGAAAAAAGGCCTGGAAGTACAGACTGTTCCCCAATAAAGTCCTGTTCCCCTTCCTCAATAAAATCTTTAAAAATAAAAAAATTTAGTCACTAAGCAAATTATATTTAGTAGGTATTTAGAGTAACATTTAGTATTTAGAATTACTTTTAACGACTATAAACATCCTACTGTTGTTTTAAAACCAAGCAAAATTAAAAACTATAAAGGAAATATATAAAGTATAGAATTTCTTTCACTCCTTTTAAAATCCGAACTGACAAATGAATAGACACAAAAGGTAACAACTGTTCTAAACACCCAGACACCGTAGGATGAAAAAGAAGAGAAGGAATGTTTACTGCCACTCTCCCGTTCAACGTGCTCTTTAGAAAGTTTCAACAACTTACATGTAAATGCCAATATTCTAACACTCCACAATCTACCACTGAAATGAACCTAAAAAGTAATACCCCTTTTTCTATGCATTTGTGGACAGCTAAGTACGGGGAACCAGACTCCAGGATCCTTCCAGGACACAAATGACCACCCATGAGCTGCTCTGCCTCTCTTCCTGCCAAGTCTCCGCTGCAAGAGGGCATACAGCCCTCACTCCCTTCACACAGGCCAGGTCAGCCTGCACCCCACGAAAGGGCGTGCAAAAGTGTCTGTGCACATGTGGGCGGGCAAGCTTCTGAGGAAAGGGACCTCAGAGCTTGACAGTTTGACCTCAACAGTAAGTAAGAACCGTAATTCTAAAAATACAGGTGACGCAGTTTAAGTAGAACTCCTCCTCCTCCCTAATCCAACCACGAATCAAGTGTGAAGTGTCCCACATGAAATGAATCACTAACTACTTCTGTGTCACTGAAAAGGTAAAAAGTAGCTTTCAAATAAAGAATCAGAAATGAATGGGGAATGTGGCCATTGATTCTTTTATCAAGTCCAAGTTGTCACAGGAGGGAGGGCTGCCAGTGTGAGCCAGAAGAATACTGATGGAAGCGTCCCAGCCTCCATCCACCCCCAACCCACCTACTGGGCGCAGGAGGAATCAGGAAACTGCCAGGTTTGTGGATACAGAGGTAAAAGGCCCAGGGCTCCACTTCCCAGGGCTCATTGTGGGGAAGACATTCAAGCAAAGAAACTTTCTTAAAACAACTCTATACTAACAACAGCTTTAGTTGTAGTCAAAAGACACTTCAAGAAACTAATAAAAAAGCAGTAAGACAAGTAATTCCAAGTATGGAGAACAAACCTCTTTTTTTGCATCTTCCAGACTGGCATCAGGACAAATGACAACATCTCGGCTACATTGTACGGGGTCTTTTCCAGCCAAACCCGCGACGGTGACCTTAATCTAAGAGAAAGACATCATCATGATATTTAAGAACAATGAAACAGAGTAACATTTTCACAGTTGCCCTGTGTTTTAAAATAACTTGGCAGGAAATCCCACAACAAAACCATGCTGCCTTTAAGCTAATATGCTAGCAAACTATGTTTAATAACTAGGTCTGTCCCAGTTTGCCTGGGACAATGCTGATTTACAGACACTGTCCCGGCACCCTGTCTGGTTAGTGTCCTTTCTCCCACAAGTGTTCTTGTTTGGCTGACAATTTATTTAATTATTCTATTAATAATCCATCTTGCAAAATTACTGTTGCCATTTCAACCTCATGGTACTTTCTTAAGATAGAAATAATCTTGCAAACATTTACAAAATTGACAATACTAAGAGCTGGGACAGGAAATTGGGAATTTTCGTCACTGCTGGTGGTCTCCCATGTTGCTTCTTTGCAGTCATTTAATAAAATCTAGTCACACCAACTAGGGGCTGTCCTATGACCTAGCAAGTCCACTTTTAGGCAGAGAGCCTGAAGCCTGTACAAGAATATTACAGAATTGTAATGACGTGAAACAAAGGAATAAGAATAAATTCAGAAAGCTAGATTGCGGCATAGTCATCCAGTATAATACTAAGCAGCAATTTTAAATAAACCACCTGGACCCATACGTATCATCACGTGTGAAAACCAGATGATAATGGTTATGGAGGGTTAACAGACTCTGGGGCCAGACTGCCCTGGTCTGCCCCAGCTCTTCAACTTAACGATGTGGGCACTTTATTTAGTGTCTCTGTGCTTGTTTCTTCAACTGTAAAATGAGGATGGTGATAACTCATAGGGTTTTTGTAAGATTTAAACAAGTTTATGTGTTTATCTAAGTGCTAAGAATGATACGTAGCACTCAGTAAACACTATTTACGTGTTTAGTGGGGTTATATACTACATACATCTATGAGAACTACTGTCTAATGCTAACACTCCACAATCTCCACTGAAATATCTGAACTTAATGAAAAGTAATAAACCTTTTCTACACATTTGTGGACAGCTAAGTACGGGGAATCATATTCCCAGGTTCCTCCCAGGACAGAAGGGGAACAGGACTGGGGACATTTACATAGTGATTTGCAATGCTTTCTTTAAAGCATTTGTTCTTCAAGAAATTGGTCTGAAAGAAATATGGCAAAATGTTAGCAAGTATTAATATGGGCAGAAAATAAACAGGTAATTATTATTATACAGTCTCTTGTGTATGTTGGAAATACTTCATAAGTTACTGTTTTATTCAAAATAACTTTTAAAAATAAAAATAAAAATGTTTTTAAAAGGGGGAGGGCTAGAAAACGCTGAGGGACTTACTCCAGCTCGTCTCATGACATCTACAGGGATGACGGTCTCCATCTCCTCTGCTCCTTTAGCCAGGATGACCAGAGCTCTTTTGGAAGCCATTTTTACGTTGTAGTTTTCAAAGACTTAATTAAAAAAAAAAAAAATTTTTTTTTTTTCCAAAAAACTTGCACTGTGACCATGGAATAGACAAAATTTTTAAGTTTACAAACATTTTAAGCAGAGTAATTAAGCGCCTCCCAGGGAAAAGTTCTGATAAACACAATGGAATATGAAAAAAGCATTTTAGGTTAATACTGATTTATGGAATAAAATTTCAATTACTGTATTTTTGAGATGAAAACACGGTTGCTAACACGTGTTCGAATTAATTTCTTACCATGATTTTAAAATTTAATTGCTAATAATGCAAATGAAATTTTCTAAAACACAAGGGCATGGGTCTTGTATTTTACATTATGCAGGGAGATAAAAGTCTTTTGAAGCACTACATTATAGAGAAACGACTAAACGTAATTTCATGGGCAAAAAAACCTAAATACACAGTTTTTAGTAATTAATCTGTAAGGTTTTTGGAGGGGATTTTTCTAGTTCCAATAACTGTACTAAAAATTTGGTGCGGGGGGGTATCAGTGTTAAAATATGTGAACACACTTTTATTGTTACTGGAGAAAATTGGAATTCCCCCCTCACTGAAGGCAACCCGACTGTGGACTCTCTTCGCACTTAGTTCTGTCGTTAACGGCAGCTGCTACACCAGGGTCTGAACAGGTCTCAGCCTATTCTCTTTCTGTCGTTTGCTGTCCATGCAAAATAGACTTTAATAAAACGATTCCAACACACACAGGATTAACTAAGTCCCAACTGGTGGGAAGCCATGCACACAATGTCGGAAGCTTGCAAGTTGCTCCTACGCCAGCATGTGAAAGTCCAGCTATTTGCTTATCCTAGAAAGCCGCACATTCCTCGGCTGCCGCGAGCCGCCGGCTGGGGTGCGCGTGGGCTCGGGGACACGGCCTGCGGGGCTTCCTTCCGAGGCCCCGCCCCCGCGGCGAGGGCCTGTCCAGCCCGGCAGCCCCGCGGCCCCTCGCCGCCCACAGCGCCACGGCCCACGCACGCGCCGCGCTCCCCAGGCCCCGACCTGAACCTCGCCTCTCCTCCCACAGACGCGGCTCCTCCGCCCCTTCGGTGGCACTTCTGCGCCAGGAAAAAAAAATGAACCAAAACCGGACTAGACGAGGACCCACGCGCGAATACTCGAACGCCACCCTAGTCAGGCCCTCACCTACGCACTGCGCAGATGCACGCCGCCGGACTGCTCGCCTGCTCTCACTGCGCAGACGCGCGCCGCAAGGCCCGGTGCCTCAGCCCCTCACTGCGCAGCCGCACGCCGCTCGTATCACGTACGTAACGTCCGGCCGGCCGAACCCACCTCGGAGAAAATCAGAGGAGGGCCTGCCTTTCCACGTCCCGATTGTTCGCTTCGTAGGGGTCCAGTTGGAACACCCAGCACCGAGCGAATCCCGTGGACTCACGCAGCCTCACGAAATCACCCCCGCCCCGAATGGCACGGTCCGACCTGCCCGCGCCACCGCAGGATTTAACCCGCTTCTTGCCGCGACCCGTAAATGCAAAGCCCGACTCGAGAGCTGAGGCTTCTTGCTCTGAGTTGTTCTTCACGTTTCCTCTGTGCATTTCGGTCTCTCTTTGCCTTGCTCCTCTTCCCCGGAGCGCCCACCGCTCTACCAGGACTCTTTCTTCAAAGTCTTCCCGGTCTTCTCGCTCCCACGCTTGGTCGCCAGTCCGCGTGACACTAATTTAGTTACACACGGTAATTTCACGTGTGTTAGTTTCTCAGTTTTTTTTAGAAAGATCCCAGTGCTGCTTTTGCATCGTCAGGATTATAGCAATGCTGAGGACATAAATCTAACAAGTACTTGATTAAATGTATTGAAATTATAATCTCAAACTTTATTTTTAAAAGTTTTTGAATATTGATACTTTTACCATTTTCAAACACCAAGAGGATAAGGGTGTTACGTTGAACAGACAGGCTCCTTGCTGCCTCTGTCCCCATGCAGTTCCAACCCCATCCCTACAAGAAACAATGTTAATAGTTTCTTGGACATCTTTCCAGTATTTCTTTATGCGAGCACAAGCAAATAGAAATATACATCATTATTTTCATTCTTTTTCATAGAAATGTAGCAGACTATATACATTGTTCTGTACCCCCCTCCCGCCACCACTGCCTTACTGAGTATCTTCAGAGCTCAGAGCTTTTCATTTCAAGAAGTACTTCCTCCACCTCCCCTCCCCAGGCACCCCAGATAGATAAGTGAGCTATTGTTGGCATGTCCCATGGTTTATTTACTGATGCCTTGCTGACAACACTTAGGTTATTTCCAATCGTTTTCTCTGCAGACAGCACTGCACTGAATGACCTTATTCGTATGTCCTACTTGTGCAGGTGTAACCGGAGGGTGAATTGCCAGAAGTGGGAAATACACTTGAGCAACTCCATGCAAGTTGAATCACTTAGCACTCTCACCAGTAATATATGAGATCAAACAGTATTTTAAGTATGTCAGTGTTTTTAAAGTTTCAATTTAGATACTCAAAACATGTTTCTTTTTAAAAAAATAAACTTATTTTTCTTTGTTGGTTTATAAAGCACTTTAATAGATCTCACGTGAGTCTTACAATGGTGATGAGAGTAGTTTTTATTTAATTTAAAAAATTAATAGGTTAATTTATGCAACACTGCACGCATGCAAAAATCTTAAGTGTCTGGAATCATTTCACATTTTTAGAAGAAAACGTTGTAGGAGTTCTGGAATAACTTCACCTTTGGCTATTTGCAAAGGAAGCAGGCAAAAGCCTCCCCTTTTAGCTTTGAAAGAGAATGGGAAATAGAGTCAGAAAAGGAGAGGAGGCAAGTGGTCAGATGCACGCTTCAAGAACCAAGGAGAGGTTTAGGCAGATGGAGGGAAAACCAAGAGAAGACAGGCTGTTTTGCTCTAGTCCCCATAATAAACTTGTAAGGAGAAAACGATGCGGGTGGCCCTGCTGCAGCATGAGATCACCATGACTGAATAAAACTAGCAAGACAAATGGTTGGTTCAACAGTGAAAGTCAGAGAATGAACCTGAGTTAACACTCCTGAGACATCGGCACCATCCAGATCTGAAAGGGACCCAAGTTAGCCTTAATTTTTATCGAATGAATACATGCACACAGTTTTAAAAACCAGATGTTACTCATGGTAGGTGAGATTATTTTTCAGAAATATTCACTCTTTCCTCTTTTCACCTGCAGGGGCGGAGGGTCCTGCCCCTTAACTCTGGGTTTGTCCTTTTGGCTAATGGAATGTTAACAGACATGACCTGACCAAAGCCTTGGAAAGCATGACCTGATGATTAGGTTTGCTCTCTTGTACTTCTGCAACGCCACAGGAAGAGCTTTCCCCCAGGGAAGGTGCTTCCACCCTCTCAGCCTGGGTTTCAAAATGAACATATGTGGAACAGCTGCCCCAGGCAACCTGTGCCTGTATGGGAAACCGATCAAAATGGCACATGGTAGGACTCAGATTTTGTTACACGGCAATAGCTCACTGACACAGCATGAAAAGGCTCATAATGAAAAACAACAGCCTTCTGACTCAGTCCTTTATATCCCCCACAGCTCTGCTCTCCAGAGGCAGATTTTCAACTCTTTATTATTTCTTCTGGTGATTATCTCAGTATTTTTAAACAATATGCTAATACTGTTACTTCTCATTTATTGGATTTAGGCATTATATATTGACTTCCTGGCAGGTATTAACATAATTTTCATTCCACAGGTACAGAGATTGAGAGGTCTAGAGGGTTGAAATGACTGTATAAGGTCCTGCAGAGTCTTGGTCAAATTCAGATATTCTGATGCCAAATTTCACACTCTATCCACCACAGACTCTATCAGTATTACTTATTAAGAAGTCAGCAACACTCATTACACGCTCTTTATAGTTGATACCTATTTGTCATCACAAGTTTGCAGAACAAAGTCAAAAATTTAAACCATTTACCAAAAGCATTGCTCTAAGACTGGCAACGAAGACACTTCCTAGTTTGGTCTCATTTCCAGGTAGAACAAATTTGTGCTATCCACTACACCTTTTATTCAACACTTGACAAGTCTTTATACATTGTGGGAGTACAAACTAAAAGACTCTCCCTATTTTCCAGGAGCTTAAAATAATCAGCATCTTGCAGCAGATGGAACATTTAACTAAGAAATACTGTCCTGCCTTGTGGAGCTCATAAGCCAACCAGGGAGAAACGGTGTTGATAACATTAGTGAAGGAGTTTAGGACATGCCGCCTCCCACTATACGGTGTTAGTATATCAATTATTTTGAGTTGAAGGCATTTGGAAAACCACAGGTGCAAAAAAGGCACTCTGATTCCCATTTTTCTCTTCCTGAAAGCAGAAGATGAAACTCGCATGTGAGAACAGCCCTCCCAGTGCCAGGAGAAAAAAAAGGGAGTTGGGTCTGGCAGAATTTGTACAAAGAGACCTGGTTAAAAATAACTTACCTTCCTTTAGTCTCCCCATTTTATTTTCATTACTTTTTCACAATTGCTACCCTTTGTTCAACCCAGTATATAAGCATTTAAGCTTTGCCACTTCTTTGGGTGCTCATTTCCTTAAGAAGGCTCCCAGGTCACGTAAAACTTATGTTAAATAAACGTGTTTGCTTTTCTCCTCTTAGTCTTTTCAGGTCAATGTAATTCTGAGACCCAGCCGGAGACCCTGAGAAAGTAGAGGTAAAGTTTTTGCCTTCCTGACATTAGCAACACTCATCCATGGCCTTTCTGACCCTGGTTCCAAAAGCAGCTCTCCCTAGAATTAGCCTGATCGCCATAAAGAGCAAAGAAACTGCCGCCAGGTTTATTTTTTCATGGGTCACTTACATCTTCATCTTACTAAATAGCACACTTTATTTCCTATGAATGTATCCTTTTATTTCATCGATAGCACTTATTGTAGTGTTTTCTTGTCCTTTGTTTCCTTATTGTCTGTCTCCCCTTAATCCTGTGACCTCCATGATATGACCTTCCTGTCTTGGTCACTGCTGAACCCCTGGCACATAGCAGGTGCTCAATAAATGCTTGCTAAGTATTATCCTAACTTCACCCTATAAGATGGTCCTCCCTTTCTTTGCATCTGGTTCTAGATTAATACTTTACATTTGTATAACACTACAGTTTACGCTACGATTGCAACCGCCTTTTTATTCCTGTTTTAATCGTATTCCTCATGTCAAATCCCTTTCACCAGACTGTGAGTGGGAAATCTCATGTATAGCAGGGAAGTTAACATTTTCACCTGTTTTCTATTCGTTAAGAGGGGCTAGTGGTGCTAAGTTGAAGTTATTGGGCATAAGGAAGACATATGAGCCATTAAATAAATATTTTTCAACATGCACTAAAGGCACGTTCTGGAAAGGTCCGGCAGAAACAGCGAATTTCCCCTCCGGAGCCCCCTAAAGGTTAGACCGGGGAAGAGTGGGCGGGCCCTGACATTTGAGGCAGCGCTGGCGCCAGGGGGAAATTCTGACGCCGAGGTCTGTGAGGGGCCCGGGGTAGCTTCGCCTCTGCCCCGACCCCGTGTGAAATGCCCCCCAGCGAGGGGGACCTCGCACGACACCCACGGCCAGCGGGGCGCCGGAAGTGGGCTGGCCGACCCGCAGTGACGTCAGGTCTATTCCAGCGGGCGGGCGCGAGGCCCCCGGCGGCGCCCGGGATTGGCCGAGCGGGTCGCAGTGGGCGGGGCGTGAGGGGGCGTGTCCCGCGCCGCTGGCGCGCTGCTCTGGAACCTCCCGCGGCGGGCTCGGGTCAAGTTCACCGCAACCTGGAGCGACCTGTGTCGAGAGCGCCCGCAGGGCCGCTTCCTTGTGGGAGGGGAAAAGTTTATGAACGACCCGGCCCGTCATATTGGCGTCTCCGCTGCCCTGGGGTCCCTGCTGCCCTGGCGTCGCCTCTGTTCGATGACCCCGCGAACTTCTAGGGAAGGTCGCGCGCGGCCTTCGAGTGCGAGGCGGGAAATAGACCTTTCCCACCTCCTCATCCCAGGCCGGTTCTGCTTTACGAAGCCCAAGGATGCCCAAGGGGACGACGACCTTGCACCCGTTCCCAGCCCCGTGAGACTCGGGTGTTTTGAAGAATCTAAATCCAGGCTCTGCTGCATTGATGGCTTAGGCACCGATTTTCTGTTTCTCATCTCGCAAAACACTTACTGCCATGATCTGTTGGTGTTGGTATTCTGTTTCTGGAAGTAGAGCAAGATCTGATTAGAGCTTCAGTAATGGGTTATCACAAGCTTTAAAAACACGTTTCCTTTGTAAGATGTGAATGGTAATGCCTGCGGGTAGCTTGGCAGGACCCAGTGAGATCTTAGAGAAAACACCAAGCTCTAAGGAACTGAAATGTTGAGTCGCTTTTCATTATTTCCTATTGGGGTTTTTAAAAATTCTTATTCTACTTAAATGAGGTTTTCAGATTCTGATAATCTTGGAAACATACAATGGTCCAGGAGCCAGGCCAGCCTTTCTCTCCATGGGCAAAGTAATCAGTATGCCACCCAGCAGTGCACATTTGAACCCGGCAGAACTTTCCTGACTCCCTGCCCTTGTTCTTTTGACTGTACCTTGTTTCTTTCCTTGGGGCCCATTTACCCCACAGATGGTTACACTGTGGCTGCTCCCAGCCTGAGAACAAGGTTCTTGGGTGACTTTTTGCATGTCTGCATAGTCCTGTGGATCTGCTGACTTTGGCAGCACACTCCTGTGTAGGAGATTAAGATCAGTGATAAGTGTGCCAATGACAAATCCCTCCACGCTGTTGTTCAAACATCTTTCCTTCCCTGTCTTCCGCATTCTTACCTTTTACTCTCCCTCATTTTCTCTGTTCCTTGAATATACCCTGTACTTTGCCTCCTTCATGCTTCAGAATAGCAGTTCCCTCCAACGGGAAAGCCCTGTGCTTCCATACCAGCTTTGCAATGAAGTATTTATTAGCTCTCCTGCAAAACCCAATTGCAGCACCCATCCCTCCAGGAAACTTTTCTGCGTTCCCATAGCTCTTTGTCCTATTATAGAATCTGTGAGGCTGTGTGGCCTTATCTGAGTTATTTGTGTAAACTTCTTCATTCCTCTCTAGGCTGTGAAGGTTGTTGGCATGGTGCCTTCTCTATATATGCCTCACAAGACAGCGAAACTCACTCAAGAAGCATTTACTGAGTGCCTGTCACATGCCCGGCACTGCTCTGAGCTCCAGGGATACAGCTGAGGAAAAACAGTGTCCCCTCTCATAGGGCTTATCTTCTCGTAGGGAGAAGACTATAAATCAAAGCACAAAAAACTATGTGCCAAGTGGTAATATGTGCTGAGGAGAGTAAAGGAAGGAAAGGAGAATTAACGAGGAGGGGTATTCTTTTAGAGAGTGGTCAAGGAAAGCTTTTTTTTTCTGAGGAGGAAACCTGAATAAGATGAGAGAACATGTCATATAGAAAGCAGGAGGCAGGGCGTTTCAGATGAGAGAGCAGCAAAGGAAAGGCCCTGAAGCAGGACTACGTTTGGTACCTTAAAGAACAGCAAGGGCCTCAGGCAAGAGGGGAGTTGGCAGGACACAAGGCAGGAGACGTAACCGGGTCAGATCATGCCAACACTTGCATTAGACCTTCAGTAAATGCGTGTGGAATTGAATTTATGGAATTAATAAGGGATAGAGAATAATTTAGTGATACTAACAATGAAACTTGGAAATGGCTGGAGTGGGATAGACCCAGTAGCCATTTATAAAGTGTTCACAACTTACACACACGTACATTGGAACCTTTACTTTGTGTGGTGACATTTAGCTGAAACAAATCTAAATGAAAACCAGAGATTTTCCATTATCGTGTAAACCCAGGAGGCAGATTTTTGTGGAGGAAGAAATCGATTGGCAGGGGAGTGGCGTTATTTGGTAGATAATACTGATGACTATTAAAAAGTTCAGAAGGAAACACAATCCTTCTCCTGATGTTGTGTCGTGTTTTGGGGAAAAAAATACTTAAATGTTAGTTGACAAAAGCTGGGTTTATGAAATAATTGGGTACATTTATATATTTATAATTGTAATAGCACGTTCCTTCCCATGGACTAAGGTGAATGCTAGGAAATAGGGAGCCACAGCCTGCCGGCTGAACCTGGCCTTCAGGGTAACGTTGCTTATTGGAGTGATATTGCTTCGATCACAGTTGTCCTTGCAGCCCAAAGAACATTTTCCTCCTTAGTGGCATGTGGCAGCTGTCTCTCTCCAGCAGAATTAAAAAATACAGAATATTTGTTTACTTCATAGTTTTTGGTTACAATATTTTTGTTGTTATTGCTAGTCTGGTTCCCTCTCAAAAGTGGCTACCATGGGCTCTTGGTTCCGCTCTTCATAACATTTGTTGAAGTTGAAATTGACTGAGTTGGCAATCCACCACGTAGATGAGTTCAAGTGTGGTTTCTGATTCAGCTCTCAAACCACTGACTTGACAGTCTTGGCTGCTGAGTCACTACACCTTCTTTTTCATTCACAGGAATGAGTTGGTCCATTACGAGTAGCTCTTGAGTTAGTCATAACTCTTGGCCAAATGTTAAGGTAGCCTTGGAATGAGGAGGCCTGGGGTCCATCTCTGACTTCTCCGTTCCTTAAACGTGGCAGGATGGTGTGGTGGGAGAGAGTACGTGTGCTCTGAGTGTGGGTTTAAGCTCGGCTCTGCCCCATGCTGGCTGCATGACTCTGACTAAATCCCTTATTCTTCTTGCCTCGGGTTCCCTGTCTGTGCAACAGGGATAACTTGAAAGGGTTGCTCTGAGGATTAAAGGAGTTAATGGAGCTAAAGCTAAAACATCGGCCTATAGTACATTCTCAAGTGTTGCCATTAATACTGGGCTCAGGTACTTGAACTCGCTGAGCTTCCGTTTCTTAAATATTGGAAGAGTAATGGTAGTTCTTATGGGTAGGTTTGATTAGGCTAAATAAAATACTGTGCTGAACACAACACTGTAATGCAAGGAGCAACCCACAAGTATGAGCTATTATTAAGTATTAGACAACATTTAGCAATAGTCACAAGCTGTTTAAATTCAGTGCTGAAGGGCCCATGGGAGAGGAACACAGAGAGTGATAAACCATAAAACTGTGCCATCTTGGTGAAGATGCCAAGGATAGAAATTACATAGGTAGAGTTTTTGCCTTAAGGTACAGCAAAGGGAATCTAATATAAGAATTCAAAAGAAGAAATAAAGTGAAAATGACTCTTCTTGGACTAAGAGCAAGTTCCCAGAGTTCAAACTAATTAAACATTGAGTGTCTGTCTCAAAACAAGACACTTGCCTTAGCGTGAAAGGCACAGATAAAAGTCAGGCATCTGTGAACTGGGGTAGGGACAACTACATCTTTTATTTTCACTAATCTCTAATGGAAATTCACTTTCTCCTATTTTGAATTTAA
This sequence comes from Rhinolophus sinicus, assembly GCF_057876585.1. Classification (NCBI taxonomy): domain Eukaryota; kingdom Metazoa; phylum Chordata; class Mammalia; order Chiroptera; family Rhinolophidae; genus Rhinolophus; species Rhinolophus sinicus. The sequence goes on along the minus strand of NC_142514.1, from coordinate 5,117,094 downwards.
TAATTCACAGAGCATAGCCAAAGGTGTTGTGCTCATTCACATTACTCATATCACATTACCGTGCTTGCAGATATCCCCAAAATACCATTTAAACTCAAGAGTCATTTGAAATGATGACAGGGAGGTGTGAATGAAGAAGCCATATGTTACCACAGTGCAAGCTGGTTGCTTAAAACGTTTGGTAAGTTCAACACAATTGCTTTTCTTTGTAATCCTTCGTATTATATTTTAAAACTTAAGAACATTATTCTGTGGAGGATCCACAAGCATGGGGTCCACAAGATGACAGCGTCCTGGGCGCAGAAAAGTTAAGAGCCCTTGATAAGAGTGTGCACTCTAGAGCCAGACAGCAAAGGTTGAACCCTTTCTCTGTTCCTTACCAGCCAGGAGACCTGGGCGTGCCACTCAGCTTCTCTGGGTTGCTCTAGTGTCCTCCTGTGTAAAACAGGGCTGAAGGCTGTTGTACGGTACACCCGAGGAAACTGTCAACACCCAGAACAGTGCCTTGTGGGTAGTAAGCCCTCAGTAAATCAGCCAGTAGCAGAAAAGCGTCTGATGTGAGACTGGACAGGAGAGAGGATTTGTACAGCATAGGTTGGGGTTTACATGCCAGATGATTTCCCAAGGAAGAGAGAAATAAAACATTAGGTTGTGAAGAGGTAGGCACACTATGGGACTGGAGGTAAAGTCATTCATTCATTCATTCATTCAATAAAGGTTTCTTGAATGCCTACTATGTGCCTCTCAACACTTTCCCTAACACGTGTGGGGCCTGGAGCAGGTGTAGAAATGAGACTCTCATGCCGTATGTCTCAATATTTAAAAAATGGCAAATCAAGTCACGAAGTGTTAAACATGTTCTGTTCACCTACTTCAACACAGAAATCTTCAAAATAACAAAAAAATTATTGTTTGTATGTGACAAAGTTTGAAAATATCAAAGATGACTGAGTTTAATTATTGCAGAAGTCTAAATGTTCTTCGATGGCCTGGAAATGTTTGAATGGGTATTTATGGCACACTTAAAAGGTAAATAAAACTTGTTTTTCTTGCCTTCATTTCATTTGTTATAATTGAGAATTTCACATAATTTGTTGATAATACTGACGTAAGAGATTAAAAAATAAAATATAATTGTATACTCAAAGTATATAGGATTTGTATGTAGGCAATGTGAAAGTATGTAGAATTTTAAAATTATTTTTCATGTTTGCTTTTAAAAATATTTTTCTTCTAAAAGTTTCAAAAGTACTTATTCAAATGAAATAGAATTGATAACTATGAAATATCTAAAAATTTTAAAGGTTTTTTACTGTTAGAAATTTAATTGAATTTTATTAAATATTTCTATAATAATTAAAACGGTGCCGTTCTGGGGTTCAGTGTCTTTCTAGTAGCTGATTCTAGTAAAGAACCTGTATTACAGGGGAAGCTGGTTAGCTCAGTTGGTTAGAGCGTGGTGCTGGTAGCACCAAAGTTGCCGGTTCAATCCCCGCATGGGCCGCTGTAAGCTGCGCCCTCCTTAAAAAAATAAAAATACAAATAAATTGCAAAAAAAAAAAAAAAAAAACCAACACACAACCTGTATTGCAGTTCTGATGTGACTTACTACATATATACATCAGAGTGTTAGGAACTTTCATATTGCAAAGGCTTCCTCAGACTTCAAGAGCAACTGTGGTCAATTCCATGCTAATTCACGAGGACTTCCAGAACCACAAACAGGGACATAAATGGGATCGAGCAGGTGGACACGTGGGACTTCTGGGAAACTATACTTTCCACAGGATTCTTGCATAGTCATAGATTACGCAGGAATCTATTCAGTCCTTGGAATCTGAGAAGGATTTGACAAACCAGTGTGCCTTTTCCCTGCTCCGGTACCATATTCCCCCTGCTCTCTGAGGCGGTGCCGCTGGAGCACAGCCCAGAAACGCTGTCCCCTGGTGTTTCCAAGACACAGAACAAGAACTGTGGGAGTTCACCTGTTGACTGGCAGTGTTAGCCCCGAGGGCAGTGGAGCCGAGGATAGAGTATGTGTCCTCTGTGCCAGATTTCCAGTCACAGAGGCTCCCGTTGTGTGTGTGTGTGTGTGTGTCTGAAATTTGTGGGGCCCTGCCCTGGACAGAACGTATTTTATTTAACAGTGTACTTAGCTTGACGTGTACCATCTAAATATTTGGATATGTGGGATGTGGGCCTCCATTTGCACTGTTGCCCTGGACATGCAGTGTCAGAAGTGGTCTGAAGTCGGAAGTGAAAATTTATGAGTCATTAACATATATGTGGATGTCACACAGAGAAAGTGAACAGGGGAGGAAAAGTGAATGTGGTGACTGCTAACATCCCAGCTTTCCTTACAATATACGCTTCCTTCTCTCCCTACTCCACCCCCTTCCACTTTTCTCATTTTCCACTCATTTTCTTATTTCCAATTCCTTTGTAATGTGCTCCTTCCCCTGCCTCAGAAGTCCCCTCGGCATCACAGGTGTCATACACGTAGATCTCTAACAGTGACAATTGCCTGGACTGGATGGATGCTTGGAGTAGGGGTCGGGACACTGCATATTAAAAGAATCGATCTTTCGGGAAATAAAAAGTATAAATAGTGGGCACTCCATGGATAAGATTGCCTCTAAGATGTGTCCTGGGGTGACGAGAGCATATTTTATAGAAAGCTTATTTTGAGGGGCTGGTTTTCCTTCTCTTTATAAATGTTGCCTCTGTCTTGTTTAGAGTAGTTGAGCCTTCGTACTCCTTGGCCTCAAAACATACTCGTACTCACTTGAAATAGTCAATAGACCTGTAGTCAGTAAAAATAAAACAAAATCTATTCTTTGACTTAGGATGAGATGTTTAGAAAGTGATGAAACATATTATTGTGAGAACTGCTCAAGTGTTGAAGTTTGCTTGGGGTCATCTCTGATTTATTTGGAAAGCCTTCATGGAAGAGGGGAACTTTTTGGTTGTATTTGAAAGATTAGAACACTAAAATGAATAAAGCAATTTGATATGTATTTTAAAGCAAATGAAAGTTGTACCGAAAGAGTACACATTTGCCCACTTAGATAGTACGTACACCTGGTTAACTCTAGAATTTGCCTTAGCTTTCCTATGATGATTTTCTTACACAAGAATGTGGTGACGTGAATGTTAATAAAAGTCTTTAAACACCTGCATGAGCTGTCATGGCCTTCAGGAGACTGATTCTGAAGTGCTTGATTTTGTTGAACTGCAGGCTGGTAAAAATAATCGAGAATCTTTGAGCTCCATGAAGACTTTTATGTCACTGGCTCAGCTTGAAACAGTGAGCTAATTATTGTGCTGGGAAACTGCATACATCATTTTCAGGGGAGGTAACATCTCTGCCCACAGAATACCCAAAACGTAGATGAGTAGCATTTAGTGCTGAAAATCTAGCCGTTAAATGTCATGCTGCTGTGTTAAACACAAAGTACCACATGTAAATGAGGAGGCCACTTGGTTAGATCGTGACTTTGAAAGTGTTAGGAAGTGGTCAGCACTGTAATCCTACATTCAGCCAACTCCACTGATGTGAATGGAGCAGATCCCACAATTACCAAAGGGCAAGTGACTCTCAGAATTGCAGAATAAAGTCCATGCATTTTTCTCCTCTGTCGCTACTTGCTCTGGGTTGTTCTGCTGGTGATCAGTGTGAAAGGCTAGGACAGAAAGATTTCAAAACAATAAATGTCATATTAATAATGATTATGTGCTTGAGACCTCCATGCCAGGCATTGAGCTAAGTATACCATGTTCATTGTTTCATTTTCTCCGCACTAAATGAGGATGAGATACAATGTTACCATATCTGTAAGGTATGGTTGGGAAAATTGAGACTTCCGGAGGTTAAGAATGTTGCCCAAGGTCCTATGACCATCAGTGGTCACGATGAGCCTAGATTCCATCCAGGTCAGACTGACAGCAAAACTTGGCGTCTTAACCATGTCCTGTACTCTACTGCTCCATGACATGGGGGAGGGGGTGGTAAAATTGGGGTAAGGGCAGCAAATGAAAACCACAAGGAGATGCCACCTCAAGCCTACTAGGATGGTGATAATAAAACATTTTTTTAAATTAAAACAAACAGAAAAATAACAAGTGGTAGCAAGGATCTGGAGAAATGGGAACCTTTATACACTGTTGGTGGGAATGCAAAATGGTGCAGCTGCTGTGGAAAACAGTCTGGCAATTCCTCAAAAAGTGAAACAATTCCCATGCAATGCAGCAATTCCACTCCTAGGTTTACACCCGAGAACTGAAAACATGTTCATCCAAAAACTTGTACTCAAACGTTCACAGCAGCATTATTCGTAATCATCAGAAGGTAGAAACAGTGCTAACGGCCATCAGCTGTTGAGTGGATAAACAAAACGTGGTCCGTCCATGCGATGGAAGGTTAGTCAGCCATAAAACGGAATGAAGAATGAAGCACTGATACATTCTATGACTTGGATGTATTTTGAAAACATTGTGCTAAGAAAAATAAACCCAATACAAAAGAGCAAATATGAAATATCCAGACTAGGATAATCTACAGAGACAGAAAGCAGATTAGTGGTTGTCAGGGCCTAAGGGGAGGGGACTGGGAAGTGACTGGGGATGCATATGGAGTTTCTCTTTGGACCGAAGAGAAGGTTCTAGAATTATGTACAGGTGATGGTTGTGCAGCATAATGAATATACCAACATCTACTGAAATGTACACTTGAAAATGGTGACTTTCAGTTATATGAACTATATCTACTTTTCAAAAAGGGCAACTTTCGGTCAGATCCGGGAGGTTCTTGAATACTGGGCTATAGGGCTCCAGGTTCTCTTTTGTGGACAAAAGGGAGCTACTGAAAGTTTCTAAGGCCAGTGGCATGACAGAGTCATATAAAGTGCTTATTTAGCACATAGCAAATGTTTAATACATATTAGCTTTCTCCTCCTCTCCCTTCACCCCCCAATTCAAGACCAAGCCTCCATGTCTCCTGTGGGGGAAGAAGCTCCTTTCTGTTTAGATCCTATTGGAAAACCCACCTGGTTTAGTCAAAACGACTCTTTTTTTTTTTTTTTTTAATATTTTATTGGGGAAGGGGAACAGGACTTTATTGGGGAACAGTGTGTACTTCCAGGCCTTTTTTCCAAGTCAAGTTGTTGTCCTTTCAGTCTTAGTTGTGGAGGGCGCAGCTCAGCTCCAGGTCCAGTTGCCGTTGCCGTTGCTAGTTGCAGGGGGCACAGCCCACCATCCCTTGCGGGAGTGGAACCAGCAACCTTGTGGTTGAGAGGACGCTTTCCAACCAACCGAGCCATCCGGGAGCTCAGCAGCAGCTCAGCTTAAGATGCCGTGTTCAAATTTAGTTGCAGGGGGCAGAGCCCACCATCCCTTGCGGGACTCGAGGAATTGAACTGGCAACCTTGTGGTTGAGAGCCCACTGGCCCATGTGGGAATCGAACCGGCAGCCTTTGGAGTTAGGAGCATGGAGCTCCAACCGCCTGAGCCACCGGGCCGGCCCCGTCAAAACCACTCTTGCTGTTAGTTCCTCTGATGTCTTCCTGAGGACACTCAATGCAGGACAGGTTCACCTAGCCTCTCAAACACCCTTTTTCCTCCTCCTCTCTCCTTCTCTCCTGCTTCTCTGATTGCTCTCATCCTCCTCTTTTTTTTTTCTTTGAACATTTTTTTTTGTTTGAAACAACGCTTTCTAAAAAGCCTTCCTAGATCTCAACTTTACCAACGTAACCTGGCCATATAAATTCTATGCCTCCCTTTGTTGCCCTTCCCCTCGGTTTCTCTCTTTCCTCCTCCACCTCAAGGAGCACGATGTAAAGGAGTCAGGTTGTCCTGGGTTCTAATCCCCGCTCCACATCCTGCTCATTCTCGATGTTCTCATTTGCATAATGGCGTTTCAATGATTAAAAAAAAAGTAAGAATAGTACTATCAATTCCTTGGCTTCTTTTGAGGACAGCGTTCATGAAAGTGCTTACCGGATGCCTGGTACGTCAGCTGGCCTCACAAATGACAGCGACAGCAACACGATTACAGAGGGAGGGGGCCCCGTGTGGCACAAGGGCTGGTCCTTATTTGGAACACGTTCATCTGTCAAATCTCAAGTATTTCAAGTAACACATAAAGTGACAAAATCCTTTTCCCAAAGGCGTCTGAGGAAATGTCCTCACAGTAATGACAGCTTCCAAGAAATGATTTGAAATGTCATTATTAAGTGGGGACGGGGAGATTTTTTGGTCAGTGATGGCAGAGTGCTGGGGATTTCCCACGAGGCCCCGCCCCCCCTCACAAGCCACTGAAGCGTGTGTGTTTCTAACCTGCAAACTACTCTCACTGTAGAAACATCAGGCTTGAAGATCAAGTGGAAAGTTTTTCACCAGCGCTAAGATCTCAAGGTTTGTCCTTTTGGGGACTCGAGATGGGGTAATAGAAGCTTTGTTTTCTTTGTACTTTTCTAGACTTTTTTCCCTCCTAATTTCTGATAACGTCTCTTCCAGAGCCTATTAAAAAAAGATCAAGAGAGTTTTTTTTTTAATTTCTTAGTTTTGTTACTATTACAAGCTTCAAATCTCAAAATGGGCAAATATGTGTCTGTTAAGAAAAATGGGATAATGAGTTGAGCCAGAGAGGTGTTTCAACATTTGAGCGTTAAGTGTTGAAATTTCCACATGCTGTTCAGACAAATAGCAGTAATGAGATCCCTTCTCATTGAGCTGAACTGTTAGATGCCACTGACACATTCTTTTTAAGGACTAATATTTCAGGAGCAGGAAGTAACTGGCATTGTTGAAACCTGGATGCTAATGCTAAGTAGCCATGAAAGTCCCCAAAATTCTTGCTATTGTTTTTTCTGCATTTCAGCAAAACATATTGGCAAGTGAACCCTTAGCCGTTGGCAAACATGCACAAGCTGTGTGTTTAGTTGTGCTTGTCTTCATAGAAGTTTCTGTTAATTTGCTGCCTGTCCCACAATTCTCCTTCATTAATTGTTCCTGAAAAACCCTCAGTGATGGTCTCGTGGCATTGTACACGTAATGGCTGAAATGTAGGTAAGTCTGAAAGGAGAAACCATCGCATTCTTGGAAATGTTTACCTTTTGCAGAGTGGTATCTCTGAAACAGCCACTTGGATTCAAATTCTTTCGGAATCTGCTCTGCTAGTAGTGTGTTCACGCGAGATTTCATCATGGGAAGTGGCTATTATTACAATGTGGTGGCCATTGTGCTGTTGGTCATGAGTTTGAAGAGGACGAGATCAACGCAGGACTCCTGTCATAACTGCCCAGCTGGTAAGAACCGAATGAACATGTGTGTTTGATCTGTTCTGTTGAAAACATGGTTCAGGTAGTCCGGTAGTCAGAGCCGTCAGGCTCTGTTTCAATGACCTTTTATTCATTCATTTACAAATATCCCTTGCAGGCTACAGCTTAGCTATGTGAACACAGCCATGCCGCTTACTCTAGTGCCCCAGCTTTGTCATCTGGGGATAGAAAGAGAACCGATTTTGTACAATTGCTGGGAGGACCATGAGATGGGCTTACCACAGTGCATGGCACATGGCAGGACCTCAGTAAATATTAGCTTTGGGTATGAGGACCTGAGATTGATCTGGGGGGACAGCAGGGTATAAGCAGCAGGCAGCAGGGGGAACAGAGTGGGGAAAGGCAGCCAGCTTTAAGTTTTAGTGTACCCCTAAAGGACATTGAGCTCTTCCTCAATCCCATCATGCTGAGCTCCTGGATCCATCAAGAGAAATCATTCTGTTTCATTTGCTAGATAAAGGAAACCTTTTTCTTTCTGTGGATTTCTTTGTTGCAATAGCTATACTTTGTTACTCTGAATTCTGTGACTAGGCTGAGGACAATCTTGCAAGTGTATAATTTTAAAAAGTCAATCAGCAAAATAAGGTCTATCACTGTGGCACCTAGAAGACTCATCATTGTTTCACAGTCTAGTTTCCTTGTAAACCTCACCATGCTTCAGGTGATAACAGTCCATTGTCAAACGTGTACAGCTGTAATCTCCCCTCTTTAGGTACTTTCTGTGGGAAAAACAAGGATCCGATTTGCATTCCCTGCCCTACAAATAGTTTCTCCAGCACAAGTGGACAGAAGGCCTGTGACATATGCAGCCAGTGTGCAGGTAGGATTTAAACGCTGTGTTTTTCGCCTGGGGACATGTTGGGAAGACAAGCTTTTATTCCCTAGTGTACTGGTCTCCACTGAAAGTCCTAAGTGTCAGAGATGCTGGTTCCCCTGTCAAGAGGCAGGTCCAGTAAAATTACTGACTGTAATAACAATTACTTGTGGATTGAGCTTTTTCAATTTTAGAGGAAACATTCATTTGACAAGAGAGAAAATTTTAATTAGCAAAATGTAAAAATGTCTTCTATTGGGGTTTTTTCAAGTAAACTGTATACTCTAAGGTCACCGGGACCATCATAAGTAGAGTGAGCCTGGTTTTTATTGCACAACATACATTTGCCTCTTGGATTTGGAGGTCAAGTGTACTGTAATGTTGGGGGGCTTTGTAGGTGTTTTCAGGACTAAGAAGTCGTGCTCCCCGACCAGCAATGCCGAGTGCGAGTGTGTCTCAGGGTTCCACTGCCTGGGGGCGGGATGCGCCATGTGTGAAGAAGACTGCAAACGAGGTCAAGAGCCAACCAAAGAGGGTAGGTGTGGTCGCCTGCAGTCTAGCACAGGTCTGTTAACTAGACACATGTCCTCAGCGAGGTCTTGGCCCTTTGAATATAAAATAACATGTAGCTTTGTAGCCCCTTCAAGTACCAAGCCATGCACTGCTGAGTCACATATATGATATTTACCAAGTATTTTTCAATCAGTGGAAATAATTTGAAATCACGACACTTGTTATTCCCCAGGACCATGCATTTTCATACTTTCTATACATACAGATGCCACACTGTGTACAATTAGAAAAACACTTCAGTCTTGTTGGGGTTTTGTTTCAAGAATGGTGGAACCATCTGTGTAGATTGAATTAAGTGACTGACTTTATGATGTGATTTATGTTCAACACCGGGAAAGTTGTGAAATGATGAAAATTCTCCCGTTTTTATTTATTATTGCTTTCATTTTTACGCAAGGTTGTAAAGACTGTGACTTGGGGACATTTAATGATCAGAAACACGGCGTCTGTCGACCTTGGACAGAGTATGTATCATTTCCATTTCCTTACAAAACAACCTGGGTTAACTTTTTTAAAGACAACGAAGGTCATCACTGAAGCTTTTAAAAATCTAGCAAGTATAGACATAGGATAACGTGCTATTCGGCAGCGTGGGAACAGTGGGAACAGCGTGGGTAACAGTGACTCGACACGCAAAGTGGGCATTTTCTCCAGAAATGATGCCCAGAGCATAGACCCGAGTTGCCACTGAACCTCGTTACCACCCTGGTGTTCTTCTCTTTCCTTTTGCTCCCTCTGCTGCCTCTGACCTGCCCTCACTGATCAGCTCGTCTTTAAGCCTGCAGGGTCAGCACTGAGAAAGAGAGTAAAGTACACATCCTACCCACCAAAACATAGCCTGGACACGGGCAAACATGACCCTCACAGGTAGTAGAAGCTGCCAGCTGTGTACGTGGGAATATTCCTGTTGACTTGTGCGACCCAGACCAGAGCTACTCAAAGTGGGGTCTGGGGACAGGTACTCGCCTGCGGACGGGCTGTCATCTGTCCACACAGCGAGAGCGCTTTAGGCATTAAGGAAAAGCACTTGGAAACCTTTTTTTAAAAATTATTTTAATTTTACTGGGGAATATTGGGGAACAGTGTGTTTCTCCAGGGCCCATCAGCTCCAAATTGTTGTCCTTCAGTCTAGTTGTGGAGGGCGCAGCTCACTGGCCCACATGGGAATCAAACCAGCAGCCCTGCTGCCCAGAGCTCACGCTCTAACCAACTGAGCCACCTGTGCACCCTAGAGAGATTTCTAACTTGCCCGAGGTCATTCCGCTAAGGGCCAGACCCAGGGCTCAAAGCCTGGTGTGTCTGATGAGAACACATCAGAGGGTTAGGAACTCCTAACCCTTAGGCTAAGTTGTCTGCCCTTCATTTGTGCCAGAGATGGTCCAATTTGCTTAAGAAGTTGGATGGGGTGGGGGAGTGAATGGGGGTGGAGGGGGAGGTGAGAGACTAACCAGGTAAAGCAGTCTGAACTGAGCTGTCACAGGACAAAGCCCCCAGCCTGGGGAAAAAGAAGAGCTCCGTTAGGTGAGTAGAGGAGGGATGAATTGTGGAAAGCGGTGAAAGCTGCGGCAAAGCTGGAGGAAGCCAGACAGTCAAGTGGAGGATTTTCAGAATATCTCTATGAACTCAGAACCACAAATCTCTGTGACTAGGTTGCTTGACTGGGTGGAAAATGTCAATGTTTTTAATTACACTGATCTGTACCTGAATTGATTATTTGAACTCTTTTCATTGGATTGTCTAAGCTGTTCTTTGGATGGAAAGTCTGTACTTGTAAACGGAACAAAGGAAAGAGACGTGGTATGTGGACCAACTTCAACCGACTTCTCTCCAGGGACATCCTCTGTCACCACGCCTATCCCTGCGACAGAGCCAGGTAGCTGGTGTGTTGGCTGTTAAATCACTGTGATTGTGTCATGGTTGTCTCCATTGGAATCTAAATCACCCCAATACCATGAGGTCTTACACCTCTGCCTGCAGCAGGCACCTCCCGTCTTTTATCCTGGCATCAAAGGACCCATCCAGTTTTTGAGGTGTTTGTCATTTAGTCTGAGATATACATTAGTCAACAGAGCAAGGTGAGATGTACAAACAGATACTATACCTTTGATAATGCCAAGTAAAGGGGAAGGCCTCTGGGAAAATGATTAATGTGGTTTTTTTTTTCTTTCTTTTTTTTTTGGTTTTTTTTCAGTTTTCTTAACACCCAGGCAAGTTTATTAGGTTTGCTGGCTGGAGATGCCCAAGGCCCCACTTCTCCGTGTGATCAGGGGTTTACAAATGTAAACATACATGTACTACACTCGTAAAACTGCACCGCTGCATGCGTTTCTCCTTTTGTTCTTTTTTCAAGGTCACACCCCCCAGGTCCTGGTCTTCTTTCTTGCACTGACATCCACAACAACGCTGTTCCTGGTGTTCTTCCTGGCGCTTCATTTCTCTGTGGTCCAGCAGGGCAGAAAGAAACTCCTGTACATATTCAAGCAACGTAAGACTAACACAAATGTACTGGATCCTTGTGGCAAGGTTTTTTACAGTAGAAAGAGAAAGATGGTGGCTTTCTTGTAAGGTATAGGAACTAGATTAGTATGGCATGGTGGTTATCGAGCAGAGGCAGGCTTGCCCCCCAGGGGACATTCGACAACATCTGGAAACCACTTGAGCGTCACAAGCTGGGGTTGGGGAGGGAGAGCTACTGGCATCTAGTGAGTGGTCAGTGACGCAGCTCCACACCCTACGACACCCAGGCCAGCCCCACAACGAAGAGTTATGAAGCCCCAAATGTCAATAGAGCTGAGGGGGAGAAAGCTGGCAATAGCAGGATGTGACCCCGCTAAGGGGTCTAGAAAAATGACAAGTTAAGTAGGCTGCCGTCGTGGATACATGCACACACACACAGCCAGTCAGTTGTGCAGACAGGACACTGGCAAAGAGGAATCAGAAAATCACGTTTGCTCAGAGAGCACTGACCGTCTTAACCTGAGCCAGACGTGAAATAGGGGGAGGCGTAGAGAACTCAGAGGAAGACTGAAGTGGGCTGAACCTCATGGATTATTATGGCACCAACCTGGAGTCAATGAGAAACTTCAATAATGGATTCCCTTCTTGAACAAGATGCTGTTTCCATATGGAACTCGGCATGCCTCTGTCAAGTGCCTGGCAAGACTCAGCACTCACTAAACGAAACCTATTAATATCTAATCAAAAAAGTTTATAGGTGGGGCAACCTGGTTGGTTTTTTTTTTTGGCTTTGTTTTGTTTTCCTGGAGGCCAGAACCACAGATACAGGCTATGATAAGAGGGATAGATGGAGTGCTCCAAGAGTGCTGTAGTGTAACCCGAAACATCATCCTAACACTGAGGGGGTCCATTTGGAGGCTGTTTCAGTTATTAGTCAAGTCTTATCCACAGCTGCACTGCACTAATTTGTATAAAGGTTCTTTAGAAAACAATATAACACCTCTTTACACTGTGAAATATACAAGGAAAAAAACACATGCTTGTAAAGTTGAACAAATTGTAAAATGAACACCTGCTCACCCTACCGGGGTCAAGAAATAGAGGTTGTCTGCTCCCCAGAAGGCTTCCTGCATGTCCTTCCCGATGAACCGTCCCTCACCACCCACGCTAACCACATCTAGATTTTTATGGTATTCATTTCCTTGCTCTTTTATATAGTGTTGCTTTCTAACAGCACAGTTTAATTTGGCTGCTTGTGAACTTTATACAAGTGGAATCACACTGTATCTATTCTGTATTTTCCTTCTTTTATGCAACATTGTATCATGATGATTCATCCAAGTGTTGCGTTTACCTTAGTTGATTTCCATTGTTGAATACTCTTCTACCCAATGACTATACCATCAGTTGTCCATCCATTCCAATACTGAGGGACACTTGGGTTGTTTCCAGTTTAGGGCTATTACACACAGTGGTGTTTGAATGTTTTTGTCTGCTTATCTCAGTAGCAGTAATAGATAAGTACGTGCTTCTGTGTTGTGGTTGTTTTTAACCTAGAAACAAAATTGCTGGGATATGTTTGGTCCTTAGTAGATATACCAAATCTTTTCCAGAATAGTGGGACCTCATTTACACTTTCCCAGCAGCATATGAAGAGTTCCTTTTACTCCAATTCTTGCTGGTTTTTACTCCAATAAGTTGGTGTTATCAGATTTCTTAATTTTTATCTATCTGGTGGGTGGATAGATTTCACTGTGGTTTTAATTTGCATTTCCATGATTTCTAGTGATATGAGACATTTTTTCATGTTCTAGTAGCCATTGGGATTTTGTCTTTTGCGAAGTGCCTGATCAAGTCTTTTGTGCATTTTTCTATTAGGTTGTCTGTCCTTTCCTTATTAATCTCTAGGAATCCTTGTTCCTTATCTTTTCCCATGAACCTTTGATGTTTGATTGTCATGATTTTCAAAAGTATTTATGAGTAATCAGTGAGTTGCAATGGAACTATATTCTATTTAGAAGTTTTTTAGGACATTTTTAGAAACTTTCTATTTTGAAATAATTAGAGTCACAGGAAGTTGTAAAGAGTGCAGAGAAGTGTCATATGCCATTCATGGGTTACATTTTCTGTAACTACAGTACAATGTCAAAACCATGCCACTGGCACAGTGCATTGTGTGCAAATACTTATGTGTCATTTTATAACAAATGTAGATTGGTCCTAACTACCAGTCCAGTCAAAATACAGGACGATTCCATCACCACAAAGATCTTCCTCCTTCTAGTCTGTCATGTCACATCCACTCCCTCTGCCCCTACGACCCTTAACCCCTGGCAGCCACGAATCTGTTTTCCATCTTTACAAGTTTGTCATTTCAAGAATGTTATATAAATGGAATCACACAATATATAAATGGATCTTTGGAGACTGGCTTTTTACACTCAGTTTTATGCCATTGAGATCCATCCTGGTCATTATGTGTTTCTATATTTCACTTTTTTTTCTTTAATTGCTGACTAGTATTCCATGGTGTGGTTGTACCAATTTGTTTCACCATTCACCTACTGAGAGACATTTGGGCTGTTTCCAGTTTTTGACTATTGCATTTAAAGCTGCTATGAATAATCAGGTACAGGTTTTTGTGTGGACTTAAGTTTTTGTGTCTCTAAGATAAATGCCCAGGAGTGCAATTGCTAGGTCCTATGGTGAGTATATGTTTAGGTTTTTAAGAAACCACCAAACTATTTTCCAGAGAACTGTACATGTCACATTCCACCAGCATTGTAGGAGAGATCAGTTTCTCCTCACCCTTGCCAAGATTTTGTGTTGCCATGGTTTCTTACTTCATGTGTTGTAATAGGTACCTAGTGTGACAACTCCTTGTGGTCTTAATTTTCCTTTCTTTCCCTAAGGGTTAATTTCCCTTTCCCATGAACCTCTTTTCATGTACTTATTTTCCATCTGTATATCTTCTTCAGTGAAATGGTCCTTCATGTCTTTTGCCTATTTTCCAATTGAACTGTTTGTTTGTTTTACTGTTGACTTTTGAGAGTTCTTTATATCTTCCAGATATAAGTCCTTTGTCAGCTTTGTGGTTTGTAAGTATTTTCTCCCAGTCTGTAGCTTGCCTTTTCATCCTCTTTACAGTGTCTTTTGCAGAAAAAAATTTTGATGAAGTCCAATTTGCCAATTCTTTTTTTTTTTTTTTTAATTTATGGAATCATATCTTAGATGGCTTCACCAAGTGCTAGGTCACAAAGATTTAGATTTCCTCCTATGTTATCTTCTAAAGGTTTTACGTTGAAATCTATGGTTCATTTTCAGTTAAGTTTTGTTTAAAGTGTGAGAGTTTTAGATCCAGTTTTTTTTTCCCCCCTATGGATGTCCAATGGTTCCAGCACCATCTGTTGAAAACATTATCCTTCATTGAATTGCTTCTGTGCCTTTGTCAAAAATCGGTTGGCTGTACTTGTGTGGGGGCTGTTTCTGGTTTCTGTCTTCTGTTCTACTAATGTACATGTTTATTCTTCTGCCAATACCACACAGTTGTGTTTGTTGTCGCTATAAAACAAGTCTTAAAATTGGTAGAAGTTAGAATGTTCCTCCCACATTATTCTTCTTTTTCAAAATTGGTTTAGTTATTCCCGTTCCTTTGCATTCCATTTACATTATAGGATAATCTTATCTGTATCTACAAAAAGTCAGCTGGGATTCTGATAGCAATGGTGTTAAAACTGCACATCAATTTGGGGAGAATTGACATCTTTCCTATGTAAAGTATTCCAATCCATGAACATAGTATGTCTCTCCATTTATTTATATTTTCTTCGATTTATTTCATCAGCATTTTGTAGATTTTAGCGTACAAGTCCTGTACATGCTTTGTTAAATTTAAGCTTTGCTTTCAATTTTTGTAAACAACTGCAGGTGGTATTGTATCCTAAATTTTTGGTTTGCCCACATTTATTGCTACCAGATAGACATATAATTGATTTTTGTGGATTGATTTTGTAGCCTCTGATTTTTGCTGAACTCATTGATTAGTTCTAGGAGTATTTTGTAGATTTGTTTTGGGATTTTGTAAATAGACCATAATGCTATCTGCAAATACGGACAGTTTTATTTTTTCTTTCCATGTCTGTATGCTTTCTATTTCTTTTTCTCGGCTTACTGCATGGGCTAGAATGTCCAGTATTACACTGAATAAGAGTGATGAGAGTGACTATCCTTCCCTTGCTTCTAATTTTGGGGGGAAAGCATTCAGTTTTTCACCAGGATGTATGATGGAACCTGCAGATTTTTCAGTTGATCTTCTTTATCAAGTCAAGGAAGCTCCTCCTGTATTTCTAACTTTCTGAGAATTCTTCCCCCCCTCAAATCATGAATGAGCATTGAGCTTTGTCAAATGCTTTTTCTGCGTCAACTGAAATGATCATATAATTTTCTTCTTTATTTTGTTAAGATGATGGATCTCAGAGATTCATTTTTGAATACTGAATTCCCCCTTGCATCCCCGGACTAAACTCCACTTGCTCATAGTATATAATTCTTTTTATATCTTGCTGAATTCTATTTGCTGATACCTTGTTAAGAGTTTTTACAGCTATGTTCATGAGAGATATTAGACTGTAGGTTTATTTTCTAGTACGGTCTTTGTCTGGTTTTAGTAGCAGGGTATTACCGGCTTCATACAATCGGTTGGGACGTGACAGCCTACTGGTGTTTCTGAATGTCTTAGCAGTTTTTCATAAATTCTCGGAAATGGCGCAGTTGTTGGGTTTAGGTTTTTGTTTTTTGTTTTTTAGTAACAAGCATGTAAAATTGGGGTAAGGCCTTTTGCTTTATCAAAGCTATAAAAAACATCTGCTCAGGATTAAAAGCTGCTCAGCAGTAACACACGTATTTCACAGTCACATATAAAAGAAAACCTGGGAGCAAATGCACAAATCAGTCATTTACTTACTAATAGATGGCAGTAGCAGGAGTATCTTTAACATCCTGGTGCCATAAGCACTTCACGTGAAAGAGTCTCTAATGCGTTATCTGAGTAACCCTCATTGAAACTACAGTTATGTTTGGGACATGACCATTTTAATGCGTTTCATGCTCAAGACTGTTTTTAGCCAGTGTCCAAAATAAAGACTACAGTTTTTCAGGACCAATCAAAGTATTTGGTCAAAAGAAAAACACTCTTCAATCCAATAACCCTGAGAAAAAGTTCACTCTTGCCATGATGTCTCTTGCTGATGAGTTGTTCACATGAAAGTAGAGAATGTCTGCTACTTAGAGATGTCCCCCGACTGTGATTTATAGAAAATGAATGTTAATTGATTAAAACACACAACCAAACATAAATATCTTTTAAATTACTTTTTAGCATTTATGAAGCCAGTACGAACTGCCCAAGAGGAAGATGCCTGTAGTTGCCGATTTCCGGAAGAAGAAGAAGGAGAATGTGAACTCTGACCTGAAATCCAAAAAGCTGTGGGGACGCTCTTGAGAAGAATCAAAGGACAAATACACATGACCCTGTTTTCATCTTTCTACACTGAAAACCACCATCCTAGATAACACCCAGTGTTAACCCCCGCAAGCTTCTTCTAAATGCTGATGAGTTGGCCTTTTAAATTGTACCACTTTTGACAGAACAGAAGATGGGACAGAGCTGGCTGGTGGTAAAAGGGACATTTTCTAGATACTGCTTGACAGGTTTGGGCTAGATTTTTTGAAATCCAAAGAGAACTGTATTTTAAATTTAATCATGTAGACCAATGGTCCAGCTAAAGTTATAATCAAAATCAGTTCAAGATTGTGTGTGTGTGCGTGCGTGCATGTGTGCACGCACGCACTCACGCATGCTAATATATTACAAGAAGCCGTAAGGTGCGGGAAATATCCCCAACCAAATTTTCCATTAGTTCAGTCATTCAACACAATGACTTCCTCCATTGTCAGGGGAGAATGACAGCAGTGCCCAAGTTTTGAGTCAAGAGCAAAAAAATCTCAAGTGTTTTGGAAAGAGTTCAAATGTCCTCACATATCCTGTGTTTCTCTCCAGCCCCACAGCTCTGCCTATGTTCTACTCCCATCCGAACCAGGGTTTATGTAGTTTTTTTTTTTTTTTTAAGTGTGTTTTTCTAGGACCCATCGGTTCCAAATCAAGTAGTTGTTTCAGTTTAGTTGTGGAGGGCGCAGCTCACAGGGGCCCATGCGGGGATCGAACCGGCAACCTTGCTGTTAAGAACACTGCGCTCTAACCAACTGAGCTAACTGGCTGGCCCAGGGCTTACGTTTTTCGTTTTAATTCTTAAAGACTTTTAAAATAATATTTATACACATAAACTAATGCATGAAACAGGTATGAGGCAGTCATGGAATGAAGACCCCTGAGCCCAAACAGAGAGCTGGGGAAGGAGTTGCCAAACTCCCCGGGGTCAAATCTGAGACGCCAGGCTCCTTTGTATGGCCTCGGGGCTAAGTACAGTTTTCACATGTTTAAATGGTTTTAAACAGTCAAAAGGACAATATCTCATGGCATGTACAATTATATGAAACTCAAATTTCAGAGTTGGTAAATGAAGTCTTATTGGAAAACACAGTTTTTTACATATTGTCTACAGCAGCCATTGCATTATAGCAGTAGAGTTGAATAGTTATGACAAGAGACTCTAGGCCCACAAAGCATGAACTATTTAATGTCTAACCCTTTACAGGGCGAAGTCATGGTCATAGCGTCCATCTGTGCACTGCTTCTCCCCTTCATCTTCTGCCTACCTTCCCACACCCAGCCAACCTCTCTCATTAATGTTAAATCTATTATTTCCTTGCTTAAAAAAAATCATTTATTATATAATTATGTACCCTAAAACTATTTTATTGAGGTTTTTTATTTTTGAGCTTTCTGACAATGGTATTGTGCTGTGTGAAGCTTGCTTTACTGACTCAAAATTATATTTGTAAGACTCATCACATTGCTGTGTGTAGCTAGCATGCATTCGTTTTTAACTGCTGTATAATTTTACAAATATACCATCATTTATCAATCCATTTTCTAGCAAAGGACATGTGGGTTGCTTCCAGGTTTTTTATAATTATGAACATAGTTATGCATGTCCTTTTAAATGTTTCCTGTGTAAGGAGGCCTTGGGGGAAACTTTCTTAAGGTGGAATTTCTGGATCTTACGGCATCTGAGCTAGTACACGTATCAGTAAGTTATGCTTAGTTATGCAGAAATAACAAATGACCCCCCCCCCCCAAATCTTAATGGATTACCACAAAACAACAGAGGTGCATTTCCTGCTGTCATTAGATACCCACTGCAGGTTGGCTGTGGCTCTCTCCCGTGTCATTTCCCCCTGGGCTTCAGGTGGAGAGAGCAGCTTCTGCTTGGAACATTGGTGGCGTTCAGATGCAGTGGGTTAGATTCTAACTTTTAGAGAAAGTCACACAGCCAAGCTGGGCATCAGGAGGGCAGAGAGTATCATGTCCACACAGGGAGGGGTAGAAAATATTTCTGGACAATAAAAAAGGCTGCTGTGGTGCCTGCTTGCTTTTCAAAGTGGTTGCTCTAACGTATGCTCTGGTCAGTGGTGTCTAAAGTGTCCCATTGATCCCCATCCTCCATACCCTCTGGTGTCATCACTCTTAATTTTGCCAATCCTAGTGGATTTAAGACAGCATCTCACAGTGGCCTTGTTTTGCATTTCCTTGATTACTAAGAGCATCCTGTCATTAAAGTCTTTTTATCCCACTTGTGTGCATGTGTGTATGTGTGTGTGTGCGTGTGTGTGCGTGTATGTGTATGTGTGTGTATGTATGTGTATGTGTGTGCGAGTGTGCATGCGTGCGCGTGTGTGCATGTGTGCGTGTATGTATGTGTGTATGTATATGTGTGTGTGCGTGTATGTGTGTGTACCTCTGTGTGTGTGTGTGTGCGCGCGTGTAATGCTTGCTCATGTTTTTTGCTCATTTTTTAAAATGCTCGTTTGTCTTTCTCATATTGATTCACAGAAGTTCTTTATATAATCTAAATAATCTAATCTAAATAATAATATAATCTAAATAAAAATCATTGGCCACTTTTATGTGTTATAAAGATCTGCTTTGTTTGTAATTTGCTTTTCTCTCTCTCCCTCTCTCTTTTTTTAAAACTTTTATTTATTTTAAGTGTGTTTTTTCCAGGACCCATCAGCTCCAAGTCAAGTAGTTGTTTCAGTCTAGTTGTGGAGGGTGCAGCTCACAGTGGCCCATGTGGGGAACTGAACTGGCAAAGTTGTTGTTAGGAGCACCGCGCTCTAACTGGCTGCCCCCCTTTTCTCTTTTTAATAATGTCTTTCTTCTAATAACAGGGGAAGTTCTCAATTTAATTTGGTGAAATTTACAACTAATTTCTCATACGGTTAACTTTTTTTTTTGTTTCCTGGTTAAAGAATTCCTTCCCTGTCTCAATATCATAAAGATATTTCCTCACATTTTATTCCAAAAGTCTTAAGTTTTGTCTTTTGTATTTAAGTCTAATCTACCAGGAATGATTTTTGCGTGTGTTGTGAGGTAATGATCCAGTTTTGAGTTTTGACTATAGACAGTCTAGTCCCATTCATTCAACGTCTCCACTGTTTTTCATGGATCTGCAGTGCCACCTCTGTCTTTCACCCAGTTTCCATATGGCTATGTGTTGGTTTGGGGCTCTCGATTCTGTGCCGTTGGTCACTTTGCACTTTCTTTGTTACAGTAGCTTTAGAATAGCTCTTGATACCAGGTAGGCCAGGTCTTCAATGTAATGTCCTTAATAAAGTTTTATAAAGTTTCTCCAGAAATTGTTTGTGCATTTGTTAGGTTTATTTCTACTGTTGCTTTCTAAGGCAGTTTTGTTTGTTGTTGAAGTATAGAGATGTAGTTGATTTGCTTACATTACTTTATAGAAGCCTCTTAGCTAAATGTTTCTATTATTCCTAATAATATGTATATAGATTCTTTTGGATGTTTTATACAGTAGTACCTTGGTTTTTGAACATCTCCATTGATGAACATTTCAGTTTATGAGCGCTGGAAACCCAGAAGTAAATGCTTCGGTTTTCAAACACGCCTCGGAAGTCGAACATGTCACACGGCTTCTGCTGAGGGCAGGACCCTGAGGCCTCGCTGTCGGCTGTTTTCGAATGTTTCAGAACTCGAATGGTCTTCCGGAATGGATTATGTTAGAAAAATGAGGTACCACTGTATAGACAATCATGTTATTTGTGATAATAATGGTTTCTTCCTTCTCTCGTCCCTGTCTTTTATTTCTTTTGCTTGACAGACAGCTTGACTTACTGTTAGGGTCTCCAGTACAACCTAACAGTCTGTTTTTTTAATCTTATTTATGGGGAGTACTCTCTGGGTTGTTTGTTTGTTTTTGCTTTTGATAAATATGTGATCAGGTTAAGAAGTTCCCTCTAACAACAAAAGAACAAGACAAATAAATGAAGGAACAAAAACTCATAGACATAGACAATAGTTTAGGGGTTACCAGTGGGTAAAGGGGGCGGAGGGCTCTAGAAGACGGTAAACGGGGTCAAATATATGGTGATGGAAGGGGAATTCACTCTGGATGGTGAACACACAATGTGAGATATATATAATATATTATAGAACTGTACACCTGAAATCTATGTAACTTTACTAACAACTGTCACCGCAATAAAATTTAATCTAGAAAAAAGAAGTTCCCTTCTATTTGTGGTTTGTGAATAGAATTAGCTTTTATTTTTGAATGGGTATTGAATTTTACCAAATGATGTTTCTGATAAAAAAAAAAAAGCATTCGATCGCAGATGACTCAGCTGGTCGTTCTATCATCTTTGATTTGGATTTCAACGTCAGCGACATTCCAAGAAAAGGAGTGCCGGAAAAAAATGGAATGCAATGACAGGAATCCCTTCTCCCCTTCTCTACAGGATGCATTTCCTTATGCTTTGGTATATGATGTAACTATTTGTGTTCAGAAAACATTTGCTGTTTTAATTGAAAGAGATGAAGTACTTTCACTTGGCTTTTAGTCGTGTGGACCTGGTGTTCTGGCAAGAAAGAGAACCGTCATTGGTGGGTCAGTCCTTTTAAAACAGGAGGCAGAGCACAGCTTTGGGAGATTCCCAGTGGTACTTCACAAACAGGACGACGTGTAACCTATTTGTTTTTCCCCTTCCAAACCTTGATGCTATAAAGTCTAACATGGTTTCCCCTTCTGGCTTTAGACACATGGTGTTTAATTCCCCGTTGTCCTCTGTGTTGCCCCCACACAGGGAACGCTCATGCCCCTGAGGCTTGGGCCACCCAAGACAACTGACCTCAACTCATCTGTCCCAGATCATAAACACAGAAAAATCCAGTTTATTCTGCTTCTTGGACAGAAGCTGTGTTTATCACTCAGACTGTAGGATGCTTTTATCATAGTAGATTTTGGGGTAATGTGTAAAAATTATAAATGAAAAACACAGGAACTCACAATATGAGTCATCTTTTCCCCTAAGTGACAGTTAACAAAAAAGAAAAAAAAAAGAAAGAAAAAAAAAGACAGATTGAAATGATCCTCTTTGGGGGCTAATTTAAGAAACACCATCAAGCTTAATAGAAATGAATGTAAGTTTCTATGATCCAAACAAATGAACATATTTAGGGCTGTACACATTGGACACAGTTTTCTAAATGCCTAAAGACAAGCTTAGGTGACTTCTGAAACACGTTTTGATTTTCTCATCTGGTGGAAGATATCACTCAGATGGAAACTTTTGGTATGAGGGGCATCTGGCTACTAAAGTGGGTGTCTACCTCCTCTTCAGGGCAGATGTTTCCATCTGTGGGTGGGATGCAGCCACGGCACTGAGCTCGGGGGTTTGTGTGGTTTGTGTGTGGGGAGGCTAGCAGAGCGACCATCACCTGTGTTTTTTAAAAAGGACTCTATAATAAAACACAAATTATCATTTTCATAGGAAAGAGGACTCCCTAAGGAAAAAAGATAGCTTATTGAAAAAGACAAACAACTTCATGATACTATTGCAGTGCCCAATCACAAAGGCTAATGATGAAGTAATGTGCCATTCTTTGTCAAGCCTGGAAACGGACCTCAGTGCCAAGGTATGTACAAGATGGAGAGTTTGCGATCCCAACAACTGACTTATTAGTCACATGTAAATGACTGCTGTTTTTATACCAATATTGATTCTGGGATAGCTGTTTCAAACTACTTCAATGAAACATGACTTTTACAAATGTATTGAAGAGGCTGGTTCTGACAAACCCACCGAAGGGGCTGACTGTGAAATACAAAAGTCCCCTTCACTGAACCGGTTCTCTGCCTCAGGCACCACATGACGACCCACCTGCCACCAGAGGGTTTGAGTCCAAGGTACGATAAGTACAACCTGATAAGTGACACAATGTCACCAGGACCTACTGTGTCAGGAATGGCCTGTGCAGTAGGAGGTGAGACTGCTGCCCTCCTGGAACTTCCAGGCTGGGGAAGGGACAGCTGTTTGTGCCTTAGGGAGCCCGAGTGCTCGTGGGGAGGGAACTCTGGAAGTGGCGGGCTGAGCAGGAGATACCTCCTCAGGCTGTGTGTTTCGCAGAAAGAGCAGAGAACCGAGGACAATGGAGGGGGGATGAAGGACACTCAGGGTCAGCAGGGACCAGGTGTCCCAGACTGTACAGCGACGTGAAGATGTTGGTTTTAAACTGTGGACATTCACTGGGGGCCAGAGAACGGATTTGGTCAGATTTGCGTTTTAGGAAGACGTCCCTGACTACAGTGAGGAAAATGGATGGAAGAGATTGGGGGCTCCTCCAGGTGAGAGACCGAGCTGGGGTGGGGCACGAGGCCCTGGCACCCAGCATGGGCGGCTGGAGGGCAGTGGTACCATCGGCACAGCCAAGGCTCTGGAGGAGGAAGGAGCGGGTCCAGTGTCAGTGCGGGGACCCTGTGGGATGCCACACGGTGTGGGGGGATGGGCGACGGGGAAAGTGGCTCAGCACAGGGTCTCTGGAATCCAACAGATGACAGTCAGGACCACCAAAGGCCACCAAGAGGCTGGAGAGGTGACAAAACATACACTGGGAGCCCTGCCAGGGGTGTGTTAACAGTGAAAGCCAGACGGGAAAGCATGGGAAATGACAGCGAGTGTATGCAAACCTGTCAGAAGTTAGACAGTGAAAGAAAGGAGCCGGTGCGGGGACTGGGCGGGCCACATGGATCTCGGGGCAGGGTCATCAGATAAATCATGGACGTCCAGTTAAATTTGTTTTTAAAAAAGATAATTTTTCATTTTTCAATCACAGTGGACACACATTCTATTAGCTTCACGTGTACAGCAGTGATTAGACATTTATATAACTTATGAAGCGATCACCCCAATAAATCTAGTACCCATCTGACAGCATATATAATCATTACAATATTATTGACAATATTCCTTACGCTGTACTTTACATCCCCATGACTATTTTGTAACTACCAATCAGTACTTCTTAATCCCTTCCTCCTTTCCACCCATCCCCTCAATCCCCCTCCCATTTGGCAACCATCAAAATGTTCTTTGTAACTATGAGTTTGTTTCTATTTCGTTTGTTCATTAATTTTGTTCTTTAGATTCCACATATAAGTGAAATCATATGGCATTTCTCTTTCTCTGTCTCATTTACTCCACTCAGCACAATACCCTCTAGGTCCATTCATGTTGTTTGGATGCCCCGTTAAATTTGAACACAAGACAAACAATGAATAATTTCTCAGTATAAATAGGTCCCATGCAATATTTGGAACATGCTTTTCCTAAAAGTTATCTGTCATTTATCTGAAATTCAAATTTACCTGGGTGTCACCTATTTGTATTTGGTAAATTTGGCAAACCTCGCTAAGGAGAAGTTTTTGGTTCTCTTTTTATTGGAGAGCCGTGAGCAAGGGGAGATGCAGATTTTAAAGAGCGTCTAGAATGGAGGGTTAGGGGGATCCAGCGCCTGAGCCAGCAGAGAGGATGGGCCCAGAGTGTAGCGAATGAGGCAGAAGTATCCAGTTTAATAGGAGGCTGGGGCCAGATGAATGCAGATGGAGAGAAGGAGGGAGGTGCCTGCCAGAAGGTTCCCGGGGTCCTCTGGTGTGAGGGTGGAGGGGGGGCTGGAAGATGGGGGAATAAAGAACTCATTTTATTGGAGGCTTCAAGAGCTCATTCCATGTGAGCCATGGACCTTGCAGGGGTGGGTCCAGATCCACTATGGGGCTGAGTTTCCTACAAGGGCTCAGAAGAGGTCCAGCTGGACTGTCCTGGGGCCAGGGTTTTCCAGGAGGGAGGGAGAGAAGGTCAGCAGGACAAGGAAGTTGGAAATATTGGCAGGAGAGTGACAAGAGGATTCAAAGTTCAGATGTTACACATTAATTATGTTATAATAAAGTCCGTTTTAATACACGATTCAGTCTTTCTGAAGAGAGGTTACCAAAAACACTGAAGTGCACAGGGTGATGACAGGACACCAGCAGCCCACAGCTTCCTCTGGGGACTGAGAACTTCAAGGGGGAAACGGACATCAGCAAGGGGGACGGTATCAGCTGAGACGTGCTCCCTCCCCTCACACTCCACTTCCTACCCTGCCCTCATCTCGCTGGGACAGAAGAGGCACAGAGCCCTTGACGCCAGAAAATGGCCTTGACAATGACAAAGACTGGGCCATAGAGACCGTTGGACACATTGTAGCCTGGAGTGAATTCACTCTGACCAGACGCCCTCATCCCCTCATGGTGACCGGACATGACATTGTATCACTAGTCCTTCTTTGTGGTCTGCCAACCACTGAGAGCAGGGGTTTGTCTGATTCTCTGCTGCAACCCCTGGAAAGTGCCAGTAACTATGGGTTGAAGGAGTCCATGAATGAATGGGATCAAGAAGGCACCTCAGTAGCCAGGATGGAAGAGACAAACTGTCAGACACAGAGAGGGAAGATGAGGTGGCATTTGGCCAGCACAAGCTGGTTGTTTAAGAAATCCCAGATTGTACTTTTTCAAGATTTCTTTTCACTGCAGTACTGTTATTTATTAAATGTGTATAACAAGCCAGAATCCTTTGAGAACTCTTCTATCTGATCCACTTAATAAGGCAAATTGAGGCCATATACTGTTCAGGTGAAGTTCACGGGCATCAGACCCAGTCAGTTTGAGGTTTGATTACTGCCACCCCCCCTTTGTGGCCAAGTTGACAGAATCCTCTAAGCCTTGGCTTCCTTTGTAGAATGACCTGGGACCACAGCAAAAATGAAATAAAAAAGGTGTTTAGCGCAGTGCCTGTCACAAACCCAGCACTCAAGAAATGATCTTATATTCTTACTAAATAAGCATGAACAACATGTTTAGGGCAATAACACTCACATCTATTAAGTAACTTTTCTGATTGCAACATAACTCAGAGGAATTATAATCACACATCCTGCAATTGTGGTGTTTGCAAGCACAGACACTGGCTACTCTGGTTCTAAGAGGCCCCCAAAAGCCAATCCCAGCAAAGCTGTTAGATGTGGGCATGCCTGCCCACCTACTGTGTTGTGGGCATGCCTGCTCACCCACTATGTGTGTGTGGGATGCCTGCTCACCCACTGTGTGTATGGGATGCCTGCTCACCCACTGTGTATGTGTGGGATGCCTGCTCACCCACTGTGTGTGTGGGATGCCTGCTCACCCACTGTGTGTGTGTGGGATGCCTGCTCAACTACTGTGCTGTGGACATGCCTGCTCACCCACTGTGTGTGTGGGATGCCTGCTCACCCACTGTGTGTGTGTGGGATGCCTACTCAACTACTGTGTTGTGGGCATGCCTGCTCACCCACTGTGCGTGTGGGCATGCCTGCTCACCTACTGAGACACTGCAGTCTATTAATAGAGGCCGTGCTCTGATTCCTCGTTCTCCGAAAAAATATAGGACGTTGAAACTAGCATGGGCTTCCCATTAATGTAAAACGTTCCATGTATTAAACTTTACCAATGCATTCTGCATGTGTGTCTGACAATGAAACAGTGTTCTCTTACTTTTAAAAGATAAATTCCTACATGGCTTGTGTCATATTAACAAAACTTTTTTGCAGCAAAAAAATTCTGCTACAATCTCCGTAATTCTGTGCCACAAAAGCACTGTTTGAAGAATACATTTTTAAAAGTAGGATTCTACTTCTGGCCTATAGACCTCAAATATGAGGCATTCCTGAAAGAAATAAATTTAAATGAGCACAAAAAAAATACTGTGGAAAAATAATGCTTTAATAGAATTTTTAAGTATCAATGCTTAGCCTTAATAATTTTTAAGATATAAATTTTAAATAAAGCTATGGAATAAGAGTGTTACAACTGTTTGAAATGATAAGTGCTTATATTGCAGATAATTATTAAAAACAAATTTGTTTTCAATGATATATTTGCAATGATTTTTTTAAAATTAGACCATCTCACTCTACTATATACACTTACTTATTAACTATAAAATGGAGTGAATTTCTTCTTCAATACTTTTGAATATTTTTATAGGATAGAGTCCCAGGGTGAAAGTTTTGGACTACAGAGTATGTGAATTTAAAACATTTACAGGTGTTGCAAAATTATCTTTCAACAGGAGCTAGGGGAAGGACGATGAAAAGGGCCTAGAAATAAATAGTGGTCACAGTTACACAGTATTGTGAATATTCTTAATGCCACAAAATTGTACACTTAGAAAAGGTTAAAATGGAAAATTTCATGTTATGTATATTTTACCACAATAAAATGTTTTTTCATTGCCCTTCAAAAAGGCATACCGATGTATATGCCAACCAATGATGCAGAGCCACCGAATTTTTACACTGGGAGGCCCAGAGGAGGAAGTGACCCTCTCAAGGTTACCCAGCTTGTCGCTTCTGGCCTGGAGTCTTTGTTTCCGGGCCATAATACTTAAAGGCAGATGTGGACTTGAGGCTTCTGGAAGGAATCAAGCTCATGTATTTTTTTTTCCTCCTGTGAGATGGGAGTTGTTAAATTAAAGGCCCAAGGGAGTTTCAGAAATATAAAAATCTCTGACATGGCAATCAGGAACTCATCGTCTGTGCACTGTTTAGGTTTTGTTGTTGTGGGTAGTCTTTTAAAGAAACCATATGCGGGAGTATCTTTGGGGTAAGGTGGGGGGGTGTCCAGGAAGTGAGTGGAGTTCTTGAATGCAGGCGATGGGGCGGAGGTGCCAGGGAGGGGTGGGGTGAGGTGCCCCGTGGCTCTCTACGTGCCTCAGCTCCTCTGCCTGTCCTCATGCCCCCCACACCCTGAGAGGTGCAGGGGTCCCTGGAGTAGTGGAATATACAAGGACAGAAAGTCAAATGGAGGTTGCCAGGGGTTGTGTGTGTGTGTGTGTGTGGGGGTGATGGGGGCAGTTTCAGTTTTGCAAGATAAGACTTCTGGGGATGGAAGGAGGTGACAGCAGCACGACACTGAATGTACAGTAGGACCTCAGTTTTCGAACGTCTCTGCTGACGAAAATTTCGGTTTACGAATGCCATAAACCCAGAAGTAAATGCTTCGGTTTTCGAACACATTTCGGGAGTCGAACATGTCACACGGCTTCCGCTGAGTGCAGGATCCTGAGGCCTCGCTGTCGGCTGTTTTCAAACGTTTCAGAACTCAAACAGTCTTCTGGAACAGATTACGTTCGAAAACCGGCGTACCACTGTATTTAGTGCAACTGAACTGTGCACTCTGGTTAAGATGACAAATTTTACTTTATGTATAACTTACCACAATTAATAAAATAGTTTTTTAAAATGATAAGGGCCAACTGAGGCTGTTCTGTTCTGCCATGTCCCCAGCGCCTTGCACAGTGCCTGGCACACAGTAGGTGCTCAATAAAGATATGATGAACAAATGAATGAGCAAATGACTGAATTTATACAAGAGTCAGAAGCGGCCAGAGAGTGAATCAAGCAAACTGGCCACGAATGCACTCAATCCTTCTGTCCTTAGTTTACTTTCTCTTCTAGTTCAGTGCTCAGGAGAGATTTCTAAACATTATCCAGCTTGGCAGAATACACTGTTTTCTGACATATTACATAGAATTAAAGCCTCAAGAAGAATCTCCTCCCACTTTGGGAGCCTCTCCTCCTGCTGCCCACCTCCACCATGAGCCTTTTTCCATCTTCCTGCAGCTTCCCCCTCCTACCCCCCCCCACCTCCCAGGCTCTAGCTCAGCTCTCTGCCCCTCCAGATGGGCCTTGGGGCCACATTTCCATGGATTTGCATCCACACAAATCCCCAGAATCATAACTGGCATGTAATTATGCTTAGATATGCCACACTTTAAGGCCATAGCTCTATTTTTATAATTGTTAATTATTTATTAGACACATAGCTTTTGCAGACAATTAGGAAATACTTATACATTTTGCAAATCACGAAAACCACCCATGGCTTGTAGCAGAGTAAGGGTCTATTAAAGACTGTCGCCCCACAAAATGCCTCAATGTGATCTGGGCATCTTTCTGTCAGCGTCGAGAGAAGAAAAAAAAAATCTCTTTAGAGTTTTTATTTTTTTTCTAGGATAATCTGAGTATTGAATTGAAATTTGCCAATCCCAAAGGGAGGAAATTCAACATTTATCCAGCCTGTCCCATACGAACGTACTTCACAGCAACCTCCCTCTCTCTCGCCCTTTCTTTCTTCCTTCTTCCTCTTCCCTCCCTTCCCTCTTCCTATTCTCCCTCTCCCTCTCTCTCCCTTCCTTCCTTTCCCTTGCTGTCACTAAGCATGACACTCAACTATAACTACACCAACACGCGTGCAGGCATTTACTCTCACAGCACTGGATCTTTTAGATTTCATTAGTAACTTTTAAGTCAGACAGTAAACTGGAAAGAACAAACGCCCTCCACCACAAGAGGGCAGTAAGTAGTGGCGGCGCAGACATCTGGCCTGGGATCCAAGAACCATTGAGAAATGCCTGCCTCTCCTTCAATGGGTGAGAAGAGGGAGGCTGGTCCGAGATCTTGGAGCTGGGTGCCAGAGCCGGCTCTCCTCCAAGGCGAAATGCTCCCAAGTTAAAGAGGATGAAATAGGAGGCACCTTATTAGGGACACACTTCCTCAATAATTTAGTAGTATAATGATTATGAATAACTCACCAGAAGAAAGAAAATGCTTGCTCATGGACAGGAACGAAAATAAGAATAGGGGAAAGCAACACTAACAACCAAGACCCACATCAAACAGGCACCGAGGGGTCCCAGCCCGTATCTATTCATCTCATAGGCTTGGCTCCCGGGCCAGATGTTTGTCTTCTCATTGGCGATGCTGTTGAGAGTCTGTGCTGTGTTCACAACCTGGGTTTGCAAAAAGGGAAGTATTTAACTCCCAGATCTCCTGTTTTTGTCCCTGCTATGAGCCACTGCTCTGTCTTCAAGGATTATAAAATCCTGACATAGTATTCAAAAGGGGGGAAAAAGTTAATTAAATAGGCATAGTACAGGCATTCAGTATTAATTCCCTGATTAGAGCATTCATTCCGCAAAAATGTACTCCACTCATTGTGTTGGGAGCTAGGAACGTGAACATAAACAAAATCTCTGCTCTGAGATTTTATAAGCCAAGCCAAATATGGTCAGCAGAATAATGGCCCTTACAGATACTGACTCTCTAACCCCAGAACTGGTCAATATGTGACCATACATGACAAAAGGGACTTTGTAGATGTGATTGAATTAAGAATATTGAGATGGGGAGATTATCTTGGACTATCTCGGTGGGCCTGGTGTAATCACAGGGGTCCTTATACATGAAGGAAGGATGTGGGAGAGCCAGTGTCAGAGTGAGGGGGACATTTGAAAATTCTGTGCTGCTGGTTTTGAAGATGGAGGAAGGGGCCACAAGCCAAGGAATGCAGGTGCATCTAGGAGCTGAAAAAGGCAAGAAGCAGATTTTCCCCTAGGGCCTCCAGAAGGAGCACAGGCCTGCCCAAACGTGACTTTCACCAAGTGAGAACCATTCCAGACTCTGAGCCCCAGAACGTAAGTAGTAAGTACACGTTGCTTTAAGCCACTATGGTTTAAATGGCAATTTGTTACAGCAGCAACAGGGAGCTCAAACACTGACAATGACAATACAGTGTGACACGTGATCTACAGAGGTGTCCTCACAGTGCTGAGAGAGCTGCACCCATGGCACAGTGAGGTCGGGCTCAGGGGACGCCTCTGGGAAAATCTCCCAAAGGAGGCTGCACAGACCTGACTCGTGAAGGATAAGTGGGGGTTCGCGGGGCAGACACACGTGAAGCCACCACCACAGTCAAGACCACAGACGTATCCGTCACCCCAAAGGGCTCGTGTCCCTTTGGAGGTCACGCCTCCTCCACCATCACCCCATCCCCAAGCAACCACTGAGCTGTGTGCTGTCACTTAGAGCAGTTAGAATTTTCTAGAGTTTTATATAAACGGAACACTACAGCATGTACTGTTTTTGTCTGGCTTCTTTCACTCAGCAGAATGGTTGGGAGGTTCACCCATGCTGTTGCCTGTATCAGGACGTCATTCCCATTCGTGGTTGGATAATATTCCATTGTACGGACAGACCATCATTTTTCCATTCACCCATTAATGGACACTTTCCCCCCAATTTTCTGCTAGTCTGGACACCTGTATGTAGTCTCTGTGTGGACATAAGTGTCCTCTTGAATAAATACCAACAAGCAGGATGGTTGGCTGGATGTGCACATTTTTAAGGCTACATAATGATTTTAAAATATAACATACTCCTTGCTGTTAACAATATGTCGGGAGCGTCTTCCTGTGTCCACACCTAATACACCCCGTCATTTCAATGCTGTAGAAACATCAGTGTAAATTTATTTTTGCACACCTTCTGATAATCTCCTTGGGATACAGACCCCTGGAAATGGAATTGCCGCATTAAAGATGATCTACTTTTACAGACTTTTGAGCCATGTCCCGAATTTTTGGCGGGAAGACGGGAGTCATCTGGCCTGGTATTAGGGTTCCTCCGCTCCCTGGGGAGGAGGGGGGACACCCGCGTGTCACCTTGGAAGGAGTCAGAGGGAGAGAAAAGCCTGAATCTTACTCGGCGGGTGTCAGAGCAAGAAACAGAAAGGCTGAGCCTGTGAAGAGGCTGAGACCAAAAGGATTTGGGAGCGATGCTGAGGGCACTTTTTAACCAGGTTGTCTGGTGGCTGGTGTTGTTACTGTTTTTCTCGTATTCTTAATGAGGTGTAGCGGGGAGAAGTTAGGGGGAGGGACTGTCTTTATAAAGACTGTATTTAAAGGAGGATCTTTCTTATGTAGAGCCATCTGGGAGAGCCCTTATTCTCCTTTCCTACATCTTCCATTAACTGGACTCATTTGTTTATAACCAAAAAGCCCATCACTACCGTGTTTCCCCGAAAATATGACCTGGCCGGACCATCAGCTCTAATGCGTCTTTTGGAGCAAAAATTAATATAAGACCTGGTCTTACATTATAGTAAAATAAGATGGGGTCTTATATTAATTTTTGCTCCAAAAGATGCATTAGAGCTGATGGTCCGGCCAGGTCTTATTTTCGGGGAAACACGGTACGACCGTGAGGATCACGGGTAACATTTGGTGAGCACTTCCCTTTATTAACACCTTTAACTCTTTCGCTGCATTAATTGATTTCAAGTTTTGTTTTTTTTCCAAAATGTGTCACAAAAAAACAAAAAGTTGCTATTTTGACTATTTTATGCATTTAATAACAACAATTTGAGCTGCTGTGCATGTAAATGACATTATTTTTATGTACACAGACTTATGGAAATATTCATTTGGATATATCTGACTGTTGTGGCAAAAGGGTTAACCCCCACGCCAGCCCTAGAAGGGAGCGCTGCTATCACCCCCAATCTCCCAATGAAGGAAGGAACTTGGAAGGAACTTGACTGAGGTCCCACAGCTGGCCTGAGGCAGGGCAGGATTCCCACCCAGAAAGTCTGCTCAGAGCCTCATGGATCTAGCCCACATCCACAGGACAACCTCAAAATGTTAGCAAATCGCCCCTATGTTCCTCCAACCTTCCCACAGTTAACTGTCACCTCAATTCTTCCTCAACCCAAGAGACAGTTTCCAGACATTCAGCCATCACCTGGACACAATTTGGTTTGTCAAAAGTGATGCCTAAATATCACTCTTTACAGGGGGTCTGATGAGGCAGGAGCCTAGCACTTTAACCTCCTTTGTCTTAGACATCATGTCTTGGGTGAGATGGCCAGAGGCTTCTCAGCAGCCAGATCCCTGCATTGGCATCTGCAGATAATGGGAACCTTGGAGTAGAGACTGCACTGAAAATAGAGAAGGACTGAAGAGAAGGGTTTTCCGGGAACTGCTACTCTGACCTTGTTATTGAATGAACGCTGGCTCTAAAGGAGAGCCGTGACTCACAGATGACACATCAGGTCAAGGCTGGTGCCGATGGGTGGGGTGGGGTTGCGTGAGGGTCTTGAGGCAGAGCCAGCCTGCGGGATTGGGACCAGGAAGCTGACACCCCTAAGTGCTCTTCTGGAACTGTTGCCTTTTAGGGGAAAGTGCCATCTACGTGAAAATGTATTGCATGGCTGGAAACACTGCTTAAGGGAAGAAAGGGGATTAGAGGGACAGAGGTGGATTGTACACACAGATGTAAGTTAAAGCTAAACCTTAAATATGGCCCAACAAAGAAAGGAAAGAATCCACGAGTTGGGTTTGTTTCGGCCTTTTCACTTGATAGAGAGAAGCAAGTGTTTACCATTTTAATTCCGATGTTGCGTCCATTTCCTTCTGTGAAATTGTGATTTATAATAAGAACTATGTGTATTGGTCTCTGCCCACGGCTCCTGACACAGGACTCCTATGACTCGGTCATTTCCTACATGATAGGAGCACTAGGAGATCGTTTGTTCTAATAGTTGCTCTTTGACCCAGGTTCCTGGCACAGAGCTCCTGAAAACACTTGTCATTTCCCCGGTGACAGAGGAGTCTTTTGTTCTGATCAAGTGACTCTGGTGGTGCCTGATGGGAGGGGGTCACCAGGAAGACCAAGCCCTGATTAGAAGCTTGGAATTTTCAGCCCCACCCCTCATTCTCCAGAGAGGAGCGGGGCTGGAAATGGAGTTAATACCTCATCACGAGGAAGCCTCCATAAATCCCAACAGCATGGGGTTCTGAGAGCTTCCAGGTTGGAGAACACATCCATGCACGGAGGGGGATGCACCCCAACTCCACAGGACAGAAGCTCCTGTGTTCTGGACCCTCCCAGACCTTGAACTCCCGTGTTTCCCCGAAAATAAGGCCTAGCCAGACAATCAGCTCTAATGCGTCTTTCGGAGCAAAAATTAATATAAGACCCGATCTTATATTACTTTTTGCTCCAAAAGACCCATTAGAGCTGACTGTCCAGCTAGGTCTTATTTTCAGGGAAACACAGTATGTGTCTCTTTATCTGGCTGTTCATCTGTGTCCTTCATCACAGCCCTTAATAAACTGATAAATGTAATTAAGTGTTTCCCTGAGTTCTGAGAGCCACTTGAATAAATTAATGGAACCCGAGGAGGGGGTCGCAGGAACCTCTGACTTACAGCCAATGGGTCAGAAGCACAGGTCACAACCTGGACTTGCCATTGGCCCGAGGTGGGGTGGGGGCAGTCTCGTGGGCACGGAGCCCTTCACCTGTGAGGTCTGAAGCTGCCTCCAGGTAGAAGTGTCAGACTTGAGTTAAATGGTAGGACAGCCAGTTGGTGTCGCAGAGAACTGCTTGGTGACCAGAAGTGTCACAATAGGGGACACTTTCACACAATAGGGAAGAACTAGGCTTTTCCCCACATAGAAAGGAAGAAACTGGGTTTTTCTAACTTAGCTCATGTGATCCCCTAAAAATCTTAGGCCATGTAGGCTAGAGCCAGGGCAAGAATTCTTAACATTTTCCCCAAGTGTACTTCGGGCTTTGGAAAGAGACCACCCACTGTTCCTACGATAGATCATTTTTACCTTTGAGCCTAATTCAAAGTCAATCCCATAAAATATCAGTCTAAGTGACTTCGGTTTTTAAAAATGATCATTGATCCCAAGTTCACTTGCAACCTGTTTTAAATTTCAGGTATTAAAAAAAATAATGCATTTATTGCTGCCGATAAAGATTTAAACTTGATGTCATGTGTGCTCACATTCACCATTAGGTAGAATTCCATCCTTCTGCTTCCTCAGTCTCTGCTTTAGCCTCCAGATGACACATACGCACCTGGGTCCAAATGTGATGCAGAGATCCCTCTGGATACAAACACCTTGCTACGTGACACCCTATGCCATGGAGAGAGACACGCTATGGGGTGCTGCCTGCATGAAGGGCCCCTGCAGGGTGCCCCAGATGGAAAAGGCCACTCCAGCAACTTAATTCCATAGTGGAATCTCTTAAGAACTAGGAAAACAACAACAGCATAACAACGTTTGTGATATTGCCATGGTCACACTGGCAGAATCCTGCCAGATGCTACTTGGAAGTAAAGACGGGGGACAACACAGAGAGAAGCAAATACAAGCAGACAGCACAGAAGAATGGCCAAATTTGAACTTTCTTTTTTTCCTAACAATTAAAAATGCAACCATAGAAGAGTTGCTGTTCATGCAAGGGCTGCATTAACCAGAGAACTGCAGCCGAAAGTGAGAGCAGGACTGAAGGGCAACAAAAATTATGCTCCAGGGCTAATGCCCCGGTCTTGAGGATGTAATGCCTCATTTGGCCACTGGTAGGAGCCATCAGTTTCTCTTCCACCTGGCAAGACCTGCTCCCCTGAGCTCATCTATAAGACCTGCCTTTTAATGAAAACATGTAACTCTGCAAGAGCTGCTGATTTCGCTATTTCTTCAAGAAAAAAAAACCAACAACACAATCGCTTCTCTTTCAAGGTAGAACATCCGAGAAAGCTGCAGGCGATGTTCCCGGTGGGACCGGCCCACTGGAGTAGCTACAGATGGGTTTCCCGAGGGTTCTTTTGTATCAATAGTTACAAACGGGCTTTGGGGTTCCTGGAGGTGGTGCAGGATTTGTTAAAAAATGAGACACTGGAAAGAAAGGAAAACTATCCTGGTTGAATAATTTTTAACTATTTCTAAATCGAATAATACTTGAGTCTGTCAGCCGTATTCATTCCAAGCCTGGACTATGCAGAACACCAACAGCTTTGGGGGGATTTCCTTTTTAGGGACGGTAGATGCTATGGCAGTCCTTATTTTAGATGGAACTGCTCTCCTCAAAATATCCAAAGGGCCAAAGCAAAGCGCCAAAGGAGCCGAGAAAGAGCTGGAGAGACTCTAGGAGAAAAGCAGCTGAGACTGTGCGAACTGCAAACCGACCCACGCGGGCTCCTACTGCTGCGTGACGAATAGTATTGTGAAGATCCGCTCACGCGTCTGTCTTCCCACAGCGTGTGCCGCGAGGTGTTCGTCTTATTCCGCACGTCAGGGCCAGCATCCCCCATGTCCAGAGAGAGCAGTGCTGCCACTGAACAGTGATGAGGGTGACGGTGTCCCCGTCTAGGGGACACGAAGAGCTGAAACTGCCTGGTGCCCACTGCACACTATACACCACGCTAAGCACTTTTTCATATCATCTCTTTTAATCCTACAAATGACAAGAACCACTTATCTTTTGCAGATAAGAAAACTGTGGTCCAGAGAGATGAAGAAATTGTCCCTGTCCCCCAGCTAGTGAGTGATCAGGCCCTAGAGGCTGAGCTTCCACCATGATTCTATATTGAATTCTATATTCCAAATCCCACCAAATTTTATCAGTTACAATTCTTAGGAAGGAATGATGTTTAAAGAACTAATGCCTCTCAGGTTATGAATTATGCTTATTCACGTGTGCCATACTGTTAAGTGGTAAACAAGAGGAAGAAAGAGAATAAATAAAGCATAATCAATTGAGTCATTTGTTATAACAGGTTTGGCTAATTTTAGGTCAAATGTGTACATGAAAATTCAGACATAGATAAACTGGGGGACATTCTTTGATTGAACTACAAGACCTACTCACGTAGAAACTTACAGCTCAATGAAACCGTCAGACTCCTCTGCTATAACTTGACATTTCTCGTTTCAAACCAATATCTCCGTTTTTCCCATTAAAAACTCTGGCCTCCTCGAGTAATTAACACAACTGGCCTGTGTTTGGGGAGAACTAGGGGAATGAACCTCCAACCCTAACACTTACCCTGGAAGGACTTTAATACAGACCTTACATATGATCAGGGGCTGTGCTTAAGGGAAATAGAATGAGTTTTAATATAATTATACTTGAACGCAGGCACAATACTATGCCCTAAAATGCAATTCACGCCCCGTTGATTAAGGTATACTGCCCCATATATTTAGACCAACGAAATGAGGAAATAGAGGATGCAGAATAAACATGAGATTCACCTTGCAAAGGTCAAAAGAACAGATACATTCTCCAGGCTTATTACTATTTTTTTAACTGATCATGTAAGGAGAGTGTTTCCTTGAGCCTCCCTGCTAAGTTGGCCTACAAACTGGGCCAAAGAGGTGAGTATGTTTGTGGTGCACTCGTTTGTATTCTGAGCGCAAATGTTACTATTTGAGGATTTGCACAAAATATAACATTGAGGCATCTGTGAGGAAAAAGGGAAGAAAAAATCCATTTTCAACCCAACAGGATTATTATGTAGATCCAGTCTCTATTCCACTTCTGTTAAGCCCTCTTAACAAACAACCTGTCTTGAAGGGAAGAAATCAAAGTACAAAGAGCAACAATTTGAGAACTCTGAAAAGTAAACAATAAGAGGTGGACTGAGGGCAATCAGGCTTGAAGAGGCAACCTGTGGGGCTGAGAGGGGTGAGTTTCTTCTTTTTTTCTCCTGGCTTTGACCCGAGGGCAGCCCCAGCCATAGACTGTTGCAGCTCTATGGTTTTGGCCAGTGAACCAAGAAAAGGGCTCTCATAAACCAAAGTGTGAAAGAATCCATGTTTGTTTGTTTTTTCCCACTTCTTTCTCTCCAGGTTCTTCCCCGAGAGCAAAGATCTACAAGGTGGCAGGGAGAGCAGCTGTAACTCAGAGAGAAAGTCTGGATTTCTAGCCAGAGGACTGAGAAAGGGACCCCGGGAGCCAGAAAGTGTTCAAGGAATCATAGAGAGGAGAGAGCAGGAAAAGAGGTGCTCTCCTAATTCTATGTATGAATGGGCACAAGTCCTCAGTTTGCTCTTGAACTGTGCATGTGCAGGACAGACGCAAAGCAACCTAGCAAAGGCTTTGGGAACTGAACTACTAACAGAAACAGCTGCCTATATCCCAGGCTAAGCTCTGAGCAGCCCATGCATGAGACAGACATAAAGGAACATAGCAAAGATTTTTAAAACTTAGGAGACACTACAACTTCCACTCACAAAAGGCAAAATAGAACTTGTGGTAGGAACCTACCCAGGTGTCTGCCTGCTAAACAACAAATCAGCATCCTCCAGAGGATTTTACAAAGGTATAGAGTCTCACAACAAAATCATCAAATTTTATGAAGGTATAGAGTCTCACAACAAAATCATCAAAAGGTCAAAAATTGTTCAGCACACAAAGAATCAGGAAAATGTGAACAATTTTCAAGGGAAAAGAAAATCAACAGATGCCAGTTCTGAGTTGACCCAGATATTGAAATTAACAAAGGCTTTACTGTGGTTATTATAACTATGCTCCATGGGTAAAGTTAAATACACTTCAAATGAATAGAAAGACTGAGTTCTAAGCAGAAAAATAGAAACTATAAAAAAGAAATGGAAATTTTACAACTGAAAAATACAGTGTCTGAAACAAAATAGTAGAATGGAGTTGACAGAAGAAAGAGTCAGTGAACTTGAAGATAAATCAAAGGAAATTATGTGGTTTGAAGAACAGAGAGAACACGATTAAAAACAATTGAACAGAGCTTCAGGGATCTCTGGAACAACATCAAAATGTCTATATTTGTGCCATTGGGGTCTGAGAAAGAGATTGGTGCAGAAAAATATTAAAAGAAATAATAACCAAAAGAAAAAAACAATCCCCAAATTTGGTCAAAGGCACAAATCTATAGATTCAAGAAGCTCAGTGAACCATCAAACAGGATAAACGAAAAGAAAATCAGACCCAGATACGTCATGATAAACTGGCGGAAAACCAAAGATAAAGGAAAGATCTTGAAAGCAGCCAGATAAAAGTGACACTTTACATTGTTGCAGAAAGACGGTGAGGACTGAGAGACACAAACGGCACCCAGAGGGCAAGGAGAACTCAGCTTTATTACACTAGTGGGCCCAGTGGGATATTTCCCAAAGAACTGAGCACTGACTGGGGTCAGGGGCTTTACTTTTATATGCATAGGCTTCCAGGTTGAGGGGGGGGGAAGTCTCGCCAGGGTGCCAGGGAGATCCGTCCCTAGCAGCTGTGATCCCTCAACTTTGTTTTGACAGGGAGGCCTCTAACTATGGTGTCTGCAGGAGACATCTCTGATAAGGTATGGTGGGAGGAGGGGGCAGAGCTCTTAGGGGGAGCTTG
The DNA here is from genome assembly GCF_057876585.1 of Rhinolophus sinicus. Lineage (NCBI taxonomy): Eukaryota > Metazoa > Chordata > Mammalia > Chiroptera > Rhinolophidae > Rhinolophus > Rhinolophus sinicus. The sequence continues at coordinate 5,078,360 of NC_142514.1, read as the reverse complement.
CCGGGGACAGCTCCAATAAAGGGGAAATTGAGCTCTTAGGGGGGGCCTACAGGAAAAACCTCAACAACATAGAGAAAAAAATGATTGGAATTACTGTGAATTTTTCACCAGAAACTACGGAGGACAAAAAACAGTAGAACAACATTCTATATTCTGTGAAAATATTTTTGGGGAATGACAGCAAAATAAAGACATTCTCAAAATAAGAGAATTTGTTACCATCAGACATGCTGAAAAATAAATACTAAATGCATTTCTGCAGACTAAACAGAAGTAATACCAGAGGGAAAACTGACACTTTAGGAATGAAGAAAGAACAATAGAAATGGACATATATGATTAAATATAAAGGACTATTTTTTAAAGTCCTTTATGTTTACTGCTGAAAGAAAAAAAAAATTACAGCATTGTCTGGTAGATTTTCAATGAATATAGGTGTAATACATAGGACAACTATAACATAAGGGCGACGGTAAAATGATTTATATGCTTATAAGGTTTGTACATTTTATCTGAATTGGCAAAATATTAAATCTACATAGAGTGTGAAAAGTTATATGTATATTATAATCCGTATTGCAACCACTATAAAGCAATACTAAGAGATATGGACAAAAAAATAGATAAATGAAAATGAAGTACTAAAAACATTCAAATAAAAAAAGGAATGTAGGAAAGGGAGAACAGGAACAAACAATAGTGGGAGCAAACAAAAAACAAAATATGAACTGTAAGGTCAAAATCCAACTATATCAATAACTACATTAAATGTCAATGACCTAAATACACCAATTAAGAGACACAGATTGTCAGATGTGATTAAAAACACAAGACCCAAATATATGTAATATTTAAAGAAACTCACTTTAAATATAATGAGAGAGAAGGGTTAAAAGCAGAAGTATGAAAGAAGGTACACTATAAAAATGCTAGTCAAAAGAAACTGGAGTAGCTCTATGGATATAGACAAAGTAGACTTCAGAACAAGGGATGAAAAGCCCAAAGTGAGTACAAGGAAGGAAATAATAAAGATCAGAGCAAAAATAAATGAAATAGAGAGTTAAAAAAAAAATACAAAAGAACAATGAAACCAAGAGCTGTTTTTTTCTTTTTTGAGAAGATAAACAAAATCAACAAACCTTTAACCAGACTCATCAAGAAAAACAGAAAGGACCCAAATAAACAATCAGAAATGAAAGAGGAGAAGTGACAACAGACACTACAGAAATATAAAAAATTTAAGAATTACGATGAGCACCTATACTCCAACAAATTGGACAATCTGGAGGAAACGGATAAATGCCTAGAAGCATACAATCTTCCAAGGCTGAATCAAGAAGAAACAGAAAATCTGAACAGACCAATTACTACCAACGAAATCCAATCAATAATCAACAAGCTCCCAACAAACAAAAGTCCCAGACCAGATGGCTTCACAGGTGAATTTTACTAAACATTCAAAAAAGAATTAACACCTATTCTCCTCAAACTATTCCAAAAAATCTAAGAGGAGGGAAGACTCCCAAGCTCATTTTACCAGGGCATCATTACCCTGATCCCAAAACCTGACAATTACAAAACAAAACTGTAGGCCTATATCCCAAATGAACATAGATGCAAAAATCCTCAACAAAATATTAGCAAACCAAATTCAACAATACATTGAAAACAAATTTTTATATTGTTATATTATTGTTGTAACATCATTTTGCTTTAGACACTGTAGCTTAGCTTGATGTGTATTTGTTAAGGGAAGTATTGCATACACAAGTCTTCCCACCATGGATGACCATTAATTGGCCTGCAGCCAATTACGTGTGACGATATAAGTCCATCAAATGATACAGATCATTAAGAACAAACATTTCTCAGCACTTCATAAATGGGAATGTTCTGTAACTACTAAATAGTTTTAAATTACATTTTAACAATGCCTTTACCAAAAAGCAAACACATACAATTTTCTTTAGCAATTTCTTAAAAAGAATTTTTATTCCTATATAATGACTCAAAAACTTTAGTAAGATGCAAAAAATACAATTAAATGCCACGTATAATAATTCTTTAAGAGGTGGCCAGATTGTTCAGTTGGTTAGAGCGCGAGCTCTGAACAACAGTGTTGCTGGTTCGATTCCCACATGGGCTGGTGAGCTGCGCCTTCCACAACTAGATTTAGACAACAAGCTGTCGCTGAGCCCCCAGAGGGGCAGCCCTATGGCTCAGTTGGTTAGAGCGTGAGCTCTCAACAATAAGGTTGCCCGTTCAATTCCCGCATGGGATGGTGGGCTGCGCCCCCTGCAACTAAAGATTGAAAACAGCAACCAGACTTGGAGCTGAGCTGCGCCCTCCACAACTAGATTGAAGGACGACTTGACTTGGAGGTGATGGGCCCTGGAAAAAGTTACCCAACATTGCCCCCCCAAAAAACATTCTTTAATAAGGTAAAAATACATCCCCCTGTAATTCCAACTGTGAAATTAATCCATTTACATTTACCTTTGATTATAAGAGCCACAGAGTACAATTGTGACAACACTTAGCTTCTATTATAAAATCCAGTATGGGTCTCAGAATTAGCTTTCTAAATAATATTGATTTAATTCTTTAAAACATTAATTTATGATAAAACTGTGGAGTTGTTTAAAAACTGATGTAATGAAAACCTAGTAGAACCCATTTCTTTTGTTTCAGAGGTTCCAGTATATGACAGTTCACAACCCTAAATCCAGTCTAACACTGACTCATCCAGCATGGGTTTGCACCCTATGAATTAACATTCAAAATAATATCTGTTATATTTACACATGTGGGTTATTTAAAAGTAACACTGGCTTGAACTCTATCTTAAGCATCCCGTCTGACTGGAGAGGGCTATCTAGAAATGGGAAAATACTTTCTTTGTTCCAATTAGATAAATATTAATAATTTGCCTCAGTTGGGACAAACTGTCATCTGTTCCCTCACCCTGGGCGGAGATGGGTTTGGAGCGAAAGACGACTAGGGACCTGGACCACAGGAAAGGGCAGAGCCTTGCAAGTCTCTGAGGTCCCAGGAGATTCTGTGTGGGCAGGAAGCACTTAGTGTTTGACCTTCCCCACGCCTAAGTCCTAACGCGGGGGGGCCCGCAGGTCGTACTCAGATTTACACCTGGATTCCTGTGATACCTTGTAACTTGGGACAGACGTTGTGCAGGTAACATCCGATGGGCACAAAAGATCCCTTAATTCTAGGGATGGAGCAAGAAACAGGGCCCTCTAGGGCCCCACCGGTCCAGGACTCCGAAGCTACGCCCCCAGCCTGAGGCTCCAACTCTAGCCGCACCTACCCCCGCCTGGCCAGGTAAGCCCCACCTTGAGTCTCCTCGCCACGCCCCACCTCACCCCTCCCGGCTCTGCCCACACTGAATTAGGTCTCGCCCAGTCTTGAATAGGCCCCGCCCTCACACTCCCACCAAGGCCACGCCCCTCGCCACGCCCATTTCCCCTTCCTGCCTGGGCCCCGCCCTCTCCCACCTGTGCCACGCCCTCGACGAACAACTCCACACCAAGCCCGACCCCGCCCAGCCTTAGCCCTGACCGCCCCGCCCGGCCCCACCGCTCCAGGCTTGGCCGCCCCTCGCCACGAGCAGTCCCTCCCCAACCCTGCCCCCGGAGAGTAGGCGGCGGGACGGTGGAGCCTCTGTGCGGACCCCAAGTCGCCCCTTCCCACCTTACCCCCGAGGTCACCCTATGATAGGCCATCTCCTGCACTTCCAGGCCAGCAGGACCTCGTACTTTGGGAGGCCGGAGTGAAGCCCAGGCTGGGGCTGGGGTCTGCCTCCCAGACCCGCGGGGCCAGCCAAGGTATTAGTTAACCAAACATCTGACAAAGAGGCGCTATGGACACACCGTGACTGCCAGGGATGCGGAGACACACAGACAAGGATGAAACTTTCAAACTTACCTGTGAGAAACTTTTAAAAAACGTTCACTTTCCGAATGAAAATTATGTACAAACCGATGAAAGCTGTAGGTGGGTGGATCGCTGGCTGGATAAATGGATGGATGGATGGATGGATGGATGGATGGATGGATAGTGAGCAGATGGATGGTGGATGGATGAATGGAGGGTAGATGGATGTACAAAGAGTGGGTGGATGGATGGTTGGATGGATGGGTGGGTCGGTGGGTAATGGGAATCAGTATTTTGGAACATTCTACTACAGAAAACCATGGGTGATTTTGCCAGGCATATATGTATACTACAGATAAATTCTTTAATTAATGGTCAGCATTGTCAACACTTATTTACTGAGCGCGTGCTGTGTTCCAGGCGATGAGGATTCAGCAGTGAACAAAACAGACAGCCTTGCCCTTATGGAGCTTACAGGCACTAAATAAACCACAAGTAAACAAGCGCAGAGCATGTCAGAGGGCCATGGAGAAAAGCCAGAGCACGGTGAGGGGGCATGGAAGGTGAGGGAGGGTGCTAAGGGAACATTTGATGAAATGAGGTCCTGCTTGTAAATCACCGAGTGTCCGTCACAGAGAAAGCATACCATATTACATGTTTGACAAATAAGCACATGGATGAATGGTAAGAGGAACGCAGCCCCTGACGGTGGTCCTTGGGGTTCTCCTGTGGAACACCGGCGATCTCGCGGAACACCCCAGACAAAAGCACCCTTGTGTGCCCGCTGGACCAGCACAAAGACAAGCGCCCTCCATTATCAGGTCTGCTCAGACAACAAGAACATTGTTTGAACCACAGACAATATCCACTATCCATCCCCTAGCCGACAAGACACGGCTGCTTTCCCTGTTACGGGTTTCACCTCACACGGTTCTTCCTGCCTTCTGGATGAGAAGATACCCAAGCATAGGATCGCCGTGCTTCCTGACAACGTCCAATCCAGAGCAAAGCCCTGCTTCATTGGATGGTCCCCTCCTGCCCCATCACCCAGCTCACACCCTTTGAGTCCTTTCAGTTCCTCCTTACCTACCGAGTCACCTCACAGTTCCCATGGTGTGAAGCATAAGAACTTTGGAAGTCAAAGCATCGTTACTGTTCAGGGGACAAGAGGGTTTTTTCACCTCAACACTGCAATACATGTGTGACTCTCAGTCACTATGCACAATTTGTTTTTGACGGTTAGATTTGAAATGCAGTAGAAGTATCAAGGATGTAGCCTAACCTTCCATCACCTATGAGTTAAGGACGGGAAATAGAAATAATAATCATTAAATAAAATTACCCAGCTGGCTCTGCTCAGCTCAACCGCGGCTGTCCTCACAGATCCATCACCTATGGCACAGCCGCACTGGAACTTTTCATCTCAGTCAGCTCTCAGTGGCAATTAATATTCATTAGCTAAAAGTCTCCTCTAGTAGCAGAAATATGACAAAAATGCTGGCTGAATCCCCTTGGGCCTCATTCAGGTGACATTTGAGTCATTCCCTTGAACCTCTCCTAAATGAGCCTCCTATGTAATTGGATGAATCAAATCAATAAATAGAGCAGATATTTCTCCGTCACCCTTCCTTTTCCACCGTCATTTGGAACGCGTGACGCATCCCCTGGTGGATGAAATCCAGACCTGGAGTGTCGTTGCTTTGGCAGCTCGTCCTTCCTGGTGACGTGGCTTTCTAGGTCACAGAGATGGAAACAGACATTCTCTGCTAGAAAAACGATGCCAGAAGGAGAAGCAGCAGCTCACCTGCCCACAAGGTCCCAGAGAAATGTGACCTTTTCAAGGCAAATGTATGGATTTGTTTTTCAAAGCACCTTACAAAGATCTAGGCCTACTGAACAGCAGTCTTATCACAAGGAATGTAGCCATTTTCTCGTGGGGTCACCCCCATTTTAGGGAGGGGGTAGGTGAGCCCCACTGGTCCAGTTCCACAGGCCAGTCCTCTCTGGCACCCATGTGGTGCAGGGATCCCCTGAGCACCCAGGGCTACCCTCGAAAGGGATCGGTCGTACGCCTCCCACCTTCCAACAATGTCAGGGGCATGCGAGGAAAGTCAAATGCAGCGAAACGAACAGCCCAGCCAGACCTGGGTCCCCATGGCGGACCCAGCGCTGACCAGCTGCGGGAACCTGGGCAGGCTTCCTGACCTCGTGCAGCCTCCCTTCTGTCATCTGAGGAGCAGGGATGTCGCCATAGCTCCATCTCTCCCACCCGGAGACTGGGGCACGTGCTGCCCACAGTGCACAGAGCCCGGGACACCAGCATAAATGTCGACATCATTATTTCTCCACTTATAAAGTGCCAGGCCTACCTGGGCTGTCTGCTCGCTGTCACGTGGGGCTTGCCAACTCTCCCTGGGGGAAACAGGTGTGTAGGCTCTGGTGGGTCATGTCTGTTGGGCTGGCAGGCCCTCACTGTCCCCAGAGTAATGTCCAACCAACACCCCACCCCTCCCGGGCCGGGCACTCATACTGCCTCAGCAGTGCTGGTGGAAGGACTCTAAAACAGCCTCCTCAGGATGGCCGGATGGCTCAGTTGTTTAGAACGCGAGCTCTCAACAAGGTTGCCGGTTCGACTCCCACATGGGATGGTGGGCTGTGCCCCCGGCAACTAGACTGAAGGACAAGAACTTGGAGCTGATGGGCCCTGGAAAAACACACTGTTACCCCATATTCCCCAATAAAATAAAAATAAAAATAAAAAGAGTTAACTCTTCCTTTAAAAAAAATAACTAAATAAAATAAGATAGCTTCCTCTGGGTCTGAAGGGAAATTAGAACTCTGAATTAAAGAGTACCCTCCAGACCGGTGCCTGGTCTGACTTCCTGTCAATTGGGCTGTCAGGTGCCTTCTGTGTGAGGCCAGTTAGGTGAGTGTGGACGACTGCAGTGTGACCCGTCTGCCACGCTCGTCAAGATCTGGGGTTTCTCTCTCACCTGTTACAGGTTGGACTGTAGCTCCACAATGCACAGGTTGAGGTCCTAACCCCAGTACCTCAGAACGTGACTGTATTTGGAGGTAGGGTCATTGTAGAGGCAGACACAGGATGCACACACAGAGGGACGGCCATGAGGACACAGGAAGGACGGACATTTGCAAGCCAAGGAGAGAGGCCTCAGGGAACCAACGCTGCTGACATCATGGTCTCAGACTTCCGGACTCCAGAGCAGTGAGACAATGGATTTCTGTTGTTTAAGCCGCCTAGTCTGTGGTACTTTATTATGGCGGCCCGAGCAAACTCATACAACACCCTTGAATCTAGGCAGGCCTGGGACTTGCTTCAACCAGGGGAATGAAGCAGAGGTGACCTTGAGGGACTTCTGAGCTTTTCTCAAGAGACCCTGGAGCTTCTGCCCTTGCCTTGAACTGCCCTGAGTGCTACGTGAAGGCTCCAGGGCCAGCCTCCTGGGTGATGAGAGACCACGTGGACTGGGCAGCCTGCTGCCAGACAGCAGCAGCCTCCAGAGGTGAGTCCTGAGAAAACTGGGGCTACATGAGTGACCCCAGACAACAGCCTCAGGCTCCCCACCCCCCAGGAACCCTGTCCAAAGCGCCGACTTTCAGAATCACCACCAGTGCAATGGTGGTTGTCTTGGCCACTATGTTTCGGAGTAGTTTCTTACACAGCAATAGATGACTAAGACACTAAGCGTTGGCTGGAAAAAATAGAGAACCCCTGCTCCAGGCTAAAAGGATGTTCAAAAATCCGTTCACGCAGCAGACAGTGTGTGCCAGGCACTGCTCTAACCACTCAGGCTGTATCAGTAAGCAACATGGGGATATCTGCCACCTTCACAATAACCCCAACAATGCACAGGTTGAAGTCCTAACCCCAATACCTCAGAGCATAATGAGTAGATAAACTGTAATAAGTGATATTGGGGGAAAATTGAAAATATGGGAAGTACAGGGGGAGGAGAGGGCAGGTTGCAGTTTTAAATAAAGGCTGTCAGGGTGGACCCATGCGCAGAGACTGAAAGGAGGTGAAGGAGTTGGCCTTATAGCTGTCTGGGGCAGAGCATTCCAGGCTGTGGGGACAGCCAGCGCAAAGGCCCTGGGGTGGAAGCACAGCTGGAGGGGAGTGGTCAGGGTGGAGAACCACGGGCAATGAGCTAGGGCCTGGCAGGCCATGGTAAGGACTTTTCTTAGAGGAAAGAGATCGTTTCTCATAAGCCAGTATTCTGGCCATTGCTACCCGGGGAATCCTGAACTCTAAACCTGATTACAACCTCCAAGGAGAAATGTGAAGCAAGATTTTGGTGTTGCATGTTCTTCACACTCAGAAGCCTTCCAGAAGCTGTGCATAACTGCCCCTGTGCACCTGCTGGCTGCTGCCTTTGGCTCCTGGAATGGGGGCTCCCCGGCAGCCCACTGAGGCAGGAGGGGCAGGGTCAGGCACCAGGTGATTGCCTCAGCGTCTAGGTCCCTGTGAGGGGGCCACGTGCAAAAGACAGATCTGATGGTGCACACGGCCAAGAAAAGCACCTGTGACATCAGCCTTCTGTCACCACCTCTCTTGACCCTGGCCCCTCACCTAGCTGCTACCCCCATTTCTCTGCTCAATTTCTCGTCAAGGCTCCTGGAGAGCTGTCCGTTCGTTGCCTCTGCTTCCTTTGTCCCGTTCTTTCTTGGGCCGACTCCCATCAGACTTACAACCCTCTGTGCCACCAAAACTGCTCTTGTCAAAGTTGCTCGGATCTTGTGTTGCCAACTGGAACCCACGGTCACTCCTCATCCCACTTACTGCCTCCCTCCTGCGAGAAACCCTGTCCTCACCTGGCCTCTTGCTTGGTCTCCGTCTCCCTTGCTGGCCCCTCTGTGATCCCTTTGCCGGCTCCCCCACGTCTCCCCCATGGTTCTCGTGGGCCCTTACCCTTCTCTCTCCTCTCCACCCTCACTTCCTTGGTGATTCATGTGGCCTCATGCCTGTAGATACTGTCTGATGACTCCCAAACTTTACCTACAGCCCAGGCATCAGCTCCTTCCTGACCTCCTCCCCCCAGGTGTCTAACAGGCACCCCAAGCCACACACCCAAACCACTCTTGACAATCCCCTGCAACCGTCCACATTTTAGTTACAGGTGAAACCACCCTTCCAGGCTCTCAGAACTTTGGGGTCACCCTCAAAGTGTGAGTCTCTCTCACACCCAATTCACCGGCAAATCCTGGCGGCTCTTCCTTCAAAATCGATGCAGAATCTGGCCATTCTCACCACCCCAGTTCCAGTCACCAGAGGGTGGGCTCTCTGCTTTCACCCTGTCCCCTTTGCAGGGTACTCTTTGCAGTCACCAAAGTGAGCCTTTTAAAACGTGATTCACATTACGCCGTACCTTTCTCCAAATGGCCTCCTATCCTACTCACTTTAAAACGGAAAGTCCTTAAAATAGCCACCAGGAACCTGGATCTGTCCCTTTACCAGCTTTCTGTCCTCAACTCCCACTCTTCTCCCCCTTGATCACCCTGCTTGAGCCATGCTGACCCCCTGGGTGTTGCTCAAACAGGCATAGCCCAATCCTACCCCAGGGCCTTTGCACCTGCCATTCCCTCCGCCTGGAATGCTCTTTTCTCAGATCATCACATGGAACTCTCCTCATTTCCTCCCATGCTGACCTCTCATATAAAATAGCTCCTCCCTTGTGTAACCCACACTCCTGAGTTGACTTAGTCCTTCGTCACTTATCACCACCTGATGCATTAGATCTAAATAACATGACTCTACTTAAAATCCTCCATTGCCTTCTCATTGCTACTAAAAGACAAAAATCCAAATTCCTTGCCTTGGTGATATGATCTAGCCCTGCCTATCTCTCTCGTCCTATTAAGCTGTGCCCATCCTTTTGCAGACACACTGGGCATGTCCTCTGGGCCTTGGCTCAGGCTGTTGCCCCTCCTGTTCCTTGGCCCCCTCTCCAGTGAAGTCCCCTTGATTCTCCTGGGGTGCCTATGAGTCCCACAGTTTAGTGCTATAGTGCAATTGGCAAGGGAGGCATTCAGTCACCATTTACACGAAATGGTTATCTGACATATAAATGAATATAAACGAAACCTATAATTACCATAGATTAGGCTAAACTAAAAAGTTTTAATTAATATAAATTAACTCTAGATCTGAGAGCCCATAACCCATAATTTTAATACTAACAGAAATAAAAGTAGATCCTGATGACATCTGAGAAAGTCTCACTGTCTGAAGGTGAGCTGCACCGAGTCCTGGACTTCCATGGGCCCGGGTCTGCCTAAAAAATGGCACAAGCATTGCTGTAGTTGAAGGGCACCAACTCGCTGCTGATAGGTCGCCCTGAATTAGAAGATCATTCGTCACCAAGAAAGTACTGGACAGGGCGGACGGGTGGCTCAGTTGGTTGGAGCGCGGGCTCTCAACCACAAGATTGCCAGTTCAATTCCTCGACTCCCACAAGGGATGGTGGGCAGCACCCCCTGCAACTAAGATTGAACACGGCACCTTGAGCTGAGCTGCCTCCCGGATGGCTCAGTTGGTTGGAGTGCGTCCTCTCAACCACAAGGTTGCCTGTTTGACTCCTGCAGGGGATGGTGGGCTGTGCCCCCTGCAACTAGCAACGGCAACTGGACCTGGAGCTGAGCTGCGCCCTCCACAACTAAGACTGAAAGGACAACAACTTGACTTGGAAAAAAGTCCTGGAAGTACACACTGTTCCCCAATAAAGTCCTGTTCCCCTTCCCCAATAAAATCTTTAAAAAAAAAGAAAGTACTAGACAGACTTTAGGCGCTTGAAAGTCATTTCCTATCAATTCCTCCTTGGGGAGCCTCAGCACTGAGGCCTGTTGCTGTAAATGGCAAATTCGGAAGTTATGCCCACATGTGAAAGGGTACAGATGGCAGCAGAGAGGGTGCACTTAGGTCAGCTTCAAAACAAAGACTGAAAAGAGGTTGCGACTGTTACACTTATGCAATGGACACCGGTGCTGCGTGGGCACCAGTCCCCCAACATACGTCCTATTGACTGTTCACGTCTTCATCTCACACACACAAAAAATACCCCTTGGGTTTAAAAGGTAACTTGCAAATAACAAAAGGGATCCCACCTCACATGAAAAGTGGTCATCGTTCAAGTGTGTTCTGACATAAACGGGAAGCTGCTGAACACAAGGATTGGTAGAACTGAGTGATGACATGCTCGGGACATTTCTGGGACAAGGTGACATTGTCATTGATGGCCTGTTGAAGGAGCTAATTTTCATTTGAGCTTAAGCTTTTAGTAATCACTTAATTAGGCCATGCTGTAAAATCATCACTAATAACTGTCAGAAGTACCCCTGAGTCACCAGACAATGACAAAGCCTGGCAGCCAGCCTCTTCCCCAGGGGAGAGCAGCGGTCTGACGCTCCCCGCTTCTCTGACCCATCCTCACAGGGCACCAACTGCCCCCAAATCTCAGCCTGCCTGGCTCCTCACAGCAGACTACTGCATGAGTTTGTCACACACACACACATACACACACACACGTGCACTCCCCCCCCACGCACACACACACATACACACACAGATATACACATACACACAGATACACACACACAGTGTGTACGTGCTCACACATGATATTTTACAAGGAAAAACATCGCCTTACCCTAACACAACTGTGTTGAATTGGTAATATTACACACCAGTTCTTGTCCTCAGTCACTTTCATTTTTCCGTAGTGTCAATCACCTTATATTCTAATCCTTCAACGTTATTCTATGCCCAAGTTTTCTATAATCGCTTAGCATTTTCATGATTACAAAAATTACATGTTGATAAGCTCTATAATCTACTAATTTATGCACTGATTTGGGGCATTCAGGCCAAAATTGGGTGCCTGTAGGTTGAATCATGGCTCACGGATGTGTCTTGTTTGAAATACATGGCCCTTTGTTGTAGTTATTGTTTTTCACTTTGAATTAGTTGCCAAAAGCAATCATGGATGATCCTTAAAATTCAGAATCCTAACAATCTAGCTTGGCAGCTAGTAGCTGTGTTCTACTTTCAGGAAGACCAGAGCCTCTCTATTTGGCTGCAGTCCCCACCACTCCCTATGGTCACTCATTAGGCCTGCCACTCTCATTTACATTATCACCTCGATTTCCGTATGCATTTGAGTTTGCAACCTTTGATTTAATGTCTTTGCCACTAGAGATAAGGCTGCAGATGATGCTTTCAGGTAATGTTTTGCTCCAGTTGTATTACTTAGGGGATAGTTCTGAAAATAGGCTTTCTGGGTATAAGTAGGTTGGCTCTTGCCATATTGTACCGCATTTGGGATGTTTGTTGGGGCCACAGGCCTCTCTTTTGCAAATAGCTGCCCTAGGTACCCTCCTGCAGGGGAGTTCAGCAAAAGCCTAGCTGAGCTGGGCCACTCAGACCCTCTGTCCCAGGAATCTGCAAATTGGATTTGAAGATGATGTGTCTGAGCTGTTTGCTTAAAACCAGAGAAAAGTAAATTTGGCAGTGGGGGGTATGTTTGGCCAAACAGATGTGGAAAAGAAAACCAGTTTTTGCCAAGAGAAAAAAGAATGACATACATATGGACAGAGAGATGGCAAGGCAAGAAACTAGGGAAATGACAGTGAGAAGGAGAGACAGAAAGACATAAGAGAAGCGAGAGTGAAGGGGAGCAAAGGAGGTGGGGAAGAGAGGGAAAAGGAAAAAGAGAGAGAGAGGAGGGGGGAGAGAGAGAGAGAGAGAGAGAGAGAGAGAGAGAGAGAGAGAGAGATTAGATGGGGAGTCAAGTCACTGAAAGGCAGGGGTCAGAGGTCAGAGGGAGGGTGTGAATTCCTGTCACTCATGTTCCCCGAGGGGCTCTGGTTTCTGTTCCTGCACAGTTCAGCAGATTCTGGAAGCTATCCCTCATCTTTCCAATACACTTTATTTTCTTAAGCTGGCTCAAAGTGGTTTCTGTTAGCCCCAACCTGGCCATCAGGTCCTCAAGGGCCACTTTCTGTCCTCTTGGGCCCTGGCTGGCACCCACATGGCAGCGCTGGCACATTGTAGGTGCTGAGATGTCTGCTGAATGAGTGGATGAGTCTGAGGACGACCGCGTTCCAGCCCACGAGACACGTGAGTGTATGAAACGGCCCCCACACGGCCCTGTCCAGGCCACTTGTCTCACTTGGGTTTATAGCTGAGGGAAGGATTTCTGGGCTGCACAGTTTAGTGTAGGTTTACCTTTATAAGAAAATTCCAAAATTTTCCAGAGAGGCCGTCCTGTGTGATGTCCCCACCCACTGTATGAGAGGTCCAGGCTGCAGCTCGCCAACACCTGGTGTCACCGTGTTGGCCATGGCAGCCCTGGGCGGGTGTGTAGTGGCACATCACTGTGACTTTAATTAGCATTTCTCTGATGAAAATGGTGGTATTTTTTCATGTCCTTAGTTGCTACTTGTATATCTCCTCTTGTGAAGTATCTGTTCAAACCTTTTGCTCATTCTTTTCATTGGGTTGTTGGCTTACTGAGTTGCAGTTTTTTAAAAAATATCCTGGAGAAGTCTTTTGTTAGGCATGTGATTTATGATTTCTTTCAGTAGTGGCTGTTTTTTTTTTTTTTTTTTTTTTTTTTAATTTTAACAATATCTTTTAAAGAGCAGATATTTCTAATGTTGATGAAGTCCAACTTATCCATTGTTTTCTTCTATGGTTTGTGTCCAGTCTAAGAAACATTTGCCTACTCCAAGGTTGTGAAGGTGTTCATGTTTATTTTTTTTAAACAGAAATTCTGTAGTTTTAATTTTTATGTTCAGGCAAAACAGGGTTTTGCGCAAAGAACTGACATGATCTGACTTATGTGCTAAGAGCATCTGTGTGCCGTGTTGAGATGGGGCTGGTGGTGCAGAAGGCAGCTCGGAAGACATTCGTGAGGCGTCTACTGCAAACAAAGCAGGCTGGCTCAGGGCGGTGCTAGACAGTAGTGAGATTCTAGAAATACTGATCAGTAAGCTTTTCAGACTTGTTCTTCACTTCTCCTGGATGAATAATAGCCAACTGGAAGGAAAGTCCTTGCCCTTCTCTGAAAACTCATGTTTCCCCTGAGGCCACGTATATGTGTGGAACTTGCCTTGAGCCTGCACGTTTGCTGTATGTTTTAATGTATCTTTACTATATTAAAGTAAATAAGTGGTTTTAAGGTGTGATCTGCACGTTGTCATTCTTCGAACATGGCAGCCCCCAACACTACATGCCAATGCATCTAGTCACTCGTGAAAGATTAAAAAAAGGAAACCAATACATTTTGTGTCAAGCTCTGCGTCACTTCTGGCTAGGACTCGTAAATCCATGTCTCTGCCTTGGCCACTCCAGGTCACGTCCGACCCTTTCTTTAATTCAGGATTTATTGCTCTAAGTCACTCCTTTTGCCAGGTTTCTAAACTCAACTGTTCTTTATATAATACCTACGTTACACACCAGGCAACAAGACGTAAATTTATTGTCTATGAGTTGTTACCCTGAAAAATTACATCAATGCAAAGTGATTGCCTTTTAGCCTTGATAGCCAATAAATATATTTGATGGGGTTTTTTTTGAGGGGGTGGGATGAGGTCATAGGAAAATATATATAGTCACTGATCACAGAATGGGAAGGAGCACACTGGAAGTTCTGGACAACAGAAGGAAGGCTTGTACCTCTTGCCAATCATGTACAAGCTGGCCTCCTGCTGGCTGCTTTTCATAGGATGCTTCAATCCTCTCTTCTCCCTCCCGGTCCTTGAAGCCAGGCACGAGCCCCTGCAGTTCTCAGGTAAGATGGATTTTCTCCCTTAAGTTAGTCATGAAAGAGTCTTCAAGCAAGTCTTCAATGCTATGTTAGAAGTAAGAATGGGAATTCTTATCTATAGGAGACTTGTTAAATTAATAGTCCAAGCTCTGAAAAGGTTATCAAGGATCCTTACAGCACATTTCAGGTTCAGTAATGGATACAGCTTTTGTTTTTTCTTCCTAAAATGTAAGAGTAGAAGGGCGGTAGCATTGCTTAGTTCACATCACTTCTATAATTCAATTTTTTGGTATTGGTCAGCTTTTTTTTTTTTCAATTTTAAAAAGTGCACTAAAATTAAAACATTATAACTTTAGTTTTTATTTTAAATGAACTGGTTGAATGTAGAATTTGGTTGTTCCAATGGTAGATTAATAAAATATTTTAATTTTACCCCTTATTATTTTAAGTTAGAAAGTAACCATCTGACATGTATTATATGAAACAAAAATGTTTATTAAAAATTTAAAGTGACAAGCTGGAGCTAGGAATGTCATAGATTTCCAAGTATTTTCATCCTCCCCTTTTGATTTATACTTCATTTGGCTCAAATCTAAGTTGAATTTTAAAAAAAATATCAAACAGATACATATTTTGATATTACCTCTTAATTTAAAGAAATAAAAAGGTTGATGCTTAGGAATTAGGGTCCATTAACATTTTAGCTGGATTTTATCTTGTCTTTAATTTGGGTACTTTCAGACATTTTTCTTTAAATAAAGAATAAAAACTCTTTAAGCTATTGATTTTATAATTTCTCATCTCTCAAGTTTCTCCCCAGCAGTTTCCTGCTTACTACTGAGCACTGACTGTTAGTCATTCATGCGCTGTCAATCACCTTCTAGGGTCAATAAGCTTATAAATGGTGGTCATTTCAACGGTCAAAGCCAGGCATTAACTTTATCCAGTCTCTGCTATTTAAAAAAGAACTGGTGAAAAGCACAAGATGAAATCAAGAATGAATATTCAGATATTACTGTCATCTTCAACAATTTGCATATCATTATTATGATTTTTAAAAACTTAGATGGAATGAATATACCATCTCATTCACATTCTAAACAGGTAGCAGCCTATCTTCGAGTTTTTGGCTGAATTTTTTTCTCATTTATTTGTTTCCCCGTAAATGATACTTCATGCCATAAATATGTGGCCAAATCTCATGGATTTTCATTAATATTCTTCAGAAATACTGTGAATGTGCTCAGATGCCTTTATTAATGGTTTGTTCATTGTCTTCCAATCAAGGCTAGAGGTAAGTATTTTGTAAGCCGTGAGCACGCTGGTATAGTCTGACCCCTGGGGCCTCCAATCTCAATATAGCAGCACCTGGCCGAGACACGTGCCCTGGTGACAAGGTCCACTACCACACTCACACGCAGTCTCCCCACACCTCACACGCACTCTCCCCACACCTCACGCACTCTCCCCACAACTCACACTCACTCTCCCCACACCTCACACTCCCCACATCTCAAACTCACTCTCCCTGTACCTCACACTCACTCTCCCCACACCTCACACTCACTCTCCCCACACCTCACACTCACTCCCCACACCTCACACTCACACCCCACACCTCGCACTCACTCTCCCCACACCTCACACTCACTTCCCAACTCACACTCACTCTCCCCACACCTCACTCACTCGCCCCACACCTCACTCACTCCCCACACCTCACACTCCCCACACCTCACACTCACTCTCCTCACACCTCACTCACTCTCCCCACACCTCACTCACTCCCCACACCTCACACTCCCCACACCTCACACTCACTCTCCCCACACCTCACACTCTCCCCACACCTCACACTCACTCTCCCCACACCTCACACTCACTCTCCCCACACCTCACACTCACTCTCCCCACCTCACACTCACTCCCCACATCTCACACGCCCTCCCCACACCTCACACTCACTCTCTCCACACTTCACACGCCCTCTCCCCACACCTCACACTCACTTCCCAACTCACACTCACTCTCCCCACACCTCACACTCACTCTCCCCACACCTCACACTCACTCTCCCCACCTCACACTCACTCCCCACATCTCACACGCCCTCCCCACACCTCACACTCACTCTCCCCACATCTCACACTCACTCCCCACATCTCACACTCACTCTCTCCACACTTCACACGCCCTCTCCCCACACCTCACACTCACTCCCCACACCTCACACTCACTCCCCACACCTCACACTCACTCTCCCCACATCTCACACTCACTCCCCACACCTCACACTCACTCCCCACACCTCACACTCACTCTCCCCACATCTCACACTCACTCCCCACATCTCACACTCACTCTCCCCACACTTCACACGCCCTCTCCCCACACCTCACACTCACTCCCCACACCTCACTCACTCTCCCCACACCTCACTCACTCTCCCCACATCTCACACTCACTCCCCACATCTCACACTCACTCTCCCCACACTTCACACGCCCTCTCCCCACACCTCACACTCACTCCCCACACCTCACACTCACTCCCCACATCTCACACTCACTCCCCACACCTCACACTCACTCCCCACACCTCACACTCACTCTCCCCACACCTCACACTCACTCCCCACACCTCACACTCACTCTCCCCACATCTCACACTCACTCCCCACATCTCACACTCACTCTCCCCACACTTCACACGCCCTCTCCCCACACCTCACACTCACTCCCCACACCTCACACTCACTCTCCCCGTATCTCACACGCACGGTCCCTACACCTCACACACTTTCCATACACCTTACAGGCATTTTCCATACACATCTTACGCACACGTATTATACATCTTATGTACTTTAAGCTGACCACATTTCACATTGGAAAGGTTATTATCAAGTTCTTTAAAGACTATTTCAAAGCTGACTGTTTTCTAACAATAATTGTATCTAAATCTTGAATCCCAGAAGTGTAAGACGTGGTGCCATCTTATTTGCTTCACAGGAAGAACATAAGCTTGTCTTTTGGAAAACTGCTCCTTGTTTTTCCTCTCCAATTTTACCACCCAAATATCTAAAAGCAAAAGGCAATGGGCAGCAGTATAAAGAGAAGAGAGGAAGAACCACTTCTCACGTGGAAACGTTTGTAACTGATCCTGGGGCTCAAATCTATTCCCTTATTCAAGGCAGCAGAGCAGCTCAGCATGTCACCCAGGCAGTAAAGAGTCAGAATTTGATCTACTCCTTTTTATTTCCTGTCCTGTGTGTGCAAATCAGACTAGCATTTCTATTTCTCTGTTACGATACCACGAATGACAAATCACAGACTTAGCATTTGAAGTCTTTCTAGTATGATCTTCCTGTCCTTGGTGTCCCCCAAAAGACAATAGAAAACAGAGTAACTAACTGAAGAATGTACCGAGTTACTAATATCTATCATCAATTACTCTGTGCAGCACCTGACGAAGACGCGCGATCAGTCTTGGATGAACTGGAGAGAGAGTTCCTTCTGCAGAGACTGTGGGAGATGTTAGGTGCAAAGGGAGCTGATGGCCTCAGGAAAGCAGGTAAAAGGATTCTTGTGGTTACACGTTGTCTGACTTGGTTGCTATTGAACTGACTCTATTTGCATCTATTAGACGAGGTAAAGCCCTATTTTGGAACATAAAGATGAGCTATATAAAAGAAGTAAACGGATTACCCAACAATCTCCCTTCCTGGCATAAGGACTCCCTCTGCAATCTTCTGTTTTCTTTTTTCAGCATCTCCCCACAAACATAATGCTCTACTTGGTACCTCAGCGTATTCCTTCTCTGTACGGACCTTTATTTGGGCAGGAAGGAGGGTATTATCCCAGTTTCCAATAAGTGTAATCTTAAATGCTGGTTTCCCACTTACTAAAATCTTAAGCAAATTACCTACTCTTTCTGCACTTCAGTTTCTGAATCAGTGAACACAAATGATAAAAATACCCACCTCGTAGGGTTAGGGTCAAGAATCAATGAGAAAAATAAAATGTTCAGCACAGCCACACACAGAATGATAAAAGAAAAAGTGTCAGCTTTTACTACAGGCACACCTCGGAGATATTGCGAATTCTGTTCCAGACCACTGCAATGAAGTGAGTCACACCATAAAATGAATTTTTTGGTTTCCCGGTGCATATAAAAGTTATGTTTACACTGTATGTATTCTACTAAGTGTGCAATAGTATTATGTCTAAAACAAACAATGTACACACTTTCACTAAAAAATAATTTATTGCTAAAAAATGCTAACATCCTTTGAAACTTCAGAGAGTCATAATCTTTTTATTGGTGGGGGCCTTGCCTCAATGTTGATGGCTGCTGACGATCAGGGCAGTGGTTGCTGAAGGCTGAGGTGGCTGTGGCAATTTCTTAAAATAAGACAACCATGAAATGTACCTCATCAATAGACTTCCTTTCATGAACAATTTCTCTGTAGCATGCGATGCTGTTGATAGCATTTTACCCACAACAGAAATTTGAAAATAGGAGTCAATTCTCTCAAACCCTGCTGCCGCTTTACCAACTAAGTTTCTGTAATATTCTAAGTCCTTTGCTGTCATTTCAACAATATTCACGGCATCTTCACCAGGAGTAGATTCCATCTCAAGAAACCACTTTCCTTGCTCATCCATTAAAAAGCAACTCATCTGTTAAAGTTTCATCATGAGATTGCAAGCAATTCAGTCACATCTGACTCCTGTTCTAATTCTGGTTCTCTTGCTATTTCCACCACACCTGCAGTTACTTCCTCCATGAGGTCTTAAACCCTTCAAAGGCTTCCACTGGGATTGGAATCAACTTCTTCTAAACTGTTAATGCTGATATTTTGACCTTTTCCCATGAATCACAAATGTTCTCAAAGGCATCTAGAATGGTGAATCCTTTCCAGAAGGTTTTCAATTGACTTTGCTCAGATCCACCATAGGAATCACTATCTATGACAGCTATAGCCTTACAAAATGTATTTCTTAAATAATAAGACTGGAAAGTCAAAATGGCTCCCTGATCCATGAGCAGTACAATGGATGCTGACATGAAAACAACACTAATCTCGTTGTCCGTCTCCATCAGAGCACTTGGCTGCTCCATCAGGGGCACTGTCAATGAGCAGTAATATTTTTAAAAGGAATCTTTCTTTCTGAGCAGTAGGTCCCAACAGTGGGCTTAAAATATCCAGTAAAACATGTTGTAAACAGATGTGCTGTCATCCAGGCTTTGCTGCTCCATCCATAGAGCACAAGCAGAGTAGATGCAGCACAATTCTTAAGGGCCCTGGGAGTCTCAGAATGGTAAACGAACACTGGCTTCAGCTTCAGGTCACCAGTGCAGGAGCCGTAACAAGAGTCAGCTGGTCCTTTGCAGCTCTGAGCCCAGGCACTGACGTCTCCTCTCCAGTAGCTGTGACCGGCCTGGACGGCATCTGCTTCCAGGATAAGGCTTCACCTACACTGACATCTGTCGTTTAGTGGAGCCTCCTGCACTAAGTATTTTAGCTAAACCTTCTGGGTAACATGCCGCAGCTTCTCCACCAGCACTTGCTGCTCTGCTTCACCTTGCACTTTGTTACGGATACTGCTTCTTAAACCTCATGAACCATCCTCTGCTAGCTTCCACTTTTCCTCTGCAGCGTCCTCCCCTCTCTCAGCCTTCCCAGAACTGAAAAGTTATGGCCTTGCCCTGGATCAGGCTTTGGCTTAAGGGAATGTTGTGGCTGATCTTATCTTCTATGCAGACCACTAAACTTTCTCCGTGTCAGCAATAAGGCTGTTTCACTTTCTGATCATTCCTGCGTTCACTGGAGTAGCGCTTTTAATTTCCTTCAAGAACTTTCCCTTTGCATTCACCACTTGGCTAACTGGAGCAAGAGGCCTAGCGTTCAGCCTAGCTCAGCTTTCAACACACCTTCCTCACCTAGCTTAACCATTTCTAGCTTTTGATTTAAAGTAGGAGACGCACAACTCTTTCTTTCACTTAAACACCTAGAGACCATTGCATGGTTACTCATTGGCCTAATTTTAATACTGTTGTGTCTCAGGGAACAGGGAAGGCCAAGAAGAAAGACAGAGACAAGGGAATGTCTAGTGGGTGGAGCAGTCAGAACACACACAATATGGAAGTCCCCATTTATATGGGTGTGATTCAGGTTCCCCAAAACAATTACAGTAGTAACATCAAAGATCACTGACCACAGAATACCATAACAAATATAATAATGAAAAAGTTTGAAGTATTGTGAGAATTACCAAAATGTGACCCAGAGACATGAAGTGAGTAAATGTTGTTGGAAAAACAATGCTAATAGCCTTGCTTAAAGCAGGGTTACCACAAATCTTCAATTTGTAAAAAATGCAACGTCTGTGAAGTGCAATAAAACAAGGCATGCCTGTATTTTCTCCATGACTATTCCTCTAAGCATTGGTACAAATGCTCAGGATATTTTTTGGGGGAAAAATGGAGGCTTTTTGGAGATCCAAGCTGGTGGAGTAGATAAATGCTGTACTTACCTCATCTCGTGAACACATCAAAATTACAACTAAATTATAGAACAATCAACCTAGCGGACCAACTGAAGTCTAGCTGAACAGAAGTTTTATAACGAAGGGTATAAAGAAGCCATGTCGAGACTGGTAGGAGCGGCAGAGACGCTAAAGGGGCTGGTCCCACACCCACGTGTGGCAGATGAAAACTGGGAGAGACATCTCGGCCACAGAGTTCCCACTGGAGGAGCAAGGGACCCAGCCTCACACCAGGCTCCCAGCCCAGAGTCCTGGTGCTAGGAAGTGGAGACCTCACAACTTCTGACTGTGAAAAACAACTTCTGACAGTTCCGGATGGGATGGAAGGCAGTGAGAAACCCAGACGTCCTCTTAAACAATCCGCGCAAGCACTCACCTTGGGTTCCAGCGGAGGGACGGTGACTCGGAGGGCGTTGGAGACATATGAGGTGTAGACTGAGGTGTGTAACTTCGCAGCGAGGACTGGAGGACAGTCCCCATTCTCCCTGTGTGGAGCCCTCCTCCGTGCAGCCGGCAGGCAGGCGCCATGTTTCCTGTGTTGAGCCCGCCCCCAAAGGCCAAACCTGAATCTGATTGGCTTGGTGAGCTCTGCTGCTCTGCCCTGCTGTCTCACTGAGACCCTGCCTCACCCAACTTGCCTACTGTAGGAGGCTTTATTAGCTGATGAACTTTACGGAGCCAGCAGGTGACAGCCGGCCTCGGAGTATCCTGGCTTTTTGTGGAGCTACCCCTAGACCTGGTACTGGTGGCAGCCATCCTCATTTCACAGAGTGGCCACTCCCACGTGCTTCCAGGTACAGCACAGGCAGTGACCAACCATGGATCACTTTGTAACTCCTGCCAGGTACTCCCTGGCTAGTCACAGGCAGTGGCTGACCTGGGCCTGCACTGGAGCCCCTCTGAAGTGGCCCCTGAACAAACGTACTTGGAGGTTGGCTTCACGCCACAGCAGAGCACCACCCAATAAGCTCCACAAGTGGCACACCCAAAGGGTGGTCTCAACAGGCACCAGAACCCACCAGGGTGAATCCTGCTCTGTGGGGTAAGCCTCCCACCCAGTAGCCTGTAAGCTGTGGATGTGGCCAAACCCCACAGCCAGTCAGCCTGAGAGTTAGTACCACCCACTGATGTGCCAACAGCAATCAAGGCTCAACTATAAGAGAAGGGCACACATAACCCACACAAGGTACACTCCTGGAGCACCCAGAGCAAGTGACCAGGGAGAATGTGCCAAGCCCCACAGGACACCTACTACATAAGGCCACCCAGCCAAGACTGGGAGACATAACAGATCTACCTAATACATAGAAACAAACACAAAGAGGCAACCAGAATGAGTAAACAAAGAAATATGTCCCTAATGAAAGAACAGGAGAAAACTCCAAAAAAAGAACTAAATGAAATGGAGGCAAGCAACCTACCACATACAGCGTTCAAAACAATGGTTATAAGGATGTTCAAGGAACTTAGTGAGAACTTCAACAGAGAGATAGGAAGCATAAAAAGAGGACATAGAAACCACAAAAAACCACCAGTCAGAAATGAAGAATAGCTGAAATGGAGAATGCACTAGAAGGAATCACAAGCAGACTAGATGAAGCAGAGGATCCAATCAGCGATTTGGAAAAGGTGGTAAAAAACACCCAATTGGAACAGCAAAAAGAAAAAAAAAAATCCAAAAACAGGATAATTTAAGAGACCTTTGGGATAACATCAAGTGTACCAACATTTGCATCACAGGGGTACAAGAAGGGAAGAGAGAAAGCAAGGGATTGGAAACTTATTTGAAAAAATAGTGACTGAAAACTTTCCTAATCTGGTGAAAGAAATAGACATACAAGCCCAGAAAACACAGAGAGTCCCAAAAGAGATGAACCCAAACAGGCCCACACCAAGACACATCATAATGAAAATGGCACAGGTTAAAGACAAAGAGAGATTCCTAAAAGCAGCAAGAGAAAAGCAGTTAGTTACCTACCAGGGAGCTCCTATAAGATAATCAGCTGATCTCTCAACAGAAACTTTATAGGTCAGAAGGGATGGGCACAGAATATCAAACCAATGAAAAGCAAGGACCTACAAGCAAGATTACTCTACTCAGTAAAGCTAATCATTTAAAATTGAAGGAGAGATAAAGAGCTTCCCAGACAAGAAAAAAACTAAAGGAATTCATCAACACACCAAACTAGTATTGTAAGAAATTCTAGAGGAACTTCTTTAAGATTGGGGGTTGGGGGGGGGATAAAAATATTAATAAAATGGCATTAATTACAAATCTACCAACAATTACTTTCAATGTAAGTGGTTAAATGCTCCAATCAAAAACACAGCATGGTGGGTAAGAAAACAAAACCCTTACATATGCTGCCTACAAGAGACTTGATTCAGATTGAAAGACACACACAAAGTAAAGGTATGAAAAAGGTTATTTCATAAAAATGGAAACCAAGAAAAGCTGGGGTATGGGGCCGGCCCAGTGCCTCAGGCAGTTGGAGCTCAATGCTCCTAACTCCGAAGGCTGCCGGTTCAATTCCCACATGGGCCAGTGGGATCTCAACTACAAGGTTGCTGGTTCAATTCCTCGAGTCCCACAAGGGATGGTGGGCTCCGCCCCCTGCAACTAAGATTGAACACAGCACCTTGAGCTGAGCTGTTGCTGAGCTCCCGGATGGCTCAGTTGGTTGGAGTGCAGGCTCTCAACCACAAGGTTGCTAGTCTGATTACTCGACTCCCACAAGGGATGGTGGGCTGCACCCCCTGCAACTAGCAACGGCAACTGAACCTTGAGCTGGGCTACGCCCTCCACATCTAAGACTGAAAAGACAACAACTTGAAGCTGAACGGCACCCTCCACAACTAAGATTGAAAGGACAACAACTTGACTTGGAAAAAAAAGTCCTGGAAGTACACACTGTTCCCCAATAAAATCCTGTTGCCCTTCCCCAATAAAATCTTTAAAAAAAAAAAAAATCTGGGGTAACAATACTTATACCAGACAAAATAGACTTTAAAACAAAGGCTACAAACAAGAGACAAAGAAGGACCCAGTAATCTCACTTCCAAGTATTCATTCAAAGAAACGCAAACGCTACTTCGAGGGGATGTGTGCATCCATATATTCATTGCAACATTGTTTACAATGGCCAAGATGTGGACGCAGCCTGGGTGTCCATCGATAGATGAATGGATAAAGAGGAGGTGGTACATATATACAATGGAATATTGCTCGGCCAGGGAAGGGAATGTGTTCTTGCCATCTGCAGTGGCATGGATAGACCTAGAGGGTACTGGGCTGAGTGGAGTACGTCAGACAGAGAAAGACAGATGCAGTGTAATTTCACTTGTATGTGGAATCTAAAGAACAAGACAAAACAGAAACAAATTCATAGATACAGAGAATATTTTGATGGTTGCCAGGTGAGAGGGGGATTAAAGGAATGGGTGAAAAAGGGGAAGGGATTAAGTACAATTTGTTTTAACATAGTAGTCATGGGGAGATAGGGTATCACATAAGGATTATATTCAATAATATTGTAGTAACTATGTGTGGTGTCAGGTGGGTACTCGATTTTTTTTGGGTATTAGATGAGAAGGTGTTGGGGGCTGGGTAAAAAAGGGGAAGGGATTAAGAAGTACAAATTGGTAGTTACAAAATATCCATCAGGATGTAAAGCGAAGCATAGAGAACAGTCAATAATACAGTAATAACTATGTATGGTGCCAGGTGGGTACTAGACTAGTCAGAGGGATCACTTCTTAAATTATACAAATGTCTAACCACTATGCTGTACATCTGAAATTAATATAATGTTGAATGTCAACTGTAACTGAAAAATTAAAAAGGGAGGAAAAAGTGAAGGGCAATAAATGGTCCAAATTTCCAGGTATAAAACAAATAATGGGAATGTAATGTACAGCATGCGGAATAGAGTCAGTAATATTGTGACAGATGGTTGCTGGACTTACCATGGTGATCACTTCTTTAGGTCTATTAAGGTTGAACTATGGTGTACACCTGAAACTAATATTGTATGTTAGCTATATTTTAATAAAAATCTTTAAAAAATGGAACCTTTTAATAGACATTGTTTAATAGAAAGTTCATTTTTATAAAATATTTTTGGTTAACTACTGAACTAACTTGTTGAGGAAAATGCAGTGCCCTTTGTAATTCCATAGGTAAGAAAAAACAAGGGTGCCTGACTATCTGCCTTCAAGTACATAATGCTGCAATGTGAAAAAAAGATCAGAAACTAGACATGATTTAGTAATATTCTGTGTGTTTTAAATAAGCATAAAAGAGAACAGATCTGATGACAAAAGGTTTCAAAACATTGTTTTTCCAGATCCCAGTACCAACGTTGTTAACCCAAGAGGAAGTATGAGGAAGGTAAGCGACTCTATTTATGAGCGTTAGGTTAGAAAAGGTAACTTTAGAGAATCCTAAATTCATGAACTACCGTAGACCAGTGTTTTTGGTAGGAATCACACCTTAAAATAACAGTGCTATTTCAAAGCATTAATTTTTCCAAATTTTTAAAAAAATCTTTTCTTCCAAATTTTGATTCATAGAAAATGTGCATACAAGAACTTACCCAGTACCTGTCTTGGATAAATTATATATTTTGTGCGTGTGTGTGTGTGTGTGTGTGTGTATATATATATATATATATATATATATATATGTAAGTGCCGTGCTCTCAAGTTTGTCATCTGCATGTGTTGTCTCATTTATCATCTTCACATGTGGTCTGTGGACCAGCAGCGCTGGTGTCACCTGGAAACTTGTGAGAAATGCTGAATCTGACCCCACTCCCCGCAACCAATCAAAATCTGCAGCTTAAGAGGCTCCCCAGGTGATCCGTATGCCCACTGAAGTGTGCAAAGCCCGGCAATGTGACATCTGAGTGGAAGGATGGCGTGCCCCAAACACTGTGATAGATGGAGCACACAGTGCCCAGCGGAGAGGAAATACGACATTATGTGGGGTGTAGAGGAGACTGCTGATAGGGAATGACAAGTGACATCAAATGGTTAGAAATGATGTACAATTAATGCAGGATCTCAAATGCTAAAAGAAGAATCTGTATTTGATCATTACCAACCCCCCAAACTCTGAATTAGTGTTCCCTAAAGGGTTTCCTGGGTACACCATACACCAGGCCACGCGCCAGTCCAGGCCGTGCTGTCCTAGCCCCTCCCTCTCCTGGCGATTCCTGGTGCACATTTGCAGTTAAAGCCTCCAGGAGATCATGAGATAAGCTTTTTAAATTTCAACCAGGCATTTCCCAAACATTTTGGTGGAGTACCCATTAATATCCTTGTAAAAATATACTCTGGAAAAAGTCAGTCCTGGAGATGGCATATACCACGTGAGGACCCACAGAGGACAAGCCACCCAGAAGGGGACAGCGTGGCTTCCCCGTGTGACTAAGTCAGCATTAGCATTCACATGGTTATAGTCTGAAGTGAAGGATTATGGTTCAAAACTCAAATCGTAAAGGTGATTAATAGGATTTGCTCATGTAATACTAGAATTAAAAATAACCCCCAAACCCAGGGTCCACGCTTAAAGAAGTTAATCTGAAGACAAATAAAAGGTCTATTTTACACAGAGGACAATAAATGTACAGAACACGTTACCGACAACCTACTTACATAGGAACAGGTCGGTGAGGGCTTAGGGCAGGGCTGAGCAGACTGGTGGGCCAGGGGCTGGCACAGCACCCTGACAGCCACCTCGCGGGCTCTCCTTGCAGGGACGTCCCACAGAACCAGAGGAAAGGTCCTACGTGCTAACGGCTCTTTCTCCTGTAGGACTCTTAATTCATTGATAACCAATCTGCTGTTTTGTTTATCTGTTTTAGTTTCAGGTTTTCTCTGGACAAGATCCCAACATTTTACTGAGTCGTCCTTTGGCCAAAATCAGAAGACAATATAAGAAACATGAACCTCTCTCTGAATGTTTCTGGAAATACTGTGTCTGAAGTAAAATGAACATCTATTAGTCAACTCAAAAACAACCATTTTAGGAAATTAAAAATCAAAATGCTTGATTTGAAAACAGTATAGAAGAAATACTAGGCAAATTTTACCCTGTTCATTATTATTTGGAAAATAAATCCTATGTTTTGCAAATACCACAAGTGGCTATTTTACTTATAAACATATGCTAAAAATCTGTAATTCTCGTTTCCATCAATTTATCCTTAAATAATTCTGAGAATTTGAAAGTAAAGCTAATAAATGAACAGAAGCAAATGCTAAGAAAAAGTCATAAAATAAAATTTAGATAAAATAGTCAAACCACAAATCATTTAAAAAAAGCACATTATCTTAGCTACAGTGTCCTCTCAACCCTTACAAATGACAACGTAAGTTATTACTTAAAAAAAAAAGTCAGCATCTTAGTTTGGAAACCTCTCTGAAGTGCAGGCCGCCTAAGCATGAGGGTTGGGAACGGGCTGAATTCTCTTCGGTGTCAGATGGCGAAGGACGGTCCCGTGCTCCTCCCTGGGTGGACCCCAGTCCTGAACACTTGAAAACTTCTGTCTCTTAACACAGAACTTGTTTGAACCAGTTCTCTTATACTAGAAAAATGCCTTCATAATCTGTGTGCTACAGAGAAGAACGCTCGGGTGGGACTTAAGGCTGTGGAATGGAAGGAATGGCTTGGTTTGTTAATTTTTGAAAACCATTTACGTGTTGTCCATACCACCTTCCATTCTGTTAAGACATCTACACAAACGCAGCTTCGACAATACAGGATACGCACCGTGAGCTCCCGAGCGCTCGGTGCAACACAGAACCAGGCCCACGGGAGAGCGAAATTCCTCGTGAGAAACTCGAGCTTCTCTGCTTGGCTCTGCCGTTCTGACACACGGCCACCCCACCCGGAGGGAAGGATGTGTCAGATACGCACAAACCGCCACCCACACTTGCTACTGATCTTGTCAGCAGCCATCAGAAACCTCCCTCAGAGCACGGGTTTTACTTTCCTTACTGAACACACCAAGAACAAATTGATAGCAGAAGATGTTTGAAACTCGAAGGATGGCTGCGTCATCTCAGAGACATGCTGACATTACGTATAGCTGTAATGGGGGGGGTCACTGGTATCTCTATTGAAATTAAACTGATGCTAGTTTGCTAAACAGAACTCTGGAACCATGAAACGATTTGATATTTATGATACCAGAAAGAGTTTACAGTGGAATGCCATTGCACATAATTCTAAAATCACTCCCTCATTTCAGTGGTGTTAGGCTAATATTCTCACAAATGGGGCTCTGGACTCAGATTCCGGGGTTCCAGTCCCCTCTTCCAACGCAATAGTTGGGAGTCCCCGCCAGGTTACGTGACTTGTCCTCCTCAGTGTCCTCCTCTATAAAACGAGGGCAGTAACAGTGCTTATTTCAGAGGTGACTGTGAGCATTCCATGAGGGAATGCATGGAAAGCACTCAGACAGTTCTTACTAGCGTTTAGCGTACACCTAGCTTTTTCCTTCTGGGTACTGTTATCACTGTTTTGTCACAGAGAGCTGCAGCTGATTAAGGGGTGCACCACTGCAAAAGTCGGCGGTTTCAGGATCTTGTTTCAGATTTTAATTTTCACATTTGGTTGCTGCCAGTGACACAGACTTTATGAAACACAGGCTTACTACAGAATCTGAAAGAACAATTTGGGCAACTGAATTTTATAAATTAGGCATTAAAATTAGTATTAAAAATAATACACATGTGTTCAGGACCCAATGAATTCTTCAGTGTTGACCAAGTGATAATTCAGTAAGACAATGAATCTGAAAACACCGTGTCTTCCGCACAGGAGCTTACACCCTTCTGACAATGCAGACACGAGGTGGTGCTGCGAAAACGAAAACTAATCCAAGTACCTTTCAGTGTATCTGAACAAACATTTCTAAATGACATAAAATATATACTCTGGGCAAACGTTTGCTGATACAGTGCAAGAACATTTCTCAAGATTTACATGTACAGTTTATTTATTGTTTTACTTAAAAAAGATACCCAATTAAAATATTAATAACCATTAAAAACAAGCAAATTCACACAGCTAATTTTAAATTCAGTTGAAACAAAATTTCAATTTGCATTAAATTTACCTTATGAATCATCATGAAGTTTCATTTAATTGCCGAATGATTCCATTCACACAGCATTGTTTTTCATAAATCCTGACCTCTTATCCAAGAAAATGCAGCCTTTTGAATAACATACATGTAAACATTGAAACTTATAATATACATTTCTTATTACCAATTTCTAAAGTCATTAGTACAAAAAGTTAATAAACTTCAACAACGAAATGTACAACTGGGTCAAGCCCCCTTGGGGGGCGGTGGGCGGCAGTGCTGAGCCCCCTCCCCTCACAGTCAACAGTGGGAGAGTCGCGGTCCAGGCTCGAAATGCATCAACTCATCTACTTGTCCAGATCCGAGAATTATAGGTGGTTTTAGAAATCTGCTTAAAACAAGCACCGATTTCAAATCAAGCCTAGTATAGTGTACACTCCATAAAACGTGTACTAAGGCCAAGAAGTAAGCACATTTAGATAAATATCCAGAAAGAATGGAAAAGAAGGGCATATATTATTAGAGAACATAAGGTTTCAAACACGCATACACGAATGCAGAATGATCCACTGATAGCTTCATGTCATTTTTGATTTACACAAATTAAAAATCTTATCACTACAGAAGATCACAATGATTATAATGACGGACAATATTCCAGGATGATTAACTTTTTTAAATTTGATTTTTTTTCACCAAAGGCAAAAATGCCATACAGTTCGGCCAACACAAGGGCTTCAGAAATCATTTAACAATCAAGACGGAGTAAAATGTGAGAGTTCCCATTCATAAAACAGGAATATTTGCAAGGAACTGCTTAATACTAGAAAATTCCAAGAAACATCATAGGCAGCATTTGAAAATGGTTCTGATACCTTAAGATAGAATTGCCTTCTAGGAAACTACTACTTTCGAAAGAAAATCTAAGCTGTGGGGATCGAGAATCAGGGCCCAGCAGTCATCATGGATAAAAAAGTCGACTTTCCTAATTATCAGGATGCATTTTATAAAATGCTATAAAACTTGAAAGGAGGAAGAAGTGTTTTCCTAAAACAAAATAAAACAAACAACACACAACAACAAAGAAAAGTAAGTTTGTCGCATGTTATTATACATAAAGATAAAATGTTACTGTAACCTTCATTTTTTCTGTTTGCTTTTTCTGATCTACATGGGTGTGCACTGCACATGTCACTCCAAGTCTGGGAAGGACTCATCAACTTCTCTAAAGAACAGGGAGATAACTAATCAAGTAAATAACCCACTCTTAGAAGACACGACTACAGTGGGTGTAGACAACACTGATTAATGGCAGGCTCTGCGTCCCCCCTTGGCCAGGGCTACTGAGCTCCCGCAGACCCCTTTCTCACTGTGCACCTCCTCCCCAACACTTACCCCTGTTTAAGGGCAAAGCAAAGGCAGTACCAATCAGACCTCTGGCAGGCACGGAGACCTTTTTGTGTAAATTGGTTGGAAAGAAAGAGTTAACTGTTAGTTTTGGTTTAAACACATTTAAACATAGACGCATATAAAAACAATATTAATTTTTACAAAACTTTTGCAACCTTTTACAATCGTTATTTTAAAAACAAAAACATTAAAAAGGGAAATACCACTGGTTGAGTTAGAAGCTCTTTTGTTTTAAAATTACACATGTAAAAGCTACTTTAAACTCTCCAAGGAATAAGCTCCTTGTAAGCTGATTGATTTTTAAGACCCAAGATTTCAGTGGAATGTGGAAAATCAAAAGGAAAGGCATCTCTAAGAATAAAGGTCAAAATGCAACCCTCAGAACTAGGTATTTCCAGGATACCAATGGGCAGTCTATTTTAATACTGGTAAATAGTAAAGTGACTCTTGTTGTGTTGTAAGAAAACTGTAATGTTTGATCTTCAGTATGGAGGGGCAGCATCA
The DNA here is from genome assembly GCF_057876585.1 of Rhinolophus sinicus. NCBI lineage: Eukaryota > Metazoa > Chordata > Mammalia > Chiroptera > Rhinolophidae > Rhinolophus > Rhinolophus sinicus. Next base: position 5,047,124 of record NC_142514.1, on the reverse strand, counting down.
AGCTGTGCAAAGACTAGACACTAACTTTATGAAACCATTATGAAAAGTATGTGGCCCGCAGGTGGGATTTCTTCACGTACTCGAATGGGGGAAATGACTTACGTAACAACAGAATAAAATTAATGAAGCTAAGGTTTGGGGCTCTTTCCAGCTATATTTCTAATTAGAATTCATTTTGGGTGACACCTGAAATAAAGTTTTGCTGTACACATACCTTTTTAGAAGCCATCCAGTCCCTTGAGAAGACAGCTAAACTACAAAAAGAGCTCAGGGACCGTCTTAAGACGTCAGGAACAAGGACAAGTTAAAGATTCTATATACAATGTCTGCTTCAGAAAAATGGTGTCTTAAAAAAAATCAAGAAGGGAAAAACCTTCACATTCAACGATAATGTCATGGTCATTTAAGAGTCAGGGGTTTAGAGAGATACACAAAGAGGTGCAGCTGTCCGGCAGGTCCCCAGGTGCACGTTCAGAGTCATTCAACTGCTGTCTTCTGCTGGGTCCTGACCATGGGATTCTACAGCTGCACCAGCTGAGTCTTTCTCTTTGCAAGTGACACAGCCCTCCAAAAAGGAACCAGAGCAGGCAGGTTATTTGATGTAATGTCATCTGAAAAGTTTTAAAGTCAGTAAAATGCTGGCCGAGCCACTATGTCTAATCCCCGCCACCTCTCCATGTCTAAGGATATTCATTATGGCTCATACCTTATTATTTGAAGGTAAATAAATGACAGCAATTGTTTAAAAGCTTTTGTTTAAATTGTTTGGGGGCTCATTCTTCATATATCCTTCTACTCAAAGACCAGAAAAACAATATTTAAAAAATAAACACTTTGCTTATAGTAACCAGTCTGCCTCCTCTTTTTGGTGAGACCATATCTAGCCGTCCTTTAGTAGCAGGCACTGGGGGTGGGGAGGACGCCAATGACTTGTTTACCCATAAGTCTTAACATACACTTTTTTGGACACCTCACTTTATTCCCTTGTTATAATTTTTAACTTCACACATCAGCTCCCATGACGGTCACGACCATCACTACAGAACCAACAGCTGGGACCACTTCACTGTTCAGGCTGCTCACACATGACCTCAGTGTGAAGACCTCCCAACAGCACAAAGACCACTTGGGTCCCACAGAAATGCCTGCTATGTATGAATAGGACCTCTGGTGTGAGTCTTACATCTTGAGTTGTAACTCTTTTCAAACATGCATGCCTATTTGAAATGCAAATCTCTTCCACCTCTCCTCCCCAGTCAATCACACGTCACAGCAGGTGTCTTTATTCCTTATTGCCCCCACAATATTCCAACTGGTGGAAGAAAAGAAACACTTGGCAGTCAAAAAGACCTGTACTCAAAATCTGATGAACTGTGTGACCATCTGCAAATTATTTCCTATCAGTATACCTTACTTTGTTGTTTGTTGGTAAAGCAGGGATGACAACACCTACTGCAGAAGTGACTGTGAGTAAAATCTCCAGTGGGACCATGCAACGTACGTTACCTGCCTAGAACACTGCCTGTGTCCACACATGCGATGGAGACCATCGCCACGCTTACCTGGGTGTCTATCTCCTGAGGGACAGTCTGGCTCTGAATCCAAGGATGCACCTTGGCCAGCTCCTCCCTTTGTCGGTGAGAAAACTGGGGCTGTTGCCACCTCATGCTTTCCAGCTTCTCTAGGTCTTCTTTCAGCACAATTTCTTTAGCTCTAAAAACAAACAAATAAGCAAAGCCTTATAGTCCTGAATAAGGCCCAGGGTGCTTTTCACGTCATCTAAGAATAGCAATTCTTTTTTGTTTTGTAATATGCTTTATATCTCTCGTTGATACGCATATATGATGTACACATTAAAAATAACTGAACTATTTCTTTGTTAACTTGGTAAAGCTAGACCTCTTTTTCTTGGTGGAAAACATCTGTAGGGTGTTTTAATCAGACATATAGAAGAAACAGATTTCCCTTATTTCTTCTAAGAATGGAAAACAAAAATCCAGAGTCTAAAAAGAAAAGTTCCTATACTTGTCTGCCACCTTGGAAAGCACTGCTGTCTTTGTTCTCTTGTCTCATGCTGCGTAACGTGTTTGTTTAGTCTGGGTCTGCAGCTGTGTGGCACCACCACTGTAACCACTGTTTAGGAAATCATTCGTTATTTGACTTCAAATAAATGAATCTGAAAATACGTTTCTCTAAGGGTATGTAAAAAACATTTAAAAATCACTTTGTATTAAAAGACACACTTAAACCACTAAAACAACTCATATAAAAGTGGGTCTTCTAAAGTGCTTTCTTACCTCTCGGGTACCTGATATGTCATTAGAATGCACTCAGGTGTTTGTTTTATCATTCTCCAGATGGACTCTTCAGCTAAATTGGGAAATGCTTCTTTTTTCTGTACATCCTGAGACTGCTGCCCATTTGTGGTGATTTCAGAAGAATAATCGCTACTAGCAAAGTAGATACTGCTGTCACTGCTTCCTATCAAAAATCAACAACAATAGAAATTAGACAATATCTGTCAGGGATGGATCTGCCCATTTGGCACTCATTCCTCAAGACGTCAGCAACCAGCTGACAGTCTTCTTCACCACGCAGCCCAGCCAGCGTCCCAGGTCACCTGGGCCTGCCAGTTTCCTGATCCCCTAAAATCCCTTTCTCAGTCCTCCTGAGATGTGTACTCTCAAGGCCTTATCATCACCCGGAACGGCTCCATCTCAGCTCCATTTCCTAAACTGCTGACATCTCAGCTTCACTTTCTCATTTGCTTGTTCAACTGTTCAATTACAAATTTGGAACAGAGCCTTAGTCATTCAATAACTCTTTGTGATACCTGAGGCTTCCTTTTCCCTCCGACTTCCCACAACTATCAAAATGTCAACTCCGGGGGCCGGCCCGGTAGCTCAGGCAGTTAGAGCTCCGTGCTCCTAACTCCGAAGGCTGCCGGTTCGATTCCCACATGGGCCAGTGGGCTCTCAACCACAAGGTTGCCAGTTCAATTCCTCGAGTCCCACAAGGGATGGTGGGCAGCGCCCCCTGCAACTAAGATTAAACACGGCACCTTGAGTTGAGCTCCTGCTGAGCTCCCGGATGGCTCAGTCGGTTGGAGCGCGTACTCTCAACCACAAGGTTGCCGGTTCAACTCCCGCAAGGGATGGTGGGCTGCGCCCCCTGCAACTAGCAACGGCAACTGGACCTGGAGCTGAGCTGCACCCTCCACAACTAAGACTGAAAGGACAACTTGAAGCTGAATGGCACCCTCCACAACTAAGATTGAAAGGACAACAACTTGACTTGGAAAAAAATCCTGGAAGTACACACTGTTCTCCAATAAAGTCCTGTTCCCCTTCTCCAATTTAAAAAAAAACAACGTCAACTCCGCTAGAGCCAATGGTCGATTCTGTTCTTATCTAAACCGTAGAAAGCAAAGACCTGGAGAAAGTCACATATACCAAGGTACGTTGTTCTACGACAAAATCATCATCACCAAAAGGGTCATCAAAAAGCTTGGAAAGCCTGCTCTAGTCCTCTGGTCAGCGTACTAGTCAGCGTACCCGGCAATGACGACTCCCCATTCTGTCTCCTCCCTCACTTTTTCCCATTTTATAAGGGAAAAGCAGAAGCCCTTAGAAAGGAAGTTCATTATCCTGAAACCAAACATTAACTTACTCATATCTGCACTCTCTCCTCACTTTTCCTGTTACAAAAGGAAAACCATCGTTTTATGGCTGCCATGGAGTCTTACGGATCATTCCTTTCCTATGTTGCATCTGACCCTTCTAGATCCTTCCCATCAACTTTGGAACAATTAAAACAAAACAAAACAAACAAAAGTATCTCTCTAATTTTTTAATAAAGTAAGTTTATGGGTAAATATAAAAGACATTTTTCCTCATTAAAAAAATCCCTTTAAAATGTAATGGACTATTTAAAGCAAAAACAATAACAATTTTATTATGAGTTTATAATACATGTAGAAGTAAAATGTATGATAAAACAGCACAAAGAACAAGAAGGGAAAATGGAAGTACTCTGTTTTAAGGTTCTTAGAAATAAGGGGATACAATAGGTATGATATTTGAAGGTAAATTGTTGTCGCGTCCAGCGCAACACGGGCAGTGAGGGTGCGAGAAGGGGCGGCTTGGATTAAGTTTTAAGAAAGAAACAAACAGACACTTAATGCCGTTTAAATCTCAGAAGGCCAGGGGACTTACAGTCATGAAAGACTGGAGCCCAGAATGAAGCTGACTGGGGGTTTTTATTGATAAGTATACAAGGGAGTGTTATTGTTTTTGACACGGTCTGTGAGACTCATGTTATAGAAACAACCCAAACCAATTATGTTTATCTTTAAACAGCTGAAGCAGAAAGTCCTTGAGGTGAGATATGTGACTCCCTTGAGGGACATATATCACATGTCGAAATTGTTTTACAGAGCTGAGCAGAGAGAGCTTAATCTTATCGCTCTAAAGCAGGGGGGTCCAAACTTTTTTCAATGTGTTTTACCAAGGGCCATGTGCGGTAAAATACACAAACAGCTGGGCCACTCACTTGAGGTGAAGTATGTATTGCCTCACCTGGTTTATTTAAGTAAACTAAATATATTTTTGGAATTTGCTGTGGGCCAATTAACAATGGATCATGGGCCGCAGTTGGCCCGCGGGCCGCAGTTTGGACACCCCTGCTCTAAAGACTCTTCTCTCAATTAAGTGAGAGGGGAAAGCCAGGGTCAGCAGCGGCTTTTCCCAGGCAGGGGGAAGGGGGGGCAAGGCCCCTTCCCAGATCTTTCTAAGGCAGCTCATCGGGGGTCCCCATTCGATTCCGCCTGGCTTAAGTTGTTTCCCCTGTGGGAAATCTTACTCATCATGGGCTGCAAACCATCTTTTGGGGAACACACAGAGAGACATGAGGTGTAAAACACTGAGATAAGCAAAGTCCCAAAAGGGCACAGTCTCACAGACTTTTCCTTCCTCAAGGAAAGACACGGGGGGGGGGGGGGGGGGCAATCGGCTAGGCTGTTGTGTGACAACAAATTGTGATAAATAAAAGGTGCACTATAAGTCCTACTGCAATGACTTAAAAAAACAGGTATAGCTGAGAAGCCAATGGAGAAAAAACAAAATCATTAAAAATACACAACCAAAAAGTAGGAGGGGAGGAAGAAAAAAAGGAAGAGCAGATGAGACAAACATAAAATAAGTAGCAAGATGGAAGATTTAATTTTACCATATCAACAATTACATTAAATGTGTAATAAATCGTCTAAGTACTCCAATTAAAAGGCAGAGATTGTCATGTGGATAAAAAAAGCAATACCCAACTATATGGTGGTTACCAAAAATCAACTTTAAATATAAAAACACATATAAGTTAAAAGTAAAAAGATGGAAAAATATGCCATGTAAACACTAATCAAAATAAAGCTGGAGTGGATACACTGGTATCAAAGTAGATTAAAAAATGGATCAAGTCATCAAAAGGACAGAACAATCTTAGATGTGTATGTACCTAATAAAAGAACTTCGCAATATATGAAACAAAACCTGATTGGACTGCAAGAAAAAAGAGACAAATGCACAATTATATTTGGACATTTTAACAGCTGTGTCTGAATAACTGCTAAAACAAGTAGATAGAAAATCAGTTAGGATGTTGAAGGTTGGACCACCATCAGCTAACTTGATCTAATTTACATTTATAGAAGACACTATTCAACAACTGCAGAACACACATTTTTTTCAAGGGCACATGAAACATTTCACAAGACAGACCAAATTCTGGACCATTAAACAAGTCTCAGTAAATTAAAAAAAATAATACAAATAATTTTTTCTGACTGCAATTAACTTAGAAACCAATAAACTATCTGGAAAAAACTCCAAATATTAGGAAATTAAATACATTTCTAATTACCTATGGTCAAAGAAGAAAATACAAGGGAAATTATTAAACATTTTAGGCTGAATGAAAATATAAACACCCATATCAAAATCTGAGGGAGGCAGCTAAAACAGTGCTTCGAGGGAAATTAAAAGCATTAAATGTTTACATTAGGAGGAAAAATAATCTCAAATCACGGTCTAAACTTCCTACATTAAGAAATTAGAAAAAGAGCAAATAAAATCCAAAGTAAACAGAAGAGAGGAAATAATAAAGATTAGAGCAGACACTGATAAAATTCAAAGCCAAAAATCAATAGGGAAAAATAACCCAAAAAATCAGAAGCTGCTTCTTTTACAAATTAATAAAATTGGTAAACATACAGTCAGAATAATCAGGAAAAATTTATTATTATACCAGCAATAAGATGAGTATAGAGTCCATGGACATTAAAAGAATAAAAAAAATATTATAAATAACTATATGACCATAAATTCTACCACTTAGATGAAATAGACAAACATCTTGAAAAATACAAGTTACCAAAGATCACTCAAGAAGAAACAGATAACCTTAATAGACCCCTATCTATTAAAGAAATTAATTGTTGTTACAAAACCTTCTCACAAAGAAAACTTCAGGCCCAGATGGCGTCACTGTGAATCCTACCAACCACAGAAGGAAGATGTAAATAATACCACGTCAGCACACAGTCTGCCCGAAACCAGAAGAGGAGGAAACCAATCCCAACTCACCTTCTTAGGGCAGCATTACTCTGATACCAAACCAGACAAAGACATTGCAAGAAAACAACAGACCAATATTTCTCAGAATAGGTGCAATAATCCACAACAAAACAGTAGGCTATAGAATACAGCAATGTATTAAAAGGATAAAATAGCATGACCGAATACAAGGTTAATTTAATATTTGACAAAATAAGGAAGAAAAAGCATATGATTATTTCAGTAGGTGTAGAAAAAGTCTCGGCAAATTAACAGTAGAAAGGAACTTCCTCAATCTTACTGATAAAGAACATTTACGGAAAACCTACATTTAGCATCATACTTAATGGTGAAACTCTGCCTGCTCTCCCCCTAAGACAGTGAACAAGGTAAGAATGTCTGTCTCACCTATTCTACTCAACACTGCACTGGGATCTGAGCCACTCCAATCAGGTAAGACAAAAAAATTATGGCATACATATCAGAAGGGAAAAAGTACAACTATATTTGCAGACAGTAAGATTGTCTATGTAGAAAAGTCCTACAGAATCTACAAAAGAGCTACTAAAACTAACCAGTGAGTTCAGCAAGATTGTCAAATACAAATTTCAAAATACAAAATTTGATTGGTTTTCTACATGCTACCAACAGACAATTGGAAATTGGAATTTTAAAATGTTATTTGTTAGAGCATCAAAAATATGAAATCCTTAGGGATAAATTTAGCAAAATATGTGTAAAACCTGTACATGGAAAACTACAAAACATTGCTGAGAAAAGTTAAAAACCTACACCAAAGTGAGACATCGCATGCTCGTGGATTAGAAGACTCAATACTGTTAGGGTGATAATTCCCAACCTGGGCTATAGATTCAACACATCAATCAAAACCCCAGCAGACTTTTTTTTATAGAAGCTAATAACCTGATTCTACAATTTATATGGACAAAGGGTGAAAAACAGCCCAACTTATTTTGAAAAGAAGAATAAAGTTGGAGGACTTCACCCATCAGAGTTGAAGTCTTACTTGAAAGCTCTACTCAAAAGAGTGCGGGATTACCCTAAAGTTAGCCATAAAGATAAACAGAACAGAACAGAGATCGAGAAACAGACCCAAATTTATTTTTGACATTGGTGCCATGATAATTCAGTGGGGGAAAGATTAGTCTTTTTAACAAATGGGGCAGAAACAACTGGCTATCCATATGCAAGGAGAGTATATCGACCCTAATCTCACCCCAGACTATCTTAGTGACTTCGGACTAGGCAAAGATTTCTTTAAAAGAACACATGAGCCCAACTTATATAAAAGGAAAAAAATTTTGATTAATTGAATGCCATCAAAATTAAAAAATATTTTGCTCTTCAAAATGAAGATAAAAATAAAAGGTAATAAAATGAAAAGGCAAACCACACACAGGGAGAATTTTGCAAAACAAGTATTTGTAAAGGATTGTATCCACAGTATATACAGAACTCTTAAAACTCACTAAGAAACTAATAATCCCCCTCCCCCCCAAAAATGGGCAAGAAACTTGAACACATATGATGGCAAAAAGTACATTAAAAGATACTCAACACCATTAATCAATAGGGAAATGCACATTAAAACCACAATGAGGTATCACTACATACCCGCTGGAATGGCTACAATAAATGACGGACAACACCCAGTGTTGGCCAGGATGTGTTGCAAATTGGAGCTCTCATACGTTGCTGGTAGGAATGCAAAAAGGTATGGCCACTGTGGAAAACAGTTTGGCATTTTCTTACAAAGTTAACCATACACATGACCTAGCAATTTCACTCCCAGGTATTTACCCAAAAGAAAAGAAAACATATGCACAAAAAGACTCAGACTCAAATGTTCACAGCAGCATTATTCATAATAGCTTCAAACTGGAAACCCAACAATCATCAATGATCCGGACTTTGGTGGATGGACAGCCATCCAATGTGATTCTACTTAGCGATAAAAAGGAACAAACTACTGACCCAGACAATAAGGATGCATCTCAACAGCACTAAGCTCACTGAAAGAATCCCAACACAAAAGACTGTGTGCTGGACGATTCAACTGATGTAAAATTGTAGAAAAAACAAAACTAGTGACAGAAAGCAAATCAGTGTTGCCAGAAGCTAGTGGTCAGGGCAGGGGCCTGACTACAAAGGGTCATAGAATTTCCCGGGTGATGGAAAAGTTCTATCTGGTGATGGAGGTGGTGGTGATACTAATGTAGACATTTGTCGAACGCTTGTTTTGCACACCTGAATTTGGTGTATTTTATTTACTGTATGTAAATACACCCCAATAAAGCATACAAAAAGGAAAATATACTTTATGTCCACACCTGTGCCCAAACCAGACAGCCCATTAGGCAGTGACCGCCTGGCAACAGAGCTCACAGAATCTGTGCTTTTGATCTCTACCTGATGCTGCAGAACCAGACCCAGGTGGAGACGCCCTGAGAAGGGACACCGTGCACAGGCCGCTGGCAGTAGAATGACTGTTCTTATTCCCGCTGTTGCCGATCACACACGGCTGGAAAGTACAAACACAAGAGAAAAATTGAACATTTTAAGTATCATGTTACAAAATAACTGGGAGATCTTCCCCTTAACACGTTAAACAGAATAAAACAAACATATAGACATGAGAAGTAAAACATTTTTCAGCCTGTCCCCAAGAATGTGGTCTAAGTTCCTCTGTATATAAGATTCAAGACACCACTGCTATGAGCACCTCCTACATGCCACAGACGCTACAGGTGTGCTTTAATGCTTTGTCATTCAGAAAATATACATTGAACATTTTATACATTTTAAACAGTGTTCCAAATACTAGGAATATATCAGTGAACAAAAGTTCCAGCTATGTTGGAACTTATATTGCATAGGGAGAAGAACTACGTAAATACTACTTCCTGTAATCCTCAGGATGCTATGCAGTATTAATTGTTCCATTTTTCAAGTAAGGAAACAAAGGCAAAGGTATGTTAAGTGACCTGTCTATGCGAAGCCACCTAACAAGTGACAGGGCTGGGACATGAACCCTTAGCCCAGGCTGGGCTCACTGGGACACATTGCCAGGCATTAGATTTCTAGCAAGTGCACTAATAGCAGGCTTTCAAAATTGAGCGTATTTTCTTGATTTGGGTCATCAGATTTTCTTGATTTGGATCATCTGTAAAAACAAAAGTATTATACCTTGAAGGGAAGACTGAAGAAAAACTCTGTGTAAATATTCACACGCGTCTTGGATCCTATACCTAAATAGAGGAATGTCATATCCCAAAGTTTAACCTGATGATCTCAGAATACCTTTTTGGGTAGAGGGATGAAAAGTTAAAGAAAACTGATAAAATATTTGTCATTTTTGAAAATGACATGTATGAATATGAAATTACAAACTGCCAACTTTACTAATACTGACAATAAATGGCTCTTACCCCCTCCATCCATAACTGCTGTCCTACAACTGAAAAAAGAAAATTTCTAAACTCATGTCTTGTCATATAGCTTATCCCTGTCTTACTAGACCATTACCCCAGTTGTAGGTAAGAAAATACATTTTATAGGCAATGAACATGTTAGTTTAATGCCTGGAAGTCAAAAATTTTTTTTTTTTTAAGATTTTATTGTGGAAGGGGTACAGGACTTTATTGGGGAACAGTGTGTACTTCCAGGACTTTTTTTTCCAAGTCAAGTTGTTGTCCTTTCAATCTTAGTTGTGGAGGGTGCCATTCAGCTTCAAGTTGTCTTTTCAGTCTTAGTTGTGGAGGGTGCAGCTCAGCTCCAGGTCCAGTTGCCATTGCTAGTTGCAGGGGGTGCAGCCCACCATCCCTTGCGGGAGTTGAACCAGCAACCTTGTGGTTGAGAGGACGCGCTCCAACCAACTGAAACATCTGGGAGCTCAGCAGCAGCTCAGCTCAAGGTGCCGTGTTCAATCTTAGTTGCAGGGGGCGCTGCCTACCATCCCTTGCGGGACTCGAGGAATTGAACTGGCAACCTTGTGGTTGAGAGCCCACTGGCCCATGTGGGAATTGAACCGGCAGCCTTCAGAGTTAGGAGAATGGAGCTCTAACCGCCTGAGCCACCGGGCCGGCCTGAGGTCAGATTTTAAAGGAGGGGAAAACTTAGTTCATATAGAAGATTTGAAAGAGCACTTTGGGAGAAAGATTCTTTCCTTCCTGCTTCTGAAGTGGGGCCAGGCACCTACAGTGCACGTGTGTGCACAAGCTTAGTCTCAGCGGCAATTACCAACTCAGGCCACCGTGATGAGAACCCGCCCCATGGAAGAGCCTCATGTTACTAAGAGAACAAGGCTGATTTTCTCACTTGCGTGTTGAAAGCTCGTGTCACTTACACACTCCGCCTCTGGGCACACGTCCCTTCTCATCTGATCTGCAGATTCGCAGGACCTGGGCGTGTCTTCCCGCAGTAAGTTGAGCTGCAGCGGTGAGCTGCTCCGGGAGTTCAGGAACGCGTGCTCTCCACTCTGGCTCTCCCACTTGTCCCCAGCTTGCCTTCGGCTGATGACTGAAGGTGGCACTTCCAGGTTTGGAGCCACTGCGGACACTGAGGGTGGTATTTCCGAAGAGCATGGTGCTTCCCGGAATGGATATGAAGAGAATGATGGGGTCGAGAGAGGATATACAGGGGCGTCAGGCAGGAAAATGGTCATGAAAGTACCTAAGTGAGGAGCAGGGAGAGCCGGAAAAGACGGCAAACCACTGGATAAGGGCAGGCAGTCGAGTGCAGTTACAGAAGCTGTGTGTTCTCCACTCAGAGAGGTTACAACTGGGAGGGGAAACGCTGGTACGAGATAAGGTGCCTGGCTGGGAACCATCACTGCGGCCGGGAACGACAGGCTGGGGGCGTGAGGAGAGGCCGGGGATGGGCTCCAGGGCGGAACGTTCTGGACCTCTCCTCCACCAGCAGGGCAGAAGGGCCCCTGGGCGCTATGGCTGTCCAACGGCACTGGCGGCGTCTTCCGCCTGTGCTTCCCCTTCTTGCAACCTGCTGATCTGCTCGGCTTGGAGGCAGACTCTCCTGAAAGGATAGAGAGGGAGGCATATTATGAAAAGCTATACCCTCAAAGGAAGAGAAGAATGCCATTTACAGGTAAGTAGAGGAAAATTACCAAGGAATAAACATTGGCCAATACGAAATATTTCTACTCAGGGATGGAAAAAATTGGCTCTAAAAGGATGAACAAGATCCCAGATAAAAGTTGTTGCTATAAAATAAACTTATTTCAGCATCTCTCAATCAGTTCCTTACAAAATCAGCTTCTCACATCTAGAAGAGATCCAAGATAACAAATTGTTGATACAGATTTATTTCATCATCTCTCAACCAGTTCCTTACAAGCAAAACCCCCATTCTTCACTCCATTATCTCCCTGTACTGACACAGGACTTATAAAATTGATGACAACTATGTAGATAAATGGAATGTATTTTTAAAAATTTAACTACCTTGAACATATGAATATTTAGCTTTGCTTCTGCTTTCTTGCTGAAGATAGGAGCTGTAGGGTGACGACAGGATCTTTTCCCGGAATTTATCAACATAATTCTGCTCTTCCTTCTGTGTGTGGGCTGACAGAACAGCCTTGGTGAGCCCAACGTGCTTAAAATCTTCTGGGCTCAGGGGAGCTGGGTGTGTGCTGGGGCCCCAGGGCTCACAGGCTGGGGTGGCATCCTCTGCTAGAATGAATTCTGCTGAGGTGGAAGAAGACATTTCATTTTAATTCCTACCAAATATTTGCATTTATTTATTTTCACCAATTTAACTGCCTTTCAATAAATTTCATGAACATTAACTCAAGAGCTAGAATATAAAAAACTTCATCAACTTAGCACACAAATTCTTTTTATTTTTCTGCCTTTTTTATACTCTTTGTACACTTGTATATACATTTTATAGAGTTCTCACACTCAATGTGCATACTTATATATTTATTTAAATTTTGCTTTTATTGGAAGTATTTTTCTACCTTCCTGAATTTTTCAAAATTTTTCTTTTTTATCTTTGAGTATGTAACAGTCATGTGGTTCAAAAATCAATAAGCATTAAAATGACAGTATACTCCCCATTCCTGTCTACTATCTGCTTAGTTCTCATTTATTCTCCCAACAGAAAACCATTTCTTTTTTGTTTTCTCCTCCTTCTTCCCCCTCACCTCCCCACTCCAGTTCAAGCCGTTGTTTCTCAGTCAAGTTGTGTAGGACACAGCTCCCTGGCCAATGCTGGTATTATGAGCCTTGCGCTCCCCTGACTGCCGGTCGCCAGTCGGCCGCTCACAGCAGCTCTCGCCAGCTGCCGGCTGCTCATGATGGCTGCCGACCACTCACGCTGGCCACCGGCCGCTCCTGGCAGCACACGGTAGGAGCACGGCGCTCCAACCACCTGAGCCTCTGGGCCGGCCCCATAAAACCATTTCTTAGTTTCTTTATGCCTCTTTAAATAAGCACGAATATAGATTCTTATTCCCTACCCCCATTTTACCCAAAGGCATTTGATATGTACATGAGCCAGCCTGCAATGTGTTTTTCATTTAACAATATCCCTTTTATCAGTAGATAAATAATTGTCTCATACTTTCTTACATCACGTAGGTTTCAATTTCTTGTGTGTACCACAGGTTACTAAAGTAAGCATCTGTAGGTAGGCTTTGAGTTGTTTCTAAAACATTACTTCTTTCACGTACAAAAGATTTCATGGTGGACCCTGGCGGGTTCCCCCAACATCCATTCCACCTCTCCCCTGCTGTGCAGTATTCAGATGGTTTGGGTAGTCTTGGCCTCATTCCACTTCTAGAAGTAGGACCTGATTAGTGTAAACAACACAACTGACAGAGGACTTCTAATTCTGGCCAAGATGGACCAACAGGGGCTGAATTTACCTTCCTGCCTTAAACAACTAAATATACAATCAAAATATATGAAAGACTATGTGCACATCAGACACTGAACATCAGGTAACAAAGGACAGTGACCCCCTGAGGGACAGAAAACAAATGGGGTCAGCCCTAGGGCTCCCCCAGCTCATAGCCTGGAGGGAGTTTCCGAGGTGCAGGGTGGGGAAAGCAGGTGGAGCCCGGTGAGCTCCGGAGCTGAAGAGACAGAACTGAGACGAGTGTCTTGAGTTTGCAGGGACCAGTACTGGAGACGAGAGCTACAGAGAACACCTGGGGCATTCCCTAGAGCATCCGTGTGAGGGGAAAAACACCGGAAAGGAGTAGGGAAACAACCAAAACAACCACACAAGGTGAACGTGCTTGTCCCCGTCAGCCAGACGAGAAAATCTCACGGGGTAATTCATGGGGTTAGGGTACAGTACTCAGAAGGATCTTGCTTTAGTAGCAGAGAATAATTAAGTCTAGATTACACACTGCTCTGGTCTTGCCTAAAAAATTTTAAAAGAAAAGCCTGAAAGACTCAATCTGTTTCCATGTCACTTAACTGGATCCCAGAATAAGCCTCATCAATGTTTACAGGAATACAAAAATGTCCAGCGCGCATTCACAATATCTGGCACCCAATCAAAAATTACCACGCATGCAAAGAAGCAGGAAAATGCAACCCATCATAAAGAGAAAAATTAATCAAGCAAAATCAGCCTAGGGCTGGCAGACGGGGATGTTAATAGTTATTGTATTGTATTCCATATCGCTAGAGGGAATATCCAACATGTTACGTACTAGCGACATGGGAAATGTTTTTTTTTTTGTTTTTTGGTTTTTTTTTAAAGACCTAGGTGATGTCAGAAACATGGTGGCATGCGGGATCCCCCCTGATCTCTCCACTTGAAATTACAACAAGTTGAACAGCTATAATTTAACAAAGGATCCAGTGGGCAACACACAAACACGTCTGAGAGATCCATGCATCAAAACATCTGAATGTGGGTGAACCGGGAGGAAGAGGGGAGAAGAGAGGGACAAGTGCAGAGACGGGCACGTGGACGCAGCCTGGAGCTCACTACGGCCCTGGTCCCGGGAGAGAGGGGGATTCAGACTATAGGTGCACTCTCTGTGGCCCCGAGCATTCCTGCCTGAATGATCAACATACAATATGGCTGAACCCAGTGATCGGGGCAAAGACCTCAGTGCAAAGACCAAATACAGAAGTGCGACAGCTGTGGTCCAACAGTTCTCACTGCCAGGCAGAAAACAAAGCCATGAAGTCTGGCTGCCTCCCACCACCCTCCCAGAGCTTGACACCCCCACACCCTCCCAGTACTAGCAACAGGCCCCAGAAGAAACTGTAGCACTGTCAGATTAAAGAACAGAATATCTACAGCCCTGAGAACTGGAGAGACAGTTCCTGAGTGGCAGAGGTACTCTGTGGCTAATTTCCGTGACAAGGGAGAAGATATAGCGGCGAGGCAGCTGTGGTCTGGCAGTGTCACCGTTACTTGGAGAAGACCAAAGACACAAGCATACCAGTGCCTCTCCCAGCCCACTCCGCCCCCACCTTTTGCAGCTGATCTCAGCAGGGGCACCCAGGGCTGCTGAGGCACACAGCTCTGCATCTGGCTGCAGGGGCAGCACTGGGATTTCAGGGCCTCAGAACCCCATTGTCTACTACATCCTCCCAAGGGGGTGGTGCCCTGAGACTGAAGCGAGCTGGTCACAAAGGAGACGCCCAGCTCCCCAGGAAACATTCCACTGTGAGAAGGTGGAACAGGGCAAGAGAAAATAAAAATCTCCATTGCTACCTACAGGAAAACAAAAGAAAGACCACTCTGTCTCAACCTGCTGCAGAATTCCTTCCCATAGATGCCTAGGAAGAGAAATAATCCATCAATTACCATGAATAACCAAGGTAACAAGGTAGCGCATAAAGAAAATAAAAGATCTCCAGAAAATATGCTTAAAGACATGGAAATACGTGACTTAAATAACAGAATTCAAGACTGCAGCTCTGAAAAATTCAATGAGATGCACAAAAACTCAGATGGGCAGTTTAATGAACTCAGAAATAAAATCGATAAACAAATGAATACTTTACCAAAGAGATAAAAATTTTTAAACCAAATAGAAATTCTGGAAACGAAGAACTCAGTAACAGAGATGAAGGAGCTTAGGAAATAAAGCTGTCCAGATGAGGAAAGAATTAGTGATATCAAAGACAGAAATCTGGAAATGACGCAAATGGCAGAAGAGAGAGACTTGAGAGTTAAAGGAAATGAAGAACTCGAAATGAAAGAACTATCTGACTCCATCAGGAAGAGCAATATAAGAATAACGGGCACACCAGAAGGAGAGGAGAGGGAGAAAGGCAAAGAAAGCCGATTCAAACAAAGAGTCAACGAGAACTTCCCAAACCTATGGAAACAACTGGATCCTTGAATCCAAGAAGCAAACAGAACATCAATTACCTCAATCCTAAAAGGTCTTCTCCAAGGCACATATTGAAACTGTCAAAAATTAATGACAAAGAAAGAATTCTCAAGGCAGCCAGAGAAAAGAAGATAGCAACCTACAAAGGAAAGCTCTGTGGATTATCATGTGATTTTTCAGCAGACACTCCACAAGCTAGGAGGGAGTAGAATCAAATATTCAAACTATTGAAAGAGAAAAATTACCCGCCAAGAATAACATATCCAGCAAAGTTATCCTTTACATATGAATAATAAAGACCTTTCCAGATATACAGAAGCTGAGGGAATTTTCCTTAAGGCCTGCATTACAGGAAATACTGAAAGAGGTTATTCTACCTGAAACAAAAAGACAAAAGTATACAAAACTATGAATAAGATTACTAACAGACAGACAGAAGCAGGAAATGGCAATCCCTACACAGAATAGGACACTATACATGTGAACATAACATAAAGGGTAAAGGAAACAAAAACATAAAAAAAGAAAAAGAGAAGAAGAAGATAATTTGCTGCGGTAACTCAAAAATGAACTTACAGTATAAATAGGGATAATCTGTGACAACAAAAACATAAAAGGGGGTAAAGGTCTGAATCTGCAAAGGGGAATGGAGATAGGAAACAGAGGGAAAAAATCATAGAATGCCACCAAACTTAAATAACAGACAAAATACGAAGGCAAAAAAAAACCATGGAGACATTGAATGACCAGAAACAAAAGATATACCCTCATATATCAATAATCACCCTAAATGTAAATGGACTGAACTCACCAATAAAAAGGCACAGAGTAGCAGTTTAGTGGTTACCAGAGGGTAAGGGGGCAGAGGAGTGATAGAAGAGGGTAAAGGGAGTCAAATATATGGTGATGGAAGGAGAACTGACTCTGGGTGGTGAGCAAACAATGCAATATATATATATATTTGATGTATTATAGAAATGTACACTGGAAACCTATATAATTTTACTAATCAATGTCATTCCAATAAATTTAATGAATATTTTTAAAAAGCATAGATTAGTAAACATGAAAAAAGAAAAACCCATTGGAAAAATTTAACTGATTAATTTCTAACTACCTTTTCATGTTAATTTGCCTGGATGCAGGTTTCATTATTTTAGCCAATTAATTATTAGGTTGGTGCAAAAGTAATTGCGGTTTTTGCAATTTTTTAACCTTTTAAACCACAATTATTTTTGCACCAAGCTAATACATTCAAGACTTAGAAATATTCAACTGCACAATGTCAAAAATTTTTAAGGTTAAAAAAAAAAGACCCTAATAGAACTTCTAGAAATGAAAACTACAATATATGAGATGGAAAATACACTAAGTGGAAATAGCAAGAGATTAGATATTGCAATAAAAAATATTAGTGAATGTGAAGACACAGTAATACAGACTATCCAAAAATGAAACTTAAGAGGGAAAAAAAAGACTAAAAAAATGAACAGAACATCAGTGAACTGTGGGACAACTTCAAGCAGCCTATATACATTTAATTGGAATCCCCAGAAAAAAGAGGAGACAGAGACAGAAAAAATATTTGAGAAAATAAGAGAAGAAAAAATTTCAATTTGATGGAAACCGTAAACCTACAAATCCAAGGAACTCAATGAACTCCGAGCACAAGAATCATGAAGAACACTGCACCTTGGCACATGATAGCCATACTGTTCAAATCAGTGACAAAGAAAATCTCACAAGTAGCCAGAAGGAAGACATGCTGCATAAAATCAAGGATGACAGCAGATTTCACGTTAGAAACAATTTAACTGAAAAGACAGGGGAGCAATGTCTTTGAAGTTCTGAAAGATAAAAACTGTCAACCTAGAAATCTATACTCTGCTAAAATATCTTTAAAACTTGAAGGTGAAATAAAGACATTTCAGACATGAAAACTGACAGACTTCATCACCAATAGACCCACAGTACAAGAAAGAGTAAAGGAATTCCTTTAGGCAGAAGGAGCATGATTCCTGATGAATCCACATAAAGGAATGAAAAGCACAGGAAGAGACAACTACACGGATAAATATTTAACCTCTTTAAAAGATAATAATCACTTAAACAATAATGGCAACAATATAGTGTGGGATTTATAACACATATAAAAGTAAAATATATGTCAACATACAAAGGCCAGAGGGAATGGAGGTATACTATGGTAAGTTTTTATACTATACACGCAATAGTGTAATTATCTCTAGAAAGTAGGTTGTGAAAAATGAAATATGTGGATCATAAACCCTAAAGCAACCACTAAAATACAGTCCACTTTAAATATAGACGTATAGGTTAAATGTAAAAGGGTAGAAAAAGTGATGACACACTAACACTGATCAAAAGTAAACTAGAGTGAACATATTAAGAAAAAGTATGTTTTAGAGCAAAGAGTGTACAAGGGATAAAGAGGTCATTTCACAATGATCAAAGGGTCAAGTCACCAAGAGGGCATAACAATCCTAAACATTTATGCGCAAAATAAGACAGCTTCAAAATGCCTGAAGGAAACACCAATAGAACCACAAGGAGAAATAGACAAACCCACAATATGGTCTGCGATTTCAATACTGCTTGAGGTAAAACAAGTACAAAGAAGATTAGTAAGGACAGACAAGACTTCAAAAACACTACCATGTTTCCCTAAAAATAAGCCCTAGCATGATTTTTCAGGATGACATGCCCTGAACATACGCTCTAATGAGTCTTTTGGAGCAAAACTTAATATAGGACCTGGTCTTATTTTCGGGGAAACACAGTACCAACTAACGTGACCTAGTTTACACTGATAGAACAGTCAACCCAACAGCAGCAGAATACACATCCTTTTCAAGTACATACAGAACATTTACCAAGACAGACCACATTAGATACATAAAACAAGTCTCAATAAATTTAAATGAATTCAGGTTTTGTACTTTCTCTGACCACAATGGGATTAAAGTAGAAATCAACAACAGATCCATGAATATGTGATAACTAAACAACATGATAACATATAATACGATTTCAAAGAGACATCAAAAGATATTAGGCAGTATTTGAACACAATGAAAATAAAATGCAATATATCAAATATGTGGGATGTAGCTAAAGGTAAAAGAAAATTTTATACTAAAATCCATTAGGAAAGAAAAATGTCTGAAATCAACGACTTCAGTTTCCGTCTTAAGAAACTGGAAGTAGAGCAAGATAAACAAAAGTAAGTAGAAGAAAGAAAATAATAGAGCAATAAAACTGACCAACCTTCAGCCAGACTGATAAGGAGAAAAAAGAGAAACCACAAGTTACCAATTTCAAGAATGACAGAGGGACCATCACTAGAGAACTTACAGGTATCAAACGATTAATAAGGGAACATTATGAGCAACTTTATTCCAGTAAATTTGACAACTTAGACAAAATGGACCAATTCTTTGAAAGACGCAAATTAAAACTTCATTCCACAAGAAGTAGAGAAGCTGAATAGCACTACATCTGTTACACAAACTGAATTTGTAGTTAAAAACTTCTCCACCAGGAAAACTCCAAGCCCAAATGGCTTCACTGGTGAGTTTGAGCAAACATTTAAGGGATGAATATATACCAATTTTACATAAATTCTTCTAAAAAAAGTAAAGAGGAGGAAACGCTTCCCAGCTCATGCTATGAGGCCAGGATCATCCAGGGACCCAAACCAAACAAAGTCATTTTAAGAAAAACAAACAGACAAAGCTACAGGCCATTACTATGTTTTCCCTTTTCTACCATCTCCCCTCTCCCCTTACCTCTGGTTGCGAAGATATTTTAACATTTAAAAATCAATCATGGGGGTGCCGGATGGCTCAGCTGGTTAAGAGTGAGAGCTCTTAACAGGGTTGCCGGTTAAATTCCCACATAGGCTATTGAGTTGTACCCTCCACAACTAGATTGAAGACAACGAGCTGCCACTGAGGTTCCAGAGGGGTGGCCGGATGGCTCAGCTGGTTAGAGCTGGAGCTCTTAACAACCAAGTTGCCGATTCAATTCCTGCCTGGAGGTGGGCTGGGCTCCCTGCAACTAAAGATTGAAAATGGTGACTGGACTTGGAGCTGAGCTGCGCCCTTCATAACCAGACTGAGGGACAATGACTTGGAGCTGATGGGCCCAGTGAGAAGCACACTGTTCCCCAATATTCCCCTCAAAAAATTAAAAAAAAAAAAAATCAATCGTAATTCATCATGAACTGAAAAAGAAACTATTAATAAAAGAAACTGAAAAATAAAAACCTTGGGGCAGGCCCGGTGGCTCAGGCGGTTACAGCTCCATGCTCCTAACTCCAAAGGCTGCCAGTTCGATTCCCACATGGGCCAGTGGGCTCTCAACCACAAGGTTGCCAGTTCAATCCCTCCAGTCCCGCAAGGGATGGTGGGCTCCGCCCCCTGCAACTAAGACTGAACACGGCACCTTGCGCTGAGCTGCCGCTGAGCTCCCGATGGCTCAGTTGGTTGGAGCGTATCCTCTCAACCACAAGGTTGCCAGTTCGATTCCTTGACTCCCGCAAGGGATGGTGGGCAGCGCCCCCTGCAACTAAGATTGAACACGGCACCTTGAGCTGAGCTGCCTCCCGGATGGCTATTAGTTGGGAGTGAATCCCCTCAACCACAAGGCTGCCGGTTCGACTCCCGCAAGGGATGGTGGGCTGTGCCCCCTGCAACTAGAAAATGGCAACTGGACTGGGAGCTGAGCTGCACCCTCCACAACTAAGATTGAAAGGACAACAACTTGACTTGGAAAAGAAAGTCCTGGAAGTACACACTGTTCCCCAATAAAGTCCTGTTCCCCTTCCCCAATAAAATCTTAAAAAAATAAAAAAGCTTTAAAAAAAATAAAATAAAAACATTATAATCATTTCAATAGCTGCAAAGATTTGATAAAATCCAACATTCATTTCTGATAAAAAAAATGTATCAGGAAATTAGGAACAGAAGAAAGCCTACAACTAACACATTTTCTTTCTCATCAGGAAAAACACAAGGATATCTGCTCTTACAACTTCTAGTTAGTACTTAGTGGAGGTTCTAACCAGTTAATAAGGCAAGAAAAATAAATACAAAGATCTGGACTGGAAAGGAAAAAGTAAATCTGACTTTCACAAACATGATTGCACATAATCCCAGAAAGTGAGTTTGGCAAGGTTGTAGAATAAAAGATTAATATGTAAAAAATCAATTTTTCTATACACTGGCAACAAAAAATTGGAAATTGATCGTAAAAAAACAACAATCCCATTTATAATATGAAATAATCAGGGATGAAACTGACAAAACATATGCAAGATCAGCTCCCTGAAACAAGATAACGCTGTAAGAAATGAAAGAGCATCTGAATAGATGGATAGGTGTACCAGGTTAATAGACTGGAGGACTTTATTTTGGGATGTCTATTCTCCCCAAATTGATGTATAGATTAAACACGATCCCAATCAAATGCTCTGCAGAAATTTTTAAAAAGACACTGAGAAAGTGATTCTAAAATTTGTATGGACAAAGGACTTAGAATATTCAAAGCACTCTTGTAAAAGAATAAAATTGCAGGATTTATGTTACCTGATTTCAAGACTTACTACAAAGCTACAGGAATCAAGGCTGTGTGGTCCTGGTAAAAAGGGTTTATCAGTTTTGTTCATCTTTTCAGAAAACTTTTAGCTTTAATTTTCTCTATCGTCTGTTCGTTGATTTCTGCTTCTTCTTTACTATTTCCTTCCTTCTACCTTGGATTTACTTTGCTCTTTTTTATGCCTCCTTCTTAAACTGGAACTTTATATCAGACTTGAAACATTTGTTCCCCAGTAGTAGCATTTCAAGCTGTTAATCTCATTATAAGTAAGCTGTACTTTCATTACCATTGATTTTGAAATATTTTCCAATATTCTTTGTGATTTGTTTTTTGAATCATGAATTATTTAGAAATGTGTTGTTTAGTTTCTAAATGTTTGGGTTTAAACATCTTATTTTTTATTGATTTCTAATTGAATTGACTCTAGCCAGAGAACACAGATTGTACAACATTGATTATTTAAAAGTTGGGACTTATATTACAGCCCAGCATATTTTATCAGTTACAGAGAGCGAGTGTTAAATTCCCCAATTATGCTTATGAAAGGTCCATTTCTCTCCTCAACCCTTTCCATTTTTGCTTCATATAATTGAAGCTCTGTTATTAATGTCTTCCTGATGACTCTCTCATTATGAAAAGTCTCTGTCTTGATATCCTTTTATTAATATGGGCATTTCAGCCTTCTTATGCTTATCGTTTGTATTGTACATCTTCCCCATCCATTTATTCTCCAATCTACTTGTGAATTTCTATTTCAACTGTACTTTGCAGACAGTATATAGTTGGATCTTGATTTTTTCATCTGTTCTGACAATTCCTGTCTTTTAATTGGAGTGTTTAGTCCCTGTTATGTAATTATTGATATAGCTGGGGTTACAGCTATTATTGGTTTGATATATTGAATTTTTGTTACTGTCATTGCTCTATTCCTCCCCTCTGTCCTTCTTTCGGATTATCCGAGTACTTTAAAATGTTACATTTTAATTTAGCTCTTGACTTTTTAGCTGATTTTTGGATCTCACACTCCATCTTGACTCTATAGGTTCAGAAATATCTGTGATGGCAAAGTTTCTGGAGACTAATTGTCAGTGTTCAATTCCACTTTGCCACTCGTTTACTGGGTGACTTTGGGCAAGTTAAGTCACTGAAGGTCTTTGTGCCTTGATGTTCCACATATAAAATGGAGATAGTAACTTGCAGGGAAATGCGTTTGTGCTCGTGGTCCTCACCCAATGCTTTATGAAAATCAGGGTGCAAGCTGCAGGAAAGCAGACAAACACAGACGCCCTACAGTGGAAGAACATCTGGGCTCTGATTCTGTTTCTCCTTGTAATGAAATTGTGGCCTTGCAGATATTGAGACTGGTTTAAGATCAGGAGAAATGGTTATCAGTAAATATCTCCTTAAATGAAAGCATATCGGTTTTAGTATACATTCTTTCAAGATGGTAATATAAGACCAGAGCATAAAGTGTAGTGGCATGGTCAAAAAGAGCTTTCCATGCTGGGTGAGACCCTACCCCCCACGGCGGCATCACTGGCAGCGACGTGTCCACACACAACCCAAAGAAGTAAGAATGTGCACATGCTGTCCCGAGGGACTAGCTCAGGTCTCATACAGCTGTATCTTCAGCTCATCAGCCACACAACCCAACCCCACAAGACTGTACCCCTGGCCTCTTCCCACCAACCCACAGCCCACCTGTCAATACTACGCTCCCCGTCTCAAAGGCTGGCCGTGAGGATTAAATGAGTTCCACTTCTATGAAGAGCTAAGGACAGGGAACGGCACATAGCAAGCGCTCAACACGTTAACTCACATACCGCTGAAGACCAGCAGAGATAAGTTAGAGATAATCCAAAAACCTGATTTACACACGTGTTACCATCTCCATCAAATTGTTACAGGTAATGAAAAAGTCAAAAGAGGAGGCAGCCAAAAGGAACAAAAAGACATCGGAATAATTTACCAAGTCACTCTGATTTTAAATGAAGAGCGTTTGAAACACTCTCACTATCATCAGACCGACACAAACATTTCAATATGGGTACATGATCCACGTCGTCACAACCACAAAGGTTGAAAGATATCTTCTTTCAAGGTCAGCAACAAAATGACCTAACGGCATTAGTAACAGCTAACGCTAATTAAGGGTTTACGCGTACACAGTGTTCTAAGTGCTTTACGTGTGTCAGCTGATTTGATCGACAAATGACTTAATAAGAAATACAGTTCAAGATATATGTATATATGTAACCTATATAAACCTGACGATACTTCCAAAAATACTTTAACTGAATTAAGAAAGAGTTTTTGTAATTTAGAAGCGATTACTAAGTAAATGGTAGAAGTGACTTTTGTTTTCTCAAAATCGTGTTGAATACACTTAAAGGAAAAGGTAACTACAGCACCTGACTCTGGGGGCGGGACGTGGACAATGGTGCTGCGGTAACTGCACTGGCTGATGCCGGAGCCCAGGCTCAGGACGGCCGTGGGCAGGGTCCGGGCAGCTCCTCCTTCAGCGTTGGGGGGCCGTCCATGAGTTGGCATCTCTGGTTTACGTACGGCCGGGGTCTGAGAAACAGCTGGTGATGCAAGAGAAACTGACAGTGAAAAGAAAACCTCCCAACAGGAAATTTATATTAAAGACCCACACAGTGTACAGATCTGTATAACTGATAAATAAAACCCAACGGGCCATAAAGAGGAATAAGAAACAGATTATTTGTGATTACAATGAAATAACTAAAGTCAGGAAATTAAAGAGAAGCAGGAAGGGTGGCTTTATAATAACCCTTTTCATGTCACTGCGCAGGGCTTTCCTGTTACCTCGCAATGCTTGGGCACCATCTGCCCTGTGCTGCTGTCTGTCTTCTTCTGAGGATGAAGTTGTGTTTGTACAGGATATACATTTTCTTTTCAAAGCTGGAATGTTGTAGCTCTTCAGGTATCTGCAACCACATAATTAGATCACGTGTTCTTACCTGGCCCCTAACTTTGCCGCGTCCCACATTTTGCTCACACCTCTTCATTTTACTTTTATTACTTATTGAATAAATTTGACCTGTAACGCTGTATAAGCTTAAAGTATACAGCATGTTACTTTGATGTATGTTATGATTGCGGATGAAGCAGTATTAATCATCTTACATAATTATAGAACAATATTATTGTGTATATTCATTATACTGTGCATTAGATCTCTGTAGCTTATTTACCACTTGTTACAAGTTTGTACCCTTAAACACCTTCACCTTTATCCCTCCACTCCATCTCCTGGTAACCCTCATTTTCCTGTTTTTTCCAGGTTTAATTTTTTCAGATTCCACATATAAGTGGTATCACACAGTACTAGACTTTCTCTGACTTAGCTTGCTGAGCATACTGTGTTCAAGGTCCATCTATGTTGTCACAAGTGAGAGGATGTCCTCCTTTCGCATGGCTGAACATACGTGTATATGGACCACATCTTTTTTATCCATTCATCCATTGATGGACATTTGGGCTGTTTCCTTCTCTTGACTATTATGAATAATGTTGCGATAAACATGGGCATGCATACAAAGGTCTGACAGTTAAGTTTGTGAACTTGTTGCAACACTGTTGCTAACCTTTTTTGATATCAGAGGGATTATTCATTATGAATTTGTACCAACTATACAAACAGTTCACCAAGTACACTATGTGGAAGTGCTGAAAAGGCTGCGTGAAAAAGACGACCTGAACTTTTACCAACAATTCATGGCTCTGGCATCACGACAATGCACCAGCTCACACGGCACTGTCTGTGAGGGAGTTTTTAGCCAGTAAACAACTGTATTGGAACACCGTCCCTACTCACCTCATCTGGCCCCCAATGGCTTCTTCACCCAAAGATAAAGGAAATATTGAAAGGAAGACATTTTGATGACATTCAGGACATTGAGGGTAATACAACGATAGCTTTGATGGCCATTCCAGATAAAGAGTTCCAACATTGCTTTGAGGGGTGGACTAAGCGCTGGCATCGGTGCCTAGCTTCCCAAAGTGACCACAGTGATATTCAGCAATAAGGTATATAGCACTTTTTCTAGGATGAGTTTGTGAACTTAATTGTCAGTCTTCGTATATCTCGTCAAAATCCTATATTCATTTCCTTTGGGTATATACCCAAGAGTGGAACTGCTGAATTGCATGGTAGATCTATTTTCAATTTTTTGAGGAAGCTCGACATTGTTTCCCACAGTGGTTGGACCAATTTACATTTCGACCAACACTGCATAGGGGTCCCCTTTTCACCACATCCTCACCAACACCTACTCTGTCATCTTCTTGATGACAGCCATTCTAATGGTGTAAGGTGATAGCTCATTATTGTGGTTTTGATTTGCATTTCCATAATGATTAGTCATACTGAGCATCATTTCATGTGTCTGTTGGCCAGTTTGATGTCCTCTTTGGAAAAAAGTCTATTTAGTTATTCTGCCCATTTTTAAATCGGTACGTATTTTAAGTTGACCAAGTTCTTTACTTTCGCTATTAACCCCTTATCTGATACATCATTTTCTCCCATTCTGTAGGTGGTCTTTTAATTTTGTTCCTTTTGGTGTGCAGAAGCTTTTGGGTTTGATGTAGTTCCACTCGTTGATATTCACTTTTGTTGTTTGTGCTTTTGGTGTCGTGTTTTTAAAAAATCATCACCAAGAACAGTATATATGAGCTTCTTCTCTACATTTTCTTTCAGGAGTTTTATAGTATCAGGTCTTACACTTAAATCTTTGATCCATTTTGAGTGAGTTTTTCTGAATGGTGTTGGATAGGAATCCAATTGCATTGTTGTGCATGAGTTTCTCCAGTTCTCCCCCCACCATTTGTTAAAGAAACTACTGGGTATTTTTGGCTCCAGCGTCAAATATTAATTGACTATATATACTGGGATTTTTTCGGTTAACGTGTCTATTTTTGTGCATGTATCATGTTTTTATTTCTATGGCTTTGTAGTGGAGTCTGATATCCAGAAGTGTGATGCTCCAGCTTTGTACTTATTTTCTCAGGATTGCTACAGTTATTAGGGGTTTTGTTTGTGGTTCCACACAAATTTTAGGATTGTTTCTTCTGTTTCTGGAAAGAATGGCTTTGGTGTTTTAATGGGGACTGCACTGAATCTGTAGGTGGCTTTGGGTAGAATGGCCATTTTAATGGCCAATATTAATTCTTCCCATCCATGAACACAGGATGTCTTTCCATTTGTTTGTGTCTTTTTCAATTTCTTTCAGCAAAGTCTTGTCTTCCTCATTGTACAGATCTTTCACTTCCTTGGTTAATTTCTAAGTATTGTATTGTTTTGGATGCTGTTGTGAATGGGATAGTTTTCTTTTTCAGATGCTTCATCATTAGTGTAAAGGAATGCAATTGATTTCTACGTTTCTTTTTTTTATCCTGCCACTTTACTGAAATTGTTAATTCCAATAGTTGTTTTTTTTTTGACCAACTCTTTGGGATGTCCTATATAAAAGATCATATCATCAGCAAAGAGCAACAATTTTGCTTTCCGATTTGGATGCCTTTTCACTGTCTTGCCTAATTTCTCTAGCTATGACTTCCAGTACTATATTGAATAGAAGTGGCAAGAGTGGGCTTTCTTGTCTTGTTACTGACCTAGAGAAACCATCCCAGCCTGAATCACTGGATTGTTACATCGCTTTTACCATAGTCTTGAATTGATCCTCAAATCTTGTATCATTTAAATTTGACAAGCGTAGGTCTTGTCTTTTCAACTATACCCCATAGCTCCTTTAAAGAAGGAATCCATCTTCCAATTTTTTGCATCCCCCGAAATGCTGAGTACATCATGAACTGTATGTAGTAAGCACTCCGTAAATATCTATTGGTTTATAGTGAAAAACCAAGACAACAGCTACCGTGTTTCCCTGAAAATAAGACCTAGCCAATCAGCTCTCATGTGTCATTTGGAGCAAAAATTAATATAAGACCCGGTATGATGTTATAGTATATTATATTATATATTACATTACATTACATTATATTAAGACCGTGTCTTATATTGTAGTAAAATACGACTGGGTCTTATATTAATTTTTGCTCCAAAAGACGCATTAGAGCTGATGGTCCGGCTAGGTCTTATTTTTTGGGAAACACGGTATTAAAAATTATACCAAGTCTCCACAGTGACAATGTTTGCTTTCAGAAAAACTACCATGTTATCAAAACTTGTGCTTCATACCTGATAACACTATCAATACAGTTTATTTGCTGGTAGGATGGACTATGCTGATCTTTCCTCAAATCTTCACGAGACTCAGAGTATGGGCTATTATTTTTCAATGTCTGGCAGGAAGAAAAGGCTTTCTGCTCACCTAAAAGAGAATGAAAGGATGTACAATTAAAATATGTATTATTCTTAAGAACACGTACTTATTCAGCAAAATTAAATCATGGCACTTTAGAATAAATACATTCAATAGAATATCATGTACCTAATAAAAATGAGCTCAAATCTAAATGCACTGATACAGAAAATTATCCAGATAGAATGATTACTTACATGATTACTTTTTTTTTAAAGGAGTGAAACAAATAATTCGGGAAAAGATTATCAAGGAATACAACTACCAGTGAAAGGTTGACAGGAATGGCAGAATGTCAAGCTGACACTGTACAACTGGTCCATCCCGCATTACTAAGAACAGGGCAGCACACACTGTGCGCATCTTACATTTTGCAATATTAAGTGCACAGCGTTGCCCATGTTGAACTGGTGTCCAACAGAACTTTCTGCGATGACAGAATTGCTCTTTATCCGTGCTATCCAACATGGTGGCTACTAAGAACGCATATAGTGATTAAGCACCTGAAATGTGGCTAGAGCTACCGATACACGAAATTTAATTTTTTTTCTATTTGTAATTAATTGGAATTTAAATTGCCAAATGTGCTAGCGGTTACATATCAGAGAACATGGGTAGAGAGAAGAAACAAGGCCTCAGGCTGGACCACTGAAGGACTTAAATTTTCTGTAGAGAAGGAGGAGCCAGTAAAGGAGACCGGAAAAAGAAAATCCAGAAAGATAAGAGATCTTGCAAAGTATGGTGTCATGGAAACCAAAAACAGAAACTATTTCAAGAAAGGAGTAACTAGGTCAAGTATTGAGAGGTTGAGTGAAAAAATGTTAGCTACTGTTGTCATGATCAATAAAGCTGCTTGAAAGAGGCTTATTTTCAGAGGAAAGTATGGAAAAATGAATAATTAACATTAAGTCATTAACTTTATATTTTAAAATTTAAATAATTTTAAAGCGTTTACAAAAATAGTACAGAGTTCCCATACACCCTTACCCCAGCTTCTACGAATGTAGTATCTTCTATAACCAAAATGAACAAAACTAAGAAATTAACAGTGGTACACTACTAACTGAACCATAGACTGTCTGGATTTCACCTGTTTTCCACTAAATGTCATGTTTCTGTTCTAGGACCCAATCCAGGATCTCACATTGAATTTAGTTCTTAATGTCTGCTTAGCCTTTTCTTAGCTTTCATGATTTCAACACTTTTGAAGAGTGGGACAGGAATTTTGTAAAACACCCTTCAATTTGAGTTTCTCTGATATTTTCTCATGATCAGCTTGGGGGCGATTACCACCAAAGAGCAAATGCTTCCTTTCGCATCAGGCCAGGGTTACGTGATGTTGCTAGGATTTTAGTACTGGTGTGTTAACCTTGCTCATTGATCAAGGCGGTATCTGCCAGGTTTCTTCTACGCAAAGTTACTATTTTACAATGTAATAAATAACGTAAACAATACATGTTGTAGAGAAATACTTTCAGACCATGCAGATATCCTGTTTCTCTCATACTTTCACCTACTGGCTGCACGACAATGTGAACGTACTCAATGGCACCGAACTATTCACTTAAAGATAGTAAATTTTACATAGATATAAAACCAGAATTAAACCTTTCATCTAATTCTAGCATTCATTGGAGGATACTCCCCTCAGCACTTATTACAGTGGAATTCTTTTCTTCTCATTCAATTTTACTGCGATATACTTGGCATGACAACCAGCAGTGCATAAGTTTCAGGCATCCTAATAGCAATTTTCTATAGTCCCCATTCCCTCTACATTTATTGATCAACATTTTTCTATTAGCAAGAGTTTCCCTTCTCTCCTTTCCCTTTTATTTATTCATCTAATCATTTATTTATCAGCATGGACTCCTGGATATTTATTTGTTGGGTTATAATCCAATACTACCATTATTTACTTTGTTGCTCAAATTGTTCCAATTTTGGCTATTGGGTGCTCTTTCAAGTTGTCTCCTGTGTCCTTTTGACACTCTACCTTTCCCCTTGTTTTTCTTGAGCACTTTCCTACATCCTGGCTCTAGTTTCTTTTATTGGAAAAACATTTAGAAACGAAAACCTGGGAACTAGATATGCTCATTCTTAAATGTGTCCCTCCTTACAGGTCCTCTCAATGGACAAACTAGTAAATACATGTACATATACTAACCCTTGTCTGTCCATCCATCCATCCATCCACCCATTAAACAAAAAGGCATGTGTTCATGCTGACACCTTTAACTCAAATCCAGCACCAGAGTTCATGCTAACATTCCTTCCTTGCTTATTTGTAACTTCCTTCTCTGATAAGGAAGAATCTGGTCATGGTTCTCTATAACGTACACACCTATTTGCTCAACCCTAGTATACATATAAAGTGGCTTCAGAATTGCTAACCTACATTCTCGTGAGAAACAAGTTTATCAAGTTGGTTGCAGTATTTGTGCACACTTATGTTTCGTGTTTAGTCCTAGGGCAGCCAGTTAAGCTATACAGCTCCTTATTTCCCCACTCCTGTCAGTATGTTCACATCATTCATTTGTAACATAGTTAGATTTATTTGCCTGTATGTCATGTGGGTTCACTATGAACTCTGGAGTAGGATGAGGTGTACAGATCCATGGTTTTTAACCAATGTATCCACCACTAGAGTAACAAAGAGAACATTTCCATCACTCAAACACTTCCCTCCAGCTGCCCTTTTGCAGTCAACTCCTTCCCTACCCTTAGCAAACACTGATCTGTTTTCCAGATACAGTGCATCCCAGAAGAAATGCTTTTCCAGAATGGAATCATACTACTACATGTAACCCTTTTGGTTCTGGCTTCTTTCATTTAGCAAAATGCATCTAAGATCCATCTATTCTGCTGTAGGAATCAAGTTCATTAATAGGTCATAGTGCACTGTACCACAGTTTATCCATTCACCTGCTGAATGACATCTATGTTGTTTTGGCAAGTCTGAAGAAAGTGTCATAAACATTCACAGAGGTTTCTATGTGAACTTGGGCATTTTTTTCATATACTACTTGCTATCCGTATAACATCTGGAAAATATTTGGATCTCTTGACCATTTTTAAATTGGGTTTTCTTATTGTTGAATTTTGAGAGTTCTTTATGTATTCTGCATAAAATTTCTTTATTGTACACATCATTTGCAAATATTCTGTGTTTTCATTGTCTTTCAAAGAGAAGTTTTTAATTTTGAAAAAGTCCAATTTAACAATTTTTTTCTATTTTATGGATCATGCTTTTGATGTCACACATCTCTCTGCCAAACTCAAGATCAAAAAGACTTTCTCCTAGACGTCTACAGTTTTAAGTTTTACATTTAGGTCTTTGGTCAATTTTGAATGAATTTTTGTATAAATGTGTAACATATGTGTTGTTTCATTTTTTTACATATATGGTTGTCCAGTTATCCAGTGCCATTTGTTGGAAAGACTATCCTTTGTCCACTAACTTGACCTTGCACCTCTGTCAAAAATTAATTGACCACATTAGTGCAGGTCTTCTTTGGGACTCTAATCTGTTCCTCCGATTTATCCCTTCATGAACATCAGTCTTAATTACTGTAACTTCATCGTAAGCTTTAAAATCAGGTAGTGGGAGTCCTCCAACATGGTTTTTCTTTTTCAAAATTGTTTTGACTATTTTAGTCCCTTTGTCTTTGCATATAAATTTGGGGATCAGCTTGATGATATCTACAGAAAAAAAGTCCTGCTGAGAGTTTAATTGGAATTACATTGAATGTACAGATCAAATTGGAGAGAATATTGAATATTCCAAATATGCTGAATATTCCAAACCATGAACATGAAATACGCATATCTTCCCATTTACTTAGTTCTTTAAAAAAATATTTTTTCTTTCATCAGTGTTTTTTAGTTTTCTGCATATACATATTTCACATAGTTTGTTAGTTTACATCTAAGTACTTCCGGTTTTCGTTAGTTTTAAAACATTTGCTTCCAGTTTTTCTCTGTATATAGAAATTCGATTTTTATATACCGAACTTGTATCTCGTGACCTTGCCAAAATTAGGAATTTTTGTAGATTCATTAGGATTTTCCTATGTAGACAATCATGTCATATGTGAATAGAGTTTTATTTTTTTCCTTTCCCATCTGTTGTTTTTTTATTTTTTTTTCTTGCCTACTCCACTGACTAAGACTTCCAGTTTGATGGTATAAAGAAGTGGTGACGGGACATTCTTCACTTAGTTCCAAAGTTAAGATGAAAGCATTCTCTCACCATTAAGCCTAACATCAGCTTTAGATTTTTTGCCGATGCCTTTTTTGTTAGGTTAACTAAATTCTTTTCTATTTCTAATTTTTGAGAGTTTTTATTATGCATGGATGTTGAATTTTGTCACACGCTTTTTCTCCATCTATTGAAATGATCAGATGGTTCATCTTTTTTATTCTGTTGATATGGTGAATGAAAGTGATTGACTTTTAAATATTGAAACAGCCTTTCATTCCTAGGACAAATCATACTTGGGTGAAATATATTTGTCCTTTTTATACATTGCTGGATTAGATTTGCTAATATGAAGCGTGACAAAAAAAAATACAGTGAATGCTGCTGCCAAGTACCACCCAACGGAAAGGCAGGGATCTTCAACACAGGAAGTGGTGGCATCGAACCTTAATTAACAGTGTGACAAGTTTCAACTTGTTCAGTGCAGTCAATTGGATGTGAGCTACGGTTGAGAGAAGGTGTGTTTTAAAGTGTGCCGTAAATCATCCTCCATCATGACAACGCTCCGTGTCTCACATCGCTTCTAGTACAGCAATTTCTGTCACATAAAAACATTACGATGTGTCCTCATCCACCTTATTCACTGGATCTGGCACCGTGTGACTTCTGGCTCTTCCCCAAAGTCAAAATGACTATGAAAGGTAAACATTTTGAATCAATTCAGGACATTGAGGCAGCCATGACAGAGCAACTAAAGACACTCATGAAAGAGGACTTCCAGAACTGCTAGAAAGTAGCAAGAATGATGGGATAAGTGTGTTTGAAGTGGGGGTGAGGGTGGGTATTTTGAGGGTGATTAATGGCAATGTGACTTTTACTGTAATAAATTTTTAAAAATTTAAACATTCACTGTGTTTTCACACCTTGTATGTAATTGAGAATTTTGCAAATATGTTAATGAGGGATACTGGACTGCAGTTTTCTTGTAATGCCTTTATCTTGTTTTTGCATTAGGATAATAGTGGGTTCATAAAACGTGTTTGGAAGTTTTCCTTCCTTTTCTATGTCTGGGAAATATTCTACATAAGAACTGAATTATTACTTCCTTGAATGTTTGAGAGACTTCTTCAGTGAAACCACGTGGGTGAGGACTTTTCTTTGTTGGAAGATTAACTTCAATCTGTAATAGATATGTCTATTCTAGTTAACTATTTCTTCTTCATTGAATTTTGATAGTTTGTCTTTCAAGTAATTGGTCTATTTCTTCTAAGCTGTCATATTTATGGACACAGCTGTTTGTAATCCTTTTAAAATCAGTGGGGGTCTTTCATTCTTGATATTGGTGATTTTTGTTTTCTTTTTGTGTTCAGTATAAAGATTTG
This sequence comes from Rhinolophus sinicus, assembly GCF_057876585.1. NCBI lineage: Eukaryota > Metazoa > Chordata > Mammalia > Chiroptera > Rhinolophidae > Rhinolophus > Rhinolophus sinicus. The sequence goes on along the minus strand of NC_142514.1, from coordinate 5,013,618 downwards.
TTCATTTTATTTTTATTAACTTTAGATTTCATTAATTTTTGTTTTTTCTATTTTCAATTCCACTGATATCTGGTCTTTATTATTTCTTTCCTTCTGCTTACTTTGAATTGAATTTGCTCTTCTTTCTCTCGTTTCATAGGAGAAAGCTTAGATTACTGATTTGAGACATTTCTTCTTTTTCCCATACGAACACTTAATGTCATAGATTGCCCTTTAAGCATTGCTTTAGCTACATCCCACAAATTTTATGCTGTCTTTTCAATTCTCTTGGTTCAAAACGTTTTTATTTCCCTTGAGACTTTGGCCTGTGGGTTATTTAGAGGTATGTTATTTAATTTCCAAATATTTGGGCATTTTCTAGATAATCTTTGTTACTGATTTCTAGTTTAATCCATTATGTTAGAGAATATACTCTGTATGATTTCTATTCTTTAAAAATTGTTAAGGTTTGTATCATGGCCCAAAATATGGTCTATCTTGATGAATGTTCCATGCATCCTTCAGAAATATGTGTTATGTTGTTGATTGGAGTGTTTCATACATGTTAATTGGGCCAATCTTGTCGATAGTGTTGTTCAGGTCTCCGATATCTTTACTAATTTTCTGTCCACTTATTTTATTAATCACAAAGAGAGGTGTGGTGCAGGTTCCAACTATCACTGTGGATGTATTCCTCCTTCAAGTTTTTATGAGTTTTTGCTTCATGTATTTTGAAGCTCTGATGTTAGGTGCGTAAACATTTTAGGACTGTTACATATTCTAAGAGAATCAACTCCTTTGTCATGCAATATCCCTTTGAAACCCTGATAATATTCCTTATTCTAAAGTCTATTCTGTCTAATCTTAATACAGCTTTCCAGCTTTCTTTTGTTTCTGGTGAGCACAGTGTATCTTTTTTACCTTTTTAACCTATGTTCTTATTTCCAAAATGGGTTCTTGTAGGTAATATGCATAGGCACCTTGTTTTTTCATCCAATTTGACAATTTCAGTCTTTAACTGGTTGGTATATGAGATGATTCACATTTAATGTAATTACTGATAGTTGGATTAATATAAACCATATTGCTAGCTGTTTTCCATTTGTTCCATCTCGTTTTTTGTTGTTTTCATACCCCTCCTTTTTTGCTTCATTTTGAGGTGTTTTAGATTCCATGTTACCGCCTCTACTGATATTACTTATACTTCTTCAAAAACTTTTTCTAATAATCGGCCTAGTCATTTGCTACCTCCAAATAACACAGTGCTTCAAATGTAGTGTTGACGACTTTACAACAGAATATCCCCAATATCTCCCTCCCGTCCTTTGCAGTATTTTACCTCTGTTTCAAATGCAGAACACTGTTTTTGCTTTAGTCTGTTACCTTTTACAACAATTAAAAATTAAGTGAAGAGTAGAACTGATTTTACCCTTCATTTAGTCCATTTTCAGTGCTTTTCATTTCTTTGTGTAGATCAAAATTTATGTCTGATATCATATCATATTCCTTTTACCTTTAGAAATTCTTTAGCATTTCTTATAGAATATATCTGCTGGTAATAAATTCTCCGTTTTTGTCTGAGAAAAATCGTTATATCCTTTCCACTTCTGAAAGATACTTTCCAGAAGTTGTAGAATTTTGCACTGACAGATTTTTCTTTTTCTTTTCTTTTTTTTTTTTAAGGAGGGCACAGCTCACCGTGGCCCATGCAAGGATCGAACCCGCAATCTTGGTGCTACCAGTACCATGCTCTAAACAACGAGTTTTTTCTTTAAAGACAATACTTTATTTTCTTGTAATGTGCATGGTTTCTGAAGAAATGTCTACTGTAATTCCGATCATTTTTCTCTATCTATATGTAATCTTTCTTTTTTCGTCTACTTTCAAGATATTCTCTGTTTTCAGCAGTTTGAAAATGACATGCTGACGTGTGTGTTGTTTTTATTTTGTGGTGGGTGTGTTGTTTTTTTCCTTTTTTAAATTTACAGTACTTGATGTTCTTTGGATCTGGAAAATCTTGGCCATTATTTCAAGCATTTCTTCTGGGATTCCAATTACTCATATGTTAGTTCATTTGATATTGTCCCAAAATTCTTAACATGCTCTGTTCTACGTGTTTCTTTCTCTTTGTGTTTCAGTTTGTGTAATTTCTATTTATGTATCTTCAAGTTTACTGATTCTTTTCTTGGTTGTGTTCAGTGTCCATCAAAGGCATATACGTATTCATCCCGAGCCTTTCTAACACTTCCATTTGATCTTTTATGTTCCACCTCTATTCTGTGATTACCTGTACACTCTTGCATGTTGCCTACTTTATCCATTAGAGCCCTTAATGTACTATTCAGTTATTTTAAATTCCCCTTCAGATAGTTCCAACATTTGTGTCATAACTGACTCTTGTTATGATGACTATTTTGTCTCTTGGCAGTTTTTCTTGCTGTTTCATGTGCTTCATAATTTGTTGAAAACTGAACAACTTGTGTAGAACAATAGAGACGGGGCATGCCTTCCTTCTGCTAGGCCTGTGTTTGAGTTAATCTAATTCAGTTTAGGCCAGGGTTGAAGTGTGTTGTTGTTCTGGTTTCACTCAGTCTTACAGCTTTTAAATTCCTCTGGTGAAACTTCGTGTTTCAGGTGATGCTGGTTTGCTAGAGAGCATTGTCCCCCCACCATCATCTCTACTTTCAGCTTCTGGTCTTCCTTTTGCATTGTTCCTCAGAGAAGGTCTTGTGCCAGTTATCTGATTCAGTCAGCGAGTGCACCAGTATGCAGGGCACACATCTCACCTCTCCCTGCAAGTGTGCCTCTCTCCTTAGATTTAGGCCTGTTGGCTGCCCTGTAACCTCCGCACTCTGATGGGTTCCAGAAAGACCATGAGCTTGCCAGGTGTCTGGCTTTTTACCTTGTAAGTTTGGAATGGTGCTCATTCCAGCAGTCCCTGAGCAGAAACCAAAGCACTCTCACTGAATTAGTTCAGTTCATGAATCATTTCTTTTCCTCAGGCACTGCATCACCCAAGAAGTAGAACATTCACTTATCTTCAACTTCCCTAACTGCTTGTCTGGCAGCTGACATCAGTCTCTGTAGCTGATGAAGGGGCTTTCCATCTCTCCGGTGCTCCTCGCAATTCCATCTCAACTTTTAAAACTTCCCTTATCCTATTTTAAAGCATAAACTGCTCTTGTAAGAAAAGTGGAAATATAAACTTAAAACCTGATATTCTTGTTGGTTCTGGCACCTTGTAAATATGTATACAGTGATCATTTAGTATTTTCCTTTTCATTAGTGTGTATCTCTACTCAATCTCTAATATTTAGATTATGACGTTTTTGTTTTTAAGTTGCATACTTGTTTCTCTTGAGTGAGGAGTAATAAAGATTCTTTTCGCTAGTTCTTGTAGGTCTTAATATGTTGATAAAATCAAGATGCCCAAGTAACACTAGTTCTCCAAAGCTACACCTAACGGCAGCCGATTTTCCTTCTCCCCCCGAGTCACAGCCTATGTGTGTTAGAGTCAAATATAGCACATATCTAAGGAGTGGGAAACTTTCATTTTCTTAAACAGCAGCAGAAGTACACCAGGTTAGCTATAGCTTACATTGTATAAAATGGTTTATGATGTAATTTTGACATTGGCTTAAACATATAACCGTCCAAACGGTAATACTGATGATGTGACCAGACCAATGATAGATGATAAGAAACTGGATAAAGCAGGAGGGGAAAAGAGATTTCTGCTCTGAGAAAAACTATAGAGGTCAGGACGTAAAACTGTGGCACCAACCTGAGGTGCTCGGCCAAGGCAGTGGCGAGTAACACTGACCGAGCCAGACAACAAAGAAAACATTTAGAAAATTTAGACTTAAAATCTGCCCAAAGAATTTCCTCTGCCAGGACACAAGATAACAGCACACAGCAAGAAAGATATTTAAGATGAACTCTCCTGTACAGAGGGAATCTGATGGTTTCAAGGGACAGAAAAAGTTGTTATTTCTGTCTTGTGCCCCTACATCTACAGAAGAAACATATGATGCTAAACCTCCTGTCAAAGTGAAAAGAAGAAACTGAAGTCCGCGACTTGCTGTACCTGGAGGGCATCCTATGGGCTCCCAGTGCTATCACCTGCAGGCGCAGAAGTACGATTTTTTGTTGTTGTGTAAATCATATGAACGCCTCAAAAATATAGCTGCTATTATTATTATTGACCTTAGAGAAAACATCTCACCTCCACTGCGTAAAATACCCACATCTGACAATGATAGAAACCATTAATAACATTTTAGGTACCTAAAACCTCTAACAACTTCCAAAATTCTATTACTATTCAGGGAGAAAAACGAAAGGAAAGTTAACTAAATTAGAAGTTAATGTAATTTGATCTCTATGTTACAGAACTTTCTTCTGCTATATGATAAGTAGGTTAACTTTTCAAAACTCATGTCAATTGTCACAACTGACCCATTTGTATGGAGTGCTCGTTACCTCATATTCGAGAAGCACACACATGTATCAAGAAAAAAGCCAAGTTCTTCATCCAACTTAGGTCTTAAGTGTTCTCTACTTGTTTGAAGTGACAGGAAGGGATTAGTATTTTAATCTACTTTATTATCTGAAACGTATTCTAAAATTAACTCTTGGTTTACAGATAGCTCCTATGAGGGGAATCTATGAATTTTTTGGTGTTATCAGAAACGTTCATTCTTTAGCATAAGTACGTTCTAATACCATTTAGCTCTCAGAATAGTATCTGCTGCTACCATCATCATCATCATCACTATTATTATCTGGGCAAGTAAATATCAAAAGCAGCAGCAAAGGTTCATGGCTTTACGCTCACACACTCTATGTCTATGCAGAAGAGGGGAGACGTGGGAGGTGGTCCAGGGGCTGCCTGCTGACTCACCACCGAGCTGTCCTGGGCGCCTCTCCACCGCTTGCTTGCTTGGTGATTTGGTCATTGACTCAATGTACAGCTGCTGACCCAGATTTTTTATTTTGTTTACATTGGCGTAGACCTGCTGCAAAGTCAACTTAGGGAAAAGAATGATAAAGTGTTTCAATATTATAAAAAAGTACATTAAAAGATACATAAACAAAATACATTTACCATCTGCTTCTCTGAAGACATGATGACTAAAAGCACAGTAATAATGTTATTTTAGTTTCCCAGGATACCACAGTGCAGTAGTACCAGTGAAACTTTAAATAAGTCTGTTCACAGATGTGCTCATTTTTAGAAAGGATACAATTAACTCAATGGTCACCTTCCAAAGGTGGAATTTTTTTTACAGACATTTTCCCAAACTAAAATGGATTAGGGTGTCAATTGTCAGATAAGGTCTTCAAATCAAGAACACATCCTAAGTGTGAGGGATATAAATGATAAATGTCTAACTATTACATTGTTTTGTGCACCTGAAACTAATTAAAAAAAAGTTAAAAAAATAAATTAAAATAAATAAATAAATAAAAATGGAAAAAAAAAAAGAATATATACTAAGAAGTCATGTGTTGAGGTGCAGAACTCGTACCGACACATTACAGGTACCAACACTGATTATGATAATGACTCCTGTACAGAAATCATCTGCTCACTTACCGGTTCCTTCTGGCTGTCCTCCACGCACTGCCCACTGGAGTCACTGGAAGACGCTATGCTGATGTGATGCTCCTGAGACCCACTGCTTCCCAGGCTCCCGTAGCCACTGGACGCACTCACGTGAACTGGCTGAAAGGAGGAGGCCCACCATGAGTTACTGGCTACGTGGCAGTTAGAGGAGAGATGCGGCCTTACCTACCTCAGAGCATGTCTAAAACCATCAGGAAATTACAACTCAAATTTCTGAAATCCCAAGTTAGGTGTGGGAAGGTTGGTACTTTTAACCCTAATGCTGACATGAAAAATAGTCCTCTCTCACTTCAGTCATGTTCAAGGGCAAAGTCTAGTTTTCTAGTGAAAGTGGGTATTTCTGGAACAAAAAAATTTGTAAAAATCAATCCTATAATAATTTAACAAAACATGAAAATAAACTCGTTCTCTGTGCTGAGTTTAGAACAGACACCACGAATGAAATATAAACCATACTTTTTCCCAAGAACTTCACAGATACTTTATGAATCCTACAGATTTTATGAAAGACATTTGGAAAACTACCATGCTAACAGTTTTCTACGATACCATCAGTAAACACTTCACATGTTCATTGACTGAATCTCTAGTAGAAATCACTTTTGGCATTTGTTTTCATCAGGTAGATTTTCCTAGTTTTGCCTTATAATTAGAGATACTGTGACCTGCCAAAATCCCTCTCCCCTACCTTTAAAATTGGAATTATTTTTAAAAATGCTGAAGCCAAAACCCAGAGGTTGAGTACACTGGTAACCATGCTTGGAACCCAAGAATTCTCTCACTTAGAAATAAGTTCTGCCTTACTGTGACTCAGTTTTAAATGAGTTCTTATTAAAATGTTCCATATTTAACACACAAAAGGAAAACAGGTGAATGAAATGTAATTTAAAAACAAAAAGACAAAAATTTCTCGAACGCAGAGGGTAAGCGTTTCTCGCTCCTTAGAGTTTATTTTTGTGAAGTGACTTTACTACTAAGACTGAATGTTAAAATAAAACACAATTATGGGAATTTGGGGTTTGTTTTTTAAACTCTTTCATTTTACCTGTAAGAGAAGTTTATGAATTTGTTCTTGTAATTCTATTATGTCTTTGTCATTATTGTTCGTCTTTTTTATTCTGTTAGCAAAAACATCCTCATTGAGTGGACTCCTACAAGATACCAAGTGAAAGTCTGAGTCAAACAATTTAAAATGTACTTACAATGACGTCTAAAGTGATTTTTAATAGAATAGTCAATTAATAAATCTGCTTTTACTCAGCAACTCTTTGACTCTAAATATAAAAAATATGAAGCTAAAATTCTATTCACAGAGGTAGAGAAAATATTAAACAAATGAGACATTAACAGGCTTCTTTAGTTTCTCTGTCATTCTAGTCTTTCTACAATTGTTTCAGCACTATATTTGTATGAATCTAAAATCAGTGACAACCTCCTTAGCTACTAAAATATCTTCAGCAACTACTGGTCCCAAAATTTCACATTAACGGAGTAACCCACTGCCGGAATTTTAACACCCTAAGTTTGCTAAATAACAATAAATAACAATGAGTCAAGTACCTAATAATTTAAGCTGTGTAGGAAAGATGATTCTGCAACACACCCTAGTGGTGAAAATGTGGCTTCACATTTATACTCATATCCTGGAGCCTTTTAAACCTATTACCCAAGATTTTAAATCTACAGTGAGAGGCAGACAGGTCAACAGGGAGAGTAACAAAGAACAGAAAGGACCGACACTTACTTAGGACCTTCTCTGTAACAGGCCTTGTACTCATTTTCTAATATACAGTAAGAATAACTGACATTCTCTAAACCCTGATGACGTGACAGGCACTGTTCCAAGTTAGTGGAATCTGATGGCAGAAGGCTGATATAAAAAGTTTTACATGCTCACTAAGGAGAACTTTAAAATTCTGAAAAGGCAACAACAACAACAAAAATCTTACCCATAATCCTACTAATCCCACACATAAGCAAAATTTATATTTTAATTTACTTCCTTCTAATCTTTTTCATGTTTCATAGTTAGGGCATGTGTTTTAAACGTAATTATATGGTATAATTTTGTATGCTGCTTTTTACATCTACTACATCAACTTCCCATGTTATATAATCTCTGTAAAATTTTTTATTGAGCAATATAAGCTGTCAAGCAAATATTCCAGTTTACTTAATGATGGACATTTAAGTTATTCTAAGTCTGCCATTATGATTATATAACATTGCAAAATGTCTTTTCTTTGTAAATCTTTTCTGTATTTAGGCATACTTCCTTAGCTTATTCCCATAATGGAATCATTAGGTCAAAGAGATAGAAATCTTTTATGGCTCTGGATACATAGTGCTAAACTGTCTTCCAAAACCACTTAAGAAAAAAAAATCAGTGTTTTATTTAGTTCAGGTGTTAACCGATTCAAAGGAGAGTAAGTGGGCGAAGGAATATTATTTGGTAAAAAAAAAAAAGATGTTTTAGAAAATGTGAAAACGGACATACGTTCGAACTTTATGCCGACCGATGATAAGAGAAACCTTCCGGCTCCATGGGTTCACAAAGCTGGACCAACTGGAATCCAGTACGATGTAATCTCCGTTTTGCGTACAGAATCTAATGGGTGAATGTTCAAAGGGAGGATGGCCTGCATACTTCAAGACTATATAAAATAGTAAGACGAAATTAAAATTCAACACATATTACAAGGGTCATTTTTAAGCATTTATTCATAAAGTTTTCAGAATATAGTAGGAGAAAAAGTTGTTTTGGCAGTTTCATTACATTGCTTGCCTGGTTCAAGGTTAAACTCTAATGATTAGAGCTTATGAGAAGCGCTAATATGAAATAAAATGAAAAATTAGATCCATGAATAAAAAACCCGCCTTCTCTCATAAAGGAGGGCCTTACCTTTTTCGTGGATGGCGACCATCAGAGAACGGTCTTCTGGGTGCAAATAGGTTAAGATAGACATTCCAACCAGGTCCTGAGGCAGATATCCCAGCAAAGGCACGGCTCTGGGTGTAGACACAGCACAGGCAGCAGCGTAAGCATCAAGTAACTTCTACACTCTACAGGCTCTTAAAAGCTACTTCTTTGTAATACTTTATTTTAAATATGGAAAAAGGTACACAAAAGATGTTCATTACAGCATCTGTAAGAGCGACAAATGACTTAAGTGCCATACTGTGGGGAAACAGTTACATAACCTAACACGTGTTCCAGAAATGTCATCTACGGCACCTACTAAAAAGCAGGTTCACAGGCTCACTGCAAGCTGACTAAGCCAGAATTTCTGGGGTAAGCCTGGGAATCGATATTTTTAACAAGTTCCTCAGAGGTCCCGGATGTCCCCCACTTTGCCACCATTTAAAAGTCTACAGAGATCGCACCATAATACAGAAAAATGTTTATGATGCAACACAAATAAAGCACGCTACAGATTATACAGTGTGATGAAAAGTGCACTAAAACAATGTCCCCTGAAAGGTAATACCAAATAGACAGGCAACCTGTACAGAAAGACACCTGCAGGATAACGGTTCACAGAAAACCAGTAATGACAAGACACTCAGGATGACTCAGAAAGAACTGACTCCATCAACATTTTCTATGTGTACAAATTGACAAATATTTTCTGACATAATATATTTAAGCTATTTTCAGAATATCTGTGGTTAAATTTTCTTACTTTCTACAGATTTTATTATACAGAGTTATCTCACCAATTACTGTTTAATTTTGGGTAATTATTAGTAAATAAACCCATTTTAAGATGCTAAGATTTTTTAAAAATCAAAATTATTACCTATCATAGTGTTCCAGGCTTTACACTTATTGTGATATGGTGCTTGTTTCCCAGATTTTTAAATTTCATGACTAAGTAAAATTTTTAAATAAATGTGGGGAAAAGGAGGGTACGGGTTGGGATAACAATGCTTTATTTTTCCAAATAAAGAGGAAAAAAAAACAATAAGCACTAACTACTATCCATTATTACTATTCTTAAATAAGAAACACTGTTTTAACACCTAAAAGAATAGGAAGAACGTAAGTTCAAAATAAACAATAATTTAAAAAAAATAAATTTATTTTGACACACACAAAAAATCTTATTTCCCCCTCCCTTCAGACAAAAAAAAAAAATTCATCACAAACTGGTCTGAGAAGCACTTGTCTAGTGGAAATAACACTGGAACAGGTGCTAGGAGCCCACAGTAGTCGTTTTCAACGAGTACGATTACATACACAAACATTCCTGGCAAATTGGGCACCAGGTTCATTGCCCTCTGTAAAATGGAACAATAATTCCTGACTTACCTAAAGCAGACTACTGTGAAATCTGACAAATCTAACAAAATCTTAGAAGTATAACACATGAGATACTGACATTAAAAATTTAGAAAACACAAATAATTTCAAATTAACAAAAATCAAATAGGCAAATGGATAGACATCAGATTTGTAATACAGATGTATGTAAACATATGTAAACCTTTTCATATTTTTGTTTATTTTCTAAAACAAATTTCCTTCGTGCTTACAGAAGTACGTACCTTTCGTCTATTTCTAGAAAAACACACCCTGGAGTATGTGTTGTGGTAAAAATTCTTTTATCCACTGGGATTCGAGGAGCTACAAAAATAGAAAGATTCATTTAAAGGCAAATATCTTTAACCATCTACTGAAGTAACCAACTGCTAGCAAAATTTCTGTATGAAATTAATCTAATAGTCAAAGCTGGAGTAACTTCCAGTTTAGGACTGGAAAAAGTTGAGTCATATTTAGTGGTTGTATGTAACTAAGCACGTAGGGTTTGAAATGTCAGTATACGAGCATTTTTAATTTGTGTAATAACATTAGCATGGTCAGTTCTGCTACAGCTTGCGTGGAAAATGTAGTGATTAGGGGACAATTTGAGCATAATGCTAACTTTGCATTTGCTTATACATGATTTCATTTGCAAGAAACATGAGGTGAATGCAGAAAACACCCAACTGAATGGAGTCGCTTAGGAACACACAAAAACATGCCCACACCTCCCACACCTTTCTGCTACCTCTGTGCACCACGTGTGCTATGAGACACGCATGTCCCACCCAATGTTGGAACTTCCTGTCGGATTTCACACACCCTACCTTTCACCCCTTGCAATAACTCAGGAGCTGCAGCCATCGCAACACCCACGTCCCATGCAAACTGCAGGGCATTCCATGGTGAGTGTTTGTATATTTCTTAATCATTCCATGTTTAAAACTGAGTTATCATTTTTATTAGATCCCTGTCTTATTTGTAATGTGTGGTTGAGTGCTGTGCCCCGACCTCATTTTTCCTATAAGCCCTGTGGCTTTTATCGTGCAACTTTTTTTTTTTCATAGGATGATCATTTTTAGAAAAGCATATGCCACATTATAGCAGAATGGAGCGTAATTCTTTGTAACAAAAGGAAGCTGTTTCTGTATTAATGTGTGAATTTAAAAATATAGTTCTGCCATCAGAAGACATAAACTATACTGAAAAGTCTACATTTACACACAGTAAAAACCTGGCCGTTTCAAACATAAATTCATTCTTGTGGCCTCGCTGTACAACTTCAGTGATTATTTCACACAAGAGAGACGCAAAGGCCACAGGATGGTCACCGGCGGAGAAAGGATTAGAGCACCAACTACCTGTGGCAAGTCCATGCTTAGACCCTTGAAAAAGAGGACTGCACAAGAGGTCAAGGTCAGTAAACAGATGGCAGGAGAAGCAGCTGCAAACGCTCAGAGAGCAGGGCCACGCTGAGGGCCCGCGCACTCCCATGTTTCACGCCGGCCGCTGGCCGGCCGCAGGGAACAGGCTCTCGGGCTCCTACCTGACATGCTGACAGGCTGCCTCTGACCCCACAGCAGACACGCTCACTTACCTTCGTAACCAGAATGAATCTTCTCAGCCAGGGTGAGACAGCAGGGCTCGGATTCTGGTCCGGCAGAGCCACGTACATGAATCAAATAGGGGATAATCCGGAACGGGTAGTAGTGCTTCTCTTGCTGTCTGTCTTCACCTCCACTGCAAAGAGTAAAAATGGTCAGTGCCGGCCCTGATGCATCCAGTGAGGCCACCGGGACACACAGCTGGGACAAATGTTTTACTGGGCATTCCCAAGAGACTTGTGGCCACATCTCAAACATTTAAACATATTTATTTCAAAAAGAAGGGGAACTTCAGTTTAAATGTTCACTACCCAAGGGCAATGATACTCCTTTGTTACGCAGTGAGTAGGAGGTTCTCGGAGAAGTAGCGTGGATTACGGGGAGGGTCAAACAGAACTGGTCACTCCTTTTCTTTTCTCCTGACCTCCAGGCCCCAAGCCAGTCTGACTTTCCCACTTCTGCTGTGAAGGGGGACAGGCATAACCACTCGTGTCACACGTCTAAACCGAGTGCCACAGGCAGAAAACTGGGTTCCCTGTGATCATGTGCCAAGCTCTCCGTCGTCCCTTCCTAGACTCCAAAGACTCATCCATCTCATTACTTCAGCCGAACACACCACGCTCCCTGGTGCAGGACGCTGTGGGCAGTAAAGTGCTCCCTGAGGCTCATGGCTCGGGAGGGGCCATGGCAGGGCTGGGCCCCGTGCACCAAGCCCCCCCCCCGCCCCCCCCCCCCCCCCCCGCTTTCGCATTGCCACACAAGCTCTCTAGGTAGGGCGGCTCTGATGCACAACTACCAAGGTTTTCACCCTGTCTTATTGCTCTAGCTGCCCAAGGGACGTTTCTACTTGGACATTCATGCCACTATCCCCTCAAAGTCAAAATGTCCAGACTGAAGTCATACCTGCCCATGCCTAGCAACCATGCCCCCTCTCCTCTCCTCCCATCGCTGACATGGGACTGCTGATCCCAGTGGGGCCGTAGCTGCCCAGAGGGTCCACAGCCCGCTCCCCATCTCGCTTTCTCTTCGCTCCTCACATCCAGTGTCTTCTCACAGTTCTCCAGTCTCAACTGTGACCTTGCTTCTTCTGTCACTGGGACACGAGCGCCTTCTCCTGCTACTGACCAACAAGCATCTGTCCTTGTACTTCCAGCTCCCCTCCCGTTTCTGGAAATGACTGTTCCAGGCTCCTCCAGCCCCAGGGTTCTCAGTGCCATTTGTGTGCTGATGACTTGAATATCTGTCTCTAGCCCGGATTTCTCCCCTTAACTCCAGACTCATGTATCAATGCCCAATCGACGTCACAACATTTTATTGTGAAAGTAACATTAAGGTTAATATAACATTAACTTATCTGTAAATTTAGAAGGAAAAAAATCCCTAATGAGTCCTGCCAGAAATCAACTCCTATTAAAATTTTGGTCTATTTTCTTCTAGTTTAAATCCTTTTAAATCCTTCTCATAAATATACCTATCTTGCTTTCTCTAAAGTTACTCAAAATTTCAAAAATTTTAAATGTGATCAAATAACAAAAAGGAAGGCAACAGAAACAAAGGAGCCCCAAACCCTGGTCATCCGAAAGTGTACTTAACCTCCAGTGATTCTGACATGCCCCTGGGTGAAAATCATCTTTCTGACCTTTTTTCCTATTGCATTATCTACTTTTGTTGTGAAGATATGCTCCTTCCCCTCAACCAAAATACAAACTTCTGCGGCAAGAAGCAAGGCTTGTCTTTTGTATCCACAACAGACCTAGCTGAACAGAAGAGGATCAAGTAAGTGCTAAATCACAGCAGAGCGCGGTCCCGGCTTCCGCCCCCACCAGCCCCTCCACTTACCGGATCCTACAGAAGAAGGACTTCACTGGAGTGTACTGGTACTGGGACGCTGTGGAGACAGAGACACTGTCACTCACCCTTCCCAGAGAACCCCGCAGAGCAGCCCTTCCAGACAACGGCACACTGTCACCACACAAACAATAAACTGCTTTTCCCGAGAGGTACTCTTGATGAAAATAGGACCATTTCTCCTCACTTGGAGATCCAGTCGCGTCCAGTGTTTTCCAAGGGCTTTCCTATGCTAACAGTCACCTAACAGTCACCCTCCAGTGGGACAGTGAGAGTCCCGCTTGCGTCTCTCCATACTACCCCGTCATCCCTTGTTGTTTCTACAACTGCCCTGCCCATTTTCGTTACTTTATACGTCAATGTAATAATCCTTTGACAATTATTTTGGTGGTGATATTCCATTCCACTGCAATAGTCTGGAAATGTCTCAAAAACTGAGAATTTAGACTACTTATAGCTTTACATCATACTTATGATATATAATTTTCTCTGTTTTCTTTCCTTGGATAAATTCTCCAAAGTTGTATTCCTGGCTAAATGATACGATCATTTTATGACTCTCATGTGTTGGCAAACTAAAGTCCACAAGATTGTACCAACTGACAGTGTTGTTAATCACGTGTCCTCACAACCCTCGGGCTAGTGGTTTGCATCAATTTTATTGATTTCTTTGCATTAATATTATTGACTTGTGAGGTGGTCATTCAGACATGTTTAAATTTGCCTCTTAGGGAAGATTAGGGGGCTGAACCTCTTCCCAAGTATTTCCTGACTATTTGTATTTCTTCTGGTTAGAGTTCCCTGAATATACCTTCTGGGCATTTGTTCACAAAAACCCTCAGTTAAAGGAACCAAGGAAATGCTTAAAGCCAAGATATTACATACATACTGAAGAAGCATAAACAACGCAAATGCTATAGGAACCAAAATATTTAATATGGTCCAGGGTTTGGCACTTCTAAGGGAAGGATCACAGGGACAATCAGAAAATGGGCTTTCGAAGGATCAAGGACAATGTACATGGGTAAAAAGCCATATATATTCCAGTTTAAAAGTAAAGGGACCAATGATCAAACTATCGAAATTCACAGAACTATCAAAGTTATAGTCCCAGAATTCTGAAACCAGAAGACAGTTCTTACAGTGTGCCTGTGAAAAATGAATGGAAGAATTGGATCGAGTAAGTGTCAGGAAGTTTTACTCTAACTATGCTCTAGTCCTAACCTAGAAAGTGCCTCAGTTAAGGTTTAGGTAAGCTCCTGGAGGAATGAGGGCAAGAGCAGGATGTTTCAAAGATACCCCTCATTTCCTGAGACGATTGCTATGGACAGGAACCAGACCTTGGTGCCCCTTTCAAAGGCACGCCTTTGTCTGGGGACAGTTCTCCTGCATGGCAGCAAGAGTCCCAGGCAGTCACGCGGTCAGGTGGGCCGTGGTCAAGAGCAGGGGGTCTGGGCTCACCCCAGCAAGGTGAAATCCGGCTCCACACTTATTGGCAGTGTGACCTTGAGCGAGTCACTTAGCTCTGTGCCTCAGTGACAGCGGTGGCTGAGAAAGAGCATGGCTCCTGGTTTCAGGGAACCTAACTTCCTGTGGGCTGCTCTCAGCCATCGCCTGTGCACAGAGTGGGTACTGAGGCAAGACCATTCCGTGGAGACGCAGGACTCCCCCAGGACGTGACCGTGGTCTGGACTTCCCTTTGGCTGCCTGGCCACGCTGTCCTTTCAGCTGTGCTGCAGGCCGACTGCTCCCCCCGTCCTCCTTCCTTCTTGCTCCTTCCACAAGTGTCAGCCCTGCACTGCGGGTGGAGGGCTCCTCTCACCTTCTCCTCCTCCCTCTCCCCGAGTCTCCTGCACAGCGGATCTCATCCTGGCATCTGCCTCTGGGGCACCCAAACTAACAGCCAACCTTGTCTGTCAATCAGGGATGACGAGCAGATCTACCCCTCACGAGGTTCTGGTGAAGATTCATTCGATCAGTTAATGCACTAAGACATTAAGAAGAGTCCGTGGCAAACAGTGCCTGGTCAATAGAGAGCAGCAATTACGATGATTCTTTATGCTGTGGAATGCTCTAGATCTCGAAGGTACTTTCCCTACCCCTCGATTGCTTGATTCTCACAGCAGCCCACATCAGGAGCTTGGCCAGAAACTGTTACTCTCATTCTACACTGAGAAGCTAAGTGGCCTCCGAGGTTCATGAAGGGACAGGACTCAATTTAAAACTCAGTCCTCCCAATTCCTAGCTTAAAATTCTCTGCACATAGAACATAATGCAACTCGTCCACAAGGTAAACTTGTTCCCACAATTCGTACATCAGGCACCTGAATTCAACTGCCTACAGGGAGTCTCGTACCCGAGAGCCACTCTGTGAGCTCGAGCAGTAGACGTGAGCCCACAAGCATTTCCACACCCCGGCTGGAATGTGCGAATTCTTCTTTCTGGAAGTGTGCTCTAAAGAAATAGTGCGCAAGACGCTCTGAGAGGTCTGCACCACAGACAAAAAGCTGAAACACGCTCTAATGCAGGGCCAAACGCTGACAGCAGCTGAGCTGATAGCTCCCTATGTCCTCACAACGTCCTCTGAGCTCAAAGGAAGGGACAGAGGAAGAACACGTGAGCCCCGACATTGTGTGGAGCCCGGCAAATGCTCTCAGGAAGAGTCTGAGTCTGTGAGGTTCAGGAGGCAAAAGTACATGAGGAGTGAACTATTAATGGACAGACAGCATGTCTTCATGAAGTACATTTTGGGGCTTAAAAGACAACAATTCCAGGGTGCATGTTTTTACATGGGGGGAAAATACATAGCAACGAGCAACCAGCAAAGATAAAAAGGTTGGAAAGATAAGACTGAGACTCTGCAGGCAAATCTGAAGGAGAACACCGGGAGATGAGAGTGGGGGGCGGGGGGCACACAGGACCACGTCTGCTCTGCTCACAGTTGGATCTCAGCATCTAGAACAGTTCCTGGCCTGCAGTGACTGCTGAATAAATGTTGATGGAAGGAATAAGTGATTAATAAACGTGGAGAAACAAATATGGACAAGGAAGTTGGAAACACATATATAGGAAGGAGGAAAAGGAACGAAATCAATGTTTCTGAGTGATGGGAACACGAGAGCGGGAGCTGGAAGCAAGCAAGGATGACAGGCATGTTTTCTGAAGCTCATCTAAAATGCGCACCAAAGATGTGGCAGAGGCCTATAATTGAAAAAAGAAGCGCGCAAGACCATTCTTCACAGAACCAAGTACTGGATTAAAAACTCAGAATGGGTACAGAGCTTTATATTTTCAAGAGGAAAATCTTCTGGAGATCTGTGTCACAGAAACGTGAACGTACTTCACACTCCTGAGCTGTACACTGAAAAATGCTTAAGATGGTCAATTCTGTTAATGTGTTTCTCTACAATAAAAAAAAAAAAGAGAGAAATTTTTTTAAAAATTAGAGAAAAGGGCTAGGAATTGAAAAGAAGGATGATTTACACTCAACTCCTTAGGAGATTCTTCACAAAGAACATGAAATAAGTAATGAAAGGTGACTTAAAAAATAAATGACGAATTATTTAAAGATCACACAGGACTGAATGTGACAAAGACAACGCTGAGCAGGCGTCCCCAGTTCTGGAAAATAAGCATTGCATAAGAAAAATTGGATTTGTGAACTTCTAGGGACAAGAAAAAGGGGAAAAGAAAGCTAACCATCAGAAGTTTATCTCCAAAGCAAAGAAATAATGAAGTCAATATAAGAGGAAAAGCATTGAATTTTATTAACTTAAAGGAAACAGAGCCTGTCTTTATAGTAATTAATCTGCTATACAGTCTCCTGGTGATCAAACCATATTTATGATCTGTACGTTAAGTTGACTAAAGGAAAACAACTTGTTTGGATCTCTGTTATTAGAAGCATTTCAGATGCTATTTTCATCACATTCTGCTTTTTAAAATAAAAAAGAAAACCCATACAGCTCTAAATAATGCATTAATTTCTGAGCTATTTCTGGAAGAATGAAACTGATATTTATGAGGCGAGATAAACATCTGAATATTGGTCCTGTTACCTCTTTGGGTCCAGTTGTTCCAGAAGGGAAGCTGAGTGTGGGCAGTATGTGTGTAGAACACCCTTACATCTTGAGGGGCGAGCAGTTCAACAAAATGAGAGGACGCCAAGAAATCTTTCTTACAACCCAGGATCGAGGTAGCCTGTTCAGAAATGTGCACTAACCTTCCAGACAGAAATGAAAAAACTGCCACAAAGGTATCCTATGAAAAACATTGAAAATAAATGCAAATATTGAGATACTGACAAGCAATGTTCCCTGAAAGGTCAACTTCTTCTAGATTTCTACCATGATCAACAGCGTGAAACACACACACACATCCTGCAAAGGCAACAACTCTCTCCAATATACTTCTTAATTATCACCGTAAAACCTGCATTTTACCTTCTGAAGGTTTGATTTCTATACCAAAAAATATACCAGCTCTTTCTACACTGACTAAACACCTATACAACACACACACATACACACATGCACACGTGCACACACGCGTGCCCATGCAGACACTTCTGCTTCCCTATCCTTTGCAAACTGTGCCTTACACCTAGAGGGACTTTCTTCTCTTCACCAATGCACATTCTAGGCTTCAAGACGAAGATCAGGACTCCCCTCCAACACGCTGTCTTTTACAAACCTCATTACGTAACAATGTTTCTAATGTGTTCCATTAGACAGAAATATAACTGTGTTATCATCAACCACTGTTTGTATCTGCTATCATTGGCCTATGTTTTCTTCTCTGGCTTTGTTTTGAAGATCTTCAAGGGGAAATGCTTTCTTAAACTTTTTTTCCTTAAATCTCCATGGCACCTATGACAGCACTATGAACACACCAGATAGTAACATAAGCACTATCATAGTATTAGGAAGAGATTACGTTCCAACATTATAAAATCCTTACATTATAATTATGTTGAGGCCTAAATATAAAATTAAGTAATCTCCACTGTATCAACAAAACATGAGGCTTAATTATTCTGTCAACGTGAAGAGATTCAAAAATGATATACTAAATGTCTCTTCCAAAATTTTATGAAAAAGAACAGCATCACAACTCACCTGTTCTATAAAATCCAGTTGTTACAACATGAAGTAGTAGGTATTGAACTAAGAATGACATAAATAGAAATTAACAATTCGGAGATTAGAATAAGATGTAGGAAATTACTCCGCAGTGTTATCTTTTTCTCTTAGTTTGAGAGAACTCAGGGATGCTAAGGAGACAAAGGCACCTCATGACCAAAGCAAAGCAAACCACCGCTTACGCACAGCTTCCTGTCCTCAGACTTTTCTTTTCCTCTGGCAAGGGCCTTATTGGCAGTTTTCTCCTATTTGTTTACCTCCATCTGTGGTTACTGAAACTCTGAGTTCTTATCTTAAAAACCTACATCTAGGTACACTTAAGAAAAATCACCCAGGTTGAGATGGCAAAATTCGTGAATTCTTACTGTGTTTTTGGAAGTGTGTTCTGAAGCAATAGTGGCCAGCTCCTCAAGACTGTAGGTGATCACATCTGTTTCAGGTGCTCCATTTTGACTGAGAATCTGGAAAAACTCACTGTTTGCTAAGAAACACAGGAAAATAAATAGGCAGTCCAGTGAAAACAGTATCTTTGTAAGTCATTTTTGTTGCTATTAAAGCTGGCTTATTTTTTTAGGATGAGGACACCTCAGTGTGTTTTCCTCGAAACCAGATTTTTTTCTTTCACCTAAAATGCAGATAGTTGTGCAAACTTAAGATTTTGAATTTTATGAATCATGCATGCTATAGATCCCAAGGAGCAAGACACGTACGTTTAAGGTACTAAAACAAGGTATTGAAACCGAAAATTCCAAATACATACACAGGACATTGTTATGGCAGAAACATGACTCCAGTATTCAGGAACCATGTGTCATATATGAAACCACAGAGGTTTGGGCTAGAGAGTCGAGCACTTTATGAATTCCCAAGAAGAAAAGTCAGAGAGAAAAAAGTGTTTACAACTGTTCATTTTTAATTTGGTAAATTCTTGATTTAAAAAAGTACATGTATGACAGGATAAGGTAAATTTCATTTCGTCAAATGTATTTCCACCCACCCCCCCATACCCATAGAAGACAATGCTCCTTTATAAAGCAAGTCCTCAAAATGTCTTATGCTAACCTCTACTTCCTGTACCAAATCAGTGAAATATTGCAGTTACTAAACTATGATTATTACACAAGGTTCTCCTGGTGTTCCTTTCAGAAACGAAGACACTAATCAAATCAGCATAGATCTGCTCATCTTGCATAAAGCACCATAAGAATCTCAAAACATTTCTGTGACTAAAAGCACACTGACAACTCATGTGGCCTGACCGATGTTTCTGAGCGCCGACTGTTTTCTCCCCTGCTCATTTACCTTGCACACTGTGTACACAGCGCAGCGCATAGTTGAGGGCATCTAGAGTGCTTGGTTTATTGTGTCTCTCTGATGGGAGGTATTTTTTCATTTCTTGAACAACCATTATAAGCTCTTCAGAAACTCTGTTTCGATCTTGCTGTTCACTGTAAGATAAAAAGCACCTCCACACTTTCAAATATAACAGCCAACTTTTATGGAACAGCGTTAGCATGTGCCAAGCAACTTTCCAAGTGCTTAATCCACGTGGATCAACTCATCTAGCTCACAGGTTGATCCCTTTTTACAGGTGGGAGAAGCCCAGCCAAAGAAACTGGTCAGCGTCAAACATCTTCCACTGTCTCATTCAGCCCCAACTCAGCCCCAACTTCAGCCCCAACTCAGATTCCTTAACTGCTTTTTATCTGCTTCTGGTACTCTTTGGTAATTTTCTTCAGTTTCCCAGCGCATTTCATTCAAAGTGCTCTCTCAACTTTCTCCTAGACTTACAAACAAAATAAAAAGATTTAAACGCTCCTTTCCCTTTCACCACTTCAGCAAAGAACAACAAACAAATCAGGTTGTAAGTATCACCTGTGGCTGCTCTCCAGGTATTTGCTCTGAAGTTGGTATTTCTGGCTCCACGTCTCATCCGATTCTTTTCCCAGGGCCTCGGCACCTCTGGCCTGTGGTCCTTCAGGTTCATTAGGTTCATTCCCCCTGGAGGGATGAGATTTACCGCTGGGCACTTCTAGATCTTCACAGGGGTCCATCTTTTGCTCTGCAGCCCTTAATCCGTTGCTTGCTTCTTTCTTATTTTGCAATCAGCGACAGAAATTTGTCCTCATTTTCGTCCATGCCATTGCATTAGAGAAAATTATCAGTCATTACAAAGCGGCAATTACTCCTCTCTGCTCATGAGAAGGCACTTTCCTTTCCAGTATTTCCAAACAATCTTGGATGTCTCCACGCACTGGCGATCCAGCCTGGGGGGTGAGGGGAGACAAAGGTGACAAACGTGCAACAATTTAATGCTGGAAACCGGGCTGTGGCTCGCCGGCTGGGCAGCCCTGGAGAGGACCCTCAGCGCGGGCCAGACTCGGATTCACCCAAGTCGGCGTGCACCCAGAAACGGGACTCCGGGAAGGGGGCAACTTGAAGCACAAAGTTCCGGGGACCCCAGGTGCCCGGTCCAGCGGCGCCGCCCCGCCTCCAGTCCCAGAGCGGAGGGCACGCTCCGGGCAACCTCCAGCCGCGCGGCCGGCGGGCTCCGAGGTCTCCCAGCCCGATACGAGCACTCACCCGCCGCAGCCAACAAGCCCCTCGTGCAGTCGCTCGCCCAGTCCAGCCCCGCGGCGGAGTCCCGAGGCCCGCCGCGTGCCGGGCAGCCACCGGCGCCGCGCCCCCCACACGCCACGTGACGCGGCTCCGCCCCCCGGCCTCACGATTGGCTACCGCCGCAGGTTCTGCGGGCTCCCATTGGTTCGGAGGCGGGGCCCGAACTGGGGCTCCCGGGTTACATAACCGAAGGCGAGTGGGCGGGGGCGAAGGTTCCCAGAGTCCCTTACATAACAACCGCGCTCGGGCGGAGGGCGGCGCTCGGCCAATCCCGGCAGGCTGGCGTGGAGGCTGGGGCGGAGGGGCCCTGCGGTGGCTCGATCCTTGGGCGCGCGAGTGTAGTGCCTGGCCCTCTTCACGGCTCCGGGGGATGGGCGGCGGTGGCTACTGGAGCCAGCGTGGCAGGATTGGACGTTCCGTCGGCCACTCACGGGGAGGCGGGACCCTAGCGGCGGGGGTGGGCGGGGTTGGCGCGGCCTCCACGTGAGCGACTGCGGGGCGGAGAGCGAGGCAGCAGGTGACCCGGGTGTAGGGAGACTGGTAGGGAACGTGGGGGCTGGCGGATGGGGATCCCCCTGGGCGGCCGGAAGAAAGGCACTGGGCATTCGAGCGCTTTCTCTGCGTCTTCTCGGGTTCCCATTGTTTCCATCTTTCTTAACCTTGCTCTCGGTCCCGCCAGCTCTTTCGGTGAGAGGCTTGGAGGACCCCAGCGGTAGAGCAGCGCAGGAAAAGTCGAACCCTATTTTTAGAAACGTAATTTTGACCTCGAAATTTAAACATTTCCCTGGTCTTCCTAAAGTTACAGATTCACTTCGCAAGTGTAGGGAGACAAGTGTATGTAAAAGGCACTCGTTTCAGAAAAGGAAGGCGTAGAGAAACCTTTTGGAAACACCAGTCTGAAGGCTCTTGTGAAGTGTGCCAGTTGTTCATGTCACGTATTGGATAAACGACCTTATTTCTCCAAATGATGGCCGATCTCTCCTCTGAAGCTGTTTTTTCAAATTGCATCCATTCATTCGACAAGTATTTATTGAGTGCACGTCTGGGTAGGGATGATTGTGGTCCCTGGGGATAGAGTGGTGGCAAAAGTCCCTGCCACTGAAGGAGTCTATATTTTATTGACATAAAACATATGAACAACTTCATAAAGCAAGTTCAGAAAGTGGAAAGTGCTATCTATGTAGGACACAAAACAAGCCAGTGGCATGAGGAGTAGCAAGGACAGGAGAGCAGGCTGAAGGAGGCAATAAGCACGTTGGCCAGTGAGCAGAGGCCTGCCTGAGAAGGCGAAGTTGAAACCTGAGTGTGAGAAGGGGATGGGGAAGTGGACCCGACAGCGGGAAAGCACCTTGCAGAGGCCCTGAAGCAGAGCAGCTTTGTTGTTGAGAAACGGAAAGTGTATACCTTGCCTGGAGCATAGAGTGGGGGAGCGAGAGTGGTGTGAGATGAGGTCTGGAGGTTAGGAAGGGCCGGAACATGGTGGGCCTTGTAATTAGGGATATGGATTTGGACTTTTTTCTAATAGTAATGAAAAGAGGAAGATTGCAAACGAGACAGTGATTTGTATGTCAGACGGCTGCACAGGAGACAGTTAAGAGTTGGGACGCTGATGATTATAAGAGGGCTGCGGATAGCTTGGGGGGGGTGGTGCCTGTAAAGGTGGTGAGAGGAGAGACTGGACTTGGGATACATTTGAGCGCACAGAGCCTTGCCAATGAATTGAAATATATGTTGGGAGAAGCAGAGAGCAATCAAAGGTGACTCCTGCGTCTGATTTAAGCAGTGCTGTATAGGATGTGACATGAACTTATGGGCAAGTCGGGGATGGTATGTTTTGATAAAGGCAGGATCTAGAGTTACGCTTTCACTTGTTATGTTTGAGACGTGTATTGCATGTCCAAGTGGAGTTGTCCAGGTAGGCAACTGGACTTTCCAGGCTGGAACTTAGGGGAGAGGCCAAGGAAGGAAATGCAGCTTACATTTGGGAGTTGGCAGTCTGTCTGCAGTTTACAGCGATGGGATGAAACACTATCACTGAGAGAGGGCAGACAGGGAAAAGGGCCAAAGGCCGAGATCTGGGGCAGACGGAGTTGTGGAGGTCCAGCAGAGAGCCAAGCAAAAAATAAGGAGCAGGAGGTGACATTGAAAGAAAACTAGAACAGTGGGGGTCACGGAAGCTGGGATTTCAAGGAGGGAGTTGGCAACTATCAAATGCTGGTGAGAAGCAGAGAAAGACAAGGACAGAGAATTTCCTGTTGGAGTTTACCAAGAGGGTGACTTTAGTTAAGGATGTCTTAGTAGTGTGGACTGAAGAAAAAGTGGGACGTGAGCCTATGACCATAGGGAGCAGCAGCAGGGAGGAATTTTACTGTGAAGACCTATAAACAAGTGTTTGCTGGAGGGAGGGATCGCTGTTACTGCCTGTTTGATGGGGTGACTCAGGAAGGAGGGAGAAGTGAAGGATGCAGGCAGGAAGAGCTGAGGAAGGGAATTGCTGGAGGGCAGTCCCTCGTTTGGGGTGAGGAGCAAAAGCCTTGGCCAGAGGCAGGTGCTTCTATTAACAGGTATGGAGGCAGGAGAGGATTGTGTGTGGTCCTGTTGGTGTAAAGACAAGGAGACTTAAATGCACTTAGAGGACTTTTAAATGCTTGCTATTTAAAAGATGAGAAAAAAATAATTATTCTCTAGTAATTGTGCCATAATTGGTTTATTTAGTCAATTCTAGTCTTAGTTTTTCAGATTAAGTTTTCTGCTAGTATGAAAAGCAGCTCAGTTGTAAATAAAGATGTTTATTTTTAAATACACTAAGTAGTCTGGTCCATTTATTTAAACTCTTATTTTTTCTTGATATCTGGTGGTAAGGAGAATTTTGATTAAAATATGTACTTATTTATTGTTTTTTATTTAAGTATAGTTGATATACACTATTCTATTAGTTGTACCATTTCAGGTGTACAATAGTGATTTGACACTTTTATACCTTACAATGTGATCACCCCACTAAGTGCAAACATATCACAGTATTATTGACTACATTCCCCTTCACCTTTTTCACCCATCCCCCACCGCTCCCTTTTGGCCACCACCCCTTTGATCTTTGTTCCTATGAGTGTTTTTGTTTTGTTTGTTTGCTTTTTTAGATTCCACAAAGAAGTGAAACAGTATTTCTCTTGTACTTATTTCACTTAGCATAACACCCTCTAGGTCCATCCATGTGTTTGCAAATGGCAAGATTTCATTCTTTTTTATGGCTGAATAATATTCCATTGTATATAACGTACATCTTCTGTAGCCATTCATCTATATGTGGACACCTAAGTTGCTACGGTATCTTGGCTTGTAAATAATGCTGTAATGAACATAGGGGTGCAGATATCTTTTCAAATTAGTGTTTTTGTTTTCTTCAGATAAATACCCAGAAGTGGAATTGCTGGACTGTATGGTAGATTTTAGTTTTTAAAGGAATCTTCATACTGTTTTCCATAGTGGATGCACCAATTTGCAGTCCCACCAACAGTGCGTTAGGATTCTCTTTTCTCCGTATCTGCATCAACCCATTATTTGTTGACTTTTTGGTAATAGCCTGACTGGTGTGAGATGCTCTCTCATTGTGGCTTTCATTTGCCATTTCTCTGGTCAGTGACGTTGAGCATCTTTTCTTATTGGTTGGCCATCTGTATGGTCTCTTTGGAGAAATGTCTTGTTATGTCCTCTGCCCATTTTTTTCATCAGATTATTTTTTTGTAGAGTTGTATGAGTTCCTTACATAGTTTGGATATGAACCCCTTATATCACTTGCAAATATATTCTTTCATCCATAGGCTGTCATTTTGTTTTGTTGATGGTTACCTTTGCTATGCAGAAGCTTTTAAGTTTGATGAAGTCCCATTTATTTTTGCTTTTGTTTATCTTGCTTGAGGGGACACATCCAAAAAGATATTACTCAGACTTATGTCAAGTAGTTTACTACCTGTGTTTTCTTCTAGGGGTTTTATGGTTTCAGGTCTTACATTTAAGTCTTTAATCCATTTTCAGTTAGTTTTGCATGTTTATCTGTCCAGTTTTCCCAGCACCATTTATTGAAGAGACTGTCATTTCTCCACTGTATATTCTTGTTTCCTTTGTTGTAGATTAATTGAAGTCTGGTCAATTTTAAAGCAAACAACCCCCACACAAAACCAATAAAAATATCACCATACTTAAAAAAATTTTTATTACTGATGCAAATATAGTATTGTATAGCAGTCAAAACTCATTAGAAAATATTTACAACACAAGGGGAATTTGCCCCTAGTCTTTGACTGAGATTGCTGTCATGAAGGCAAATGTTAAGAAACATTCTATTTCTTCTCCTCCCGATGACAGGTAGGATTGCTTTCCTTACCACCTGAGGTTACACATGGTCATGTAACTTGCTTTGGCCAATGAAATGTGAGCAAAGTTCTTGGCTCCACTTCCAGGTGGACATACTGTATTTTGCTGTGTATAACGTGCACCCATGTTTTTGGCCCAAACTTTCAGGGGAAAAAAAATTTAATTCAAATTTTTATTTGTTTACATTTAGGTTCTTGTTTTTTGTATTATAAAGGAATCCTGAAAATGGCACCAGAAGTTCATACAGATTTCATTCTATAAAGGTGCTGAACCGAAGGCACAATGACAATTCTTTCCCAGGACACACGAGTATGTCAGACAAGAAAAGCAGTGACCATCTATTTCTCCAAGGCAATGGATAAAAGGCAACCTCTTTTCTCCCAAAAGGATTTTACAGAAAACTGGGATTTTATTGTAAACATAAGCAGAAGTCTACTTCCACCCACATTATGTTCCCTTGGGGTTGCAGAGTAAGAGAAGTATATTCAAGGGGAAAGACATGCTGAATCAAAGCAAGAGCCACATTATATGGAGATGTCCCTCACCCACCCAAATTATAGTCCCCGTGTCCCACGTAGGCAGCTATCCACACCACCACACACACAGGGCCAGCTCTGCACATCACTTTTGAGCGATCTTATGTTGGAAAAACTCAGAAGCCACATGCTAAACATTCTGGTACTCACGAGAAAGCCAGTACCCCACTCATCTCATACTGAAAAGCACTTTCACGAGGGTAGTCGCTTCCTTCTGTTCTGGGTGTGCTGGGTAACAGGAAATGAGAGCGCGCAGTGGGAGGATTGGTGAGAAGCTATGAGAAAGCGGAGCTCGGGGTTACAACGGAGGGGGGAGCCGCAAGGAGGCCATTTTTAGGACTTGGGACCAGGCACAGCCATTCCTCTGTAAGCAATACAGGCACCAGCATTGGGTTTATAAACACTTTATTCTGTTCATTAGAGTGGGCAGGTCCCAGCTAATGCAGACACAAGCGAGGTATTCCTGGGTTAATGCAGGAGCCAGTGGGCTACATGGGACTGAGCATTGAGGCCACGGAGACAGCACCAAAGTTTCAGCTGAGACACGGCCAGAGTTCCGGAGCTGGGGAGTGGGGGTAGGGGGTCACGTCCTGACACCGACAGCTGCTTGCTTCTCACAGCTGGGCATACTGCAAGGCACGTTTCCAACATGACATCAGTTCAGTGATGTTACGGGAACAGACACAAAGAAGCGGAACTGTGTCCCGGTGTGCTCAGTTGTTGTTTGTAAGTCACACACTAGCATGTGGAGGTTAGAATATTCCAGTACCCCTGGGCCACGGAGTGGTAAAACCTCTGTGCTTCTCCCTCAGTGCGTCCTTGCCTGTTTTCATTCCTATCTGAATTCCTGTCCTTAGCCATGTGGCCAGATGTTGAAAGTCTCAACAAGTCTCTCAGATGACAACAGCTATCTCCAAAGCAGCATCTTGTGCAGTCTAGGACATCGAAGAAAGAGTCTCCGGCTAGCTAGCCTCTGTGAAGTCATTCAGCCCTGACCAATGCTGATGGAAAGCACCGTACAGAAGACTTCGGAAGTGTAATATGAATAAAAATAGGAAACAAACTCCAGAAAGCTGTGGTCTATGGGGACAGGGCCACATAACGACCAGTTCACAGATGGTCTCGCTGGAAGGCTACGAAGTCGTGGCTAACATAATTCTTAGAAACATACTGGAGTCCACAGCTGGTAATCTGCAAACTGCTGGTAATATATCTCCAGGTATGAGACTGTCCGAGTCTAGCTTGAACTTTCCCTAACCCCGGGAAAAATGCTGAAATGGAAGGAGAGTCACACCACCCACAGTATGTCAAAGGTAAGAAAGGCCTGTCAGCATGTAGAAGCTTCACAAACAATATCACACCTTTAATTCTGAAGGGCACCTTGAGTTGCATTTGTCACTTTTCTGAATTTAGCTGTCAGGAACAGACCTAAGGACGTTTTACTGGGATGTGACTTTTTGGCAAAATAGAAACTTTGGTCATAGCCATAGTTTTATAAAAATGTTTCAAAGAGATTATTATTTCTGATTAAAATAGTATTTTTAGCAAATGATATAAAACAATAACAAGAAAGTAAACATCTTCATATCTCGTGTAAAAGCAAAAAACTCTTTACCAGCATCTTATTTTTAAATATAGCAAGTCAGTAGTGCTTATAAACAGTAGAGGGTTCTCTTACAGGGAATCAGAAAAGTAGCAAAATAAGGCACAGCCTGTTACTGTCACAGGTTTGAGTTACACAGTAGTGTTCTTTCTGGAAGGCACAAATTGGAAATATGATTACCCAAAGGTTTAAAGTGTGGATCTGAAGATAATCTCCTATGACGAGGACAACCAACTTGGAAAGAATGACCTTAACTAGAATTTATGGCAATTAATTAGGCAACACTACTTCCAGGCTCTGACACTCTGGAACTTATGTAAGAAGACTGTTTTATCAGCCCATGTGTAAATGTGTAAAGGCACTGTGCAAAATGCGGGCTGGGCTGACCACACTTCTTGTGTGGAGTGCATGTTAAAGGAAAGGCACCTTTCCTAGGGCTCAAACTTTACATTAACTAACAGAAAATAGTCGTTTCAGACACAACAGTAGGTAAGCTTGATAATATAGTGGGTCCTAGGTCAAAAGTCTTGAGGAGGATTCTTGAACAGCAGGTGGGAGTCTCAGCGCCTCTTCATGGAGAAACACTCCACACTAATGAGCAGGGAGAGACAAAAAGCAGGGAAAACAGCAGTTTAGTCTTTCAGTGCGATCCAGAATCAACATGGAAGGCTAGTCTAAGTGGGAACAGAAATGTGATTTGGCCAATTTCCTACTAGTGGCTTCTCTACATTCTGTGGAGGGCTAGTGGAGACTGTCAAAAGAAAGGACTGAGGACCTGTTTCTTTACTTAGTTCCCAGGTACTGGGCTAAAAATGGCAGTGGGTTTTCAATACTGTATATGGCAGTAGCAGTAATAACAATAATAGTAATAATAGGGTATATTTATTTATATAACTATATTATCATCATCATTATATGCCAGGCACCATCCTAAGCACTTTTTCTACATTAACCAGTTTTGTCCTCGTAGCAAACATATAAGATCGGTGTATGATTATCCTCATTATACAAATGACGAAACTGAAGCCCTGAGAGATTAAGGTCTTTGCCAAGGCCACACGGCTGGATGGTGGTGGAGCCCGGGTGGGTCACCGGGAGTCCATGCTTTTAATCACAAAACTATACTGCTTCTCACAAAAGGAAGTAGCTGAAGAAAATATATTCAGAGAGAAAACTGCAAGGTCACTGGAAATGAACACATTTTCTCTAATTTCACAGGGTCAATGTTTCTGTCAAATGTCTCAGACTTTAATCACACAGCACTCAAGTATTTCAAACATTTACACAGAAAACGAAAATCCCTGTAGTAGACTAACGTTCCTAGGGAAATCTCATCCTGAGCTCTTGTACATGAAATGACCTTGTGGACAAAGTGTCACTGCGACTGGAGAACTCACCGATGATGATGATGATGACGACGACCACGACACTAATCCCTATCGCCCACATCTGTAACAAAACACATGTGCACGTCACACTTCAGAGAGAGATTCACCTGCTTACTGAAGAGTACCGTGTACTGTCATTGTAGTCACTGAAAAAGAAATCCAGGTGCACGACAGCCAGAAACAATCCATCATTTTAAAAGTCTACGTGGAATATCCTCAATTAGGGCCTGAGGTTACTATTTGCTTTTTAGAAGATGTTCAAGTGATTTGTGGTCCCCACACCAGCATATGCTTGTGGCTACAAGGTCTCCACATCAGGGTGCTAAACCTGCCATTGTACGGGACAGTGTCACCTCGAAGCCAGGCGGGGGGGGAAGGGGGGTCAGGGGGGGCAGGATGGACCTGGGATCTGAAGGCAGCACGTGTCTCTGGCAGTTGTATAAACTCGCTCAGTCCATGCTCCTTGTGTGGCTGCTTTCTGCTCTGCCACGGAGCACAAGTGACTTTCGAGAAGTTCTCTCCTTTGACACTGGAGCCATTCACAGAACCACATGCAAATGGCTCACCATCTCTGGCCCTGAACTGGCGGTGTGTGCCCAGGGCCCCGCTGGGGTGGGGGCAGGGGCTCATGTCTGTCAGTGACCCTGGACCTGTCATTCTACAGATTCCTAAGGTCAGCCACAGAACGAATACGAGGTTTCCTAGTTGTCAGCGTACAAAACGGGCATGCAGACAGTGCTTTAGAGTCAGGGTCAATCCAAATTTCCACGTGTGGGAAGTCCAACTCGCCTCCCAGATTCATGACTGTCTTGTACTTGTAGCCTCTGTCAACCCCCGACAAGGCAGAGGTGACTTAATGTAAAGACGAGTAAAAGGGAATTACCTTACAATTCTTCCACCAGTATTTCCTCTTCAGCTTGGCAGCACTTGTTTCAAACTGGGAAGCTCCCGCCTGCAGCGCATCTGCACGGTCGTCTAGTTCTGAGAGCTTCTGATCTCTTTCCAATACCTTGTCCACGTTCACCCTCATGATGTCCACCACCTGCATGAGGAGAATCACACCAAGTTACAGATGAAGAAATGGGAGAACGGAAGGGCTGCACTTTATTACTTTAAGCTCAACTTTCATTGGAAAGGGGGAGGCGCTCACCGTTTCATGATAAAGACACGAGGTAAACTAGGAATAGAAGGAACTTCCTTAACATGATAAAGGGCATTTAGGAAAAAACCCACAACTGACATCCACGGTCAGTGGTCAAAGACAGAAAGCCTTGCCCCTAAGATCAGGGAATAAGATAAGGTTGCGCACTTTCACTACTGCTGTTCAACATTGTGCTGGAAGTTGTGGCCAGAGCAATTAGGCAAGGGGAAAAAAGGCATCCAAATTTGAACGGAAGAAGTAAAATGATACGTATTTGCAGATGATTCCATATATGGAAAATCCCAAAGAATACATAACAATTAAACTTACTAGAGTTAGCAAACAAATTGAGTCAAGTTTCAGGGAGATCAGCACCCATAAATCAATGTTTCCATACACTAACAATGAAAAGGAAATTAGGAAAACAATTTCGTATACAATAGCATCCAAAAGAATAAAATAAACTTAAGTATAAATCAAACCATGGAGGCAAAAGACTTGGGTACTGAACACTACAAAACACTGAAAGAAATTAAAGACCGAATTAATTCAACGGGAGGACATCCCATCTTCATAGACTGGAAGACTCAATATCGTTAAGATGGCAGTACTCCCCAAAGTGATATACACATGCACAGATTCAACACAATCTCTATCTAAATTCCTGTGGCCGTTTTTTGCAGAAATGGAAAAGCGAACCCTCAAATTCATATAGAATTGCAAGGCAAGCTGCATAGCCAAAACAATATTAAAAAAGGAAAACAAAATGGGAGGACTCACACTTTCCAATTTCAAAACTTACTACAAAGCTAGAGTAATCAAGAGTGTACTTCTGGTATAAAGACAGACGTACAGAACACAGGAATAGAATTGAGAGTCCCAAAGAAATAGAGTCCCAAAAGAAATCAACCCAAACATTGATGGCCAATTAGTTTTTGACAAGGGTGCCCAGACCATTCAGTGGGGAAAGAATAGTCTCTTTAACAAAGGGTCCTGGGACAACTGGATAACCACATGTAAAAGAATGAAACTGGATCCCTATCTCACCCCACATATAAAAATTAACTCGAAATGGATCACCAACCTAAGAGCTAAAATTATAAAACTGTTAGAAGAAAACTTTATAAACCTTTATAACTTCGGATTTGGCCATGGATTTGACACCAAAAGCAAGAGCAACAAAAGAAAAAAATAGATAAATTGGACTTGATAAAAATTAAAACCTTTTGTACATCAAAAGACATTATCAAGGATGTGAAAAGGCAACCCACAGAATGGAAGAAAATATTTGCAAATCATATATCTGAAAAAGACGTAATATCCAGAATATATAAAGAATGTTTACCACTCAACAACAAAAAGAGAAACTACCCAATTAAAAAATGGGCAATGGATTTGAACAGACATTTCTACAAAGAATATATACAAATGGCCAACAAGCACATGAAAAGATATTCAACATCCCTGGTCATTAAGGAAATGCAAATCGAAATCACAATGAGATACCCCTTTATACTCACTAGGACGGCTCACACCCAATAGAAGGAAAATAACAAGTATTGGTGAGGATGTGGAGAAATAGGAACCCTTGGACATTACTAGTGGGAATGTAAAACGGTGCAGCTGCTAGGGAAATGTTTGACAGTTCCTCAAAAAGTTAAACATAGAAGTACTACACGATCCAGCAATTCTACTCAAGAGAAATGAAAATGTATGTCCACACAGAAACATGTATGCGAGCTTAGCAGCATTATTCGTAATAGCCAAAAGGTGAAAACACCTGAAAAACCCATCAACTGATAAATGGCTAAACAAATGAAGGTAAACACATGCAATGGACTATTACTCAGCCATAAAAAGAAACAACGAGGTTCTAATATCTGTTACAACTTGGATGAACTTTGAAAACATTATGCTAAGTGAAAGAAGCCAGTCACAAAAGGCTACTAGTGGATGATCCCTTTTATCTGAAATGTCCAGAATAGGAAAATCCACAGAAACAGAAAGCTAATTAGGTTAGCAGGGAGGGAATGCGAGAAAGAGGGGACGGGGAGTAATTACTAAACGCCTACGGGGTGTTCTTCTGGGGTGATGAAAAATATGTGAAACTAGACAGAGGTGGGGGTTACACATTGTGACTGCACCAAATACCACCGAACTGGGCACTTCAAAATGGTGATGCGGATTTCACCTCAATTAAAAAAACAACAACTCTCCTTACTTAAAATTCCTTTGGTTTAGAAAAAGGACCCAACTTGATTTTGTGAGTAAACAAAAGTTTTACGCAGGATGGAATTAGAATGGGTTTCTTAGCATGAAAATATAAATTTTTCAGAAGTTCATCAACAAAAAGCATCATACCAAAATATTACCCTTTGCTTCAACAATCCATTGTTGTGTTAAACTTATGTTAAGCTAACGTAAATTTAATGCTGCTTTTTAAGGCAGCTAAATGCATAAAGACCAAGATTTCGTTGTTGGACAGTCACAGCTTGTAGGAACATGGAAATACTAGTTTGACTTTCTCAATCTTCCACCACGGGTCTGCATTTATATAGGGCAGAACAAAGATGCTGGGAGCGCCCTCTAACTCAAGAATTCCATGGACACAAATTTGCTGCACTAGAGCAGTCTACTAGCATCTGCCTTTTGAACGTCAGCGGGCAACACTTGAAGCTGAATTCCACAGAGGCGAGCGCGGCCTGGGGAACAAGAAAGTCAGGCTACGGAACGAGCACTATGAAGACAAATCTGGTCAGAAGGGCTGGGCTAGGCTTGAGCAATCTATGGGCCTCATTCTTAACATTCTATCACTCTATCTTATAAAGTGGTTCTCTTTTCTCCATTTTTTTTTTTTTTTATTGTGGCAAAATATACATTATAAAGTAGTTCTTGGAGGAATGTCCTCAGAGAGGAGTGTTTGTGTTTTAGGTATATGATTTGGTCATATGAAAACAGGAAAATGTGACTTCTGCTTAGATCAGGGCTTGGAGAAAGTAGAGGACAAGATCTTGTTACATTTATGATAGTCAAAATTTACTTTACATTCAGACTGTTAGGATACTTTTTCTAAACAATTATTTCCAGAGTGTTCCCATATTGATTTTCATCTTTTCACTCCATCAAAAAACTATTAGAACTGATAACTGAATTTTAGTAAAATAGCAGGATACAAAATTAATATTCAAATATCAGTTGCATTTGTATATACCAATAATAAAATATCAGAAGGAGAAATTAAGAAAACAATCCCATTTACAATTGTTTCAAAGACTATAAAATACTTGGGAATAAATTTAACCAAAGTAGTAAAAGATCTGTACTAGGAAAATTAGAAGACACTGAAGGGAGAACTTAAAGAAGATACAAATAGATGGAAACACATACCATGTTCATGGATAGGAAGAATTAATATCGTTAAAATGTCCATATTGCCTAAAGCAATATACAGATTCAATGCAATTCCTGTCAAACTACCAAGGACATTTTTCACAGAAATAGAACATATAATCCTCAAATTTATACGGAACCATAAAAGACCCCAGATAGCCTTGGCAATCTTGAGAAATAGTGGGAAGTATAATGATACCTGACATCAAATTATACTACAAGGCTACAGTAATCAAAACAGCATGGTACTGGCATAAAAACAGACACATAGATCAATGTAACAGAATAGAGAGCCCAGAAATAAATCCATGCCTATATGGTCATTTAATCTATGACAATGGAAGCAAGAATTTACATTGTGGTAAAGACAGTCTATTCAATAAATGGTGTTGGGAAACCTGGACAGACACATGCAAAAAAATGAAACTGGACCATCTCCTTACACCATATACAAGAATAAATTCAAAATGGGTTGAAGACTTAAAATGTAAGATCTGAAGCTATAAGACTCCTAGAAGAAAATATAGGAAGAAAGTTTACAGACATTACCCAGAGTAATATTTTTACTGATATATCACCTTGGACAAGGGAAGTAAGAGAAAAATTAAACATACGGGATTACGTCAAACTAAAAAGATTTTTCACAGCTAAGGAAACCATCAATAAAACAAAAAGGGAGCCTATTGACAGGGAGAATATATTTTTCAATGATGTATCTGATAAGGGGTTAATATCCAAAATTTATAAAAAACTCAGTCAACTCAACACCAAAAAAACAAACAATCCAATTAAAAAATAGGCAGAGGACATGAAGAGACATTTTTCTAAAAAAGACAAAGAGAGGGCCGGCTCGGTGGCTCAGACGGTTAGAGCTCCATGCTCCTAACTCCGAAGGCTGCCGGTTCGATTCCCACATGGACCAGTGGGCTCTCAATCACAAGGATGCCGGCACCTTGAGCTGAGCTGCCTCCCAGATGGCTCAGGTGGTTGGAGCGTGGGCTCTCAACCACAAGGTTTCCAGTTCGATTCCTCGAGTCCTGCAAGGGATGGTGGGCAGTGCCCCCTGCAACTAAGATTGAACACGACACCTTGAGCTGAGCTGCTGCTGAGCTCCCGAATGGCTCAGTTGGTTGGAGCGTGGGCTCTCAACCACAAGGTTGCCGGTTTGACTCCCGCAAGGGATGGTGGGCTGCGCCCCCTGCAACTAGCAATGGCAACTGGACCTGGAGCTGAGCTGTGCCCGCCACAACTAAGACTGAAAGGACAACAACTTGAAGCTGAACGGCACCCCCCACAACTAAGATCGAAAGGACAACAACTTGACTTGGAAAAAAGTCCTGGAAGTACACACTGTTCCCCAATAAAATCTAAAAAAAAAAAGAAAAAGGAAAAACTGTCTTAAAAAAAAAGTTTCAAAAAAAAAAAGAGGACAGAGATGGCAAACAGACATATGAAAAAATGCTCAACCTCACTAATCATTAGAGAAATGCAAATAAAAACCACAATGAGATACTACATCACCCCAGTCAAAATGACTATCATCAATAAATCAACAAACAACAAGTGATGGCAAGGATGTGGAGAAAACGGAACCCTTGTGCACTGTTGGTGGGATTGCAGACTGGTGCAGCCACTATGGAAAACAGTATGGAGGTATCTCAAATCTGAAAATGGAACTACCTTATGACCCAGCAATTCCACTCCTAGGTATCTATCTGGAGAAATCCAAAACTCTTAATTTGAAAAAAATTTATGCACCCCTATGTTTATTGCAGCACTATACACAATAGCCAAGACATGGAAACAACCGAAATGCCCATAGGTAGACGACTACATTAAGAAACTGTGGTACATTTATACAATGGAGTATTACGCAGCCATAAAGAAGAATGAAATCTTACCATTTGCAACAACATGGATGGACCTAGAGAACATTATGTTAAGTGAAATAAGCCAGACAGAGAAAGACAAATACCATATGATCTCACTTATATGTGGAATCTACAGAAAATAATAAGTGAATGAACTAATCAGAAACAGTCTCAAAGATATAGAGGAAAAACTGAGGGTTGCTAGATGGGAGGTGGGGCGGGGATAAGGGGAAAGGTGATGGGATTAGAAAGCACAATCGGTAATCACAAGATTGCCACGGGGATACGAAAGTCAATTTGGGGAATGTAATCAATAATGTTGCAAAGATTTTATAGGGTATCCGATGGACACTTGTCTCATTAGGGAGACCACCTCAGAGATGAAGTAGATGCCTGATCACTGCACTGTACAACTGAAGCTGAACAATAATGAATGTCAACTACAATTTTATATATATATATATATATATATATATATATATAGTTACAAAAACTGGAGTACAGCATTAAGAATAGAGGCAGTGGAAATATATTGGCTGTATGCGATGTCAGAGGGGTAGTAGATGGGGGAATGAGGGTTATCACTGTGTGAGGGATATAAATGATAAATGTTTAACTATTACGTTGTTTTGTATACCTGAAACTAATGAAAAAAATTAAAAATTAAAATAAAATTCATCTTTTCAGTGTTTCAAAGCAATACCTCATCCACTTGATTTTGTGTCTGCTGAAGTTTTCGATTACTGCCAGAGGCAGCGCTGGAACCCGCAGGCATACCTGAAGACCTGAAAATGCAAAAGCACGAGCATTAACAAATTATGCTCTGAATACATTTTTTGTATGCATGAAGATGTTATTCTAGGATCCTAAGTGTTAGGAATTTCAGAACTAAAGCAGAAAAAAAGACCCTTCCTGCAGTAATGAGCAAAGGTTCCAATGACATTTCTTCTAATTCCTCTATAATTTCCAAGATTCATCCACATGTTAAAAGTGACCAGGGTCTAAAGTAAAGGTTTAATAGGATTTACTTTGCATCACTGAAGTACCTGATCCTAAGATAGGTAAACTCTACTTCCCAATTTTTTATTACTTTTTAAGAGCCACACATCTACTCAAATGCACTCAGTACTCTTCTGATTTTTTTCACTGTAGCAAATTTTTTTTTTCATAGTTACAAACAATTATAGAATACTCTTTTCCAATATGGGGAAATACATTTATTTACAGGAACAAGAAACAATGCTTGCTCCCTCTTTTAAAAGCTACTCATCTTTTAATATCTTAATTGAATGCTTTATTCATACAGCTCTTCCTTGACCTCTCTGGGGTTCAAGTCCTTATTTTTTCCATTACTTATTGGTAACACTTTGATTTTTTTCATACACACACACCCAGGGTGCCAAAAAAATATATACAAGTGGACACTTTGGTCAACGTTGCTCAAGCAGTAGTTCGCCATAACCAGAGGTGTCTGGACGCTGGTGGTAACCACTTTGAGCACCTCTTGTCATTGCAGACGTCAAACGTGACTTGTATTCATCTTTTGTTATCGGTATATATTGACTATTACAATTGTAATAGTTTTTTTCCGTTCTTAAATGGGTAGACATGTTTTTGGCATCCTCTGTATATATACATATCACCTTCCCTAATGGATCACAGGCTCCTGTGTCTTTAAAGGTCTCTTCCCTGTTTCCAAGACAGCACCTAGCAAGTGTCTGCAGACAGTAGCCCCTGAGTCACTGATTCCAGTTATTCTACCACGTGTCAACGACAAGGGATGCAGCAGATCCCATCCTGCCCTCACAGAGTTTAATGTCGAATAACAGTGAAGGACCATGTTCTAGTGCATTTTCTCCACGTATTGTCCCATTTAATCCTCATAACTCTTTGAGGGAAACACTATCACCCCTATTTTACAGATGAGCAAAGTGAGATTGAGGAAGTCAATTTGTGCTTAGACCAGGTCCTGTAAAACTCCACGAACCCAGTCTTAACCACTGTGACCTACTGGCACAGCTGCCTCGGTGGGAACACTCGAGGGAAAGCACCCGGGAAAGAACCCACTCCTTTCTCCTCTGTGGGGGAGCAACGAGCAGGCTGGAGGGGGACAGAGGGTTCTTGTGATTCCTGACAGCATTCTCTGAATGTGACCACGGTGAAGTCCCCGTTTGGAGGGCCACCACAGGAGAGCTCTGCCATCTTCCGAGTCCACTTTGACCACCGGTGCCTCAAGACAGGGCCAAGGGCCTTCCCCTTGCAAACTCCGGGGCCCAGCCCAGAACGGGCAGAGAGCATGGTGACCACCGCCCCTCACAGGGAGCTTGGTGGGGGGCGGGGAGAAGAGGATGAGGAAGAGGCGGGGACCGAGGCGGGGGGGGGGCGCGCCCTACCTCCGGGAAGCCTCGGGCTGCCCCGCCCTTGCCCCTTCCGCGTCCGCCCAAAGGCCGCGGGGCTCTCCGGAGCGGCCGGCGGCGCTGCAGTGTCGCTCTGCCCGTCTGCAGCCCGCACCCCTGAGGCCGATGCATAGCCCAGGCCTCGAGAGCCCCCGCGTCCGCCTGCGCGGCCTCCG
Organism: Rhinolophus sinicus; assembly: GCF_057876585.1. NCBI lineage: Eukaryota > Metazoa > Chordata > Mammalia > Chiroptera > Rhinolophidae > Rhinolophus > Rhinolophus sinicus. Next base: position 4,975,620 of record NC_142514.1, on the reverse strand, counting down.
TCCGCGTCCGAGCGGAGCCTGGCGGGAACTGGGCCGGACGGGGCTCCCAACCGCATGCCACCGTCCCCGAACCCTGAGGCCGCCCCATGTCGCATCGTGTCACTCACATTTTGGCGGCGGCGGCGGGCGGGCGAGGGTACGCAGAGTGGCGCAGCGGGACCGGAGACTGGGGACCTGGGCTGGGCGGCAGCGGCGCTGAATCGATGACGTCACAGGGCGGGGGCGGGGTGGGCGGGGCGCGCGCGGCCGCGGAGGGGCGCGCCGGAAGTGGGCGGGGCGTCGCGGCGGGCCGGGGCGGAGCGTGGCTCGGCTACTACGCTAGGTCGCTGGAGAACGTCGGGACCTCGGGGCTCGGGCTGATCGCGGTCGCCCGTGGGGCCTCGGTCTGCAATGCTGACTGCGGGTCAGTGAGCGTCAGCTCCGTCTCCCCACTGCCGCCCGTGCTGACGCTGGGGGACGTGGGGCCTTACGCACTGGAAGGGGACTGTGTAGGTAAATGAGGGCGGGGCGCTTTACGTTCTGGGCCGTTGGGTCGTTTCTGTGGCGGTGACAGTATTGGGTGGAGGCAGCCTGTGTATTTCCGCTCAACTTCCCGCATTAACCTAGTGGCCCTATAGACACCACAGTTTCCCAAGAAACCTGTTAAAATGGGATAGGAAGTCCGTTCGGGGTACTGATCACATTGATTGGGTTACGTTCTCTCTCTCTCTTATCTGTGACACAAATGTTTGTCATTGTACAGACCATATTATTTACAGGAGCCTTGACATCAGGGGCTGTAGTTTCTACGTTTCTGTATTCCCCGACCCCTAGCACAGAACAGGTCCTCAGCTTTTGATGGGATGGAGGCTGGGGCACGTGTCTGAATGCAGTGAGTTACTTTGCAGTGTCTTCAAGTTGTGACTTAAAAGTGTTCCCACCCACGTAGACAACTCCTACGGTAAAAAACAAACATGCTACGAAACACTAATAGGTCAACTGGCAGATTAGCTGAGGCATGGAAAACAAACACTAAACTGACTTTTCTAACTCTAAATGCAATAATTTGAAAAGGGAAATGTTCGTGTATATTAGAATAAACAAGAGGGTGTCACAGAAGAGGGAAAATTTGAGTAGGTTCATAGCCCAAAAGAGTGACAGGGAATGAGACAATGATGACAGTCCTCAAAAAAAGACAGTAGTCAGCTGGAAAGTGCCGTTTAAAAACTTCAGAGGACTTTAACTGAAAAGGAGAATTTACACTGGTCTTTCAAAAACCGCACCCAAGTGACTGATACATTGAGAGGTACCTGAAAAGATCATTGAAAAGCAAGTGTTCTAGTAACGGGGGCTGTACTAAGAAGTTTTTTTATTCATGGACATATCCAAAACTATGTAACAACATCAAGACATTGTACCTGGATGTAAGGAAATCCTTGCAATTATTTCATATGGTCTGAAACAAGCTGATCACCGTGGATTTTAGTATCAGGTCAAGTTAAAGCAACACACACACATAATATGGGGAAATTTTCTTCGTTTTTAATTTACAGCAGAAAGAATATAAAGCATTCAGAAAACATTTTCCATATTTTAAGGGCAATTCAAAACATTTTGCATGGTTTCCAGCAGCTGAGTTCTTCAACAGATCCATTGATTCAATGATGCTTTACATGCACAATTACAAAAATAAAACTTACAAAAAAGAAGACATCTAGACTAGTTTTACATGCAAGTCTCAGGGACCCCCCATTGGGCGCCAACTACTGTGTGGAACTGCCATAAGCTACCGTGCAGCCAGAGAGGGGTTCCAGTTAGTGTCTTTATCTCGTTCACACAGTACAGCTGATTTCAAATGGGTAACAAGAATAGCAATTCAATCTTCAGGAGACAGAATAAGATTAGCTATTAATTTTATAATGAAATCCTACTCCTGGCACTTGGGAATTCAGATTATCCAAGAAAGCTGCGCTTACCTAGCGTCATATTCAAAATTAAGATTCACAACCAAGAAAAAGCGGTCAGAAATGCTTCGTTTCAGTGGAAGTGTATTTTTTGTACCTCACCTAGGATTCACAGTTGTACTGGTAGGCTACACTGGTAGGTTTTGAACCTGCCTCCTATCCCCTCCATAAGAACCCTCCTAATTCTATGTAAATCTTTACCTTCCAGAATTTTCTAACTTACTCAGCTAATAATGTAGCATGTGAAACATTAAAAAAGAAAAAAATAAATGTGAGGGTTAAAGCAAATCCACTGAGGTCGTTACTCTTGTCAAAAAGATCAGTTATTTGTACCATAATAGATGGAGTAAACGTATCTCAATTCAGTATTAACATAGGATATTCTGAAAGAGCCGGCTTTCACATTCTATTCCCGTTTACGAATGCAATTGTATGTTTGTAAATTACTCAGTGTCCTCCTATAGGTCAAATTGTGTAAAATAATAGGTATTTGGGGGAACGGGCAACAGCTGCAACATAACCCACACATTTAGAAACAAAATCGAGTCAGCTCCGTTTAAAATGTGGCTACTAGTTGTGGGGCTGTCACTGTTGTCAAAGCTGATCACAAGCAGTAAGACAGATACTGTACAGTAATTTGAGGTTGGCAGTGAAAGGAAGTAATTAAAAAACAAGTACAATTATAGAAAAGGCACCAAGAGCACTAACCCCCGTTTTTACAATCTTTTTGTAGCTCCCTTCCTTCTCAAGACACCAGTTTAAAAGCTTATTTGTGAATATTTTTAGGCTTCACAACAAGCCTTGAGTTTTAACATACAGTTGGCAGCCAGAACCAAGGGAAAAAAAACGATTATTTCAGCTTTCCACCAACTGATCCTGAAGCTTCACCTGGGAATTTTAAACTGGCATCAGCAAATGCGAACTCGGTTCTCTCAGTTTACGTGAGTGGTTTAATTTTTAAAAGCATCAGATTTCTTTGGCTCCTCATTATGTGGAAATAGTAATAGACCATGATATCCCTAGACAACCAAGTTGCATCGTTTTAATTTTCAGTTACTTTTTGTGCAATTTTCATTACATTTTCTGATTTCCAGCCGGAGATATGAAAACGTGAGACATTTTTTTTCTACCTTTCGTACTATTTCTTTTGTCAGGTTTTGAACGTTCGAAGTGTTCTTTGTCGGAGCGAGTGGATGGTGTTAAGCTGTATACTGATTCATCTTATGATTATCTGTTTAGCAAAAGTAACTTAATTTTCTTAAGCAATATTAGCATTCACATTACTTGGCACCATTGGCAAAAAAATTTTAAATAAAATAAAATAAACTCCTGGTAGCCAAAATTAAATGTAAACATATCCTTTTTTTTTAAGTAATGTTACTCTGCCTTTTTTCCTAAGTCTAAATACAGTAGCTCTTTTTTTATTTTTTTGCAGTTTAGTCATGCTTTAGCAAAATGTTCTTCTAAAGAACATTTAAAATAAAGTACTCTTATAGTGAAATAAAGATTTTTTTGTTTCATTTTACAGACCATAGCCACTAATGCTTTGCTTTTGTTCATTTCTTTTTTCTTGATTTCATGCACATATCTCTTTGTTTTAATATATACAATATATACAAACAATACATCCACATTTTCTTGCTCATTCAGACAAAACTATACAAATAATTTTATCTTGCCATGTTATTGACCTTTGTGAATAAAATATTTAGCAATTAATATAATCCCTTTCAAATATTTTCTCACTTTCCATTTCTACCTTCTATATATACACAGAAACTGCTCAATTTGGATGAAATATAGCCAAAAATATGGAATTTACTGGCCAGAACGCAGCACCACACTGATCTTTTAGGTGGCAGATGTCCAGGCAAGGTTTATGATTCCTTAGAATGACTACAGTTTCCAAGGTTACTAAAAAAAGCTACATGCTTTACCAATTCTCTAAGTAATTCTCATTGCACATGAAAGTAAGGCAAAAAAATTAAAGTGCTGAACATGAGAAAAGGGACAAGATGATTTCTCGCAGGTTCTTGGGAGGTGGTGGGGACAAGAAAATAAATTTTCAACTCTGTAAGCTGTTTCTTATTATTTCCCATGCATTACCCGTTTACCACACACCCACCCCTCTGCAAATTTCCACAAGACATTAAAAACCTGCAGATTTTAAAAGTTGCATTAAGTGTGCTGTAGAGATTAAAACAAAAACAAACAAACAAACAAAATGAAATAGAAACAGTGAAGGAAATGAGAACACACAGACCCAATAGAGATTTGTAGGATCTAAGCCCTCCACTGAGAATGAATCCCAAAGATTCAGCTTCTTGGAAATACCTGACAGGTGCAGGAACAGCATCCTGTTTTGTTGCTAGTGCATCCCCACCTTCTCTTACCTATATTTTTGGTATAAATATTTGTACAGTTCCACACGATGTTTGAATACAGCCCTATAGGAGAAGGAAAACGGCTTCTTCCCAGAAAGAGGAAGCCTCTTTCACTTCCTTGTGGTGTCTTGTTTTCCCATGATCCAACAGAAAGAAGACTGAGTTCCAAGATGTCTTGCTGATCAAATTAAAAGTTGTCCATGAAGGTGCAAATGCAATGACCAAAACATTCCTGTTAAAATCCTGCAGCTGATCTCTCCAAAACTGCAGAGGGATTGTGTGTATGTGTGTGTGTGTGTGCATGTGTGTGTGTGTGCATGTGCGTGCGTGTGTGTGTTGCATGTCTCTGCTAAAAACAGAAATGAAAACAGTCTGAAAAGCAATGTCACATTGCTAAGGGATGCTGCTGTATATCTTCAAGTTCCTTGGCCTTTTTCAATTCTTTCACTCTGGAAGAGAAACAAAAGAAAACAGCAGGTGATACCTATGTAGTGAAACTGTGACCAAATAAAGGAACGGACAATACCATCCCCTCTGGTAGTGAAAAACCAAAACCAAGACCCTTTGAGGATTGATGGCCAAAGAAACTCCTGTTTAACTGCTGGGGAAAATATTCAGAGGAAGACAGGACCCTTCCTGAACCTCCCTCTACTGTCACGTGCTCTGAACACAACGCAAAACTGAAACTGACTGCATTAAATCAACTGGAACAATAACATGCTCATCTTAGAAAATGTTACTTGTTCAAATAACTTTCTTTGTAGCCTGCAGACCACCAGTGATGCCTTGTAATCCCGTCTGAGGCAAGTTAGGGAAACTGAACACGTATTTATTTGGCTTTGGATATACCTAGGAAATGAACTTGGCCTTTCTGCTTTGCTCACAGACTCAAGATTGTTAGACCTCTTGAACCTGATCATACACCTGCACAGCTCTACGGTTCCACTCAGGTATTGTGGAGTCTTGGATTTTCACAAATCCTTCCTTTCCTCCCAGTCCACGCTGTAGCTTTAAAAGATGTTCAAGTCACTTCCCCCAGTGCTCCCAGATGGACAGCAATGGGTGCACTGCATATAAGGTACTTTGTTCTAGTTATCCAACATGTGCCCTGATGGTTTCATGTGGCCGCCTGATGTAGATGGGGTACCAGGGAAGAGGCTGTAAGCTAGAAAGATATTTCTCTTTACTGACAAATAATGAAGACCTTGCCTTGATATCAGGATGATCACATGCCAGTGGCCTTTAGGGTCTGACTTCTGAAGTCACTGCATGTTGCATGAGTCTGCAGTACTGCGTCCCAGATAATAACATTTGTTTCCCAGTGGGTGTGAGAGGTGCTTTTAGCTGCAGGGTAGCAGCACTTCCTCAGGACACACACACTCTAGCTCAACAGCATGACAAGAAAATGTCTGATCTGTCTTTCTAACATGGGCCCATACAGAGGTCAGTAATTCCCAAATATAGTTCTCTGATTCTCTAAGAGGAAGGTCTTTCCTCTATCTTATACCAATTTAAATTTTATTTGAAAACAAACACTAGTTTACTTTCTTGATAACACTCGAGCGGGAAGACAACATTTTGAAAAACCAGTAATAAGTTATCACTGTATTATGTAGGCTGGGATTCAGTGGAATGGCACATGTGCTACAATAGCAATTTAAGAAAACAATTATATTTACCCCCTCCATGCAGAACTGTTTCTTAGTATTCTGCAAAGTTGATACTCTCCTCAAAGAGAAGATCCTCGCTTTCAGAAAAAAAGCTTTTATCATTTTTATCATTATTAATACTAAAATGAATTATAATGCTTGAAAACTTGCTTGTTTGGTTTACTTACTAAAATTCAGCAAGCACAGCTTGATCAAACTGTTATCTTCAAAATGGTTAAATCGTTCTTTCTTAACAGGTACACTTAGAATACATTGCTATGTTCGTAACCGGAGCCAGGTATCCTTTCGTTTTAAATTTTGTAATTAAATATACCATGGATTATGAAATTTCCGGGTCATCTGGCTATTACAGTACAAAACTATGCATCGTTAGAGGTCCCTGCTTTTTGGACATGCATACTTGATAAAATGGCTTTTTAAAAATTGAAACATGCCGTATTCTGTGTTCAATTTTTAAACATGCAGCACCTATACTGACAGCTCTGCGGCGGGGAAAATGCAAGGCATGCATTCACTGATGCCACCTTGACCTCTGGGCATGCAATGTCTCTGCACTGGTGCAGACCTCGCTGCTGACTGCTGCCAAATGTGCATGCTCCGTGAAACACTGCATTTAACTTCTGCACTAGTCCCGGACTCACTCACAGATATGCAACAGTGACTCCACCACTGGGAAAGTTTCTAGAATTTGAAGAATTCTTCACTCAAAATCTCACAGCATAAACACCAAGATACCCATTTGCAATTTTTATAGAGTGAACAGGGAAAGCTTTTAAAGTCCAAGCTCATCACTGAGATGAAATAAAAGGAGACTGAATGATAAACCAAAAATATTTTAGTTTCACAGCAGAGAATCTTTGATCAGCTGGTCACGATGGGTCTGAACTTAAACATTTTTCTTTTAGATAAATGGTCACATGTGTTTTTGCAGTTTGTTTTGCAGTTTCTTTCTGAACGAATTCAAAAGTCAACTAAGTTCTCAAAAGGTTTTAAAGGTACCATGTAAATACTCTGCTATAAACCTAGCAAAAGCCTCACACACCGCTAAGATAAAGAGATGCCTGTCCACACGCAGAGACGGAAAAATGAGACACTGCAATTTTCGGATATATTTTCTAGGCTTTCATAACTCCTGTGCAAAAGTGGAGAATTTAGTTCTTAGTTTCATGAGGAGGTTTTCACAGTACCTATCCTAGCATTAGAAAATGATATCCAAATGCGTTAAACAGCATAGGTACTTTTTTTTTTATTTTTTAACAGAGAATCATTCAAGGAGGAATTAGGATAAAAAGGAAGAGAACACTTATGTTCCAATAGCTGTACAGGTTACTTAATATTTGTTACCTTCTTCGGCCCTCACGACATCACCATTATCTAAAATTTGTGATTCACGGGACTTAAGCAGCCTGCTCCAAATCACACAGCTAACAGCAGGGCCGGGACTTGAAGCCAGGTTACCTGACTCCACCTCTTTACGCTACTGCCTCTAATAGTATCTCAGGATAACAACAACAAAAATTTGTTTAAGTTATTGTTTTTTTCAAAAGACTCGCTAGAAAACATGCTTCTGAAAAAATTTCCATGGCATAAGTATGTTGTTGAAAACTTTCCTAGTTTCTCAGTTCTAGGATGTCATCCTTGACCTGACGCTATGTTTTTATTCCCATGTTTTAGAGAAAAAAACACCCCCACATACAATGGACTTATCAATTTTCAACACAGATTTGAACTGTGAAAAGATGGGTCTAAGAATCAAGGAAATGCAAGCTTTTTAGCCTCCTTCTCCGATTTGCAGTTTGCAGAGCATGTTGATGTTGACTTACCTCTGATGAAAGTTTAGATGAACTTGACTTTTACAACCTGCCTTACTGGACTCGTAAGTGAAGTTTAATGTTATCTGAGGGTAGATTATTAGGCTAAGACAGAGGTGCCAAATTTTTGTTTTGTTTTAAATCAAATGTCAATAAAATGTTTGAATGTTATACTGCCTCCAAAGAAACAGAAAACAGTTAATTCTATTACTGAAGTGATTTAGAACCCGATAGAATTTTTGTTAACAAATTCTAAGAAACAGATGTTTCAAATCAGTGTTTCAAATAGTTACAGCAATTTGTGGTTGCCTTGTCTCAGTCAAGACATGACTCATGGCTAAGAGGCACAGGTCAACTAAAAATGTATCGAGCACAAGGAGGGTACCCAATGAAAGTTTTAACAGTTATTATCGGTGGGTGACTCTCCTTGCCAATTTGTACTTCCAACTTGCCACAATGGGTATGTGCTCCATATGTAATAATTATTATCCCTGCTTGTCACTCTTTGAAAAACAAAGTTTATGTTACCTAGTCCCTGTTATATTACGCCTTACAAATGTTGTATTCATGTGACACAAAAAAAGTGAAAAATTCAGTGGAGGAAATATATTCAATGTGAGAAATCAAAATCAATTGACTGAACTGGCTTCACTGAGATTCCCTGAATTGTAAGCATATTTTTCAGTATGCAAACTTGGTAAATACAGACCAGAATTTTTGAAACTGCAATTATACTTGAAAGTCCAGTACCTATGGTCACCACATCTATAGAACTTAGAATGCAGATGTTCCATAAACTTCTGTTGTTATGGTATACAAACTCAGCTACGGGCTACTGAGATTTGGTTCTCTTAAGGAATTAGAACTTAGACTCATTTGGTGCCAAGGAAGAACTGAACCTAAAAATGTCCAGGTTATCTAAAAACACACCCCATTATAATTACACTTACTTCTGAATTTCATTACACAGAAGACAGGCAAAGCAGTCTTCCCTGAGATTGTAAAGACAATTAATACAGGACAGAAACTAGATCTTCTGTAGGTACAAGGCTATTACTACTCTGAGAGCTGCAAGGACTGCATTTTGGAACCTCCTACCAGTAACCTGGAAAATAATACTCATATGACTGGCCTGGAGTTAAGGTAACAGGATAGCAAGACATTCACCTGTGACCATTCAACTAGGCTGAAGATAAGCACCCCTTTGGGATACTGTTGCACTCTCAACCACAAAGGACAAATTAAAAAAAACAAAAACGTTGCATCATAATGTTCTGACGTGATGTATAAGCAACAGCACTGAAAGCCAGCAAACGCCCACAGGGTTTATTCCCATCAGACGTCCAATGATAATTTATGAATAAATGAAGTAGGCCTGCTTTGGAAACTTGTAGCAAACAATGGCTCATGGGTAAAGCGTAAGGCAAAGCTGTTTCATTACATCTCCTCAGTAACGCTCAGCCAGAGAAATGTTTCATGAGTCAGTGGATTCAGCAGGTATATTCTCGCAATGCTGGACGTCAGAAATATACAGGGCAGCCAGATGTGGCTTTCTGGTTAGTTACCTGTTGCTCTGAGAGCTGCAATAGCTTGTGGGGGGATTTAGGAAAAGAGAAATCTTGCCATTTTCCAGAAATCTCATTTGGATTGCAAAACAAAAAAGACAGAGAGGCCCAATAAGAATGACACAGAGCATGTTGTCTGCAATTTAACACACACCACTGTGTTCCAAAAATATTCATTTCCTAAAAGAGGCAAGTAAGACAAAATTACTTTGGAGATTTATATTACATCCATGATGACACATCCCATTCATTTTTCACTCATTGAACATACTGGGCCCTTGGAAACTGTCACTTATCAAATTTAATGCAAGATGTGTGATATCACAGCTGCTGACCTAGAGCACGCTTACTTTTCTCAGTTAAATGGTGTTACTTCCCAGGCATTGCTAAAGAACTGTCCCTTAGATAAAAGTGTATGTCACAAAGCAAGAACTGTAAGCAGAACTTGGTAATGAGCCACAGAAGCTATTCCATGGGGCTACTCTCCAGACTCAGGACTGAGATCGCTACTTACCAAAGTAACTGGTAGCCTCTGGGAAAGTTATGTGTTTAGAAATCTAGTTCTCAAATACAGAAACTGCTGTTTAAAAATTTGTGACCAAGAACTGTTTTCTTTGCTTCCTCCAATTAGGGTTCTTTTATTCCAGTAGGATAGCTTCACCCACCTTTATTGGACATGCGCAACTGAGCCAGTAATTTACAAGAAATAGGCTATTTAAGTACCAGAATTCTTGCTGTTTGTCGTAATAGCTGTAGTTACTGTTACAGGTTGTAAAGCTCTCTCACAGAAATACTATCTCAAATAGTTTGGAGGAAAATAATTTGTGTAGGAATTACTTTTCAGAGTGGGCTCTTTGATCTATGAAAACACTCCAATACCTACAAAAAAAGAAATTGTCCGAAAAAGAGAAGTGGAAGCCATTTTCTAACTAGAAAAAGAGGTATCGTCCTTTTCAGTGTCGGTACCTTGACGATACATCGTTATGTAATTCAATTATTTACTATTTCCTTTAATAGGAAGCATTTTGGTTTTTTGCTAGAGAGCTGAATAACATCCTGTTACATAGACCGAAAATCCAGCTGGAAGTAGTGTTTTCAGCATGTACACGTGACATGGAGTATGTCAAGTTAACTGAGAAAAATAATTAAAACTACTGATCCAAATGTCTCTCCATGTATAACAATTTATCTTAAACAGTTATTGCGTCCAAGACAGACACATCCCTATGATGGTATCAAGAATTTGGAAACTCCGTTTTAAGTTATTGGATGAATCGGGCAGAGCCTGAAGTGAAAGCGCTGGACTCAGGGAAGAGTATCTGGAGCTTTTTCTTAGCCTTCCCCAAGTGAAGACTGAAAACGTGGTCTTTTCTGATTGCTCTGCTGTTGGAATTAACCTACTTTTTTGTTGTTGTTGTTGCCTACTGTGTCCTAATTCTGACATCACCTTTTTTAATTTTTAAAATTTTTTTATTATTTTTTAAAGATTTTATTGGGTATGGGGAACAGGACTTTATTGGGGAACAGTATGTATTTCCAGGACTTTTTTTTCAAGTCAAGTTGTCCCTTCAGTCTTAGTTGTGGTGGGTGCCGTTCAGCTTCAAGTTGTTGTCCTTTCAGTCTTAGTTGTGGAGGGCACAGCTCAGCTCCAGGTCCAGTTGCCCATTGCTAGTTGCAGGGGGCACAGCCCACCATCCCTTGCGGGAGTCAAACCGGCAACCTTGTGGTTGAGGACGCGCTCCAACCAACTGAGCCATCTGGGAGGCAGCTCAGCTCAAGGCGCCGTGTTCAATCTTAGTTGCAGGGGGCGGAGCCCACCATCCCTTGTGGGACTTGAGGAGTTGAACCAGCAACCTTGTGGTTGAGAGCCCACTGGCCCATGTGGGAATCGAACCGGCAGCCTTCGGAGTTAGGAGCACGGAGCTCCAACCGCCTGAGCCACCGGGCCAGCCCCTCACCTACCTTTTAAGATAGCCTTCTGATTCATTAATCTAGGATTTGGGGTCCAAGAGTGTTTTACAAACACTGTACCATAACACTTAATTCTTTAAGTTTTCAAATATTATCTTTTGAGGTGTAAACCTTTAGTGTCTTACGTATGCTTTTTAAATTAGTATTTATCTTTTTTGATGTAAATGCCACGAATCTAAGTTGTCCCGCAGAGAACGCTCTGCCTCCCAAGGGAAATTACAACTTGGGGACTATCAGAGGGAGTGTCACTGTGACTTCTCTGGTGGTACAAGGAGGGAGAGGGATATTACTGGTAATTAGACAAAGCCAAAGAAAAGCTTCTCCTCAATTCACAGCTCAATAAATATGATCACATTAGCAGAAACCATCAGGCTTCCCAGCTTCTCTCTTTCAAACTCCCTAAAGCCTGGGGGCATAAGGGATGTTAATGAAATGCCAACTTTCCAGGCATGAGGTATTTTAGGAGCTTACCACAGAATGCAGTGGGCGCTTATGAAATGAAGGGAGGGACTCTGGTTGGCATTGAAAAGCACCTTCAGAAAATGTGGTCTTAAAAATAATCATTAACATACTCTAAACCAATAAGCTTCAAAAGTGCGTAAGTGATCATTTTTACTAAAACGTTGGTTCCTTGCAGCAGACTGTATTAATTGCATATAACATGCAAGATACTACTACACCTATCGACTGGTTAAACTGGATACCAGGGCATGCGTCTGTTCTCTTGGAATTATTTTTAAGTGGACAGAAATATTACTTATGTATGCCAACAGTGAGGGGAAATAAAAAGAGAAATGGAGATTTTTGTTCAGTTTTTCTCCTGTATTTCACAGACATCTCTGAGACAGCTCTACCACATGGGACCTGAACTATTTCAGTTGTGACTTGCCTAATTCTAAAGGGAACTAACTAGTTAAATTTACAAATAAGTATAGCTGCTTTATTTTTATTTATTTATTTAAAGTTTATTGGGGTGACAATTAGTAAAGTTACATAGATTTCGGGTGTACAATTCTGTGATACATCATCTATATCTCACATTGTGTGTTCACCACCCAGAGTCAGTTCTCCTTCCATCACCATATATTTCCCTTTACCCGCATCTACCACCCCTCGCCCCGCTTACCCTCTGGTAACCACTAAACTATTGTCTGTGTCTATGAGTTTTTGTTTCTTCATTTGTCTTGTTCTTTTGTTGTTTTCAGTTTTATATACCACGTAACAGTGAAATCATATAGTTCACTACTTTTTCTTGTCTGACTTATCTCCTTAGCATTATAATTTCAAGATCCATCCATGTTGTCACAAATGATACTATTTCATCTTTTCTTATGGCCGAGTAGTATTCCATTGTGTATATGTACCACAACTTCTTTATCCATTCATTTATTGAATGACACTTTGGTTGTTTCCATGTCTTGGTCACCGTAAGTCAAGCTGCAATGAACATTTATTTATTTTTTAAACATCTTTCTCTTTCAGCCATCATCCATGGTTTTAACTAGGTGCGATTTTAAATCTTTTATAGGAATAAGGTCTTGATTTAGGAAGAACTTATAAAAACTCAATATTCCTATCATATGTTGGCAAACGACGGCCTGTGGGCCAAATCCAGCCTAATGCGTATTTGTGTGAATAAAGTTTTATTAGAACACAGCCACAAACATTTGTTTATGTTCCGTCTATGGCTGCTTTCACGCTATAGTGGCAGGACTGAGTGGTTATGACTCAGACTGTATGGCCTTTTAAGAAAAAGTTTGCCAACCCTTGGCTTCAAATATAATGAATAAATATTAACATCAACATACATGTAATTAGGTGGGAAATTATATCTCCAGAAACATTAGAAGTTTTAGATTTTTGGAAGTATGATCTTTTCTTAGAAGTCTTACAAATGATGATATAAAGTATTAGTGTCAGGTTGAGAAGGGAAGGCGCTGAATGTGGCTGAGTTGAAAGAGAGAACCCCCATGTTATATTTTAAATGCGTCTTCTTTTGGGACTATCTATAGGATAAAATTGTCAAATTAATCTAAACTCAAGTCTGATTGTGCTGCATTCTATTCCTGGTTTTTAAAACAGTTTTCTGTCGCTTAATCCTTCACTATAACTTAAGACGTGTTAAAGTCGCACCTGGCAGGGTTCACCCCCTCGTGCATACTTACAGGTCAGCATCATATTCTAAAACCTCAAGACCACTAGCAGTGTCTACTGAACACCTGTTCATTACCATTTCTTTAAAATACATATTCTATGGGAACATCTCCTCTTAACTGCAATACGGAATATACAGATGTAAGACACTTCATACCACATTCTCTTTATTTGTCTTTATTCAGCCTTGCCATTAAATGCTGGGAGTCAGGCTGGCTCACTCTTTCAGTGAATGTCCTGGGTTGATTCTGAAAGGGCAACTGTGTGTACTGACTTACCTCAGTGCACGCGGGAAAGGGCCTTTTAGAAAATAAAACTACAGGGACAGGGTAATGGGGACACAGTGATTCTAAATAAGAAATAGGTTAAAAAACAAACCAAAAAAAACAAACCAAAAAAAAACGGCCCGTATCAACTAGTGAGCCTTCTTGCTTTAGAAATTTGGACACAGCAGAGGAGAAAATTTCATCTGGCAAATGACCTGAACCACAACCCACCACCTGCTTAACGTCTTCTTACAGGGCAGCCATATTGAGCTTTGCCCTGGACCCCCAGCCATCGTTTTACACTGAAGGCCTCTCCCACCGAGTTCTCAGCATGCCCTTCGCGGTTCCAGAAGGTCCTCCCTTTCACTCCTCATGCATTTGTACAGCTATTGCATGTGACTGTTTTCGGGTTGTATCAAGTAGCAATGTTAGTAATTAGGGTTAGTTTGACTTGTATCGTATTTCATTCAAAATGGATGTGAAACTTACTGGCATACCTAGGCTGCAGCCCCATGCAAGCAAGCAAAAAGCAAAATATTGAAAATGGAAGATAAACTGGCTAGCAGGCAGCTAAACTCACCCTTTTGTACAGCCTATGGTCCACCAGGGGGCTTTAGACAGTAAAACAATACCAAAGAGCTATTAGCATGTGAGGGTCACAACAGAAATCTTATCAATAGCTTTATTTCAACCGAAAAAGAGTATCAAGTGGTTCCTTTTATGGAAAGAAAAAAGAGTGGTGGTGGTGGTGGGATATGTGTGATGAGCAGGTAGAAAATGCACCAACTTACTCTTGAGTCTAAAAATGTTAGGGGTCGTGTGACCTAGCAGATCCTTAAGAAACGAGACCCCTCTCATTGATTCCTGAAGCCACTACCTACTTCCCTTTTTCTAAGAGGGTGTCAGATCAAGTTTTCTATTTGAATGCTTCTAAAGGACAATCCACATGACAATTTCTCTTAATATCCAGTAAACGCTGACTGAAAACAGGGTTATACTCATCCTAGGGAAAATATGAGTCCAAATTTCCAGGATACGTTTTCAGGATTTCTTCAAGCTCCTTAATTGAATACATAGGGATGGGAAGTGAATACTGACCTTATACAGTCAGTATACAGAGGTGGTTAGAATTTGCAGGCACGTTTTTCTAAAATCTGAACTACAAAAGGGCAAGTTACAAAAAGGGCCAGTAAGGTCTTTATTTACTCCCAAATAATGAACAGAAATTCAGAGTCCATAATCCAATATTCTCTTCATAACAAACTTTCTTGTTACCCTTATGAGGTTATCACTAAAGTAGGAACCTAAGAAAGGTAAAATCTTCATGAAATTCTTCTCTACTAGTTTACAAAAAAGAACTCTAAAACCACGAGTGAAAGGACTCCTTTTTCAGCCCACATTGGGAGGTAGCTTTTTATGCATTTCTTTTGTTTAAATATCTTTTTTTGGCGGGGGGGGGGGCAGGGGAGACACAATCATTCAGACTATAGCAGCTCTATAGCATTTAAAACAATGAGGTAAAGTTGCAAAGTTGCCCAGGCTGCTTCTGTACCGAGTGTTCTCTATTGCATTCCAGTGGTACACTTCTGTTTTTAATTCATCTGTAGATGGATCGTGCTAAGATGTTAGGCTCCCATGATGGCAGGGAGCATATCTTAGTCATCTTTGCTTAACTGTAGTTTCTTTGTTTCCAAAATGGGAATAATTAATACCTAAAAGGGCTATTATGTGAATTGGCAAGATAGTTTCTAAGCATAATTCTTACAACATAGTGTTTTTTTTTTGAATTTTGACTATCTTACCCTCCCAACTCACCCAATAAAAACACATGGCACTGCTTTGGCAAAAAAAAAAAAAAAAAAGAAAGAAAGAAAATGAGCATGGCATTTTATGTAATTTTGCTCATAATCACCAAGGTTGCATCACCTATCCTTATTTTCAAAGCTTAAGGATAAGACAGAAGAAACAAGGAAAATTAAACTTGTGAACATTTCGGTTTGTTTGAAGTGGAAGAGGAATGTAAAAGTAATTTTCTTGAAAATAACATCTGTCAGGGAAGTATCAACTACAGCCTCAACAGTGCTGGAGAGAGTCTTCTTGGGTTTTTCATTTCACAGGTAGGAGAGGAAAAGGGAAGAAGGGAGGGTGAGTACATGAGAACATCCGAAAATGGCCTAGGTCGGTCTTTGATCGTTTCATGACAGAAACAAAACAAATGACTCTATTTAATTGGATGCAAGAACTCTAATACTAAGTCACAGGTATGTCTGAATAATAAAGAAAAGAGGCTGACTTTGGTAAGGCCTGTAGAGTTCATTTCATTATGTCACAGCCATTACCCCATACTTTGATAAGCATTTCCCAAGGAGGCTTCCTTCCTGTTTCAGAGATACTGCCTCTCATTGGTTAGCTAATCTGGGAGAGTCCCCAGCCACTCCCTGGTCGGGATCAGATGGGTGGCTGAGGCACAGAAAGTGTATACTAGCTGCTCATAGCATTCTAGCTAGAGAATACCAAGGATTACCCTAAAGAACGTGCTGTTTATTCAAGTTTTTATTATTGTTTGTGTGTGGTTCTGTGCATGGTCCCTTCTATTGTCATGTAAATGAGTTCTTTTGCTAATTCAAGTACTTGTACCCAGTTAGCCCGTTAAGTCTCAAAGTCAAAATATTGTCAAAGTTAGCAAGCAGATAGTTTTAGGAATCAGAAAAACCAACGTAAAATGAAACCTCTGAGGAGTCGAATTGGATCTGAACACTAGGGCTTCTGGTACAATTAAACCGGAAGGGGAAATAAGATATTAAGGAGTGAGCTTTAATTAAAGTTGGGTTCTGTGGACTGCACGGCTCCCCGGATGCAGGAGACACAAGACCACATGGGGAGTCATGTCAACGCGGCTCGGACCAGACTATTAACCTAAAGAAAGAAAACAAAACACTTCACCAGCCCCCCCCAAAACCTAAGGAAAGAACCTAGTCTTCACAAAGAAAGGTCCAATTTGAGGGAACAGAGATCAAGTCCTGTAGCTTGGCCCCACGGGAAGAGGCTGTCTCCGTGGAATGCTGGGGTCTCAGGAACCCACCTCCTTCTAATTGAAAACGGGCCTCTCCTGTCAGGTGTGTGTACGCTTTCTCGCAGTTTCTCCTGTTCTCATTACAGATGAGCTTTAGTGGGTCTTTCCATAGAGCCTGCTGGCTAGTACATGTCCAGCAGAGGGCACCAGCTACTTAGCAGAAATCCCACATCAGAAAACTGGGCGGGAATGAGTGGTTTTCTGGCCTTTCCTGGAGAATAGAAATGGTTTATTTCCTGTTTGGACACCTATTAGCATAGTGAGGGTTTAGAGGGAAGAACACACTGCAATGGGACATAGAAATAATCAGTTAAAGAGAAACGTGGAATGAAAAGCTTGCCCAGGGAAGCTGTCCTTACCCCCGAATTAAAGCAGGAAACCGGTGGCAGGACTGCCACGGTTCAAACACACCCAGATACTCCCGAACAGCTTCCAGCATTCCAATGGCAGCGACTCAGTCCTTAGTTAGAGTGTTTGTTGGGGGTTAGCCTCGCTAGGAGTTAATGAGTGGGTCAGAGGATTAGGGTGTTTATTACTCGTGATGACTAAAATGTATAGATGGGCAAGTTTATGTACCTGTGGCGACAGCGTCGTAGAAACCTCATTATTTTTCGAGCAGCTTGGTCCTGCTTTTTGGTTAGCAAACTGCTCCTGGAAAATAAACATTGAAAATCAGATGTCACGTCCCTGCTCTTTCACGACTCTTTACAAGCTCGCTTGGTAGAGAAAGGCCTCCTGGCCTTACAGAGGCTTTCTTAGTGCAGAAGTTGACCGGCCTGGCTTTGGTGCTCGTTGGCCTACTATTTCCTAAACTTCTTGTGTCAGTGCAGTTGTGCTAAATGTTTGTATGACACTCCCTCAAGGGGAGTCGCTTAACTCTGCTCCTCCCGAGTCTGCCATGGAGTAAGGCGGGCATGTAGACTGCTGCAAACAGAGTGCCGCCTTTCTGAGCAGCAACTTGGGTCCTGCCAAATTCTGACAGAAGTTGAAACTGGGCGGTGACATCAAAATCCTTGTATGGGGGGGTGGAGAGAGAATGAGCTCCACGGATAAAATTAGATGAACAACAGGCATAACTCTACAAAGTCACGACGACTGGAATGGTCTGGACAGGACTCACTGCCAAATGCTTTCGTCCTGGCACAGACCCTAACACCAGCACCGGGCAATTCTTTCAACCAAGTCAGGGTTCCCTTCCCTAGACAGCTCTACCTCCAGGAACCTTCCCAACCCACCTGAGCTTCTGCTGAACGATGACGGCCGTCCGGCGTGCCTGCCGCCTCCTGCCACACTTCTTGTAACTGCGGTAATACTTCTGGATCAGCACGGCAGCACGGCGGCTCTGCTGGAACTTCTTTTGTTCGTAGTAACTTCGGAATTTGCTCTGGATAAGGATGGCAGCCTGTGTCATCTTTTTATAAAGTGCATACTGCAGGGGAGACAAGAAGCAGCACAGTAACAGCAGGAGCCACACCAGCCTGTGCGTCCTCTGAGCTCCTCAGGGCCGGGAAGAAGAGACGTTACTTTGCCCCTTTATCACCAGTCTGTTGGGGCTTTAATCACCAAAGAGGCAAACTGGGAAGCTTCACACCTACCTTCCCAACATGCAAAGCATTACTTTAAGGGTCACCTTCAGACTATGTATTGTTTTAAATGTGCTTCCCCCCCACAACAAAACATCAAAATATATTGTCCTCCTTGAGAAAAAAGAATTAATAGCAATCCACATAGACATTTAGGAATCTTAAAAACAGATACAAAAAGTAAAATTTTAAATGTTTGAGCTGAATATTACTATCCAATTTCGAAACATGTTTACTTCACCCTTTTTTACGCCTCCGGGTCCCCACCGTACGCGTACACAAGGGTACTTAGCAGTCAGCTTCTGACGCCTAACTACCATTCCATGTAACAAATTTCTGAGTTACAAGGTCCCAAATACAAGGCTTATCATGAAACGCTGACACCTTTAAGCCATTTTAACCTGCAAAAGATTCACACTCATAGGACCAACATGGGAGTGAAGCCATGGGACCCGGAAAACTGTCCCAGAACCAGGGACAGCTCAGCAGCCAGCCAGCACACAGCCCTCCGCCCAGGCAGCAGCAGAACTCGCCAAATGAGGGGTGACGGCATGGACAGTGAGTTCTCTTCCACTTCAGTCTCTAGACACTCACAATGCAGAACGCTCCATATTGAACAGCTACGTCCGCATTGCTAATGAAATCAGAGAGTATGACTCGGGACCAGGAAGCACCCTGCTTACAAGGCGGCAACTTACCATCGTGGGGAAAAATAGCCCTCAGAACACCGAGGACATACACCTGTGCAGATATGAGGCAGGATGGGGGGAGGGACTGGCCTCTCAGAAGGTTTAAGACATAGGACCCTTCTACAAGCATCCTCTGCAGTCTGATCTGATCTGCTTCCCGTTGTCATTTGTCCGAAAGTCTTTCAAGACAAAAACACTGCATCCTACAGAGGCCTGCGGTTTCCAACACCATGGCCTGAGCACTGCCCGCTCAGAACCTGCCCGGCCACAGGGAAGCACATGGGAAAAGGGGAATTTACTTAGTGGCCCACTGGGCTCAGGTCGGCTTGGATGGATTCTTTAGACCGACACTGGCCGAAAAAATGTCCAATTATCATTAATGTCAAAACGCACTCCAATGAATAACCTCACGGTCCCCAGAGGACAGATGCACTGTGGTTAGGTGGCCTGGCAAGGGGACTGTGCCTGTGGCATGAGCCTGCCCTCTGAAGGGCCCCTTCTTGTAGCTGGTAATGGGTGTGAAGTTTGTGACTCTGGTGGAATGGCTTGTGAGAGGACTTGGGTGTATCATTACCTTCAAGGCTATCCATGTCAGCTTGGGGGAGAAACAGAAAATACAAGATTAACGTTAGATTGCCGAATAGAAAGAAATTAAGCACCAGAACCAATAAAACTCCCACCACCAACAAAAGAGAGGCAACCTGGCTACATGAATGCCTTCCACCTAACAAAATATTTGTCTTAATATTTATCAATATTTCATGGAAGAATGCCTTCCGTCTTACTGCTCATAGACAATACTTCTTTGGGGGGGAGGGGTGGGATTTAAAATACCTCATATTTTGAAATAAATACCTGTTATAATCACGGACTTGAAACTCTGATTCTGTGTATGGCTTGTGCTAACCAAACAGAGGCCAGAGCGCAGAGCTGCTCTCCCCGCTGCCGAGCTTCAGGAACCGTGGTGTCAGCGTTTACACAATAAACCTTCATTTTCTGGGATCCTGAACTCAACTGGCTATAAACTGAAGATGCCCCGCCCCCGCTCAGGAGTAGGGCTTAATCCTAGAGAACTTGAGAAAACAGCAACCCACATCAGAAACCACAGCCCTCAGTCTTAACAAGAGAACTGAGTCCCAGATTTCTTACGTGGCTATTATACATCTTAGCATCCATTGTTCCTTAAATAAAATTTTAAAACCGACCTAAAGCACAACCTACTAAAAGGTTCCAGAATCTACTGACAGGACTGATCTTTATCATAGGAACCACTTAAAACTCAATGAGGCAACGTTTTATATTTTCTAGCCACCGAGATGGTTAGCAAGGTCTAATGTTTTCTTAATTTTGCTGAATCTCAGTTTCTTCATCTGTAAAATGGAAATGAAATTGTTTACTTCAAATAATGGTCAGGAGCGAGTGAGGTGATGTGCCTACAAGATCCTGTACATTCGAGGTACTCCATCAACACCAGTTCTCTTTCCTCTCTGACGGTGGTTATCTAACCCTACAGGTTGTTTAGGGAACAGTAATACTGCGTGACTTAGATACTCTTCTCGCATCTGTTAATGAAGGAATGCAAAAAGCACTTTAAGATTTTCAAAGATTTTTACAATTCTTCATTTTAAAACGGTTAGGAAGAAGCTGAAAGGAAAAAAGTTACATCACTAAGGGTGATATAACTTACATAATTCAAGGTCAAAGATAATAGCCAGTGTTTACCTTCTCCAATCACATTCAACCCCCTGGAGCTTGATAATTACTGCAGAGTTTATGGTAAAACTACAGGAAGAGAGGTCTCACCTTTAGGCACAAATAACTTTCTTTGTATCAGACCAATATCTCATAGAGGTGATAATACTAAAAGGCCAAAGATCTAACCCCAAATTATTTTGCGGCATAAGTTGAGGCAGATTTTTTTCTTCATCCTCTGGAACATTTCCCTCGGACTTGTAGTCAAGGCAATTCAAAGTCAGTCTTTGAACTGGGCAGCGGACACAGTGCTCTTTGCCCAAAGCTGACACTAGCACCCCCGGAGCCTTGGGCGGTTTGGGCGAGGCACATCTCCCATGTGACCCCAAACTTGGTTTACCTGTTTATATTTTCTGTAACAACGCTGAATGACAGCAGCAGCCACTTCTTGCTGTTCTCGCAGGGGTCGGCCCTTAAAGGGTACAGTGAAGAAGAAAGAATGATTTAGTAGAAGAAACGTTAACTTTCCTATGACTTAACTAGAAATATCACTCATTTGATTAACTTTCTCAGAACTAGGACCCCAGGTTTACCAAAAGACAGTGATCATTTCCACTATAAATTTTAAAAAATAAATTTACAGAATAAACCAACTAGTCTTGCTTCTGAAGAGAACCACGATATTTGGATGTTAGGAGGCCTAAAAAAATATTCACGTGCAAAGTATTAAGCAAGTTGGGTAGTGACTGGACTATTAGTCCTTAGAAACTGCCTGATCTCCTGTCTTCCCGAAGATAATTCAAGTGCTCTGCCTTTGGGTCAGTGAGTAATGGTTTCTAACACGGTCTTAGGACGGTGATTCCTTTGAGAGTCTGTGGAAGGCTATGGGCCACCTCCCACCAAAAATGCACATACAGACCTTTTGCCATAAAATTTTAGGAGTTCCTGGGCTGCCAAAGTCAATTCCCAGGCCTCCAGGCAGAAACTCCTGCTTTAGGTTATAAATTCCTTGCGGCAGTGGTGTCAACTTACTTTACAGTAACTAAATAATAATTATCCATTATCACTTCCAACAGTAAGTTGAGATGGTAATAACCATCATGCAACTGGTCAGTTTTATTTTTCTAAAGTGACAATCTAATTTCAAGTAACGATTTTATAAACCGGAGGACAGAGAAGAAATGGCATACGTTTCAGCTCGAATGCTTCTTTCATCCACCTCCCTGGTCTCAAGAATGTCACATCAGGACTCCACTCTACTTTACCTTGTACTTCCGGAAAGCTGTCTGGACAAGCCTGGCAGCTTCGTAGAGTTCTCTCTGTTCGTGATCAGTCAGAGTTAGCTGAGCAAATTCATTTTCGACTTTCTCACTGGTAGACGCACTCAGGAATTCCGACCAATCGGCTGCAGACGGAAGGCTAGGTTTCTCGAACGCTATTTCACTGACTGGAGAGCTTCCGGGGCTCAGGCTGGTATTAGAAGAAGGGGTTAGAGGCTCATTATATGCACTTCTGAAACAAGAGGAGACACGGGGAGAGAGACTGGTGATCGGTTGGCATGATCCATTCCGCGGTGATTTCTGAGACAAGACGGGATCCACCAGGAGCCACTGTGGACTATTAGGGGTCCGCCATCAATCGGTAGGGCAGGTTAGGTAGTAGTACCCCGACTTCAATTGCCCTTCAGTTACTAAGTTCATACCGAGCACCCATTCTGAGTTTCGTACAATGCTTACTATTTTACTAAACCCACTAAGTACACTCTCCTGTCCTTATGAAACTTCAAATGGATCTGGGGGAAGACACTGTGATATGTTATCTCACACACTCCGGTAGGAGGGGAAGAACCACGGAGACGTGAGCACATGCGTAGGGCCGTGAATGTGGCAATGGAGCTGGCCCTAACGCTTCCTCCCTTCTTTAACAAGGCCTCAGACTACACAGCACTCCTCGCATCCAGCTGGTCTCCCGCGCCTCCAGATACACCCAGGAACTCATCCTGGAAGTGGCCTCACTGACCTGATCTGGGCAGCGTTCGGCAGATGGTCAACATCAGCGAGATAACTGGCCAGCCAGCTCATGGTACTGCTAATGGTGGCAGCGTCTGGCCTCTCCAATGCTGACGACTCCATGGGCACAAAATTCTCCTGCTTGATCCGCTCAGGCGTGGCTTCAATGATGTGTTCTGCCAAGGTCATCATGTTTACCTGGACAGCGGAGTTCACAAGACATTCAGGTTAGACCGGGCTTAGAAGGTACCCAGGCCTGCTTCCCCCCTCCTGCTCCCGCCCCCCGCCCCACCTCGGAAAGAAGGAAATGAGGGACGGGGGCTTATATCTCAGTCCAGTTCATTCCAATGTCATTGTAAGGTTTTACACAATTCACCCGAATATGCTGGGACCTCACCTCCAAAGGAGCATTTGGCCCCAAACCTTCCGTCAAGTCTCAGAGCAGTTCTGGCTTGTGCCCACTCTCCACCCAAGCCAGGGGTCAACCACGTGACGACACTATGACTGGGCAGTTCTATAGTTAGGTTGTTATAGTAACATGGTGACGCCACTGGTGACCTAACCATATCCACCATGCCCCGTGTTGCCTCACCTAGAGAACCCCAGTTTTGTAGAGAGTAGCCATGAGCCAAACTGCAGGGGACAGCTCATGAATGATAAGCCAATTATGAGAATCCTCCTCTGGATTTCCCTTCTGCCTGCGCACCGAGGGGAGAATGTCTGACCCACTTCCGGACAACGAGACTCTACCGGAGTCTGCTGGGAGGGGTCTGGGCAACGCCTCTGCTTTTCTGATGAAAGGTACCAGCGAGCCTGGCCCCCTCCTCTCGTCCTCCTGCCTGACTACACACAGCTCAAGCAGCCACGTTATAACCACAAAGCAACACGCATGACGAGGAGAGCCGAAAAGAACAGAAACGCCCCCAAAGTCTGGGTCCCTGAAGGTATCACCGAGCAACTGGACTTCTGGACCTCTTGTCACATGAGAAAAGTAGATTTTTTTTTTTTTTTAATTAAACCGCTGTAGTTGGGTTGCTGATATTTTCACCCCAAATACATTCCTAACAGTTACAATTAGGAATCCTTAAGACTAATCCACTAATCCGGAGTGAGATGTATGTTATCTTGTGTTAAAATCTTCCTCGCACATCTCTTGACAATGGAAATTGAAATACAGCACTTTAAGTTTTTATGGGAACTGAGAATGTTCTGAAAGGATCTATAAAAGGTGACAAAATGCTTATCTTACTTCATGAATGAACTTCAAAAACATGCGAAGTAAAAGAAGCCAGACACAGAAGACTACCTATGTTATGATTCCATTTATATGAAATTTCTAGAAAAAGCAAAACTCTGGGAATAGAAATCAGATCAGTGGTTGCCTAGGGTTGGGATGGGAGTGTTCTAAATGGAACTATGACTGCACAGCTATACTCATTTACTAAAATCCATCACAATGAACATACAAAAAGGAGTGAATGTCATGGTATGTCCCTTAAACCTCAATAAAGCTGTTAAAAGCACTTGGGCAATTTTCTAAATTTTCAACATAGAACAAGAATTATTTTTGTAATGAGAATAAAAATGAAAACATTTAGGGAAAAAAAAATCAGTTTTTCTTTTTCTTCTGTATTGGCTCTCTTAATTTGTAGCTCAAACAGGAGGAAGTAGGTCCTACCTTGACATTGTTTTTTTCCAGGTAAGCATTCAAATATTTTATTAAAAGCAAAGTGAAAATTCGGGAGACTGAAGAATCTGGACAGTGACTCTACAGTCATCCCCAAATCCCCATTTTTATAATCACGTATCAGTGTAAGAAGATCTTAATATCATAGCAAGTACAACACTCTAGAATACTAAGTAGCTGATTATTGTTGTGATGGCTGCAAACGGCAAGCAAAATTTAAGTAACTTTAAACCAAATTACATTATTCTAAGCAGCTGGACCTAAAAAAATCATGTCATTCATTTCTAAATTTCTTGGATTATAGTCAGAGAAGATAGTCTTTAAATGTGCAGCTCTAGATTTTTATTTAAATTCTCTTGATGTCCTAGTATATAAGCAATATTCATAAACGTGTCTTGAATATATAAAAAGAACAGTTACACATATATATGTATTTGCTGCGTTGTTAATAACATGTATCTGTGTAATTATATATATCATATATTAAATATATCATTTATATCAACTATATATATTAAGTCAAGCTTTCTAACTGTACTTTTCAATTTTTTCATATCTTTCACTTATCTACTTGATCCGACAAATTTTGAGATAGGTGTGTTAGTCTCACACTATGAGTAGAGTTATGGTTCCACATTTCTTCGTATTTGCTAGTTTTTGCTTTAATATTTAGAAGCTACGTTGTTGGGTACACAATGGTTCATGACAGTGATATCTTCTTGATAAATTATCTATATAATTTGCCTTGAATTATACTTTTTGTCTCTTTTCTTTTTATACATATTTGTCTTTTCTATCTTTACCCATCACTTCATTTTCTTTCTATTTCATTTTAGTTGTGTCTTTTACAAGTAGCATATATTTTGCTTTCGTTTTTACCCAAACTGAGAATCTTCTAATAGAAATATGTTACCAAAGTAGGACTGAATCATGTTTGAAAATATCCCTAATAATATCATCTTTTCTGTTTATTATTACGGTTGCTGCTTTTTACTTTGTTACCATTCCTGATTTTTTTCCAAATGGGGCAATTTATTTCCCTCTTCAGTGACACAGAAGTTCTGTAGCCTGTTTCTATGCTATTAACTTGAAATTTCTAACAAGCATATTTCAACCTACACTTATCTATCAATATTGCAAATGGAACAAACTCTATTATCCCCTAATAGGAAAGCTGCTTTAATACACTTTTACCTTCTTCACTTCCCGACCTCTCTGGTTTTGTTAAAATGATTTACAATTTCAGTTCTAGGTTATTTTTTAAACATTATTCCCCTTCTATTTAAAGAACCCCTCATTAACAACTGCTTTATACACACACCCACACTATCGATAATTATTCAGACAGATCAGTCTTACTGTTCCTTCCTCCATGAACAGCTTGCCATTTCTGGAATTATTTCATTATATTTAACTGCTATTTTTTTCATTTGGCTAACGTGCTTCTTTCGACTGCTGCCTTTTTCATAACTACGTACTCACTTTAGCAAAATATTATTCTCTCAAGGCTCAGTGAAAATATAAAGATTCTTTTCAGGTTAGTTTCTATTCTCTGCATCGACTCTGTTTCAGTGAAGGCCGACTGCTGTAAAGCTATGCCAGCCAATGGATATTTAAACTTAAATTAAGCAAACGTAAATAAAGTTTGAAATTCAGTTCCTGAGTCACACTAGCTATTATCAGGCCAAGATGCTATTACAACTCGTACTGAAAACACTGATGTCAGTCGCCCCGGACGCGAGGAAGAAGCAGAAGGCTTATGGGAGGGTCTGAGGAGCTGGAGCGAGAGGGGAGGCTCGGCAGACACCTGGGCCTGGTGCTCAGGCCCTACTCCGAGAGCTGATTCACTGACGTAGCATGCGGCCCAAGTACGGAAGGGCCTCCAACGTCCTCAAGCATAAGGCCGACTTCCGATCCTTCCCTGGCAAGAGAATCACACGCCCTCTGGACATGGATTGTGCAGATCAAGGGAGCAGTGACGACACGCCAGCCTGTGCAGGCTTACCTTACCCGTGCTTACCTGTATATCATCCATGGGCTGTGGGCAGTCCTCGTTCTCTGCACTATCACGGTAGGACCCCATCTCTGTATTCACCACCTCTCTGTTAGCCATCATCAGGACACTCATTGGTTCCCGTGGACGCACCTGTGAAGGTGCTGCCTCCTTTCCTACACTGGTCCCCTTCGGATTTCCAGTCACCTGTACTGTAGACACACCAATGTAAAGATCTTTGGGATTCCACTTTACTACAGGCTGAGATCCAGAGGCTTGGAATCCTGCAGTCTCTGGAGTGGGAGGGGAGAGTTCCCGGCTGTAGTCCCTCACTCCTTCACTGGGGCTGATTGTCTCAGGGACAGACTGCTTAGAACTAGGGCTCTGCTTCCTGATATTTGGCTGTTCCAGACTCAGTGCAGTGGAAAGCAGCTTCTCCTGCCTTGCCTGGAAGTACTCAGGGTTCAATTTATGCTTTTTGGGAGCTGGATAATCTTTGTGGCTCTCACTGCTGTAGTAATTAGAGGGTTCAGACCGAGGTCTTCTCAGCTCTGAAAAGTACAGTAGAAAGGGATAGTCAGGACAGGAGATAAAATTAGGAATCCTAAAGAATTAACACTTTCTCTATGCCTGAGAGACACAAAGTGCAAAGCCGGAACTCAAGACATGTCCCTAACATTGAAATATTCCCCAGAAGCATATACTGTATTCAGCTATTCCTCCTCCAAAATTTGTATTTCTTGTGCAGACATAGATTTTTTTTTTTTTTTTGCTACTTTCTGCATTTTTTTGGGGTGGTGGTGAGGGAGAAGGAGGGAAGCACTAGGCATTCTTACAGCTAAAAGGAAAATCAGAAACATAAAAAAACCCAAGCCCTTAAATGTCTGTGAGCATCCTATGGACTTCTCTAAGGGGAGGTGCATGAAAGCAAATGGGAAATCTGTCAATCTACTTGTGAATTTTTACCTGGATTGGTACTTGCAATAACCGTGACTCCTTTCGGTATTTCTGGAGAGTTGATGGCCTCACTGTGCCACTGGGTCATCCAGCTTTCTGTAGTAGGCTCTTCACCTGGAGGACAGTGGATTCTGGGGTTCTGCCCCAGCTGGGCCTGCTCATCCCTCTGCAGGTGCTCCAGACACTCCGCTAATTTCACATGACCCCTTGACCTGGCAATTCCCAAAGGCAGCCTTCCTAGAGAGTCGGGAATAGAGATGGCCCGACGGTCCCACTTGTACAGGACGACAGCAGCTTCTAAGTGCCCCAGGGCGCATGCCCACATCTAAAAAACAAGAAGACAGAGCAAGCTTCCTCAATACGAGTTTAAAATATGTTTTACTTGGCCACTGCTGCCAACTGATGAATTTTTCCTTGCTGGCAATGCCGACAGGGCCATAAAACATTACCATTACAACGTAAGTGATAAACGTCACACGAGGTCTGACAAGTAAGTTCGCGAACTTGTTGCACCGATGTTGCTAATCTTTTTTTTATAACAGAGGGATTATTCATTATGAATTTGTACCAAGTGGACAAACAGTAAACCAAGTTTATTACTTGGAAGTGCTGCAAAGGCTGTGTGAAAAAGTTAGACAAAAACGACCTGAACTTTTCGCCAACAATTCATGGCTCTGGCATCACGACAATGCACCAGCTCACACGGCACTGTCTGTGAGGGAGTTTTTAGCCAGTAAACAAATAACTGTATTGGAACACCCTCCCTACTCACCGGATCCGGCCCCCAATGACTTCTTTCTTTATCAAAAGATAAAGGAAATATTGAAAGGAAGACATTTTGATGACATTCAGGACATCAAGGGTAATGTGACGACAGCTCTGATGGCCATTCCAGAAAAAGAATTCCAACACTGCTTTGAAGGGTGGACTAGGCGCTGGCGTCGGTGCATAGCTTCCCAAGGGGAATACTTCAAAGGTGACCGTAGTGATAGTCAGCATTGAAGTATGCAGCTCTTTTTCTAGGATGAGTTCGTGAACTTCATTGTCTGACCACGTGCATGAATGAGGGAACCAGGCACACCCCTATGCCAGCCAAGGAAAACGGTCTGGGGATACATGAACCCACGCCTTACCAGAGGAGTACAGGAGAAGTGGTCCACATTCAAGGGGTCGACTTCCAGTTCCAGGTCAATGCTATCTGCGTGCTTCGTGCTGTAAGGGATGCGACGGCAATTACTGCACAATTAATCAGTGTGAAAGGAAATACCAGAAATGTCATAAAACCCCACCAAGAGGAACCCCAAAAGAGCATCTCACATCCCTGATGTGAAGAAACAGTCCTGAACTTCACAGGGTGGTGTGGACTCTCCGTTTCACTAGGAGCCCAGGGGAAATACAAGGCCCCCCATTCAGCAGGCGTCTCACTCAGTGTTTCCTGGGCAGACATTCATAAAATGCCCTTGGAAACTGTCCTCAGAGGCAGTTGCTCACAGGCTAGAATGCTCACTGGATGGCCAGACCCCTCCACCAAGGAAACGCGCACAAGGAAACTGCATGTCGATGAGTGACAATGACCACCCGCCTGCATGCCAGCCTTACCGCCATTTGATGAGGGTCTGGATTAGGGTGGCATAACCCTGGGCAGCAGCCAGGTGTAAGAGGGTCATCCCACGGAAAGTCTTCGAGTGGATCAAATGCTTGGACTTGGCCCAGCAGGCCCGGCTCATCATCTTCTCGCACACGACAACCACACGGCTCTCAAAGCAGCTGCCCAGCGTCCCAGGGCCGGCAGCACACTGCGGGGCGGGGGAAAAGCACACGTTATGACAGAGGGCCCGAGGCCCTCCCCCAAGCCGGCGTTCCGATGCAGGGGAAACAAGGGCTTCACGATTAGCAGCACCAAACTGAAAACGAAGAGACGTGGTGAAACCGAGAACTGGTCTACTCAGCTCGGCTCGGCAGCACGTGCCTGCCGGCGGGGCACGAGGTAATTTTCCGTAACTCCAGGACACTAGAGTCTATTACCGCTGACACTCTGATTATAGACTTCATGCTGCTCCATCTCAGGGATGCGTAGACTGCTTAAAGGAAATAAAGGTCCTCCTCGCCTCCCCATAGAGGTAAACCGTGCAGGTAGGAAACTTGTGAGAGCACAGCAGAGTAAACTTCCTAATGCTTCCCCGGGGGTACCTGGGCCTCTGACTCCCCTGCTGCTTCCGCAGGAGACTTAAGTCACTAATGGGGAGCTCTCTCCCTAAAGAAACACTTACAAATACCCAGTGATTCACTTGTGACAACACGGGTGGACCTGGAGGGCATTATGCTAAGTAAAATAAGTCAGACAGAAAAAAGACAAATAGCGTATGATCTCACTTAGACGTGGAAGCTAAGAAATAACAAACCTAAACTCACAGATACAGAGAAGGGATTAGCGGTTGCCAGAGGCGGGGGCTGAGCGGGTGAGTGAAATGGGGCCAAAAGGTACAAAAGAAATGAAGTCATGGGAATGCAGTGCACAGCACGGCGACTACAGTTACTACTGTACTGCATATTTGAAAGATGCTAGGAGTCGGTCTGCAAAGTTCTCATGAGGAACAAAAATCTGTAACCATGTGATGATGGATGATAACTAGACTTACTGTGGTGAGCATTTCACAATGTATACAAATATCGAATCGTTATGTTGTACACCTGGAACTAACATAAAGTTATATGTCAATTATATCTCAGTTAAAAAAAACTTTAAATCCAATAATAATTCAGTCTTTTATATAAAGTAAAACGGATACTGGGTAATGTATTAGAGATCTTGAAATGTAAATGCTGTTAATAATAATAGAGGCACACAGGAAAGACATTTACTTATTTTAACCACATGCTTTCTTCTCTTGATTCAGTTGTAAAGGAAGAAAAATAAAATCAAAGTTAGTAACGTCAACAGCTTATCTGAGTCTCTATGCGAGCACTTTTATGCTTAACACTCCTCCCAATTAAATGGCACTTTGAGCCTAATTCTTATCTCTGGTATTATTTTAAAAGTATTTTTCCAGTAACAAATACCATAAAATTCAATTACTGCAGAAACACTGTTGCTCCTCATTGTTTTGTTTTGTTTTTTAATCTGGAAAGAAATGCCTGCAAAAATAAAAGGGCAGATGACAGACATAATGTTATCGTCACTCGAGCTGTAAAAACATCTTAAAAAGCACAGCTGGTCCCAACCTGTGGTAGAATGACCTTGACTCAAAAGTCCAGCCAGAACCGCTCTATACACATCAAACACACACACTTGTGAGCATGTGCGAATCTCCGGGCAGTGAACAAAGAGGGAATTTTTTTGCATTCAACAAAAACGCCATCACATCAGGTGAACACAGATATTGACTGAGGCCGACTTAAATTGATGAACGAGTATTCGCCAGCAGTTACTATGGGATCAGATGATAATAGGCCAGTGGCCGAATGGTTGAGCTGTAGAATGACATTCAATTCCCTTCCCTTTACGCAATCTTTGTTGGTTAAAGGAAAAGGGTTTCATGGGAATCTCTTATTTTAGCCATGAGATACATTAATCAATGATTACTTCTTTGCTAAAACTTAGCAGGGTCAGGTGAAAAAGAAGCCTGTCTAAGCCTTAATGTTTTAAGACGTTCACAATGTGTGCCTTGTCTTTCCTTTTCCATTGATTTCTGAAGGCAGATTAGAAATAAGAAAATTCAAGGAAAACGGGGTTAATTTTGGGGTGTGGTAGACTATGCTTTGTTTTCATCTATTATTAAAAATATTACTAACACTTGATATTCACAAGGGTCATAAGCCTCTAGAAGTTCACTTACAAATGTAATATTAATAGTTCGAAGGAAATCATCATTCATCTTGAAGAGAAAATTAGTTGAGGTTTTTAGGCAACAACTTAGTAGTGGAGATAAGAAACACTATCGGTCTCTTTAAGTTTAATCTAGGGTCTCCTGAAAAAACAGTTTCTGCCTAGGAGACTTTCCCAAAATGAAGCTCCTAAATGAAATTCATATAAAGCCTTCGCGACTAGTGGGACTCTGCAACAACATTTGGTAATGTCCTTATGCTTAGCAATGTAACGCGCTCTTCATGGAATTTATGAAAAGGCACGTGTGTGAGATGATAGAAGGTACAATGCTTTGTGCAGAAAAATTACAGAGACAGTTTCTCTTGGTCCTTTACCGGCTGCTCAACTTGAGTTTATAAAAGGCTTATGAATCACTGAATTCAAGTATGTTTTATATTTCTACCGAAGACAGAGAGGGAATACAAAACACGACACGGATTCTAACTGGACTCTGAGCCCAGCAGATGTGAGTCACCATGTGGCCTCTGGTTTTTCATCGGATGCCCTCCTTCCCACGGCCGGGTTAACAGCAGTGGATTCCGAGACCAGTAACAACGATTTACCGCTTAGGGAGGTAAACCTTGGAGAAGCCCCACGTCCCAAGGCTCCTTTCACATCACACAGGTTTTAACACTTGCAAGCACAGTTCTGCCAGCCAGCGCTCCCTCAGACTTCTGCCTCATCCAGGGACGACACCGCACCGGACTGCCTCACCCGTCAGTAGCACGGGAAACAAGACGAAGGTGACTGTCAGCACAGACGTACCTGAGCTTGACCTCCTCCGTTCCCGCTCCCGTTGCCCCCTCCACTGCTGCCGCCTCCGCTGCCAGGTTTGTGCTGCTGGGACCCCGTCATCTCAGCCATTCTCCTCTCCATCTGCTCCAGGCGTTCTAGTATGGACATCCTGAACTGGTTATCTAGGGCAGAACAGGAAGAGTGAGGTTTGTTCTGGAAGAAGAGCAGTGAACACGTGGCCTTTCCAAGCCTGCAGGACCGGCATTCCCAAAGACTGTCATCAACTTGACCAAATCACAGCGGTCCCTCCAGGCCAGCTCTCTGGCTCGGCAGCGAGTCTCACACCTCCCACAAGCCTGGTGCACCTACACTCGCCCGAAGTTCTCAGCTAAACCAACAGAAAACCCCTTTCTGTCCGAGTCCTGGTGTCAGGTTCCTGGCACCCCGTATCACTGTCAAATTCCCCAAAGGAAACCTTGAAGAGCTCTGGTAGAGGGGCCCCAAGAGCAAACAAATGAAATGAATACAATTTAATTTAAATCAATGGAAGAAAGCACTCGCTGTGGGAAAGGATATACGAGATATAGATATATATTTTTAACATATTGTTATACCCAAACACCAGGGAAACAATGATTTTATTTCTTGATCCAGGCTCTCTCACCTTTGCAATTTATTTTAGGAATTGGATCATTCACTGCCTGAGACCCATACACACTTCTTTTCACACGTGACTGTCTTTTCAGAGACAAACACAAACAGGCGCTTCCGCCCTTTGTAAGAAAAACATCAGGACACGACTGCTGGAGCTTGAATTGTTACTCAAAGAGATTCTGTGATTCTGTCCCAGTTTACTACGGTAAGAAAATCTCTCTCCACTTCACGCGTATGCACACGTATGCATTCACACACGCATATTTGTTACGTGTAAAAACGGGAGCTGTGACCATTATTAAAATCATCAGCACCTATATTCATTCAACAGGTTTCAAAGCATGCTGTGCCCGCTATTAATCAGTGAACCGGTCAGAGAAGGCCTCTCTCTGCCCTAGGATGTGAAGCAAGCAGGACAATGTGATATGGAGTGATGGGTGGGGGTAGAATTTACGTAAGTCAGGAAAGGTGACACTTGAGTTTGACCAGAATGATGCGAAGGAGTCACACCTGCCAGGAGCTGGGGTGAGGTAAGGCATTCAAGGAGTGGAAGCCATGTGGCCGGCCCACGGCTGCGGGAGGCGGCAGACGGACGTGATGGGGGGGCACAGGGAGGGCAGGGGGAACAGTGCTAAGCACCCTGGCTCTTCACATCGTAGCCACATAACTCAGAACCAAACCCTTGGTGCCTCAGTGTCCTAGCTCTTAGAGGTGGTGGTAACTGTCCTGACCTCAGAGGGCTAAATGAATCAGTTTGTGAGGATTAAATGAATTAATACATGCTCAGCACATGGTAAGTTCCAGCCATCATCATCTTCAGACAAATGGATTAAAAGTCTCTGGAAATTGAGTGAACAGCTGTGACAACATATTTCTTTCTCGAATTGCTAACGGCGTAACTATTTTCAAAATACAGGCATCTGAATCATGTAAAGGAATAACCCGGAAAAGAAATATTTTACCAGCATTCCTTTCCATCCTGACCACACATCCCGCCCGACTCCAGTGAGTAAAGCTTACTGACTCTACATGAGGTAAAACAAATGGGATCTACATGACATAACTCTTATGGGATGCTTCCTACGTGCCAGTCACCACTTTCATCCCTTTACACGTTAACTCATTTACTCTTTGCGAGGATCATGTGAGGAAGTACTATTATCCCCATTTTACAGATGAGAAGACTGAGGCCTGAGGCAATAACTGATCCATCTGGCTCTTGGGCCTGGCACGGAACCACTACGTGATACGACAGGAAGGTAAAAAATTACAGAAGACGGTGTATCAGACGGTCTTACTCTAGGGAATATAACCTTCATCTTACAGTAAAAAGATAGTAGATACACTTGTTTCCCAGGAAAATTTTCAATACTGAATGTTGAATTGATTTCACTTTACTCAACCACAATGCAAGAGTAGGAAGATGGCTTTTCAAGAACTGATATTATTTTCTAATAAGCTATTTCCAGGAACAACACAAAAAGCAAAATCCTCCCTCTTTAAAAGTGAAAGATAACGTCTTTGTTCCAGTTTCACACACATGGGTAGAGATGACAAACCTTCAGCACTTGCTGCTAGGTCCCCAGTGGGAAGTAACCCTGAATGAATATGCACGGGATGGCCTTGTCATGCTGCGACCACCCATGGCAGACACAAAATGACTTCAGAGGTGACACTAGACTCCTTCCTCCATGCTGTATTAGAAATGCAAATTGACCAAATGCAGGACTCCCCCAACTGGATGGTAGTTGTCCTTTGTGACACTCTGATCGGCTGTCCCTGTTCATTCCTAACTGTGTTATCTGACAGCCATTCCTCTGTGAAGCTACGCAGAGACTCACGCCTCCCACTGAGGTGGGTCAAGCCTCTGTAGCCATCTACTGGTTATTTCCTCTGCGGCACCTATTAAATGAATGTTCAGAACCCATTTCACTTGGTTCAGAGCACTACTTGCACTGGCTTGGAGCTGGTGGCCAACATTAACATGGCACATCACGCAAATGGGCAGAAGCGTACAGAGAGGGCTGCCCAGCTGTGGTCAGCCTCCAGGTTGCACTGCAGGCGTGCCTGCCCGGCCATCTGTCCCTGTGGGAGGTGGCTTTGTTCTGGCAGTGCTGCAGTGCGCTGCAGTGCAGTTGGCATGTCATCCACACCCATCCCCCGGCCAAGTGAGGCCACTGCGGAGACAGACCCTCTGACATCACGGGGCCAGGCGCCGCCCACGGCATCTCCAAGTCAGAACACAGTCCCCACGACTGTCTGCCACCGAGGTTACTGGCTTTTGTCCCGGGCTGTATGTCCAGCCCCACCCCCAGCTGACTGTGCCGTGAGCTCTCTGACGTCGTCAGTAAGCTGCTCTCAGTAGCACTTTATGAAGCTACTCAGAAGCAATTATTTGCCTCTTAACAAAATTATATCATGCATGTCTGAGCCTCTCAACTCCAAAGGGGGAAGGGAGTGATAATTAGTATCAGGAATGATCTCAAATGGAAATGAATGAGCTGCACCCGGGAGAGTGCAGGTCTGCTGCGCTGACCAAGAACCTGAGACTGTGATCACACTCCGTCCTCTGAGCAGGGCCCGGCCACCCCTGTCTGCAGGGCTTATCAGACGGAGAACACGACCGTCTTCACGTTTCCATTACTGGCGAGTCAAAAGCAGCAACTCTGTGCTTGTTTTGGTTTGACAGCTTTATTACGACAATTAAAACATTACTGCAAAATACTTGGCTACTTTAGAGCTATATATCACCGGTACCTGTCTTGTATACTGTAGGTGACTACGGGGTAGAGGGAACACAATTTCTTAGAAACAAACAAACAAAAAATTGTTTTCTGATAACATCAGTCAAAAAAGTACATTTAAAGATTCATTTATTCATGCACAAATATTTATTGAGCACCTACTATGTACCAAGCACTGGGGGGCGGGGGGTGCCTTGAACATTAGTGAAGATATCCCTGCCTCAACTGTTGGCCAACAAATAATTTCTGGGCCTGAATGAGCCTAAATCTTTAAACTAACATGCTGGGGTACAGGGAGAGAAAACGAATAATGTGCAGATCTAGGGGTGACAAATCTGGCCGCATTCGCACCCATGATGCTTCAAACCAAGCCAATGGTGACTCAGCTTTGAGGGCTCCCGAGCCCCATGTGCTCAGGACAGTGTGACTGAAGCTACCGAGCGGCCCCATCGTGAGAACGAGACGGCACAGAGCCAGCCAAGAACGCGCGTTTCCATGAGCACATGAGCCTCGGGAGGGCCCAGCACACACAGCGGCCGCCCTAGCTCCAGCTCCCACCTGGTAGGTAGCTCCTGGCTTTCAGTTCTTGTCTGGGAGTGTTAGGTTATATCCTCCTCACCAAAAGAACAAGTCACTGCTTGGACAAAAACGCTCTCCAGCTTTTCACCTCCCCCTCCCCCCATAAGTCCTGTGATAAGCCCCGGCTCTAGAGGCTGGGCACGGCGAGGTATGAACACGGATGCCCTCCCGCAGTCGGACCTCTGGGTCTGCGTCTGGGCACCCCACTGTGGCAGAGCCTCTCCACGTGTGCTCCGCCCGGCTGGTCCCCTCTGCAGGCAGCATGCCGCCTGGATCGGAGGCTTGTGTTCACCCCAAGGGCTCTCAGACCCGAGTGGTCACCAGGATCACCTACTGGCATCTTAAAACAGACCCGTGCGCCCTACCTAGTCCTGGGATTTTATTCTCTTTCAGTTTTGTATTTAGTAGGTCTGGGGAAGGCCCAGAAGTTGCATTTCTAACAAGTTCTCAGGTGATGCTGAGCTTCCGGTCTGGGGCCACGTTTAAAGAACTGCTGTGCTAAGAGCCAGCCTCCTTCCACAAGAACGCATCTTCTGTCCACCCAGGTGCTTGCTGAAGAAGGACCCAAGGACCACCTGCTCAGGCAGAAGCACAGGCTCCCACCCCACACATACATGTGAAGGCAACGCCAGGTCCAGCCACACGCACTGGGTCCGCAGTACTGGGCTGTACCTTACTTCTCAAGTGCCCGGCCAGTTCAGACCTGACAGTACCTGAAAGCGGCTTAAAACCCACCCACCTGCGCTGCTCTCTGCACCCAGTCAGCACTAACCTACCACCCCCATCACGTTACCTCTCTATCGCCGCCTTCTTCTCTCAGCTGACTAAACGGGGTGTCTTCCCAGCTGTCTGTCCCTGCCTCGTGCTTTTCTCTAAAGCAGACTATTTCCTTGTGCAGCTCCAGGGAACGGAGGGCTGCCAACAGCCACGCAGCCATTCTCTCCCACCACATTCAAGACACACGCACCCACGCACCTGCACCCCAGACAAAAAGTAAATAATTCTGATGGCTTTGCAGCAACAGTCTGGCTCATGATTCATTCAAAGCCTCTTCACGGGCCTCGTCTACCCGCACCTGCATTGGCCAAAGCAACGTCTTTACACTGGGCAGCCGTGATCTATACAAGTGGAAAGAACACTGGAGCGGAGCTGAGAGCTCCAG
This sequence comes from Rhinolophus sinicus, assembly GCF_057876585.1. Taxonomy (NCBI): domain Eukaryota; kingdom Metazoa; phylum Chordata; class Mammalia; order Chiroptera; family Rhinolophidae; genus Rhinolophus; species Rhinolophus sinicus. The sequence goes on along the minus strand of NC_142514.1, from coordinate 4,938,434 downwards.
GTTGTCACTGTGTGACTCTGGAAAAATAATGACCCTTTGCCCTTCAACTTTCCCATCTGTAAAATGGGGATATTACTATTTCCCTTCTTGTCGTGAGGATCAAATAAACTAGCATGTGAAACCTCTTTACGTGGTAAGGCCCTCAGAAGTCTGAGCTATTATTAGACTGGATCCTTTTAACCAGCCACACCTACGGGGGCATTTAAAAAACAGTTGAACATTTCAGGAATAATTTTAGATTTACTGATGAGCTGCAGGTAGTAGAGTTCCCACATACCCTTCAGCCAGTTTTCTCTAATATTAACATCTGACACAACCGTGGTGCATTTGTCAAAACTCAGAAATGAACATTGATCTATCCCTCATTAACTATAGACTTGAATTCGATTGCACCATTAGAACTGAATTAGAATCAATGTACTTGTTCAGGTCCAGGAGCCAATCAAAAATACCACGTTGCATCTCAGTGTTAAATTTCCTGCCTGCTCTGATCTGTGACAGTATGTCACTATTTCCTTCTTTTTCATACTTTAACCGTGTTGAATACAGGTCAGGTACTTTGTAGATGGCCCTCAACTTAAGTTGGCCTGGTGTTTTCTAACGATTAGACTGGAGCCATGAGCTTTTAAGAGGAAGATCCCAGAGGGGAAGTGCCCTCTATCGTATCAGGGGGCACAGGGTGACGCACTGCTGATGTTGACCTTGATCACGTGGTGACGGCAGCGTCTGCTAGGTGGCTCGATGCCCGTTACTCTTCTTCTCTTCCCACACTCTGTTCTTTGGGAGCAAGGCACCAAGTCTAGCCCACACTCAGAGGTTAGGGAATCCAGCCCCCCTTCATGGATGGGGGAGCACCCACTTCTCTTATGTGGAGTGCTCCCATGAGGAAGACTTGTCCTCTCTTTACTTGTTTGGTCAATCATTTACTTATGTCAATATGAACTCATGTACATGTATTTTACACCTTGGGTCATAATACTGTCAGTTTACTGCTCGAAGTAGCCCAGCTCTGGTTACGGGGAGCCCCGCTCTGGTTACGGGGAGCTCTTTCAGGCTGGCGCCTGTGTCCCTTTGATATACCTGCAGTCCTCTTCCTTTTTTTCTGAACCCTTCCTTACTTTCTGGCATCATAAGATGTTCTAGGTTTATCTTTTATTCTCCCTGTCCAGTCCTAGATTCAGCAATTTCTTTAAGGAGTCCTGGTTCCTTTTATTGGAGAATGGCATTTAGAAACCAAGACCTGGGTGCTGGATGTGCTCATTGCTGTTTTTTGGGGCTTTTTTTCCGGGGGGGGGGGGGCACAGTCACTGCTTCTAGGCCTTCTCAGTGGACAGAGCAAAGAAGTGTATGTGAGTAAGTAACCCGTGCACGCACACGTATCTATAGTCATTTATCTAACTGTACACATATTAAAACAAGCACGCGTCCATACTCCCGTCTCCGACTGGAACAGCTCTGCAGTGTTCATCCTGGCCGTCCAGGGGGCATATGCTCATAATCCCGGAATAGCTCTGAGTATTATGAAGATCAGGAAGAAGATGAAAAAACATTTCCAGCCAATCACTGGCCCAAGAGGCAATGGACGGTGAGCTGTGGCCTCACATCCCTTTTCTTTTGCTGGGTTCACCCTGTCCAGCCTTTCCTTGAGAGCAGTTATGTCAAGTGTCACAAAGCACAGAGCCCTCCTGGGTCATCTTTGCATCTCTCTTTAACAGGGATTCCTAACCCTCAAAGGGACTCATTGTTAAATGTCCCAAATTAATATTTACCTAAAACATTTTAAATGTTTGAGCGATACCAGAGTTTTAAAAGCAGAGAAAACTTCATGAAGTCAGACACCCACATCATGTTCTAAGTTTAGAAAGCCCGGGATTTGCATCTGTAAAAGTGGAGAATCCCAAGTATTTGGGCATCTGACGTAAGAAAATGTCTCCATCGGGAAACCAACTATGTGCGAGCCAGATGTCACAGGTTCTCAGCACTCAGCTGCCCCTACTTTTCCTCTAGATTATAAACAACTCACTTTAAATCTTGAAGCCTAATTAACATTCATGAGTGTATTGCGCAATGCAATACAATGTAGTGTCTGACATTCTATCAGATAAGGGTGTTTTAAAAACCATAAATCCCTCCCCTATGACCTAGAAAACAAAATTGAAACGCTTTGGTGTGGCATGCGATACTGTTTACAAACGGTCTCCGACTCCTTTTTAGGGGTTTTCTTATCACTCACTGTTCTCCAAATCCACCAGGAACTTGACAAACCTTTGAGCCTATGGTGGTAATGGCCAACCTTTCCCCATATCCACCTGGAGAATTTCTTATTCTTCGGAGGGTCAAACATCCCTCCGGTTTTAGGATTAATATCTGCTGCTGAGTATCTACAGTAGGCTAGACATTCTACATGTATTATTTCTAATCCTCAAAATAACTCTGAAAGATTTTCCTCTTCATTTTACAGGAGCAAACTTGAGGCTCAGAAAATGTGTTCCTTACCCACCGTCACCCTGCTTGTAAGTATCAAGGCAGGGATCAGACAGACCTGTGTTCCTCCTAGTGTGCCCGGGAAACCCTGTCCTGTTCTGTGTCCTAATGGGACTTAGCAAACGAATGTATAGTTATTTTCTGCCACATGTCATTTCCACTGGAACGAACTGTTTGAAAGCAGGGACTCTGTTTTGTATCCCTGGCACCCGCTACGGAGTGGGTGCTCAGCCAATGGAGTAAAAACAAAGAAATATGATTTTCTAAGTTAAGCTGCTTCTGGAAGCCAATTTATTGATGAGGTCATCTAAACATGGGGTAAAGGCTCTGAGTGACCTGCGCTCTCCCCAGTGGACACCGGGGGTACCACCAGCGACCACTTTTATCACTGATTCCAGGCGTGGGGGGAGTGGGGAGAGGGGACAAACTGATCAAACCCAGCGAAGTTGATCTGAAAGTATGTGAGAAGCTCTATCAGAAGCTGGCTGCCATTTCCTTTGGCCTCAGGTAAGGAGATTACGTAACCACAGGGTGTTGGAGCAAGAGTGGCAGAAAAGTGGAGGGATAGCTGCCTTTTCCACAGACACGAACGGGAATCCCACAGCATGATCACTCTGCTTTCTCCACAGAGCTTCACCTCAAAAATCTGGGTCCGTGCTGTTCAGAGAGTCCCACTTTTCCCCGGTGAAATATTTGGCACATTTGGCTGGCAGCACACCTTCGTGAGAGAGGAGTGCCTATAATTAGTTACAAAAGTGCTTAACAAGTTGGTCGGGTCCGGTAGTTGTACAAACATGAAATTTTTACCGTGTTGAACGAAAGACACATTTTCCTAGAACAGGGCTCGGAAAGTCTGCATGGATTCGGATGCCTGAAAACTGGCTAAAGAATAATATCTGCGAACACCAGAACTTGTTCTTACAATGGCTCGAGTGGAGTCACCTCTGGTCTTGTTGCCAGAGCAGAAGAAGAAGTTTTGCCTTGGCAGGTAAATGAATGAAGGAGCGATCATCAAATACCATCTGCTATTTTAAAACGCGTTATTTGTAGCTCAAGTGCACATGTGCCCTCCTGTTGCTATTTGGACAGGAGTGAGAGGCCATCTCTCATTCCATTTACAGCCCTTGGCTGCGCTGGCAGAAGGAGCTGATGAAGCAAAAGGGGGCATGACTTGAACTATTTCTGTAGAGAACTGTAATTGCTGCTCAGGAAGTCTCCTAAATTTTTTAGGAAGCTCAGAAAGACAGGGAAAATGAAGTCACTTAATTCCTTCCCAGAATAAATGGGGCCGCTGGAGTGCACCAAGCTGCTCCTGCCCAGCTAGCCATTTATGATGTCCCAGTGCAGAGGAAACGGTAAGGGCCGGACGGAGATCAGGCACAGGCTGTACCACTCTGATTTTCCAAAGCAATGGCTAAATTTAGCCTTAGGAAAAATCGCCATATGCCACTTCGTAAAAACTCCCCAACTCTACGTACCCAAACCCTAGAAATGGAAATTAACAATTCTTCTTGGACTTTCTTCCTTGGCAGTGCTTTGGGATTTCATATTTCTTCTCCTTGGTCTGTGTTTTGCACTTTTCTTAGACACGCCAGGAACAATCGTTTAGGATGCTGCCAGAACAACTAATGGCGATTAGGAGACAAAATGTGACAACAAGGCCAGCGCAGCAAATGGACAGTTATTTCTCCCTTGAAATCTTTCAGGACTAGAGCTTGAGGTGTCTGAGGGCAAAAATGTCAAACCCATTCTCCCAGGACACACAGGCTTCCTCAAGGAGTTCAATGGCATCAGGACACGGCACTGAGCACAGAAGAGCACCCCAAATCATGCGGGAGCAACTTCACATCAATGAGGCGGCAAACCCAACGGGAATAAATGGAAGCAAAAGCGCAGCTGATCACGCGAGAGCAAAGGACGTCACGGGCTGTGACACAGTCACACCCACCTTTACGTAAGTCTACGAGAGCAAGCATTTTCAGTTGGCTAACTTTTCAGAGAGCACCAAAGTGGGGGGACACTGCCTCCACAGTTCCAGTACTCAGTGAAAATAAGAAGTATTATGAGCACGAACAGAGACATTCTAAAGTACTCAGTAACCTGTACAGAAGACTGAGGAACACGTATTACCAATGACGACGAATGCGGGAATGAGACGTGGAGACGAACAACAATCTCACCCGGACACGAAGATGTGACAGTGGAATGACATTTAAATGCGTAAAGGAAAACAGAAGATGAAAATCCTGAACCCTGAAGAACTGAAACCGCACAGACTGGAACTACAAAAGGCACAGGAATTGTCAGGAGGCGAGACTACATTAATTAACCACCAGCAAGTTGGTCTGTGGTGGCCAGCTGTAACAGAAAAACCACTTAAAATCCTTCGGGAAGAACCATGGAGAATCAGGGCCAGGCAGATTCATTCTGCAAACGTCTGCTGAACACCCGCTGCAGAGACACCACTGCTTTGCACGCGTGCCACAGCTCTGGGATGTGACGACGACCAAGACAACGGAAGCTGTGGTGGCCGGCAGGGATCCAACAGCCAAGGAAGACGTGAGCCTTTATTTCCAGAACCTCAGTTTAACACAAAGGTAAAGAGATACCCTGAGAGCCCGCCCTGTGAGGCCAGCAGCCGTGTTTGTTCCGTTCCCAGTTACACTCCTGAGGCCCGGCAGAATGCCCGACACATGGCAGGCCCTCAATCAATATTTATTGAGTAAGTGACTTAATTTCATCTGCTTGAAACATAAAGACTGAATTTCAAGGAGGCCCAGGTAAAGCATATGCAGAACAAGAGATCTGTTTCCATTAGTCATTTCTACGAAGTGCTTTTCTCCAGCCACGTTGTTAAAAGCAGTCCTTCCCTTCCACCACGGCCATCTCTTACCTAATCCTATCAAATGTATCAGGGACTAGGCATTTGAAAACAAACAAACAAACAAAACAGTCAAATTGAGACTGGTGTAGAACTCTTTCATTTGGTAGTTTTCACCTTGGAAAAAGTATGCTAGGACCAGGGTAGGGCGGAGACAATGGGAAAACTCAGTAAGAGAAAACTGCTGGTAACGTGTTACATGGTACCTGGGGAAAGGACGTTAAAAAAAGAGAGAGATAAAAAAACACCGCTGTTTCTAGCTAATACTCCTAAATCATAATGGATGTATTTGCCCTGAGTTCCTAGCAGTTTTCAACATCTGACTGAAAACCCATGCGTTCAGGCTGCTAGTTGGAAGGGGCCCTCACTAGCTGTTTCCAGCTCATTCTCCGTACATTACTGACAGACCTGCTGTTGGCAGTGCTTTGCTGTCAGAGCTAACTGTAGGGGTACCATCTGTATACACATTCCCAACTGTCTTGCTAACTCGTGAGAGAGCTAAAGTCCAAGATGTTTCAAAATATGTATTTTTTTTAAACAGTGGATTCTACAGAGGCTGTGGTTCTAGAACTCAAAAATTCATTAACGACAATCGTATTTTTTCACACTGTCGTAAGATTTTGAAAAAAATCTGGAATAAATATAAGGTGAGGTCCTTTCCAAATGAATACGTTGGAATGCATATATTTAAAAAAGAAATCGCTGTATTACTTTAAAACACTGGATATCTTATAAAGTAGGTCTCAATAGATAATCTGATTTAACACTATTTTACGATTTATCATTGGCCTTTCTGATAACAAAGAATAAACATGTTTAAAAATCTAACTTATACCACTTTAAACATTTTGCGCAGGGATAATTCTCTAAGAGAACCACCAGTTCTGGAAAGTTCTTAACCATTAAACTCCTTCTGGTAGTGTCATGATGCCTGCGAGGGCCATTTTGTGTCCTGGCCGCACATGCCACACGAGAACACCCCAAGGGCTGCCCTCCTGTGTCTGTACGCGACTCTCTTCCACATTTTGAGTTCGGAGGCCATAAGCTGCAGACTACTTCTTCCACTAGCATTCTACCCCTCGGCCAGAACAAGCTTCAAATGTGTGCAAATCCCAAATGAGTGAGGCCTGAATGGAGTGTTCAAACATCCCTTGGATTAGGTGGCAACGCTAAAAACTTACAATGCTTTTCACTAAATGGGGATGCAGCCTGGTATCACACAGCTGTGGGGCTGTCCTGTCTTGCCATCCTCGTGCAAGGCCCCAGATCGGGCTTCTTTAGTTGTGCCACTCGGAGGGTCGTTGTTCTAAGGTTCAGGGAGCAGGTAAATAATGGAACAAAAGATCAATAACCAACTCAAAGGGCAGTGGGCGCCAACCACGTCCGCATCCATCGCAACTCCCTAACACATCCCCGCGGGCTCCTTTTAGCCCCTCTTCTCAGTTTCCAGACTCCCCTTCCCTGTCCCAATTCCCGCCTCCTCAACCTCGTTATTTCCCTCCCTGCCCTCACTTAACTGGTAACAATCCGGGCTCCAGGTATGTCTGTTTGAGGTGGCTGCTAAAACTACTTATGATTAATAACAGATTAGGTAAGAGCAAGATTTGCGAAAAGAGTAAAATAAAGCTCAGGTAAAGCTGTTATACAGAAAAAAACACACCCTAAATTCTCCAAAACGGTTCATTGTGAGTCCCAAATTTGACCGAACTTCGCAAACAAAGCAAAAAGGGAGGCGGTCAGTTTCAGGATCACTGCCTGTCGCTTTGGATAGCCTGGCTCTTCTCGGTACTAAGATCTGAAAGAAATCTCTCCCACAGATCCCAATAAGACACTGATATTACAGAATTCAGCATCCCTGCACTACTGGGTTTCAGATGACTGTTTACTACCATTTAGTATTAAAGAACACCAAAGCGGCATTCCATAAAAGTAATTCAACAAAGGTCCAACGTGGTCCAGCTTCAGAGCTCTCCGATGATTTGGTGTAAATCGAGGGTAAATGAGAGTATTTGGAGGAATACACAGTTATTTACTGCTTGCTCACTGTCCAATATTTTATGATCCTGATATTTTTAAAATCTAAAAGTAGGCGAGTTGTTTTAGAAGGAAAAGCTTTCTATATTTAGTGGGTTTCTGAGTTGTTTTCTCTTCTGCACGTCAGTGGCCCTCATTTTTAAAAAATCTTTACTGCAATGAAATAACATGTTTTCTTTTTCATTGTTTAGGAATAAATATATCTGGAGTTCAGCAATAAGAAAACACCCTGCACAGGTAATTTCTTTCCACAATTCTTCATGGACAGAGAGCAGCTGCCAGTTTTTAAATCCATTTGACAATAAACACAACAACCGAGTGTCTAGTCAGCCCTGTTGGTGGTCACCACTTGGCCCTGTCAATGTCTCTGAGTGACGATGGCCCATTGCCTACTGAGGACTAGCCATCCCTATGCAGACATAAAACACACAGACGAGAACAACTGAAGAGAAACTGGACCTGGACCTCCCTAGTTGGCAAAGGACTCAGAACAATGACTCTTACCCTTTATGTTCATGGGTTCTTTGACAGCAATGAAAGCTGCGAATTCTTTCCCAGCAAAATATGTACACAAACCAGTTTACATTCAATTTCAGGGGAGGCCCATGAAGGCCCATGGATTTCAGGCTCAGGACCATTCTGTGGGGATGGTCTCCTGAAACGTTTCCTAAACTGTGTACCATAGCACATTTTTCCTGAGACGTTGCTCAGGAGACCGTAAGAACAAAAAGCTGTATCCAAGATGTTTTGGAAATACTGGGTGAAACACAACTAAATATGTTTGTTTCTTTAATGTAAGACTTTTCTGAACCGATATATGCTCATGTACACTCTGTAACTTGCTCGTACAGAGCCAATGGTAGGTGTGTTTCCAAAACTTATCTGAACGTGTGTGTGTGTGTGTGTGTGTGTGTGTTCCTATAAGCATTTCCTGTAACTAATGCCCCCACAGAAGAGTTTAGGAACTAAAATGAGTCCTAAAGAACAGCGTGACACAGACAGTCTCTGAGTGACGAAATTCCTGGTCCACTCTCCTCATTGTCGTCTTCATGGAGTGGCTTGGGTACCACTCCAACCTACCACAGACCCCAGCTGACGGTGAATGTCACCCAGGGACTACTATGGGAAACGGCTGGACCCAACATCTCTTCCTACCATCTCTTTTCTTCCGTCTCAGTCTCTCCTTCTGTCAATTCCACTTCAGACAACCACCTCTTCAACCAATATTCTCTGTCCCGTTCCATTGTTCTAACTCAAGATATCTCAGAAGGATTTCCCTCACTCTCTTTTCTTTGTTGCACTTGAGAATAAAGATAAGGTTGCAATTATAATTGATAGTAAGAATGTTAGGGTTGCTATCAAGAAACATAAATTACTCTTCTGGGTTTCGTCGTTTAAAAAGTTAGAGACCTAGACTCTGTAATTTCAAAGCACCACTTTGATTTCTACCCTATGAATTAAGAATCTTCACCAAGAAGTTTTCATTTACTGAAGTTATTTTATGTATACATTTATTTGTATTCAAGCAACATCATTTAATATGCAAATTGAAGTTCGCAATTTCCTTTGTTTTGTAACATAAATGTGTGCTATACCTTTATATATTATGCGGTTCTATATGATAGTTTTGTAGAATATAGGCGATATCTGCGTATGCACATTATTTTAATTATTTTTCTCCTGCAAATACAGAGTATCTATTGTGGGTTCAAAAAGGTTTCTGCTCTCAGGCCAGCCTGGGAACCCACCTACCATTTGTTGCACTGTTGATCTCGGAAATATTCAATTGACCTATAAGCTTTTAGAACATCATCAGTTTTAGGCTGGCACTTCCTACTTCTTACGTTATTAGATAAAACATCTTTCATACACACACAAAAAAGCCAGGGGCATTGATTCTGGCTAGAGTAGAATGAATGGTTTCTTTTACTAGAAAAGACAAATGGATATTTAAATAAATTCTCTGTGATTAATCCAAACCACAGTGTGTAATATTAAGGACTTGAATCCTGTGTTTTGAAAGTGGTCCTAGGAATTGTTAGTCAGCGCTCGCTGAAAGGCTCACTCATGGTTTTGGTGTCTCCTCATTTTAAGTGGGACCCCCCAGAATAAAGTCATGGAGCAAGCCTCATTACGAGTTTCTGCAGTGTCAGACGAATGGTGCTTTCTTTGGGAATATGACCGTCAAGGGTGAAGACTAAAAAGGACCAGGGCCTGCCTAGCAGCCCCTCTCTCTCCCTGGCCAGGGTACCTTGCTGCTCCTTCGGGAGCTACTGTTGCCTAGCTCAGTTCAGGTGGTACTGACCTGGATGCTTGGCTCCAGGCCAGGCCTTGCTAATGCGAGCACTACCTCTTCTTATTCAAGCGGCTGGGCACATGAGTCAAGCTGGCCTAATAAGAACAGGACATTTCCTGGAACTACTGGAAAAGAAGTGCTGTTTTCCCAGAGATATTTGCTAAATTGCTACAATATTGGCCGGGAGCTTTGAGTGGGCCATCTTGCTACAACTTCGGGAAGCCCTGTCTGAGAATCAAATCAATACGAAGGGGAGGAGAACCAAGAGAGGGAAAGCCAGCTTCCTAATGACATGCCTTAAGCATCTGGAACCAGCTGTGCCTGAAGAGAACTCCAAAACTGGACTTCATAATAAGTCAACAAATTCCCTTTTTTTACATAAGTCAGTCTGCGTTTGAGTTCTGTTACTTACAGCTAAAAGAGGGGTCTAAGGTAAATCTAATAACTGAAATGTGGATCCTTCTCCTAAATATTGTGAAAGTTGTGCTTCTACTTACAATAAAAAATACTCAATATTATTAAATATACCTTAGTAGTACACAAATATCATTAGAATTTCTCTACAAAACATGGGATAAACTACGGCGGAAATAAGCTGCCATGCTCATTTCAAACATTTGATTACCTAAAGAAATCAGAAAAACAGTAAAATGTATACTGGGCTCCAGCCTAGCTGAAGGAGACCATCTGTTGTTTAGTTATATACGTAGGCAAGTATCTTAACCCATTCAGGCCTTAGGTTACTGCCAAATCGAATGTCGTAACAACAGGCATCCCACAGGAAAGAATCACCACTGGACACTGGGATTTAAAGAGAATTTAGGACTTACCTGGTCCATGGGCTTTCAACAATCTTCGACTGTGGCCCACAGAGAAAAGTAGAGCCCAGTATACAAAAACTTCCAAAATTGACACTTAACTTTACTATGTGCAACGCATTCTGATTTTAAAAACTGATAATGTTGATCACTAAATTGATTTCCTGAACCACTAATAGGTTTAGAAACCAGGTAAGGCACCGAGACTCAGAGATGTAGGCGACTTACCTGAAGTTTCTCATTTAGTTAGTGGTAGAGCGGAAAGAAAACCCTAGTACTCAGCCGACTGTAGTAAAGCAGACAGCTGTTACTGATACACATTCCGAGACACCAAGCTTCTGGCCAATCAATCTTAAGGTAATTAGGGACATGATTCAGGTGTCAGACCTTGCTGTTTCACCCTGGTCCAGGCCAAGACTTTTCGAGCCACTTTAAGACCACTTCAGTAAAAACCCAAATCCACCAGGGACCTTGAACTGACCTGAACCGGAGAGCCTGCGGAGTTTGCCTAAGTTACTGAATGCATGAAGTAGGATCCAAGGCAGGTTTTAGGCTTGGAGAGACTCATGATAGTCTTCTCCCTCTACCCAGGGAGTGACACCATGCACGTTATCTTTTTGTCAACTAATGGTATTCACGAACTCCAACTCCAAGATTTTATTACACTACACAGCAGGACGGGAAGGTACAGCTTAGGTGTCACCCTGGCCCGCAGAGCCACAAATCCAATCTGGGAGGTGAGGGGAAAGGCTTCATTAACGAGGTAAGATTTGAGTTCGGCTCAGAGATTAAGGCGGTAGGAGTCAGAACAGAGTTCGTGGCATCGGTAAACAAACTAGCCTGACTGCAATAGAGGGTTTATGCTGAGCAGTTTTTAGGGACAGGGGAAGGCTGGCTAAGAGATTTGGAGGGTGGCGAAAGTCACATAGAAGAAGAAAAGTAAAATAAATACGCAGAGAGACTAACTGGTAACCTGGGTAGTTGACAAATGTGAATTTAATATATTTGGAGAAACTTATTTCCATTATTTGCATCATTTTCCACATTACAAAAATGTTGCATAAGTTTAGCATCAGCAGCTTAACTCCTATAAACATTTACCCTGGTTAGATTCCTTCCCTATTTTGCTTTCCTCAAATTAACATTTAATTATTAATTATAATTTGCTTAATGACTGACATATTGGGTGCTTAAAATGTGTTGCTTGATCTTTCTGTGTGTCATGTGTCTAAAGTTATGATCTATTTTCAATGCTTAAAAGACAACATAAAATTAAGCACATTATAGGTACCAGGATGTACTTTCGAAACTAAAATTTCAGTTAGTACATCAGAGGAACTTGACTGAAATAAACCATCAAGCAAGATTATACCGGCATTGCCTACCCCCTGCCCCCAACATTTAAAAAAAAAGCCACTTGTATTTATTTACACAGAACCACACCATGAGCCACGGGGCTAGTCGGCTTAGGGGGCGGAGAGTAATTATTTCCGGATGGTAAAGGCATCTCCTTGTCTGCCTGCTGTGTGCTATCCCAAATCTAGGCATGTCAGAGAACAGCATGGTCATGTGACTTCAGGGCACTGCATTCGGAAGGGGGTTCGCCCAGCACGGATGAGCTCCACGGTCATACGCTCCAATATCCTCATGACAGGAGGTGATGACACGCATTTGTGGCACGAGCAGGCCCCCACACATGTCCTGAATGTTAAATATGATTAATGCTAAATGTGGTCTCCAACGCAATTCAAGGCATCGCATCTAGACTTCTCCCATCATCAGTTAAAATAAGTTGATGGCTGTCAGAACTTACGTGGAAGATGGCAAAATTCACTGCATGTCACGTGTGAGAAAGACAAAATTAAACGAGCGCTGCTCCTCCTGCAATTGCCAGAGTTGATGGCCTGCCTCTAGAAAGTGTGCAAGGTTTGACAGACTCAGTGCCATTTACTAACTTCGTGAGCCCCTCATTTCACTTTCCTTTTGCCTAATCCTTCATTTCATCTTTTTATCTTGTTTCACTATGTAATATGTATCTCTGTAGGCTCCCTTAACTCACTTTTTGGGAAAAAAAAAGGTGAAGTGTACACGAATCAACTACATCATGTGTGGGTGCCAAAAGCTTTTTGGCAAAGGAATATGTAAGTGAAATAAGCTCCCAAGTACTCGGCGTAGGTACTGTGCTGAGATGTCACGGCTGATACTTAACAATGAAGACTTGGCAGGACTGAGTCCCTTTTGAAAAGATCAATTGACTACAAAAATTCAGCCACTTTAAGTTAGAAAAAGCAAAGCCCTTTGAGTGTGAGAACACATAGCAGGCACATGAAGAACAGCTGGGAAAGGGGTGGAGAAGTGTACACTGCTAAGAAAGAATACCGGCTTCCAGAAACCACTGCACTAGCTAACGAACTGTGCCAAGTTAAACAAAATGGTCTTTAGTAACCTTTCTGGGTGATGCCCCAAGCTGCGTTTCAAACAAACGTATTAATTTTTCCTTAAACATTTGAAAAAGGCAGCCTACAAGCACAGTTCTGCAACGTCGGGAGTTCACGAGAGCGATGAGCAAAACGTCAGAACAATTGTGATGCTTCCCAAAGGAAACTCTACATCCCCCAGATGCAGCTGAGCCCTGGAGACTTAGCAGCAATAGGAGCTTCACATCTTTCACTCGGCAACTCCCACTGTCAACTAATTCTTTCACGTCACTATCTTTCTCGCCTGAAGTCTCAGTTCCACCTGCTCTCCGTGTACAACAGCCCACCATGAATGTACTGTAGCAGTGACAGCTGCTATTACACACAGGAAGGCTGACAGAGGCCTGAATAGGGGACCATGTCTGTGAGTGTGTATCATGAAAGCGGAAGAGTTGATAAAAACCCTTAAACAATACAATGTTGTTATTAACTACTGTATTAAATATTGTGTTTCCACTTAGATTATTTGGAATATAATTAATCACGATGACGGAATCGAGGTCCCTTAGGAATTTGCAGCAGTCCTCTGCTAGTTTTCATTACTAAGCTAAATTTATTTGAGAAATGCGCATCCTGTAAGTAAATGCTATTTTCTAGAACGTTAAGCATTATTACTCCCTAAATTAAATACAAAGAAAAAGAGAAACATAAACTTATTGGCTATTGTCTAATTCTGGTCTTATAACATTTTCCTATAAACACACCACGCAAAGTGCTACTGCTTAATATATTTCTCTTTGTCAGATTCTCCCAGGCAATCGTTCCTCTATATGACACAGATTCTTTAAGCAGCAAGAGAAAATGACTCCTTTATATACAGCCAGACATTTTACCATATATGACAAAATTTGTCAGGAGCACAAATTTAAAGTTTCAGGTTTTGACCTCAATGGCGAAAAGAAATAGAAAGCATTCACCCAAATACACAAGGCACTTCTGTAATTACCTGTGAGACTATCTCATGTTTACAGAATCTGCTTTGCTAATCAGACACTTCAGGTTAGCCAATAGAAATCATCCAAGCAATGGTGGACAAAATATAAAACAGACTTTAAAACTGTCATCATTCCCTGGTGAAACAATTGCTTAAGATAATTTGCAAGAGGATGAGAGTTTGGGAAATTTGTTTTGCTGCCTAATTTGTAGAAAAATTTGTTTTGATGCCTGTAGAAATCTATGTAGATGGAAAAAGTCTCAAACACTGAACACCAGCAGGGCTGCCTCTAACGTTGTGCAATACCTAGGAAACCAAATCACGAGATCCTATAAATGCAAGGAGGCCACACCAGGCGTGTGGGCTTGGCTGGTGGAAGCAACGGTCAAAGGGCCTCTCCCGCCCCAGGTCTGCAGGTAAGCAAAGCTTCTCGGAAGTTCTTCCAAACCTTCAGTCTCTGAACTCGAGTAACTTTCCGCGCCGAGTTCTACTCACGGATTAATAAAACGTTCATTCACTCCATTGGCCTGCTAGAAAAGGCGCCTCCAACCGCCTGGTCCTGCAGAGGCGCCCTGGCCGCTCGCACGTCTGTCCCTGCCTCTTTTGCCGCGGAGGGGGCACCTGTCCCAGCCCCTCTCCCCGCGCCCCACCAGTGGGGCACCTGTCCCGGCCCTTCTCCTCGCACCCTGCCGAGGGGGCACCTGTCCCCGTCCCTCTTGCCGCCAAAGGGGCACCTGTCCCCACCCCTGTCCCCGCGCCCCGCCGAGGAGGCATCTGTCCCCGTTCCTATCCCAGCCAAGGGAGCACTTTTCCCTGCCCCTCTGACCGGCGAGGGGGCACCTGCCCCGCTCCTCTCTCCGCGCCCCGCGGAAGGAGGGAACGCTGGATCCGAAAAGCCCGCCGCCGCTCCGCGCCTCGCTGACAAAAACCAGCGGGCGACCCCGCAGCCCCAGCGCCCGCCCCGACGCGGCCACTTCCCGCACGCGCGCCCACCGTCACTCACCCCAATACTCCCATTGCCCCGCGCACACACGCGTGTTCTCACGCCCACTCCCGCCCTCGCAGAAACGCGCGCACTCAGCCTCGCTTCTTGCTCCCTCACAGCCCGCTCGCTCCCTAAACCCGCGTGACCTCACAGCCACTCCCCACACTTCTCTCCCAGACACGCGCGCCTCGTCAACAAGCCGGCTCCCAGCGCCCTAGCGCCTCAAAACCCACCCAGTCCCTCGCTTTTCCACCAGCACGCGCGCTCACTCTTGCGCTGCTCCGTGAACATGCGTGTCCGCACACCCGCTCCTCAAACACGCGTGCCATCTGCACGCGCCCCGCACTCATCCCAACGCCCCTCCCTCACACGCACCCGGTCAACGCAGGCCGGTCCCCAGGCGCACTCACGCGTCAAAACACACTCCTCCCGCGCGTAAACACGCGCGCCCCTTACTCCCCGAGCCACCCCTCCTCCACACACGCGCGCGTGTCCTCGCACCCACTCTTCACACCCGCCCCCCACGTAAACACGCGCGCCCCCGCGCCCCCCGCCGCGAGCACGAGTGCGTCCCACGCTCCGGCCGCGGCGCGCGCCCGCCCCCGGCCCCGCCCCCGCGCGCCCCGGCCGCCCCGCGCGCCCCCGCCGGCCGCCGCCCTCGCCCCGCCGACTCTCCCCTCGGCCACACGCACACTCACTAGGACTTGGAGAGCACGGCCACCGCTCAGTCGCGCTGGCGCCGAGCAGCTTCGGTGTTCCTCCTCCTCCTCCCAAGCAGCCCCGCCCGGCCCGGCCCCGACAGCCCAGCCCGGCCCCGACCCGCTCAGCTCCACACACCGCAGCTGGAACGACTCGGGCTCCGGGTACCGCTGTCTCCCCGCCACAGCCCGAGTGCGCCGCCCGGGCCAATGGCGGGGCGCGGCGGTGAGCTCACCGGCCTCGGCCCCGCCCTCCGGCCCGCGCGTGCCAATCGGAGGGCACGACGTCACCCGGAGCCGGGCAGAGGCAGGTGTGGGGCGCGGAGCCGCTCTGCGCGGGGACTGCGCCGGAACTGCGCCCGAGCCGCGCGGCGCCGCGCTGGACGGCGGCGGGCCCTGCCCGGAGGGTGCGGGTGGAGCGCGGCCCCGCAGCCCTGGGCTCCCAAACTCGAGGCCTCGGCGCATCACTGCCCCTCGCGACTCTGCCGTCCCCTCCCCGCCCAGATTCCGAGAGGCCGGCCAGGGGGGGCGGCCGCAGTCTGCTCGAGGGCAGGGACTGTTCCGAGCTCGACGGCCGCGCCCGCTCCCCCGGGCTCACGGCCCCAGGAGGACTCCTGGGGGACCAGCGCCACGCGGCGGGGGAGCTCGAGCTGCGTGTGCCCGGCCCCCGGAGCCTTCCCGCGCCCTGCCCGCCGCCTCCTGGCCCTGCAGCGCCGTCGGGTCCGTGTGGGAGACCCGCGCCCAGGGGCGCCCGCGTGCCCGGGCTCCGGCTCCCGGCGCGGCCCTGGCGCACCCTGCGGTGGCGGAGGCGTCTGCAATGCAGCCGCGGGAGGAGCCGGCTCGGCGCTGCGCTGAGCCGCGAGCGGGGGAGCGAGGAAGGCTGGGCGGGAAGGAGGGGCACCGGGCGCGGCAAGCCGGCCGACGGCGGCGGATCCCGGCAGCGCCCAGAAGGACCTGAGGACACTGGGAGGGTCCTGGGGCTGGAGTGCGAGGGGACCCCAGGCGTCGGACAGGGCGGGGCCGAGGATGTCTGGGCAGTGACGGTAAAGAGCGGCTCCTCTGGGAGTTCAGAAGCGTCCAAGGCTCCCATTCCCGAGCTCCCTACTTGGAGTTCCAGGGCCTCCGCCCGCTCCTCGGTATAACCCTGGCGTCCAGAAGTTCTGGCTTTGGCTTTCTCACTTGGGTACTTATGCACGATATCCTCCCGCCTCCGACCTCCCGCCTCTCTACCCAAGCCCAAGTCACACCTCTCCATCAAGGCTCTTCGTCTCCGAAAAGCCTTCCAAGGCATCCCGAGTGGACACCAACATCCTCTTAGGTCCTGTGTTTATTCAAGTGTCCCCCAGCCCCTACCCCGGCCGTACACACACAAAGTGCCACGCAGACTTGTGATGAGGCCATTTCCCCCCTTCACACGCCAGTTATCTTTAAAATTGATTATACGTATCTTCCTTCTGCCATCTGAGTTAAAAAGAGTCTGAAAAGATGGGGGCGGAGTCTCTTTTATTGACCCTACCCAAACACACGAAAACAACCACAGAATTTTGCAGAGCCTTAAGCCTGTGCAACCAAAACTGAATCGTTAGAGGCCAAGCCAAGGACATCTCTGGGGAAGCTGGTCCCATTCTTTGCCACACCTCGGAGCCAGGAAAGCAAGCAGGTCGTGTCAGGTCTCACTATTGGGGGCCGACCACCGATTCTACACCTCAGCAAGTTCCTCACCTGCCCTGGCAAAGCCAGAGCACGGGCACAGTCACAGCCCTGCTCCAACAAGTCCTTCATTCCTGCCCCCCGTCTGCCTCGACCCCCCCTCACCACGCAGGACTCTCACACGTCCCAACTCGGCTTATGCATCTTCACCCCTTTATCTGGTAGGCACACTCCATTCATTAAAGGCCTGGCTCCAACGTACTGCCCCCCGAACCCCCCCCCCAAACACACGGTTCTCAGCAGAACTGCCCAAGGAGCACTGTTAAAAATGCATTCATATTGCAGCACACAATGCGTAGCTGCTTTTGTTTCCGGGGCAGCAGTGTAAGGGTTGTAGTCAAGGACCGGGGCTCGCTGTGCCTTCACGTCTGTGGGTGAGAATTCAATGAGCCAGTAGGTAGAGGTAAGCTGTTTATCTCAGTGCCTGGCTCAGAAGGCACTCAGCGCAAGTTAGCTCTTCCTGCTATGGGAAGTCAGGATATCTTGGCGTGGTGGGGAGTGCCGGGAAAGGGGGGGATTTCTAGGTTTCTGATCATGCTCTATTTTTGACCTGGGCACTGGTTTTAGTTTGTGACAACTCTGTAGTTTAGGAGCTGAGTTTCACATCCTTGTGCTATGTGCACTTTTCAGTATGTATATTGTGTGTGTATATATATGTGTGTTAATAAAAGGTGTTTTAAAAAGTTAGTTGTTACTAACTAAGACCATGACAGCTCTGATCTCTTTGAGAAGAGGAACGAAGTCTTAACTTATCCTGGCACCTTGCACAATGCTGGGCATGCTGGAAGAACTCTGCTAATAGTTACTGAATTACTCTGAATGGATTGTGAGCAGCAGAGACCAACTGGGGAGGTGGGATCAGGGCGGGCAACACCTGCCTTTATTCTTTACAGTGACAGGGACTCAGGATGATCGGGATCCAGGTTCAGGGACCTGGACCCCAGCTAACGAGGAGCCATCAGTCTAGTCTATCTTCCTTTTTCCCTCCCTTGGGTTTGTTTAAAAAGGCAGAGGTTCAGCCCTGAGTTCAGACCTAGGGATTCTAGCTTCCTGAGAGGGGCTTTGGGGGAACCCATGACCCCCTTCCTCCAGCAGCCCCATATCCACCTGGCATGTGAGACAGGTAGAGTCATGGATGCTTCAGTCCATTGACTGCCCTGGTGATAGAGGTGGGCTCAGCAGCCTGAAGCTCTATTTCAAGGCAGCCTGAGGTGACATTTCTGCAGAAGGAAAGTCCCCTTACTGTTCCTCAGGTGGACCCATTCCCTTCCTGGAAGATCGGACACTGATTTCCCACTGCACCTCTGTCTCAGGATGGAGGCCACAAGAATAAATAAGTGCCTTCCTTGGGCCCCCACACGGAAAGTCAGACAGAGCCGGGTGGGGTGAGCTGGATGCTTCTGAAGCCAGCTCAGAGCTCTGACAGCATGCGAGAACCACGTACCCACAGGCTGTCATTCCTTGTGGGTATTCATGTTCCTTTCTTTCAGGTTAGGAAATGACAGGGTAAGGCATGCCCATGCTTTAAGCAAATGATTACACTGGGTTTTATGGGGCTTTGAGTATACCTGGCTCATTTTTGTAAACTAGAGAAAAAGACAACTTTGCTCAGTGTTGAGTCCACTTGGCAGCACCCAGACCAAGTGCGAGGTTTGTCCCTGAAAGCAGACATGGTGAGTCCTTATCCCAGCCCCAACCTCTGCTGAGGGTCTCATGATGAACCAAGGGGTGGTCCTCCTGTTGCAGCTGAGGAAGAAGGGAACTACGGTGTGTTGGGGGCCTGTTGTCTTCCTGCTGTCGCACTAGACAGTCACACGCACCGCTGCCATTTCTCCTGGAAGTTAGGTATTGTATAGAGGAAACAACAAAGGCTGCAAGGAGTTAGGTAACTTCCCCAAAGGCACACACATGGTTAGCAGCAGATCTGGGTTTCAAGTTCCGAGCCTGCGCCCATTCTGCCCCATTTGTGATGGGTCTCCAAGGAGGCAAACAACTCTTGGATCATTTAGATACCATTTGTTTAAGAAAGCAGTCTGGAAATTTCTAAGAACCAGACCTGCCCAGCACATTCTTTTCCCCAGCCCCAGCAACAGTAAAAGCTCATTTATGTACAATTGTAGACTTTACCAGGCCAAGTCCCTGAGTGACTGTAATGAGTACAGCCCTCCCTACCAACTGGCATTGGACTTGACTTGTAGCATGAGTGAGAAATAAACCACTGAAACTGGGTTGTTTGTCATTGCAACATAACCTTGCCCCTCCTCTCAAATTAAATGCTTCTGCATCTGTCAACTCCCAATAAAAAAAAAAAAAAATCAAAAAGGAGTCTTCTCAAATGAAGTAGCCATCTAAAAATAAGTGCAAAATGCATGTTTAGTGTATCTTTAAGGCAGTAAGAGATAAAGATTGTTTTAACAAATGACAGGGCAGGGTGACAAAGCAATTCAATGGAGAAAGAAGCATCTCTTTAACATACAGTGCTGGGCCAACTGGCTATCCCAAAGCAAAAGAACGAAGTCAGACCCCTACCTCACACCATATATAAAAATTAACTCAAAACAGCTCAAAGATCTAAATGTAAGAACCAAAATTACTGAACTTTTAGAAAACACAGAAATCTTCTCATCCTTGGATTGGGCAATTGTTTCTTAGCTCTGACCTCAAAAGCACAAGCAAGCAAGGAAAAGCATAGATAAATTGGACTTCACCAAAATTTGAAACTTTTGTGCTTCAAAGGACACCATCAAAAAAGTGAAAAAGACAACTCACTGAATGGGAGAACACACTTGCAAATCATATATCTGACTTGGGACTTGTGTCTAGAATATAAAAAGAATTTTTACAGCTCAAAAATAAAAAAAAACCCAATTTTAAAAAATGGACAAAGGATCTGAATAGACATTTCTCCAAATAAGATATATAAATGGCCAATAAGTACATGAAAAGATGCTCAACATCATTACCCACTGGGGAAATGCAAATCAAAACCACAATGAGATACCACTTCACACCCATTAGGGTTAGAATAAAAAAAGACAGATAATAACAAGTATTGATGAGGATGGAGAGAGATTGAAACCCTCATACCCTGCTGGGGGGTAATGTAAAATGGTGCAGCTGCTTTGGAAACTGGTCTGGCAGTTCCTCAAAAAGTTAATCATAGAGTTACCACAAGACCCCACAATTCCACTCTAAGTATGTGCCCAAAAGAACTGAAAACATATGTCCATACAATGGACGTTTAGCAACAAAAAGAAACGAAGAACTGAAAGGTGCTACAACATGGATGGACCTTGAAAACATTATCCTGAGTGACAGAAGTCAGACCCAAAAGACCACATATTGTATGATCCCATTTATATGAAACGTCCAGAATAGGCAAATTTATAGAGATTGAAAGGAGATGAATAGTTCCCTTGGGCTGGGGTGGGGGAGAGGCCTGGGGGGGAATGAGGCATGACTGTTAATAGGTACGGGGTTTCTTTCGGGGGGGATGAAAATCTTCTAAAATTAGATGGTGGTGATGACTGCACAACCCTGTGAATACGCTAAATACCTTGAACGTACACTTTAAACTGGTGAATTGTAGGGCATGTTAATGGTATCTCAGTACGGTTCAACTTGGTATATCTCACACACACAATAAGAAGAGAAAAAGAATGGAATAGAAAAAAGAAACAGTGGATGAGCTTTAAGAACAAGACTGAATAGGAAATGGAGGACCAAGGTCAGCCGGTACATCCTGGTGCACCGAGCCCCCTCTGCCAGCTGTACGTGGGATGCAAGGGCGGGTGGAGAGTCTAGATAGACAGGCCCTGTTCTGTGAGGAGACAAGACAGATACGGGGGACAGACTGAGTCACATGGTGGTGACCCCCCCAGGAAGGAGGACGCTAATTGTGCTTCTGAAGGTTGTGAAAACGGGTACGCCATCAAATTCCTACTTGCCACGATTGCTTCCTTGGCAGCTAAGGATACCGGAGAGAGTAGCATCCTGAACTTGGGGTTCCTCTTGGAGAACTTCCTGATGGCTTGGTGTTCTGCACCTCAATGGTTGGTTGATTCAGGGGTGAAGGTGAGCTTTGCAGAGAGCCTAAACACCTCCAGTGGAGCTGCAAATGTCCATCCGTACGTGGGGGGAGCTGAGGGCAGGGGGAAGAGGCCAGGCCTGGGGACAACTCCACCACTAATTACCCACGTGACAAGCTCCTTTCTCTTCCCGTGCCTCAGTTTCCTCCCCTATAAAATGAAGTCTAAGGCCATCTTGATGTGATCCTGGGGCGTGTTCAAAGTGACCTGACACAGGCAGCACCCCTGTGTGTTGGCTGCAGGGACTCTGGATTTGAAATGAGCAGCAGCATGTGCGAGCCCAGGCAAACCCAGCAGAGGAAGAGCCCAGCTCACCCACAGCATCAGAATTAGCACATGCTTATTGTTTTGAGCCTCTGAGACCTGGGGTGGCTTGTTACGGAGGAGACAGCGGTGTAGGGGGCGGCGGGAAGAAAAGGTATTTGCTACCCGGGCAAGCCGGGCTGCCATGGGTGGTATCAGCCTGGGAAGGCTGTCAACTCTGATCTGGAAGGAGGAAGAGATGCATTAGCCACCAGCTGACAACTGGGATCTCTCTAGGGGACATGATGCAGAAGGAGAAGGCAAAGAAGCTGGGTGAAATACCCCCTCAACTCATCCTCCCTGGTGGCTCGCACAGGCCCATCCGTTCCCTCTGCCCCCTGTACTGGACACACGCCAGACAACAAAGTACATGGCTAGTCTCTGTGTTAGAGTGGGGTGTGCAGAGACACGCCTGCTCTAAGGGGCGGCAGTGTCAAAGGCAGGTGATACAAAATACACTCAGAAAGTGGTGATGTGTGGTGATAAAGCACCCAATGGGCTTTAGTGGCCGACCACCCTGGCTTTGAATCCCTAGCTGTGTGACAGAGGACACACAGCTGAGATTGGACACACACACCTGAGCCTCTGAGATTCAGATTCCTCATCAGTAAAATGGGATGGAAACATCGCCTGGAAACACAGAGGATGAAATTGGATAGTGACTGTGAAGTGAGTAGCCCAGGGCATGGTGGGTGCCCAGGGCTTGGGGACGAGGGCCAAGAATGTCACAATCACTTGGGTTCTACTGTCTTTGTGACACTCTCCGGGATCTTCTGGGGTGGCAGACTCCTTCCCGTCACAGCTGACTTCCTCTGCTGTTAAACTGACTTGCCTTCCCCGAGCGGTGGTAGCTGTGTGAGGGAGTGGGCCTGGATGGCTTAGACACGGCCAGGAGTCACACACAGATGGAGGAGAGGAGCCAGGAACCAAGCTGGCATGGTCATTCAGGAGGACCTGGGGCAAGAGGACCCGACCCCTTAGCCATGTCAGTTCAGCTCCTGGGTGCCACCCAGGCCAGCCTGAGCCTGAACCTCCTTTCATGTCACCAAAGGTCCCATCTGTTCTAGGTGTCTGAGCAAGATGGTCCTCGTGGGAAAGGGAGTAGAGCCTCCGTAAGTCTGCAGGATGATAAGGGCTCAATAAGCAGATGCCACCTGGGGAGGGCAGAGACCTTATTCTTCCTCTTGTGTGGGAGCTGCCATCATCATCATCATCATCAAGGTAACAGTGACTGAGCACCAGTGCCACTCCTTTCGCCTTCACACAAAGCCTGGGCCATAGGTGCTAATGTTACCGCAGTGTTACGGAGGAGGAAACAGGCACAGTGGGCGACACAACTTGCCTGGAAAGTGCACTAGTGAGTAGCACAGCCTGCTGACCTCCCCCACTCCAGAAGCTCTAGCTGCTTCTCTGTCGGGCCTCTCATGGGAGCTAGAGAAGCAGAACTTCAGTGACAGGTACAACCAGGTAAAACGAGGAGGCAATGACAGGGGCCAGGGCCCCTCCTTGACCAAGGACGGGCGTGGCTGCTTAGCTGTCAGGGCCACTGCCCTTTCCTCCCCCAAGCACCTTCCTGAAGCCATGCCAGCCAACTTGACGACCACCCTTTGGTACCAGGGATCTGGGTGACGCATCTCAGACACACTCAGAGAATCAGAGTCATGTCTGGCCTGTGGTCCCCCTAAGCCGGGCCAGCCAGGCCAGCCAGGCCTTGGCTTTTTTTTGAATCAGAAGCCTAATGCCCCTAGAAGGCAGAGCCAGTAGTGAATGTCTGCTCGGGAGTCAGAAGGCCTGGCCACTGCTGTTTCCAGCTCAGGCAGGAAGGGCTCCATTCTCTAGGCCTCAGTGTGCTCACCTGTAAAATGGGAATGATAATAGTGGCTGCTTCATAAGGTCATTGAAAGGACTCTGACATATTTGTGGAACTCATAGCCTGGTGCCCAAAAGGTGTTAGTACTTTATCTTAGCTAAATAATAGGGCAAGGTGCCTACTCCACACTTTGAACAAAGTAACCAAAACTCCAGTGGAAGCCCCTAATCTGGGTGTCTGAGTTACAGGTCCCCCCATGGAGTCTCAGGGGGCAGGTCTGAGGCCTATGAAAAGCCCTCATCATGTGAGGAAATCTCCTTCATGCAGGACTTCCCATTTTTAGAGAATAGCTCTGTGATGCCTGAATTATGCCCCCACAAATTCACGTTGCATCCCTGAATCCCAGCACCTCAGAATGTGACTGTATTTGGAGACGGGGTGAAAGGGGTGATTAAGTTATTATGAGGCTGGTAGCATGGGCCCTAATCCAATCTGAATGGTGTACTGATGAGAAGAGGAAATTTGGATACGCAAAGAGAGAGTGTACAGGACCAATCATGTGAGAGCACAGAGAGAAGGCGGCCGTCTGCAAGCCAAGGAGCGAGCCCTCAGGAGAAACCACCCTGCGGACATCCTCATCCGGGACTTGGTCTCCAGAATTGGGAGAGATCAATTTCTGTTGTTTTAGGCGCCCAGTCTCTGGTATTTTGTTATGGCGGCCTGAGCCGACTAAAACAAGCACCTTCTAAGCTCGGCTCCTCCATTTGATGCATCTCTCTGCCTGGCCAAGGGCTCAGAGACCCTCACGTGCAGAAGTCGGAGCCTCTAAGGCTCCCCGTTCAAGGCCCAACCCCCCTGGAGCCTGGGAGGAGCTCGGGAAGCTCTGGTATTCGGGGTCTGAGAGAGCATTGCAGGTGCCCACTGGGCTGCTGCTGGCCTCTCCACAAGGCAGAAAACCAGTGAGACTGCAGAGAGGCTGCCACGCGCCTTACGGGCCCATGGAATCACGACTGAGAACAGGGGAGCTTACCCGAAAGGTACACTAAGAATGCACTTATTAAAGTGCCATGATGTGCTTTCTCACCAAGTCCACACCTTCTTTTTTTCCACGTGAGACTATGATTAAAGAGAAGTGAGTATATGTGTTGTCATGTAAGTGACACCAGAGTCAAAAGACCCAATATTTACACTGAAAACCATTTTGAAACCACCGTCCAGACAGTTGCTTCCCACCGAAACTTGAAGCTCATGCACCGGTAACAACACGAGCTGGAAAGTGCCCCTTTTAGAGAAGTGACTAGTGGGACCACGGAATAAATGACTGAGGTCGCAAGGGAGGAGCTCTGCTATCACGTCCAACCGTTTTCTGTGCTCTGAGCTCCTGAGAAGAACGAGGGCAATCAAACCAGCAGGCGTGATAAGAGAGCAATTTACATTGCAACCATCTCGTGCGCCTGGGGATGCAGAGCTGACATATGTATTTAGTGCAGGGAGAGTCCGACTCGTTAGGTGCTAAATGCCATTGAGTAAAACAAAAAAGCGGCCAGCAAAAAGCACAGAAGTGTTCTGCACACCTGGGTCCCCTACCCCCAGCTGGTCTCTCCTTGACACCCCAGGTCACATTTCTGCTGTGGCCCTGCAGGGTACAGCCACCACCCCACACAGCCTGGCAGCTCACTGACTTTGGGACCAAGGAAATCAAGCAGGTTCCTCTGCTGAGAAAGGCGCCTGAGTAATACCAGCCACTTCAAAGAGAAGTCCCCTGGGATGCTGTCACAAGAAAGGCAGCCCCACCCAACCATCCTCCCAGCTTTAGCTCACTGTCAGAGTAACTTAAAACAACCTAGGGCCTTTCACCAAACATTCAGTGCGCACCCACTCCCTTCCTCACTGAGGAGGAAACATGAGGACTCCAGGGCATGAGCGAGGTCTGTAAGTGTCATCAGAGAACCTGGAGGTTCAGACTTCCTGCTGCTGCTCTGTTCTCATCTCATAGCTTGTTCTTTCCTGCTGCTTTTCAAGGGATGGGCTTAAAGACGCCTGATAAATGCATCAGCCATTTCCAAGTTCCAGCACCCTGGGGCCTTTGAATGCATCAGGCCCTCCGAGGTTGGGCGCCTCTGTAGCATTTCTGGGTTGGCTCCATTGCACCCCTGTGGAGGCCCTGCTCAAAGATACGCACTGGAGCTTCTGCTGGTTTGTGTTGTTCCTGGGTGACCCAGGCCAGGCTTTCGGACATCATAATAAACTTCATCAAGCTTATAAAATTAGAGCATTGATGCATTTTGTTTTGTTTAAGGATTGCGTTGAGTTGTTAGCATCTTAGAAGATGGCCAAATGCTGCATCTAAGCGTTCCCATCTCTTACAGGTGAATTGTTGAACAGAAATGCTATTTGCCCAGGGCCCCATCCTAGCTCGGAGATCCCGCCTGTACCCAGCGGCTCACCATTTGCAAAGTCAGCTCCATTCCCATGGGTGTTGGGGGAAGGAAGAGGAGCACTGTTGGAGGAGGGGTCACTCATTCGGGGGCTTCCTCCAGCCTCCCAGCCCACCCCACCCCACCCCCACCCCGTACCAGAAAGGGAGAGGGGGAGAGAGGGCAGAGAGGGGAGGAGGCCAAATGGAGCTCTCGCTCGTAACCCTGCAGCAGCAAATGGAGCCATCAGAAAACACTTTAGTGAAGAAAGAACACTGCTGGAGCCTGGAGTGCCGTTGGCAGGACAGAGATGGGATGCAGGTTGGTTTATAGAGCGTCATGGGCTGTGGCACAGGTGAGTAGTTTAAAGACGTAATTGAAATCCTATGTCAGAATAATCCAAGGTGCCTAGAATTTCTCATTTAATTTCACGTTTAGGTGGACGGATTTGTAATCTAGTTAATTTCACATCTCCCCCCAGGAAATCTTGAGCTTTGCACAATATTCTCTACAGAAGACAAAGTATTCACAAACCATTTTTCATAATAAAATGTGCTTTCCAGTCCCAAAGAATTGCCGAGGACAACATGAGATCTGTGTAGGGGCAACACTTTAAAAACAACAGCAACAACAACAACAAAAACCACGTCAGACACTCACTGTTTCCTCTCTCCACAAGGACAGAAAAAGAAAATAATTGGCCTGCTGGGGTGAGGAGTAGGGGAGTCGGGGGGCAGGGGATGGGGAGGTACGTCTGTGCAATGAAGAATTTAACCTTGCCCAGGGAGGTCCGGACTCGTCCTCGGCTTCTGGGGTGCAAGGGGGGGGGTGATCTCTAAGCCCTTGGAATGTCATGCCCATTAGGAGTGTCTTTTCTTGCCTGGGGGCCTTGGGTTACTGGCTAATCTAACAACATGATTTAAGGGAGGGCCTGGCCACATGAGAGAGTTGTAGGGTGGGGGCTGGCCACACAAGAAGGACCAATGACGTGACTTAGGGTGGGGGTTTTGGTCACAAGGTATCAGCCACATCTGGAGAGGCTGGAGACAGAGCAGCTAGGTGGGCAATCCCTCTGCTTACACGATGGAGCCCCTATAAGGACTCTGGACACCGAGGCTCAGGTGGGCTGTCCTGGCTGGCAATACTCCATCAGCATCATCACACATGCTGTCCACGGGGAGAAGACAATGCAAGCTGGGGGCTTGGTGCCCTCGTGGACTCTGTCCTACGCTCGTCTTCCCTTGGCTGGTTTCACCCTGTATCCTTTGGATGTAATAAACTAACTGTGAGTACAACAGCTTTCATGGGCTCTGAGTCCTCTTAGTGAGTTCTCGAACCTGAGCGTGGGTCGTGCTCCCTCGAGCTTTGCAGCTGGCTAGCATGTTCTTTCTGCACACAACGCGCACGCCTACGAACAAAGAGTGTAGTCTTCATACAGGATCAGCCCGTCTAGTGCATTTTCTTCCTGACGGGGACACAGAGGGATCCACCTGTCCCTCTCAGGTGCTCCCGTGACACTTGGAACCTGCCTCTGTGGAGCACTCATCCACCAGTTGTATTGCCTGGTTTGCCTTGTGTCCTGGGCCCTGAGCTCCCAGAGGTGGGACATGCCCTGTTAACACGTAAAGCAGGTCCAGCAGAGTGGCCTTCGGGTAGCTGGGGCTCAGCAGGTACCAGTGACCGATGGGCTGCCTTCTACCAAGGCTGTTTCTTCCGTCATGGTTTACGACCTGCTTGGAGAGTGAGGTGCCTACCTAAGGATGACAACCTAAGGTCATAGGTGCCAAAGGAGGTGGGTATTGTGAGGTTTTGACAGGCCTTTAATGTGAAACACTTGGCATGGGGCCTGGCTGGGTGGCTGTCACTGTCATACCAGTGAGTTTTGGTGCAGTGGGATTCCATGGGGATGGGTGTGAATAGGCAGGTTCCACAGCTCCTGACTCTGCTATTCATTCATTCATTCATTCATTCATTCATTCATTCACCAGGCTAAGGTAAGAATGGGCCAGATGATGAGAGCATTACAGAGGGTCAGAGAAGACCCTCCTCCAGGCCCCAGGACTATGACATACCCTGCGGTGACTTGCCAAGAACCTGGCCGGGAAGTCCTAGGTCAGAGCAGCTCAGGTAAGAAATCTGCTTTTTCCCGTCTTGTTCCAGCTCCAGTGAGCTGAGGGCAGAATTCTCCATCATCCGCAGGTGGCCCCTTAAGAGTTCTGAAGTCACATTTAAAAAAGGAGCTTCGTTAGGGTCAAGCTCCTGCATTCTTGTCTTGGGTTATTTGCCTAAAGCTTGTCCTGGGACAGGGAGACCAGAAGGGGGGCGATGGTGCCTGGTCAGTTCAGGGCACCCTCCCCAGCCTGGTTCTGACATGGGGATGCTGCAGCCTTTTAAAGCGAGGCCAGTTGGCAGTGGGACAATGGCCACAAAAAGCACTGGCTGTCCATCCATCCATGCCTCGAAGAAACAGTTACTAAGCACCTGCTGTGTTCCTGGCCTTTCGGCATGGTGATAACTAAGAGAAAAGTCCGTGGCCTCAGGACTCAGCTGTAGTCTCACCTTTGTCAGTTTCATCCACACACCTTACCCATTTCATCCAATGCCACGTCCACGCAGACATGTCACAGACTCCTTTCTCCTGCCCATAGGCTTCTCTGAGCTCTGGAGCCTACATTCATTCATTTGCTATTGACTTTCCACATGGATGTCCCAAAGGTCCTGCAGACTCCACCCCAGTCATGACTGGCCGTCTCCAGGGGGAATGACATGAAGGGCGTGCCCCGTATCTAAGCCACCTACAACCTACTGATGCCACTTCCTAAACATCTCTTGACTGTCCCCTTCTCTCCAGAACCCCCAAGTCTAACATCATCTCTAGCCAGGAGGATTAACGGGTCTACCCTTACCCGCTCTGGCCCTCCGTCCATCCGTTCTCCATGCAGCAGCCAAGAGCACTTCTTGAAATGCAAACCTAGGCATGTCACGACCTCTCAAGCCCTCATTCCCTCCCCTCTCCTTAGAGACAGAGCCTGGCCTGTACCTGAGCGCCCCTCCAGCCTGTCTCGTCCGATCCCCGCCTCCCTGTCCACCTCACCAGCCTTCACGTGCCCCCGTGTGTTCATGAGGTTCCCTCCACCACAGAACTCTCTGCGTATGCTGTGCTCTCTGGAAAATTCCTGCCTCCCCTTTCATGGAGTTAACTTCTGCTCCTCCTTCAGATCTCAGCTTAAGGGTCATTTCCTTAAGAAATCCCCCCAGACTTCCCTGAGGAGTTGCCCCTCCCTCCCTTTACTACAAGCTCCCCAAATGCTTGTATGTGCAAAGGTGTGGCGGTCAGCTCTGATTTTTCCTCCAGTAGCTGGTACGCTGGGTGAGAGCAAGAACCTCACCTGCTTTTGTTCATTTGTTTTGATCCCAGCACTGAGCCCAGTGCCTGGCACCTCATGGGGACTCCATTACCGGTTAGCGAATAAATGATCACAAAGAGAAAAGTGCTCATGGAGGAATTTACAAAGTGTGACAGTGGAGCCAAATAAAAACAAGGCATCCTGCATGCGGAGGAGCAGGACAAGGTGGGAAGTCAGCTCTACAGCAACGGGGCCTTAGAGTGGAAATTTTCCATCAAGCAGGAATTCTCTAAACTGACCACAGGGAAAACATCCGAGGGACCAGAAGGAACAGCACGTGTGACGGCTCAGGTAGGAAACATGGTAAGTGTGGGAAGACCTGAGCATTTAGCACAGTGGAGGGAGAGCATTCGCAGGGGGAGACAGAGGGCTGACGATGAGAGACAGGCTGACGTCAGCTTGTAAAGGGTTTGTGTTCTGTGTGGGGCAGTTAGACTTCATCCTGACCTTCCCAAGGAACAGATGACCACGCGCCTCCCATCAGCCCTGTGCGTCCCTGTCTAACAGCTTACTACACAGGGTTATGGGTGGCGGGGTTCTTGCCTGTGTCTCCCAGTGGCCAGCACCTAGCACAGAGCCTGGCACACAGTAGGTGCTCTGTCAATCCTTTCTGCATGCATCAGTAATCTAGAGCATGGATGGGAAGGAAAAGAATTGAGACCCCAGGCCAGACATGAGACGGTGAAGGTCTGATAGGAAAATGGCAGAGGGAAGCGGGAGGAGGAAGCCCTGTAGGTTTTGAAGGTTCTAAGCTCGCAAACTGGGGAAGGTCAGGGGGAAGGGAGCAGCAAGGGGCACTTCTAGACGTGGAAGTCAGGACATATGCAGTACAAGTGTGGAAGGGAGCAGAGGCCTGGCGGAAGACTCATCATACGGAGGTCACCGGCAGGAGGACAGGGTCAGGACACCTGGGTGTGACTCCCTTATCACCTGCTTGCTGTGGTGTCTGAGTGTCTTCATCTGTAGAATGGGGGGCCGCGTAGGCTGTGGGGGAGTTTGAGTGAGTCCATACCCAGAAACGCCCTTCCATGTGTCTCAAAACCAATGAATGCAGCTTGGTGCCACTGAAGTGACCCAAGACGTCACCAGCTCTTCTAAATGTGGGACCCCCAGAATGGGCTGAGATCCGGGGCAGAGTTCCCTGTTCACGTCCCAGCACATTGCAGATTTGGGCAGAGAAAGGACCGTCCTTTCCTCATGTGCTGTCAGAACTGGTTCCTCTGCACGAGGGACCTGGAGCATGCGGGAGGGTGGGGGGTGTCGGATGGCTGTTCCCTCTCTGTTGGTGTGAATGCTCACTCAGCCGGGACACCTGAAGCAAACACTGACCAGCTAAGAAGCCACCACCCACCACATGGCCAGGGCGTCGGGCAGGCTCGTCCACCGTTGTGTCCTGGCTTCTGGCTTCCGGCTTGAGTGTTGCTGGTTCTGACTGTGTGATGGAGAACGGGGAGGGCGGGGGAGGGAGGAGAGCACGCTGAAGTACGAGTGCTGATTCGGCAATCGCTTGGAGCAAGTCACGTCTCTTCTTGGGGCGCAGATTCCTTCCAGAAGGATGAGGAGGTTGGACTATGAGACAACTGCGTTTCCTTCAAGTTCAAACTCCCAAAGATTCTGAGTTTGTTTCTGGTGTGTCGACTATTTTTACTCTGCCACTGATTCCTTATAACGTCTTCTGTTATTATTAAATATGGGACATCTGACACATACGTGTCTGTCCCTTTTTGTCTCAGACAAAGAGCTCTGAATTCACAAGTGGAAAG
Source organism: Rhinolophus sinicus (assembly GCF_057876585.1). Lineage (NCBI taxonomy): Eukaryota > Metazoa > Chordata > Mammalia > Chiroptera > Rhinolophidae > Rhinolophus > Rhinolophus sinicus. The sequence continues at coordinate 4,907,329 of NC_142514.1, read as the reverse complement.
CGTCAGCAGGTTGCTGCAGTGGAGGAGGCTGGTCTTCAGCCTATCAGACTATTTTGAATGTCCTGTTGTCACAGAGGCAGGGGGTACAAGGTCGCTGGGCTGCTTGGAAGGGATGAGAAACGTGGGTATTTTTAGGAGGTTTAAAAGGAGAGGCCTCGCTCTTGGCCCCAGCCAGAGGCTGTGTTGCCTTCTCAGTCCTGCATGGAGCTGGATCGGGCAGGACGTGTCTCCTCTGACACGACGCTGGCACCTCCAGGACCCCACTGTGTCCTGGAGGCCATGCCAGCTCCCACTCTGCCCCGGCCTCTTTTCCTTGCTGATGCTGTTCTGAGTCTCGCAGTCTCAGGACCACTGCCCCCCACCGCCGGACAAGCAGATGGGCATCTCCGCTCTTCTCCAGGGAGGCAGATTCTGGAGCCAGATCCTAGGAAGTGCTACGGAGGCCCACGAAATGCGGGCCTGGGCTGGCAGCATCCTCACCCCTGCTGGTCTCTCTGGGGTCTCAGTTTTGCCAGGAGGCTTTCTTCGAGGCTAGTGCCTTCTGGAGCACAGCTGCCCTGTGTCCAAATGACGTGGCACAATAATGGAAGTCCAACGTAATTGACTTAAGCCAGGGTGTAACTGCCCGAGCAGGCCTGCTAGATGGTCTTCCTGCCCACCCTCAGGATTCCTGCACCCACACAACCAGACGGGGTAGAGAGCCATCTCCAGGGGGTCTGACATCCACACACCATTTGGGGGTGAATCACAGTTTGCTCCTGCTTTGGGGCTTGTCCCTGGGATTCAGAGCGGGTGCAGGGTGGGCCCTGGAGCCCGGGGACAGGGGAGCTGTCATCCTGGGGCCCGCAGACCCATCATAGGGTTTGCTGGTCCAACACCACTAGGTGAGGCAGGACAAGTAGGGCCTGGGTCCTTTCCTCTCGCTGCACGAGGGGGCCGGAAGTGGTGGAGCACAGGGTCTCCTGGGCCAGGTGAGTCCGACAGGCTCCTGGTCCCTCCTGTCCTGCCCCAGCCAGGGCAAGGCCATGGCTCTGAGCTCACAGGCAGGCTGGGCACCATCTTATCTGGACTTTCCAGCCACTTCTCTGGGTTCTTCAAATTCGTATTGCCTTTAGGTCTTCCTGCAGTGGGTCTACTGGACCTCGAATGGGCTTCCCCACGTCCCGCCTGTGATGAGACATGGCTGCCACATCCTTTTTCGTGAAAGGCCCTCTTCTCAGCCTCGCCGGGATCACATCCTCCCCGTCTTCCTCCTGTCTCACCGGCTACTTCTCCTCAGCCTCTCTGCCAGCTCCTTTTCTGCTTGACATCCAGATATTGGGGAGCCCATGGCAGACCCTACCCCTCTCCTCTCCTTTATCCACACTCTTTCACGGAACCATCGCATGTGGACCCATGCCTTTACATTCCATCTACGAACTGACGACTCCCAAATTTTATTTGCATTTGGGACCTCTCCTTGGCCTGTAGACTTTCAAACCCGACTGTACACTTGGCAACTCTAACAAGGCTGCCACTCTTAACATGGCCAAAAGCAAACTGGAGATTCTTCCAAACTCACTTCTTCAGAACCCTTCATCTCAGGAAATGGTCCACTGTCCCCCCAAGCAGCTCAAGCCCCGCCTCTAGGCACAACCCCTCTTCTGTTCTCATCCTCCATGTTCAGATCACCAGCAGGACCCTTGACTCTACCTCCAAGCATCCCTACACTGTCTCTTGGGACTTGTCATTACCAGTCCCTTGGAGCCCCATCAGCTCTCACCTGCACTGGAGCCAGGGTGTCCCGGGAGACCCCTGTGAGAGGAGACACAATTCATTCTCCACACAGCAGCTGGGGGTCTTGAAAACCTAAACCTGAGAAGTTGACTTACCTGCTTGGAAGCCTGCCACGGCCCCACTGTCAGCAGGGTAAAACCCCAGTTCCCTGCCTCGGGTGACAGGGCCCACATGGCCCCTTCTCTTTCACTGCCTTCCCTTACTGGGCTCAGCCATGGTGGGCTCGTCAGTTCCTCCAACACTCCAGGCCCCTTCTCTCCCTGGGGACTTTGTTCTCGTTATTCCCTCTGCTGGAATGTTCTTCCCATGATCTTAGGGTGGCTGGCTCCTTCCTGTCCTATGGCCTTCCTGTGGGGGCCTCTTCTGACCCTCCAACCTAAGCTAGCCTCCCTGCCATCTTCTATTGGGCCACCCATTTTTAGTGTCCTGGTATTTTCCGTGGTGATTTGTCATTGTTGCCCACTAGAATAGAAACCACAAGATTAAAGGTCCAGGAGCTGAGTGCAGTACCTGGAGCACCCTGGGTGCTCAGTACATGTTTACTGGACCTTCTGGAAGGAGGAAGAGTAGAGGCCCTATGACTGGTTAGGAGGTGCAGGATGATTTGGGCTGAATTAAGGTGGTGGCAGAGGGGGTGGGGAGAAGTGAGAGAATTAGGAAAGGAAGCCACTGGGAAGGTGACGGGATGTGGGGGAGGGAGCAAGGGGGAGGTCTCAGGAATGATGCTGGGTTTTCTGGGTGGAGCTGTCCACTGAGGCAGGGAATATTGTAGGAGATGTAGGGTTGGAGGGGAGGGGCAACTACAGAACAGCTGTGAGTCCCATCTCGGACATGTCGACTTGCCTGAGAGAAATCTGGGCACAGATGTCCTAGGGGAGTAAGACAGGTGGCTCTGGATCTGAGAAGACGCATGAAGGAGGGGATATCAGTGTATCTTTACCTTTACAGGTGGTAAAGGGAGTCCTGGGCAGGGATACGCCCTCAGGGAGAATGGGCAGAGGGAGGAGTGGCCCAGGAGGGAGCTCCCATGGCCTGATTGGTCCTCATTTGACTTGAGGACTCTCAGCACCTATGACCGCATTGGTCACCCCCTTTCCCTTGTGAAACCCTCTAACTGTAGGCTCTGTGACTCCACCCTCTCCTGTATCCCTCTGACTCCCAGGACTGCTGCTTCTCAGTCTCCATCACCGGCTCCTTCTGGAATGTTCTATTAACATCCATGAGCCACCTCTCTCCTAGGCCACTCTCTTCTCCCTCTATCTCAGAATGTGACCTTATTTGGAAACACGGTCTTTGTAATGAATTACAGTTAAGAGGGTTCATACTGGATTGGGTGTAGGCCCTAATCCAAAGAGAAACTAGTGACACAGAGACATACACAGAGGAAAGAGGCATATGATGATGGAGGCAGAGACTGGAATTATATTGCCAACAGCCAAGGAAGGCCAAGGACTGCCAGCAGCTACGGGGGCCAGAAGGAGCAAGAAGGGGCCTCCCCTAGAGCCTTCCAAAACAGTGTGGCCCTGATGCACCGTGATTTTGGACTTTGAGCCTCTAGAACTGTGAGAATACATTTCAAGTTTGTGGTCATTTGTTATGGTGGCCCTCGGAAACTAATGCCACAATCAAGGACACATTGGTCGCTACTGACCACCAGAGGGTAAGAGCCACCCACCTCATGCCTCTGAATGAGCCTGACCCTCAGATAGCCAGGGGAGGGGGGCGATCCTGCAAGAGCAGCCATGTCTGCCTGAGCTCTGGGGTCCCCCCACGGAGTCTGCTCTGCTTCTTGCCTCAACAGCCAGGATGACGACGCAGAGGCTGCCTCCTCAGCCCCCGCAGGTGCTGGATCTCCTCCTCAGTGCTGTTTCACTGCAGGGCACCATTTGTCACTGCTACGAGGAGGCGGGTGAGGCCCAGTCCCAAGGTGACCCACTCCCTGCCACACAGAGGAGCTCCAAACAGATCCATTTGGCGTGGTGGCCCCAGCAGCAAACAGCAGGAGATTGCTGTCCCAGGGGGTCCCCTGGCTAAGGAGAGCTAAGGACAGACACCATTCAAACTGTAATGATGTGGGTCCCACAGAGAACGGACTCCCTATGAGGAAGCCTGTGCTTTGCACAAGGCACGGGCTGGGCGGGCTTCAGCTCCGAGAGGAAGCGAGTCCTGCACAAAGCTTCAAGTCCCATGTGTAAGACCGAGTCGCACCAGCTTCTTCCCCTGCCATCTTGTCTCTGAGGTCACTACTGTGCCAAGGAGTACCCAGAAGACCCATGAGGTAGCCAGCCTCGGTGTGTCCCAGACTCCTCCCCAGCTGAATGCAGTGCCCCCTTCTTCCTTACAGGGAAGACCCCCCATGTCAGCACTTTTTACACTTTTCCCCCAAAGTGCTCCCAGGGGCAGGAGAGGGAGGGTTCTTGGCATTGACTGAGGATATAATTCAAGGCGGCTCTCCAAAGTCAAGACAATTCACTGATACTGTGTCTTATCTTAAAAACTTATGAATTTTGTATTCTACTCCATAAAATAAACTGCATATGTTTTAGTAAAACGGTGACATTTTAAAATATTTACAACCGAATTACTTAACCTTTGCTCTCCCCTTGCATCACCGGTAAAAGCGATGCCCTCAGAGTTTGCTCCTGTTTTCTGCCCACCTCTGTGCACATTCTCACACGTGGACAGTTCCGCATCACACAGACGGCCCAGAGAGGGTGACTAGAATGTGGGCTGGAGGGTCTGCAGGCGGGAGGGAGCCAGGCCAGGGGACCAGCTCTGATGAGGTACGCTTATCAGGAAGCCCTGGAGGGTCACCATGGGAGGGGGAAAGCATCCAGAGTCTTCCTGGGGGCAGGGTCACAGCTGGAATGGCCTCTCCCTGCTGCCACTGGGCTGCACCTGTGGTCTCTAAGTCACTGTGTGGTTTCCCATTCCTGGTGGATGGAGGCTGCTATCAGAAACCAGCCTGCAGGGAGGGGCCGGCAGGACCACGGCCATATGCCAGCGACAGGCAGCTTGGAGGTGGAGGGGCGGGCAGAGCTGGGGACCAGCCCAGTTATGTGTCTTCCATCTGTTAGTACACAGGCTTTGGTCAGATAAGCAGGGAGGCCAAACCCTGCTTTTCCTTCTCCTCAGCTCCTCAGAAGGGGGCAAGCCTCTCAGTACTTCTACACACCGAACCCGGAGCCAGGCAGCTCCTGAGGTTAGCTGAGCAGATCCCCTCCTCTGCTCCTGGTGAGCTGGAGGGGCAGGCTGCCTGGGGTATCCGCCTGCCCTGAGGCTTACGCAGGAAGCAGGAACCTGAGGTATGAGCACCAGACCCTGCTCTCCCCTCTACCTGAGGTGACAAGGTCCTTCCCAGACCCCGAGGGTCAGCAGGAGGCCAGCCCAGGTGGCCAGCTGGCCGAACCCAAAAGCTGCATCCAAGCCTCAGCCCAGTCCTCTTACGCAGGCAGGAGGCTCAGCGGCCTTAGAAGCAATTGAAAACAGAGTCTAGTACAAGCAGCTTAATGGGGTCTCGAGAACGGGGCCAGGGGACCCTGCGTTTTCTGAACCTGGCCCTGGGCTAAAATCAGACAGCTGCAGGAGAAAGAACAGGGCACACAAAGTTCCACTCACCTTCCCTTCCAGGGACAGGGGCCACTTAAGGTGCCCTCAGCCAGAGGTGGGCCTGCCCCCCACCATCCAGAGCCGCAGTGGGTCCTCCCGGGGTTACTGCCTTTGCAGATGCAGGCACAGGCCAGGTCATCTACAGACGGCACGTCCTCCTTGCGCTCAGCACAGCCCTGGCTGTCTATTTGCACAGCACCCACAGCAGGCAGAAGTGACACTTCCCAGATCCCTCCTCAAACCGAGTCCAGGGTAAACCCTGCTGCCTGACTGCCTCTAGCCTGCAAGAGGTCCCCACTGCACCCCCAAATGCATTCTGGCCTGCTCCAGACCATCCTGGAGTCCTGGTGCAAATGGCCTGGGGTCAGGCCTGGGGAAATGTGTTCTGCATCTGGACCTTTGGGGGAAGAAACAGAGAAAACGGGAGTTCCTGGAGTCTCGCTGCCCCCTCTCCCTGAGTACTTCTTCCTGCCCCTTTTAGCCTGCTCAGTTTTGAGGTCTGAGCGAAGGGTCATTTCTTCTATGAAGCCTTCCTGACTGACCCCTGGGTCTTTTGGTGTGTCCCTCGGGTACTCATTCATTCACTCACTCACTCACGCATACACTCACTCACTGTTGTCACCACATGCCAGCCTGTGCTAGGCAGAAAGGGCCTGTGCCCCCTAGAGCTCACAGTGCGGGGCATGGGAAGGGAGGCGAAGCGCTGCAGCTCGTGGGACCCAGAGGGCTGAGCTCCCCAAGGTCAGCCTGGACCCTGCCAGAGGCCTGCAGCAGCGTCCCCTGCAATCCCCCCCTAACCTTCCCTCTTCCCCTGCCCTCCCCCCCTTCTCCTCCTCCCATTTCCAGTCTCAGTCTCGGTCTGGATGGCTGGGCCTAGCTGAGATTTTGGGGATGTGGTGACCCAGGGCCAAGGCCCCCACGGAGCCGGCTGCTCAGACAAAGGCTGTTCCCCGAGACAGGCTGCGTCATGGTTGCTGTGCACGCGACAGGATTCAGTGCGCTCCGCGCCTTCCACCCAGCCCTTAGTCTGGCAAACAAAGCCAATTTTAAAAATCAAATGAAGGAAGAAATTCTCTTCCCAAAACATTTCTCCACCTCTGGGGGTGGGGGAGGGGCTCAAAGAGCGCCCCTAGGATCGAGAGCAGAGTGACCGATGGAGAAAACCAGAACCGCTCACAGCCGGCGTCAGCCGCCGGGACAAGAGCGCACGCACGGCTCTGCACGTCACTGCTTATCCCGGGGCTGCGGAAGGCAGGCCCTTCCAACGCGCGGGGCGGTGCCGCAGTCCCGGCGGGCGGGCGCGGGCGCAGCTGCCGGCGGGTCCGACTGCGAAGGCTCCTGCATTGCAGCTGCGCCTGGTGGGCGTGCGTGCATGCGTGTGTGCATGCGTGAGTGTGCATGCGTGTGCGTGTGCGCGTGTGTGTGTGTGTGTGTGTGTGCACGCCTCCTCCTGGCCGCAGCGCCCCAGTTTGCTCGGCGCTGCAGTCCCTCGCCCCCACCCCTTTCCACCACCGCTCCCTCCGCTCGCCGTGGCACGCGCATCTCCACCTCCCAGCCGCTCTAATGGAAAATTTGCCCAGCAACCGTGGGGGCGGGAGGAGTTGAGGAAAGGCGCCGCAGAGCTGGGAGGGGAGAGGAGAGGAAGGCTTCTGACAGCAGGGCCACTGCAGCACCCTCCCCAGCGCAAAGTTCACTGCCAGGCCACCGGGTTGGCCAGAGGCGGAGGGACCTCCACCCTCGGGCTGTCCCAGCTGTCCCTTTTGTACCAGGCAGATTATGCCCCTGGTGCTGCGCTGCCGTTCTGCGCCGCCCTCCCCCCACTGTTATTATTTATCAGGCCGGTAAAAGTCTGGGAAATGATCCTTGGGTGGATAAGTCACTTGTATTCAATCAGGGGGAAAAGCATGAGATGGAGGTTTCACTCCTCTCCCCCTGCAGGGTGGGGTCTCACGGTTCCTCTGCTCTGACCAACCTTCCCCTCCCATCACTTAAAGGACACCTGCCCAAGACCAAAGGGAAAGGGAAGCACCCGTTCCTTCAGGGGCCAAATGGCTCTCTGGAGGACAGTGGTCCTGCTGTGTCCCCTCCCTGACTCCTGCCACCTCTCCTGTGTATTCTGCCAGGGGCTGGGGGAGGCTGACCAGAGGACAAAGCTCCAAGTCCCCAAGGAGGGGGCTGTGGGAGCAGGTGTCCAGCTGGGCAGCAGGCCCACTGCCCAAGGGGTCTGGCACGGCTGAGGGCTCCGGGCTATGTTGTCATGAAGCAGTGAAGGTGGCCACCCTTCCCCATGGTCTCCATCACAGCACCTTCCCCTGTTGGCAGCCTCCTGGTACAGCTTGCTCTCTGGGCTTCCAGGGGGCCACTGATGTTGCCTGTACTCCAACGAACTGCCTGGCTGAGAACTGGCTCTCTGAAGGGCTCTATCTCCCAGGCAGGTCCTACACTGGTCCCCACATCCTTCAGTCCACCCTGGTGAGGTGACCTGGTCACTCAGGGACAGCCAGGGCTCTGCAGAGTCCCCGCTGTGTTTCCCATTTGTTCTGCAAAACTGAAACCGGATTTCCTGACGGGGAGCCCCTGGTCTCCCTGCCCTTCTCTGTTACATCCTGCAGGTCATCCTCACAGCTCTGGCTGGCTCCAGCCTTGGCCAGAGTCACTGCCAAGGCCAGCCTGGTGCTCCCAGGCAGCCACTGCCAGGGTGCAGATGCCTGCTGACCCAAAGCCACCTCTGGGAACTCACAAGGTTCAGTGGCCAGGGCAGCTGCCAGGCACCCTGTCACTGCTGGAGCTGGGGCTGGGCTGGGGCTGGGCCGAGCTTTGCACACGGGGTGGCCCACGAAAGCTGCTCAGGGCATGCAGCCAAGCCCAGAAACCCTTCACCAGCTAGGGGAGTCCAAGAGGCAGGAAGGCAAAGGGTGCTGTGGGTAGAGGGTACTTAGGAACTGACCCCTGCAGAGAGCCCAAGGTCAGCTTAGCCAAGACCCAATCCCTCAGGCTGGTGAGGTCTCCAGTGAGGCACCCACAGACTGGCACCTCTGTAGGCTGCCCTGGTACTGAGGTTGTACGCAGCCCTCCCTTCCACTCTGTTCCGGTGCTGAGAACAGACCATCCGCTCAGCCCCCCAGACCAACTCTGGGGCTTCTCCTGGGCACGTCCAGGCCCAGAAGGCAGCCTCTGACCTTCGCGTCCCCACCCATTTTTGGCAGCTTGTCTGTGCAGAGCCTCTGCTGCCCCAGGGGGAGCAGCCAACACTCACCAACCCCATGGAAAGGCCAAGGCCAGCAGCGCACGGAGCCCTGTCCTTGGCCAGCTGGTCCTGCCTCCTCCCTTGGAGGCTATTCAGGCTCCCTAGCCCTTCCCCCTCAGCCATGATCATAATCCTGGGCTTATTTCAGATGCTTTATGGGGCAGAGGCTACAGTGAAACCAGCCTAGAAGCAGGGGGTGACGAGTTTTTGAGGGCTTCCACGAGAAGGTTTGGTTCTTTATCCCCAAGAGGCAGATACAGTCCACACACAACCTTTTGGTCCAGGCCTTGGAACCTGCCAGAAGTCCGGCCTGAGCTGCCTCCCCCAGCTTCCCTCATTCCTTCTGTCTCTGAGAGGCTTGGGGCTTGGTGATGGCTGCCAGGACCTTCAAGGGCACCCTGGAAACAGCCCTGGGGGGCAGCAGAGGATGTTTGCACTCTGCTGCTTGGGGCCAGTTGAGAGAAGGGCCTCTTAGCAACTCGGGGGCTTGTCTGGCCACGCAGGCGCCCTGGCAGGAGTGTCAGCTGCTGGCCCAAACCCCATACTTCATTCTGTCCCAGGAAGACCCTGAGATTAAGAACAGGGACCCAGTCAGTCCTCCTGTGGCGGAGACTCGCGCCCCTCCCTGCCTGCTCTGATCAGGAACAAAGAACCCCGGATGCTCCCTCCTTTTTCACACTTTGGGCACGAGGTCCCCAAGTGTCCCTCTCCCAGAGTCTGGCAAGGTGACCCGAATGCTGCTCTTACCGTCCAGTGACAGCCAGTCATGCTGGGAGGAAGGGAGCGTGGGCAGGGCCCGAGCTTTGTACTCAAACACCACTGAGTTGGAGATGATCTGGTTGTTGAAGGCAACTTGTAGGGTCACAAGACCAGTGTCATGGGCTGAAAGCAAAAGAAAGCGAGGTCAGTCCGGGGATGGGCACCCTGCAGCCTGGTGCACCAACCGAGGGCCCATCCCAGTGCCTGTCACTGGGCACTCCCAGCCCGTGCGTGCTCATTCCTCCAGGCCCAAAGGTAGCACTGCTTATGGGGACCTTCTCTGGACCCCGACACCGCCGGGCGTCCTGTGATCGCTCCACACCGCGTATTGAAATTGCCTCTTTGCTCCTCTGCTCTATGGTGAGGGCAGGGACCGGGAGCTCAGTGCAGATTTGCTGAATGAATGAATGAATGAATGAATGCATGAATGAATGAATGAATGCATGGTCTCCCACCTCGCCCCACGGCTGGCTGATTTCTCCCCCGTCCCACTCATCCTAGGGGGGTTCACGGACAGCATCCGCTTCAGACTCCTTCGTGCTTATTTCTGTTTCACCTTTTCCTATGAGCTTGTCCTGACTCACTTAGCACAGCCTTCCATGTATTTTTAGAAGTTCTTCTGCCTCCCTGATGAGAGCAAGGGCTGTGCCTGCTACTTTGGGCCCCCTGGTGCCAAGTCGGGGTGCTGGCATGAAGCTTGGGCCTCCCTCCAATGCCCGGACAGTAAGCTTTGGGAAGGCAGGCCCGAGAGGGACTCACTAGCTGCTCTGGCCCCCACACAGGCTCGGGGAAGACCGTGTTGGTTGAATGAACGAATGGGATGGTCTCACTGTCAGCAAGAGGGAAGCCTGGCCGTGACGGAGACCTACTTTAGTTTTGGGGTTAGGTCGCCTTGGGGGCTGTGGCCCACAGAGACGGACCGAGGGCCCCTGGTGGACATCAGGGCTCTGTCCTGCTTTTCTGGAACAGCAGCTACCAGTGCCCAGGGCATCCCAGGACTGATTTCCAGGGAGGACGCACACGAGGATTGTGTTACTGTTTAGGCTCTTGCTGTTTAGAAGCTCACAGACGCGAGCGAGGAAGCTGTCCAAGTCAGCTGCTCCCCAGGGCAGAGTAAAGCTCCGTTTCCCTCTGAGGACGTCTCAGGTAGACCTCACTTCCCATGGGAAAACCAGCTCGCTGGCCTGTGGCCTCTATGGACCCCAGGTGTCTGTTTTATGCCATCATCCCTGGAGCAGGTCTTCGGGAAGTCACAGCCCAAGCGTGACCAGTGGGCTTTTTCTCCTGTGCTTTCCACCCTTATGTGGCCCCTCAGTTCCAGACCACAAGCTGACCCAACTGGCTTCATGGTGGGTACAGGTCCCACAGGACCTCCTGTGGCACCTCCCTGGGCAGGGATCTCCAGCCAAGTCCAGACCTTCAGAGCTCTGACAGCATCCCAGGCAGATCTCCAAGTGTGTGGTCACTCACCTGCCCTGGAGACGCTCCATTCCAGGCACCTACCCAGTACCTAGCAAGCTATTTGATGAATGGAGAAATGAATGAATGAATGCATGCATGCATGCATCCAGAGCTGCCTTACAGAGTGACCTGTCTCTATTTGGGCCTCAAAACAGAGATGTCCCAGGGGACCCCCCTCTGTGTGGTCAGCTACAGGATAGAACAGTGCTCTAGGAACACAGCCCCAGCTCTCAGTCTGCCTTGAGGCTGTGGCTTCTCGTCCCTCGTCCCTTGGTCTGAGATGCAATCTGTTAGAAGAGCCTGGATGACGGTGGCCTGGGCAGTCTGCCTGCCAGCTCCAGGGACCCAGACATGTTCTGGGACCTGGAGAGCTGCCTGCTGAGACCTGAATATCCCTAACACCCTCTCCCCACCCTCACCCTCACCCCCACATCCCTGGGCAAGAAAGAGTGCAGGCCTCACTCGTGGAGTGCCCTCATGAATTGGGCATGCGAGCCAGGTGATCTGAGATTGGGGCCCGTCCCTCGTTTTGTGCTCTCACCCATCTGGCAGGGTTCATGTTCTCTTTCAACCATTTCAGGGCAACCATTAAAAGTTGTAGACACTGAGGCCCAAGAACTGGCTGATCTGGGCTGGACTGCAGCGTACTGACCCAGCCCCCAGGATTTGCCAGGTCTGGCCTGGGACATCATCCAGAGGGCACACAAAGGCCAGTCTTTTTTTTTTGAGGGTCAGATAACTTAGGACGGGCAAGGTCTGGGTTCTCAGCCAGGCAAGAACCAGGTATAGGAAGTGGCATCTATTTATAGGACAGGCAAGTCCTGTTCCAGCAGCAGGTGATAAGTGGACATGCCGCCCTTTCCCCCTTCCGGGCCAGCATGGCTGGGGGGTGGGGGGCTGCATTAGTCGCACATAGCCCCCGGCTGTGATAGGCTGACCCAGCCCAGCTGGCATCCAGGATGGCTGTGCTCCAGGCCCAGCAGGGCTGCCAGGAGTAAAGGGGGCTGAATGGGTCCTCTGGAGCCAGCCAGGCAGCCGGGAAGGGGGAGGGGGAGCGGGGAGGGGCAGAGCCAGCAGGGGAGGCTGCCATGGGCATGAGCCCTGGCTCCCTGGGATGTTTGTGGTGAAGGAGATGCTGGGTTCAAGTGGGGCTGTGCGTGTGAGCCCAGCTCTAGAACATTCTGCTCTGGTGGGCTGCACGGGAGAATGGAGAGAGAAGGAAGAATGTTCCCTGTGAGCTCAGGAGCCCAGGCTGGGGGAATGATGAAGGGAGTCAGACAACTGGGGTGGCAGAAGGCTCCAAGGGGACTACCGCAGGCGGAACCTGGCACCTGGCACCAGCCAGCTCTGCTCCTGGGGACCCCTGCCCCCACTTCTCTTCCCCATCCCCAGCCCTCCACAGAGCAAGCTCTCTCTCCTTTGTAGGCCGCTGGCTTCAGATAACATGGGGTGGGGCCCGCCGCCCTTGCCAGCCCACCACCTCCCTGTCTGCCTCTCCGTTCATTGCCTGGGCAAACTGGGCGGGCCGTCCCTGGGGCTAATGGTGCGTGCAAGGGGCCAGCCAAGGGGTCTCCCTAGCACCAGCCCAGCGAACAGAAAGCGTGAGCTCTAGAAACAGATTCCTTCACAAACACGCTTTCTTTCCTGTGACGCACCAGGCACTTTGTGAGCCCTGGGGAGACTCTGCCTGTATGGAGCCGAGAGGCCACTGGGGAGGTAGCAATGGCCAGAGGTCAAGGACGACTTAAGCATATGATGATGAAACCATGGGGGCGGGGGAAGGATCAGAGCTACAGGGACAGGACACAGGGGCTCCTGCCCCTGAACCCAGAAGCAAATTCTGTGCACGTGCGTTCTCCTGGGCGCTGGGGAGACGGCTTCATCAAATTCTCAAAGGTGTTTCTGCAAATTATTCTTAGTTTGATACCCCTGCCCCCGCCACCTGCCAGGCTGTCTCCATCCCTCTCTGACCTGCTTGCTCTGTGCCCCAGGGGCACCGCAGGGCCTGGGCTCTCGTTTTTGTGGCTTCTGGTTGGCTTGGGCGGTGGGAGGCCTGGGCAGGAGCAGAGAGGTCTGCCTTGCTGCACAGGTGGCCTCTAACCCCAGATGCAGCTCCTGTCGCCCCTCAACTCGCCCACCTCTCACCAGCTCAGGTGATCCTTCGGGCCGAGGGTGGTTGTTAGAGCTTCCTGCTGTGGCCAGTCTTGGGGGTGTGAACCTGGCTTATTGACTCTCTAAATCATCCCCTCGTCACTCAGACTCCCAGCCTAGTGAGCTGTGCCCCTATCTGACGTGGGCTCCATGAGCCAGAACAGGTGACATTATAATAGGCCATCTGGGCCCCGCTTCTCCACGGCTGAGGAAATCGAGGCCCAGTTCCACGCCACGACGTGCCCAGGGTCAGCCCAGGCCGCTCCATCCAGTGCTCCCGGGCCCAGGCTTTCTCACCTGGGCAGTAGCATCGCAGCACTCCGGGCTGAATCAAGGACGCAGGCACTGAGATCTGGTCGAACAGGCAGCTGTAGTTATTGCTGGCTTCTTGCCACGGGCCTGTGATGAGAACCTTCACTCCTCCCTGGAGGGAACAGACAGCAGACACAGTGTCAGCCAGAGGGGCAGCTGGGGACTCCGAAGCTTCACTGCTCAGATGGGGGTCTGCTCCTCCCCTATCACGTGCATGAACTTTGAGAACCACTGTTTCGGGATTGCAGTGGAAAGAGGGGCCCCCAGCCTTTCTGCCCTCACCCCTTGGGGATTCCCAGGTGATTATGGCCTTCCCCAGCTGGCATCCAGCACAGGGTGGGGGGGTGGGGGCACGTCCTCCTGCATAACTTTTGGTTCCAGGCAAAAGGCAGAACAGAGTTTTTGAAGTCTTTTCAGCCCCTGATGCGCCTGAGAACTGGGCAGGTGGAACCCCTGAAAGGAAGTGGAGGAGATGGAGGGCTTTGTCTGTCATGTGCTTATGGACGATTGAGGAAGCTTCGAGTTTTGAAAAGAGGCCTAACCACCCTAGTGTCACCGCAGGGACTGGTAGTTTTGGTGGCTAAATGAGAAGGGACCCAGGATTCTCAGCTTATGGTGGAGCGAGCCAGGGGAGGGGGCAAAGAAGGGAGAGATGGATGAAGAAGGTGACGAGAAAGATGGCAGACACAGAAGAATGCAGAAGGAGGGGTGAACTGGAGGGGCTCGGAGATTGCCCTGGCTGGAGAGGGGCTTAGAGCTGGGGCTTGGGTAAAGGGTGGGTCTGAGCAACGGCTGCTGTCTCCGTGCTAAGCCGTGAGGGCCCCCTCGCTGCACACGCACAGCATACCCCGGCATTGATGCGCAGGCAGCCTGGCTGGGGGGGAGGGGTGGGCTGGGAAAGGGGGATGCGGGAGGAGGGTTCCAATGACCTTGCTCAGCTCCTCCTCGAAGGACCCCAGAGGTACCAGGAGCAGGAGAGCACAAGAGAGGCTGGGCCACTCCCTGACCTCCTGCTGGAACCTGCCAGGGCATGCCACCGAGTGAGCCCGGTAGCTTATGTCCCGGTGTCCTGGTCAGTCCTGCTTTACGGCCACTGTCCCTGCTTAGTGGTTAATAGCACCGCCTTGCACTCCATCGTGTCCAAAGTGGACGATGAGTTGTAGGTACCAGACACCGCTCAGACAGCCCAGGGGAGGGCTCAGTTCCTGAGTGGGGGAGGCATGCCCTGGTGGTGCAGAGGGCGGGGGTGCTGGCCTCTCTGGCTCCCCTTTGGTGGGACCACCACCAGGCTCCATCCATCCACCTTTCTGACCAGGGGGCCAGGAGCTGCGCAGGACAGGGTGGAGAGCGCCACCTAGTGTTCGGGCTGGAGAAGGCTGAGATGCATGCGGACTGGAGGCTGGAAGTGGAGGGGGTGAGCCGTGGGTGAGTTGCGGGGGAGGCCCTCTTTCCCTCATCTCTCCAGGCCACTGGAGGCCAGATCCCAGCTCTCCCACTGCTGCCCCATGCCAGCGAGATGCTCTCTTCCCCTCAGTCACCCATTCACCGGTGCCCTCTTAGCACTGGCCCACCCCTGCCCTGGAGGGACCCCTACCCTCCACATGGGCTTGTTCCCGAGGCTCCCACAATGTTCCTGGAAGCCAGACCTGGCCCAGGGGTGTTTAGAGGGTTGAGGTGGAGGTGGCTCCCCGTATAGCCCAGCCCAGGAGGGAGGGTTCTGCCACGGGAGGGGCTGTCCCAGGCTGGAAGGCTTTCCACCATGCTCTTGAATGGGCCTTCCTCTGGGCTGGGCTGGCTTTGGAGAAGTCATTTTACAGCCAGGCAACCAAAGTTTGGAGGACAGTGGAGAGAGCATAGGACCAGGAGCCAAAAGCAGGGGGCCTGGCCCTGCCCCTCAGGCACATGGTGTCCTCAGGCACATGGACCAGCCTCTCTGGGGGGCATTTGATTTCTAGGGGGTCTTCTGGCCTTAACATTCCTTGCTTCTGATATATGGCTCTGTAGGGAGATCTGACACTCTGTCTGAGTAGCCCACAGACTGGGGGTGGGGGCCTGCCCCATGGCCCAGGCAGAACCTGACTTTGGGAGGCCTGGGCGCACCAGAGGTCTGCTCAGGGCACAGTCCTCCCTGGATCCCGGGAAGTGGAAGAGCAGTGACTTCAAAAGGTCACAGACAGTTACCATGTGACAAAAAAAGGAAAGAAATAGCCCCAGTCAACAGCTGCTAGCACAAAGCCAGGGCTGCTGTGAGGAACAAAGAACTCCGAAATTACTGGAGAACAGCAGGACCTTCTCCATGGAAACCGCCACAGGATGGGCTGGGCATCCATCAGTTCAGGGGATGGTTTCTATGGCAACGTTCTCCTTGCTGTGCTGAATTGTGACGCAGGCACCTGAAGGCCCTCATTGCGGCCTCCTCTGCCTGGTGCAGCTGGAGTGTCTGTCAGTGGAGGGAGATGACGCAGATGCGTGTGGGGGAGGGGACTGAGCAAGAAATGCCATCTGAGGTCTCTGTGCCCTGGGAGTCCTTGAGATAAAGGACCCAGATTTCCTATGCACCTATGGCAGATCCTGGGGGCCAGGGGCACCTCCAGCGCACGCGCGCGTGCGTGTGTGTGTGTGTGTGTGTGTGTGTGTGTGTTGGTGACCAGCTGCAGCTGGAAGTGAAGAGGTGAACAGAGCACAGGAGAAGTGGGAGCAGCCTGTGGGAGGGGGAGACAGCAAGGTGGCCCTGGTCTTAGCATTCCTGCAAAATGGGTGCCTGGGCACTATTAAATTTTAGAGCTGGGTGGGGGCGCTGAGTGACTGTTGAGCTGACCCCGTATTTCCAGACCAGTGAGTGTCCCTGGGCCTGTGTCTCACAGCAGAGCCCTCCCTGAGTCTGACAGAACCTGGCTCCCACCGTGCTCCTGGCAGTCACCAAGCAGGCCTGTCGGTGGAGAGACGGAGAGGGCGAGCATGCCAGCTGTGAGGGGAGGGAAGGGTCAGGACAGGAGGTGCTGTCTCCTGCAGGGGAACCCAGGAGGGGGTGGCCCTACTGCAGGACTGGGGGCAGTGGCCCGGGTGGGAGAGGATGGTACTGAAGAAACCCCTGGGGCCTCTGCAGAAGTCTCACCAGACGGTCACATTGGCCCCAAAGGGCCCTGCTGGGTGACGTCTGTGCATTTTCCAAGTCAAATTGAATTTGAGCTGCTTTTGTTTCCCGGCAGCAGGCATCACCGAGGGCTTCTGGAAAACCAGGGCTGGATGCTCCCTCTGCCAGCCGCCTGGACCATCATCCCTTTCCCGTTCCCCTGCCGCCCTCGCGTGGTGAGCTGATGAACTGACTTTCTCCGAGGTATAACTTAGGGATCTGTGAGCTGGTACTCAGGACAGAACAGGGAGGGCCAGGCCTGCTAAGGGTCCATCGCCAGTGCCTGTGGGCCCAAGGAGGCCGGAGTGCAGGCCCAGACTGACCCAGAGACCTGCACACCTGCCCTCCAGCTCCCAAAGGACTCAGGCTCCAGGGACCCTCAAAGTATCCGAGGACCAAATCTCCCCAGTCTTAGGACTGGGAGGGCTTGAGGCTACGCCTCTCAGCCATTTACAGGTAAGGAAACTGAGGCCCAGAGAGCCAGGTCTCTGGGTCTAAACACAACTCTGACTCCCAACGCTGACCTCACTGCACCCCAGTCCCAGGCTGTCCCCCCACCCCTGAATTGCTTTCTTACCCCATGGGGGCAAGTTGCTGGGTGGAGCTGACCTTTCACCCCAGGAAAACACGGTGGTCTCTAGGAGGATGCCACTGAGCTCAGGGTCGCCGAGGGGGTCACATTGAGCCACACCAAAAGGAAACTGCTCAGAATCTTCTGGAGTGCTGCTGGAGCACTTTACTCAGTCCTCACACACCCACCAAGGGGGAGACAGGAAAGGCAGATCCCTGCCCAAGGTCACGGGCTGGGAAGTGTGGAGCCAGGAGCTGAATCCAGACTGTCCGGCCCTGGCTCTATGCTCCTCGCCACACAGGGCAGCTGCCTCTGCACAGCCAAGGACTTGTGCAAACACACTGTGCACACAGCCTATGGGCACCTGCTGTCTAGACACCTGCCGTACTCCCAGGATACTCCTGTCTGAATGCTGGGCCACTTGCTGGGCTGATGTGATGTCTGAGAGCTGGGGACATTCGTATGTATACAGATTTGATCTTAGCTTTGCCATAAAGGAAGGAGGCAGAGCAGGGCTGACCCTCCCGGTCAAGACGATGACACTGAGGCCCACTGTCTAGGGACACCTCCAAGCTTGTACACGGTCCGCCAGTGAGTGGCCTCTTTCCACGGCCACGGAGGAGGACGTGGAAAGGAACACAGTGCCGTTCTGGGTCCCGAGCACCTGGCAGGCGGGCGGGGAGGAGTCAGGGAGTGTGACCCCATGTGCAACAGGAGAAGCTCAGGACACTCTGTCTCCTTCCTACACCATTCTGCGTCAGAGAACAAGCACAGGTTCCTTCCTTAAACACTTGTGCCACCGTGGCAAGTCTGGGTCCTCTTGCAGTCCTGGGCTCTGGAGCAGTGATTCTCAAGGTCAGATCTCAGCCCTCTGAACTGAGACAGCAGGTAAGGGGCACAGATGGGAGGTCCTGGGTCACATGACATGGCTTTGATTTCGCAGAGGCTGGATTTACCAAGAAATCTCAGGATGGCTACTCAGAAGCTGTACCCTCCCTCTCGATTTGATGGGAATTCGTTTTGTTTAGTGAAGCAAATCAAGCGCGATGGATATGAATGATCTATGGTGGCGATTTTCAAATGTTATTTCTTTCAGCAGTCTTAGGAGCCTCCCCCAACCCTGACCCACCAAAAGCAAGGCAAACATAGGTGGAATCTTAACATGTAAGCCAGGTGACAGCGGACAGCTCTGGTCAGAGCTGGGAGTGCCACCTGGCCTCTGAGGAGACCCCTGACTTTAAAGCTACTTGCTCGGGGAAGACCGAGAACCACTGCTCAGAGAGGTGGAGGTCTTTCAGGTGCCCTGGGGACAGAAGGAGGGGACAACTTGGTCAGTATGGTCCAGAGAGCCACAAATGAGCACTCCTTAGCTGCGCATGCGCATGGGCAGGTGATCAGGAGTGGCAGGTGGGGAGGTGATGGCAGCGGCCGCTTACCTCGGGGTAGGACCACTCCGGGGAGTAGTCGGTCACCATGAACACCCGTCCGCTCTGCTGCAGCATCCCCAGGGTGCCCTGGGCCGAGGCAGACACCACCTCGGCGACGTGCATGTAGGCCATGGTGCTGGCCCCGCCCTCCGCACCACTCAGCTGCAGCGCCCCCTGCTGGGGGCTGCAACAGGGGATGCACATCTCCGCCTGGGCAAAGGGGGCGCGCGCCCCATCTTCCGACTGCGAGAGCGCTGCACTGTCCCCGGACACCAGCTGGTGGCCGTAGATGGTGCCACTGCCCCCTTCCACCGAGATGAAGTCATTGATCAGGTCGGAGAACTGGTTGCTGAAGGAGATGTCAAAGTGGTCCAGGCTGAGCTCCATGTTGGAGGCGTTGCCCAGGCCGGGCTGGGCCACAGGGTACAGTCCCTGCACCACGTTGCCAGGGAGGATGGGGACGCCGCCAGCGCTGCGGATCACCCCAGGGGTCTCGGGCTGCAGGTAGTGCTCCGAGCTACAGGCCTGCAGCTCCCCAGACTTGATCAGGCCCTCGCCCCCTTCGGCCACCTGCGACGTCTCCATGGTGACCTCCCCTTCCGCCGCCATGGCCTGGAAATTGGCCTGGAACTGCATGAGGTGGAGGGAGGACGTGGACTCTATCCGCGTCTCCACGTGGCCGCTGCAGGAGCTGGTTTGCGAAGAGGCCTCTGTCTTCACCGTGGGCATCACGAAGGTGCCCCCAGAGTCACTCAGGCTGCTGTGAGCGCTCTGCTCGATGGGGAGGGGCTTGCTGGCGTCCTGCAGAAAGAAGCTCGGGGAAGGGGTCTGGTGGACGTGGGGGCTGTGGCCCGTCTGGCTGAAGCTGGACGTGTAGTCCTTGTTGGAATCGATGGCACTGAAGTCCATCTGCTCCAGGGTGGTGCTGGGGCTCAGGCCGCCGCCGGAAGGCAGGAGGCCGGAGCCGGCGGTCAGGGTGAGGGAGCTGGAGGCCGCGGCCGCGGCGGAGGAGGAGTACGCTTCTTTGGCCATCTGCTGCTCGAAGGAGGTGTCCTCGGTCTTAATCTCCTTGGTGAGGACGGTGGTGAAGCTGAAGCCGCGCTCCACTGGCGGCGAGTGCCGGACGTTGGTACTGACCATCTCGGCTTTCAGGCCTCCGCCCCCGTACGTCTGGCCCTGCTTTGGGTTATTGAGGAAACAGTCGGGGTCAAAGTTCATGGTGGTTTCTGGAATCTTCCGGCCACCGTCGAGGGTGGTGGAGAGGACCAGCTCTTCGGACACGTTGGTGGGCAGCATGGACAGGCTTTCTGAGCTGCCCGTGGTGGGGAAGGCGAACTTGTGGCCGTCGGAGCTCACGGCCAGGACGAGGCCCTGAGAGGCATCGGGCGACAGGAGGTGGTGGTTGGGCCCGGCGGTGGGGGACATGGTGTACACAGCCTCGTTGGTGACCTCAGACATGAAGACCGTGGCGCTCTGGGACAAGCTCCCCATCACGGAGGCCACCGCCATGCTGGACACGCCTGTGACCACAGGGCTGTCCACCATGTCCGGGTCGCTGTTGAGCCCGCTGCTGATGGACACGGGGGAGCTCTGCGTGGTGTCGGGGACCTCCACCTGGTTGGTGGAGGAGACCTCGGTGCTGTTCTGGTGCAGCAGCACGGGCTTGGCCACCTTGCCGTTCCTCTTCTCGCGGCTGGAGCCCTTGCTGTGGCCGTGCTCGTGCTTGCCCTCCGATACGTCATTGTGCTGCACCTCCGACTGGCCCCCGTAGCCCCCCGACCGCGGCTCCACCTTCGGCGAGATGATACGGTGTTTGGCACTGTTACACTTGTGGTGCACGCTGCTGCCTGCTCCTGCGATCAGAACACACGTGCACACGCACACGCACACGCACACGCACACAAAAAGAGAGTCAGAGCTGGGGCTGCATGGACCCTGTCTCTGGGCAGCTAGGGCCTGGCAAGCCCTACGCGGGAGCCCAGGCAGAACACTGACCCCCTGGGGCTGGTGTGTAATAGACACCAGGGTCTGGGGCCCACTGGCCCCCAGCCCTGGGGCTTTCACGTGCCCTATGTCACCATCCTCCAGACCAGGGGCCTTTTCCCTTGACTGGCTTTTCACACAGTAATACCAGGACACAGGAGGTACGGAAGGAGAAAGAAGTTGGAGAGATTGTCATCCTCCCGGAAAGCCCTTTCCACCTTCAGAGGCAGACACCATTCATTGGAAAGGCTCTTGCTGGCCAGGATGGCTCAGCCCTTGGGATGATGGCAGGGTCCGTCTCACCTTCCCTGATACTTTCCAGGCCTGTTCAGGCCATGCAGAATTTCAGGAAGCCCCTGTCCTCCAGGCAGTTGGGCAGGGAGCCACCTCTGGGACAGGGCCCTGGGGGTGGGGGGTGGGGGTAGAGAGCAAGGCACTCTCTGGATTAGCTCTCAGGCTCCAGGACCAAAGAGAGTTCTAGACTTTGCTCCAGAGGCAGGAAGGTGTTGGGGGCCACCGTCCTGTTTCATTAGTTGGACCTGTCCTAAGCTCTTTGTGGAAGAAAACCCTTCTAAAACCCCCAGTTCAGTGACAGAGAAGAAGAAAGCCTCAGGCGAGAGGCGATTCTGAGCTCTGGCAAGTCTCACTCGGGCTCATCCCCCAAGGCCTCCCACCAGCGGCTAGGTGGCTTTTCTTTCCCTTTTCACTCCCCGTTGGTCATTATTTTTATTTAATCTGATAAGGGTCACTTGGTTTTGATAAATGGGTGCATTCTCCCCCTGAACCTGTTACAGTCTTGCTACCAAGATTCCTAAATGCAGGAAGATGTTACAGAAAAGTGATGTGACCCTATAATGGGCATGTCTAATTAAGGCAGCGAAGGGAGCAAAGAAAGCACATTTCAAGAGCAAATAGCATTATCAGAAACACATTGGGGATGGAGAGGGTGGGATACTTCATGTTTTTGGAGGAGACGGAGGTTAAAGAAAGAGGTTCAGCTGGAGTGGTCCCACTGACTCAGGACTGAGCTGGAAAAACCCGCATTGACCCAGTCCTGCTGCTGATGCTGCCCCAGATTGTGGGGACTGGAGGGCTCTGAGGTGGGTGGACGGAGGCCAGGAGCCCCAACCCCATGCACCCCCCACTTTGCAGCCTCTATTCCTAGATGGAGCTGCCTCCCTGGAAACTGCTCTCTCCTGCCCCACGTGGCTGTCCTGCCTGCAGGGTGGGGCAGGACCAGGGTGAGTCTGCTTGGCTGATCCCTTCCCCTCATTGGACATCACGACGACCCCTGAGGAGAGCCTTGCCCACTGCCTGGCAGAGCCCCCTGAGCCCTGTGGCGCCTGCCTGCCCACCCGGGGCCCCCGCTCACCCAAGCCGCCGGTGCAGAGGCAGTTGTGGGTCCGTGGCTGTGGCTTGGTCTGGTGGCTGTCCAGGATCTGCTGTACCAGCTGCTCCACGGAGAAGCCTGAACTGCTGTTCCCGTTGCTGCAGGTCCACTTGATGCCGTGGACTGGGGGGAGAGGCAGGGGGTCAGAGGCTGTGCCAGGCAGGGGGAGGGCCGGGCGGGGCGGGGCCTAGGCCCACCCCCAGCAAAGCGCCTCTCTGCTGGGAGGCTGGCTCTGGGGACAAACTGATGTGCGTGAGGAGGGAGGAGGGGGCCAGGCTGCCCCACCAGGCCTCACTCCCCTGGGAGCTCTGCTCCTCCTCTGCTCCCTTCCCTGGGATGCGGCTAGAGACTTGCTCTCAATTCCCAAAGTCCAAGTGTACCAGAGTGGCTCTTCAATGGCCCCTGGAGTGGAGGAGAAAGGGAGCGAGGACTGGGAAGGACAGGTGATGGTGAGGGACCATCCTGGACCGCAGGTCGTGACCAACGCGCGGGCGGCTCCCAGTGGACCGGGGAGGGTGCCCAGCCCCCGGGAGGAGGGCTTCAGCTTCCTGCTTCCACCAGGCTTCTTGGCCTCAAGGGGTTACAGGCTAGGCCTGGGGAGAAGGGGATGGGACTAAAGGGCCCACATGGCATGGGAAGTGGGTGCCCAGTGACCGGCCACCTGGGTGGCTGTGCTGGGGTTTTGGCTCAACTCTCCTCGACCCCTGGACAACCTCCGTTGTCCCTGGTATTGGGGTGGGGAGCCCCAAATGGCTGAGGGTGGGCTTTCTACCTGCCTGGCAGGATGGGGCTGGAAGTCTAAAATAAACTGACTTGCCCTGCTGACTGTGTGACTGAGTTTCATCCCCGCTCTCTCTACTCGCCTTTCTCAGCTAGAGCAGACCGAGAGGGGGCTGAGCCTGGGCTGGCACATCGGGCACATGGCACAGCCTCGCTCTCTCTGGTGGCTCTGGTGGGACCGGGTTCCAGAGGCAGTGAATCCATAGCTCTAGTGGGTGGAGCCGGTACCCGGAGCTCCAGGAGGGACCCAGGCTGCTGAGGAGGGGGGACGGTGGGAGCAGGTGGTCTGGGAGGAGGAGCCAGGTACAGGGTCACGCTAGGGAGAACCATTCCTTTCCCTTTGCCTGAGATTCTCTCACCTGGACCCCAGGTCACAACTGTCACAACTCGCATCACTTGCTCTTGTCTGTGAGACCTGCAAGGACACTGAACACAGCAGGCAGGATCTGGGTCTGATCCAGATCTTTACTTGCTGTGTGAGTTTGGGCAAGTCACTAAGCCTTTCTGAGCCCATTTCCTCATCCAGAAACTGGGTAAAATGGGAATATAATAGTACCTGGCTCACAGGGCGGCCAGGAGGAAACGCGGTTTACCTCCCTGACACTTCCTGTGTACCCAACAAAGAGTTGCCGTTGCCACAACCATTCATGGAGCTGATGGTGACCGATGGTGGTGACACAGCCCACAATGCTGGCCTTGCCCTGTGGCTTCGCTGATGCTATGGGAACGGGATTCTTGCTGTGAAATCCACAGATGGCTCAGCCGTGGAACACGGGGCCGGTGGGGGAGAGCTCCGTGGGGTCCACCTCCTGCCTCTGACGCTTGTCAGCACCTTTATGTACCACTGCAGTGATTCGTCAAAGAGAAGCCCAGGTGTGAGGGTTGTGATCACTGGGAGTCTCTTGCCAGCGCTGCTTTCCTGCCCAGGTGTTTGCTCACAGTCCTCAGCCTGCTCTCCACGCTGACAAGGCTCCCAGAGGTCCTCGGGGCTCTGCCTCCAGCACCTCCTCCAGCACCGGGGCCCATGGTCCTGATCCCACTGGGTCTTGGATTCCGATGGGTCATGGAGGGGGTGGGGTGGTGCTGATGGCTTCTGTCCCCGAGCTAGCTGAGCTGTCTGCATTCTGGATTTGAGGTCGTGTGCGTGTTCAGAGCACTATGGATGGGCACGTGCATGGGGTGGTGGTGGGTTCACAGCCCAACTTTCCCCAGGTGGGCAGCCTCTGCCTTGGGGCCCCTTGGGCAATTCTCTGGCAGCCCCAGGAGGCCTGTACCTCTGCTGATTCAGGCCCTCCTAGTCCCGGGCAGCTGGAAGGTCACGGGTTTGCAAACCTCATCCCAGCTATGGAGCCCTTTTCGCAAATAAATGTTCATCTGGAAATCCAATATGGAATGGCAGAAGGGGCCTAGCAGAGGCAGGAGTGAGGGCCAGGGTCCACCGGCCTGTCCACAGGCCTGGGGGTCCTCTTGGCTGAGGACATTTTCCAGACTCCTCATTTTACAGATGAGAAAACAGAGGCTGGGGGGCGGGGCAGAGCACAGACTCGAGGACCCCCTCCTCTTGCCCTGCTGCACATGCAGATGGCCTCTCCCAGCATCTGGCCCAGGCCCAGCCCCAGCCCCAGCCCCAGCCCCAGCCCCAGCCTGGAGATTCTGATGGACTTGGCCTGGGCAGCTGCCAGGCCTTTTTGTTTGTTTTTTACAGCTCCCCAGGAGTTCCTCACATGCAGTCAGGATGGTGAAGACAGCTCTGTCCTGAGCCTAAACTCCGCAGGTGCTGCAAATCTGGGAGCAGAATCACTCCCCTGAGCTCATCACCGGGGTGTCTACTGCTGGGGAACTTTCAGCAGACATGCTCCACGCAAAACCAGACGAGATGTTCTCAGGAAAACCCCCACCGAGCCTGAACTTAGCTGTCTGGCTTCTGGCTGCATGGCCACACCCCTCGCAAAGGTCTTGGGCCTTGGGGTGGGGGGCTAGCGCATCCCTGAGTGGCAGATGCCTCTGCTGGAGTCTTCTGGCATTTCTGAGCAGGGCCCCTCTCTGCGCTGACAACTGCTCAGACCAGGCTTCTCCTGCAGCCCCCAGGGGGGTGAGGCTACTGCATTCTTTCTGCTCTTGCTCTCCTTCTGTTGTGAAGGTTATAAAATGAAAACCCAGTGAAGGGTGACAGATTGCAAGCAGAGAATTTCTGGATGCTTAATGCAAATTACCTACTGTCTTGGCACATCCAATATGCAGATTGCCTCCCTCCCCCTCTGGTGGGGGGAGAGAAGCCCCCTCCTTGGAGGTGGTGAGTTGTTAGTACGGAATATCAAATACTATCAAGACGGCTTTTAACATGTCACGCTCTGCTTCCCGCCACGTAATGAATCAGCGGGAAAGGAGATTTCTATAGGGAAAAGAGCGCTCTGTGAAAGGAAGGTTAATAAACACACACGGGCTGCCCCTTGGCCCGCCCCTCCCCCTTCCTAAAAGCAGCAAAAGGGAAACTGCACTAAAAGTACACAAGATTAAACAGAAGGTCATGGCGGGGGGGGGGGGGGGGGGTGGTGTCAGGGGTGCAGCGGGAGAAAAGGGAATTCCCAGAAAAATCATCTCTCGGTGGCTCTGGGTCACATGGGTCCCCTCCGCTCACTGAATCTTGGTGGAGGGCACCAGGTGCCACATTTCTAGGCCACAGATAGCCGCCTCACCCAGAGGACGTCTCCAGCCCAGCTCTGCCAAACCCCAACCTAGGAGCCTCTCTTCAGCGTCCCCATGCATGAGCTGGCGGTGGTCCCTGGGCTGTTCGGGTGTTGAAGGGGGACCCCATGCTCAGGAAGGGAGGAGCAGGGAGTGCATAGGCCAAGCCAACTCTCTCATAGGCCTGCACAGGACAGGAGTGGCCAGGAGGGAAAGTACGGTGCTGTGGGGTGCCCTGTGTCTTCCCCAGCAGTCTCTCTTCTGCCCTGGGACACACATGCTGGGGCTCAGCATTGGCTCTGGCTGAGCTGCAGCAGCATGCCCGGTGAGAGGGCTACGGCCAGGGCAGCTTCACAGACCCCACCGGCCCACGCCGACTCTGACTTGGCCCAGACCCAGCGCTTACCCTAATTACCACCCATGGCTAGGCAGCAGCATCTGCACTAATATGAATAATCAAAATGAAATCAATGACAACAGCATGTGGCCATGCTTTGGAGAGCATCTTCTGATGAACAATTTACCCAAGAGGCAGCCAACCGCCGGGAGAGAGTAATTGAGATCTGGAGGAGAGGGCTGGGGGGAGGTGTGGAGTGACCCCCACCTGGGGCTGGCTGCCAGCCAAGGGCCTCTTGGGTTATGGCTGCTCCATCCCAGCCTTGGAGGCGTGTGGTGGTGGTGGGAGCTTCGGTGAGGCAGGCGGGGCCTGAGCCCAGGTCAAGCTCCCCCATCACCCCCAGCAAGGGCAGAACTGTGCCCCTGTCACCCTTCTTAGGTTGAAGCTCTAACCCCAATATGACTGTCTGTGGAGCCAGGGTCTTTCAGGAGGTGGTTAAGGTTAAATGAGGTCGCAAAGGTCCTAATTCAACAGGTCTCATGTCCTTGTGAGAAGAGGAAGAGACGCCGGGAATGTGCACACACAGGACAAAGGCCACGTGAGGATCCAGCCAGAAGTTGGCCGTCAGCAAGCCAGGGAGAGAGGCCTCACCAGAAACCGACCTTGCTGACACTTTGCTCTTGGACTTCCAGCCTCCAGAACTGTGAGGAAATTAATTGCTATTAGGACATTAATTAATATAAGCCTCCCAGTCTGTGGAGTTCCTTTCCAGGCTCCCTGGCTGGAGCCCTACGCACCCCTAGGGGAGACCCACCCTGCCCTGTCACTGCACACTTGGGGTGTTCATGTGTGCACATTCAAGGGGCCCTGAGATCGGGGACGTTTCGGAAGGCCCCCCTCCTCTGCCACTTTAAATCTCACCCTTCCAGAACAGCCCAGCTCAAGCTCCAGGCCTTACCTGCCCTCCCTGTCCCCCGAAGCCTTCCTGGCTACTCTAGCTCTTGTCCCCACTGGAGCCAGAGTCTGAACTATGAGGATGGGACCGTATGGAGCTGTTCACTGCTCTCCCTGTGCTTAGAACGATGCCCGGCACACAGCAGGGCCTCAGTGAAGGCTGGTTGCGGGAATGAGTGAGTGATGTTCCTCTGTCCATCACACCCCAGCAGTGTTGTCTTTTGTTTCTTCAGTTCACTATTTCCCCCAGGGAGCTGCAAGCAGAGCTCAACTCTCAATGATAAGAATAACAACAATAATAATAAAACAGTATTCATGGAACTTGTACTACGTGCCAAGCACTGTGCTGGGTTCCTTCCATGTTGACCCCATTACAAAAAGGAATAGACAGCACAATATCTGCCCCCGAGCGAGCCAGTAGTGTGAAAAGGGCACTGGGCGGTGTTCTGACGTGTGGTCCCAGCAGCAGAATCACCTCGGATGGTGTTAGAAATGCACATTCTCGGGCCCCACCCAGACCAGCTGAATCAGAAACTCTGGGGATGGAGCTCAGATCTGTGTCCTAACAGGCCCCCCAGGGGCTTCAATGCCAGCTCGAGTTTGAGACCCCCGTACAGAGATTGCATCTCTAATCTCTCAACAGTTGTATACAAGAACCAAACAATATGAGTACAAGAACCAAAACTCAGAAAGTTGTGTAACTTGCCTAAAGGTCATGCAGCAGAGAAGTGGGAGCCGGGAGGGGTTGCAGAGGCAGCCTATTTCCACTGAGCAATCTACCTCTGAGGGTCCCCCAGCCTGCATCCCCCAGGGACCCAGGAACAGCTGGGTGGTTAATGAGTGTCTGGAGAAGGGATAGCTGCCCTGTCAGGAGGCCGAGATCCCTTCCACTCGAATGCAGACTCACTTCACTTCCTAGACAGAGAGCCTGGCTTCCAGGGGGGCTGGTGAGTGTGTAGGTAACACAGAAACCTGGGCAGGGCCAGGTGCCGTGCCCCCAGCCCACCGCCCACCCTGCTGTCTCCTGCCTCTCTGTCATGGAGGGTGCCACTATCTCAGAAAGGCGGCTGGGCTGGGGATGGGGTGGGCAGAAGCTCTAAAGCCCCTGGCTCCTTCCCTGTGATCTGCCTCACTAGGGCTGGGACGCCCCAGCAGCCAGGCCAGAGTATGCGGCCACTGAGCTGGCAGGCTCACCCAGACCAGGGCAGAGGAAACTGGCAGGGCCCTCCAGGGTGCAGGGCAGGAAGTGAGAGGCGGAATCTGTGTGGCCCTGTCCCTGGAACATATGGAGCCAGCAAGAGAGGGAGGGAAGCCTGTGCCAGGAGGAAGTCTCAGTGGCTGGAAGTCTCGGGCTGCTGGGGTTCCCGGAGGCCTGACTGCGTTCATCGCAGAGACTGGGGTGCATTTAGGGGACATTTCTATAAAAGACAGGGGACCCGAAGAAAAACTCCTCCCAGAGAAGGTGGGATTTATGGGGGCAGCATTTGGCTCTGAGACAGGGGCTCCTGTCTGGACTTCTAGTCACTGGGGATGTGGTGGAGCTGGGGCGGGGATCCACTGAGTCACAAATGGGGGGCTTGGGGCAGCCCCCTCTTGGTTGTCAGCGGAAGCCAAGGGGCTGGAATCCAGAAACACTAAGTGCCTGTGGGAGATGGGCTGGCCGGACCATGCTGGCCTCACATGCCTGCGATCTTGGGAAGATCTGCCTCCTCTTGGCCTCAGATTCCTCACCTGTAAAATGGGTGCCTCTCTCTGGTTCATCTGACTACATATCATTATTCCCCAAGGGACTTTAAAGACATACAGGTAAGTGGGCCCCACAGCCAGGATTCCGATTCGATGGTGTGCATAGGACATCTGAGGCAGGCCAGGGTCAAGGCCCTGATGGAGAGGACTTTCTGCTCTGAAACATCAAGCTTGGAACACTTTGGAAAGGAATTGGACAAGGAGTCAGAAAGAACCCCGGAAAGCCCCTTACCCCACAGCGGCCCCAGGGACCAGTGAGAGCTAGCTGCATGCCCCCCTTTGCTCTGTGGGACAGTGACTTCTAGAAGGATGACAGGGCACGTCAGCTGGAGTTTGTTCACTGAAGTAACAGCACAGGCACTACCTGCTGAAATGACATTTGGGCTTCTCTGCCCCCAATAGAGGCCTGGGGGCGGGTGGGGGCGGGGTCCTCCTCGCTCCCATCAGCCTGGGCTCATCCAGTTCTCCTGCCGTGTACTTAACACTCAAGTCAAGACCCGTAAAAAGAGTGACCGTTTAACTTGCTGTCCGGGGGTGCTGTGATCTTTTGGATGGGCAGTTATCAAATGGGACATGCCCAGGCAGCCCTGGATGTGTGAACACCCTAGTTAGGAACCACATGACAGAGACTGGCGGGAGTGGGGCAGTGCCACGTGCATCTCAATGAGTGAATGAGCCCAATTGGATTTCTCCGAGTTGTTGACACTAGAGGGCTGTCTCCATGGCAACAAGGTCAGTGGGAAATGGCAGCCGAGTTGGTTTAATTTTCACTGTATTCTTGTTGACAGGAATAAAGGCCCTGCTTCTGGTTTCTTGGTTCAACTGGATAACATTTTCATTAGATTTAACTTCTCATATCCAGACACCCACATACTATTCAATTTCCCCATCTCACCCTCAACTCTCATTCCCCTACTGGACCTGAGGACAACATTTTCAGAAATCTCATTTCGAGGAGTTCAGAGGCTGAGTGGGGACAGGATGGTGTGTGCGTGTGGGGACATATGTGGCGTGTCCTGAATGAGCTTGCAATTCCTGGGTCTGCATGTCTGGGGATGTGGGGCCTCAGGATCCCCCCTTTCCATCTTCTACCAGGAGGCACAGGCTTGTTCCAAGGTACACGTGCTGAGGAGAAGGCCGGGGGCCTAAGGGTGTAACACAGGTGGGACAGACCTGGGACGTCCGTGGAGAGGGGCAGGGAAAGGCACGTCCCAGTCCGGGGCCATTACAGCTCTGACTGCAGGAAATTCAGGCCACATTGGGGTTGGTGTTCCCTGCGCTGCCACACTGGGCGTCACAGGCAATCTCCTAAGGGCTCCGTGACATAAAAATTGGCCTTGGCTGAGTGTTTCTGAGCCGGCCCCACTAACAGGGCCAGGGAGGTGGCACTGCTGAGCCATTCCAAGGCTCTCAGAATCTCCTCTGGACTTGCTAAGTGGCATTGGTACTGAGGCTGGGACTTCTTCACGTGGTGGTAAAAGCGAGAGCGTGAACGAGCCTGAGCTCTCTGATTGTCTAGTGATGTCGAGGTGCAATTTAGCTGGGAGAGGAGAGGCGTCCGCAGTTACCCCATATGCAGGAGCCACTCTCTTTTCCTCCCAGGCCTGGCTTGGGGCAGAGAGGGCAGGAGTGAGCACCCGCCTGAGCTACCGTCCGGGCCACTGGCAATGGGGGCAGGGGACCAAGTAGGATTCCAGACGGTTCCCATCTTGCTTCTTGCGAGACCCTGGGCTCAGATGCCTCCTCCATGTGCCTGGTGGTGGCGCCCACAAGGGAGCCAGGCGCCATTGAAAGGGGTAGCTGCCTCTCAGCTCCTTATAACGTGGCCCCCAGACCTTCGATTTTCAAAGGGAAGCTGAAAATCTGGAGGTTTCAATGTTGGCAATGAATTCTAACTTTAACAAAACCATCCCCCAGTGTGAGCAGGAATGTGTCAGGTGGGGGGTGGGCAGCCAGGCATGGGACGTGGGGGGGGGCGGCTGCTGTGTGCCCAGCACCTGCACAGGTGCACACCCCGTCAAAGCTCACTGCATGAGAGGATGGTTAAGGCGGAGCTGGGAATTTTGTACCAGCACTGGGGTGCATGGCACCCAAGCAGCCTTAAGTGGCAAGTAGCCAGGGAGAGACAGGAAATCAAAAGGAGTATTGCTCTTTTAGCTCTCCTACTTGGGGGCCAATTCAGCTAAATAACATTTAACCAGAGGGAGAAAAGCTCATTTGCAAAACAAGCCTGGATCCCCCCAGCACAGCAGGAAGAAGTAAGCCTCAATCTCCAATGGGCCTTGCCTCTGATACCCACTGCGGCTCTCCTGGGAGGCGCTCAGAAGGCATTCTGGCAGGAGTGGCAGACTTAAGGGGACCCACCCTGCCTGCTCCCCGTGCCAGCAACTCCTAACCAAAGGGACAAGCAAAATGGGCAGGGAAGTCTTCTCTCGGCCCTTCTGTCCTGTCTTTGCTTCCCCAGTGACTCCAAATCCTGCAGGCACAGGCAGGGAGCATAACCTTCCAGGCCTCACAGGTTCCATTCACTGATGAGAGCTTCAGCTCTTAGGGACAGGACTGCTGTCCTGGGCCCTGGGCCCGCCGAGGGGACACAGGTGTGCCTCCGTTCGTGGCACTCCAGGGTTTCTCATGAGTTTAAGTCAGTAAGTATCTGGCAAGACCCCACCGTGTGCCTGGCACTAACATCTAACTTTCAACCCAAGGGAACTCCTGGGATAGCATCTATGCAAAGAGCCCACAGGGTCTGGAACCCCCAATTCTTTGTGCGGGGTCAAGCATTGCCTCCAGTGTCTGCTTCCCTCCACCTGGGTTTGAGAACTAGCTCATGCTCAGAGGACTGTGGCCAGATGTCCATGACAGAGCTCCTTGGTTGTCCTTTCACTGGGGTCTGCTGTAGGCTGGGCTCTCTCAAAATGCATGAGAATCTTGCTTAAAAATGCAGGTTTCTAGGGCCCACTCAGACCTGTGGAATCAGTGCCCTGGGAAGCGGGAGTGGGGTTGGGGGAGGGTGGGGAGTCAGGAAACTGCCTTCAGTCAACCTGCCCAGGTGTTCCTAACATCCCGCTGTTTCTGGCACTGAGCTAAGGTCTCTGCCCACGTTGTGTGGACCAGGGAGGAGGGGCGAAAACCACAGCTGCTCTGGCTGCCCTGAGTCCCAGTGGTGGGCAGCCAGGCGCATGCATGCTCACTCCTCACTCTGTCCCTCAGGCCTCTCCTGAGAATCTCACTTCAGAGAGAGACACTGGGAAATGCTTCCAAATGAACATTTCTGGCCAGAAAGAGACCCTCCAACCCTTTCTAACAGGAGCCTCCCCTTCCCCAGGCCAGTCTTCCCTCCCCCACCACTTTTCACCTCCCATCTCTGGTGCCCCCGCCTGCAGCTTCTTGAGGGCAGCACCTCTGCCACTTGGCTTGCTAACTGCCCCATCCATTGCTCACAGACTCTGGCTGAGACTTGGGAGCACACCCTCTTCTTCAGGGGTGGAGCTGCCAGCCCCTCTGCCTTGTGCCAGCCAGACGGTATCTTGAACCAGGGATGGAAAGGTGGTGTCCGCACCTCCCCATGGTCCCCTTCTGCTTGTTCCAGCCCCACCCCAAGTCCACACCCCAGAATCACAGAGCAGGCCCTAGACAGCCTCCCAACACATCCCAGACACCAGGTCTCCAGGCAGAGGCGGGACAGCACCCGAAGTCTGCAGGCTGGGACCCAGGCTGGGGAGTCTGGCTACTCCAGAGATTTCGCATCTCAGAGCTGCTCTGCTGCTACAGGCCACCAGGTGGCGCTAATCGACCAGGAACCGGGTTTGGCGCAGGGTCGGGAAAGGAAAGCCTTTGTTGATTTTACTTCTTGATATTTCTATAATCACCAGGATTACAATCTAAGCAAAAAAGCAAAACAAATAAACACTGCCCCTCTTACTGGATCTTTGGTCTTTGTCTGGAAAATTATGAGAAAACAACAG
The DNA here is from genome assembly GCF_057876585.1 of Rhinolophus sinicus. NCBI lineage: Eukaryota > Metazoa > Chordata > Mammalia > Chiroptera > Rhinolophidae > Rhinolophus > Rhinolophus sinicus. The sequence goes on along the minus strand of NC_142514.1, from coordinate 4,875,043 downwards.
ATGCATTGATTATGCAACCCAAGGCTTGGGTGTTTTCACAGTGAGGGCCTACTGGACAGGCGGGGTGCGGGTGCGTGCAGGCACTGGAGATTGAGGGTCCTGTTGACTGGACATGTGGGGTAAGGAGCTCCTGGAAGAGGCAGGTGCCTGCAAACCAGCCTACTTCCTTCCAGTCTCTCTGCCTGTCAGCCCCTTCTCAGCAATATGGGGTTCCCTGCCTCCAGCCACCCTGGCCTTTGCTGGTCCCTGGTGGCTTGTTGCACTGAGGCTAGGAGTGTGCTCTTCCGGAAAGCACATGGTGAAGGGCTGAGACCCAGGCTCTTGAAAATACCAACAGGCTGCAGGTGCCCAAGGACCAGAGTGACTGGGGTAACAAGGATTGCTGGGAGCCAGGAGAGCACCCTCAAACCCCACATTCAACATGGCTCCACCCCACTAGCAACACAGTCTTTGTCACCTTATACTCTATAGGGCTCCACCCCACTTCAATACGACCTCTACGCACCGCACTCAACATGGCCTCCACCCCCAACTGGACATGGATGGCCTTAACCCTCACTATCAACATGGCTTCCACCCCCACCCCGCTACGACCAACATGGCTTCCATCCCCACACTCAGCTTGGCCATCATCCCAACACTGAACGTGACCTCCAAAGCTACTATCACCGTGGCCTTTATCACTTCATACTCAACATGGCCCCCATCCCCTCAAATTCACATCACTTCCATCCTCTCACCTTGACCTCCTCAACATGGCCTCCACTCCCTTTACTCAACGTGATTCTGCCCCCTCACCATCATCACGACCTTTATCACCTCTCACGCAGCATGGCTCTTCCCTCTCACACTCAACAAGACTTCCATCTCTGCATATGCAACCTGCCCTTAAGGCCTCAGACGTGAATGGCTCCATCGCCTCCGTGCCACACCATGTGTTTGCTTTTGTCTCAGTTTCCTTCTTCGTGCTGTTCCACGCAAACCTGCCTGGGATGCTTCTGTGCCTCCTGTCTCTGAGCCCCAGGCATTCATCGAGGCCTGGGTACAGTGCTCCTTCCGGGAAGCCTTGCTGACTATTCGCACCCTCGAGTTTCTGGATTTCTAGGTACTTGAAGGCAGAACCATCGACTTGGCCCTCAATGCCATGAGCTGCCTCGTTGGTTTGTCTTCCTGAGGGCAAGGCCTGGGCTTTCTCCTTCCTGGCAACTTCCCCAGGGTCAGCAGGAGCTCTGAAAGCTCCTTCCAGTCCCATGTGGGTGGGTGCAGGGGCCCCAGGACTGTCCAGCTGGCCTTTGGGTGCCCACCTTTAGCAGAGAGCTTGGCATGGGCTAAATGCTCAAACTCCAGAAAAAGGGCCAGCTTACTGCCTTGGCCTGACTTTCCTTATGGGAGGCAGCCGAGTGGCTGGAGTCCCCACACCTCTGTACTTCATGTGCACGATGGCATTTGACAGCCACGGGGTCACAGGGTAGGCACCACTCTCCTCCTGCCCAAGAGGAGGATGGTGACGCTCGGAGAGGTCAGGTCACTTGGGCAGGGCGACCCCACTGCACTTACATGCCCAGCAGCCACCAGCTCCCGAAAGTCCACTGTACATCTTCCCCTCACCCTCACTGCCCACTTCCGCATTTCCCAGGGGGAACTGTCAGGCGCATGCTCTGGTCCAGACACCACCTGCCTCTTCCCCTGAGCCCCACCAATCTTTGCTCCCGGGCACTGAGGTGAGGCATCAGTGTGGGTGTGGGCGATGCGGGCAGCCGTGTCATGCATGTGTGAGCACGTGTAGAAGCACACAGGTGCATGCGCATACATGTGGAGACGTGTACGGGCACAGGCCGGAGGCTCTACAGGCTCCCCAGCCAGCACTCCTGCTCGGCCCACCCAGTGCTGCTAAGACACTACCACGGAGGACTTGGGACCCCAGAGAAACATCAGTGGGGCTCTGGGGAAGGCCGTCGGAGTAGAGCCAAGGCCAGAGGTGGGCCCACCTGGTCATCTCTGGGGTCACAGAAGCTGTGGGAAGGCCCAGGCCTTGCTCAGCCACACAGGACCATCTAGCCAACCAGGACACTCTAAGAGAAGGCCCTGGACGGGGACAGCTGAGGCAAGACCACCTGTCGGGGAAGGGCTGTGACACAGCTTAAAACTCAAGCCCTCATCCCTCACTCTGGATGCCACAAGCTCACTGACTGCTAGCTGGGAAGTGGCTGGCATGCCTGCCCCCTCCTGGGCTGCCAAGGAATGGGGCAGGGCAGGAAGCCACGGGCGCTCAGACGAGCAGATCTACTCCAAGGGAACTGGTTCCCTGTAGCTCCCTGCAGGTTCCAACAGAGCCGAGAGGGGAAGGTCTGGGGCATAGCAGCTCAGAACTACTGTGGTTCTGGGCTGCCAAACGTCAGCAAGTTTCCCAGCAGGCTAGCAGGACTGAGGCCCAGAGATTGTCTGGCATTCTTACCCACTCTAAGTTGACCTGGGAGGAGAGGACCCCACCTATCCAGTCCCTTGTTCACACTGTGGCAGTTTGCTGGGTCCAAAGCTGGTGTTCTCTCAGACCAGCTGCATTGGAACACACCCCAGAATTTCCAGGATGAGACACATTGAGCTTTAGATCATTTTCACTTGAATTCTATAAACTCCAGCCCTCAGATGGGAACTGAGTCAGGCCTTGAGCTGAGATGAGCAATTCTCAGCTGAGGTCCTACAGGGACACCCAGCTTGAGCTCAGCTCCACTCAGCCCTGAATGACTCACATGTAGAACCCTGTTCCCCAAAGTATGTTAGGATGGTAGCACTTAGCAAAAGGCTACACTTCCCAGACTCCCTTGCACCTAGGGGTGACCATATGACCAAATTCTGGCCAATGACATACGTGTGGAAGTGCTGTGTGCAACTTCTGGGCCCTGTCCTTAAAGGAAAGAAGCTTGCCCTCCACTTTCTCTTCTCTGCTTCCCACTGGTTGGAATGCAGTTGTGATGGCAGGAGCTGGAGTTGTCATCTTGGGACATGTAAGACAGGGCGACACCCTAGCAATGGCAGAGCAGCCAGCTGGAAGGACCCCTGACGCTGGGGCGATCCTATCAACCTCGAACTGCTGTGTGAAACAGAAATAGCCTTCTATTTTATTTTAGCCACCGTTCTTTTGGTCTTTGTCACGGCAGCAAGACCCATATGCTAACTGCCACAGAAGGGACTGCAAAAGACAGGAAGCATTCCCAAATATATTGGGAATTCCCATCAGATATCATAATTCCCCCCTCCCGCCCGTCACTGTTGTTTTATCTGGAGGAGGCATCCCTCAGATTGCAGGTTGAAGGGAAGCCCCCACGGGACCAAAGGACACAGTTCTAAGAACCAAGGTGGGTTCTCGGGATTGGTCTGCTTTCAAGCCTGCGTTTGTGAGATCCCCAAGGCTCAGGAACAATGAGCCCCGTCTTACAGCAGGTGAGGCAAAGGCTGCAGATCCAAGTTTTCCTTCATTGCCAATGAGCACAACATTTTGATTAAACCACTGACAACTCTGCTGTAGGGCAGAGAAATCTGGAAGCATCAGGAAATCAAACTGTGAAGTCTTTGAAGGAATGTGATTTATGTGGAAATGTGACGAAGCTAATGTGTTTGGCTCCAGTGTTGGGTGGCATGCCTGATTCTGGTACCAGATCTGATACCTTCTTGGTTCCCAGCACCTCGACTTTCCCTGAACATGGTTGGCTGTGCCCTCTGTGTGCTCCAAGCCTGATGGGCATTGAAAGCTTTTATTGGAGCCATATTTCCTGGGCCGTGTTTCCAGGCTCGGCATCTGTATGTAACCAGAGCTGTGCGTGCACACACACACACACACACTCTGGGCAACTGTCCGCGCCTCGGCTCCCATCCCAGACACCAGAGAGCCCAGTGTTATTAAATTTATGGGGAGTTTGTTGGAGTTTTACATGATTTTCTTGACGCACTGCAGACTTTTAGATGGGCATTCAGTTCCCTACAGGTAAACATCAGAGATCTGGTTTCCACTCCCTGGAGTTTGCAGAGCTTAACCCCCTGGCCCATAGGGAGGTGGTCTTCCTGTCTGACTGGGGCAGCCTCTTGCAGGGTGGTGGGGGGGAGTTTTCCAGGGCAGGGCCCCTTCTGTGGATGGAGGTTGTTGTGAGAAGGTAGAGGCAATGAGAAGAGAAAAAGGAAGCAGGTAAAATAAAAGAATGGGGATAGAACTGGGGAAAATGATGACGGGTGGCTTACAGGTAAAGGGCGGACTGTGTACTGAGTGGTGTTTAGAGCACCCAAGCCAGAGGCTTCTGACCCTGGTGGCCACTCTGAAAGGCCTCTCTTCCCCCGGGGACACCCCCTTGGCTAACTTCTGGCTAAGGTGGTCTCCAGAACCTGCCAGAAAATGGGACATAGTGGCCTCAGCCCTTTGGACCCAGGTCTGCAGAGGCCCAGGAGCCGAGCTGGGCCCAGCTGACCAGGCTGCATGCCCTGGGTCTTGGTGCAGACACAGCTGGATTCTTGCTCTCATTTTATCCAAAAGGGGAACTGGGGTGCAGAGAGGGTGGGTGACTGGCCCGAGGTCACACAGTGAAATGGTCACAGAACCAGATGTGTGTCCCCTCCTGGCTCCCCAGCTCTGACTCTATTGCTCGACCCTGGCCTAGCATGGCGTTGGAGGGGTGCGACCGAGCAGCCCAGCTCCCAGGGCCTGGACACTGGGGGCCTTTGCTTATTGCTCAGGCCCCTGTGGGGAGTGGACCAAAGCCACTTCCCACTTCGCCATCCACAAATATTTACAGAGGGCCTTTCACGTGCCCAGCACCGTACGGGGCCCCAAGGAGTGGCAGAGAGCAGGGAAGGCTCCTGGGCATCATTGTCTCCCACGTTTCTGGGTGCTTTGCCGAGGTTGGAAGAGGCTCGCGTAGCCCCTTCTGGTTAAGTGTGAGAGGCTGATTTCAGTCTGATGTCTCCCTGGGGTCTGAGGAGCCCTGGGGGCTGGGGCTGGGTGGCCGGACAGGGCCTATGGAAGAGGCGATATTTAGGCTGAGGATGAGGTGGGGTGAGCGGATGAAGACGGGGGAGTGCTCTATCCTGGGGGTGCCGGGGGTTTAACAAGGAGGGACATGTCAGAGCTGCAGTGAAGGAGGTTGTGCTGAACACACCTGAGCCGAGCAGGCCCCTGGGCCGCCTGGTTCTAGGTTCGTGGCAGCAGCAGAGCTAAGCTGGCCGGAGCCTCCCTGCGGATACTTGGCTCGGGAGGGTGGCATAGGAGCGAGCTCCGTCTTGGGGTCCCTGGGCTGGCTGGGCCGGCTCCAGGGCTGTCACCCTCCTGGAGCCTCTACCACATAGACCCCTCTGTCTCTCCTGACCCCCATTCCCCACCTTGAGGCTGGGGGGATCTCCCAATCTGAGCACTGAGGAGCTCTCAGGATTAGCTGGTCACTGTAGGTGCCACTTGGCCGCAGCTTGGATACTCCCAGTGACGTGACACCCAGAAAGGACATTTCAGTTATTCCCTGTAGATGGTGCCCAATGGCTTATGCTGTGCAGCCCAGCTTCCAAGGGTCGCACGGTTCTGAGGGACCTGTGGACCTGTTCTCTGAGGTCCTATATGATGACAGGCCTTTGTCCGGAGCCCGAGCTCAATGTTCCAGAACCCCCAGGCCCTGAATCCAGCAATGGATGACCCTCACCCTCTCCTTGGGTTGGGCAGACTCACACCTGCCCCTCCTGAGCCCAGCTGTGCAGGTGGCAGGAGAGGCCACGGAGAACCCCCAGAGGCTGCTGGGAGCCATGGCCCATGGAAACGGGCTGGCTTTCTGGACGCACTCAGTGTTTTGCATTCAGTGATTTGCACCTGACAGATGCTTCAGGAAGCATCTCTTCGCTGACAAAATGAAATCCAGCTCAATTACCATCATCCGTGCGCCACCCAGTCTGGGAGCCGCGGCCGGCCGGCCCTCAGGCCTCTCCTCGCCTGGAATGCCATCACTCTCCTCTGCGGCACACGAGACAGCCAGCCCGGCACTCTCGTCTTTGCTCCTCCCTGTGGTTGCTTTTCCTGAACCTCTGAGCCTCGCTTGTCTCACCTGTAATATGGGCCTGACATTCTGTGCCCTGGCCTGTGAGGATCAAGTGAACGTGGCAGGGGACTGGTCCTTGTAAAAGCTGTGTGCTGCGTCACTGTCAGCGAGTGCGCACAGCGGGGCTCCCACAGCTGTGTCCCCACGGCCATGGAGGACCTCTGGCCCCGCCTGGGTGACGCTGGCCGGGCCCCGGGGCAGGCGGCCGAGCTACTCACACATGGGCTTCAGCTGCCCGATGAGCTCCTCCTTCGTCCATTTGGCCCATTCCTTCTTGTCCGTGTTGATGGAGCAGAGGATGGGGCCGCAGGGCTTGCCGCAGTCCTCGATGGCCGGCACGTTGAGATAATGCACGAGGACAATGTCGGGGTTCTGGGGGGACAGCAGAGACACTGGCAGCATGAGGGTGCAAGGAGCTCGCTGAGGGCCACCCTCCCCCCCAGTGCACCCGGAGACCGCCCAGGGCCGCCCCCTAGTGCACACGGAGCCCGCCCAGGGACCCCCCCCCAGTGCACACGGAGCCCGCCCAGGGACCCCCCCCCTCAGTGCACACAGAGCCAGGCAAGGGCCACCCCCCCAGTGTGCACGGACCCCACCCAGGGCCAGCCCCCTCAGTGCACCCGGACCCCGCCCAGGGCCACCCCCCAGTGTGCACGGACCCCACCCAGGGCCAGCCCCCTCAGTGCACACGGAGCCAGGCAAGGGCCACCCCCCCCAGTGTGCACGGACCCCACCCAGGGCCAGCACCCTCAGTGCACCCGGAGACCGCCCAGAGCCACCCCCCCAGTGTGCACGGACCCCGCCCAGGGCCACCCCCCCAGTGTGCACGGACCCCACCCAGGGCCACCCCCCTCAGTGCACACGGAGCCCGCCCAGGGCCGCCCCCCAGTGCACACGGAGCCCGCCCAGGGCCACCTCCCGTGCACACGCAGGCCCAGCGTCCCCACACCACGGCACCACTGACACGTGGAGCCAGAGCATTCCCTAGGGTAGGGTCGTCCTGTACCCCGCACGAAGCTTAGTGGCAGCCCTGGCCTCCCCTCACTAGGTGCCATTAACCCCCAGCCTCCAGTTGTCACAACTAGAAATGTCTCCAGACACAGACCAATGTCCCCTGGGGGACAAAATCGCCCCCAGCTGAGGACCACTGCTCTACCCCTGGGCTGGTTTGTGTGTAATTCAGGACCATACACGAGGTCAATTGGATCTCTAGCCCCACATCCCAGACTTGACACCAGTGGCTGCCCAGGGGCCCAGGGCCTGCCCCGCACTTCACACACTTCTCCTCATCACAGCTCGCTGGACGTCCCCGACACGGGCATCACCACCTCCTTCTTCCCCAGGGGAAATGGAGTTCCCAGGGGTGAAGGCACCCCACTTCTAAGGCTGGATGTCGCTCTGCCCTTCAGCCTGTGGTTTCTCCCTGAGCAAAGATCCCACAGGAGGCAGCTGTCACTCACACCTCTGGGAACTCCTCCCGACCTCACTGAGCTAAAGAATGGAAAGGACTCTCCAGGTGGAGGCTTTGCAGGCACAATTTTTCCCTCAAAGGTGCTACTGAAACGGATCAGCCTCTTCCCATCAGACTCAATTCAAAATGCCCTCCACCTCTTTCTGCCCAACAGCAGCTCTGAGAGCAACACACGAAGGGGCCTCTTTGGGGTGGCAGCTTCACTGCAAAGAGCACAGGCCCCCTGTGGCTTTCTGTGGCCCCCCAGAAGGCAAGGCCGTTTTCTTTTTGGCCACGTTTGTTAAAAAGCAATCATGTCACTTTATAAGCCATCTGAACAAACCTAGAAAAACCTTCTGCCCCAACCAGAAGGTATTTCTTGAACTGTAAGGAAACATGACCATATATTTAGATGCTGCAGGGAACTGTGGGAAAGCCACGGGGAAGGCCCCTTCCTGTGCTCTTTTGCCACATCTATCTCCACTGTTTCTCCTGTTTGATACCCGACCACACATCCTGGGTGGGCACGAGGACCCCAGGCACGGAGGAGGCGATGGGCACAGCAAGAGTAATAAATGAGTACGCGAGTCAATCAGTATGCGAATAAATAGACAAGACGACACGTGATCAGTGCAAGAAAGTCCACGGCATAATTTAGAAAGATTTTCAATAAGGGTTGAAACATAGAGTTTTCGTCTTGCCAACGCTCAGTTAACCAGGAAATTAAATCCACAAGACCAGGAGCCTTCGCGTTAATGGCAGCTTTTCTGGACGGCGGTAATCACGCTCCTTAATAATGAGGATAATCCCTGACATCGACATACACTGTATTGTTTTCAAAGCGCTTTCAGCCGTTATTTTACTTGTTGCCTGCGGTAGCTGGGGAGCGGTCCGGGCGGCACGTCCTCTGTGTACAGCGAGGGAACCAGAAGCTCAGAGAGGTTGTGACTTGCCCAAAGTGTGTGCCTGGCCAGGGACAGAGCCTGGTCTGGAAGCCAGGGTTGTGATCCAAATTCAGGTCCTACCAAGACTCGCGGTGGCCTCTTTTTGCTTGGTCTAAGTGCTTTCCCACCTCATATTTCACTCCATCCCTGCAACATGCCCAAGAGGTAGGCGGGTCGTAGATCTGCTCTGCTCTTCGCACGGATGGGGTCTCCCAGGAGACCTGGGGTGGTACCCCTGAATCCGCCCTGTGTCTTTCCTGCAGACCAGCACACTGGCCTCCCCAGGCCTGCGTCTGGGCTGGGGGCTCCTGCTTGAGCCTGGGCCTGGTCAGGTGGCAGCACCAGCTGCTGAGCAAGACAGAGGACGGATCAAAGAGCCGCAGGGGCCAGCAGGCCACCCAAGGTTTCCTGTGATCACAGCTGCCAGAGCAGGAGCTGAGCCCTGCAGGAGGGCCCTGGGATGTCAGAGGCCTGGCAGATGAAAGTGCCCACTGAGCGCCTGGCACAGGCTGTGAAAGACCAAGGGGGAAGAAGCATAGAAAGGGTCTTGGGGCAAAGGGTCACCTTCAACACACACCCAAACCCCCAAATCAAGAGTTCCTGCCCCAAAGCACCCAGAAGTCTCCTATTTCAGGAAGCCCCGCCCCTTCCTTCAGGGCCCAGCTCCATTTCTGCACAGCCAGCCTCCACATATTCCTTTGAGGACAAACACAAGGCTCGCCTCCTCCCGGGAAGTGGGCCCTGATACCTTGCCCTCAGTAGAGACCACCGCAGGATGGAGTTCGGGTTTGTGTCTTAATAGTCTGAACGTCTCTTTATCTCCTGGGCCACAGGAGCCATGCCCGGGGCTGGCATAGCATCTGGCAATGGCCACTGCTCAGTTCACATTTGTAGAGTTGAATGAGGCTGACTTGGGACCTCCGATCCTCACCCTTCCCAGACCTGTGTGCAACTGACACCTAGCTCCAGTTTTCCGGGTCGACGAAGGGCAGGCAGGCTTTTTGAAGGTGGGGTATTCCTAGGAGGCTAAGATGCAAGGCTGGTTCTTAGCTCTTTCTGAGTCTAAGGCCTCTGAGAATTCGATGAAGGTTGTGGGTACTGCACTCCCAGCCCTGACAAATGCCCCAAGGCTCACCACACGTCAGGTCACAGCTCCAGTGGTCGGGGGACTGGGCATCTGGAGCTGACTTAGGGGTCCTAGGTCCAGCACTGCTCCTTTCACATCAGGAAATATGCCCAACATGTAGGCCCCTTCCCGGAGCCCCCGCGTTGGGCCTATGATTCCCAGAGGCTCTGATACAGTTAGCGGGATGTCCTGGTCCCTGTAGGTTCAGGGAGGCTCGGTTTGGGATTAGGAAAACGCAAAAGCAGGCAGCTTCACGGTTCTGTCTTAACAGATACCATCGCAGGGCCTGGAGTTCTCACAGCTCAAAGTCCCCAGATGAATGCTAAGCACTGACTTCCTGGCTTGGGGCTGGTTTTAAGACACAGAGTGATTAAGGTAGTTTTGCAAATTTGGGGCACACATCCCTTCTTGGCAACGTTGCAATTTTATTCATTGTACATTTTATTAGGTGTTTTTAGCAGAAAAATATATTGGCCATAGAGTCCCAATGTATCAGTTTCATGGAGCGCTGACACCAATGTCAGATCCTTACTGAGAGATGCTCTGCCAGCCGGACAAAGCCGGACGGAGGAAGGCTCGGTGGTGCCTGGCTCGGGGACACGGCCAGAACACAGCCCGGCAGACTCACCAGGACTCTCGAGTCTCGGTTCTGGAGGGCTGTGGAGTCAGCCTGCCTGGTCTTCCCTGGGGCTCCACTCTCGGGGCAGGCCTCGAGGGTGGGGCTCGGACAAGAACTCATCCATAGGCTCCACCCTGCGCTTGGAATTTCCATGAAGACGCTAGAAGCCATGCCCCCAAAGAGAGCATGACCTTTGAACATAACACCTGAAAGTCCCGGAGGCCTGGCCTGCTGTTAAAGGTGGGTGGGTGGGGGGTGCCCAGTGGGTGGTCTGGGGCTGTGGAGGGGAAAGCTGAGGACAACTAAAAGTCTGAGAAGTTCCAGAACCTTCTGGAAAGAGCTATGGACTAGAGATCCCATCCTTTCCTTTTAGTGCTTCAAGTTCCTCACTTCTAAAAGGAAAAAGGACCCTTGCCGTTCTCAGCAGGCTGCTGTAGGGAGCCGCCCTGGGGCTTTGAGAGGGGTGAAGTCCCATGCGGACAGTTGGAAGTCCTGCTCTTCTACCTACCAATTACCATCGAACCCCAAACCCAACAACTGATGCTTCCTGAGAGCATGACCAGAGGGAAGCTTCTAGCAGGCAGTTCAACCACTCAGAACTCACACTGTCCGCCGGCAGCGCGTCTGTCCTGATTCTCCTCTTACCGGGAGCAGACGCCCCCTCTCTGAGCCTCACAGCTGGGTCTCTGTCCCCCTCCCACCTTGGTGCCTTCAGCCAGCCTCCTGGCCTCCAGCCCTTCTCATTCCGAGGGCTCCCAGCGTTCTCTCTCCAGCGCCACTTGTCCGATTGCCCATCACATGCTTGCTGGGGCCTCGCAGGTACCCCAGGCTGCATGGCCGAGCCGATGGCCTGTCCCAGGCTCCACCCCACAACGAGTCACACCGCCTCTGCCAGTCGCCCGGGTCAAAACCTGGGAGCCACCCTTTCTGCTTCTCTCCCTCTCCCTCCTCACCCAGTCCATCAGTGTCTGTCAGTTCTCCCTCCCAAGTAAGCCTGTCCCACCCTCTCCCCCATCCACCTGAGCCCCATCTCTGGTCACGTGACCCCTCTGCCGGGGAGTCCTCACTTTCTCTCTTCCCTCCCTCCCAGTCCACTGTCCCAACACCAGCAGGTGTGACCCTGTCATTCCGGCACTGGCTCCCGGGTATGAAACCCACAGTCCTGAAATGCCACAGGGACCCACCACGTCTTTGTCTCCAGCCACGCACGCTCCCCTAGGCTCCTGCCCCTCCTGCCACCCCAACCCCCAAGCCTGTCCAGCTCTCTCTGAGCTGTTCTCACCGGCTGATGTGCCCCGTGCCACATGTTGGTGTAAGTCTTGGTGCCACCTCCTCACAGACACCGTATTCAGTGATCCCCCAAACACAGTGCCCCTCCCCACCCTTGCTCGGGCCCTACTCTGTGCAGCCCCTTTGCTTTCTTAACAGCACTCCTCACCACCATCTCTCATTTCTGAGCAATTCCTGCTTGGTTTGGCCTGTTTCCCCACCCAGAGTATGAGCCCACGGACGGGCTCTGTCTTGTTCACGGCGGGCTCCCCAGAGCAGAGCTGGCACGCAGCCCTACCAGCCAAATGCTGGGGGTGGGGCGACAGCTGAGCTGACCTCGTCTGGGGGAGGTGGTGTGGAGGCAGCGGTCTCTTGCCTGGTGACTCAGCTCTCAGGACCGATCCCCCAAACACACACTCCCAGGTGTGTCCTTCTAGGGGACAGACAGACAGGAGAGAAGGGGAGGAGTGGCATGTGGAGAGGTGTCCATCCCGGCACCTGAGGGGGCCAGGGGCCCTCCACCCCTCCACGGGAGGCTCAGCTGGTCCTTAACCCGTATCCACCTCAGCTTTTCACCTGGAAATGGGAGGTTTGGATTTGCTGATCAATTTAGTTCAGGCTGCCAGGACCATCGGGCAGAGGATTCATTGGCTGAAGGTACTGGGAGGGCACCTCCCCGGAGCCTGAGTTACGTGCCTTTCTCCCGACCCTCGGGGACACAGGAGTAGGGAGAACAAGCTAAGGACCCTTATGTCCAAAGGCACAGGAGTTCTCTGGAACACAGTTTGGGAACCACTGATAGAGTTCAAAGCCAAAGGCAACACCCTCAGCAATTATTGGAAGCCAGGGGCTCCCCTCAGTGCCTTGGAGACCTGGTGCCGCACGACAGCCCCCTACCCTGGGCGCCATCCCTGGCCTGGGATGAGGCTCACCCAGCATCAGAGCTGCTTTGAGTTGACCACTGAGTTTCTGAGGGAGCCCTGCCCTGATTGGGTGCACTTCCACACAAAAGCTGTGGCCCAAGTTGTTCCGTCACAGGGTGGGGCTTCCCTCTTGAAAGACTGGGGTGAAGGGAGAGGCCAGGGTGGGGGATTCTGTCTCCCCTTCAAGTGCAGGCTTGGCCTTCCTGACCTGGGTACTGGAGGATGCTGGGGCCCCGTGGGGAGACCTGGGGGCAGCTCACCTCCTGTCTCCCGGGCTGAGCGTGGGAAGGTGGGGGCAGAGGCAGGCTGGAGATGAGCAAGCATAAGAGGACTGCAGGCCGATTTAACCTCCTTAAGGACAGGTGGTTGGGATTTGAGGGAGACTGCTTTGAACGAGTGTCACCGGCTCCACTCCTCTGTGAGAGTGGCAGCTACTGTGCGGGTGTTCAGTCGTTGGGGTGGGCAGCAGAGCAGGTGGCCATGGATGCCAAGAGAGGGACCTGTGGCAGGATTAATCCTGCCACAAACACCACAGATCTCAGACCCTGTTGTCCAGGGCGTGTGCGCCCAGCAGCCCGGAAAGGCCGAAGGTGGAACAGGGCTGTGTGGGGTGTCTCTGATCGCTCCCACAGGCTTTCCTAGAAGAGCCCTTGCCAGCGAGAACCAGGCTCAGCCCTCCACCCGCCTCCTGCAGAAGCCGGGCCGGGAGGGTTGGGCCAGGGCAGGGGGCAGAAGAGAGAGGCGGAGGAAGGACAGACAGAAACAGACCAAAAGGCACAGGGAGAGATGTGGAAAGCCCAGGCTGGTGGAGGCCACGGATGGGTGGGTGGGTGGGGGTGGCACAGAGACTAGGGGTGGGTGCCAACCTGGAGAGAAGCTTCTGGCTTCTGAGAAGTGAGGGGTAGGGTGCACGGCTGGTGTTCCACTGTGGGCAAGGATGGAGATGTACCACTGGCTTTGACCTTGCTGGGAGGGAGGTAAGGCAGGTAAGCGGCTCAGGATGGGCCTGCCCACAGCCAGCACTCACCTGCAAGGCCACCGCCCTTTCTGATTTGAATGGGTGTTCAGTCATCTGTTAACAGTGGAAGGTGGAGGCAGGAACCATCCGGTTTGCAGGGAGGGGCTGAGCCCTGCACTTCCTCACGTGGGGTCCAACCCAGGGTTTGTACAATAGGCCCCGGGATTGGCTGAAGGTACAGCAAGCGTACTCTTCACAGGAGACCCACGGCAGGAACCCAGATCGCCTGGAACAAGAGTCTGGGGGATCTAATGCCCTCTTCTTGGCCACTGCCAGGGGTGGGCGCTGGGATGCTGGGAGTTGGGGGTCTCCCAGCCCCGGCCTGAGCTCCTCCACCTCCGCTGGGAAGGAGGCCCAGAGTCAGCACCCCTTCTGTGGAGTGAGCAGGACGGCGGTGTAAGAAGTGGTTAAAATGCAAAAAGCTGTTGGTTTTGATAAAGAAAAATGCAGCTGCAACATCTGTTTGACTCTTGTTTGCAGCTTCATCAACGCTAAGTGGTCAATAAATCAGAGTGGCATGGTGTTCCGTTTCTTCTGTGGCTCCGTCATTAATCTCGTGCCACTTCTCATGAAAAATGAAGGAGAAAGGCTGTGTGATAGTGAAAATGTATACATTACCCAGAAAGTCATAATAGCATGTAATAGTGCCACACACCTCCCCGCTTGCTGCTGGGGGCCCGTTGGGGGCCGTGGGCCTGCACACCACCAGCCGGGAAGGGGGGAGACGTTCCCATCACAAGCCCATTCTATTTTTGTGTTTGTCATATTAGCACTATTTCTGCAGATTTCGAAAGCCCTACCGTCCTAATCTTCAGAGGCAGAGTCTCTGCTGTACCTGGGTGCTTCATAAACGAGGGGTGGCGCCCACAAAACAGGAGTGTAAAGCCCGTAGAAAGAAGGGCAGGATTTATTAGGGGATAAATAAATGATGACACCAGGCGGCTCAGGGCTGTGGGTATCACTAGGCTGCAAGGCAGAGAAAAATCCTCCAGCCCGGCTCCAGCTGCCCCGGGCAGCCTGGCACCTCTCTCCCGCTCTGGACAAAGGCAGAAGATGGGCTCGGTGTCCCCATCAGCAGGGAGGCCTGTCATGGAGCCCTGGCAGGCTCAGTTCTATCCCTTCTGTTCCCCGCTGAGGGCTGCCAGCAGGCAGGGGAGGGGCAAGCAGGCCCAGGGAAATGGAAATGCAGGAGCTGAGCCCTGGAGAAGGGCCAGGGTGGGTGTCCCCGGCTGCTCTGGTCTCCTGGGATCTGCCGCCTCCCAGCTATTCCCTCTTCTCTGCTACAGATGGGAAGGGGAGCCCCGTGGGCTCCCATGCACGAAGTGCCACACTTCACTGCCATCTCTGGGTGTGGACCGTGCCTGTACCCCCAGCACACACCTTTGGGCAGGGGCGGGGGTGGGGGAGTGCCTCTGTTTGCAAAGATCACTCTCTGAATGTCAGCTGTGTCCCTGGCCCCACCTTCAAGCCCCGCCTACATTTCCTAGTTTGACCCCTTCAAGACCCAGTGTGCAGGTGCTATTGTTATGTGTTCTAGGGAGGCAGACTCCTCAGTGCTCAGGGCTCTGCGATGCCACCCAGCCCTGAGCCCTAAGCTGAGTGTACCCCCACACCTGCTCTCCGCCAGGAACCTGGGGCTCTGAGGGAACTGGCCACATGGTGGGTGAGGGCTGTGAGCCCAGCCACGGGACCCTGGGCAGCCGTAGTCCAGTTAGCATGTGTGCCAGGGAGCCTGGATAGGTCACATAGGGTGCAGGGAGCTAGTAGGAACAGCACTGGGGCTGGAATCCTGACCTCTGTGCTGGCTGTGACCTCCTCAGGGCAGGCCCAAGGCGGCAGGGTCCTGTCTCGACTGCAAGGCCTGCCGTGGTCAGGACACCTTCTGTGGTCAAGCAGGGCTGTGGGGTGGGGCAGGGGGACAGCGGGGAGCTGAGCACCTGGCAGCGGGCATGGGGGGGCAGGCAGACCCAGGTCCCCAAAGTTGGGGTTAGTTAAAAAGCAAAAAGAGAGAGAAAGGAGAGAGAGTGGGAACCAAAAAGGGGGCCCTGGTGCCCTCAGTAATAGGCAAAGCCAGCTGTGAGCTGTGGGCTTCCTAGGAGCCAGGCCCTACATCACGTGTGGGCCTGGGATCCCCTGCAGTAGTCCAGGGTGGCAGGGGACACGGACAACCTCCCTACTCTTCTTTGCCAGTGCTGAGCAGGGCGGGGAACTCAGGGTGATACCCCTAGGCGGTATCACGTACGGAGGGCCCGCCTGGGGCCTGCTTTCCCGCTGCAAGCAGGTACAGAGGCCGGCTGCCCCGGGAAGCCCCGCCCCTTCAGGCCGGCAGCCCGGGAAGCCCCGCCCCTTCAGACAGCTGCCCGCATTAATAAGCCAGCCCGCACACCAGAGGGAGTCTGGGGCGGCAGCCCTTCCCCGCTTCGGAGGGAGGCTGGGAGACTTAATTAATTAATGTGGGTAAAGTGGTCTGAAGATGAGAAACCCTGGGTAATTGCTGAGTGTTGCTGCTACTGCTGCTGCTGTTGTTATTACACAATTACCAGAATTTTCTAGTCATGGGAATATAGTTAAACAATTTCCACCTGGTGCGGGGTTCGGGGAATCACGCCAGCTTAGGGGCTGGCAGGATCTGCCTCCTAAGACCACGGGTGATGCAGGAAAAAAACACACTGATTGTGGGAAATCCTGCGTGGCATGGTCCTGGCCACACCCTAGCCACGCGGGGAATGAGGACGTGAAGGAGGATTTACCAGTCTCCCTGAGCAGTTAAAGATGTGTGTGCTTAAAGAGGAGCCAAGGATGCCATCTGCCCAGACTTTCTGGAAGCCCCTGAGAAAGTGCTACCCCAAGGTCCCTAGAAGGTCAAGCCACTTGGACAGATGTCACTGGGGAGAACGTTTCGTCATGCAGCAAGACCTGTGGGGTGGGCATGTGTGAGCCCGTTTCTGGATGGACAGATGCAAGCCATGAGCCGCCCACTGGCTCAGGGCCTGGACTTGCCTCACAATTGTTATAAGTGATCTGAGGGAAGAAATGTCCAATAAAATCTCCATGTTTGCAGATGACACTAAACTTTTATGGGCGATGAAGTGCCAGGTCATTCATGATGGGTCATGAGAGAATTTCGTGAGGTCGTTTTAGTGGGTGAAGAGTGACAGGTGGGTCCCAGTGTGGGTGAAGGGCCAGGCCGTGCGCTTGGGAAGAGAAAAACAAACTGTCCACGGGGGCTGGTGGGAACGAGTGCCAGCCATCCGGCCCAGGAAGACCCCTGGGTTTCACGGAAACCACTGTCCCAAGCAGCTGCTGGGACCAGTAAGGACCAAGCTGGAGAGCAGGGTACATCCGGGGGGCTGCAAACAGAACTGTGATCTGCGACAGTGGGTACAGGGCCGGGGAGTATCAATCAAGGAGGGGTGGGTGTCCACCACGGGAAAACAGATGTAAGGATTGTTTTTGGCCAGAGAGACAAAGGCCAAGAGGAAATGTGATTCAAGTGTTTTAGGTTGGAAGGGGGGAAAAGAAGGTGTACGCATGCCTTTTTTCTCCAGATCCCCAAATGCTAAGAATAAGGGTCCCCCTTGGAGCTCAGGGAGGTAATTTTAGCACAAAGTGCGCACAGCGGGCAGTTAACGTTTGAGACTCATTATCCCTAGGGAGACATAGGTTGAAAAATAGAAACAGGTTTTTAAAATGGGCACCACTAGTTCCTAGATGGCTGATCCCTGAGGAGCTACGGAAGGAGATCAGGATGTTGGGGGTCATCTTTCTCTGGTACCCAGATCCAGGAGGCACCATGACGCCTGGGGCCTCGACCAGGGTGAATCCAGGGCTGGGAGTGTCAGCTGGGTGTGGTGTCTCCCGCGTGCCAGGGACACAGGCCGCTGTTGCCCTGTAGTTAGCAGAGCCTGAGTGTGGATGAGACGGTTGGTCTGTCTCCTGCTCTCATCTTGAACTCATTTTTTACTTGTACCCCTGAGAGAAGAAGCCTTGGACCTTCCCCTGGGATGCAGAACTCTGGGGAAGGGGTCCTGCTCAGGGGACGCAGCCCTGGCCCCACAGGGACTGAGAGGAGGCACCGGTGAGCCGGTCTCCGAAGGCTGCAGCCACCACTGCTCCGACTTCTCGCCCCTCCCAGGAGTCAAAGCCACAGGCCACCCAGCCTTTGCCCACTTAGGCCACATGACCCCTTTCTCAGCAGCCTGTGCTTTGACGTGGCCATGTCGTCCTGCGAGGCAGGGAGCCAAGCCTGCTGCTGTCCCCTCTGTGCCCCTCCCTCTCCAAGCACACACATCTCAGTCTTCCTCCGGTGGCCATAGTGCCTGCTCAGAATCCTGCCCCATTAGGCAGCGAGTCAACCCCACCAGATGACAATAGCACCAAACGATCACCTGGGCCTCTCCACAGTGAGCGATGTGCTCGGGAGCCTTTCCTGTCCGTCTGCTCCTCACAGTAGCTCTGGGGGAAGCTAAGCATGGCCCACCGTCCCCAGTGGCCACGTGACTCCGCTCTGACTGACAGGTGCCACATGACCGGCTCACGGCTGCACGGCTAATGGGAGGCAGAGCTGGACACAATTCTAGTGCGTTTGGTGTCCTTGTGACAAAAGAGTATCCTGATATTCTTTAGGGAACAAACCTCTCCCTGACTCAGTCCAGGGGTGGAGCATGTGACTTGGGCTGGACATTCGGAACCATGTGATTGGCCAGGACTCCCCACCAGAGGCAATTAGAGCAAATCACTGGACTTGGCCAGAGCCCCTGGGAGGCAGGGATGACTTTTCCTGCTGGACTTGAACCTGGGATGATGAAACTTAGTGCCCCTGGGAAGCATCTCTTGCCAGCATGTGGATTCCAAGAAAAAAGCCAACGTGGAAAAGGCTGAGCTCAGGGAATGAGACCCTACCTAAGTCTCCACGCTATTGATTGAGCTCCTGGATCCAGCCATGCCTGAAGCGAGACCCTCAAGACTTTACAGTAACTTGAACCACCAAGTTTCCTATTATCCTGCAGCCAATTAAATTGGATTTTCTGTTGCATCAACCAAGAGCCCTAACTCATAAACAGATCGTATGTGTTCCTTTCTCTAAGCCAGTACCCCCTCCATCATACAATTCAGACTGTCCTCTGGTTACTATGACAACAATCACTATGATTACTGAGAGCCACCTGTATGCCTGAGTGCTGGGTGCTGGGTGCTAAGTGCTTCACAGGCCTCAGCTCATTTAATCCTCACAACAGCCCCATGAATTAGACTGGTTCTCCCTCCCTTACACACAAGGAACACGAAGCGAAAAGAATTAAGTAGCCCACCAAATCCCACCCTTGAGCCAGGTCTGTCTGGCGCTAAAGGTGACGGTGAGGCAGGATGGTCCAGAATTGTGCTCTGGAGACAACTGCCTCAGTTTGAGTCTGGGGTCTGCTTCATCCTAGTTGAGGGACTAGGGCAAGGCCACCGTGGTGCCTCCGTTTTCTTACCTACAAAATGGACAATAATAGTCCCTACCCTGTGAGGTGGTTGTGAAGACCAAGTGAGCTAAAGCATTTGCACAGCGCCTGACACATACTAAATCTTCAAAATGACCAGTTATTATCATGACTGACCTCTCAAAGCAAGTCCCCCTTAGATCTTATAGATCTTGGATGTGGAGCAAAATCAAATGCATTCAGACACTGCTTATTTGGGAGGTAATTCTTTCAGACAGGGGCCCATGTAGGCAAGTTAAGCAATGCTTTTCAGACATGGAGGAAGCCTCGTTTTCTGCAATGTGCACTCAAGTCACGGAGGGCGTCTGATGAGCTATACAGCAGTCCTTACCCAGTCATGAAGACAAGGTCTCTGAGACAACCCTCGGCTACCTCCCCAAAGCTGGAAGAAAACAGAATTACCTTTCTCAAAAGGATCCTGTAATTTAAGCGTCCATGAATTCAAGGAGATATTGACCCCACCCCCACCCGGTCCCAGCATCTGTGTGTGACTTTCTCCTGGGCCACTGGGTGCAGTTCTCATCCTCATCCAGATGTCAGATGAGTTGCAGATCCTGAGCAGCCCAGGCCCTCTGTACCAATTATTGCTCACGTCCTCATCAGCACGCTTTATGTAGCGTATTTTCATGTATGCATGGAAGCTCCTCAAGGATCCTGCAGACCACGGGCCTCCCCAACTCTGTGTAGTTCTCTTGGAACAGAGGACGATGGGGTGAGAGGAAACTTAGGGGTCGTCCAGAACAACTTATCCATCCCCTTCCATTTCCAGTCGGGGAAACTGAGCCAAGAGAGTCTGTGACCCTTCTAGTGTCCCCCAGTGGACAGGGAGCCACACAGCCCCTCCGCTGGCTCCCCAGCCTGGCCCCCGCCCTGGGTCCAGAAACACCCTGAAGCCAATGGTTGTACTTCCCTTGCTTTGCAGAGAGAATGTGCCAAATGGCAGAGCAGGTTGCTGTTTCCCCAACGTGGCATTCACGGAGAGGCTGGTTTCCCAGCCAATGTCCCCCTTTGCAACCTTGACTGTGAACAACCTTGACTGTGAACAACCTTGACGGTGAACAGGCTCTCAGCGCACATGTGTTCTGTTCCACAACATCCCGGGGGCCGTGGTGGGTGGGAAAGGTGCCCTAGGCAGGCAGCCCGGGAGGCTGGCACCTGGGCCACCCCCTTCTGCTCTGGGGGAGCATCTGGGGAGCCCCTCCACTGAATCCTGCTAAAGACACAAACCCCAAAGGTCTCCCTTGACTGTGGAGGCCGCAGAGGACAGAGTGTGTCAGCCCATGGAGCAGCTATAGGGTTTTTATGCTCTGGCAACTGTGACGGTGAGATTCCAGCAATTGTTTTAGAGGGAATCATGATGAAATTGGGCTGTAAGTTTTTCTAATGTGCTCCCCAGTTCCTCTTTAATACCTTGGTAGGACAAGATAAAGTGTAATCACAGAAGTAATTGTGGCACTCAACAGTTTACGTCTTCAAAGAGTGACTGGGGGTTAGCAAAGCCACTGCAAGGCGAGGTTTGGATTAGAAATTACAGTTTTTCTTTTTGTTATTTTCTTTTTAAATCCCTCTTTATCTTCCTCCTTTCTCCAGTGGCGCTTGGAGCTCACTGATAACCTGTAAGCCTCTTTGGTGAAAACGGAAGCGGCTGTGCTAATGACACAGGCACGTCAGGGACCACCTTGTCTGTGGAGCTGCTGGGGCAGGCGCGCCCCTTCCCCAGAGCCTGTGCCCTTGTGGGCAATGTCGACTTGTCCCCCATACAGCGGGACTCGACATCCTGAATCTCAACACCGATCAAGACAGATCTCTGCGTCGTTGCCCTGAAACCGCTGGCTGGAGCCAAGTGGCCGGGCGGCCCAACGCCGGCCCCTTGCAAATGTTGGAGGGGGGGGAGCTCACCAACAACAAGACTTCCTTGAAATGTCCCCCTCTCCTGGCAGGTGCCAAAGGCACCCGTGGGACGGAGGCTGTGGCCCACGGGGACCCCACCCCGCTTCAGATGGTGTGGTGGAGAGACCTGGGCCAGCTCCTTCTGGGCATCTCTAAGCATTGCACTTAGAGACCAAGACCCACACCTGCCAGTAGGGGGCAGAACTGAGCCACAGAGCTGGCCGATACTAGAGTGACAGCGTGGCCACCAAGGTGGCCCCGTGCTCAAGTCCAAGGCTGCTAATGTCAGCAGAGCGGGAGGAGGGCAGAGACGCAGGAAGGGGCGAGGCTTTTCTCTCTGCTCGTCTGGTCCTCACTGCCTGACCCATGCAGCCTGCCACCAGCCTTTGGACGGGTCCCCCTGCCTTGAAGCCAGCCCAACCCAGCTGACTCTCAGAACCATTTTCCCAAGTCCCAGCTCTGATGGCGCCATCCGCTGCTAAGCTTCCTCATTTTCCATGAATGCAGCCCACTCCTGATACCTGAGGCTTCCACGATTGGCTAGATCCACCCACCTTCTGTCTATACCCCCAGTGTTCCTCCCCACACTCCCGGGGCTCAGTCCTTGGAACCACTTAGCCTCCTCTGCCACTCTCTCCCCAAGGCCTGGAATTCCTCCATCCATGTGGGCAGGTCCGCATTCCGCCTGCTTCTCAACACCAGATGCAATGCCACATTGTCCGGGAGGTTTCCCTAACCCTTCCAACCCCAAAGCCTCGTGCTCTCCTTGAACTCCCAGCACAGCCCTCCCTCCACACCTCCCTGCACCACTGGCCTTCCGACCTCCTGTCACTCATCTCTGGGCTCAGGTCTCCATCCTCCTCTGGACCCCGGGGCTTCCTGAGAGCAGAGCCAGTGTCAGGAGGAAATTCATTCCCCAGTGGGCAGCCAACAAGTGCCATCTGAACACATGTGCCATCGGGGCAGTGGTGAATGGTGGTGTGCAGGCTGGACTGGCCACAGAGGGTGGGGAGCCCCTTGTGCTGGGGCTGGGCTGTGCCCTTGGAGCACAGCAAGTAGGTCGGCTCCGGTCGCACGTCTACCTTTACCCTCTCCCTTCATCTGTCTGCCATTGCCAGGGCGGAGTGAATGAAGCTGCAAGGCTACTCTGCACTTGGGCTACCTGGACTCCTCATTTTAACCGATTGTACCTCTGTTTTCACCTGTGGGAGCAGCGGCACACCATGGGCATACCCTCTCGCATTCAAATCCCCTCCCCCCATCTTGGCTCTTGGAATTTCACACTAAACCGTGGTGGGTGAGACCCGGCCCCTCTAAGCTCAGATCGGTTCCAGAAATCTTGAAGCAGAGTTCTGGGCTGCCATTGCCAATTGGCAAAGCATGGCCATGCCCCCTGTGTGAACACACGCGCACGTGTGCGCCCACACACGCCCCCTCGGTGGTGAGGCCCACGGCTATCTCTCCGTGTTTGTGTTTGGGTCTCCCCACAGCTGCCTTGAAACTGAGAAGACAGACGCGGGGCCGAGGGCCTTGGCACCAGCCCAGGGTAACTGGGACGCCCATGTTTGCAAAGAAACATTTGTGAGGTGTGAAGGCATCAGATGAGCGCCGTTCAGAAAATGTTTAAATTTTGCTCAAAATGTTCTATTTTGTGTAAGGGGGAGAGTCCCTTTAGAAAAACATTTGCTGGCATTTGAGGACCGCTGTTGCTATGGAGCTGTTACGAGAAGTTAGCTACCCATGGACGGCGATTAATGCTGGCAGTTGCAGGGAGGGGACAGGAGCCAGCAGCTCCTTTTGGGGAGAGCTCATGGGAAAGGGGAAGAAGCTGAAAGGCAAAAGCTGAAACAGCACCTCTTCTGATGGAGGGTTCAGATTCACGGGAGCAAGGCGCTTTACTCAGTGATTTCTGTGTGTTCCTCCCACTGTCCAGGAGAAAGGGTGCGAGCGTGCGGAGGCCAAGAAGACAAGGCTTTCTCGTCAGTGAACTTGAGAGAAGGGGTCCCAGCTGACCCTCCCTCCAGCTGGACGCTCTTGGGTGGGACGCTCAGCCTCTTAGAGGAAGTTTACTTCTCTCCAGAGCGGTGATGACCGCAGCACTCACTTCATAGGGTATTCAATTCATTCATTCATTCATTCATTCATTCATTCATTCATTCAACAGATAACCAATCAAAAGCCATGATGTACCAGAGGCTGGTCTAGGTTCAGAGTCTACGGTGAACAAGACTAAGTGTCTTGCTCTCAAAAAGTACGGAAAACACAAACTAGAAATAGTTGAACAAAGAAGAAGGTGATTTTGGATAATGCTAGGTGCTACGAGCATAAAAAGACCGGGTGATGGGTGACAGAGGGTGGGGGTGGTGATGAATTTAGCCACAGAGCTCAGGGAAAGCCTCTGAAGAGGTGAGTTTGAACTAAGTCTGAAACGATAAGAATCCAGCCATAGGAAGGAAGGCCTGAGGAAGGAGAGTTCAGGCGAGGGAGGT
This sequence comes from Rhinolophus sinicus, assembly GCF_057876585.1. Taxonomy (NCBI): domain Eukaryota; kingdom Metazoa; phylum Chordata; class Mammalia; order Chiroptera; family Rhinolophidae; genus Rhinolophus; species Rhinolophus sinicus. Next base: position 4,851,767 of record NC_142514.1, on the reverse strand, counting down.
GTGAAGGAAGAGCTTGGGGAAGCCTCGGGGACAGTCAGGAAACAGTCAGGGAACAGTCAGGAAAAAAGCTATGAAGGGAAGAAACAGAGTTTCAGCCTGAGAGCAGAACACAGGCTGCCAAGGGCCACGTACCAGCATGGTCGCCCTGCATCTGCTTGCCCGGGGTGCAGCCTCGTGCCTGGCCCAGAGCTGGGCTATGTAAGTAGTTATTGAAGAAGCAAAACAGTCTACGAACACTGTAACAATGAATGCGCCTCTACCTTGAACTTAAGATTCACACTGGCAATGGAAGAAAAACCTCCACAATTTGAGATCAAATCATGGGGAAAGGCCTATACTGACAGCCAAGATACAGCACGAGATGAAACATACAATTTTCTCTATTAGTGAGAAAGTTACCAAAGTTTAACTTGTTTAAGGCGTGTTCTGAAAAAACAATGTTTTCTTGGCTCTTTGCTAAATGAAGTCACAAAAGATGGGTTATAGTTAAGTTAGCTGTTTTCAGTAGCGGGTACTAATTTTGGAATTACAGTAAAACAAAAGAAGTGCACCAATCTATGTTCCTGCAGACAGAGGGTGGAAAGAACTTGGACGTGGACTCAGACCCTGGCTCAAACCCCATCTGGGCCACTTTAAATCCTGTGTGCTCTTGGGCAAGTTACTTAACTCCTTTCAGCCTCATGTCCCTCACCTGTAAAATGGGGAGCTTCACGTTTACCTGACAGGGTCATTGTGAGATCAAGTGAGAACATGACAAAGGGCCCCCAAAACGGTCCCCAGCCAGTAGTAGCCACTCAGTCGTTGATGAATAAATTAACAGACAAACCATCTCTGCCCCCCCCAACCCCTGCTCCCATAAGTCTAGGGTCATGAAATGAAATACAAGGTCAGTTTACTTTTGGAGGAGAATAACTCCCTACTTGACAGTTGTTTCTGTAAAACCAAAGGTTTGAAGTGATGCCAGTGTCATATGAAGTCACCCCAGAGAAAACACCTTGCTTTGTCCTTGGTGTATTTTCTCTAGGGGCGCAGGGAAGCCAAGAAGCAGCAGAGCTGAGTTGGTTGGTGCCTGGAATTTTGCAAAACAAACTACAGCCAAGGTAAAATCAAAGTGACCTCAGAAGCGACGGTTCCAGGGCCAGGCTGTGTTGCTGGGACCCCTACCCTGCCCTGGACTGCAGACCTTTCCATCCCTCTCCCAGGAAGCTTCCAGAAGGGGCCAGCACAGCACTTGGTACACCGCCCCTTCCTTATTATTTAAACACACTCCCAGTAACTGTGTGGAGCTGTCACTGCAGGGCGGAGGCACCTGACAGGAAATTAATTTCTTAGTTTCTTATTAAGTTTGAGGGGACTGTCTCTATTGAGCAGCATGCCTGGATAAAGTTGACCAGGGCTCGCAGCAATTTTAATATTGGAGATTGGCACCAAAGTGTGATGCACAGCCTCTCTTGCCACCTTCTCAAGCTGGCACCTGGCTTAGCAAATGTCTCCGGAGCAGATGGAAAGTCAGAGACCTCAGTCCCGGGTGCATATTCTGCTGATACTGACAGGTGACAGTGACGAGATCTTCTGGCTGTGGTCTGGCACTGTGAAAGGGAGGGTGTCGGGGGCACTTCTGTGCCTGCCCTCGGCTGCTCTTTCCTGGTGGACACGGCCCTCGGGCACCCTTGCTTGCTCCCCGCCCTGCTCCCCCCATGCTCCAGGCCCCCGTCAGGGCTGGGTTAGTCTTGCCTTTCTCCCTTGCTGGCCTGCGCTTCCCATCATGAGCCGGGACTCGGACAGGTTCCGTTTCAGACTGTGTATGACCTTCCCCAGTTCTCTCTCTCCTCCCTCCACCTTCTCCGGCCCCATTCATCTTGGACCCGGCCTCAGGCTCCTCCTCCAACCTTCTGACCTTCTCAGAATTTCTCCTTCCCAGCTTTTCTTGTCAAAAGACCCTTTGGCTTGGTCTGAAAGGTCAGGTTCAATTTCGCAAGCAAAACCGTTTGAATGTCTGACCCACTCTTGAAATGCCTTTGTTCCCTAGCCAAGAATCCGCTGACCTCAGCCCCAGCCGAGGTCTGCCTCCAGGGCCGTGGCCTGTAAACCATCCTTTCTCTACTCAGCCGCAACCTCACTCCCCACCCCATCTATCCTCCCTCTCTCCTTCCTCCCTCCAGCCCACATTTATGGAATATGTACCTACTATGTGAAACGAGTGCTGGCATGGATATAGGATGGCTAAACAGGGCTCTGCTCTCTAAATGCTTATAGTCTCCCAGGGAGAGGAAGAGTGAAACGTATTATTTTTATAGTTTATTTTTTTGTCAGAGGCAAAGAAATTTCTAGGGGAGAAGGGGAAGGAGGCGACGACTGGTTCTGTGTTCTCCAGCTTCCAGTCACATCTGGTTGGGAAGCCATCCCCCTCTCTTCCCTCCCCCAGGGAGCAAAGCATCATGGGAATATCCTGGACGCGAGCCAGACTTAAACACAGTTTCTTAACCTCACAACTGTAGACATTTGGGGCCGGATAATCCTTTTTCTTAAAGGAAGACCAACAATTCATCTTCTTATTGTTCTATGTTCAAAAGAGTCAACCCATATCAAAGAGTCGAGGAAGGCCAAACCCCTCTCACATGCATGCAATGATACAAATCGTATGTGGAGAATGGGGTCTTGGCTCCAAATACTAATTATAATACAGCTACCACTTAGGACCATTTCTATTCATCAGAATTTGATCCTTGTTACTGCCTGTTGATGCTACCTTTAATTACCAAATCACAGCAAACATTTGGGAGGCTTATTTTCCCTAAAAATCCTAGAACTCAAGTAAAACTCACGTTTTACTACTTATTACATAATCGAATAGGTTTTCAAAAAATGAGCTACCATCCTGCCCCACAGTGAGGTAGCAAACATGGCCGCTTTTATCTCCATTTCAGGCGAGAGCCCTTCTGCCTCCGGTGACCTTCCAAGGATGCTGAGTACAGGTATTTGCTTTTGGTGCAAGTTAAGAAATAGTCATCAACATGAATGGGTAGCTTTTATGAGAAAAATAAAACTGTGGGTCCTTTTTAACCCATGCCATGGTTTAAAAACTTAAGCTATTTTGCTGAACGTTGAGTATTTATTCCAACAGGCTTGGCCTTGCTCTGCAAAGTTTGGGTGTACTTAATTCCACCAGTTTGTCAAATGTCCCCTGTCCCGCCCTCTACGCCGCACTTTAAGCTTCCAGGGAGAGGAAGTATGTGGGCTGGACTCGGGCTCCATCTACCAGCCATCGCAAAGCACCATGGCTGAGAGCGGGTGGCGGTTACCCTGGAGCTTTGGAGGCAAAAGATCCCATCTGGACCTGGAGAAAAGCAAAAGCTACTGAAAAAGCTGCAAATGGCCTTCCAGGCTTCACGCCCCCAACGAATTCCTGGCGCCCACCTTCTTGCCCACCACGGCCAGCGCTGCTGCTAATTCTTTGATCTGGGGGCTGTCCTGGGCACTGTGGGGTATTTAGAAGGATCCATGGCCTCTACTATTAAATGCCAGTAGCTTCTCAGAATGGTGACAACCAAGTGTCTTCAGACATTGCATACGTCCTCTAGGAAGCAAAATCAGCCTGAGTTGAGAACCATTGGGCTTCACAAGGACCCCAGGTCCCACTTATTCTCCAGGTACCATGTTGTTCAACTTTCAAGACTCCAAAAGGGATGGGGGAGAATCACACTGTCCTTAGAGGGAACTCAAAAGTGCTGGGGCTAGTTTTGATCTATCCTGGGGTTCGCTCCTCTGCTACTTTTGGTTTGTTACACATATATTTCTTTGTGTTTAACATTTAATAAGAGCATTTCATAGCTTTATGGTGGATGCTGCTGGGTCACACATGCAGCATTTAGTCACCATTCCAAACCATGCTCTCCCACAGAGCCATGAGCCGGGTGGGGTGTGTGTGGAGGGGGGAGGTCGCGGGGGGAATGGGCCTGACTGGCCAAGTACTTTTCCATCCCCCTCAGTAGGGATTATTCAGGAATGGATATATACGCAGTTCTGGCTATGGAGGCAAGAGCAGTGAAGGCTGCCCCGAGAACGCTTCTCACTGGCAGGTGCTGTGGGACATCTCACCTCTTCCTCCTCACAGTGCAGCTGTGTGCAGTTGTGCGCCTGGACTTGCTGCGGTCACCTTGCTCCCAGCAGGAAGCAGGAAGCCACCATTAAAGATGGCTGAGTGGAGTTGGAAAGAACCTGGGTCCTCAGTGACATGGCTGAGCCTCTGAACAGACGCACCTGCAGCCTGCTCTCCCTCCGACTTTCCTTGTCATAATATCATGGATTCTTATTGAGCTGCTCCCTTGGCAGCCCCAGCCTCCTTAAAATCTGCAGCCACTGTCTGCATCAGTCTGAGATGCAAATTTCCTAACCAAATGTGAATAAATTCCTTATTTCCCTTCCTGATGTCTAACCCAGGATCAGGTGGAGAGAAAGTAAAAAACCTTTCTGGAAGAAATGGGTGGCTCTCAATTGAAACCCACGTAACCTAACAGCTTTCAAACTGGCATTTGCAGTTGGGCTGAGCGAACCTAATTCAATATCAAAGGAACAGGGAGGTATTTTAATGATCTCATTCTCCTAATGGGAGAAGAAACTGGTTCTGTGGGAGGTAAACACCCTAAACCACAAGGTTTCCCTGTAAATTACAACGCTCAACTTGAGCTGAGAAGGAGAGGGGACGCTTCTTCCTGTTTGATGGCATTCCCTGACGTGTGGCCTTTTACTGCAGTCATAAAAAGGCAGTAAATCAGGAAGGCGCTGTAAAATATCATTGGAACCAACTGGGATCAACCACGAGAAGCCAAATTTCCAACCAAAGCCTTGAAAATGAGGGAGACGTACACTGTGTACGTCAGTCCTTGGGGCTGGTCCCCCGGTGAGGGAGAAAGCAGCATGTTGCTTCCGCAGGTGCAGAGATGCAAGGCTGGAGTCACACACAAAGCAAGATGACAGGGGGCCACAGAACTGGGAGAAGATGGCTGCCCCTCCCCCCAGAAAAGGGTCTTCTGCAGTGGGGACCTGCTCAGGCTGGGTACTGGCTCCAGGGGCAATTTGGGCTCACATGCCATCTTTCCATTTGCCACTCGGCTAACATGTGCTTGAGTTACTTTGTGCCAGAGCCTGGAGGTGTGGAGATGGAAGAGAGAGTCTCTGTCTAGACGGCCCAGGTGGGGCAGACACATAATGTGCTAACTATACGGTCCAACACAATCAAGGTCAGCTGCGATGACGATATGGGGTGACAGTGATGATGGCCAGGATGGAGCAACGCCTGGCTGCTGGGGCGGGGCGGCTACCACAGCTTGGAAGCTGACTCAGCTCTATCTGAAAGACTCGGGAGCACCTACTCTGTGCATGGAATGGGCACAGCTGACTTCTTGCTCAATCAATGGTAACAAGAGCTAATGTTTACCTGTGCCAGGTCCTGGGCTGCAGGCTTTAAGTGACTTCCTGCATTGACTCTTCCTAAGAAATCTGTCAGTCATGTTTATTACAATGAACCCCAATTTAGAGCAGAGGAAACGGGCTCAGAGAAGTTAGGAAACCTCCTTCTAGTTCCAGTATCATGTTGGAGGTGCCAGCACTGGAACCCAGAGCAATCTCATTTTGCTCTGATCAGCCTGGTTCTGACGCTGGACATGTGAATGGTTGGGATTCCTCACTCTGCTTTTGTTGGACTGTTTCACAATCAAGAAGACTTGGACCCAAGAGCAAAGTTCTCTGAGGAACATGAGTCCTGATCCTCTGGAAAGAGTGCCATAAACGCATGTGTGCACACACACAACATATCTGCAAGGTGAACGCTACCAGTGGGACATTCACTAGCCCTGGGTCCTCTCCTGTGTCTGAGTGTCTGATTGGTAGGGAAAGGTGTCAATACAAGAGTTGCATGCCGGGTAGCCTTGAGATCTTATTTGCTCTGCTGATATGCTGGTCTAAGAACTGAGGAGAGAGGACTCAAGTCCTTCTAGAAATTTCCTCAGGCTCCTGAAAACTTCTCATCCTCCCCTTAGTTCCAGGAAAGATTGTCCTGAGCCATTTCAGGCAGAGGGACGTCTACACTTTCTAAGTCTGAAAAGAGGGGATAAGCCTCTGAAGTTTTCTTCTTGTCCCATCTGACTCTTGGCTGCTGTGCTTTTGAGCCTCGTTGCCACTTCCCCCATGGGAGGTGGGGAGGGGCCCAGCAGATGCACCCTCCTGATAGTTAAAGATGGGACTGAGAGACTCCTCAGTCAAGGGCAGGCTCTCCATGGCCCATGTATCTCAGTCGCCTGGATTCCAGGTCGCCACACAGCCCCAGCTGCCTCTTAGTGGGAAACAGGGTCAAAGGCCCTAAAGCAGCCCTCAGCCTGATGTCTGGCTCTTTCTCTTGGCTCCCAGAAGCCACACTTCTCCTGTAGGAAGGGCTATTTATAAAACAGAAAGAGCAGCTGTGGCTAACTCTTCTCTGGGAGCTCAACCCTCCATGTCTTAGAGGGAAAACTTCACTGCAGGTGACACCTGTGGGATGGCGAGACTTATTCAGGAGACAGATTTATAACAAACAGCCTTATTTTATAGAGCCCCAAATATTTGCACAAAAATGAGCCCTTCGGATAACTTGCTCCATTTATCTCCCCACTGTCACTGGGTATATTTCTCTATTTTATTACTTTATTTTCTAGTTCCTCCAGCTTCTGCGCTCAGCTCTCGTCTCATTTCCACTGCAGCTGTCACTGGGGCGGCCTGGTCTCTCTTCCCTTCATGCTTCTCCCTTGGCCTGCTAGTGCCCCACCCCCACCAGCTAAGGGGACCTGGCGTGCCCAGGCTTAACCCCCCTTCCTCCAGGGTTCTAGGGGGGCATCAGGAATTTGTCACTGGAGAAGGACCCCTCACCGCAATGCCCCCCAGTTCAGCACGTGCAGCCCGGAGCCCGGCTTGCCTTTTCAGCACTTTGGACAGCGCTCCCAGAGGCTGTCACTTTAAACAACGGAGGTGGCTGTGGCCTGGGCTGCCGCCTACAGAGCCATTTACAAGGCCTCCCTGCCTCATCTCTTAGCGTTTCCACACTATAAAGTAACCCCCAAGCGGTTTCTAACTTTCGACTACCTCAAGACACAGGCTCGAAAACAGAGTGAGAAGTGTAGGAAAAAAGGAGCGATTTTAATTTCAAAGTTGTGCTGACATTCGAGTGCTCTCAAGGTTTATATAAACAGAACGCCCTGCTTGAAATATCACTTTGAATTCTGCTTGCGCAGTCGCGCCTCTAATGTTTTGGTTTCTCTTGGCAATGGGAGTCTTTGTGTTTTAATATTCAGAGGCACAGGAAGCAGGAAAATTATAGCTGGGGACGCCCGGGCATGGTTCTTCATCATCCAAGTTAAATTTGGCTGAATTGAGGGAAAACATCCTTTTAAAGGGGTGGTAAATGGGAATAATAATCTCTTACATTTACAAAACACTGGGTGTTTTCAAAGGCCTCTCACATTCATTGTCTCATTAGATTTTCACAGCAATCTTGTTCAAAACGTTCCACTAACAGCTATTGGAGGTGCTGGATATGAGTGGGAAGCCTGAGGAGGCCAGCTTGGCACATGGAGAAACTGAGGCTGAGGGCGTGTAAGTGACTGGCTCAAGGTCAGGCCATGGTGGCCAAGCTGGGCAGGGCTGGCCAAGGCCAGGAGGTGGCAACGCACCCCTTTGAGCAGGCTGCCTCCTCTCCTGTGCCCCTGAAGTGACCTTTCATCCCTCTCCCAGCAAACAGTTTCTCCAAATGGAGGTGCCACGTCAACCCCTCACAGGGGATCCTGCCTTTTTAGAAGATTTAAAGCCCAAAGCAAAAGGGTGAAATCCTGAAATCAGCAATAGTCTCCATCTACTAAGCATTCACTTAGTGCCCAAAGGTGTGCTGCGTCCTCAACATGCATTACTTCATCTGGCCTTCTTAACAACCCTGCGAATGCTTTTAGTCCCATTTTCCAGCTAAAACATGGATGTTCAGAAGATTACGGCTGCCCAGTGTTTGGGCAGCCTGCTCCAAAGCCTGAGATCCCTTCACTACGCCATCACTCCCGTTTGTCTCTGAGGGCAGTTTTTAGCATCTGCCATCTGGAGGACTCGGGTGGAGTATGAGGCCTGCTTTGCCCTTCTGTGAGCAGCCAGGCTCTGCCTCCTGAGGGACGCTCCTGGGTGAGGGACCAGAGAGCTGCGGGGTATGCCCTCCCAGGCCCTGAGCCTGCCCCTCTGCCAGGCATTGCTCATGCCGCTCAGGACAGGACGCCACTAGACCCCATCCTGCACATGGCCGAGTCATTCATGCAACATCAGAGTGGCTTCAGCAGACATGTCGCTGTGGCAATGAATGAATGAGTGAATGAGCGAAAGAAAGAGGAAGAGGGTCTGACTCTTTGCAGGGATGCAGAGTGAGGACTATGCAGCAGAAAGACAGCAGCAGTCAGGAAATGTAACACCTGCTCTGGCTCAGAGCCCTGATCCTAATGGCAGACCCCCTGCAGAAACCCGCCAGCTCCTGAGGGCCAAGAGGAAGCCGATGCAGCTGGGCCCGGGGCTGCCAGGGTTCAAGGTGAGTGAGGAAGACGTGAGATTTGGGGTGGCACTGCAGTCCACCAGACGATTTTGATTTGATGTTTATGGTCTAGCTGCAGCCGGGCAGGCAGATGGTGGATTGCTCCAGGCTCCGTCTGGGGGTGGTGTCATTTATAGGTTCTTGAAATTTGTTACCGCTGATAACAGTGACGAACTACAAACATCTCCAAGTGAGGGGTGTTAATAACACAGGAGGCATTTTTAAGTGGTGGCTTTGGGGAGCCTTCAGCGGGTCAGCACCAGTGGGGCAGCCGTTGGTGTTGTCACGTATCTGGGAAGTTATTCTGGGAAGGTTGTGGAGAGATTTGATTATTATGTACAAAATATGTCAATTGTCCAGAATAATAGTCAGTTCTAGTGTCTGGTGTGAGTAGGAGATGGACGGAAATAGGTAGATCAGGCTGGCATGGGACATTGCATGTCAGAGCTGTGAACAGGGAGGGGGTCAGGGGCCCTCTGGAGGGGTTGGGGGGGGTAGATGGCCTGGCTCAGGGCCTGAAAGGAGCCCCCTTACATAGCTTTGACACCAACTCATCCCTGCCAGTCAAACTGTTCCTAGAAGCAGCCTGAACATTCCCGCCTCACGCTTTCACTCCATGGTCACTTCTTCTGCTGGGGCCCAGTTTCTGCCCCTACGAGTCCCGCCCGCACAGCCACCCATCGCTCTCCACCGACAGAGCCGGTGAGGTGGGTGTGATTCATCGGGCACTTAATCACACGCTTTCCCGTTCGGCGCTCCCAGTCCCCGCTTGGCAATGGGGCTTAAATCTTGTTCTATTTAACTTGTCCCCAATTTGTCACCACCTCCTTGTAGGCAAAGGACCATATCATATATGCTTCTGCGGGTCCAGAAAGGAACAGCTGCTGCTTCGGGCCTCTGTGCGTCCTCTCCCTCATGGCCTGGCAAACCACCGCCAGTTCTCCAAACCTCAGCTCTGGCTTTGCCCCGTCTGGGGACCACCCCTGGCTGGGCTGGGGCCCCTCCTGTGTGCTTAGGGACCAGCCGGGGCTGGTCACAGTGCCAGCCTGCACCACCGCTCAGGACCCTCTTCCCTCCTTGCCTGCCCACCCCAGCACTGCCCCAGGCGCAGCACACCTGGGTCTTGAGTAAATGAGCAGATGAAGGGCAAGACTCAGCAGGACATGCTAGGGCTCTGTGGCTTTGCTCTGAATTCTTATTCCCAGGGGCACAGCTGAGCGTGGCCAGACACCGGGCTCACATACCCAGCCCGGGTCACCCAAGGAACACACGCAGTTGCCCAATGTCTCCATGCTCCCTCTCGTCCATGTCCATTAACCTGTGGGCCACGGGTCTGGCTGGGTACCTGCTGATGCCATGGGCGGGGGAATGGATGTAAAGACGTCTACGACAGGGCCCTGTCTTCAGGAAACGCGCACGGGGAGGGGAGACAAGAGGAGCACGTGGAGTGGTTAACAAAGCACACAGGCCCTTCGAGTGGTGGGGGTTCCCAGGAGCAGGCTCTCCTGGAGGAGGGGGTGCCGGACGGTGACACTTTGCTTTGCAGACCCCAGTGTCACTCCCACTGCCTTCCACTCCACCGGGACCTTTTCTTTGAGACGCCTTGTTACCATGCAGAGGGCAGTCAAGCCCCCCCACCCCCCCGCCCTAGGTCCCAGTGGGATGGCTCCAGCTCTGTGCTGGCCTTGCTGCGTGCGGCCTCTGCACACTCCACGGGCTCCCGAAATGTCAGAACGGCTGCTCCTGGCAGGCATCCCTCCACTTGCCCCCAGTGAGCTCTGAGCAGGTGGGGCCAGCTGGGTCACAGCCCCAGGCAGGACTTGGCGAGGCGCAGAGTGGTGAGGACCCCCGAGTGGCCCCATCAGGGTGGGCCACGGGAGAGGGGCCGGCAAGGGGTAGCCTACGGCAACTGCAGACCTCCCTCAGCCCAGGCACATGAGAGCAGTGGGGACAGATGCCTGACAGGTGAGGCCAGGAACCACCTTCAGCTACATGCAGCTCTTGTCACTCTCTCATTAGCAAATGGGGCCCAACTGCAGCCTGGCCTCCCTGGGGCCACCTGTCACATTCCAATGTCAGGCACAGCCAGCCGCCTGCTCTCTCACATCCACCCAGGTCAGGCTCAGGCCCCTGGGCTGGAGGAAACCTTCCCCTTCCCCTGGGGACCTGGGTCAGCACTGGGACCACGGTACTTTTCTGGCATCCTGTACCCAGGCCATTTACGGAACAAATGACAACTGTAGGCTTCCCAGCTGGGGCTGAATGCTGCTTCAGGGGAGGGGCAGAGGCCAGGTCTGGCCAATATGGGCTCTGTGGCTGCAGGTGCCTCCCCTCCTGGGGGTCGGGGCTGTGTATGAGACCCTGCTCCCTGACCCCCTACCCGCTGCTGACAGGCATCACTGTGAATGGCAGAAAATGGAATGTTTGAGATGTTGGGGGTCTCCTCCTCTAATTTCCTACCGGATTCCACAGGAGAATCAAAGGCTGGGTGGGAGCTGCTGGCTCGTTGTACCAAATCCATCTTGTTTGCTGGGTCCCAGTACTCAGCAGGTGTCTCTAAGTGCCCTTCATCTGACCAGTATTTGTTAGGCATAAATGCAGCGTCCAGCACCGTGTACACATACGCGGGGCGCGAGGTGTGCTCATGGCAGACCCCACACTTCCCGAGGGAGGCTGGTGGTGGCGAAGGGCAGACGGGACAGGGCCGTGCCACCTCCCCCCAGAGCCCTGCCTTCCAGGACTCTGCGGGCTGAATGAGACGAGCTCTGTGGGGGTTTGACAAGGCCTTGTGCTTGTGTCGCTGCTGTGTGTGTATGTGTGTGTGTGCATGTATGTATGTGTGTGTATGTATGCATGCGTGTCTCTGTGTGTGCATGTATGCATGCATGTCTTCTGTGTGCATGTATGCATGCGTGTCTGTGTGTGTGCGCGTGTGTGTGTGTGCACAACCTCTTTCTGGGCTGTCCCCCAGAATCTGCTCTCCAGGCCGAGGCCACTGTGTTCCTTCCTGTAACCCCTCCCAGAACAAGCACAGATCTGTGCCGCACTCGGGGTGACAAGGAGGTTTGGGAACCACCCAGCGCAACCCTCTTGCTTTACAGGTAAGGAAAGAAATGCCGGGAGAGGTGATGTACTAGTCGTGAGTGATCACAGCACCCATGTTTTAACTGTTCCCGCATGCCAGGAATTGCACCCCCAGGAGCTCCCTCGTGCTGTCCATTGCCCTGTGGGAGAGGCAGCCCGCCTGGCTCCATAGACAGGAAACAGAAGCTAAAAAAAAGCCAGCGACCTGCTCAAGGTCATGCAGCCTGTCGGGGGTGGAGAGCCAGGGGGACTCAGGACTTGGGCTCTAACCTTTCCAGCAAGGTTACCAGGACACCGGGCGGCCGCTGGGCCGACCCCAGGCCCCGCTCCTAGAACCCTGCTCTCCTCCGTTTGTGCGGTGGCCCGGTGATCTGGCAGCTCCTTACTGCAGGGCTGGGCTGGGGCTGGGGGAAAGGAGCCCTGAGAGGGGAGGGATGGGCCATGAGCATCCCTGAGGGGCCAGAACGCCAGGGTCAGGGTGCCAAGGGGCTTTGATTTGCTGTTAACACCCAAAGCTGAGCGCAACCTCATGAATCATTCAGGAAGGTGCTCCAACGAGATCATTATTTTGAGTGTTGAGTGTCAGAGAAACAGTGTCTGATGGGTAAACATGATGTCTGGTGACAGAACAGCCGAAGGGGGTGACCCGGCAGCCGGGCACCTGCCACGCTGCTGGGAATTTTGAAATATTAAAAAAAAATTCAGCTCAGGCTCAGGGAAAGCAGCAGACTCATGACAAACCCTGTTCTGTGGGCTCCGGGGTGGGCCAGGTGGGGCAGGCGGGCAGGGCTGGGGGAGGGGCATGGACATGGTCTGACAGGGATTGACTCAGACGCGGGGCTCCAGGCTGCACAAGCGCCTCCTCTGCTACAGGAAACGCAGGCTTCTTAGTCAGACAGCTCCTGCCCTTGCTCTCTCAGAATTCCCCAATAGAACGTCCTTCTGGCAGAGGCCAAGGAAGCCTCAGGTCCCCTCCCTCCACCTTGGACCAGGCCAAGGGCCTGGACTCTTCCTGGAGACCTCCCGTTCACCTGGCTGGACCTGTGGCTGGCCGAGGCCCTGGGGGCCCTCCCAGGCATCTGGCTGCATGGAAGCCACTTTCTAGCAGATGATAGGTTGTCAATAGCCTCACTACCTGCATTATTTAAGCAGAACAAGCCGCACCCTTGAGCACAGATCAAATTGATGGCTAGAGTGGAAGCTACAAGCAATTAGATCTTCTAAAGAGAAAGAGACGCTGAGGGGACGACACAGGCCAAACAGGATCCTACCAGCAGGGTGGAGTGGCTCTCTTTCCTGCTGCCAGCCTCTCGTGGAGCACGTGCATGTGTGCCTCCTGGGGACAGGGGCTCATGTCATCCAGTCGAGGGCCCCAGCTTCTCTCAGGCCTCCTCCTGCCCTTTCAGGACCTGGCTCTTATGAGGGGAAAGCGGTGCCAAAGACAGACCCCTGCCCCAGAAGAAAGCCCGCTTAGAATCCACCAGGAGCTAGTAGGGGACTCTGCCTCGGCTGTGCTCACCCCCTCCCTGCAGGGGCTTCCCTGCCAGCCCCTTCTGGCTTCCCCGTCTATCGTAGCCCCTGCCTGTCAGGACCAGGACAGCCGGACTGTCACATGCTTTCTGTTCTCTCTGCAGGTCACCTCCAACCGTGGCTGCCCAGCCACAGGTCAGCAGCAGCAAAGGCAGAGTACGGGTCCCTGCAGGGGCCAAGGCCTGATCCGGAAAAACTGGCTCCTGGTTTTGGGCTCAAGAGGAATCCCACAGCTCAGAGCTGGAAAGGCCCCGGGAGGCCGGCCATCCCACTCCCAGCAGCACAAGGACACATCTGTACAGCCGACAGGTCCCTCCTCTTGAACACTTGCAGGGACGGCGGGGCTTGCTCCCTTCCACACCATCTGTTCCGTCAAAAGCAATCTGAGTCTCTACAAAGTTCTTTCTTAACCTGAGACTAAATCTGCTGCCCTAGAGAATCCACCATGATTTTGTCTTCTGGGTTCACAGAGAATAAGACTGTATTCTTCAGGATGTGTTAGCCCTTTAATGATTGGAAGACAGACTGATGTCACCCATCCATCCTACCACCCATCCATCCATCCCACCATCCATCCATCCATCCATCCCACCATCCATCCATCCATCCCACCATCCATCCATCCATCCATCCATCCATCCATCCATCCATCCATCCATCCATCCAACCATCCGTCCTTTTATCCTTCTTTTCCTTCCTTCCTTCCTTCCTTCCTTCCTTCCTTCCTTCCTTCCTTCCTTCCTTCCTTCCTTCCATTTAACATGCATTGAGGACCTGTTAGATGCTGATATCACTCTAAGTATTGAAAGATGCAGCCTCTGCCTCAAGGAGCGCACTCTCCTGGTGCCGAGACAGACATGTAGCCAGAACCGCACTTTAACCTGAGGGCTACACAAGAGGAATGAAAAAAACATCTATGTCTTCTGCAGCTCAGCACTCCCAATCTCTTCCCTAATTATCCTGAAAACTCCAGACCCCTTCTCATCCTGCTCACAGTTCTCTGGATGCCCCTGGTCTGGACAGCGTTCTTTTTAGGCTCAATGCCTAGGAGTTCGTTGGGCATGTCTGGTCTGGACCCAGTGCTCTGCCGCTGGCCGTGGGCAGGGCAGGTCTGAGGCCAGGGGGTGGTTCTTTAGCTCACAGGGGCTGGCAGGACAGTCTCTCCTGGGGTTTGAGGAGAGTGGTGGGAACCACCCTCCCATATTCCCATCCCTGGGAGACAAGAGAATGTGTCATTAACGTGAAATGCTGTCTTCTGAGCTCCTTCCCAGATCACATCTGGTTTTCGATGCACCAGAGAACACTGAGACGACTCCCTGGAGGGCTCAGTCGGGAAGTTCTTTTGGCTACTTAAAAATCTCAGCCTTGGAGTTAAGGCATGCCGGCAGTAATGGTTTAAGAAAATCAAATGAAAGCAGATACAGCGAGTTTCTGGTTATTCATCAGCCATAGATACAGGCTGCCCTTCATCATGCTGAGTCTCAAGACAAGATAAAAGCAAGAGAATTGATCGGAGCCTCTGCTATGGAAGTGTTGTGCGTCGCTGGGGCCCAAGTACCATCTTAAAGGAAGCATTTCCTGGCCTGTGTCATGTCCTGGGCAGCAGTGGCTTGGTGTCAGGCTCTCCCCACCACTTCTTTGTAGACGCCATACTAACCCTTCTGCTATTTCCTCTAAGGTCCCCACAGATACCTCTGTCCGCTCCGTCTGGCTGGAGAGGGCTGGGGCTCTGGGCCTGGGTGGGATCTTGCTTCAGGACCAGAGTTGGGGGGGCCTTCCCCATGTTCCACTGACAACTGGCCATTCTCTTCCCAGACTAACCAAGGCAAACCCCTTCTTCTCTGCCCAGGGGCCCTGCCTGGGTCACATGACCTGGAGGAGCTGTCTCCCCTTTGTCAAAGCCCCCCCCCCACAAGTTGCACACAAGGGCAGGAGGTCAGGGTGGGAGAGACAGACCAGGTGGGGTAGGGCCACATGCCCCCGAGGATGGCAGGGCACTTGGCTGCTCCTCCTGTGATGGCCAATTTCATGTGTCCATTTGGCAAGCCCACAGCGGTCAGATCTTTGGTGAAACACCAGTCTAGATGTCCTGGGGGCGGTACTGTTTTAGATGAGATTAACATTTAAATCAGTAAACTCTGGGTAAGCAGATTACCCTCCATGATGTGGGTGGGCCTCGTCCAATCAGTTGAAGGCCATAAGAGACTATGAAGTGCCCCAGGGAAGAAGGAAGAAGGAATTCTGCCTCCAGACGGCCTTTGCACTCAAGACTGCAGCAGTAACGCTTCCCTGTGTGTCCAGCCTGCCCTAAAGAGTTTGGACTTGCCCTCCCCACAGTCGTCATGTGAGCCAATTCCTTAAATCAATCAGCCTCTCTCTCTCTCATTGTGTATATATAATGTATGTATGCACGCGCGCACACACACACACACACACACACACACACACATCCGATTGGTTCCATTTCTCTGGGAAACCATGACTAATGTCACCCTACATCCAGGAAACACTCTCTGCGCCACTGACCCCAACCAGGTCCCCAGAGGCTGCCAGCCCAGTGCAGGCTCTCTCCCGTCCTGTGCAGGTCTTGGGGGCAGAGTTAGCAATCGATCAACCAGTCAATAGGAAGAGAAAATCATGGTGCTTCCTGCTACCTAGTGAGCATTCATTCTGTGCCAGACTCCAGGCTATCCTGTCACGTGCACCATCTCGTTGCCTCACCCAGCACTAGGAGGCAGATGCCATATTGCTCCCATTAGAAGCAGAGGAAACGGAAGGTCATAGCGGTCAGAATCTTGCCCAAGGTCAAGTGCAACTGGTAGTTGGCAGAGCCAAGATTTGAATCCAGTTTTGCTGGAGGCCCTCGCCCGTGTCATGGGTTCTGGTACTGGTTATTTACTGGGAAGTCTGGGGAGCAAGGTGGTGGTGTTATGAGCAAGCAGGCCAGTATTTGGGGGCAACCAAGAGGGAAAGATGCCGGCACAAGTGAATGCCTGAGGCTAAAAGGGGAGTAAAGGTGGAGCAATGCAACCCAGGACCACACCAGGCCTCCATGTCCTCAGGCTCCTGGGGTCACCGGGCTGGGCATGTGGCGGCACACAGCCTGCGCCCAGGGCCCAAGTTCTGCTCAAGTTGGGAATTACTGAGTGCTGTCACCTTGTCACTCTCTCTCACAGATAGAGACATGGACATGGGCGGGCAGGGGGAAATGAAATCTAAAAAGCCATGTCAAGTTGAATGATTCTCCAGCAGCTGGCTGCCCCTCACTGCTCCAGGAAAGGCAATAAAGGTAGGAGAACCTATAAAAGCGAGTGGCGTGGGGCCTGACAGATCTGGCTGTCCCCAGCAGGTGACGGCCGATTTAACAGCGGAGGAAAATGAAAGTTGGACTTAACCAGTCCAGGGAGGAGTGACCCGGAGAAACCTGGCCACCACCGCTCATCTGAGGAGTGGGCACTTGTCAGCCTGTGTGGAGCCGGCCTGTGCAGGGCCCCAGGAGGAGGGCAGGCCGTGGCCCAGAGCTGTACATGGACGTGAGTCCTGCGGGTGGGGACGTGGGTGGGTGTGGTCAGCATGGGAATGAGCAGACAGGGGGACAGGGAAGACGCTGGGTGCGCTGTGGGTTAAGGACCCTCGAGCTCTGGCAAGGTTTTCCCAGTCCAACTACATCTCCCGGGAGACAATCCCTTGCTTCCAAGAGCCAGCCAGCACCTGGCATGGAACCACCTTCGCTAACCTCCTCCACTTACACCCAGTCTCCGGGGGCACAGCTCGCCTGAGACTGGGCATGCCAGCCCCTCCATGCTGCTCTAGGTCCCGTCTCGGATTGCATGGGTGGGACAGACAGGCCACCAGACTCCATGGACTCAGCGAGCGCTCCTGCCCAGGTGGCTCCCGGTGCTGTCAGCCCCTCCTCACCAACTGCTCAGCTCTGACGCCTCCATCCCCATCTGCAGGCCCCCAGACCTTGTCACTTACTGCAGGGGTGTCTCATGGAATTCTATCCGTCTCCCAGGACAGAGGGAGGAGGGAGGGGCTGAGGTAGCGCAGGCCACACTGAGAGCTTGATGCTGCTGGAGTGGGGACCCCAGGAAGCCAGGAAGGCTGCCACCAAAGGGCGGCCAGGCTTTCAGCCACCTGGACACCAACCTCCTGTCTTCTTTCCTGAAAAGGACACCTCTCTGGGGCAGACATCTGGCTCCATGACAGCTGACTGGAGGCTGGCCAGGGCGGGGGAGGGGTTGTCTATGAGGAGAAGACCCTGCATGGGAGTTCAGGGCCTGGATTCTGGCGGGGCTCTGGGCAGGAAGCTTTCCCTCCCTGGGCCTCTATCTCCCCAGCTGTGTGTGTGTGTGTGGAGGGGAGCAGTGATTACACCGATACTCCCGATTCTTTGGATCTGAAACCAGTGGTGGCACGTGTTGGGGGACGGGGTGGCAGGGTATCAGAGTCACCCTGGGAGTACGCCCAAGAATCTGCTGCTCTGAACCCCAGTTAGCCTGGGGAACCTGCACTCTTACACCGGGGGTACTGATGTGACGGCCTGAACCCCTCTGAGAATTGCTGCAAGCAGGCTCCTTCGGTGGGTCCCTGCCTGGCCACATAGCAGGCCCTCACTCTGACCCCGACCCTGGGAGGTGCCAGGTACTGGCACTGGGGAAACTCCCAGAGGGATTCAAAGCATGACCTTTCAGAACGCAGCAGGTCACCTGGGGCTAGCGTCCTGCATTGCCCTGTCTCTACAGCGAAAACTACCAGCTTCTTGCTGCTCAGGCTGGTCCCAGGTTCCCCATCTCTAGATGATACCACCGGGGACTGATACCACCGGTGCCTCGCGTGGGGCTGCTGTGCGGATGAAATGACTTAGTCATGTCAAGGGTCTGAAGCTGTGCCTGCCCACCCAGGGCATCCGGGAACGTCCGGGCTCCGAGAGGCTGAGACAACCAGCCTCGGGACTCAGTGGAACCGCCGTAGGAAACAGCTCCCCATCTTCTTTGCTTAAAGAAGAGCCAAAGTAAGGCGTTAAGTTTATACATTCATTTTGCTACAGACGGGAGAATTTAAATAGCTTTCTAAAAGGTATTTTTAAAAACCGCTTTTCAATGCTCTATTAAAAGGTTCTCTGCCTCACTGTGGACTCTCTGCAGCTGCCGAAAATACTACGAAAATTACTGAAGTGCAGTCTACGTGGGCTCTAGGCGGGTTTGCCAACTTGCTTCGCGTTTCATCCGAAACACAGGCGCTCACTCTGCTCCGTGATCCGGGAGCCTCGTGGAAGCCTGTCCCTGCCCAGAGACCTGCCGTGGACCCGGGGGCCTCCTTCCTAAAGACTCTCCTTCCTTAGTTTATGGAATCACACCGGTCACTTCCCTCCTGGTAGCCTCTGCGCATCCTCTTCTCGTGACCTCTGAATGTTGGGGTTCCTCTGGGCTCAGTCTCTGGTCCCCTTCTTGTCTCCCACAGCCTGACCCCTGAACTCTCTAATTCCTGGTTCAAGTCCTGACTTCCGCCAGAGGCCCTGGCGGGGTCCAGGTGAGAGGATGGTGACGTGAAGCAGGGCAGAAGCAGGGGGGTGTGGGAACTCATACCCCTAGTTTCAAACCCATAACATCTACTGTCTATTTGATGATGTGCTGTGGCGTGAATGGCCCCCTGAAATCCATGTGTTGAAGCCTCAACCCCAAGTGTGATGGGAGTTAGAGGTGGGGCCTCTGGGAGGTGATTAGGGTTACATGAGGTCATGCGGGTGGGGCCCCCTGATGGGATTGGTGCCCTTACGTGAAGAGGAGGGAGAAGAGGGGGAGACCAGAGCTCTGTCTCTCAATGACGTGAGGACACAGGCAGAAGACAGCCATCTACAAGCCAGGAAGCGGCCTCTCACCAGGCAGCACATCTGCTGGCACCTCGATCTTGGACGTGCAGCCTCCGGGACTATGGGAAATAAATGTCTGCTGTTTCAGCCGCTCGGCTGTGGTGCTCTGTGATAGCAGCCTGAACGAGTCAGGCAATATGTCTACCAGGACACCACAGCACGGCCAAAGCAGCTCTGGGACCTCCGTCTTCTCTTGTGTGTATGTGGCATCACCGCCCGCCCAGTTCTCTCGGCCCTGAATCCACCTGTCACCTTGATTCCTCCCTTTGCCTTAACCTCATGTGCAAACCATTAGCAAGTGTTGTCAACCTCTACTCAAGAGAGACCCCAGACCGCTGTCCCTCCCCACACCCCGCTGCTTCTGCCCTGGTTCACATCACCATCGTCACCATCGTCTCCCCAGGGCCCCCATGCCTCCACTTGGCCTTTTCACAGACACCCATTTTGTCCTTGTCAATAATAACAGTAAGAATACCAACAATGGCCAGAGGGAGCTTTAAAAATGCATCAATCAGATCGAGTCACCTCCCTGCTTAAAATGTCCCAAGGCTCCCCTGTACTTTTGAGTAAAATCCGCACACCTTGCCCTTCCTCCAGGGCCTGGGAGGTCACCCCTGGCCACCTGCTGCCCTGCCTCTGGCCCTGTCCCCCTTACTTTCTTTCTTTTCCTGTCACAGCTCAAGTGTCACCTCTTCAGAGTCATTTCCTGACCCCAGATCAGTAAGACCACAGACCTTATCACATCTCACATTTTCTTGTTCATTTGCTCATTGTTTCTGCTTCTTCCCACTAGGACCCCTGCTCATGAAGGCAGGGACCCCAGGACTCACATGCCCAGACCTAGGGTGGTGCCCGGCACACACTCTTCAATAAACACCTCTGGATGAATGAACACACGAGGGCGAGGACCTGCCCCCAGCTGTCCCCTGCATGCCACCTGAGTACTGGACGCTCTATTCTCCAGAGTGGTGGGACCCAGGCCTTTGCTGAGCCGCCCCTGACGCAGGCCTGGCTGCGTGACATGAAGGAGCGTTAAAAGGCACGACGGGTTCAGAGCGCGCGGCTCTGCAGCCCTCCCCACCACTCAGCCACTGTGCGATGTGGACCAGTCTCTCAACCTCTGAGCGCCAGTCTGCTCATCAGCATGGCAGTCCCTACCTCACGGCCTTGCTGAAGTTCAACGTCTTACTACATTTCTTGAGGTGCGTGGCACCTGACTGCCCAAATGCTGCCCAATGGCTGCAGTGGTCATTCTCACTGTTCAAATTGACAAGAGACTGGGGTGCCTGGGGGTTGGGAAGACCCCATGGAGAACCCTCATTTTCCAAGGAAAAGGCCCCAGAGGCCTCAGGGCAGGCACTCAGGACCTTACACAGAAGGCACAGACTAGTGTGCTTCTCACCTGAGCCACAGTCCCCAAGGCACCCCCTGGTGGGCCCCTGCTTTGGGCACCAGGGCACCCTGGGCTGTTGGCGCATTCCAGTGGGGCACTTCCCACATCTCAGTTTCATCGCTCATTGAATATGCCGCGTGTTCCCATAATGAAGGGAGCAGACCCCTCCCTGATGCTGGGTACAACAGAGCCTGAGCCCAGGGGATGTGCTGTGGGGACGGGGAGTGGGGTCCACAGGCAAGACAGGGAAGCAAGGAAGACCACAGCTGCAGCAGCCCTGCGTGCCTGGAGCCGCAGACCAGGAGATATGACTGGAGGGGCAGCGGAAGACCCCGCACCCCGTGCAACGAGCATTTTGGCCGGAGGAGGAATTTGGATGTTTCCTGACAGCAGGAGCCTTGGGAAGAATTCCAGTGGCCACCCGCACGTCCCCTCTGATGGCGCAGGAGGGCCTGGGGTTCCCACCTCTTATCAGGAGCCCTTTCTTGCCATTTGATTTACTTAAACAATGAAGAACTGATTAGAAGTTTTAATTGTTTCTGCAAACTTTGAGGACTTGGAACGATGTGAAAGGCCTACTTTAATGTTTTACAATAACCATCTTTTAACAAATTCTAGACTTAATGTATCCAAGAACTTGTTAAAATTCCTTCCATAGCCACTGAAGAAATGTGCTTTTGAAGTCGTTTACTTACCAATAAATTGCAATGGTCTGAAATCATTAGAAGCAAAGTAAATTGTTTTAATTGATCTGAACTTCCTTGCGACCCAGGGCCCGCGTTTCTGTGAAGTGCGCTTTCTAAAGGTCTAAAAGGACACGTTAATCTCTTTTGAATCCTGTCGTCTTTGGAGCGGTCCTTTCTCTCAGAGCCCAGGAAGGGGACAGAATCGATGGTGAGAGCAGGGCCCCTGAACCCCCCCAGAAACACTTCAGCTGGTGGGTGGGGCTTCTACTCCTGTTCCTCTCTGCCCCGGGAAGGCGCCTGGGTCAGAGAAGGAGCGTGTTCCTGTTCTCTCCTTGCCCAGGGCTGTGCTCACACGCTTTCTACATATTTATCCGGCTCTGCGGACAGGCTTCATGCACGTTGCTGTAGGCACACCGTGCATGGCAGTGAAAACAAGAGCAATGCAAGAGTGACAATATAGGAAAAGCGACGAGAGTCTGTGTCCGGTGACCTTGACGCCCAAACCGCTCCTGGGGAGAGCCCTGCCATGGTGCTCAGCAGTCGGAACTGTGACCGCTCCGTGACACGCTGCCAGAGCCTGACGCCCGTGCCCGGTCACTCGGGTGTGCAAAGCTGCCGGTCACTTCGAAAGCAAGACTGTAAAGTGACCAAAGCCACGCACGCTTCAGGACTCCTCCGGCTCCGCTCCAAAGCAGCCCTGACTGGTGGAGGGGAGGGAGGGGATGTTAGGGTGGCTGTGCCAGCTGCCCACCCCCAGTACAGTTAGTGGGAAGGGCACCTCTACCATGGCCCTTGGGAGCCACCTCTAAGTTGTGAGTGTCGAGGCCAGACTGCCCCAAATCACGGTCCTGTGTACAGGTGGCCACTGCAGGGTGCCTGGGCTTGCCCTTAGTTCTCTAGAACCAGACTGGCCTGGTGATTTTCAGGGTGTGGGGTTCCCAGGGTCCATGCAAGCTCCTCAGCCTGTGCCCGAACCTGCTTTGCTCCTGTGGAATGAGCTGCTCTTTCTGCCTGGAATATTCCTGCCTCCTAACCCATTGCTCCCAGGTTAAAATGCTCAAGATGGGCCTGTCCGGTCACCTACAGGGAGCAGCAAGGCCTTTGCCCTGGGTGTGCGTGAGTCTTCCCAGAGGCGCCCGGTTGTCAGGGCAGTGACAGTGGCTTCTGTTCCACATTCCCCCTCACCCCCAGCCCAGGGAGGTGGGAGGCCCGGGACAGTCTGCACAGGCCAAGGGGACCTCAGGGTTCAGGGTGGAGATCTCCAGGACAAGGGTGCAAGCTCAGTTCCTGTTTCCAGAGCATGCTGGGCGCTACCCCATCGAGCCAGGTGTGCCAAGGGCAGCAGATCCGAGCCGCACACAGCTCGGCCTCGTGCTGCCAGCAACAGGAAGTGGGGTGGGGGCGATCAAACACGAAGGGGCCAGGGCTGCAGCCCCACAGCCAGGAGGGCAGCCGGGTGACACTGAGCACAGTCCCTCGCCGCATTGATGGGGGGGCCTCAGGACAGGCTGTTAAATGCACAAGAGGAGAGCCTTTTACACGTCAGCCACGCCCCTCTTATTTCCCTGGAGTCAAAGGAGAAGCAAGGGCTCTGGGCCCGTCCGAGGCCTCGCCTGCCCCCATTGCCAACACCAATAGAGCAGTAGGTTTCTGTCCTACCACGTGGAACTGGCCTTGCAGGACTCACCCTGCAGGAGCTCAGAGGCAGAGACCGTGGAAATCTGGGGACATTTGGGAACGGGGTGGAAAGAACCATCACCAGCCAAGAGTCAGGGGCCTGGCCTCAGAGCCACAGACAAAAGGTGTCACGGACAGCTCTCCCCGAGCAGCACACAGGAGGTGACTGCACTCACGCAGGGGCAGTGCGTTTGCCATGTCCCCAGCACCCCAAGTCAACCCCTGCTTCTGAAACGAGACAGAAATGTCCTAGGAGGCTGGCTTGAGAATGTCTGCCTTTGTAGCCAGATGTGGGGAGGGATGTGGAGAGCCCTGCCCGGTGGGGTGGCAGGTGCAGCCCTGCTTTTTGGGTACCTTCTCCCTGCTACACCTGAGAGCAGGACCAGGTCTCTACCTCCACAGGCACATGGCAGAAATAAGGCAGGGGGACAGCCTGGCCAGGAGGAGCGGAGGTGACTGACACACTTAACCCCGCTGGCCCTCCAGGAAGAGGTGCTTGAAGCCAATCTCCTTTGCCTAAGGCGGTGGGAGCAAGATGCCCTCCCCCAGCCACACCCCAATCTCAGGGAGGAAACAAGTGTTAATGGGAAACACTTAAAATGGAAAGGGAGTCTATTTCTCCTTAACTGACTCTGGCTGCACAAAATTCTGAGAAGCGATTGAAGGTAAATTGCTTGGTTTTCAATTTTAAGCTGCACTTGTCCCAGCGCGATCTGTCTTCCCTGATGGTGGCAGAAAATGAGAAGAGCCTGGTGCCGAGTTGCCCTGCTGCCCAATAACACGGAGGGATGGCATCCTCATTTCATTACGGAAAGACAGAGTGTTCCTTAAGCAAGTTTACTGATACGACGAATTGCCCCGTCTCTTCCCTTTGGGTGGATCTCCTGCCTGGAGGCTGCTGGCCTGGCTCTGGGGGTGGCACCCAGTGGCCAGGCTGGGGGTGCCCAGACCACAACAGCAGGGGCCAGTGGCCCATCTGGCCAAGCGTGCTAGTGGCCCTGGGGTTACCCTGACCGGGGGTGAACCATATGGCCATTTTGGCCAGGGCGTGCTCAGATCTCCCCGGATGGGCTGTGTGGAGGTCCAAAGTCCAAGTTCTGGGGTCTGCCAGGCCTGGGTTAAAACTCCAGCCCCACCCCTTGCTCTGCCATGTGACCTTGGGCATGCCAAACTCGCAACGTGCTCATCTGTAAAATGCAGGCAGTGAAGGTAGTGGGGAAGGCCACATAAAAGGCGCATGCAGACCACTAGCACAGATGAACACCCAAACACTGGAAGACGTGAAGATTAGGAGGCCTTCTGCCCTCCTCGGCCCTCAGCCAGCCCTTCTGTGCTGCGAGCTGAGGGCTGCAGACTTCACAGCCCCTGCCCCCAAACCCAGCAGAGCCCAGATCCCCCAGCAGGACCATGCCAGCCGTGGGTTCTGGAGGGCAGCAGGACTGGGTGGGGGGCCACCCAGCCCGGCCCTCTCTGCTTGGCCTGCTGACCCGGGGCGATTCAGGCCTTGTCCCAGGGGTCAGGTTTCTCCTGGCTGAGAGGATAAGAAAACCTGGCAGCGGAGCCCCCCATGGGCGGAGGCTGCACCCTTCCATTGGATCCCAGCCGGAGGGGCTGTGCCAACACCTGGGGACCCAGGGCAGCGTCCTTGCCCACTGGCAGGCTAGCCCATTGCCTACCCAGCACAGCGGCGGCTGCCACACTATGTGAATGCGTGAATGAATGAAGAAACGAATGAATGAACACCGGAGACAGGCATAAACAGGGGGTGGAGCTGTGCCCCCCAGAAGCTGCAGCTCTCTGGAACGAGGGGGGATGCTTCAGAAGGTGCTGGTCACTTTTACATTCCTTGGTGGCACTTGCCTTCCAGGAAAAAAACCTTTCAAATCTCTGAGCCTGACCTCCCAGCTCTGCTCCCTCTGGGGGCTTCTGGGTCTCCACGACCCTTCCCTGGGGAGGGGGCACCCCCAGAACCCCGCCAGCCTGGGAACATGACCCTGGCCAGCGCACGTTGAAGGAGCAGAGGTTCCCGCGGAAGCCGAGTGCTCGGGTGGCCCAGGTGTCGAACCTGTCTGAGGTTCTCATCTCCAAGCACTTAATGTGAAGATAAATGGATCTGAAAGGAGCTTTTCCCCCTCAACCATGTAAACACAGAGCGGCAGACGAGTAAGTAACATTAGGTCTGACACGGGGAAGCTGTGAGGTATTACTCACCCTGATAAGTTTAATGTATAATTTAGAAACATATCATCAGAATGGGAAAAAAGGGAAGAACCTCTTAAATAACTCTGAAAGATACTCAGCTCTGAAATCACGGGCTGTTAGCACTGACGGTGCACAGCCAAACCCCCAGCAGGCAGACCCACCAGCTCTGAGTGACTGGATTTACATGGGTCCTCGAGCAGAGTGTGCTACAAAGGGAAGATGCCCTTTCCAGAAGGGGGGACCTGGGAGACGTCCTCCTGACCACAACCTGCCCGGGGCCTCTGCTGGCACAGCAGGGACGCCTGCAGGGGTCAGGCTGGGTGTGGACAGGCTCAGCCCCTGGCAGGCTGCAGGCTCTGAGTGCCCCCAAGGCAGGGGGTGGGGAGCATGCCCCGAGCCGCCACTCCCCTGCTCCTGCTGGGGATGCCCCTTCCCCTCACTCAGACCTGCGGGATAGCAGGGAGAGCATGCAGACAGACTGAGTGGCCTGGGGACAGGAACAATTCCTGCATTTATGCCCCTCTCCTGGGAGCTAGTGGTGGGTGTGTGTGGGTCTTCAGGGAGTGGATGTGTGCACGTGACATACAAGATGGGGTACAATGGGGGGACTTCAGGGACGTCACAGGCTCCGCCCCTGAAATGTGTGGGCCACTGGGTCAACAAGCACCTCTTGGGTGATGCAAACCCCTCCCCAACAACAGGATGGGGGAGCCCCTGTCGGGTCCTTTGTATTCCTCCATCCCCAAGGCAGCTGGGACATCAGAACACTGGTTCCTGGCTCAGCCACCTGCCAGCCACAGCGCTGAGCCCGTGTGGTCTTCTCTGTAATGTCACGGGGCTATAACACCCCCGCCCCGAAGATGTGAGGCTCCGGTGGGAACCTCCCCCCACCATCACCAAGAGCCAGAGCCAGCAGGTGTGCCCAGGGCGGGCAGCCTGCTCTCCTTTTCAGGTGCTTCTGCCTGAGGAGCCCAGGGCAGCCTGCTGACGTGGGAGGGAGCTTCGGGCTAACAGGTGAGGGCAGGTTAGGGGTGCAGGGGTTCACAGTCCTGGCTGCTGCCAGACCCACCTGGGCGCTTTAAGAAATAAGCTGTCCGTGCCTGGGTCTGCCTGGGGACAGGCCATGGTGCTGGTGTTGTTTGAAAGCTCCCAGGTGGTCTCATCTGCAGGGTGTAGGTCTCGGGTCTGGAGGCGGCACCGCCCCGGGGCCCTTGGGAGAGTGTGGGCGTCATCTCAGGCAGCGGGAAGTCCAGATAAGCTCCTTTTCCAATAAAGGGGAGGACTCGGCTATTTGAATCAAGGACATTGCCCGGATTTCTGAAGTTTTATCTTCAGAGCAAGTCCATAGTCACCACCTGCTCTGCTTTAATACAAAGGGCTGCACCCACGGCTGGCCCTGAGACAGACGGACAGGAGGGAGCTGTCCATGGTGCTGGGAGCCCGGCCGTCCGGGGACGTGCACAAAAGATGCCTGTGGCAGAAGAGGGCCCTGGCTGGAAACGGGACCCCCCTCCTGAAGTGCCTCTAGTCTTGCCCTCCTTCTGTCCTCATTCTGCCTCCTTCCCAGTCCCCGCTGCCTCCCCAGGAACTGCCCTGCCCACCCTGGTCTTTCCGAAGGTCTGTTGTGAGGATTGCTGGCAGGAACAATGCGCCTGCCTCTGAAGGCTGGCCTGGCCCGCCAGGGAGTGGATCTGGGCTGGGGAACTAGACACACTGACGTCAGCAGACCGGCACATGGGTAAGGAGTGGCCAAGAGGGCAGGCGGAAGGTGGGTTAGGCACGGGCTGACTTGAGCAAAGGCCTGGAGGCCGGAAGCTCGCGGTGGATCAGGTATCTGCCAGCTTGTCTGAGGTTCAGTTCAGCCATCTGCTTCTCTGTACACCCCAGGATGTGTGAACTGAGACCTCCAGTTCTCACATTCCCCCTTTTGCCCTTTGAGGCCATCTGTTCTTACCCTCCCACAGCCCCTTCTCCACCCTGCAGCCAGCACAAGCCCATGTTCACACTCTTCCTGGCTTCCTTCCTCAGTTACAAAGAAACCCCAAGTTCTTACAAGAATTGCTGAATCCATCTGCCCCCTGGTCACCTCTGCAGCCTTGTCGCCCACTTGTCTCCTTGCACGTCCACTGGAGGTGCACTGGCCTCCTGGCTATTCCTCAAATCTCGAAGCTCACTCTCACCCCAGGGCCTTTGCACATGCTTTTCTCGTGACTGGAACTGCTTTCCGTCAGATATTTCATGGCCCATTTGCTCCCTTCATTCAGGTCTCTGCTTAAATGTCACCTCTGCAGAGGTCCTTTCTCGGACACTGTCTCAAACCTTGTGTGACTCTTCCCCTACTCTCTTTTGTTTTGTTACAGTATTTATCACAATCTGAAATTATAGTACAGACCCACAATCCAATTCCAAAATCCATAAAGCTCTGAAAACCAAACCTCGTTCATAACTCATTTGGTGGCAAAACGTGATCTGAACTGATGTGAGGCTATTTATAGCCTTGGTTCATCCCTCTTAGCGTGAATATTCATACATTTTGCTGCAGAAATATTAATGCGTTTGATTACAGAGTGTTGCTCCATACCCCGCTGGGGATGTTACATAATATATGGTCTGCGCACCGTATCACGGTTTTAAAATGCGAAGTCTGAACGCCCCAACCAGGCTTCCAAACCTTGGCACTACCGGCATCACAGGCTCGATAATTCTGTGCCACGGGGGGCTGTCCTGAGCATTGCAGGATGTTAAACAGCACCCCGGGCCTCCACCCCCTAGATGCCAGTAGCTGTCCCCCCAGCTGTGACAACCAAAAATATTTCTAGACATTCCAAATCGCCCCCAGTTGAGGACCACTGGCTGAAGTGCGTCTGGCCTAAGGAGTTTCAACTGAGGGATTATGGACCTCAGTCTACTGATTCGTGTACCTGTGGGATGTGAGTTCCCTGGGGGCAGAAATTGTATGTATTCTGTTCTCTGCTATGTCCCCAGCACCTCGAAAAGTGTCTGTTGAAGAGTTGGCACTTAATAAATAATTGTTGCATAAAGAAATAAAGAATTCTGTGGTTTCTTCAGCAGACACCTGAGGTCCTCGCCCCACGGGTTTATCAGAATGCCCTTCAGATGCTCCCCTCCCAGGAGAGTGCAGTGAATACCCCGCTGTCTATCCTGGCTCCTCTCCAGGAATGCAGTAATACCCCGAAGGCACTACTGAGGGTGTGGGGCTCTGGGCAGCTGCCCAGCTTCTTCATCTGACCCCACTGCCACTAGGGAGTCTGGACACTGTCAACCTCAGATCACTGATCCCTAGAGAGGGGACAATGAGTCTTGCCCACGTCTTGAGAGACAGTGCCTTATAAAGGGCTAGACATTCATCTACTATACGGAGTTGACTTCCCTTTATCTTCTTGTGAACCTGGTACAGGTATGGGGGTGACATAAGGGCCTCGTGGGCCAGGACTAACTTGTGAGGGGCCAGAGCCACCAGATGACCCTCAGGATGTGATCATGGATAGGCTGAGGGAGGAGAGAGGGGAGGACGGTGGTCCTCAGGGAGCCTTGCTCTCTGGCTTTGACCCTGGTAAAAAGTGCTCAAGGCAGATTACATGCTGTGGGAAAGGCTATTGGGTCCCACTCACATGTACATCTCTGTCCAGTGATAGTTCAGCCTCTGCTTGCTTACCCCCAGTGGTGGGAATCTCATCCCCTCCTGGGACAGCCTACTCTATCAGAGGACAGCTCTAACAGTTAAAAAGACCTGCCTTTTATTGAACTGAAATCCCGTAGCCATACGTACTGGTCCCACCCTGTTTTCCAGAGCTCATAGCACGAGACAGATGCACACACCATAATACTTCTGGCGTTCTCGGGCTCCCTACTTCACATCGACACAGGGACGCCAATATTCTTGGTTTTCCCAGGACAGTCCCAGTTTTAGTCTCCACATTGTATTAACAGGGGGAATAACAGAACGCCTTTCATTCCCCCAGGGAGGCGGGTCAGGGAGGGGACCCACTAAGGAGACCAGACTTCCTGCTAAAGAGACCAGAAGACTTCCTCCTAAAGACAAAGCCCAGCCACTCTCCACCAACGACACATCCAGTCCTCAGCCTCCCTTTCAGATTCCTTCTTAGCTGATTCACACTGGAAGTTTCCAGACTATGTGTACTCAAGGCCTGGGGGGGGGGGGTGTTCTTTTACACCCAGCAGCTGGGGGCTGACAGCAGGTGATACTGGGTGCTAGAGGGGTGGGCAGGCGTAAGGCAACTCTATCTGGGACGTGGCTATGGACCCTATAGCACAGACTGCGGTTGTCCCCGGTGTCCTTTCCCTTCTTATTCCCCGGAGCCCAGTCTCCTGGCACACAGCCACCTGGACTACAATGACATTTCCTAGGTTCCTTTGCAGCTAGGTGTGACCATGTGACTGAGCTCTGGTTAATCGGATGTGAGTGAAAGGGGTGTGTGCAAGTTCCAGAAAGTGTTTGTAAAAGGAGGGTCTGTGCTCCTCGCCTTCCTTCCTGGTGGCTGGGATGCAGACATGACAGCTGGAGTTAGAGCAGCCGTACTGGCCCACACGCTGTGGGAGTGGGTGGCAAAGCAACAACATAGAAGGAGCCTGGGTCCCTTGGAAACTGAGAAGCTACCATACGAACCCTTTAGAGCCTGTTAGTTTAGGTTTTCTGCCACTCGCAGCTGAATCCAACTCAACGAATTCAGAGGCCATGCAAATCTTTCTGCCGGAGAGAGAGTCACAGAAGACTCATTCATGGCCACACCCAAGGTGTGGAGGCTGGAGGCTGGTGAGGGCAGGACGGTGAGGCCCTCAGTTAAAGCATTGCATTATGGGAAGGATGGAGAGCTCCATCCAGGCAAATGTACAGGAGACAGCTCCTTCTTCCCTGAGCAGCCACTACGTGGGCTGTCTTTTCTGGGAGTTGCCAGTTCCTGGGAAAGGAGGTCTCTGCTTTCCCTGGACACAGGCTCCCAGAGGCACTCCAACTTTTGGGGATCAGAGACAGCTCCTCCCATTCTTGAGAGTTTCAGAAGCAACAAATGCTGCTTCTGTCCTCCAGGAGAAAGCATCCCCAGAAAGCTCAGCATAATAGGACTAATAAGACTGAGAGGGAGCCTGCTGGCACGCTGGACTTGTCAACCACTGTTACTTAGCCCTACAGCAACCATGTGACAAACACAGGGGAGGCACCCTGGTCCTCTTACGACAGATGAGGAAACTGAGGCACAGCTTAAAGGAGCTGCTCAAAGCCCCCAGTATAGAGTTGGAAACTAGAACCAAGTGGTTTGAACTCCAGAAGCAGTGGACCTTCCATTGCAGAAAACTCGCAGCAAGAGGCTGCTGACAGACTCCCAGAGCCGAGAGGGATGCAGAGGTCCAAGGAGGGTGGGAGACTCAGCCAGGGCACAGGGCCGGTGTCCCCAAGGGGCTGTGGCCATGCGTGGCATGTCCTGTCTCTGAGGGGCTGGCCCATGGCCTGGGGGAGGGTGAGTGGGCCCTTTGGCTCTCCCAGGCACCAGCCTGGTCCGCCTCGCCTCTTGTTTCCTGGCACCCGGCCCCTCCATTGTTTCTGTACTTTCTCCAAATTAAAAACCCATTGCTGCCCCTTCCTAGGTAAAAAGAGTTAATTTTCAATTCGAGTGTGTGGGAGGGTGTCCCCGGGGAACGGAGTAATGAAGCCACTAGTGCTACTTGCAAAACAAATAGATAAATCAATGTTTCAATTTTCTCCATGTGAGAGAACGGGCTGCGTTGCTTAGCAATTCAAAGAACATTACTGCGGCTCTCAGAGGCAGCCATAAGCGCTAAGAAAGTTGCTGGGGTTTGAGCCACATTAGAATGACAACCAAACTTACACTCTCAGGGCTGCAGCCAGTTGGAGCCAAGGACGGAGGCTGCTTCCAAGAGAAATACCTTCAAACCATCCTGTCTCCCAGTGGGGTGGAGGTGGGAGCCCCCCTGAGCAGCTGGAGGGGACAAGCCGAGGCCACACTACACCAGTGGCACCGACAATGCCCAGGGCAGGGCCGTCTGATCCTTTTGGGCTTCCCTAGAGAAAAAAGGGGGTGCCTGCTTTCCCTGGGCTGCCCAGGAACCCCAACCCGGCCCGGCCCTGCCAGGCTGCCTCCATCCTCAGTCCTGATTCCATCAGGCCCCTGGTTTCTGCTCCCACGCCTCCCGTAGCTCCCAGCACCCTGGGGACTCAGGCATTGAGCACTGCACAGCATCCCACTTTCTCAACAAGTTTTAGAGGTAGTTTTCATTATTATCCCCATTTTACAGATGAGGAAACTGAGGCTCGGCAAGGTTATGTGGCTTTCCCAAGGCCACCCGGTCAGGATGTGGCATTTTCCACTATATTTCACTGAGCACCTCTATGTATAAGGCTTGTGACTGACACGGGGTTAGGGGAGAAGTTGGTTGGGGAGGGGATACCCAGACCCTCCCAGGGCAGAGTCCAATCCCAAATTCGCCTTCGACCAGCAGCCTAAGCCAGGGAGACGAAGCCCATGAGGGGTTCAGCACAATGCTTGGCACGGGGAGTCCTTTCCTAGGTGCTGGGGTTCTTTGACCTGCAGGCCATGGCAGCCACTGGTGTCATCAAGAATGAATGGTCGTGTCAGTGCCCGATGTAACTGTCCTAACGCCGGTGTGAGCCTGTGTCCTGACCCGCCCAGGCCCTGCACCGGCGCACTGCGTACTGAAGGCCCTTTGGCGGCTGTCGGGTCCGTAATGAGGGGCCAGAGGCAGGGTCAAGAGACAAAGCCCAACTGCCTTGGCCTGGCATCCGTCTCCTGGTCTCCCCCTACCTCCCTCCTGCCTCTGACCCCCTGCCCTCCTCATTGCCGTCTCTGGCCACACTGTTCCTTGCCCACATATCCCCCACCCAGGGACTTCTGAAGTCCAGTGGGAGCTCACGTGCTTCCCCAAGGCCGGCCAGCTTGTGTTGCCCACATGGGTGGGTCCACACTTGTTAGTAGCTCCTTCATGTGTGGTTCTGCCTGACATCTGGCCCATGGGGAAAGGGCCACGTGTCCCCGTGGTGTCTGCCATGCTCCTATGTGACCCTATCATGGCTCCCCACCCCTGGAGCTCAGGACCCATCTCCCCCCCCCCCAGGTTTCCCCACGTCCACAGGTCTCCCCATCTTGAGGGCTGTTCCTTCTCCACTTGCCTCACTGTAAAGCTCCCAGGGACCTGCCCACATGTCACATCTTTGTGGCTACCCCCAGGTAGCCCCTCGCAGAGCCTTCCCCATCCAGTCAGGACAGACAGACTTCTGCTGCCTCAGTTTACATATATCTCCTCTCTCAGACTGCGAGCCCCCGAGGGCAGGGACAGGAGGCCCCAGCTCCCAGCCCTGTGCTTGGCTCAGAAACAGCCTGTGAGCTGACCAGACATGGGGTGGATTTAGCTAAACAGCCCAAAGTTCCTGGTGTCACCGTTTGTCACAGGAAATGCCACTACGTGGGTGCCACATCCCAGGCCCCATGAACTGCGCCGAAGCCAGTGATGACAGAGAAGGCCACGCATTTCCAGAGTTCAAAAATTTAAGAAAATAGACTTTGGAGTAAAACCAACCAGAACTGAGATCCTGGCTATGCTACCTCTAAGTGCTGAGAGCTCGGACACATCCTGAGCGGCCACTCGCCTCATGTACAATGGCAGGAAATAACTGCCTCCTCCAGGGCCACCATGAGGTCACGTAGTGATGCCCGGGGCCCCGCTGATGCCACCACGATTACCGCTATGCTGCCATGGCATGAATCTGCGTGCTCTCGGGAAGCTGTCCTGACTTCTCCTTTGGTCAGACGCCCTGTACCTGTCCTGGGGGCTCGGAGGGCTGAAGGTCAGCCCAGAACAAGCCCCATTTCCCAGCGCTCGCCTCAGCCATGGGCACCCTCTCCCGCAGCACCCAGGTCTCAAGCTGGCCCAGGATGGCAGAGGTCAGCCCCATCTACCTGTCCTTCCTTTCATAAACCCGAAGCTCTGTGCTCACGGAAGGCGGAAGGTTGAGCTAAACTTGCTGGCTGTGCTCCCCGGGGCAGCGGGTGGTGGTGGAAAAGCCTTTGCCCCATTTCCATGGGAGCGTGGCCACCTGTTGCCATGGAAGCAGGAGCAACTTGGGTCCATGCTGTGTGTGCACCTTGTCAGTGAGGGCTGAGGACAGGTGACCTGGCCTTTCCCCAGCAGCGGCTGTGGGACCTTAGGGTGAGGAGAAAGGAGCTTCCCGAGATAGGTCACTGGCAGATGACACGGGGACGTGGGCACACTTGGCTCAGTTCTTGGTCCTTGGAGGGTCCAGGGCCTTGGTTTTCTGTGTGACGGGGAGTCACAGAACTGCTGACACATACTGCCCTGCAGCAGGCCACCTCCTTCATCCTACCCTCCAGCTGGGAGGACTGGGACCTTGAGAGCATCTGGTGTGACCCCTGAGGTTTAGTCAGTTTCCCTACATTGTTTCAAGAGAGATGTTAACAGATGTGTGTAGGAAAAGGGAAAACGCAGTTGCCAGGTCCTTTTGGAGACAATGAGTTTGGGAAGCATGCCTGTTATCCCACTGGGGATTCTCAATGTGATGTTAACATATTTCTAGGAAAACCTGTCAAACTTGTTTTATCCATCATTTTCCAAAGTTACCTGATCATGGAACCCTGTTTTTGTGGGACAGCAAAAAACAGTGACCTTTAAATACGGTTTAGAAATGATGCTCTAGACCAGGGGATGGCAAACTAGAGTCCACAGGCCAAATCCGGCCCCCCTCCTGTTTTTGTAAATGAAGTTTTATAGAAACACAGCCAGCCAATTCACGTACGTATTGTCTATGGTGGCTTTCCTGCTCCAAAGTACAGAGGAGTAGTTGTGCTAGAGAGCACAAAGCAGAAAATACTATCTGACCCTTTAAGAAAAAGTTGGCTGACAATTGGCTTTAGTCCAAGGCCTTCCGAGGCCATTTTAAAGAATGCAGGCTGGTGTGGGTGTAAAGAACATCAACCCATTTATTTTTTATTTTTATTTTTTTTTTACCACTAGAACCATTTCCAGTGAGGAAAGACACCTGATGCTAAAATAAATAAATAAATAAATAAAAATGCATCTCATATTCCAAAGAAAATCCTGGGCTTGAGTCTGCGCTGGGGTTCTCCTCCAAGAGGGCTTCCGGGGAGAACGACCAACGCAGGTGAAATCCCTGAGTGTCACAGCCAGCCATTAGGGGGCGCCCTGGTCTGTGGCAATGACAAGGAGCTGTGATGCCTTTGGCCCTGCTTCCTGGCATCCCTCCTGGGGAGGCGGGTTGGGGGAGGATGGGGCTTCTCAAAACTCGTTCATCTCAAGGCAAATAGAAACACCATTGGGAGGACTTCCGAGCCCGGAGGCACACCTTGCTCTCCACACCAGACGTGCTTCTGCAGCACCCTGGCAGGCCCCGGTCCTAGGCAGCCAGAGGTGACTGGACCCGAGGAGCGTCTGCCCCAGGCCTCTAGTCTCACAGCTGAGGACATGACGCTGGCCTTGTGGATCCTTCCCACTATCAGTCTTGGGCTGCTGCTTCTTAGCGCCCCTTAAATTCAGCCGCGTCTACTTTCAGAGCCGTGAGTCATACCTTGTCAGCAAGTGCCCAGTATTTGCAACTGATTATCCCTCGTCCTCCTACCTCCTGCTCTGACAGACCCTACACACCCCTGCCAGACAAATGTCTCTCAAACAGGACTTTCACGGTGCCAAGCTTCTTCTCAAGGATTGTCGCTGTCTCCCTAGTGCTCGCCCTCGAAACTGCCGTACCTGCTTTGAATACTCTCCACAACATGACCCCACTGTGCATGGCCCCTAGTCCCCTGTACCCCAATACTCAGCCTCCCTGCAGTCAGGCCCATCTCCCTGCTCCTTGATCACTCTCTTCTGCCACCTGCCTCCCTGAAGTATCCAGGGAAGCAGGAACTGGAGAATGGGCATAATAAATACGTGACGTGTGCCTCCTCTTCCCCTGCCTATACCTGTGCCAGACATTGCTAATCGATCGTGGCACTCTTTCTCTCTGAGCCAGAACTCAGACTTCCCTTGACACGTGTTATTAAAAGTAATGAATCCTATTTGCCATCATCTTGCTGGGGTGGAAACTGAGGCCCTGGGAGGGGAAGTGACTAGCCCGAGATCACATGGCCACTGGAGGCAGAGCCAGGCTTAGATCTCCCGTTTCCCTCCTCCTGGCCCAGGTGGGCCATCTGCAAACTCTGGACCCACAAACAAGCAGGAGGGACTTAGCCCCGTAAGAGGCTGTGCTCCCGGGCTGAGGTGCACCCCCCTTCCCTACTCCTCTGCTTGGCGGGTGTGATTTTGATGCACTGGACATAGGCAAGCAGCCATCCTGAGAGGCTGACCGGGGCAGCATGGCGTGGAGGAGTTACGAGCAGAGGCTACTGAGTTAGGCCACCTTGGGCTCAAGTACTAGCTCCTGCACTTGTGAGGCTTAGCACACAGTAACCAAAAGATGTCAGCTGACGTTTACTAAGTGTCCACCAGGGGCCAGGGACAGAGCCAAACCCTCCACATGAATTTTTCATGTGCCCCTCCCGCCCTCTGAGCCAGCAATATGCACCCGCTTTACAGATGTGACCACAGAGGCAGAGAGGAGAATTTTGCTGGGTCAGGGAACTTGCGTGTGGAGAGGCAGAGGTTGGACGTGGCGCTACAGCCCAGAGACCAGCAATGGTTCTGTGGGGGTTATTACTGAGTTGGGTCTAAGCGCAGGCACGAGGAAGCCAAAAGCAGGTGAGTCTGGGACCATCCAAATGACAGTGGCAGCTGGACAGCAAGCTGCAGTCAGGGAGCCTGGAACTCTGGCCCTGTCTCAGCCAGCCTGACCCCTTGCCTTGCTCTGCTGACCCCTGAAAGTCCAATGACCTTTCCGAGGAAGGTGGAGAAGGCTGAGGGTGGGCAGAGCTGGCTGGAGATCCATCCCTGTGGAGAGGGAGTTGGGTAAACAGCCCTCCCTCTCGGGAAAATGACCCTGCTGGTCCCGGAGTTAAAAATAGAGGCATATCGATCGGGGCCGTGCCCAGCGCGAGTTATTAGAGCTTCATTGGCAAAATGACTGGCTTGAGTCAGCCCCTCAGGTAATTTATTTTTCCACTCAGCTGGCCAGGGAGCGTCCCTCGCACATCCTGGGCTGTGCAAATGAGACTTGCGTGTTCCCCAACACCATGGCTCACTCACCCAGCGCCTGGACCCGGGGAGGAGGTGCCGCCTAGCCTCTCTGTTCCTGTTCAGACACTGCACTGGTTCCCTTGTAATTAATAACATCTGGAAATGCCTGTTTGGAGGACAATCTCACAAGTTTAGGAGACCAGCTCACAGCCCCCAGCCCGAGGCTCAGAGCTCAGCACATGACATTGTGTCCTCTCCTGTCATCACCTGGCCGTCTCTTGGGTGGGTACCTGCATGGGCACCCCGAGCCCGCTCTGGGCCGTGGCGGTGGTCAGACCCTGTCCCTGGCCTAGGTGGGCTCTCAGGCTTCCTGAAGAGGCTCCCAGGAGGCGAGGACGGGTGTGAAGACCACAGTAGTGGCTCATCCATTAAAGACACTGGGAACTACAAGGTTTCCTATCCTGGAGGCAAGCAACCTCCCCAGCCGACTCCCTCAGCTTTCTGCTCCCCCAGGGCTCTCACCCATCAGGAATGCACATGTCACTTAGCTGGTGCACTGGGTTAAACAGTGTCCCCACAAAACTCATGTCTACCTGGAACTTCAGAACATGACCTTATTTGGACATAGGGTCTTTGCAGAAGTCATTGGTTAAGGTGACATCATACTGGGTCAGGTGAGTCCTAGATCCAGTGACGGTCCCTCATAAGAAGAGGAGACACACAGGGAGAAGGCCTCGTGAGGACGAGGTGGAGATGAGAGAGATGCAGCTCCAAACCGGGGAAGACAAGGACGGCCGAGTCACCGGAAGGGAAGGGGCCTGGAATGGATGCTCTCAGAGCTTCTGGAAAGAACTAACCCTGGTGATGCCTTGCTGTCAGACTTCTGGCTTCCTGAACAATAAGTTTCTGTTTTTAAGCGCCCCCCACCCCAGTCTGTGGTACTTTGTTATGGCAACTGAGGGTCAAAGTCCCCTTCCTGGAAACTCCACAGAGCGCATGCCCAGGTGGCAGGGAAGCTGTGAGGCCTGGAGCACAGGCAGACTGCCAGGCTGCAGCTGACGAGATGGTGCCCTTTCTGAAGCCTCAGTTTCCTGGACTCTAAACGGGAACAGTAACCACCCTCACCAGAGGGCAATGCATCTGAATGAAAGTGCTTTGTCAACTCCACTATGTGGCCCAGGGCCAGGGCGGTGGTGACGTGGGAGCGGGGCCCTGGCACTCTGAGGGTTAAGTGGGTGCCTTGCAGACCTTCCTGTTCCGGCTCCATCCATCTGCAGGGGGCTAACCTCCACGCCTGGAGCTGTTCTGTTGGGCTTGCCTGGTGCAAGGATTTGAGGTCTGGTCCAGGGAGAGACCCTTAGAACTAGAAACACAAATATGGCTCAAAATTAAGACACTGCTTCCTAGCAGAACACGGGCAGGAGTGAGGCTGTAATGAGTTCAGACACCAGCTGCCTTGTTCTCCAGAAGAGGTGGGGGGAGAGGAGGGAGGGAAGGAGGGAGAGAGAGAGAGAGGGAGGGAGGGAGGGAGAAAGGAAGGGAGGGAGGGAGGCATCTCCACAGGTAGCTGGAGCTCAGACTTGGTTTCTCATCAGATGGGACCTTAACCACCCCTCGGTCTTTTATTTTTGTCTTTTATTTCTCTGTTTTCAGCAAACTTCCTTGCCTTTCAAGATGGCAGAGTGGGGAGGGGCAGGGAGTGCATTGCTGCTGAGCACTTACAGGCCTGGCTCTGCAAGGGACTCCTGATAAAAACTAATATCAGAACAGTTTCCAGGGCCCTGGCTGAGGCCACATGCAGCCCAACTCCCAACCCAGCTGGTGACTGCTGACACCGAGGCTAGCCCTCAGCATGTGTGCAGCTTGGCAAGCGTTCGCCCTCAGCTTCCCCTCTCTGAGTGTTTCCTGACTGAGGGGACATGGTGATGGGGACTGGGATCCAGGGCACATTGACCTGGATGGTGCAAAGACAATGATGGTGGTGGTGGTGGTAGTGACGGTGATGATGGTGGTGATGGTGGTGATGGTGATGGTGATGGTGGTGGTGATGCTGGTAGTGACGGTGATGATGGTGGTGATGGTGGTGATGGTGATGGTGATGGTGATGGTGGTGGTGATGGTGGTAGTGACGGTGATGATGGTGGTGATGGTGGTGGTGACGGTGATGATGGTGGTGATGGTGATGGTGATGGTGGTGGTGATGCTGGTAGTGACAGTGATGATGGTGGTGATGGTGGTAGTGACGGTGATGATGGTGGTGATGCTGGTAGTGACAGTGATGATGGTGGTGATGGTGATGGTGATGAGGGTAATGATCAACATACACTGATCACCTTAGAGCCGTCAGGCAATGTTCTAAGAACTTTCCAAATATTAACTCACTCAATCCTTGCAACAACCCTATTAGGTAGGTAATAGTGTGTTTCCCATTTTACTGATGTGGGGACAGACACTGAGAGTTACTGGTTGTACCTGAGGCCACACAGATGAAGGTGGCAGAGCTTAGTTTGGATCCTAGACAGCTTGTTTGGGACTGGATTTCCTCTTCACCTTTCAGTGGGTGGTGGGCAAGGCCAGGGTGAACGCATAGCGCAGACTTGGAAGTCCATGGGACTCGCCCGAGCAGTTTGTGAGAATACAGCTTCCAGGGCCCCTAACAGTCTCTGCGGCTGGGGCCTGGGGACATGCATTTCTCATTAGCTGCTTAGGTGCTTCTGCTGTAGCCACCCCAGCAGACTCGTGGGCAACTGAGCTGAATTAGTGGCTCCCTCGGAGGAGGGATTCTGGTCCTGAAAACTGGCCTGGCAGGGCAGCGACAGAGCTCTCCCCCCGTCCCCGCCCAGCAGCAGACACTGCCCTGCCCACGCGGGTGTGGGAGGACCAGAGGGGAGGCCGTGCCCAGGGTCAGCCTGAGAAGCCGTCGGCCGGCTGCCCTCACGGCCCATCAGATAGAATGACAATTCCTAGCAGAGGGTTTACTTTCTATTTGAATCTCCTCATTTGAATTCTAAAAACTAAAAAACTGAAAGGGACCTCGGTGATGGGTCACGTCACCCACCACCGTCTAAAAGTCCACTCCGGCCTCACATGTTGCCCACCCCTCCGTGCTTATCCTCTCGCTGGCACACACCACTACGGCACTGCGCGTTTTGCTCAGCTCTCGTTTCTTAATTCTCTTTCTCCGTGGGGCAGGGTTTGGGTTGCCTTTGTTCTTAGCACTAATACACAGCAGGCACACAATAAATATTTGCTGAGTGAATGACTGAGCCCCCAATTTTACAGCTATGTAGCACTTGGCAAGTCCTTGAACCTCTCCAGGCCTCAGTTTCCCCCATGGGCACAAGAGGTACAGTCCTCGGGGGCTGTGGTCTCTTCACACATCTAAGTATCACGGTCACCCTTACACTCAGACACCACGGCTGCGAGCAGCGCACTGGCTGCCATCATCCAGTCTCAGGATGGCGGTCCAAACCAAAGCCAAGCCAAGGGCTTCCTACAGTCTGACCCTCTGGTGAAGATAAAACTTGCTGCAACCACAGCACTGGGCTCCTCTCCAGGCCTTGGGCGTGGACGGCTGGGCCAGAGTAGGCGCAGAAGGCACAGGGAGGCTCAGGCCCCAGCTGGCCCCTCCCAGCCTGCCGACCTGCCACCCTGCCTGTTACCCCAAAACAGGCCTCTACCAGCCCCCTACCTGTGCAACCTGGTAGAGTTGGGCCAGGCTGAACACAGACTTGTTTCCAGCAGCCAAGTGGAAAGCCCTGTGACAGACCCTCGTGGGGTTTGGCTGGGCCGAGGACCGGCGTGGACTCTGGCCATTCACTTGCTAGCCCCCGCATGAGAGGAGAGTCCAGGGGGTACTGGGTTGGATGGGTGCTGCCCTGGTCCCTAGGGAGCTGACCGGGAGACTCCGGCTCTGGGCTGAGGTCCCACTGGTGTGTGTGTGTGGGGGGGGCATGACACATTCGAAGGCCACAGCAGGAGTGGGCTGTGGAGATCCCTCTCTGGAAGGTGTGGAGGGGCACCATGAAAGTGATTCTGCGAAGGGCTTGAAGCCCCAGACAAACTCAGGACTCAAGGCCCAGCCGGGAGTGTGGACCCTGAGCTCTGGCTAAACACAGACCTGAAAGCCCAGGGACATTCAGGGAGGTGGATGTTTGCAGCCAGTAGGGAAGTGGGCTTGCAATGAAAAGAGAGGCTGCTTCCTCCCTCCGCTGAGCTGGGCAGACTGGAACAGCAAACACGAAGCAGGCAGGTAACCGGCTGGCCTTTCGAGGGTTAACGGCAGACACAGACACCCCTGCCCTTCCGGTGGGAGAAGCCTCGGTGCCAGCCTGAGTCAGATAAGCCATCTGAGCAACATCATGCTGCAACACGAGTATCTCTGCAAACGGCAGCCGGTGACATCTCGGAAAAAGAGCAGATAACATTCTGGGAAGTGCAGGTAGCAGTGACAGCGGAGTTAGGACAACCTGTCGGGGGTCCAGGGAGCTGTGGAGGCCAGAGAAGCTTGGAGCAGAGGGCGCCGGTGAGCCATTCAGCCTCCAGCCGAAGGCCCAGAGGCTGGCAGAAGTCTCAGCACTGGTAGCAAACAAGCTTAAATTACCCAAACTGCCCGGCCTTTCCTGTCTGCTGCAGCAGGCCAGGTTATCAAACTGAGTTATGCCTCTCAACTCTGCAGGAAGGGCTGAATTAAACAGCTTAGTGCCTTTACATATGCAAACCAAGGCCAAACACCATAAAATATGCTGAGTCACAGCTGTCCAGTGCGCCTTCCTTCAAGGTTTGTTTGTTTGTTTTTGGTTACAACAGCAGGTGTGGGAGGGGCCCAAAGCCCTGGGGGCAGGGACCTCAGGGCCAGGCAGTTGTGACCTGCTCATCCTCCAGCACAGACAGCGAGGCCAGAGGCTGGAGACAGGTGGGTGGTGGCCAGGGGGTCTCAGGTGCCTTTTCCAGGGGCACAGAAGCTTCCTCTGAGCCCCATCTCATCTGAGTCCTCATCTTGGCCATGACCCTTTGATGGGGGAACTCTAAGTAACACTTCCTTGGTGCTCTCTCCTGACATGCTGGGCTTGGCTCTTCTGGGGACACAGCCCTGCACAGGCCAGAGGAGTGGTGGAGCCTGGGAAATTGGGTAGTTGTGACAAATGCTTGTGGACGGGGCACCCACAATGGTGGTGGCCAGAGTGTGGGCAGGTCTTAGTGTTTCTTCTCTCCCACCCACAACCCGTTTCTGCCTCTGGGAACTAGTTAGCAGTCATTGTAGGACCACGGGCTGTGGGTCCCGCAAAGGTGGTGGGTGGTCTCCTGGGGCAGTGGCATCGGCAGGGCCCCACAGCTGAGCCACTGCACCGTGGAGCCAGCTCTGTGCAAGGGGCCTGCCAGGGGCGCTGCTCCACGACCACCCCCTCCTGGGCCTGCGGGAGCTGTTGGGGGGGGCGACCACCTCTCCCCACAGCCTGTGCTCCTGCAGGTGCTGTACGCCAGGCCCCGAACCCGGGCCCTCTGGTGCCAAGTGACTGGAGACAGGAGGCCACCTGCCCATCCCGCCTGCTGCCCACAGCCTCGCTGCCCATTCCTCTGCCCCTCCATCACCCCAATGGGCCTCCGGAGGCTCCGCTGAGAGCGCTGACCTCAGTCCTGGTGGCTG
Source organism: Rhinolophus sinicus (assembly GCF_057876585.1). Lineage (NCBI taxonomy): Eukaryota > Metazoa > Chordata > Mammalia > Chiroptera > Rhinolophidae > Rhinolophus > Rhinolophus sinicus. The sequence continues at coordinate 4,809,932 of NC_142514.1, read as the reverse complement.
AGCAGATGGCAGAGGGGCCTGAGGTGATTGATAATGAGCGGCTGCTGGCGAGACGAGGCTGGGCCCCTCCTGCCTTGGCGGAGGGGGGTCAGCGGGCAGCGATGCCCTTTACCCTCCCACCTGTCCACCCCCAGCCAGCACCTGACTGGCCTGGCAGTTTCTGAAGGCACAGAAATGAGGAACCTGCCAAAATAGGAAATGCCTTGCCCAAGGTCACACCGTGGAAGTGCAGGGTGGGACCTTTAGCTGTCATTAGCCACAGTCGCTGGTCACCCACATTGAGAGAGTCCTGTCCCCCAGGCCTCTTGGGTGGCTAGAGTGAGGTCAGCACCCAACTCTCCTTCTGGTCACTTCCAGCCCTGTTTGGCCCTGCTGCTCCTGCCCCAGCTCCCAGCTGGTCCCTTGCTTCCCTCCTAGCAAACTGCCTGGCCTGGGTTCCATTCTCTCACCAACACTCTTTGCAGACGCACCAGCAGGCTGATTGCACTAAGTACCCCAGGTAGCTTTGGTTACCTTGGGGGAGGGTGTGACAGTGGGTCTTGAAGCAACGGACACAAACATGGGCCCAGTCCCCTAAGCACATCTGGCAGGTTTGCCTCCAGCTACAGCCCTTGTCCAGCCAGCCCTGCCTGACCTGTGTTCCGAGGGCCCCAATGGCTGGTTTTAGAAGCCTGAGCCTTTGTCATACGAGGTGGCAGTGTCTCCTCAGGACCTGAAGGAGACACGGCCGTTCCAGCTCGCCCAGCAGCTCATTCACGAGGAGGAGACTGAAGCGCAGAGCCCGGCACACGCAGCCTGTCCCCAGCAGCACAGGTGACCCGCAGGCTGACGTTAGTCCCTGCTCAGCCTCTGCTCTGTGGGCTCAGCACCAGGAGCCCGGCTGCAGGGTGAGTCAGCACACGAGTGCCCAATGCCCCTGCCTCAGGGGACAAGAGAGGACGCGAGGAACAGTGGGGGCCGCAGGAAGTGGTGGAAGGTCCCCATGCAGGCCTGCAGATGCCCAGGCCCCACTGCCCTCCCCTCCCCTGGGGATGTGGGGCCAGCGGGGAGGAGGAGAATCACCCCACTGCAGCCGGATGTGAAAACCCCACTTAGCTCCACCGTCAGCCCAGGCCTGGGGGTCCAGGGTCACGATGACTTTGGAGGGAGTGTGCATTTATCTCACAAAGAACCCCCAAACAATGGAAAAACCACGTTTTCCTATGAACAGCGAAAAAACCAATCTCTCACCAAGAACCCTAACTTGTTCCAACACTCGCGGGGAGTCTGACTTGGGATTCCTTCTAGAACTCTTTTCCAGCCAGGACCCGAGGTGCCATCTGCCTCGTACCTCCCAGAGACTGCAGGTTCAGTGCAGACCCGGGGTAGGAGTGCTGATGCTTCACCGGGTCGCCAAGCTCATGGCCCCCAGGGGCTGTGTAACACAGGCAGGCTCCGTGCTGCCAGGCATCCCAGGAATCCTCCAGCACAGACCCCCCACCTCCCCAAACTGGTCTGTGGCTTTAACAGACCTTTCTGCACAGCTCTGGGCTTTCCTCAGCGAGACAATACGAATGCCAGCCGCCAGGCTCGGCTTCCCTCTACTCCCTGATCCTTTAATCTGAGACTATTAAAACTTCATTCCACTCCTATTGGTAAACCATCAATCACCATCACCAAGCAGCCTCTGGCTTCCAGAGCCTGGCGGGGGAGGGCAGCAGGTGGTGGGGAGGCCGTGTCCATGAAGGCAGGAGGCAGGAGGGACGCCCCACCAGCCCCCCTCCCCTGGGCAGAGCCCCAGGCTCGGGATTGCTGCTGTGACCTTGAGAAGGGCTGGGCTGGTGGGTGACAGACAGGAGGCAGAAGGCTAGTGTCTGGGGGGGGAGGGCAGAGAGTGGCCCACGGCCCTCAGAGCTGCCGCTCAAGGCCCCGCTCAGTGGGGTGGCAGCAGCGCCCGTGGGACAGACATGTCATCAGCACCAGCTGCCACCCCCTTTCCTGAGCTGCAGACACTCGGAGAACCTTGGCCTTTCTCTCTGAACAGCCTCTGAGCCTCCTTCCCAGCTCAGAGCCCAGACCACAATGTCCCTTTTCCCCAAGTGACATGGCTTCAGGTGAACGAGATGGGGGTTCCGGGCCCAGCCCTTAAAGGATTACTTGGGAAAAGGCGGTACCAGCCCAGTGCTTGCAGGATTAAGGGTCTTTTTCTTAATTAAAAAAAATCCAATTAAATTAAGATATCAGAACTAAATAACGCTCGCGTCATTAGTGCGACTTTTATCTTAATGACTACAGCTGCCGAATCCTTCTTTAATTCTGACGGCCTTGTGCCACAGTGCCAGGGGAAGGGTTTCACTGGGGAGTGGCTGGAACTGCAGACCCAGGCCGGGCAGGGTAGACTGCGTAACCGGGGAGCCCCTGCTTGTCCTCTGTGCCTGGACAGAAGGGCGGAGTCCCAGCAGGTCCAGGGCTGGGGTGTCCCTTCCCATCTGTTTAATTCCTGGGCCTTGAAGCCGCCCCTTCTTGCCAAGGCCATTCTGGTAGCAAATCCAGTCCCACCTGGACCAGGCAGAGCACAGGCCCCAGGTGGCCCCGGCGGCTGGATGAGCAGGGCTCTGGGAAGCAGGAGATAAAGGAGCTGCTGGAGCCTGATGGGCCTGGAGGGGATTTGAGTGTCAGGAAGGGGGCTGGGGCCACAGGGAGCCGAGCATGGAGGCCTCCTGGTTATCACTTTGCCTCAGGATTTCCAGAAAGACAGGCAGACGGAGTCTGGGAGCTGGAGGCCCCACAGACACACGGCTCCTTGGGGAGAAATGCTCAAAATGCTGGTGGGAGCTGAGAGTTGCATCCATTCTGCGGCCCCACCTCCCCCCTCTGCTGCAGCCCCAGGCGGTTCCCCTACAGTTCCATTTCCTCCTCTCAGATGCTCACAGACAAAAACCATCCTGGGTGGCACCCAAGACATGAAATGCCTCTTGCTAACTCTTCCCTCCACAATGCCATCGGGATCTGTGGCTGCGAGCCCCTGAAGGCAGGCTGCTGTCCCTTCACCCCACTCCCCTGTGTCTAGGCCAGAGCCTGGCGCATAGTAGGTGCTCACAAAATATGTGGCAACTGACTGACGGAAAGGAGCCATGGTGATACGGATCGAATCCTCCCACTGAATTTCTACCATCTTAACATGAATGCGTATTACTCACCAATACTTTTTAAAAGCAATGACAATTACATCTCTCATTTGCTTTTCTACTAAAAAATAAAGACCTATAAAGAAAGAGGTTATGGAACATTTCGGAGCAGAGAACATCCCCACTGGGGAACAGCTGGGAAAGTCTCAGGTCCCATCCTCCCTGCTCCGCCAAGGACGTGAGGTCTCAGGGAGGAGCCAGACAGCTGGACCTGCTGCTTGGCAGGGCTCAGGCCCCGTCCAGGCCGTGTCCTTTCCCAGTTTTGGACATGGTGGGATCTGACAGGGCCCAAGTCCCACAGTCCTGGGACACATCAAGGAGACAGCACAGGAGAAAGATAAAAACCCCTGGACTGGTTGGAATCGGGACCCCCAAAATTCATGTCCACTCAGAAACTCAGAACATGACCTTATTTGGAAACTGGGTCTTTGCAGATCTTGATAAATTAAGATGCGGGGATACTAGATTAGGGTGGACCCTACATCCAATATGACTGTGTCCTTATAAGGAGATTGGGACACAAACATACACAGGAGACAGAGATTGGGAGTGGAGCGTCTACAACCAAGGGATGCTGCAGCCCCAGAAGCTGGAAGAAGCAGAAAAGGACCCTCCATTGGAGTCGTTGTAGGGAGCACGACCCAGCGACCCCTGTGACACCTGCGACCCCTCGGTCTTAGATTTATAGCCTCCAGACTGTGAGAGAATAAATTCCTGTTGTTTTAAGCCCTCCTCCCCCGCCCAGTTTGTGGTATGTTGTTACAGAAGTCTGTGGACACTAACATCCCCCACCCCCAATCAGCATTTAGCAGGGAGAGAACACCTTCCCCAGTCAGACTCCCGCTGAAACTGCCAATGCTGATTCTTTGTCCAAAATAGAATACGGAGCCCGGGAGGTGGGTTGAGGGCACAGCTGAGTCTCCCGGGGGCTGGGCCTTGCTTGTCCCCCCCCATAAGAGTTGACTCCTGTGGGTGAGGCAGTGAGGGATCACATGGGGAGGTGAGGGTCTTTGGGGCAACACCAGCCTGGCTTGGAACCTGGCTCTGCCCCTTTCGATCTATGTGACCTGGAAGCCCCTGAGCCGCCCGAGATGCCATCTGCTCATCTGAGGAATGGGGAAAAGCAGGAACGCCTCCCTCATGGAGTCACCAAGAGGTTTAGAAACCTGTTTGCAAATATCTACCAGTGTCTGCTGGGAGCCGCACAATCTAGTGGGGAGATGCTGCTGGATCGAGAACCCACACTGGTGGAGGCCCACGCCGAGAGAGCAGCCGAGTTCTGGGAGCATGCTTCTGCAGGACTGCACGACTGAGCAGGCGTGGGGGCTGACGGGAGGGCGTGGGTGGCCCAGGCAGGTGGTGGAGCACATCTGAGAGCCTGCCAGAGGCTGGGCTGCCAGGAGCAGAGGGGGTCTGTCCCCTCCTGCAGAAGCCACAATAAGGGTCGCGTGCACATTTCCCAGCTCCCTCTGCCTTTTGACCAACCTAGTGCCTCCCCGTGTGGCCCTGTGTGGCATGGTCTGTGCCCCTCCCCCGAAGAACTGTGAGTAACAAACTATCTTTTCACTGACAATCATCTCCTGATCTGTTGGCCTCACCAACCCCGAATAGTAATAAAATCCACATTTTAAAGCAGAGGGTCATGGTGGGGCTGGCAGTGGACTAGACGAAGTGGTTGGATTTGAACTGTTTAGGAGACAATATGGGCAGACCCGGTGATGGAAAGTGAAAGATGGGGTGGAATGGATAACTTCCGGGGTTTAGGCCTGGTCTGGAGGGATTCACGCCAGGAGCTTGGCTGATGCGCTGGGAAATGCAGAGAGATTGGGCCTCCAGGAGGGTACAGCCCAGAGTCCTGGGAAGGAAGGACAAGGCGGAAGAGAAAGGTGCAGGGGCCACAGGTGGGCAGGGGGCCAGGAAGGCCCCATGGAAGGAGGAGGGATGGAGAGGCTGCTTGCCCAGAGAAGTTCTGGTCCCAGCTGCCCTCATAGGTCCTGCCCACGTGCACCCCAAGAAAAGTGTCACCACTTTAAAAAAGGAAACAAATGCTCCCGTGCTTTTTGCGGCACTTTTTGTTAATTGAAGCTGTCAGTTTCCTCTGGTTCTAAATGAGGGACAGCTCTGTAGGTCCCATAAATAGATTTCCAAGGCTGCATGCCAATCCAGCCCCCAGAATAGACCCCGCCCGCCTGGGGCTGCCAAGGGACAACCCCCTTTGCTGGAGGGCGCCCCAGACTTTAGGCTCTTGGGGATCTGGCGGCTCCCAGTGTACTGTGAGGTGCCAGCTTTCGCACATCGTTACCCAATGTTGACAGAGGCAGCTGATAACTGTGAGCCTCCTCACCTCCATTAGCAGATAGCTTGGGAAAAAAAATCTGAAAAAGTCAGCTCTCAGATGGGGCCCCACCATCTGGCTTGGGAAGTCAGCTGGGTTTCGATTTGTCCTGTGGGCTCCTGCTTTGGGGAGGTGGAGCAAGCCAAGGAGAGTGGTCCTGGGAGCAACTCCAGGAGCTCAGGGAAGCTTCAGTCCCAGGGAAGGAGGAAGACCCCAATTCTGGTAAGAGGGGGCCGCCAAGGAGAGGAACATGCTTGCGGGAGGCTGAACATGGGAGACAGAGGAAAGGGCCAGAGACAAGAAGGCTGGGGACAGTGAATAAGGGGTAGGACAAGGGAGGGCCAACTGCTTCCATCTTGTTTGCCAGCTGAGGATTCTTAGACTATGTGCAGGTTGAGCAGGAAAGAGTGCTACGCTCCATTAGTCATGTCTGCCCTGAGCACGGGAGGGGAAGGGGGAAGGTGGCAGTGGGTGGATTTGTTATTCCTAAATTTAGGCAAGTGGTTTAGAATGAAACTGGGGAACAGCCACGTGGCTTTCCAGAGCATTCCTTTTATGTGGCACCGGGACTGTGGGCCTGAAGTGATGGAAGCTACCTGAACTGTTGGGCTCTGTGTTTCTTCTTCACAGCACTCTCATCTCTGATAGCTCCCTGAGGCCAGGCCGTGTCTGTCCTACTCACAGCCTGGCCATCAGCACCTAGGACAGTGTCCGGCGCATAATAGTCTCTATAAATGTCCACTAAACGACTGGCTGGAAGAGTGAGTGACGCAGGGTGGAAGCGAGAGGCTGACCACCTCTGGGGGAATTCCTGAGCCCAGGCAAGGGAGGCACCATCTTGGCAGGGGTATAGGTTCTCCTTTTGTGTGACGAAAGGAAGCAGAAATGACTCCTGGCCCTTCCTTTACATCGAGGTAAGTTTGGGCTACCAGGACCCAGGAGATCCTTAATATTCTTGTCTCTTTTTCTCCCTCCAGACACTTCCTGCAGTGTGCCCTAGAATAGGGCACATATCCCAGCATTTTAGAGTTCAGAACCTGTCACTACGCACCAGACACCAGGAGACGGGGCACGGGGTGGGTCCCGTGGGGCTGGGAGCTCAGTGAAGGTGCCGCACTGTCTAATTTCCCCACTTCGGTGGTGCCAGTTCAGACCCGGCTCTCATTCACGGCCATGACAGCACTTTGGAAAGTACCCTCTCTTCTCCTGGAATCTCAGGCCAAGCTCTTGATGGCAGCTGAAAATTTATTGTTGGAGCCACCCACCCAGAGGTCCTGGCACTTTCCCCGGGGGCTCTGGGAAGTGGCCCCTCTCCTGGGGCTTAAACCAGGGAGGCAGTTTCTCTCAGTTTCCAGCCGTTCACCCATCAGGCATCCAGGGGATTTGGGGAGACCCAGCTCTGAGCCAGGCTCTGTGCTGGGACAGGGAGAACCAGAGAGGCTCAGAGGGCAGGCGATGAGACCGGGCACCACGTCTGCCTGTCTCCGTTCTCAGTCTCCTGTGGACCATGTGTGAACCCCGTGTAGGCAAGAGGGCCTGGTGTGGTCAGCGCTGCACCCAGCCCTGCACAGCAGGGCTCAGGAAGTATCCGAATGGATGACCTTGACTTTCCTAAGGGCTGATTTCCTCACACATGTCCCTCACTGCCACCATGCCCGTCTCATCTGCCACGAGACCTGAATTCATTCATTCACTCATTCACTCGCTCATCCATTCCTTTATTCACGATACTTCCTGCATACCGGCCTCTCTGAAAGCCAGCTAGACTGTGGGGTTCCCCTTCCACCTGCAGTTTCCTGTGTCCTCATGAGCTGGGAGGGTGGGCTTCCCACAGTGACTTCCTGCTCAGCCACTGCTTAGCGCCCATAGGCCCTCGCACTCTCTCTGTATTTATTGGACTGCCACCTCCTGGGTCTTCTTTGCCTCTGTGGAGGTTACTCCGGAGCACACGATTCCTGGGGCCACAGAGGGGCCTTCCTGGCTCTTCCTCTGTCACCCATCCCCACTTTGCTGCATTGTGTCATCAGGGAGCTTACGGGGTTGTCCTGAGCCCAGGGCCTTTGAACGGGAAGCAGGAGAGCCAGACCTCACCTGCCCTCTGTTAAACGAGAAACCTGCTGAGCTTGCGTGGGCAACGACCCAGAGGGGATGGGCTCATTGTGGCCTGGCCTGGAAGACCAGGAGGCCGAGGTTCTGGACCTCCTGCCCCCTCCCCTCCTACAGGCTGATGCTCTGCTACTGCCCCATCCCTGGGTGTCACCTGCACACAGGTGGTCCATCGAACACATTCTGCTCACCAGGTCTGGCCAGGACTGACACATCCCTGTTCCAAGTGAACAAGACTGGAAATGGCCCTTGGGAGGATGAGGAAATGGAGCCATTATTCGCATGACCCTTTGCCTAGCACTTTGCAGAAAACTGAGTAATGTTAGGGACCAGGGATCAGAGGTCCTGTCCTGGGATGCAGGGGTCCAGAGATGCCACCTCATGTAGCAGAAGCATCATTCTCTCAGCATTATGCCTTGGGAAGACTACTTGCTAAAACCACCTCTTCTGCTTCCTCTCACAGCCCAGGGTCTCCAGGGAAGGGTCTACACTTCACACCCTCCCCCTTAACCCCTTGCATCGGGCGTCTCCATGCCACTTCTTGGACCTGTGGATTCAAAGGTTTCTGAACCCGAAGTCAGCATGGGCTCAGGTCTGCTCCCCAGCCTTCGGGCACCCTCAGCCTCACCTCAGCCCCTCTACAAAATCATCCTCTCTTCTGCTCTCCACACCGTGTCCTCCCAAATCTTCTGCTTTTCATATCCTCTTTCCTTCCTTCAGATTCCTCCACGACTCCTCCAGCTCGAAGCCACTCCTCCTCTGAGCTCTGTGTTTCTCTGGTTCTGTCTGATTCCTCCCAGATTAGAAGCCCTGAGACGGCCGGGCTTTCCCTGAACCAGCAGCGCCTGGCCTGGACGCCTGGCTCACAGGGGGCACTCTCCAAGTTCAGGAGCAATGACACTCGTGCCTCCCACCCTCACGTGCTCACTCTGTGACGCTCCTTTCCCACACCGCGTGCACTGTTCCCTGGCATGTTAGTTACCTGTTTTCTGTTTGTCTCTCCTATCCAGAAGGGGTCTTTGTTTTAGCCACGCTAGAGCACTGTCTAATTGATAGTAGGCCCTCCACAAATATTTGTAGGATGAACAAATTTAAGATAAAGCTGGGCAAGCCCACTGCATTTTGTCCAAGTCACTTCCCATAACTGACTCTGTGAAAGGCCTAGGACCTCAGAGAGGGGATGGGTCATCCCACCTCCGATGCATTTGTGGACCACCTTCTGCAGTGCTCAGGTTCTGGGGACATCAATCTGGGAATTAGGCTGAGGCTGGGCAGGGAGGCTTGTTGGTGGCAGGAGATGGTCAAATACTGTCATCTTCCTGATGCCACGGAGGGCCAACCCGGAAGAAAATTAAAAAGGGCCCCGTGGTACCCAGGTAGAAGCCATAGTACCCCCCCACAGTGTCACCTTTATTCTTCACGAGCCTTGTTAGGGACTTTCCCAGTCCACACAAGAGAGGCAGCAAGCCGGAAGGAGACAGGCAAAGAAACTACAGTGTGACCTACGGCGCTGTAAGTGTGACCCTGACATAGAAGGTCAAGATCATAAGAGCAGACCCACAGCTGTGCTTTCCCAGTACACCCGATGCGCAGGGTGACCTGATGACCTGGCTGACACCTGGTGTCCCAGCATAATTATCAATTTTTGTTAATTCTAATTATCAAATATTATTTCTCTCTCAAAATCATATGGTCACCTGATGCATATGGATGCTCCTATAGGTTACCATAAGTCAGGGGGAGCTTATGCACAGCAGGTTGTTCCACTTTCCTATTCCTCCGTCCATGGCAGACATTGCTAATCAATCACATCATTCTTTTCCCTGAGCCTGGAGACTCTCCCATGAGATTCGGAGTCCTTCTTACAACAACATTATGGGCATATTGATGGGTGAGGAGGGTGTCCGTGTGGCAGAGTAGATGGTAGCAGAGATAAGAGATTGGTTGCATACAGGGAGATTGATCAAGCGTGTAAGCATAGTTAAAGGTAAAAAGAGACTGGTTTCTCACTATTGGAGAAGATGGTTACAAATATGGAAAACGAGAAAGAATGCATTGAAGGGAACTAATGGTTTTCCATATAGCTACCTCTCTATATAGTGATATAGGTCTAAGTGCGTATATGGATGTACCCCACACACACACACACACACCCACACACACACACAATACATACATTCCCCAGCGCTATTCACTGTGAGGGCTTGGGAGTAGTGACAGCCCAGTAACCATGAGCACACTCATGCTTCTAAATACCACCTCCCACTAGAAGGAACCAGGCTTCTTTGGAGAGACAGCTGATGCCAGGCAAGTGTCAGATGTGCCTGGCACACCTTGTTCAGCAAGCCAGGGCATGCTCAGAGAATGGTGGCCTTACAGGAAATGCCACAGACGCCAGCTTGAGTGGGCACCCACCAACCAAATCGGAGACAATCTGAGCATCCAAATAAATAATGATAGCACTGGATTATAACCCATGGAAAAATGGAATTATGAGCTCATAAAGTTGTAAATAAATGACTAAACTGAAAGTTTGATGAGGAATAGTATACTTATATTGTCTTACCTCACCTCCCCACAAAAATATTTACTATCTTCCAAGGGAAAAAGGGCAGCTTCCCAGTGGAGAAGGGAGCCTTCACCCAGCGATGCAAGTGAATGTGACCAGTAACGGGCCAAATGGAAACCCCGTACCACCCGCCAGATCTCAGAGTCCCTTCCTGCCAAAGATGCACAGTTCGCAGCTAATTACGGGGACACAGCAGACAAACGCACACGGAGGGACAGCCCACACCATAACCAGCCTCTACTCTTTGAAAGTGGCAAGATCATGGAGGCCCAGGGCAGAATGAGGAACTGCTCCAGACGGAAGAAATGACCACTGAAGGTGGCACGTGATGCTGACAACATTGGGACAGCTGGTGAGACACACAGAGGGCTGAGTGACGTTAGTTTCCTGACTCTGAGAGTTCTGTTATGGTTATGGAGGAAATACACCCAGGAGTATCCCGGAGTGACAGGACATTGGGTCAGCGACATTCACATGGTTCAGAAAAAGGTTTCTTTGAATCGTGCTTCCAATTTTTCAGTTATTTGTGATTGTTTCAAAAATTTTTTAAAAAGGACAATTAGAAATTCCAAAAAACACAAAGAAAATACCGGATGAGCAACTTATGGTTCAACTAAAAAGCAAGATGAAAGGAGATACAAACGACCACAGTAATATGTAAGTGTTAGTGTTTGGAAGGTAACCTTCAGCTCCATGGAAAGTCCTCTTTGTATGGCCCTTCTCAGGCTCGGCCAAGCCGGGCCCAGGAGAGCACCTGGATTTCTGGTTTCCATGGGAACAAAAGGCCCTCCCGGGTCCAGATGGCCCAGACTCCACACCAATGGGGAAAGAATGCTCCATAACCAGCACTGGCGACATAACTCGCGGCGCCCAGTGCAAAACGAAAACATGGGGTCCCTTGTTAAGAATTAAGAATTTCAAGAATGTGGCAGCAGAACGTGAAACCAAGCGTGGGGTCCTGTGTAACTGGAAGGTCACACAGGCAAATCGGCTCTTTCAGTTACATTCACCCCTGGCTGTTGCTTTAAGAATCGCCCTTTTGTAATAGTCAGAGGTAAGATGAGAGATTGATGAACAAGGATGATTATCAGAGCATTATTTACATTGCCGAGCACAGGAAGCATCATAAATGTCTAACAAGAGGGAATGACTAAATAAATTACAAGATGGAATATTATGCAGCCACTAAAAACCATGTTTTGAGGAAAACAATGACAGATAATGCTGTTGATATAATGGCAAGTGATAAAATACAAACCATTAAACTGCATACATATTATTGATTTTGTAAAAAACATTCCTACCCATGAGACTAGTACGGCAGGAAAGATACCGTCACATAAACGGGTTATCTCTGGGTGATGGGATTATCAGTGAGTTTGATTATCTTTTTAATACCTTTCTGTATCTTATAAATGTTTTCCTATGAGCATATCTAATTTTTATAATTAGAAAGATATTTTTAAATATTCAAAAATAATGCATTCATTTGTTATAACAAGCCTGTTGGCTTTTGTAATTACAAAATTTTAATAAAGACAAAAGTGAAAAAAAGCTGTTCATTTACATTCAACCAATACTTGTGGAACACCTTCTCTGCCTGGGCTTCTGGAAGCACAGAGGAATTGGGAGGACAGACAGTGTCTGACTCCCTGAGTTTATCATGTCATTGGTGAGGCAGAGGGGGACACAGAAAAGCATTCTGGGGTCCTCCACGGACCTCTGCCTGGAATCCAGGAAGACCCCACAGCAGGACAGGACCCCACGTGAGCTGCAAGCTCGGCCTGGAGGGGCAATCACGTGACAGTGGGGGCAACACACACGTGTAACTCCTCTGTGTTTCAATAGTGCATGTCGGGGAAGGTATTTGTTAAACATATTACCCTTTAATAAACTATAACTTAAAAATCAATGGCAGGTTCTAAATAATCAATGCCACATGGTAATAATTTCAAGCAAATGGAGATTTATATTCCACGCTCCTCGGACAGCAATTACTTTATTCTTCTAATATACTTGTGAATGCTGTTTTATTTTTGCTTAAACCAATTTGCTTTATTGACCAAATCAAGTCTGGTGCCCATAATGCCAACCTTTCTCCCATCCTCGAACTCAGTGAATCCGGTTTACATCAATAATTATGACAAGGGTGGTGATTCTTGCCTCCGAGCGCAGACAGCACTGATGAGATCTATCCAGAGCTATCACTTTCCTGTGCTCCCGTCTCAGCTGGGGAGAAACAGGCAGGGAGCTCGCTCACAGTGAGGCCAAACGTCAAGAGGCGAAGACGTGGAAGGAAGAGCGAGAAAGGGAGAGCGGGAGGAAGGGAGGAAAAGGGACAGAAAGAACAGAAGGGTGGGAGGACAAAGAAGAGCAGAAACTCTAGGCCACAGATAGCCGAGGCAGCCGGAGGGTCACCTTGTCCTGCTCAGCCCAGCCCGTGTCCTTTCAGCCAGTTTGCAGGGGACCCTGCACCCAGCAGTTCTCCATGTCAATGCCCCAGGGCAGCTGGATGCAACTCACTGACCATTAGCTACAGACCAGTGACCTACTCCTTCCTTGTGAGGGGGAAGTAACTTCCTGCAGCCAGCCAACCAACTCGTTCAACTCTAGAAGGCTCAGCCAAAGCCACTTTGATTCAGTCAGTGAATGAAGGACCACAGCTTCACTTGGGGTCTGGATCGCAGCAATAGCTTTCTTGACCTTTTCTGACTCTATACCCAGTGCTCAGAAGCCTCTAACTTACTACGTTTTTCATCCTCAGCTGGGCCGTGGGTTCCCTCCCGCACACTTGGAAGGACCTGCAGTGAGACCCATGTGTTCAGGTTGGCGTCGGTGAGAAACAGAGGCAGGAGAGAGGGGACTAATCCAGCTGTCTTGCAAAGATAAAGCTGCACAGTATTTCCTGCATCAATCACACATCCCCCTGAGAAGTGGGCATCTTCTGAACTGGTGGCCAGGGGCCCAGAGAGCAGAACAGATGCCCGGGAGGCAGGACTACAACCCCTGCTCCTGCCCCCAGCTGCTCCTCCCCCCAGCTGGGGCCACTGCTTTGGGGGTTGGCGTGGTCGGGTACAAGGAACTCTCAGCCAGGACCTCAGAGATTTACTGACAAGACTCAGGGTTAGTCTTGCTGTTTTGGTGAAATTTGGTTCCAAAATGAACTCACCTGGACTAAGCCCTGCCTGTACTTCAGTTCTAATGCCAGTTCCCAGCCCAGGCCTCGAGTATGGGAGTTCCTGTATGTCATCGGTCCATCCATCCGTCCATCCGTCCATCCATCCATACATCTAACTAACAATTATTCACTGAGTCCCAACTATGTACCGGGCACTGTCCTAGGCCCTGGGGACATACTCAGAACCAGGCCCATGAATATGCCAATGGGCCAGATCATGTCAACAGAAGCACAGCACAGCATGCCGTGCAGTGTTTGCTGGGCATCACAGGGTCCAGAGGAAGTGCAGAGGAGGGCGTGCGCGGCTGTCGGGTTCTGCAGGAGGGCAGCCCATGCGACAGCAAGGGTGCTCCCGGCCCTTGGCTGCTTGGTGCCCCGCCGCGGTCTGCCGTGAGGTCACCCCTCTAGCAGGCCATGGAGCACGCTGACACGGGACTTGTGTGCCAGGCCCTCCCCACGCTGCCTGTGCAGGCACTTCCACGCCGGGGCTACTGGTCCCTGGGCCCTGCCCTCCCATGGCTGCCCCTCTTACGCTTTGTCAGAATCTCCCTGAGACTGCGGGGTCCTGCTCAGCCTTGCAGACACATGCATGAGGGAAGCAGGCCAGCAACGTGCCAGCACAGTGGGCTCTGATGTGGGATTATTTTGGACGGGAGCCGGGCTGTGCGGTGCACACCTCCAGGAGGCGCCATTTGCACAAACTGCGAAGCGCACGTGTCCGCGGATGGTGCCACGCAGCGGCCCCATAAGGACTGGTCTTCACTCCCACAAAGAAACCTCTGTGCACATTTCCCGGGAAACACACAGCTTGCTCTGGCTTTCACTTCCCCCTTTTGAAAGAAAGCTGGGTAAAGGGAAATATTTCTCGAAGAGAAACCAGTGTGGGCCCCAGGAGAAACAGCAAGCGCTCCTTGGCCAGGGTGCTGGGAGGCGGCCGGCAGGGGTGTGGCCTGGGGAGCTGAGGGTCCCTGTCCTGTCAGGAAGCAGTGGCTGCTGCCCACGGCTGCCTGCGTGTAGGGTTTTAGGCCAATGAGTCTAGGCCTGCTGGTTTTTCACGAGAAGTCAGAAAGCTGCGCTTTTGTGTGACAAGTACAGATTTTTATACGTTGCCTCAAATCTTTATGAAACACTGTGGAAGCCAAACACACTGGGAGGCCTGAGGATTCTAGCCCCAGAGGGTGCAGGCTCTGTGGGTTAGGAGGCTGCAGTCTCCAGGGACGCTCTGGGCCATGGTGAGGGTGGCGGGGGGACAAAGCCGGCCGGGACCCCTTGACCTTGGACTTGCTGGGAAGTGGCAGCAGTTCAGAACTTCAGTACATTCTTGGGAGAGTCAAGTCTGCAGGCCTGGGAACCCCATCCTGCCTGAGGGGAGTAGAAAGTTGGGGCTCACTGCACTGACAGCTCCATGCTTCCTGGTCTGAGCACAGCCTGGTGAGGACCATCGTGGGGACCAGGGGGTCTCACACATCACCCCCCTTCAGGAAACCCCACCCCTACATCACTCTCAGGGGCAGCCTCGGACGGTTATACAACTTGGGTGGGGTGGACGGGGGGCTTGTTAAGAAAAAGGACTCATAATTTAGAATACAAAATCAGGTGCCAGGTCCTGGAAAAGGCCTATAACTAGGGTGTGGGGTCCGCTTGTATGAGAGCCAATGATACGGTGTTTCTCCCCAACTCTGCTTTCAGCATTGCCATGTTGGTAGTTGAAACTGGCCATGGTGCAAGTAAATACACCACGGAAATTGGCAAATGATACCCATCAGGGTTTCCCCGCAGACAGCCAGCTGTTGACCACCTAGCAGCACACTCCTGCACATCCAAACATCCAAACGAGGGGCCTGGAAAGCCTCGGCGTCACTCACCTCATGGAAAACCTGTCCCCGATCAAAATAAACGTACGGGGCAAGATCCACGGACAGACGGACGGAGGGAGAAAAGCCAAAGCAATGACACCAAAAAAGGAGGGATTTTTTTTCTAAAATAGAAGGAAAAAGGAAAAGATCTTTCTGAGAGGAAGAGGTTTTCCCTTCTCAGTTTGAGCTGAGAAAAAAAAGAGAGGGAAAAAAAGTCTTTCCTTGATTCCCAAAAGGCTCCACTGAACCTGGAGTTTCCCTTTGAAAAGTGCATGGTTCTGGGGCATTTGCTGAACAAAGTCATCCCAAATTAAAATTTCATTTCTTTCAAGGGGCTGGAGAATGTGTCTATTTGTCTGGGACTAAAGGATTTAAAATCACTTTAAGGGAACAGATTCATCAGCGGGAAGGGTTGAGCAGCTGCGGGGGGTGGGGTGGGGAGTACTGCTGCCCTTCAGCAGAGGGGCCCCTCCTGGGAAACAAGGGAGGAGGTCAGCGTCCCCGTGGCCCAGGTGGGCTCCTGGGAGGTGGCCTCAGGGGTTCGCCCTCCATCCACGGGCCCCTGAGACCTGTCCCTGACCCAGTCCAGCCGGTGGAAGCCCGCTTGGGCAGGAGAGCCTAAGTGTGGCCCTGGCACATGCAGACACCCTTGGGAAAAGGCTGCTGGGATTTCTGCAGCCGGGCCACACTACGTGCTGCCAGGGAGGGGCCGCTCTGAGCACATCCAGCCCGCGGAAGCCAAGGGGCTCCGTGTGTCTGCTGGCCACTCTGATGAGCTGAGGCCGAGGGAGTGGGAGGCCAGAGGGGGTCCGGGCTTACAGCATCCTTCACCAGGTGGGGGTGGGGGCACGCTTTGCTGATGGCTGGAGTGGGGGTTGTGCTGGCTGGTACTTGCCGCCCCACGGACAAAGGATCACAGGAAGTGTCCCATTCACAGATAGCCCCATTGCCCCATCTGGTTAATCATGCTTCGCCCAGTAAACCGAGGGGCAATGTGTCCCTCCTGGTTAGGCCATATGCCTCCCACTCTTTATGCTGCGTTTGTCAGCTGCGGGGAGGAGCCGTGACTGCAGCTGTTGCTGACTGTCACCCCCTGCCTGTCCCTGGGCACGGGCCAAGCAAGCAGTACCTGCCTGGACAAGGGGCCTCCTCCCAAAGTTGAGGCTGCAGGGAAGGCGGTCGGGGACCCAGTGCCCCCTGAGCAGACGATCAGACTGGAGGAGGCAGTGCCTGAGAGCGCAGAGGTACCTGGAGGGACTCAGCAGGCAGTGGAGGGGTGAGGAGAGCTTTGGGGAAGGGGACCCTGACGCTCGCTCGGGGTCCCTGGGAGTAGCTCAGGGGACCTTCATGGAAATAGGGTTTTACCACGCAGGTCGAAGGCCGCAGTCTGACCTGCTGTTTAGAAAGAGCTTCCATGGATGTCCAGAATTCTGGGAGGTGTGAGCACCGGCCCGACACACACACGCACACACACACACACACACACACACATACACGTACGCACACACACACACACACATACACACATATACAAATATACATGCACATGCACACACACACGCACGCAAGCGCACATCTGCCCTGGTGTCCCACAGAGACCGCCTGTGTCCCAGGTCTGCCCCCCACTCCCAGCAGCTCTGCCCTCCTGGGAACAGTGTCCAGAGCCCCTCTCAAGGCCTGGCCAGCCTCAGTAAAACCCCATCCTAACTTTAGGGTCTCCACCTGCCTTTCCCAGGACATGTGGTAGCGACTGATAGGGAAGGCAGAGCCCAAGCCAAGGCCAGGAGATCCCAGCGAGCCCTAACGTGCCCTCTGTTCCTCTGACATCGCTGAAGCCCCTCCCCACCCCAAAGGGCTGAGTGCGAGACGGTTACTTTTTAAGGAAAATGCAGTGCAATTTACTTTGCAGGAGAATCTCCAACTACCTGCTCCTGGGTCGGGCGGGCCAGGGGGTTATGAGCTCTGTCACTTCACACACAGATATCGTGGGGGAGTGGGGGGGCACAATGCTCAGCCCACCTCTGCCTGTGTCAGCGTTTAATACCAGGCGGAGACTGTTACAGGTCAAGTCTATAAATAAAGGATTTACAATTAAGGTTATCAGCATCAGGTGGAACCTAAACTGGGTAAGCTTGCACTGCAGCAGAAATTATCGTTTAGTGTGCTTTTTTGTTCTGACTTTTAAAATAATGACCAGAGCCCATGAGGGCTACCCACCACAACATGCCGTTGCCACACCTCTGGGCAGTGCCTGGGTTCCCGTGGGGTAGATGCCTCTTTGAATGATGCCCGTGGGTCTCAAAGAACCAGTGGCTGGCTGGGGCATCACCACCTGGGACCCTGAGCTGTGACCATGGAGGGGTCGGCACGAGGAGGCCGGTTATCTAACCCGCATGGTCAGCTTCTACCGGCACTGTCTCAGGCAGGGACTGCCTTTGCATCAATAACAGCCTACGGATTTCTCCAACTTGCAAATGGCGATGCATTTCCTGGTCCTGTGCCCAGAAAGCGCTGGGGCACAGCAGCTTTGCCCCCCTCTCACGGGTGAGCGGACACCCCCAAGCACCTCAGATCCCTACTTTAGGATGACGTCTTACAGACCCTGAGCCCACACACTCGGATGTAAAAATCAGCCTGCCCTTGCAAAGCAGCGAGCTTTTGTAAAGACTGGGCTATAAGGGGGAAACACACGACTCTCTGCCAGCAGTGCCTGACGTTAGAAGACATGTGCCAGCCAGTCAAGCCCAGTGTCACCAGAGACATTCATTCACTCACTCAAATTCCTAGAGAGCCTCCTTTGGACCCAGCCCTCACCCCTGGCATGGACTGGCAGCTTTGGTGTCGCCACGGCCCTAGTGAGGGGCTGACCTGGGGTCCCAGCCACCTCCCTGTCACTTGAGTCCCCCTTCTTGGATGGAATTTCCTGTCCCCACCACCCTCTTTCTTTCATTCTCTTTCAGTCTCTTTCCCTCTTTCTCACTTCTTTCATCCAAATCGGAGGCAGACTCCTTTGTAATGGGCAGGTACAAGCCTGCTCCTGTGTCCCTGAGGGGGTCCCCAGGACGGCCATAAATAATACTTTCTGCCGACTTCTCTCTACAGCAGAGGACCCCCTGCCAGGCCCTGCCTGTGGCATTCGGGGCCTCAGGGAGGGGGAGGCAGGAGACCGGCTGGGGGTTCAGCTCCTCTGTGGTGACTGTCCAGCTGCTGACATTTTGTCGCCAGGGCCTGATGCCACAGAGGGGACAGGTGCAGGGTGAAGATGGAGGGTGTCTGTCCATCAGGGCCTGTGGGCCTCCTTGGACCCAGTGGGGGGTGCAGAGGGGGTGGGGAGAGGCAGCGGCACCCCACAGGGCTGTGCCTCAGGTTGGCTTAGCAGTTAGGAGGCTGGTGACTGGAACTTGTTTAAGGGGAAATGGATTTTGCTTGAAACGTGACAGAAATTTATTTGGACAATTAATACACCATTTTAAGCCGCTTCTCTTGCTCAGCGGCCTCCCCTCCCGGGCCTGTAGCAAGCAGGCTCTTCTGACGTGGGCAGAGAAGGCACTGGGGTGTCAGCGAAGATTTAATTCCTCCCTCTCTAAAATGAATGTTCGGAGCTGGATGTTGGTGCAAGCTAAAAATAGCCCCGCGGCCCCAGCCTCGGCCTCCAGCCAGCTCGGGCTCTGCGAATATTATGATGATTCTCACGTAAAGGAAAGACTAATGGATTTCTTCCTTGAGGCAATTAAAAAGTGATTTGTCACACACCAAGATGTATGGCTTTGTATTGGCAGATAGAGGCTGCAGGAGGGTGGGGTGAGGGGTGATGGATGGTGGGGAGGGGTCCTCAGGGCCTCTGGGTGGCTGAGGAGTCCTGGGGCTCCGAGGGGCTCCCAGCTACACAAGGGGGGGTCGGGGTGGGTACAGGGCGCACAAGGCTAGACCCAGCTCTCTTAGCATCCTTGCGGCTCGGCCGCGTGGACTCTGGAAATGCCCGTGCCCTGCTTCAGGTCGAGCTGACCCTTTCCTCACTTCTCCTTCAGCTGGAAAAGTCCAGGAGTCCCAGTGTTTCCCCCCTCTGTTCATACCCTCTCCATCTCTGGTTTCCCCAACAGGGAGAGGGCTGTGCTCCAGCTGTTCTTGTCACCTCTTCATGCCTTTTGGGGGGCCCTCACTCCCCTCCTGATGCTTCCTTCCTTGGGGATGAGAGCTCAGCCCCGTCCAGGCTCAGCCCCGTCCATCCCCCCAACTCACGTCCCAGAGGGAGTCCCCTGACAGGCGTTTAGGAGCAATGCAGGTCCCCCTCCTCCCCTCCCTGCACAGGGCACAGCCAGCCTGCTGTCACCCTGCCTGCAGCCCAGCGAAGCGCCTGCCCTAGAGGGAAGCTGGGGTCATCCAGGAGCAGACCGGGGCGCCCCGGCTGATTCTGGGGGCCTGTCCAAAGCCCACTGCTGCCCACACCTGGGCCATCTACCCCCTTACCATCCCACAACTACGTTGCCCCACTGTTGCCCCTCACCTGGGCTGCCCCATTACAGTGCCACATCTGGGCACGTCCCATTACCACCACACACCTGGGCACAACAGCTCTGTCAGGAAGAAGCCGAGGGTTCACCTCCATCTGCCTTACTCTTGTTTCTGTCAACAGGTTCAGAACTGGGCGGGGAAATCAAGGTGCCCATTATCTTCCCATCTACACGCTGAGTCCCAGTTGCAACCCCCCCTTTCCCAAAGATCCGCCCGGCCAGCCCCTGAGGACCCCCGGGTCTTGGGGTCAGCTTCACCACGCACCTTCCACACCTTCCGTTACCCCGCTCGTAACTCTCTCTCCCGTCATTCTGCTCTTTCTTCTCCAACACGTATCACACGTCCATTCATTCCTCGCTCTGTCTCATTAGTGATCCAGACCAGACTGGGCTGGTTGGGGCGAAGGCACTGCCTTCCAGAACCCCAGCAGGAAGGGAGGTAGCCACACCCAGGCCGTGTGCAGCTCTCGACACCCCACTGGTCAACTTGCTGACTGAGCAAGGGGTCTAGAAAGAAGCTGAGAAGCTGGGCGGGAGGGGGTGTCTTCGTCCATCTTGTTCTGTGGGGGGTCGCCAGAGGCAAGAAGGTCCCTCCATGGAGATTCTGAAGCCACATGGAAAGGGCAGATCTGCCCTCACCGCCCGAGTGGACCAGAGGGTGGCTCCCCATCAGCTGGCCACCCCAGCACCTGGGTTAGGACCCCGAGCCTCTACTTCTGATGTCACTGACCACCTTTCCTCGGCTTATTTCACTTTCCCTCCCTTCTTTTGTTTGCATTTCTTTCATGGCATCGGACATCTAAAACACTAGCATCCTTTGAAGCCAAAAGAATGCCAGCAGTTGGGGGCATTTTGTAGGGGGATTGAATATAAAATAACTTTCACCCACTCTGAAGCTAACATCCAGGCCACACCACAGGACCTGTGGCTGCCCCCGATGGACACTCAGACAGGCGGAGCAGGGTGACCCACCACGTCAGGGTCCCCGAAGTCCTGGGGCCCCGTGGACCACAGGTGTGGCATGGAGATGCTTTGCTTGTTCTGCGATGCTGCTCCAAGAAGCCCTTCGCTCTCAGAAGCAGCTCAGCTTCAGAATTTCCAGGAACAGAGAGGCAGAGAGAGCCCCGGATGTGAGTCCGTGTCCTGGGACAGGCCCGAGGAGGCCCCTCTCCTCAGAGCCCCCGGCTCAGGGGACCTGGGCATGCCCGGCCCCAGCCTGCTCTGGTCTGGAGCTCTGCTGGGCCAGCTCCTCTCCTGCCTGGACCTGGGTTCCTGTCCTGGGGCCCCTGGGACTTCAGCTTCGGGGCAGATTTGCAGCATAATGACAACAGCTGATGTTGCCTGCCTTACACTGAGGACTTCTGTGTGTGTGAGCGCATTCAGTCCTGCCAGCGACCCTGCGGTAGCAGCTATGATTGCCCAGCCCGTTTTACAGATGAGGAATGGAGCTTGGAGAGGCTGAAGAGACTTTGTAACTTTGGTGATACAAGTAGCACCAAGTTCAAAAACTATGAGTTTCTTATCTTACAGCACACGAGTCTGCTGGGGGTTTGCCCAGAGCTCCTCTGACTCCCTCCCTCCCTCCCTCCCTCCCTCCCTCCCTCCCTCCCTCCTTCCCTCCTTTCCTTCTATCTTAATATTTACTGAGCATATTAAGAGTTTACTGTGCTGGAGATACTTTAGTGAATAAAAAAGCCCATGTTCTATTCTTAGGGGAGGAAACAATAACACACATTTAATGAGTCCTACTGTGTGCCTAGCACATAGCCTCAAAGTGGCAGAGACAGACCAGGTTTGAATCCTGGCGTTGCCATTTGCCAGCTGTGTGGCCTGGGCAACTTGCTTAACTTCTCGGACGCTCATGTGTGTTATGCCTCTGAGTGTTGTTGGGAGGGCACCTGGCTTATGTTGAACGGTGACATTTGTGAGGCCACAGAGCTCCATGGAGTGGCCTTGGTTTCCATAAATCATGGGGAAAAAATGTGCATCTCTAGCTGCTATGGACCGACCTGAGTGCCACTCTGAATCGAATCAATAGACTTAATATTTAATAATAATCCGTTGAAAGGCACTTCGGTCAGCTCAACGCATCACTGCCACACTAATAACAAATTACTTCTTAAATTATTAGCCTTGGTTCCTTTCACGAAGCTCTGGTTCAGTCTGTAACGGAAAGGGAAGAGGAGGAGCTGGGGCCCGCGGCAGCCGAGAGGCCCAGCCGGCTGTGCGTGGGCAGAGCCCTCTGCGGGTGGTGGCCGCCCGTGGGCAGGGGCTGGGCGGAGCTGCTGAGCCCACCGGGCCCAGGAGAGTCCACCTGCCCACTGCCTGGGCCAAAAGAGGCCTGATTCAGCTTCCAGAGGGCAGGAGCGGAGACGCCAGGAGTGGGCGTGCTGGGCAATGGCCCCTCGGACGCCCACTTCTGGGGTCCATACTAATCACAGCTGCCATTTATTAAACACCTACTATGTGCCGGGCTTTACCGTATGCCATTCCATTAAAAAGCAACCATCTTTACAGAGGAGGGACCATTTTTTCCCCCATTTTACAGACATTGAGGTTCCTTGCCCAAGGTCAATAGCTCATAAGTAGCTGATCTGGGATTTACTTCTAGACCAGTGGGACCCATAAGAGAATGTTTGTAACCATTGCGCAGAGGACGTATCACAGAGCGGCGGGGAACACGGGCTCTGGGCCTGACTGCATGGGTCAAATCCCAGCTTTCATTCACTTGCTGTGTGACCTTAGGTGAGTTACTTAAGCTCTCTGTGCTCCAAGCCGCTCCCCTGTAGGACAGGGGTTACAATAATGGCACTTGCCTCAAAGGGTGCTGTATTGACTAGGTGAGTCGACAGTGCCTAACGGGGGTTGGCATGAGGCCAGGACGAGCTACTATGATCCTGTTTAGAACTCTATGCGTCACACACCCTTTCCCCGCACCTGCACACAAGGCGCAGAGCGGACGCCTGCTGCACCCCGGCTCCCGCAGAAAGTTCCTGGATGATCAAGACCAAGCCACCCCACATGGGGAAGCCGCTGGAGGCACGTAAGGTCACAGTGACCCAGCACAGGCGAGTCGCATGCCCGTCTCTCCCCACACGTCCATACACACCATCCTCAGCTCCCAAGGGAAGCAGGGGAGGGCGGACACCCTCATTGGCTCCCTCTGCAAGGCAACCCCATCCTCTGGGAGCCGTACCTGGAGAATTAGGGTGGTTATTTGGCCCACTCGCTGGACGTTTTCAGGAAAAAAAGGGGGCTGAGGAGAGCGGGTGGGACAGACAAGTACAGGTTGAACTGTGTGGGGCCTGAGGACACAGCCAGCCGGGGGCTTCTCCCCTCTTCTCCAGAGACTCTGCCTGCCCAGCTCGGCCGAGGGCCCCTGTCCTTATCACTGCAGCTTTGCAATGAGACCCCCAGAGAGAGGGCTCAGAGACGGGTAATGGGTTTAGAGAGAGCCTGGAAGCTTCCATGGTGAGCACAGAGCCTGTGCTGAGCCCTGGACAGGGGTTTTGCAGGCATGGCCTCATTTAACGTTCACGTCTGCCCTAACGGGATAAACTCCATTATGGAAGGTGAGGCTGAGGCTCAGAAAAGTTAGGCGGCTTGTGTGCAGCCACACAGCCCGGAAGCGCTGGAGACAGGGCCTCACACAGTCTCTGCCGACTGCGACTGACGGCAGGCATCTTTCTGAGCTGTCTCCTCACGTGAGAAATAAAGGGCAGACTGACATGCAGAGGTGTTAGTTCATGCACAGTGAGAAATACAGGGTGCAGGCCAAGGAGGCCCACGGCACGGGGTGCCCAGTGGGAACTCCCCTCCTCCAGCTAAGACACTACGAGTCAGGTCTTTCATTTAATTACCCTGTCCCATCCTACCCCACCCCATCCCATCCCATCCCATCCCGTTCTATTTATTTTCTAGCTTAAATGATGCAGCCCAACTCTTACTCTGCCCACACCGTGACCGTGAGCGAGAATTTCGCTTCTTACATTAAGAGCGTCTATATTAATGAAATCACTGGGGAGGAAGGGATCCTTCGTAATGCTCTCCAATTCATTTCTGTAGCATAAATAAGTTCTCAGGAAGAGACAGAGAGAGGTCTATGAGCGACTGGGAGAGTGTGTTAGGGTGCCAACTGGGGAGCGTGTCCCCCACCATCAGTGCTTCCCCACATTGCTGACCGTGCCTGTGCCACGTCCATTCTGGACAAAGCCAGAGCCACCTGTGATTTTACTACGCGACACGCCATCTTCCAAGCACAGGTCATGACAACAAGCCTGCAGCAGGCCCTTCTGATTCAGGGCAGGCTCCCTCACGTGGGTTTAGGGTACAGGGAAGAGTTACACCAAGGAAGCAGGGTGGGGTCTAGTTCCTGCAGGGCTGCTCCTGGGGTGGAAACTCAAGGACTCGGCTATTTTAGGCCACTGGTCAGAAAGGCACGGACTCTCCGAGGCCTGCCTCCACTTCCCCCTTCTCGTCCTTTGCCCTGTGTGTATGTGGCTCTGGGCCACCGAGTCTGCGTCTCCCACTCCCCACCACATGCTCTGCTGTCCCCTCTGCTCCAGGCCCACCCCCATCCCAGGCTCTGTCCCCAGCCAACCTGGCTCTCTGTTGTCAGTGGACGCCCTCCCCTCCCTACCAGGGCTGGGCCCAGGCAAACTCCTTCCTATCAGAGGCTGCTGGCACCCCAATGGGGCCCCTACACCTGTGACAAGAGGAAGTTATCTGTGCTGCCCCAAGGAAGGCCTGCTGTTACCGGGGCCCAGTATATCCGCTAGTGCTGTGTCCCACCTATGTCCTTACCCCCTGGCTTTCAGTCCCTGACTCCTCCGCCCTACAGACGGCTCTTGGTGCTTTGTTCTGAACTCCCATGAGACCACCTGACAGCTGCGATCAGAGTGCAGCATCCACGCCGTAGGGCTCATGACCCGCCTCCGTCCAGCCTGTCCCTACACCTGACTGCAGGGGTGCAGGAGCTCTGGCCTTCGGAAGATGTGGAACACAGAGGCCTTCTGGGGACACTGCTGCGGGAGGGGCCCAGGCAGCTCCTGAGGTTCAGGCCGGGACTGCAGCCTCCACAGGCCCTGGAGACGGTGGGACACGGCTCTGACTGAGCGGGGGCAGGGTGGGCGGCAGGACCGGCCGGGGCTCCTCTTGCTTCTGCTTGGAGGCCCCTCTCCTGCGCGTCCTCCGTCCTGCTTGTCCTCCTTTACTCTGCGGTGACAACGTCGCTTCTCTGGGAAGCCTGCCCATTGGCTTCCTGGCCTCATCAAACATTTCGATATTTTGTTCATCAAGGGGTTTTGCATTAATTTTGATTTTTAAATATATTAAGACATTATTAGTTGGCTGCATTACTGAGTTTTTGGTGCCCCCTTACATCTCGTGCCCGAGGCGAGTGCCTCACTCGACTCGCCCTGGTCCTGGCCCTGCTAGCCCCCCAAGTCTGGGCGGGCGGCTCCCACGGGCCTTAGCCTTGTGGGGTCACAGCCACACATCCTGCTCTGTCCCTTCGGCCTCCTCCTTTAGACTGCAAGCAGCCACCGCCATGCCTGGCCGGGGCAGTGACAGGCCCTCTGTTAGGTCCTCAGTAAAAGCTCATGGACGGAGGGCTTGGCTCCCAGCTGCCTGCTGGGCAGGGTGTTTCTTCCGACCTTGGCCCTGGTCTGAGCAGGAGCAGAGGCAGTGCAGGGAGCAGGGGAGGGTGGGTGATTTCTCAGACATTCCAACGAGAACTTAATAGCTAGGTATCTCCTGACACCAGCTACTACCTTCCCCGCTGAGACTGTTCAAGGGGAAATGAGCCTCCCTGCACACCCAGGAGCCGGGTGACCATGCTGCTCAGTCGTGATGCTGAAAACCATAAACTTGGCTGCTCTCCAATTTAGCCAGACTCTGCCTGAGGCCACCCTGATAGTAATAGCATTATTATTGAGGAGACTTGCATATAGAGAAATTGTTCCCTTGATTAAGACAAAAAAGACAAGAACATCAAAAGTATATCATCCTGTGGCCGTGGGGAGCAAGGCAGCTCGTGGCTCTGCAGACGCTTCCCGTGTCGGCTCGAGCTGGGATGATGTGACAGGGCTGGTCCGTCCTCTGCCTGCCACGGGCTGGAGGCTCTGGCACAGGAGAGGGCAGGGAAACGGGGGCAGCCAGGAGAGCGCTGGGCTCCGGGGGCTGCTTGGGATACATGCTTCCTGGAAGAAGAGAATGGCAGCGCAGAACAGCCATGGGCAGCCCCAAGGGGAAGGGAGACAGATAGTCACACACAGTGGGATGGCGTTCCAGGGTGTCAGAGCGAGTTTCTCAAGGACAAGCTGTGCCTTCCTTCATTTCTGCACTCCAGGGCTCGGGGCTCGCTGAATGAACGGCTGAGGGAATGAATGAATCAGCGAGTGGCCTGCACTGGTTTGCAGAGTTCCTTCCCCTGACTCTGGCTGGCAGCTCGGCGTAGGGAGGGACCTCCACAGAAGAGCGTGGAATGGGCAGGGTACAAGATAGGGTTTCGAGTCAAAGCCTGAGGTGAGCGCCCGGAGCCCCTTTCCTGCCACTGAGGACCCTTGAAGGTCAAACGCGAGCATGGCTGTGAGATGCAGCTCTGTGTATGGTGAATCCCAAAGCGTCAGATTTGGGGGACAGCAAAGTTTAACAAATGAAGGAACTCTCGGCAAGTTAGGGGTAGAAATGATCTCAACTTGATAAAAAGCGTCTACAAAAAGCCTATGACAGATATAATATTTAACGGGTGGAATGCTTCCCCTACGTAAGGATGCCTGCTTGCGCAACTCTTACGTGATATAGCACACAGAGGTTTAATGCAACCCAGCAAGAAAAAGAAATAATAGGCACAGAGATTGGCCATGAGGAAATAAAATGGTCCTTATTTGCAGATGACATGATTGTCTACATAGAAAATCCCAAGGAATCTCCAAAGTAAATCTCCTACAGGAATAAGTGAATGCATTAAAGTCACAGGATACAAGATCAACACAGAAAAAGCTATTGCAATTCTGATACTAATGATACACATGTGGAAAGTGAGATTAAAACACGATACCATGTACAATAGCTCCAAGGAAAATGAAATTCTTAAGCATCCACTTCCCAAAACGTGCACGCGATCCTTATGCTGCAAATTACAAAATGCTGATGAAGGAAATCAACGAAGAGCTAATACATGAAGAGACATACCTTGTTCATGGATTGGATGACTCAACATAGTGGAGACGCTAATTCTCTCCGTATTTATCGATGGGTTTAACGCAATTCCTAGCACAATCGGAGCAATGTTTTCAATAGTGATGAAAACAAACGTATTCTATAATTTCTATGGAAAGGCATGGACCCCTGAGTAGCTAAAACAACCTTGACAAAGAAGAATAAGGTGGAGGAATCCTTCTACTTGATATTAACGCTAACTACGTATGTTTACAGCAGTCAGGACAGTATAATGTAGGAGGTCCAGACACAGAGCAATGGGACATCATACGGAAGCTAGAAATGACCCCACACGAATATGTCCAACTGACTTTTGGCAAAGGTGCAAAAGCAATGAAATGGAGGAAGGATAATCGTTTCAACAAACAGTGTTGGAGACTCTGGACATCCATCGGCCCCCAAAATAAACCTTGACCTAAACCTCACAGTTTATACAAAACTTAACCAGGAATGGACCATAGATTTAAATGTAAAAAGTAAAACTATAAAACTTTTAGAAAAAAAAAAACAAAGGAGAAAATATTTGGGACTGAGGGCTCAGCAATGAGTTTGCAGACTGGATACCAAAAGCATGATTCACAAAGGGAAAACTGAAACACTGGACCTCATCAAAATTAAAAACTTTTATTCTGCCAATGCTTATTTGAAAAGAATGGAAAGGCAAGTTACAGACCAGGAGAAAATACCTGCAAACCACATATCCAGCAAAGGACTAGTATCAAGGAAATATAAAGACACACAAAATTCAACAGTAGAAGCCATCAAGCAACCCAATTCCAAAACGGGCAAGAGACCTGCACAGATATTTCACTGAAGATGATACACACATTAAAAAAAAAAGGTTCACCACCATTAGCTTTAAAGAAATGTAAATTAAAACCATAATGAGACATTACGCACACCTATCAGAAAGGCTCAAATAACAGACAGGGACAACATGAGAGCCGGTGAGGAAGTGGAGAAAGGGGCCCCTCATACACTGCTGGGGAGAACGCAGGGGGTGCAGTCTGGCAGCTCGTAAAGCTAACCATGCAGCTACTGGAGGAGCCAGCAGTTGCACTCTTGGCCAGATATTCTAGAGAAATAGATTGATGTGCACATAAAAGCCTGCACAGGACGTTCGCAGCAGCTTTATTTGTAACCAAACTGGAAGCACCCAGACATCCTTCAGCAGGTGAGCAGTTAAATGCTGGTACCTCCCCACCGTGGAATACTACTCAGCCACGAAAAGGAGTGAGCTCTTGCTTCACACAACGTGGGTGAATTTCCAATCAGTACCTTAATGGTGGTGTTGGATCTATAAAGGTGCACGTGAGAAAGCTGTGCAGAACGAAACAAATACACACGTGAATGCAAATAAGAACAAGTGCAAATGGGGACAGCTCAGTAAGACGGGTGGGTGGATTTGTCTCCATGTCAGTAATCTGGTTGTTACATTGTACCAGTGTTTTGCAAAATGTTACCATTGGAGGAAACTAGGTAAAGGATATATGGAATCTCTCTGTATTATTTTTTTTATAACAGTATTATAATGATCTTAATGAAAATGTTCAATTAAAGATGGGGGAACAGACAGGAACATTGCCTTTTAATTATGCCAAATAAGGCATTAAAACACAATCACCCTACCGTCACCGTGCTTTCATAAGAGAAAGGGTGTTTTAAGCATAAAAAGAGCCGGAAGGTCACAGCTGCAGAATAAAAGACCATCCCCTAAAAATGAATATTTAGCTCATGACAAGCTCACTTCATTATCTGTATTTCTCTCGTTTCTCCGTGCACTGATAAGAACGGCACCGGACTGATGACAAGCGTTTGGGAACCACTGACATTAATACTGGCCAGGCAGATGTTATCATCGGGAAGGTGGTCTGTCCGGAGGGGATCTGGCAGTCTCGGGCACACTCAGGGAAGGCTGACGTGGTACAGGCCACAATGCCCTAGGTACCAGGGACACCTGGGGAATGGAGTGCGGAAGGTGCCAGGGCCTTTTCAGAGGGATTGACATGGATGCCCTCCTTCCACATTCTGCAGCAAGATGCAGGGGGCTCAGCAAGGGAGCCCGGGATGCCCGGGGTGGGGGCCGCCCTTAGCAGCCAGTGCGCCCCACCATGGTGCCTGGTGAGACAACCCTGCTGTCCTCTCGGGCAGCTGCCCCAGAGGCCAGCGGGCAGATCACTCGTCCCCATGTGTTTCTCTTTCACTGCAGGAAAGCGTCCCTTTCAGTGGATCCACGTCTGCCCTGTGACACTGGAGGCTGACGGCTCAGGGAGAGTGGAACCCAGTGTACAATGTCCTGCTCGCCGCACCTCCCTGCCAAGAAGCTTGCACTCAGCACTTCTGAGAGGGCCTCACCCCAGTGCCTGGCCACTAATTAAATAACTCTCAGCTCCAAGTTATTCCATTTGGCCAGGAATTCGATTTTGCCCAGCTAGCTCCAGGCACCGAGTGAGCAGAACTTTACAGAGGAGAGTTCCCGGAGGAGGAGGTCACTGTCAGCCTGCATCTGCTCAAGGTGTGCTGACAGACACCAGCCCCATGCACCAGCCAGACTCCCTCTGAACACAGGGCGTGCTTTTGCTGGAACTTTCCTTGATTGGACTGTTGTGTGGCTGAAGGCCAGGGCCAGGTGCTAAGGCGGCTGGACAAACTCAGCATCTCACTGTCCTCAGGTGGCATGATGGGCAGGCAGAATGACACTGGTGGGACCGAGGTGTCCTCAGCCAGCAAGGGGCCTGTTTCCACATTCTCCTCTAAAGCAGCAATCTTGTAGGGGGACTGATGCTGCTTTGGCTCAGAGCCCCAGGCCTGAAGCTGGAGCTGAGTATGTTTCCTAAACACCAAAGTGTGTCCCTTCACCCAGGCAAGTGGCCTGTCCTCCCATCCATCCATCCATCCATCCATCCATCCATCCATCCATCCATCCATCCATCCATCATCTAGTATATCCCAGGCACTGGGAGAGAATCCATCAGAACGGTTAAGAGCTCAGAGTCGGAACTAGACTGTTTGGGTTCAAATTCCAGCTCTACCACCTACTAGCTGTGAATTTAGGCAAGTCGCTCAACCGCTCAGTGACTCAGTTTCCTTACTTGTCAGGTAAAGATAACAACATCCCTCCCTCCTAGGGTTGTTTTGAAAATTACAACTGCCTCTTAAACAGCACAGGTCTACTTACATGTAGACTTTTTTCAATAAATACTGTAAATGTAGTTTCTCGTTCTTATATTTCCTTAGTAACATTTTCTTTTCTCTAGCTTACATTACTGTAAGAATGTAATGTAAGAATGTATGTAATACATGTAACATTCAAAATACATGTTCATCGACTGTTTATACGATCAGTCAGGCTTCTGTCAACTGTAGGCCAGATTACTACTAGAAACCAGATTACTAGCCTACAGTTAGTAGTAGATTACTTTTGGGGAGTCAGAAGTTCTACGCAGATTTTTGACTTTATGGGGTGTTGGTGGCCCTAACCCCCACACTGTTCAAGGGTCAACTGTGCGTGATTTAATGCAGGTAAAGAGCTGACACAATGCATGAGAGAGGAACCCCTCAGAGAACGTTAAAAACAAACGCACGACCTTTCATTAGACTCTGGGGAGCAGAGAAGAGACGCCGTCCTGGCCGTCATTTACAGTGGCTTAGCCTCCGGTGACATAAGAGGACAGCGGTTTCTGAACTTCAGAGTGAGGAGGTATTTGAAAGGCCGGTTCCGGGCTCGCCTGCAGGGGTTCTGATGCCACAGGGCTGCCACGGGCCCAGGACTCTGCATTTTTAATCCTGTCCTGAGTGACTCTGCTGCAGCGGCCCAGACCCACGGGAGCCTGGGACGGGTGGGTTCAGGGTGCCCAGAGTGGGCTCTTCCGGTTTTGAGATGTTTCTTGAAAAAGAGGAAGAAGAGAAGGACGGGGTGGTCCAGGCCGGGGGGGCGGGGGGGAGCTCTGCCTGTGAGATATTCCGGTGCCATCAGAGAACCGCGCGGGGTGGGTCTGGGAGCCCAACGCCTGGTGCTCCTGGAGAGGGAGCTGGGGTTGCTGGCAGGTGCAGGGGCTCCACAAAGGGCCGGGGGAGCTGCCTTTTCTCCTAGAGGACAAGGGGCCTCGGAAGACTTCTGGGTGGGGAGTGACAAGAAGTGACATAATTTGGAGAGACCACCACCGAGGGCGCTGTGGAGCAGTGAAGGAGGCTGATGTCCGCGGGCGGCAGATGGCAACCCCAGGACGAGGTGGGAAAGCGGGGAGGGTGTGGCTCTGGGACAGAGCGCTGGGACCGCTGGGAATGTTTAGGATAGAATGACGGGGCTGAGTTGTCCGGAAGGGGGTGAGAGGAAGGAGGGGGAGCAGTGGGGGGAGAGGGCGGGCTGATGGTGAGCTCAGCGTCACCCTAATGAGGGGGGGTCCGGGGCTGCCTGAGGGGAGCCCAGCAGGTGTCTGGCTGTGAGGCCTGCAGCTCAGGGTGACTCAAAGCTGGAGACAGAGCTCTGAGCCTCAGTGCCCAGGTACCAGCAATGGCGCCAGGTGGTTCAGGTGAATACAGTGAGTCGGGGACAAGGACGGCCTCTGGCCGAGGAACATTCCAGGGAGGGTCACCAAGCTGGGTGGAAGCCCTGCCTCCAGCCCCAAGGATCCCCGTGCCGGCCTTCCGGCTGCTCCTGCTCCTGAGGGCTCCAGGTGTGCGGTGCTCCTGCTGCCAAGAGGCCCGGTGGTGGCCCCCTTCTCCTCCTCCTCTCCCTCCGTCCCTCTTCTGCAGACGTGCCACGAGCAGGAGCCGCCCTTCCTGAGGCTGGCTCCTGCCTCTCCGAGCCCCTGCCCATCTGCCGAGGCCACGAGGAGACAGGTGAGGCCCCTCCCCCAGCGCGTCAGCAGCACAGATCTCCATGGCACCAGGACGCTGCTGCCATCTCTCCTTGTAAATGAGCTCCGGACGATTTGCGAAGACTAACCTGTGTACTATCTCCACTTCAACTGCACATGAACCGTTTTCCTTCCTTCTCCCTCTTCACCTGGAGCAGGCTCTCTGCAGGGGCAGGTGGGCAGGGAGAAAGGCTGGGAGGTTTCCTTGGGGACTGCCTTCCTCTCTCTGGGAGGGCTCTGCTCCTGGCTCTAGCCCAGGGCGCCACCCCTCGGCACCTGGGCCATCCTCTGCACGCTGCAGGAGGCTGGAGACATCACAGAGCACCTGGGGGGAGGGGTCTTGCCAAGTTCGACCTCAGAAGCAAGATAAGTATTCACCAGGCTCCCTCTACCCACCGGATGTGGGTCCTCGTGAGTTTTGGTCACATTTGCTTCTAGACAGATAGCCACAGTGAGCGAGGAACACTGTCCAATTCAGGAAGAGTTGGCTAAACAAAGCTGTAAGACCAAGCAGGGTCCTCACCAAGCAGGGTCAGCTTGGCCCCTTGTCCAGAGGCAGCTCTGGGAGGTGAAGGCCCATCTCCCTGCGGGCAGGTGACAGGGTCCAGGCTCCCGGCCACCAGGCTGCCCAACCCGGCTGATTTAACAGCGTGGGCTCCACCTATGGGGCCCCTCTACCCTCGCACCTTATCACCCAGCCCTGCGGCTGTCACTTGGGCACCCAATGAGGTCGGCATGGATGAAGGTCAGGCCCAGAAGGGAGAGGCCCATGGAGAGGAGAGAACGAGGGTGGCTCAGCCTCTGGGAGGTCACCACACTTCTGGGGGGGCTGCTGGAAGTCTGGGGTCTTGCCAGCTTAATTTACCAGGTATTGTTTTCAAATTGCATAAGAAAGAGAGTCGACAACTGGCTCTGGGAGTTGCTGAGAGGGTCCCCATCCCTGACATGCCTTCCTAGATGAACGACCCCTGAGGTTGCCCGAATGCTCTGTTATCACCCACCCCCCGCCCTTCCACCAGAGAAGCTCCTGTGCCCTCTGCCCCCTTCTCCAGGCCACGTTCTGAGGATCACCCACGTTTGTAAGCAAGAGGTTTGACCTTGGCGAGAGGGCCCCTGGGTCAGACCAGAGTCACGGGCACGCGGGGCTGGGTGCAGGAGGAGGGGGTGTCCCCGGGGCCTCCAGGGAGGGCTGCCACCTCCCATAGCAGGACTTCTTACACAGGGTCTCCGCTCAAACCTCTGCTTGGACTGACTGCCCTGTCCATTTAGGGCCGGGTCTCATCACCAGAAAGTAGGTCACAAGACTACACTGGCTCCGTATCTCTCTCTCTGATTGGGGTCGTGGTCGTGGCAAGACACAATATATGGGAGTGTTGTTGGTGGTCCCAGGAAGCACTGACCTTGAAGGTCAAGGACAATCCCCAGATATCACCCCCTCTCCCTACCAGCTCAACTGGAATTCAGCCAAGCCGTTTTCACTTGTTCTTCCCTTTGAAATAAGAAGATTGGAAGAGGTGATACACGCTACAGTGCTTTGTAAACAGAGTCAGCCCGTAGCAACTCAGGAAGGAGCTGACGACCACAGCAGCGCGGACGGAGTGCCAGGCTGTGCACCGGCCTGGCCACCCTCACCACACTCGGAAGAACAACAGTATTACACCCATTTTGCAAGTGGAGGAACAGCTGCAACACCTGGCCCAGTCACAGGTGGAAATGGGCTCAAAGCTCTTCCTGCTACAAAGAAGTTCTCTGTGACCCAAGAATTCCATCTAGGGATTTATCCCGAGGGCATAACCAGACCAACGTAAGAAAGCACGATCAGAGGAGTCCTCGTAATGAACAGCGAACAATTACAAGTCATCAAATGGCCAACTACCATTACTGGTGAATAAATGATGGTCTCTTTGTGGAGGGGAATATAATGCAGCCACTAAAAAGGGTCATGCAGATCTATACCCTTAGCCTGGAAAGGTGCTCATGACATGTTCTCTAGTGAGAAAGAAAACAGGTGACAAGAAACACTGTGTAAGCTGAGCATATTTTAATGAAAGTCCATATATATATTGTTGTGTGCCTAAAAATCGCTTGGAAGCTCATACACTAAAAATATTAAGAGTTATTATATCTGGATGGTGGTATTTCATGTGATTCAAATAGCTTTTGACTCTTCTGCACTGTTGGAATTTTAAACATGGGCACGGATGATTTTCAGAATTAGAGCCTATTGATGGCGCTAAGGCCTTTTTACAAAGAAGAGACCACCAAGTGCTCAGGACTCCCTCTGCCAGCAGACAGGGCTCCCTTTCATATGCCTAAAAATATGCACTGTCTCCTTCAAGTGGGTCCCTTTCTCTGGACTGTGGGGCGTAGGAGCAGGTGTGTGACAGTGGGACAGCCCCGAGGGCTGGGACAGCCTGGGTCCCTTCTCTGTGCCATGTGGGCTTCTCAGGACAGTGACCTGGAGTTCCTCCCATCTCGAGGTGAGGAGATGGGGAACACGGATTCCTGGAACAGGAAGAAGCCTTGGGAAGCCACCTGCTCGACGCTTTTCCCCACTGCAGCTGCTCTTACTGTCAGCCCCGCCATCTGAAGGGTCCAGCTCCAAAGAGGCTGCGCTGTAGCCTGGAGGCAGCTTCACACAGGCCAGAGGAAGGGCTCTGGACGCTGGCCAGTGAGCTGCCAGGATGCCACTGTCTGCCTCCATGTCCCCTACCTCATCCCAGCCCCCAAATCCACAGCACGACTCCAGCAGGAGTCTTCAGGACAGCAGAACAATTTAATTCCTATTATAGTATAAAAATTAATAACATTAAAATGTCATGATCATCCCACACTAATTAAGCATCTAATGAATAATTAGCTGTGGACACATCTGACATTTTTGGTCATTAATTTGAGCAAGTGTTTTAAGTTCCAGACAAAACCCCAATGTGATGGAGCCCGCAACTCTGTGTTCAGTGGCCGACGACATAGCAAAGCGACAGGCATTTCCCAGTCCCTGGGGAGGCAGGAAGGGGGCGGGCTCTCCTGGCTGGCTCAGGGGCTGGCCTGGGGGCGGCCGGTGCAGGGCTCAGCCTCTCTGGCGTGGGAAGCTCTCCTGGGAGGATGTGACACAGGACAGGGTCCAACATGAAGCCCCCTGGGCCCCGGGGTCTCAGCCACCAGCCTCCACAACCCCCACCCCAGCTGCCCGGGCTCAGAGGCGGGATTGGCAGCCCGTCTTGTTTGAAACCTGTGCTCCTCCGACCTGCTGCACCTGTTCAGTCTCAAGGAGAGACAAGAGCCAGGGCCATTGGAGAGACCTGCAGAGTCAGGGCAAAGGTGAAGTTAGGTGTGTCTGAGGCTCACAGGAGGGGTCTGCTGAGTAGGGGCCGAAGGGAGAGTTACCTGGGAGGCAGGTGGTGCCTGGACCCCCCTTTCGCCCTCTGGTGTCTCACTTCAAGACGAGCTGGCGTGGGGAGGAGTGGCATGTGGGAGAATTGATCCTTGCATAGGGGTAGCCCGACGTCCCAGACAGAGCCCTGGACAGAGTTTAAACCTGGGGCGCTGCCCCTGGCTGAGCCCTTGAGATAGGCGCCCAGCTCTGCTCAGTATTCACATATGTAACCCCGGAAGGACACAGGGGCACAGAGACGTGAAGTGACTCACTCAGAGTCACACAGCTAGAAGGCAGCAGCAGCTAGAGACTCGGGCAGTCGGGCAGTCTCTGTTCTGGAGATGCGGCTCACTGCGGCCTCTTTCTCACAGCTCAAGAAACCCTCCCCAAAGTCACAAGAGCAAGGAACTGCGAGCGCAGGTAGAAGTGCCCTTGGGTGATGCCAGAAAAGGGATGTGATCTCAGGTGGAGGGAGCCTGCGAAGACCACGTGGGCTCTCACAGCAGGAAACAACAGATGTGTGGAATGTCAGTCCTACAGCTCAGCTGGTGTGCTCTGCGCTCATAAAGAGAGAGCCTGCGTGCAACAGCCTCAGACACCTTCGGACTCACAGCTGTCGGATCTGCCCCTGGGTGTCCCCGCGAAAGGACGGCTCCCCTCCTCCTACTGATGGGTGCCAGCCCCCGTCTCTGGTGACAGTTCTCCACCCACTGGAGGCCGGCCCACCTGTGATCCCCACACAGCTGTTTCTAAGTGAAGGGTGCCTTGTTTCCCCTGACGACAAATCTCGCCTGTCCTGCAGTCTTCCCAGGAGGCTGCTCTCCAGCCTTTTCCTAGCACCTAGGACTCTGACACACCCCCAGGTTCCCCGGCACATAGTCGGTGCTCAGAGCTGAAGGGATCAGCGAGAGAACGGCGCCTGTACCTGCAGGAACTGCCTGGCTCCAGAGAGGGGGCGCTCACCCCACGCACTGTGCAGTGTCTCCCCGGGACGGGGGGCTGGCTGGGAAGGGCACCGCCCAAGGAGAACCCACGCTCCTACACCAAGGAGTTGGGAAGAGGCACCGGGCATGGGGATCGAACCAGGTGTGGGCACGTGGGGAGCCCTCGTCACCTGGATGCTGGTCTGGGTTGATCTGTGCTCCCAAATCCATATGTTGAAGTCCCCAGTACCTCAGAATGTGACTGTCTCAGTCAGCTCGAGCTGCTGTAAAACCAATCCCACAGATTGCGCGGCTTCAACAACAGACATGACATTCATTCCTCCCAGTTCTGGAAGCTGAACGTCTGAGATCAAGGTGCCGGCAGATTTGGTTCCTGGGAGGACCCTCTGCCTGGCTTGCTGATAATGTGTCCTCACTCGGCAGAGAAAGAGAGCTGTGTCTCCTCCTCATCTTATAAGGACACTAATTCCATTGTGGGGGCCCCGCTCTCGTGACTTCATGTAACCCTAATTATCCCCCAGAGGCCCCACCTCCAAACACCATCACATTGGGGGTTGGGGCTTCAACTTATGAATTTAGGGGGACACCAAAATGCAGTCCACAATGTGGCCTTACTTGGAAATAGGGTCATTGCCAATGTCATTGGTTGAGTTTACATGAGGTCACTAGAGGAGGGTGGGCCCTGACCCAGCACGACTGGTGTCCTTACAGAAAGGGAATGTGGACACAGGTGCACAGGGAGGGGCCAAGGAAAGTCACGGGCGGAGGTGACGCTTCCACAGCCAAATTAACGCCACAGGCTGAGCAAACGTCCAGGAGCAGGAGAGACGCCTGGAGGAGAATCTCCCTCACAGGCCTCGGTGGGAAGCAACCCTGCCATCACCTTGATGTTGGCCTTGCAGCCTCCAGAACTGAGACAATGACCGTCTATCATCAAACGCCACTCTCTCCACTGTGTGTGCCACCAATGCTGACCCTGCCGAGTGACTTGCTTTGGCCAGTGCAACGGGGGCAGATGTGACTCCCCAATACGCCACCACTCAGGCCAGGTCCTAAGTGAGGCACACGCAAGAGACCCGACTCTGCCCCCCCCCCCCCACATGGGCAGGGCCACCGCAGCCGCTACGATCAGAGTGAGACATAAAATATGTTTCGTCAGCCACCCAGCTTGCAAGGCCTCTTGTCATACAGCCACCCTCATTGTTGGGGTCGGCAGAGGGCACCCCCCGAGGACGGACCTCAGCTCTGTGCAGGGTGGAGGCCCTGAGCAGCAGCCAGGCTCTGAGCTGGCAACCCTGGGATGTGGCCACACTTACCCAGACAAGCCCCATATTCCCAAGTCTGGGTCAGAAATCCTGGAAGCCTCGGAAGAAATGAGAACAGTGCGGGCTCCTTGCAGCCCACCTTCCCTCTGGCCAGTGCTGGCCCTGGGCTCCCAGGAGAAGGTTTAGAAGGTGCAAAGTGGAACTCAGGGACCAGGAGAGCCGCTGGCCCCACGGTCCTGGCACAGGCTCCAGATGCGCAGGAGTCCCAGCAACAGGAAGGTTCTCAGGACAGACAGGGATCGGAAACACCCCCAGCCTTTTGGGGTCTGACTCCAGGGCTGTGCCCTTCCCTGACACCAGCCTGGGGTTCAGGTGAGGACTTCAGAATGAATCAGCCTAGACCAATCCAATCAGTTCCTGGGGGTGCGAGGGGGAAGGGGGCACTGACATTTCTTTTACATGTTCCCGGGGCCTGAGAACGCTGGTCTTCATTCCTTCACTTCCTAAAATGGGCGACTCTGCAACTAGCACGTTAATGAAAACGGGGAGCGTTAGTTCACCTCTTGTCGTACCAGGCGTGGGCACTGTCCCCAGGGAGAGAATGGGTCTCAAAAGTATCTGTCTGGTCCCCGGTCAGTGGACTTGCCGAAAGGACGCCCACATGGCTGGAAGGAGGCGTATTTCGGGGCAGGATGACTTGACAGAGATTCTGGGCCTGGGAGACTGACTGGTGGGCAGGTCGGCTTCTTCCCCATTGATGGCCCGTCCCCCAAAAGGCATCCTGGCCTCGCTAACTCGGGACAATTCCTATGGGCAGCCGTGTGGCACAGGCAGCTCTTTGGCTGGCTGGAGGGTGGCTCTATTTTCACGTCCCCTCATAGCGTAATGTGCAACCCTCTTACAGCAGCCTTTGTCGTGTGGCACACCTGCCCCTGTCCCCTCCTGGAGACCCAGGTAGCTGCCTGGACAGTCCGAGTCTCAGGCCTTGGTGCACATTTATGGCTGAGTTATAAACCTCTGAGATATGGGGTTTGTAATGGAAACTCTGACACCACCTGAAATATATCCGCACTGCTGGCTGCTCCCAGAATATAGCCCTAATTTATAAACCACACAGGGATCCCAGGCCATTTTGAAACTTACGGACAATAATCCAGAAATAGAGTAACCAGGAGGAGAAAAAAATGGCACAAGTGTCTGTGGACTATTAAGTCCACTGCGGCCGACAGTTCAGAAATCAACCCAGTGTCACAATGTTTGGTCTTTACCCTGAATCCTGGTGTCTCCCCCTCCCCTAGTGACACGGGCCCCAGTAGGGGCGTGTAGCTGTGTCATCTGGCCGGGTGCCATTCTGTTCACCTTCCAGCTGTATTTTTAGCATGAGGATTGAGCAGAGTGGAAGAGGGAAAAAAATGGTCCACCATTCGGTGTGACGGGACACGTCTTTGTTAGAAGGCCCCAATGTGCTCTGGTTTAAATTGAAAAAAATGATGGAGGAAGCAGTGTGACCTCACCAGAGACACAGGTGTATCACTATGTGGTGGGGAGCGCCGTACTCGCTGGGCTGTGCCTCTAGGGACAAGCCCCATTCCCTGGAGCCACTCCCCTGCCCTCCTGTCGGGGAGGGACCCACGCTGGACTTGAGGCGGGCGGCCAGGCTGTGGTCACTGAGAGCTGCAGGCCGGGCAGGGGCTGAGGGCCCCGGGGGGTGGGGAGGGATGGCCAGGCTCCGACCCACCCGTTTAGCTCCTGGTCTCAGCTCTCTGCTGACTCTTACTCACTGCAGAAATCAGGATGGAGATAAGGGACCTGGAGGTCACTGGAATGTAACCATTTCCTCCTATTTCCTCCAGGGCTATAAGGCGGGGTGTCCTGTGACATTCCCACTCGCTCCTTTGTCCAGGGACCCCTTCCTACCCTCCTTTCTTCTTCATTCATTAATTCCATTCAACACATTTCTTCTGAGCATTTGCTGTCCGCTGAGTGGGGGGTACACAGATGACTTGGGGAACCTACGTTTTGTGGGGAGTCTGGCTTGTAGCTGCACAGAGACTACAGCAGCGTCCCCCACCATTTCAATTCACACCCCCTTTGGCCATTCTCTAACTAGGGAACTTCAAGACAACTCTAATGACTAACCACGAATCAAAGGCACAGACATTTTGAGGAGGCTTTTCCAGACCACACCCAGTTTCCAGAAGATTCTCAAATGCCTCTTCTGATGGAGAATCCCACCACCAGCATTTGCTAGGGGGTCACCACGGCCAGGACAGAGGTGTGCAGGGGTGTCGGGGGACCAATGGGCCTGGCACAGTGAGGGCCACCTGGGCGGCCCTGCCCTGCCTCAGAGCTGAGTCAAACACTAGTTCACTTCCTCTTACACGAGGGCTTCATTCCTCTGCTCAGTGATTTGGCAACGACACCGATTCCTACCTCCCAAGGGTGTTGGACAGGTTTTGGAGATAATAAGTAAAGGCTCAGCTCCCTGTGTGAACACAGAGTATTCAATAAACCTCACTGGTATTGTAAAGATTTGCTGAAGGAACAAGAGAGAGAGGGAACCATGTGAGCAAAGGCCCTGAGGCATGAACCAGCATTCAGTCAACAAAAAGGTACTGAATGGCTGCGTGTGCCAGGCAGAGGTGCCTGCATGTGACCAGCTGGGGAGATAATAAAGGCCCTTCGTGGGCGAAGCGTGTTAGGGGGCTGGCGTAGGTGGCAGTACACCTGCCCGTTCGAAGCCTGGATGCTCTTTGTGGGTGTGGATCAGCGTGCTGCCGTCTCAGGGCGTGGCAGCCCCAGGGGACCTCAGGGGACCGGTCCTGCCTCGGGGGACGGGTCCTTACCTCTGGGGACGGGTCCTGCCTCTGAGGACGGGTCCTGCCTCTGGGGCTGGGTCCTGCTTCTGGGGCTGGGTCCTGCCTCTTGGGCTGGGTCCTTGCCTCTGGGGACAGGTCCCTGCTTCTGGGGCTGGGTCCTGCTTCTGGGGCTGGGTCCTTGCCTCTGGGGACGGGTCCCTGCCTCTGGGGCCCAGCACTTCGTGCCTGTTACTGCCGCCTTCCCACCCCCACCTCCCTCCCTTCTTCCCTCTCACGGCTCCTAGCAAAATGCAATTTGAGTCAAGCCACTTTCAATTACTGCGATGCAGTGTTCTGAGCCCATGAGGTAATAACGGGCCTGCTTTTCCTCCTGGGAATGTTTGGGGTTTTCCAGGCGCCAATGGAGAGAGAAAAGGGAAGTAGAGCTAAGTGCTGCTTGGAGGAGCAAATGGTTTCGATAGACCCAGGGCTGGGCTCGTGCCCTCACCCCCGTGCTGCAAGCTGCGGGCACCCTCACTCGGAAACCCCAGCTCCCCCAAAGTGGAGGGGCCAGAGGGGCCGGGCAGAGTTAGAGCCCTGGAGCCCAGGGAGCCCAAGAGCTTGGGACAGCAGGGGGTGTCAGTGCATGTGAGTGTGAAGGTGAGAGAGCGAGTATGTGTGTGTATGTGAGTGTGCAAGGGCAGGTGAAAGGCAGTGAGTGTGAGTACATATGAGTGTGATAGTGAGTGAGAGCATGCAAGTGTGTGGGGGTGAATGTGAAGGACAGTGTGTGTGTAATCAGCATGTGACTGTGAGAGGATGGGTGTGCATGTGTGTTAGTGTGTGTGTGTGAGGGTGTGTGTGTATGTGAGTTGTGTATGTGTGTGTGTGAGTATGAGTGTGTGTGTATGTTTGTGAGTGTGTATGTGAGGGTGTGTATATGTGAGGGTATGTGTGTGTGTATGTGAGGGTGTGTGTGTGTGAGTGTGAGTATGAGTGTGTGTGAGTGTGAGTGTGTTGGGAGGCCCAGACCGCCAGCCTCACCGGGCGAACCTGGCTGGGAGCTCCCGGGGGCGGGCTGCCAGCTCTGGGCTCACCTGCCCTCTTCAGGGATGCTTGCTCAGGACCCTCACTCGCCCCCCCGCCCCCAAGCACTTGGAATATTTCCTTTGGTTTTGGACATTCATTCCATTCCTGCCCCAAATCCTGACACTGAAGCCCAGTGGGGCCACGATGCACACAGGAGGGCCAGGCTCAAGGCAGGGGACGTGGAAAGACCTGGATGGGTCACGTGTGCAGGGAACGTGGGTGGGAGGTGTTGCCAGGAGGATGGGTGTGAGCATTCTGTGTTCAGCCACTGTGTGGGTTAACAAGGGCCAACTGCAAAGGGGGGGGCCTCCCCCACCTTCTGATGGCGGCAGACCAAGCAACTGTGAGCTGAGCCGGGCCCTGTCAGGAAGGGGGAGCCACTGCCAGAACGAAAGCTGGGATGGTTTCTGGGAACCCGAGGGACAGGCCTGTGCTTTGTGTTTTCCTCCCCACCCAGCAAAGCTTATTGACGACCGGTAGGAATGGCAGCTGGGCCTGAGCCTGGCCTCCTGCTCTCCAAGGTGGTCCCACCGAACATTCACAGCTGAGTAAGTGGGCAGAGGAAAGTCAAGTTCCTCGCTGGGGGCTGCCCAGACCTAAACGCCAGGTCTGAGATTTGAACACACTTCGGCGTACTCACCAGCTGCCCCCAGGGAGTAAAGGGTAAGGGTGGCAACCATTCCCACCCCTGCAGTGAGGTGTCTGCTCAGGGGCCGGCCACGGGGAGACCCAGGCCAAGGCCCCCGGCCTCTACCTGGGCCAGCGGTGTTTCTCCAGGACACAAGGAAGCCACTGTGTGAATGGGACCTGAGGGCCATTTGGGGGGCACCCCTCTCTTACTGTCCCCCCTTCTCTCTCTGCAGCTTCTGCAGCAGAGGCCCAGGCAGGAGGGCAGTCCGTGCCTATAGCGTTTGCTCCTGTCCCCCCTGGTCCTAGGGGGGCAGCAGGGCTCGGGAGCCCTTTTCTAATAACTGGGTGCTGTTCTACCAGGATGAAGGCGCAGGCTATTGGGGTTACACCTGGGGTATCCTAAGCAGCCAGAGGGCGACCAGCAAGCTCTCCTATCCCACAGGGCCCACGGGCCCACCCTCCCTCCCTCCTCTACCTGCCACTCGCTGGCTTCGCCCTCTGTGCCAGGCCCGGGCTAAGAGCTGGGAGTAGAGAGGTGAGGGGCACACTGGCTGCCTGGCCGGCAGGAAGCCCAACTCTTCCCTCCAAGCTCATCTGTGCCCAGCGACCAGGGAGGCCGAGCAGGGGCCGCGAACCTCTCTTCAGCCCTGAAAGTCTTTTTCTGAGTGCTGAGCAACAAGAAATGTCAGAAGATAATAAATGAAAATGTATTACACTTCCCCACTATCCACAGTCAATTTATTTCTGTTCCTTAACTGACTTCAGGTCTTCATATGTATCGGATCCCCTTCGAGTGTCCAATGTCCTCATTTTGTTAGGATTCCCTGAGCTCCCCAGGGCCCTGGGCTCAGCTCTTCTCTGAGAGGCCCCCCACTACCGGATGTGGAGAAGCTCGCCCAGGCCTCCCCAGGAAAGCAGGGGGCTGGGGACGGGTCGTTGCTCTGAGACCCTCTCCCGCACCCCACTGGAGAGGCCATTTGCAGCCTGTAGCTGGGCTCCTGCCCAGGCTGGGGACCAAGCAAACACTTGGAATTCGTAAGGAGATTCTGCTGAGCTGCCGGAGCCCATCAAATTTTTATTGAATGCATTTCCTCTGGAGAACTTGTGTACTAAATCCTGCCTCGGCTGTATTAGAGGAATACAAATTCCATGCACAGAGCTGACTGCACATGCTCCCTCTCCAAGCCGAGGGCACTCTCCAAGGCCACTTCTGTGCACCGAGGCCGGGTTTGGGCTTGTTACTGGCCAGGGGGTGGGGGAAGCTGAGAACCGGGGCTCCAGAGGGTCGGCTCTTTCCTTCTACCCGATAATGGTGCATCCTGACCAGCGCCGTCCAAGGCTTCTGCTGACCTTGGACATGTCCTGGCAACCT
The DNA here is from genome assembly GCF_057876585.1 of Rhinolophus sinicus. Taxonomy (NCBI): domain Eukaryota; kingdom Metazoa; phylum Chordata; class Mammalia; order Chiroptera; family Rhinolophidae; genus Rhinolophus; species Rhinolophus sinicus. The sequence goes on along the minus strand of NC_142514.1, from coordinate 4,766,656 downwards.
GCAGGCTCCTGGCTGCTGCACCACATGTCCCGACCCAGAGCAGAAACCCACCAGCCACTTTGTGCTGTTCTCCTCCCAGGGGCTCGGGGTCACAGCTGAGATGGAGGCCCCCTTGGCTTGCTCCCAGCCCCCTCTGCAGCCTCCAGAGGCACAGGGGCCCAATGCCCTCAGCTGCAGGCCCCAGGGGATCAGGAAAGCCTCTGCAGGACCCGGGGACCCCCATGGCACTGCATGTGGCAGAGGAATCTGGTTCCTGGCAGGTGTCCATCCATCACATAACCACCAAATGCCTACTCAGTGCTGAGGGAAGGGAAGCCGGGGCGGGGCGGTGGCTGCCAGGTAAGACGGAGGCGCTAGTTCCATGTGAGCTTCAGACAGACAGTGAATACATTTTTAGTGTAAGTAGATCCTCAATAGTGTGTGGGACATACCTACACTGATTTTTTTTTAATGTGTTGTTTATCTGAAATTCAAGTGTAACGGGGCATCCACAATGTGTTTGGCTAAATCTGGCCGCCCCGTGCACCAGCCTGCGGGCTTCACCGCACAGCCGGTCTGCTTGTCCCACTAAACCCGCACCCCACCAAGCACAACGGCAGTGTGAGAGGGCCTGTGGCTGGGAGGGGGCGTCTGGCCTGGGGATGCAGGAACGGATCGGCGTTCCCAGGCCTCCCGCTTCGTCCTGTGCAGCAGCCCAGGGCCCACAGCTGTGATTCACCTCTGCTAGTCTTTCCTCAGACTGACTGGCATGACTGTTGACAGAAAGGGCGCGTACAAAGCAGCTTTCCAGGGAGGTCCTCTCTGGAGGGTCTCGGGACAGTCTGGCACTGGCTTACTCAGCTGCTTCTCTCCTGGCTGCAGTTCCTGGCTCTCCAGCACGTGTCACAGGTGGGTAATACCCGGCTGTCCTGAGAGGTCCGTGGGAGGCAGGCCTGGTCCTGAGGCTCCCGCCTGGATCCCTGCGGACGGCTCCTCTCTGGGCTACAGGATTGCAGGGCCTCCGCTTGGTACCCCTCTGGCAGCTGGGTCTGGCCAGTTGCATATGAAGCCCTGACACTTACTGGGGTCCGCAGAGCCTGCAAGATCCCTTCTGGGCTGTAGCATCTCCCAGACATGCTGCTTTAACATGACAAAGTAAACGGTACTGAGTTCCTTCCCTCTGAAGCTCACTGCAAACCACAAGGGGAGGGGGGACCAACAAGAGCCTTGGTCTTCGAAGGAGCCAACTCTCACCTCGGACTTGGAGGCATGAAATGTACGGCTGGGCTTCCAGGAGTGTGCAGGTGGCCACGGGGCCACTGCTGCCAACCCACGTCCGCTGTCCGGGGGGCTAACGTGCCCCGGCTGTAGGGGGGCTGCTTACGTCGTCTATGCCAGCGCAGTTTAACTTTCTACAGTTAGGACTGACCCACTCTGTGGAATGCTCTGGAATGAACACGGACACCCCCCACCCCCCATGTCTAGCATTTCCCCCCTTATTAAGGTGCATTTTTGGCTGTTTTCTGCTTTTTGCCCTCACGGATGAGCTCTCTTATAACTCTCTTCTGGGCTTTGACTTTGTGTGGTTGTCTCCCGAAATAGATAATTCCTTCGAGATAAGGTGCAGCAGGGAAAACGAAAGATAATATGCAGGAGGGTGTTAGGAGGCCGGGTGACGTAGGACACGACTGTTCCCACGTCAGACCAAGAACACGCCCGGACAGGCAAGCAATGGGTTATTTGTGGACACGGTACAGTGGCCAGCATCTAAGATGGTCACGCAGGGCCAGGGGCTGTCATTCCCACTCCCTAGATGGGCTGTGACTGTCCACGGGTTCCCAGTCAGTGATGGCAGAGCAAGTGGCCCAGAGGGTCAGGGGGGACTGGCCCGGGCTCTGGTCACTGCATTGGCTGCTGACATGAAGGGAGAGGCTGGCTTCCAGTTCCAGGCCTCCTTGGGGACAGGGCAGTGCCCGTGGCAGGCACTGGGGCTCATGGGATGGGGAAAAGGCCTGACGGGGCTCCGTCTGGGGAGGGAGGGGACACCGGCTGCCCCCCCAGCCTGACAAATCCTTCCGAGAGCCCTTCAGGTGACTGGCCTCTGCAAAGCTGCAGCCACTCTTCTTTCTGCCTATCTTGAATGATGGGTGAAACGAAAGGACAGTGGCCTTGGTGGGCTGGGCTGTTTGTCCCCTGGAGGTGGCGCCTGGCGTGGCTTCTGTGCGTCTCCCAGGCTTTGCCCAGGAAGAGGGTGTTTCTGCAGCCCCTCAGCATACAGGCTCCTGGGCCGAATCCAGCCTGACTCTGAGGAAGACCAGTGGCCCTGGGTGGTGGGGCTGGGGCAGGAGGGGTCTCCTTCCCTGGCAGCTCAGGGTCAGGACACTTGTGGGAAAGCTGGGCCGCCACCTTCTGGGAGGCAGGTGGAAGGACAGCAGGACCTCTAAGCGCCTTCCTCTACGGGAACAGCAGGAGGGGGCCCGGGAGGCTCTATTCTCTCTGCCTTTATTTTCTGAAACACCCACTTTTGAAATTACGACTGGGACCAGGTGAGCCAGGCCGGACTTAGACGCTGGCGAGCTCTCCCCGGGAAATGCTGCAGCGGCCGTGACATCAGGCATGGGCCGTCACTGGGGCATAGAGCAGCTGCTGCACCAATGAGCCCATGTGTGCCCTGTCTGCTGCCCAGGGCCATGGACACACATGTGTACATGCATGTAATCTAAACACCAGCCCATGCAGGCTGTGATGGGCTCATCACAGTCACTGCATACTATACCCCCCGCCGGCTTTGGGGCTGAAATAGCCATGCCCACGGGCGTACCCTGCACACGGAGATGCTGTCTGCAGGCCATACCACACGCGGAAAGTCACGCACACACGGCCTGCCCCGCAGAGAGCGTGATCCTGGCTCACGTGCATCCCTTTCTCTTTCTCCTGTGCACCTTCCCACACATGAGCTACTTTTCAAGTACAAAGGAGCCCCAGCCTATTTAGGCAACCGTCTGAGGCTGACCTCAAACAGAGAGGAGGATGGCCAGCTGCTTTGAGCTGTCCCTCCAGGTCCAGACGGCCAGCTCCGCTCACGCCGTTCCCGCTGGCTCCTGGGGGAGCTCAGAGAGCTGGCCCTGGCCCAGGAGAGACAGGAAGTGCTTCCCCAGTGTGAGGGAGAGGAGAGGAGCTTTCATCTACCTGAGATTAAATTATAGCCAGGAGACGCTTCTGAACAAGACCCAAATAGATAACTGGAAACAAGCAGCCCTACTATAAATTCCCAGGATTTGCAGTCTTTCCTGGACTGGTTTCTCCCTGAGTAATTCTGTTTGAACCAGATCCAGGAGGCCCCACACGAAAGGGAACCGGCCTCTGGTGAACAGAATCCTTGTTAGAAACCTCCCTGACGGACCAGCTAATCTTCACGCCACACCTGGCAACGGGTCCATCTTTGCCTGGAAGGAGCCAAAGTGTGCGGGGTGTTGCTCCCACCCCCAGGGGTCTAGCAGGCCTTGGCGACCCTCGGGATGAGAGGCCAGAGGTCAGGGCCCGACAGCTTGGACTCAGGCCCTGCCAGGCTCAAGCAGGGTGGACGCTGGCTGGTGGTGAGTGCAAATCACTTCTAGGAATGGGAAGTTGGGTCCCAAAGACAAATCCCCAAAATCTTAGAAGGGGCTCTGACGTCGCAAGGGATTCACTGCTCCCTGTCCCCATCACACCCCACCCACATCCCAAAATGGATCCTCTCCCTCCAAAACACCCAGCACGCAACTGCAGGAATCAAATGAACCCCCAAAATAACGACAGATGAAGGACGGAGCCAAACGAGCAAAGCGCTCAGTAACCCCGTGTAAGCCTACGCCTGGTCCTCTGGCCCTCACCTGGATGAGAGTCCTGCTGTCTGAGCGGCAATAGGCATTAGATTGTTATTTATGAGCTTGCATCTCTCACTCGTCGCCAGCAACCAAAGGAGCTGAGAAGTTTGAAATAGGGGTTTAAAAGATTGGGGCTGTACTTTCTGGGGCAACAGCATGGAGCTCAGCAGAAGCTGGGGTTCCTTCTCTCTTCTCAGGAAGCAGGAGTAGGGTTGGTTCAAGTCACCCACCCTCCCGGGCCCCCAACTGGCTCTAAGGACACACAGACCAGAGCAGGGTCAGCATCCTTTGTCCCAGGTCAAAGCAAGCTTGCCAGTCAAAGCCACCAGATTCTGCCACCCTGTGTTGTCCTTCCTGACTCCTGTCTGGGACCCGGGTCTCTTGACCCTTGACCTTGACGTTCCCCCAGCCTGGCTGGACACCCCCATGGCTTCAACTCTGCAGACTGCCTGAGCCCGCAGTGCCTCAGCCTTTCTGCTGGATGCAGCTCAGGAGATTGAATTCATTCACATTTCCAGGTGCTATACATTCAGATGAAGTTCTCTGGGTCGCCTGCCCAGAAAAGGATAAATATTTCTGATCTATAGCAAATGTGTTTTCCTTTAGCTAACATCTTGGCAGGCAAGTACACTAATCTCCCAGGAAAATCTAGGGCCTGAATAGCAAGCAGATTTTTTTTTCCTGAGCAAATAGAAATTCTGAGTTGCTTTTTTAATGCTGCCTTTTTTTATTTTTTTATTTTTCTGAACAGCAGATCTGGAGAAAAATCACAGTCCATTAAATCTGCATCTCTTGAAAGAAAAACCCAGAAGGCCACCTCCCCATCAAAGGCAAAATGAACAGAGTTTGGAAGTGTGTTTAAAATGTATCAAGGGAGCGGCAGCCATCCTAAATTACCCTGCTCAGCCCGCAGCTGGTGGGGGCTTCCAGCATTCCCTACGAGACAGGATGGGGGAGCCGCTAGGTGCCACACGGCCTGGGAAACGGACATGGGGAGCAGAGCCACATGTCCGCACTGGCTCGCCTGTCACTGCCCAGGCCTCAGTAGTACCTTGCCCCCTCTAGATGCCATGTGACCCCGAAGATGAAGGAAGTGCACACTCAGCAAGACTACAGATTTCCCAAAGTGTCCTCTTTTCACATGCCCACATTTTACAAGTGTCCTGTGGCCAGACTTGTGCAGGAAACGGCCCAGAAGATAAACGTGTCCCCTGTTCCCTGGGGGATGAAGGCTCTGTTTGCAAGCAATAAAAGGAAGGTTAGAGAAGTGTGTACCCACTGTGTGCCCGGCGCTAGGTGACACCGTTCTCATTTCTATTTTACCGCTGTGGAAAGTTCTTTTCAGCCCACTCTGCTGCCCCCTGAGCTGCCCTGGGAGTGTGTGCGCAGGAGGCAGGCGGGTGCACCTACCCCGTGCCGTACGCACGTCTGCGCTGAGGCTCCCAGGACCTCACAAGGCAGCACCAGCCCTGAGCCTCCACGCAGGCCGCCCACGTAAGCCCTGCCCAGCCCTGACCAGGGCAGAGCAGCGCTTCTGGGACAGCACCGTCCCTCCATCCCTGCCCATCGGGCAGCTGCTCCTCCCCCTCTCACTCTGAAAGGAGAGTGGGTTGCCCCAGCTCTTCGCACATGGGATGACAGGAAACGCCCCTCCTAGCACCTGCCCACCTGCCTGACCACCACGGTCTCTGCCGGGGGCACACCTTGGCCAAGTAGGAGAGGATCCCACTCTACACAGAGCCCTCTGCTTGACCCCCATAACCAGCTGGTTGCCTCGAGCCCCCAGTTGGGAATCTCAAACCACCCGGGGGGAAGTCCAACATCAACAACGCATGAAGGACGAAGACTTCCGCCAGAGGCACAGACTCCACCAGACATCGGTCTTTGCTCTGGGGGAGCACCAAGGGCTCCGCCGAAGGGAGCCAGGAAGTCTGCATCCTCCGTCCGTCATGGAGCCAGTAACCCAACCCGGAGGAAGAGCTGCCCATCACCGAGCTGGCTGCCCGACAGGAAGTGGTATGAGTGACTTCGTTTTTAAACATGATTAGCCTCTTGAAAGCAAAAGATAAAGGACGCCTCGGAGCAGCCAAATTGCTTTGGCTCAAAAATCATTTTAAATACCGTTTCCTTTAACAAGCCGAGCTACTGCCTGGGCAACGGATCAACACTATTCATTTTAACCTTAGTCAGTAGAAAAAAATTCACCCAAGTGCTTGTAATTATTTAGCTCTCTCCCTTTCTCCCCACCCAGATATGTTAACTAATGACCGAGACATTGTGTACCCCAATCCTACTTTAAACAACTGTACATTCAGTACTGCACAGCAAACAGATCAGAGACCAACCATTTCCCCTGTGTCTACTCTAAACCCACCACCAGGGATTCAGGGCTATTTCCCGTGTTCCCAGAAAGTGCCGGAAGCAGCCTTCACCTCTATGGCTTGTGTTCAGAGCAGGAGTTCACCTTAGCCCTGAAGACGAACAAGCACGGGGAAAGGCTGCTCCCTGAGGTCTTTATGAGCAGGGAAGATGGCGGGTGGGGTGGGTCGAGCGTGGAACCACGCACCCAAAGGCAGGGCTGGACAGGGCGGTCTGGAGGTGCCATGCAGTTGGAAATGCTAAACAAAGCTTGGAGGAGTTCAGATGTGTAGGTGAAACGTGTTATAATCTCCTTTTAGTTTGGGAGAGAAAAAATGGGGTTTTCATTAGGTTATTTGCAAACAAACAAACAATGCAAATGTTCAAGGTGAGTGACACTTGCAGAGGAAAGCCTGAATTGGTGGAATGGAGCTCAGTCGATGGGTTTGCTCTTGGTCGGGTGGAGAGACACCTTTGCTACTAAAACCTGAAGGCCTGAACTGTGTCTGTGCTGTATCCTCGACCGGGGGGGGGGGGGGGGGGTCAAGGTCTCCCCTGGGAAGAGTGTCCCACCTGGGACAGGGTGGCACCTCCTGCCTGCAGTGCCCGAGGAAGCCACCTCTGTCTCCAAGGACCAGACTCGAGGCAGGTACTTGGTCCTCAGAGCTGGATGGGAAGCCCCTGTGGGTAGCACTGTCCCAGCAGGAAACAGAGTTGCGTCGGTGCCAATGTCTCTGGTTCTACTGCCCCTCAACAGGTGGAAGGGCAGCTTTTAATGCTGCTCTTGGTAATTACGGTTCTGCTTTCATTGAGGGCTAACTGTTGTGCTTCCTGGAGAATCAGTACTAGAAACAGTGACACCCGTTTTTAACTGCATCTCTTAATGGAAATAAGCTTTCAAAACTGCCCCCAAAAGCCCGTACGAAGCCAGGAAGCCCAGCGAGAGGAGCTCAGTGTCAGGTTTACGATGAGGACAGACTGATGCTGGGTCTGGGGGAAGAGCCACGTACCCCCACCACACCCAGAGCACCTGGGCCACTTCTGGAGGAGAAAGCAGGCTCCTGGAGGCAGGCTTCACCTTCAGACACATGGCGGGGCCGGGCGAGAGGCCCAGCGTCCACGCTCGTGACATCTCCACTGGGATTCCAGTGTCCTCCTGCAACCGCTGAAGGTCACCCCATACGCTGAGCAGCCAGAAGCAACCTGACAATGTTGGTCCTTGTCATCCCTCCTGCTCAGGGGACCAGGCGTGGAGCAACGTGCGGGACACGTCCCCACTGCTTCTGGGTCACGGGATGTTGGCTCAGGGCCCTTGGCATGGAAGCTGCCCTGTCTAGCAGGGACCCCGCTCCTGCCGGGAATGGACGACTGGACTGGCGGGGATGGGTCGCCCCGTGCCACACCAGACTCAGGAGGGCGTGTCCCACTTCAGAGGGTCTGGACACAGGGAAGGCTAACGGCAGTCCCCCTTATACGTTTCAAGACCCCCAGAGGATGCCTGAAGCCACTGATAGCACTGAACCCTACAGACGCTATTTTTTCCTGTGCATACACATACCTACGGTAAAGTTTACGGCTTCTCTCTGTCTGTGCCAATTGCTAGCATCACTGCTCTTGTACTTTGGGGACGTTAGTGAATAAAATGAGGGTGACTTGAACACAAGCACAGCAACACCACGACAGCTGATTTGATCACTGAGGCGGCCACTCAGTGACTAACGGGTGGGGAGCGTCCACAGCGTGGAGACGCCGGACCAAGGGCTGAGTCGCGTCCCAGGCGGGACGGAGCGGGGTGACAAACAATTTCATCATTTATAAATTAGGCACCAAGAGATGGACAACAATAACCAACAATAAAATAGAATAATTACAACAATGTACTGTAACAGAAGTTATATAAATGTGCTGCCTCTCCCGAAGTGTCTTATTGTACTATGTATACAGCGTGGACGTGCCGGACAGAGATGACTCACGTCCCAGGGGGGACAAAGCCCACGGCACAGGATTTCATCACGCTGCTCAGAACGGCACGCGGTTTAAAATGTATGAATTGTTTATTTCTTGGATTTTTCAATTTAATATTTTTGGACGGCAGTGGACCATGGGCAACTGAAACCACAGAAAACAAGACTGTGGATGGTGGGGGGAGGGGCTGCTGTGCCTGCAAAACAGATAAACCCAGGGTGACTCTGCTTCCCACAGGACTCCCCCGGGGCCCTTGTGAATGTGTGTGCCATCTGTGCCACCCCCTCGGCTGAAAGCTCCCCCCAAGGGCAGGGACACGGTCTGCCTCATTTATCCCCATGTCCACAGCATCTGGCATGGTACCTAACCCCTCGTAACACATACCAACGCCCACAGTGTGGGATTGGATTTCCAGGACAAAGCATTCCCAGGGTCCCTATGGTCACCGGACACATTCCTTATGAGGCTGCACAAACAGTGCGGGTGAGTTTCAGGAAGGGGACAGCGGTACCACAGGGCCACCAGGGAGTCCCCCACCTGGCTTGGACCGGGGGGCCTATTCTGGACCCTGATCTCTAGTCCCAAGATTTCTGGCCTTCGGACTGTGAGCGTGGCCGTTGACAGCTGCCACTCCCAGTGACCCAACCTTGACACAGATACAGAGGCTCTCTGGTTCATGGACTGTGGACCCCACGTTCAACTGGAACCATTTTCTGGTTTCTGCAGCGGTATCAGAGGAGAGGGTTTCGGGGGGCTTGCGGCAGGACAAAGCAGAGGCTGTTTGGGGAAACAGAAGCAATCCGGTCCCTGGCAGAGGCTGAGGCCAGGCCGTGCAGGAGCCCTGGATACTTTGTTCTTTTCCTTCTTCCAGAGAGGAGACATAGGACTTCATGGGGCAGCTGAGAGCTAACAGGACCTGGCAAGGTGGCCAGTCCAGTGGAAGACACACCAGACCAGGAAGCAGGCACTTTGGTTGTGGGCGTTGTCCGTCAATGGGGAGAAGCTGTGACACTGGCCCGTCAGCCTCTCTGGGCTCGTTTCCATCTTTCAGATGGGTATTCCTGCGCTCAGAGAGGCAGGAGGGAGGGAAGGGGTGTCATTTCTTCCTGCCTCCTCCTCACATCTCTGCCAGCTCTGCGACTCTGCAATGAGATCCCCACACACGCTCCTGGGAAGAGGGAGGACGGGAGGGTTCCCTGCCCAAGCTGAACGTGACCCTTTCACGGTATTCTCCACGCCAGCCTCGAGTCGTGCTGTCCTCACGAGGCGCAGCCTCACTCCCCAGAGGACCCCTGGCAGCTTCAGGTGGGACCAGCCCCTTCTGCAGCTGCCAGGCCTCTCCCTCTTCAGGGCCTGCTGTCTGCTAGAGACACCCAGGCCTTCTGTCTGACTTCGCAAAGCCAAGCCATGCTTGCAGCCCTTTTGAAGCACTTTTGTTGCATTAGGAAAGGCTCTGCATCCAGGAGCTGTTGGGTGAATTTCGTCCTCTCCAAATCCAGATTGTTTAAGTGCAGGAAGAGGACGCAGCGTGCGATCAGGTTTTGTTTGCATTCGTGTCCATCTTCCTTATAGCAGCAGGCAGCACATTGTCAGTTTGGACAAAAAAACCAGGGCGTGACATGGAAGCAGCAGAGAGCCGGCCACGTGACGTCTACCGAGAGAACGAGTTGGGCTTGCGTGGGACCCACCCACCAGCACCCCCCGCAGACCCAGCAGCCCTCCGCTCATATAGCCTTTCCAGCCAGTTTCTGAGAACAATGCAGTCTAAGGGTTAATAAATACCGTACAAAAATCTGAGAGAAAACCCTTGCTCCATGGACCATGTTCAGTCTCTGAGACAGGCCTTCTGTGCATGCCTTCTTTCCCCTCCTTAGCGGGGAGGAGACTCCGTGTGGCCTGCCCTGCCGGCCGGGGCCGTCTGCAGGCCGGGCACGTGTCTGTGTGTGTGTATCTGTGCATGTGTGTGTGTGTGTGTGATGAGATGGGCAGAAAGGCTGAGTGGATGAGTTGCAATCCCTGATTCCACCCCTCCCCTGTCCCTTCGGTCCTCGAGGCTGGATGAATGAAGCTGGGGGACGATGTGGGCTCTTTGGAGAGGTGGGTGCCAGAGACCAGGGCCACCCCTGGCTGCTCCAGACCTCCACCCCATCCTACCAGAAGCACAGCCGGCACGTGGGCCCAGCCTCCAGGTGGTTGCTGACCCCCAGTCCAGACGCCACCTGCAGAACAGCTCTGGTCCCCCGAGTAGCCCCTGTTTGAATGAGGAGCGTCCAGAGAGTCTGGTGGTAGATGCCGGACAAAAAGGGAGAACTCGGGGTCCACAGGTTGTTGTGGTCATCTCCCTGGATGACACTGGGAGGTCTGGGGAGCTGAGCTGCTGCATCAGCTGCTGACGTTCAGTTAAGCGACAGACACAAAGGGGACAGAGACCACCCAGGAGGCCAGGTCTCAGATGATCAGAGCAGGCCCTTTTCAGACTCGCAAATCTCCATGGTGGCAGCTTACTGGTCCCAGTGGAGACTCAAGTGGGAGACCCTCCGTTTCATTCCTCGAGGTATGAGCCTCAGTCTTGGGTAAGCAGTGGAGAGCCCCAGTGGAGTTCTGGGACGTGGGCTGTGGGCTTCAGTCTCCATGTCTGTGCCGAGACAATGAGGCCCTGTGTGCGGGAGCCGGCTCGTACTGGTGTGTGAGAGCTGCTCAATTCTCAGGAACGTTGCAAGCTGATGGACATCAAATTGAAATCTTGAAATCAGCTATGGTGGGAGTATTTACACCATGGAAATCGGCAAGCGCTATGGATCAGGCATTCGTTCTTTCCTGGAGAGCTGGTACTACCAGAACACCACTGGTAGTACCAGCTCTCCAGGAAAGAGAATCTTTACAGGACAGAATCTTAACACCTGCAAAAATCTGGCCATCTCTCAATCGGCCACACCAACTGAGGGGGCAGCTGTGTGTCTACCCAGAGGCTATCATCATCCAAGCTGGGTATATTCCAACATCACTTCTTGGAGCTGACGGCACGATCTGCTTCTGGCGGCAGAATGGTCTTTGATCTAATTAGGGGGGACTTGGATTAATGCCTGCATTCTGATCAGACACCCGCGGGGGCGGCGGCCGGGCTGTGCGCTGGGGTGTCTGGGACGCTGACTTGCAACGGTCCTGTGCTGTGGGCTGCCCACAGTCTCCACGGAAAGGGTTGTTCCGGAAAGAGGCCTGGTCTGGCCGGAGTCAGCATGCAGGGTTCACGCCCAGTTCTTCTTCTAACTCAGGGCACCCTGAGGTAAGTCACCCGACCGCCCTGGGTGACAGCTTTCCTATGCCAAAAAGGGGTTGTGCCAGCTGGTTTCTGAGATCCTCCGGGCTTTGCTGTTGACGGAGTTGAAACCTCCCAAATCCAGTGGGGCCTGGCCTGGTGTAACCAGCCCTCCAGAGCCTCCCAGATCCCGGCACCCCAGAAGCCTGTCAGTGACGCTGACCAGGGATGGTAGAGCGGGGGTGCTGAGCCCCAAACCTCCAGGGGGTCGGACTGTCCTTCTGCGGCAGCTGTGTGCCCTGTGCTGCCCAAACTGCTTAACTCGCCAGGGTTTGGGCTTGGCTAAAGTGGCTCCAGGCCGTTCCTGGGCCTGGCTCGAACACTCACCACCCAGCTGCCACCAAAGGTAGCTGCTCCCAGGAAGCAGAGCGCAGTGTGTCAGGGAGCGTTTCCGTGGCTGTCAGCATGGTGAGTCCTGTCAGGGCTGACAGAGACCGGCCTCCCTCCCCCTCTCCCCTGGGGTACTGGAGTTGACTGCTCTGACACACCCTGGATGGAGAAGGGGTGTGACAGAACCTCAGGTGACACACAGCAGACTGCAGCTGCCTGATGCTTGAACACAGGTGTCTTGGTTTCAGTCCCCGAGGTGAGGGAAGGCAGGGAGGGCACTGGCCAGGAGAGGGTGGCCTGAGCTTCAGACTGCAGGCAGGGAGAGATCTTAGGGCAAGATTTCTGAATCCTAGCTTCCAGGAGGCAGCAGCAGGAGCTGGGCCAGGTCTGGGCAGCTCTGGGGGTGTTGCTGGAATTAGCTGGGCCAGGCTCGACCCAAGCATGGTGAGCATGGGCCCAGGCTGGGCCAAGGTGTATGGCTGGGAATGCAGGAAACAGAGGCTTGGCCGAGGCAGAGGGAGAGACTCGTGCTGGTCAGGGAGGGAAGGACCCAGGACCAGGCTCTGTGGGGCTCAGCTGGGCGTGGGAGGCCCTGCCTGGGTTAGCCCTGTTTGCAGCAGCGTAACAGTCGTGATAACAATAGCCGCCATTTGCTGAGTGCCTGCCTGTGTTGGACCCGATATAAAACTCTCTAGAATCTCTTTGAATCCTTAGAACAGCACTGCACCATTTTATGAGTGAGGAAACTGAGCCCCAGGTTTTGGGTTTATTACCCCAAAGTGACACAGCTCTATGTGGCTATAGAAACAGGATTCAAACCCAGGTCAGCCAAGCCCCTGGCCTTCACAGCTGTTTCAAAGCCCAGCAAGTGGCAGAGAGGCCAGCAAGTGGCAGAGAGGCCCTTTCCTGGTCTCCCTGGGGCCAAGGCTCGGCCTCCCAGGACTGTGGGCCCTCACGGCAGGGCTTCCCCAGCACCCCCGCGCAGAAGGATGGGCCCCGAGGTGGGCACCCACCTTCCCACATGGCCTGGCCTGGGGCTGGGGACACAGGGGCACACGGAGCCCGCATGGTCTCTCAGGGGAGCTGCTGATGGCCCTGGTGCATGGAGTCCCGGGTCTGTGAATACCTGCGCTTTCTCTCTCTCTCGCTTGTTCAGGCCCCGGACAGTGTCGGGGTCTGTGGATTTCCGCCCACGACTAAGTGAAGACTTCCTACACGGGAGGTGGGGAACCGGCCCACGCGGGCGAGCGGGGCTCCCTGCCTGGCTCCCCCACTCTCTCCGTCCAGTGGCCTCCCTGGCTGGGGTGGTGGCTCCTTGTAGCTGCCCTGGGGATGGCTCTATCTCCGCCCCAGAACAAGGAAGCCCCCGCAGGCTGTCAGGCGGGGCCCCAGGTGTCAGCGGGGCTCTGTGGCCACAGCTCCCTGCAGGATGAAGGCAGGTGGGGCCCCTGCACATTTCTGGTGTGACAGAGGGACGTGGGCTCCTGGAGCCCGTGTCCTGGCACCTGCCCTCTGACTCTAACCCATGTTGGGGACCTGAGCTGGGGACTCCCCACAGGAGTCTCCCCCCAAACCCCTTCTTTCAGCACAAAGGGCGCAATAGTCCCCACGGGACCTAATTTCTTTGGAACTGACAATATTTTCTGAGAACTTTGTCTCTAAATTAAGAAATCTTCTGGCAATTCAGAGTCAACAAAACTGTCTGCTCTGGATTTCCTCCTCAATCCTCTAAGCTAACCTCACGGAGAATTCCCAAGCCTCACGACCTCAGGGTCACCCTTCCAGACTGATGCCTTCTCCCCAAACCAACGCCTGTTTCAAGTGTGTCTCTAAAACGTGAACCTTCTCCCTCTTCAGGAGGGAGGAGAGAAGAGAGAGCAGGAATTAGGGAGGAGGGGACGTGCTATCGGAAGAGCTTGTCCATCTGATGTCTTTACTCGGCTCTGGGCACGGCCGTGGGAGTCTGGGGACATTGCCAGAAATGGAAGTGGGCAGCTGGCCCTGCCCTCAGGAAGCCTGCTCTGTGGGTGGGGTTAAACACCACTCTCATGCACCCAACCCATACAGACCCCACGTGCCCAGCACAGTTCTAGGCATCCAAGGTATGCAGCAGACACAACGTAATGTCCCTGCTCTTAGGGAGCTTCCTTCCAAGGGATGGGGGCGCCGGTGAGAGGACAGGCAATAAGTAAATACCACAGTTGATGTTGCAACAATGTGGACGAATCGTAAGAGATTTTGCCAGTGATGGAAGCCTCACCCAGGAGTCGTGCTGTATGATTCCGTTTATATGAAGTTCTAGAATAGGAAAAACTAACCCATGGTGGAAAATCTGAACAGTGGTGCCCTCTCAGAAATGGAGGCTGGGATTAACTGGGAAGGGAACTTTCTGGGATGATGGTGATATTCTGAATCTTAATGTGTTGATGAGGCTATGTTGGTGAGACACTGATTACACTCATCAACTAGTACATTCACATTTGTGCGTGGAATTGTTTCATTGTATGTAAATTTTACCTTGCGGCAAAAAAGAGCTAGACATAAATATTGAACTCTGGCTAACGATATGCAAGCTGCAGTAGTGGAGAGGAGGTGGATGTTGCCTGCAGCTTAGTTTGCAAAGCATGAAAAATAAATAAGATGAATTGCTGGATAGATGGACATATAGGTGATAAAACAATATAGTAAAATGTTAATGGTAGAATCTGGGTGATAGGTATAAGGGTGCTTGTCAAATTCGCTCAACTTTTCTGTATATCTTAAACCTTTCATAATAAACGGTTGAGGGGGCACAGTGGTTTGCCAGAGAGTGAGGGAATGTTAGATGGGGTGTCAGTCAGACCTCACTGAGGAGCTGATAGTTCAGCTGAGAACTGAATCTTTGCATAGACTATGGAAGACCCAGGTTGGCCCCCAGGCAGAGGGCAGAGCAGGTGCAAAGGCCCTGAGGCCAGAAAGCTCAGTGCATTTGAAGAGCAGGAAGGAGCCAACGTGGCTAGAGAGTGCTGAGGGAAAGGCAGAGCAAGGTGACGCAGGCCCTCAGAGGTCTTAGAAAGGGTGTGGCTGTTATTTTAAGTGTCCTGGAGACTTACTGAACTGATTGAATGTGACATGATATGATTTGGGATGTAAGTGGCCCACTCTGGCTACTTTGTGGACAAGGGACCACAGGGGAAGGGGAGACTCGTGCTGGTGGAGGAGAGAGCCAGGGCTTCAACTTGCTCAAAACAGAAGAGGAAGGTACCAGTTTAGGACATGCTTTTGAGGGGAGAAGGAAGGTAGAGGAAAAGAGAGGGGTCAAAAATGGTTGGCCTGAGCCCAAGTGGCTGGCGATGTGTTTACTGTAACAGGAAGATAGGAGGAGGCCGGGCTCACAGAGGAAACTGAGAGTCCTGCTTTGGCCAGGAGAACTCTGAGATGGCGACTCAGCATTCAGGAGGGAAGCACTGATTAGACAGCTGGGTATAAAAGCCTGGTGCTTGGCGGTGAGATCAGGGATTTACACAGTTTTTGGCATAAAACTGGCATATGAAGCCATGGAACTCGAGAAATAACCCAAGGAGACGGTATAGACAGAGAAGAGAAGGCTTAGGAAGCCCAGGGATGTTCCAGTGGTTGGGGGATGAAAACAAGGGGAGGGGTCTGCAAATAACAGGCAGCGACAGAGATAACCGAGCGTTTCACAGCAGCAGAAGAGAACATTCCAGAAGTAGGGAATGGCCAACCTTGGTAGGTGCTGCTGGTAGGTCAGGAAAGATGAGGGAAGAGACCCGACCTTTGGATTTCACAGTTTAGGAGTCATTGGTGAGTCCAAGACAGTCTCACAGTGGTACGGAGGAGAAGGAGAGTGGAGGGTGCAGGGCAAGGAAAGGACGTGAGGTGGGCAGGGGTGACAACCGGACACACGTCTGAGCTCTTCCATCCTGCGGGGGCGAGTTTCATTAAGTGCGAAAAGTGTCCACTGGCTGAGGGGATGGTCTAGTGCGACAGAAAGGACGAGGATGAGGTCACCCAGGCTCCAGAGACTTCTGTGAGCGCTGCTCTGTGGGCTGTAGGCTCCCCTAAGCATCAGTGAACCTCTTGCTATGGCCCAACGAGGCCTGCAGAAGGTAAGAGCTGGCTCACAGCTCCAGGGGACTGACAGTGATGCTGTGTGTACCTGTGTTCACCTGTGCACACCTGTCTAGGTAAAACCTTTGGACGTGAGTTTGGAGTGCATGGTGTGTGCCACCTGGGAATGCCTGCAGCCTCAGGGCCACCGAGATGTTATGGGGGGTAAAAGCAGTTATGACGCCATGTTGTGGACCAGAGACACGCCCAAGCTGACCAATGTCAACTGCCGGGGTGGGGTGGGGGGAGGCTGCTGGGGGTCTGAGCCCATGCCTGACATTCACACACGGAGCTTCTCACCAAAGACTCACATTTTCCAGCTCACTCTATCAAATGACATCTGAATTTCACTCTCGGCCCTTGGAGTTCTTTCAGAGGCAAAACAAAGAGTTTCCTGAGACAGACTTTTGTCTTTTGCTTTGGAAAGCACCCTTTCCCCTTTGCTCCAGAGAAGGCTAGGATACTAAGGGCAGGATGTCGGCGGAAGATTACACGAAAAGGATAATTAAACAAAAGCCTCACGATGATAAGCCCCCTAGACAGAAAATCACGCCACTTTGCCTTCCCGTCTTTGAAGGATGTTCTGTTGAAGGGGAGCCAGGATTGTTTGGCTTGATAAATAAAGATGGTAACCAAACTGTGTCACCCATTGTTCTGCCCTCATATTAAAAGCAGTTGCTTAGCCAAGCTGACAACATGCACCCTGGATGCAGAAACCCCTCGGCAGATGGAAGGATTAAGAGACTGACAAATTCTGGATAATAAGACTAATTAATAATTCCCATCTCGGAGGGACTGCAGTGCCAGCAGCTTCCTTCTTCCTCTGTTTGCCAGTCTGGGCTGGGCAGCCCTGTCCTCTAAGGGCTGAAGGACAGAGGAGGGTTTGCAGGATGGGCCACATAGATGGCGGGCAGTCACAGTGGGGTACAGGGGGATGGCTAGAATGTGGCAGTTCCATTTCACTGACCGTGTATCAAGTTCCCGCCTGACACTGCAGAGGAAATTAGCAGACGGGGCTCATCATCACACTGTCGCACTGACAGACCTCGCATGTTGCCATTTGCAAGGTGGTCAGGATGGGACCTTCTCCAGGGGCCTCCGTTGGCCAACTACACGCACCCAGCCAATCCCCGGAAGCAAATGCCATAGCAGACTGACGACCACAGCAGCCACCGTCTGGGGGCTTCTATGTACCACGCACGACACTAAGACCTTTGTGGGCGTTCGCTAAATTCATCCTCCCAGTGACCTCAGGAGAGGTATTTGATGCCCATTTTACAGAGAAAGACATAAGATTCAAAGAGGTTAATTCACTTGGCTAGTAAAAAGTGGCGCTGCATTCACACGGTGCGGGCAAGGACCACAGGCCCAGGTGCTCCCAGCAGGTAGACAGAGAAAGCCTTTTCACTTGCTCTACCGGCTCCCCTGTACTCAGTGCCCCCGTCATCCACAGCTTGGGGACAGAGGGACCCACCCCGCAGAGGGCTACAGTAGCAAAGGCAGCTGTAATTACAAGGTGAAGGTCCAGCAGTGGAGGCCTGGTCACAGGAGACCCTCTGGGTGGGTGGCCAGCTGAAAAAGCCAAATGTGGCCCCTGCGTGGACATCCCCCTGTCACTAGAGGAGGGGCCCAAGATGAAGGAATCTTATGGAAAATGCCCAGTCACTCTCAGTAGAGAGGATAATGGCCGCTTTTGGGGAATGGCTGTATTTTTCTGGAGGGTTTAGGTGGGTCCAGCAGAGGCCCTGGCATCGTAAATTGCAATCAAGCAAAGATGTCTAAGAAGGAACTAATATCGGCTGTGCCATGCAGCCTTGGCGAAGATCCTGAAATCTTAATGGAATTGAGCAATTTTTTGCACAGCACCGTAAATTCCTAATGTCCACCTTATCACATTATTCAAGGCACATTCAATGGCGAAAGAAGTGGGAGCTGCTAGTTAGAATAAAACCGGAACAAGAAGGCAGCTCAGGAATGACCGTCTGACACCATGACTCACTGTCGAGCTCGCTCTCCGACACCTGCACCTTCCCCAGAGGCAGAGGCCTTCACTGCCTGGCTGCCTGCTCCCCTCTCCCCAGATGAAAGCTTTCTAGGGGGCTGGCAGCACGGGCCTTGGGTCCACCTGTCCTGTCCTGCAGCGTCCTCCGTGTCACCATGGTGTGTCCTGCCAGGGGGCCTCCGCCCACTGGAGCGTCCCCCTCTCCTCTCCACGCCACCCTACACGGTGCCCTCCGCTCACTTCTCCTTCAGTGCCAGGCCCCGCTGTGGCGCCCCATCCGATGGCCCCACAGCCTGTTGCCCTTCTTTCCAGACCCTGTCCATCCCATCATCGGCTAACCGTGCAATCTTTTACCGGAAGCTCATCTTTCCTGCTCGACTGTAAGTGCCGTGAGGTCAGACACGGAGTCCAGGCCAGCTGCCCCTCCTGCCTGCCAAGCCCTGCTGACATGCAGCTCGGTTCCTACGCGCTCCAGTCGCGTTTCCATGTGGTCACAATAAGAACCAGCCTCACGGGTGTGCAGAGCGCCCTGTAGTGCCCAGGGCATGGAAGCCCATCACAGACGACGGCTATTGTTACTATTACTGATAATAAAAAAGAGCACAAGAAAAGGCTTTTGCTCCCTCTGTCACCTGGAGACGCATTCACAGCAGCAGCGATGTGCAGGCTCCGGTGGCCCAGCTCCATCTCTCCTGCACTCTTCTTCTGGGCCCAAGCAAAGCCTGGGGTGGGGGCATGGGCCTCCCCGCACACTCTCCAAGTCACATGGCTGGTACCAGGGCCAGGGATACCTGACCTGAGGGTTCCTCCCCAACAGCCCTGGCCTGTGGCGCTGGAGCCTGTGGTGCTGGAGCCCGTGGAGCTAGCCCCACCACCCTCGTTAGTCCCAGCTGTGGCTGTGCACCAGGACCCATGACTGCCACACGTCAGAAAGGGCAGGACACCCTCATCCCGTTCTTCCACCCCTGAGCTCACCTCCTCCAGGAAGCCTCCCCTGACCAGCAGCCCATACCATGATCCTGTCTCCAGACTTGTTGTGCTGACCGGCTTTAGGGTCACCTACCAGGCACATAAGTGCAGGGTGACAAGTGACTTTGGTGCCACAGGGTCCTGTACCTGCTGCTCCACACAGGAATCCCCCCCAAACACTCGTGGCCTAGCCATCCCCTCTCTTGTGCTGCCTAGTCCCTGGTCAGTGGGGGTGTGACAGCCAGGGTGTGGAATAAAGAGACCGGATCAGACTTTAGTCCTTCTTGGCACCGATACCCGTGAGGTTAGCACATCCGGGATGTGTGAGCTGCCTGTCCTGCTCACCGCTGCTCACCGCTGCTCACCGCCACACCCACGGCCCCCAGGCCTGGCCACTGCAGCCTGTGGGCTCTCGAGGACGGGGCTGCATCTGTGTAAAAGGCCCAGCTCAGCCCTGGCTGCCCAAGCCTTTGAGGTTCCCTCGTTCTCCTGGACCTTCGGTTTTTTTCTGCTGTGAAAATCAGGGTGAATTCCCTCAATCCCAACTCCGTCCAAGGACAGAAGACACTGGACTTGGAGTTGCCGAGGGCTGCCTGGTGCCGGGGCTGTGGTCACCCTGAGCCAAGTGCACGGTCAGGAAGACCGTCTGCCTTGGCTCAGGCCACACATGGCACCTGCCACGTCCTCCACGTTTTGAGGCTGAGGATACCACAGCAGGGCTGGGCTGAGCTCCCAGCTTTCACGGCACCACGTGTGTGGGTGCACAGTGTCTGGCTGTCCTGGGGCGCCTTCTCCTCCCCGCCAACCCAGACCAGAGACCAGGGACCCCGCTGACACCTACTCGCTTCCCTTCCTTGAAACAGCGGGTGGGTCAAGGCAGCCCCGTTGGGACAGAGGCAGCCTGATGGCAGCGTCCCACTCACTGCTCTAAGCCCCATCAAACCCCCGTGTGGTGGTGAGCCCTGCAGCATCTAAGGGTCTCGGTAAGCAGGCGACGCCATTCAAGGACCCACTACAGAGCGGGCTCTGTGACACTTTGTTTTCCAGCCACGTCTATGTCACCCGATGAAACATAAAAATGGTTACTGGGCAAGAAGCCTCAAGTGGTTTTTATGACGCTATAATATCCTCCATTAAAAAAATGATGACAGAAAGAGAGGAAAAGAGAGGGAAAAAAGAAGGGAGGAAGGGAGAGAGGGAGGAGGAGTGAGGAGAGGAAGGCTTTTCTTCTGCTGGACTGTACCCTGCATCTCCGGATGGTGTGGGAGTGGAACCCAGCTCACGCTGAGGGGGACGCCCCGACCCTTAGGACGAGCCTGAGCCTGCGGGGTGATTGTGGACGCACTTCGGCCCCCCCCCCGCTCAGGATTCTAGCCCTTTCTGTGATCTGGCTCACCTGAAGGGTGCCCCTGAGGGCTGGGGGCATGGTCTTAGGTGAGGCCGCCTTTCCAGAAAAGACTGAGGTGGATGGTGGGGGAAGGCACTCAGTTTGCAAAAGAGCTGATTGTTCCCCAGACGATTTCAAGTCTTGAGGGGAGAGGGGATAAGGGACATTTATAACAATGACAACACCACCACTTCTCAAACATGTGTCCCTCTGTGTCCAGCTGCAGGGGAGGGGGCTAGAAGGGAGGAGAAGCCTTGGCCAGCTTGTGCTTTGGGGGGCAGGGCTGGCTCCAGCCCATCTCAGCCTCACTGTGAGAGAAGGGGAATCACAAAAGCTTTCTTTGGGACCTCAGGACGCCAGCTTACAGCATACTTGGCACTGACGGCGTCGAGTTGGGTGATGGGTGACATTCTACCAGCACTCGGTTTCATTTATAACAATTCTCACAACTGCCCCATGCAATCAACACTATTATTGCCCCCATTTTACTGACGAGGAAACTGAGGCTCAGAGAAATCAGAAAGATGCCCAGAGTGACACAGCTAATAGGTGCTTCCATGGGTGCCTCCAACCCCACTATTTTATGGGGTTAAAACAAACACCGTCCCAAACAGAGGGCCAATGGGTGCAACAGAGGGCCTCGCAGGGCAGCCTTCACAAAACATGCAGAGGACAGGGGCAGGAGTCCCAGAACCCTGCAGGATGCCTCCACTTGACCCAGGAGTACCCCACTTTGTCACTTCAGGGAGGTGATAGGCTCTGAGGATGCTTCTTGGGGAGCCAGAGGCTATGGGCTCAGAGAGGGACCACCACATTCCCCAGACAGGTCCGGAGTCAATGGAGAGAAATATACTGGATTCCCATCAGCAGTGGTGTTGGGACCCAGCCAGACCCACTGTGGGTGACAGAGTCCACTCGGAGACCTGAGGCCTTGCTCAGTGGGCAGGCAGGGAGGCCCCTGAGGGAAGGCGGGGCTCCCCAGGACAGGCTGGGGCCGAGGCCTGTGGCTGGTACAGAGGCTGAAAGTGGGCTGTTCACCATGATGTACCCAGAGCGTGAGCAGAGGTGGCTTCTTGGGGGCTCTGCCTGAGAAGCTCCAGAGCCTGGGTCAGAATGGGGAGGCCGTTAGCCCCACTTCTCCTCAGTGGCTGATGTTTTAGCCCCTTTCTCCTGGCATGAGAAACATTCTCCTTGCAGGGGTCCCCTCTGGGGTCCCCCAAGCAGTCCTGCTTTTTCTGCCTCAGGAAAGTCTGCTATCAGGATAGGGTGGGCAGGAAGTTAACTGTGCTGAGGGCGGGATGCTAGCTGGGGGCCCGAAACTCAACACAGGGAGGTAGGGCTTCAGCTCGACCCCCCAGGCCTCACCAGGTGGGGCAGGTGGAGCAGTGTGGTTCTCACAGGTACTTGAAAGAGGAGCCCGGAGCTCCACCTGAGCAAGGTCGGGGGTCTTCCTCCTTTCCTAGAAGACAGTGAGGCCTACGATGGAGGCCTCCCTGCATTCCCAGATGTGGGGGCTCTCTGGGGGCTGGGGGAGCCTGGAGAGCCCCCTTTTGAGCCGGCACCCCATCACCACCAGCCCTGCACTCCTCTGGGTCGCTCCATGCCACCCAATTGCTGTGGTGCACGGTGCAGCCTGTACCCCTGCACTCACTGCTGGGGAAGCAGGAAACAGCCTGGAGGCAGAGGACCGGCAGGTGTGTGAGCTGGGAGGGACCAGGGGCTCAAAGCCATCTGTCTCTAGCCCCTCCCCATAAGGACAGGTGACGATGGTGCCGGGGAGACATGCAGGGCAGCGATGGGCGCCGCCCCTGACTGGGTGACTGTGAGACTCTGGGGGGCCTGGTCTTCTCCCAGGGGAAACAGGGCCAAGGTGAGGGTGCCCAGGACTCAGAGCCTATGGTGCTGGCTGTGTGGTCACAGCGTCTGATGCTCAGGGTCGTCAGGGCTGAGCTGGAAGCCAGTTCCTCCGTAACCCAAATGTCCTAGAGCTCAGAACCCAAACCTCTGCCATTCAGCAGCGAGCCAGGAGCCCCCAGACCCCAGGGGCTCTGTGATGGCACAGCAGCATTCACGGGCCTGCAGGCCTCAGTCTGTGCTGAGGGGGGGGGGGGGCCCGGGAAGGCGCCTCCCGCTGCCTCCGCCCCAGTGAGCTGGTCTCGGCATCCAAACCGCCCCTGACTGGGGGCGGCAGCCACACGGGGACACACCCCTGCTTCACTCCAGCACAGAAATCATTCATTAAGCGTTTTAGAGGACAAGGGCAGAAAGGAGAACACTCAGAAGCAGAAACAGTTTCCAAATGAGCCACAGAGCCTGCTGGGAAGGCTGGCCTGAAGGGGCCTGTTCTTGGGGGAGGGGGAAGGGGAGAAGCACACAATAGGATGGAATGTGGAGACCCAAGAAAGGGATGCAGGAGGAGGCAGGGAGGCCCCGAGCCAAAGCACTAGAAAATCCCACACAGGAAGACTGCAGGGGGCAGGGACGGAGTTTCCTGGCACCTGCTGTCTGGCTCAGCCTTAGAGCAGCCCAGCCGGCAGGAGGGGCTACAGCTCCCGTGTCCCCCAGCAGGACTCAGGGACCAGAAGGAGTGGGGAGGCCTGATCCCAGCCCAGCTCCACCGCTGACCAGCTGGGTGACCCTGGGTCGGAAATTGCCCTCTCTGGGCCTCAGCATCTATCGAGGCAACGCAGCAGGGGCGCACGATGGAGCCTAAGGGCCCTGCTGGCTGTCACACATGCTAATGACTTGCTGTGGAGAGGAGGCATGTGTGCCAGCCAGCATCAGGGCTTCTCAAGGTGACAGGGCAAATCTGCCAATGGCCCTGCCCCAGCTGGAAAAGGGGCCTGAGCCCGTTTGGTCTTAGAGCGGCCTGGGGGGTCTGGAGATGCGGCCCTGGGCAGGTGACCTCACGTGGTGCCCAGTCACGGCAATGACCGTCTGCAGCTATGGACTAAAGGGGCCTCCGTCCGTCCACTCCAGCAGAGCCTCTGGTCCCTCGCTTATCCCTGCCCACGTCCTAATAAAATATGTATTAACAGTGAAGAGAGAAGGAGCACACTCTCCCCGGAAAGCAAGGTCACTTGGACACTCTAAGTGCCACTTCAGCTCCTGCCTCCCTCCTCCCCGACCTCTGCTGCTAGCAGGTGTGGCCGACCTCCATGCCCCGGGTCTGCCATGCCCATCCAGACTGGGGGCACCAGACTTTGGCAGCACAACCCCGGCCCCTCCTTCTCTGGCTGAGGCTCAGTGCTAGGGACACAGGTCCGTCCCTCGGTGAGCTGACAGTCTGACTGGAGAGGAAACCCAGGCCTGTGTTCCCTGCTGTGCTAAGTGGTATCAGTTTGAGGCTCTCAGGCAGGAGGCTGACTGGCAGGCGACGGCCACCACTGAGCTGGGACAGCCGCGGATGCAGGTGGGGCCGCTCCTTGAAGAAACCCTCCTTTATCCAGAAGCCCGCCCTTCCTTCCTCATTCTTCCTCCAAGCCCCGTTCCTTTCTGGAAGGTTCTCCGTGTCCCAGCCAGGGCAATGGCCACTGTCCCTGCACACCCTGGGCAACGGCCACTGTCCTTTCTCCCAGCTGCTTGTCCTGTTCAGGGGACCAGGCTGGCTTCTTTGGAGCTCAGCTGGCACCAAGCTACCTCCTTTCTCAGCTCTTACCGCTGTCACTGTCTTGACACCTTCACTCCCACCCAATCCATTCTCTCGGTAATTAGTGTCAGAGACAAACTTGGGCTAATTTCCATCTGGGGCAGTGTCTCATGGCTCCTTTCCTATTTAATATCAGAGAAATGAAATCCGGCCACATCGTCATTATCCTGGTGGTGTAATTAGCACCAGAGCAAACTGCCCTGAGTGCTGGCTAGCACGTGTGCTCTCGGCTCTGCGTGGGACGTGACCACGCTAATTGCTTTGGCCTTCCTCAACCTCCTACTGGCCAGACCGAGTGGGGAGAGGAGCCCCCCACACCTGTGTGTATTCCCCCTTGTCACCTGGTCACAGAAATAAGAGTGACACTCGAGGATGCAGCAGAGGGGGTGAAGTGACCACTTTCCTGGGGGTGGGGGGGGGCAAATCAGCTCTGAAGAAACCGGATCCTGTGATTCTGGACTTTGGGGAGACTCAGGCTGGAAGGTAACAAACCCAGATACACAGGAATCACTCCAGCATACAGTGGCCAGGATTGAAGCGCCAGGGACGGGGCCCCGGGACAGAGAAATGGGACCCGTCCTACTTCTCGCTGCGTCTCAGAAACAGGGCAGGAGCAGCCAAATCTAAGAGGGACCTGGCTCGAGGTGCCCAAACGATGGGTATCCAGTTTGGAGAGTAATAAGCTCAGACCCCATGGCTGACCGATGATGTCTGATTCCAGGAAAGTAAATTTAGTGAAATTAAAAAGCCACAAGAGTGTGATGGAATGAGAGGAGGCAGGCGGAGGCGTGGGTGCGGGAGAGCAGGCCTGGAGGGGAGGGAGCATCCTTGAAAAGCAGACAGCTGGGGCTGCTGGAGGGGACAGCTGGCAGGAACCTGGCTTCTGGGGCGCTGCTCCAACAGGAGGGCAGTGCCTGGCCGGGTAGAGAGGGGGCAACATGCCGCTGACGTGTTCTGATGGGGGCATGAAAACCAAAAAGGAAAAAAGCCCACAGGGACCTGGGGTTGGGAGGCCCAGGGAAGAGTCCACGAGGGCCCCAGGCTGTTTGGGGTGTGCAGCCAGAGTCTGAACCTGGGGACACGGGACGGGCTCTAACCCCACCAGATCTCTGCTCTCAAAGTGGAGCCCCACAGCCCCTCCTGCAGCCAGGTAAAAGAGAACTGCTTTGGGTGCGGCGTTCTTATTAACCAGACAGGGGAAGTTTCATCCCATGATCACCTGAAGGTCCCTTTCACAAGGACGCAGGACCGAGCAATTAGAAAACCAGGTGCTACCACGCCGACCTCCAAAGGAGGCAGACCCCAGGAAACTGACAACAGGACAAGGTGTCAGGGAAGCAGTATCTTTGCAAATCAGCACATCGGCCTGTCTCAGGCATCATCCGCTAATGAACTTGCTGAACCATAGACAATTATCTCTGGGAACTGACGGAGAACAGAAAGGGCTTCGTGGCGGGGGCTGGGCAGAGCCCTGACATCCACACCCAGACTGTGGGCCCCACAGACACCTGTGAGGCCCCTTCCCTGGGACCAGAGGCCTCTCTGCGCTCCATGGTGTGTGTGGCTGACTGCTCTCTGAACACGTGCCAGGGCGGTGGGAGGTGGGGGGGGGAAGGGGGGGGGAGGGCTTACTTTCCCATCTGCCAGGCTCCTCCCAACCACACCCCCAGGTCTCAGAAGCCCCCAAACCACTGGAGCCCAGGGGTTGGTGAACTTGAAGAACAGTGGATGCAGATGGGGGACCCACAGCAGGAAAGGCCAGAGGCAGTAGGAAGAACGTGGGGTGATGGTGCCAGTTGCAAGTCAGAGGACGAGCTTTGAGGAGGAGCCACACCCAGCCTGACTAGGTGCCTTCCTTGGCCCTTCCCACTCGGAGCAGCACCTTCTACCAGGCAAGATGACCACCAGTGACCAGTGACCACCATCGGCAAGAGGTTAAGCGACCTGGGCGCTGTCCCAGGCCTGACTCAGCGAGGCTGTGCACCCACCATAGACAGAGACCTGGGAGCCAGGTCTCCCTAGGCCGCGGTGACAACCACGCAGCTGCTCCACCCGCTACACCGCAGACATGACCAGTCGACTACAGAGCTCCTTCCGGTTGAGCCAGGGGCTCCCCCTTTCGCAACAACCATCCAATCAATGCCACTACACCTGGCATGCCTCCAGAAGCTGATTTTCCACACGTGCCAACCACTAACTCCCCAGGACATGACTGCAGCTTTCAGCTGACAGGCATTTCGCAGTCAGGGTCACGATGCTCGGCCTCTTTTCTGCCCTCACCCAGAGGAAACTGAGGCACTCTGGAAACACCCGGTGGGGCTTTGTTCTCAGTGGTGGGCGAGGACCCCCCCACACCAGGCTTCCTCCCCTTCCTGGCACCTGACAATGTGCCAGCCAGCCGCACAGCTGGCCTCAGCGCCACACGCCCACCGACGACCCTAGGAAAGCCGGCCAGGGCACCTCAGCCCGGGCCGCCGCGCGCGGGAGCCCCACCGCATTCGTCTCCCTCCGCAGACCCTTCCCCAGCACCAGAGACAAGGCGAATCCAGTCCCAGCCACCTACCTGAAGGAGCCAGTAGCACCTCCTGTGGAAGGTGGGGATGATGGAGGAATGGACATAGCAGCCGTACAAGCACTAGGGAGAAAGGAAAAACGAGAATTCAGTTGGAAAGAGGGAAGGAAGGGAGGAAGACGGCGCAACAGACCAGGAGCAAGCAAGGGCCACGGACACCACCAGCGCCCGGGGAAGACCTAGGGGCAGGCGCCTTGGCGTCTGGCTCCAGGACCAACAACAAGCTCCGGGATGGTCTCTAAGAAGCACAGCTGGGAAACGGGGATGGGCAGTGGGGGTGCTTACCCTTTTGGGGGCCGTGGAGCCATGTGAGAACCCAGAAAAGCCAGGGACCGGTGGAGTGCACATTTTGGCCTATAATTTTAGGGGCTTGGTGTTGCCCTCTGTGACGTTCATTCACAGAGCCTGGGTTAAGACTCCCTTGGTGTGCGGGGAGGACCTGAAGGTTACGAAATTGATTCAAATACACGCACACCCTAGGCCTTTCCCAGCCCAGCAGCGTCATGATGGCCGGGCATCCCTGGATGGTGGGGGACGGAGCTGAGGGGGGGGGGGCACCGTTTCTAGGACTGACCTCCAGAGCCCAAGAGGTGCCTGCACACACCCCCACTTTCTGGCTTTTATTTACAGTTTACTTATTTATTTGTCCTAAGTATAAACTTGCATCTTTTGCAGGTGGATTTAGTTTTGGAAAATAGCCAGAGCCAGGTTGGATACAAGGAATAGATGGGTGGGAATTCAAGTTCAGGAACAGCTGCGGAGGGACAGAGACCTCAGGTGGGTGGGGCAGGACAGTCAGGGCAGCCGCTGTGCTTCGTGGGGTGTGGCCTGTGCACACAGCCCTGCACATTATGGGCGCGGACTTGCAGGCAGAGGTGGGGAGAGAGGGCTAAGGACACGTTAATCAGGGCCCTCTCACCATCCCACTTGGAGCGGCTGAGTGGGAGGGGATTTGGCCTTTTCCTTTTAGCTTCCAATTTTAAATCGGAATGCCCTCTTTTCCAGCTCCTTCCCAAAGCACACATTCCAGAAGGGGTGGGGCAGAAAGGGAAGGCAGGACCAGCAGAGCCTTGGGGAAGGGTGGCCCAGGTCTTCTGCTCACCTCCTTGTTCATCATTTTAATCTCACCGTCATCACCCCCCCCAACACCAAGTACTCAGAGAAATGGCCAGCAGCTCTGCATTTAAAGCTTTCATCAGATACTCTGCACACCCCCAAAAAGACCAAATGTGAATTGTTTCGACTAGAAGTCCATTTGAGCCCTGGCTGTCTGATTAGCAGAGTTGAAAGAAATCATTTTGGACTGTGGGATTCTGGCTGCAAGAAAATCAGATTTCCAATGTGTTAGAACTTTTACAGATTGCTGTCAGCTGGGACCTAAACCCCGTACAAACCAAACAAACAAAGCGGAAATTAATTTAAACGATTCCCTTGCAATTCTTGCCCACGGAATGTATTTATTATTAAGAAAGCAATATTCTTTCCTGACTTTTCAACACACTTTTCTTTTGCTTTTTTAATTTTTGATAACTCACTCTTTCCTGCCAGAGTCGATTCACACTTGGCTATTTTCTGTAAGCGTTTGGTTGCAACGAATGAGCAACCCACCTGCAACTTTAATCAGCTCTTTTCCTTTGGAATTTGCATGCTCTCCGGGGCAGTGTCATGACTTTTACTCACAGAATGAGCCAAATGGAGGGAGACATAAATTGTTGTGAGAAGTCTCTCCCGTCCCTTTGAAATAAAAGGCTTCACACCTGTTCTTTCCCCCTGTTCATTCCTCTTGAGACACTGAAACGAGTTCCCATCTTCACCTGTCTCTCTTCCCACTGCTGTTTGTTGAGCTTGAGAAGAAAACGGTTGATTTGCAACACTTTCCCCCTCACTTCACAACCTTGCATCAGGGTTGGGCTGCAGTGTCCTTGAACCTCATTTTAAGGAATCACAGAGAATTTACGAGAATTTACCAAACACCTGTGCGTCCCTCCATGAGCATGTACAAGAAGAAGAAAGCACGCCTGCTCTGCCGAGCCACCCCTGCCCCCCTCTCCCTAGCACCCTCCCCTGCCCAGAACTATCCAAGAAGCAGAATGATGTTAGAAAGAAAAACCGCCGTTTCTACATCAGGGCTCATGCATTTTAATCAGAGGAACCCGCAGGGCCTCACTCAGAACCTCGTTCCGCTATTTTTAGATCTTACTCTAACCACCTGGTGATCCCATGTCTCTGGTCTATGCAGAAGAAAAGCACAATATTAGGAGGGCGGGAGAGGCGGCAGACCCCTGACGGGAGCAATCCACGTCAGAGACAGCAAGGGAGGAAGGGAAAGCGCCCCCAGAGCACCCCAAGGATTCGAGAAACCTAAGGGCGTCGGGCCCCTCCCGTGTGCCCTCACTCAGCACAATGGGGGCTCATTTGCCCTTCTGTTCCCTGGACTGGGAGCCTTAGACCTTCTGAAAGATGGCCAACGCTCTCCCATGGTGGCACCCCCAGGACATGGGTCCCGCCTGGTAGAGGAAAGGACCCCGAGGCAGGAAGTGTATAATTTTTGCTTGAGACACTCTGAAGTCTCAGGACTTGGTAAGACACGCCGCACACGCCCCAAAACCATCCTGAATAATGGCTCTACATTTAGTGCTGAAAGGGTTGTCGC